>NC_134838.1:315000-2715000 GCF_965363235.1 Mytilus galloprovincialis | reverse complement strand
GCCTACGGGGTGCGGGAGTTTCTCGCTACATTGAAGACCCATTGGTGGCCTTCGGCTGTTGTCTGCTCTATGGTCGGGTTGTTGTCGCTTTGACACATTCCCCATTTCCTTTCTCAATTTTATCCTAAAATTTTGTATTATTGAAAGCATAGATCGATATTGATCTTTCTACACTTAGCGTCCAGCGTCCAGTATTTCTCTCCTTGTGATTAGTTCAACTAAAATCAAGTATTTTTAAATGCTACAGGGCGTCTACCTATGAATAAAATAAAAGGCCCCGCTTTATTTCATTTTGTTATTTATAAATATTTCTCCTAAACAGAAAGTCTAGTTTATGGAAAGTTGTTTAGACACACAAAATGAAACAAAATACAAATGAAACAAAATTTCATTTTGTGTATATTTAAATTTATTGTGTCGAATGATATATACCAATGCAAATATTGATACTGTCTGTAAATACAGGCATGTGTTGCTATGCATTCAAAGAAAGATAATCTAAACAATCACCCTATATAATTATCATATGCAGTACGCACAATAAACGATATCAGTATATCAAAATACTTAAAATAGAAATAAGAAGATGTGGTATGAGTGCCAACGAGACAACTCGCTGTCAAAGTCACAATGTGTAAAAATGAAACAATTAATGGTCAAAATACGGCCTTCAACACGTGGACTTGGCTAACACCGAACAGCAAACCTATAAGTGGCCACTAAATGTAGAATAATTCAATCAGGAAAATAACGACCTAATCTATATAAAAAAAACGAGAAACACTAATGAACCACACCAACGAACGATTTTTCTTCAGCACCTTTCACACCCAGTTCGACTTTCAACATATAAGAGACACTTTATTTTAAAGGCATTTTGCCATACAATGGTTTTAAGAAGAATGATTAGATCAAAGTTCACACTAAACTGTCACAACTTTAAGTTAGTTATATAAATATAACCTATATAATCTCATAAATAACGAAATATTTACATGACATAATTAACATAATTTTCTGACCTAAATTATAGACCAAAGAAGTTGGATATTCACAAATAGGACATCAACTCAACTGTATGGAGATCATTCTTGAAAACACATTTATAGATCGTATTCACAATTGGAATAGCATATAATTTGCGAAAATAATTTCAAACTCTCAGTTCAAATTATCGACTGAGAGAGAAAAAAGTTACACATTTTAGTTTAGTGTACGTAAAAAAGACTCGATAACGGATTAAAACGACATCACTGTACATGTTAGGCACGCGACTACTCAACAGACCGTGTTTAATATTGAATCTATCACTTTCATCTTTGTGACCGCCAATGTAAGACATATAATGTCTTAACATTTTCACCTACATTATATTGTCATCTAACATGTAAACGAGGCTCGGAATTTAATTTTTATATATATGTATATTTATGTATATAATTTACGAGTCCACAGGGCTTTAAACATACATCTTTAAATTTAAAGATTATTATACAACGTCATTCGATATTTTCCTCTGTTTTGATCATTTATGATTCACCATGAAACAACATTTATAAATTCATAACCTATCGAAGAATGAAATAAATACTTCACATTATTATACAAAGTGCTATTATCATATTTAGTAACGATATTTTCCCTAGTGTAAAGATGTAAAAAAAAATACTGATGTCTGCGTTGATGGTAAATGTATATTCCAATCCTATTTTGTCATGTTACAGATTTCGATACTTCCTACAAAGTGTGTGCATAGCCGAAGATTTGAATCCTCTAGATACATCTATTGTCACCGCGTCCGTGTTGGCACTATTTCGAATATACTCGAAAATTTTTATACCTGTTTTTTAAAATACCCTTTCCTGTGCTGTTTCAACTGTAATACTTCATATAAAAAAATATAACATACAAAGTTCTATTGTCATATTTAGTTAATTCTGAAGAATGAGGGATAAATAAAAAACATTGGCAATACATTGCACGATACTTTCCCTGTAAAAAATATATTGATGTCTGCGTAATGGTAAATGAATGACTACATTTTTATGTAACAGATTTGGACAGTAAGTCTTTACACTTCCTGCGAAGTGTATGAATTGCCGAACAATATTCGCATCCTCTCGATACACCTATTGTCACTGCGTCCGGGGTTGGTACTATTTTGAATATACTCTCAAATCTGAATACTTTTTTTTATCCGTGTCTGTGCTGTTTAAACTGTAATACTTAATAAATACAGTTTCTTTTATATCATCAATTGTCTTTCCATTTTATTGTAGAAACTAATATAATAGGAAAGAAATGTACATGGTCGATCTTAGAAAATTCCTACAAATGCCTGATATTGTACAGAATCAGAGCTAATGAGGGGGTGTCAGCGATGTCTGACAATGGGTGGAGGGCTTGACGCGGATAAAAATGATCAAGGTAAATTCATGGATCAAAATTTCTTTTTTGAGAATTTTTAGTACCAAATAATGTATTGCACGGAAGGGACCGAACCATAATCTATTTCCAACAAACAGAACGCTCTGCTTGATCAAACACCTCCTTCTAGTTTTATGTGTTGTAGATTTTTGTGATGTGACACAGGGACTTTCTACATAGGGACTTTAGAAAGTCCCTGTGAAAGTCCCTGTGGGGACTTTAAAAATCCCTGTGTGACGTTGAGCAAATTAAAGTAATTTAATAAAATACGAGTTCTTGCAAGAGTTCAGCTTTCTGTATACGAAACATCGCCATTCGGATCCAACGTCCCAATTTTTATTGGACGTGGCTGCACATTCTATCTTCTTTCCTATTCTACAAACACGTTTAAGTTATTAGATATACATTTAAAATTGATTGATGCACGGCCACCGTTATGTCCATTTTTGTAGATGAAAACCAAAACCATTTGTATAGGAGTGCCACACTATACATGTTAACAAAGAACGCGTTTGTGAGGGACCAATGTAGTTTTCTGTAGAGGAATAGGATTTCTGACTTACTCGTATTCTTGTTTCCAGTGATATCGAAAATACATCGCCCTTTCTCTTGACCTTTTATTCTGGTCTTTATTTGTATATTTTATTTGGTGTTGCAACTGGACAGTCGTACGTAAAGTATTATTTCTCATGAGAGATATATCTACACACCATTTAATTTCAATTTGTATATAATAGCGAGGTCACAGAGGTTTAAAGATACTAGACATGTAAATAGGTTGTCAATAGGTTAAAACAATAGTGATCGATTTGGAATAAATAATAACTTACAATCAAATGCATAATCCGAATGATGGCTGCCATCTAATGCTACGATGATAGTGCGTCCGTCTTCCATGCTTATGTACCGTCCCGTATACCTCAATAGTAGATTTAGTTGTTTATCAATCAGATAAGTAGGTTCACCTAAATGTATACTGTGTATTTACAACTTGATATGAGGTGTCTTTTTACCTTTAGTTTATACGTTGACCTTTTAACCTTTTAGAAAAATAAGAATACTATGTGTTCCAATTAATGACCCCTGGTGGTCAACATGACATTCACTGTAAAATATAACTGTACACTAGGAATACATTGATCCATACGACACACTTCTTCATATTGCAATAATAGTTATATAATATGTACATACAAATATAAAACAGAGTTATTGCATATTATGCTATACCTAATTGTTCGCATCGACCAAATATACAAAAATTAAATTACCGAGTGCGGAGATGAGAATTTATAAACTGGACCAAGTCACTCAGAATCGCCGAGTTGTTTACCTTTATCGGAGCGATTTTTGCCACAATTTCATCCTGTACTAGAGCGTTATCTATTTAATTCAAATCAATGCATCTGAAGTTTTTCAAAGAAAGCGACATACATGAAACGCGGACCGCGAAGAAGACCTCAAAGTAAAATTTTACCCAGAAAGAAATATCCATATTTCCACTTGCTCAACATTGAAGAGGGTAAAATAAATACAAATAAAGCAAAAAATTATTTGTACACCTTTTTATTTGTTACAGAACCATGATAGTTGGCTAATTGCAATATAAAAGCAATTACAGATCACCGCACGGCCTTCAACAATAGACAACACTAACACATGTGATATAATAAAACAATACACAAAATAAGAATAATGTTGCCATAAAACCTAAATGTATACTTATAACTTTTACCTTTAATTTTACTGCAAACAATGCAGGTTTTTCTTTACACAACTGTAAATTTCAAGGGGATTATTTTGTTATGTGTCATAGTTTTTAATAGAAACCCGGATTTTACGTTCTATGTTTTGTAGGTATAACACATTAAAACTTTCTAAAATTGTGTCAGTTATTATCAATTAACAAATTAATTGTTCAGAAACATAATGAATCATTACTCTTGTCCAACTGTACAAGATATTATGTTATTGTGTCTGTGGTTAAAATGGTCATAAGTAAAGAACCATATTTATAAAGCGATACATAGACTGTCAAAATGTGGACTTGCAATTTCTCAGAGGTAAATGGTTTATTTAGAATTATTTATAAACAGAGAATGTGAAAATTGAGTGACATAAATGTTAGTATTAAATACAAACTGAAAACAACACTTTCTAAATTTCATGTAATCTGATATACTAGTATGCATATTAGGACCATATGCAAACTAAAAAGAAGTTTATCACGATGAAGGTACTGATAAAGGTTATACTAATTATTTAAAAAATGAATCCGAAAATCATAGTGCATCTTTTATTAAAAGAAATATCACACACGATACATATCAAAGATATGTAATGTTTCAACAAAGTATCTTTTTCAAATTTTCCAAAAATTATTTTTGATCTTCTTTACAGAAAAAAAAATGTGATACTATATGTTTTAAGAAACAAGAGAGGTATGTTTCACTATTTAGTCATTTAGGAGATATAATGGTAACGGGGGATTTAAATACCCACATTAATATGTTTTCTTATCCCAATTAAACTGTCATATTCGTTATGTTTATGTTATATTTGTCACAATTAAATATTGTTCACGCTAACAGACAGGATCAATATTACAGTCAAGCACTCGGAATCTATTTTTGACGATTTTTTACCACTTTATTATGTTTCAGATAAAATAAAAAAATTCAAAACACTGATTTTATATACATCTCAATGAAAATGAACATGGAAAGAAAATTGTTGCACATGCACTAATGCACAACTTAGGATTTAAAGCGGTTTAGTTAAATATTTTTTGACTCAGGAGAGATTATTACATCATATCATAACTTTATTGGAGCAAAATGTTAACAGAAGAGTTCGACATTTTTGTTATTTCACTTTTTTTATAAAAAGATCAATGAAAAAAATTTGATATTGCTAAATTTGATATATCAAATATCAAAAAAAAATAATAATAAGCTGTTGATTAAACATGAAACGCAAAGCAAAGTAATGTTTAAACTAACATTCTTCTCATAATCTTTCAACCTTGAAGAAGAGAGATAAAAGATAACAAAGGTACATTCAAACTCATATATCGGAAAAAAACCTGACAACGCCATGAGAAGAGACAAAGACAAACAGACAATTAAATGTTTACAAATAATAACACAGAAAAACTATAATGACTTAGAAAATCAAATCTCAGCAATATACGGAGTTGATCACAGTTCCGGATCCTGAAAGGTCAGCAGATCCTGCTCAAAATGTGGCACCCGTAGCTAATGTACAAACCTGGTTACAATTCTAATTCTGTAGGTCACATTCGGGGGAACAGAGGTCGTGTGTGTGTTGATGACGATTGAAACTTTTCATCTTGGATTTCGAAGTAATAGTTTTGATGTCAGTAAATGTTGGATGCATTGCATTAAATTTGTAAGAATCAAAACTATAGATATTTATTAGCTTATTAGCGTAACATCGTAACTATTACACTATTATCAGTGGCGGATCCAGAACTTTTCATAAGTGGGGGCCACTGACTGACCTAAGAGGGGGCCGCTCCAGTCACGCTTCAGTGATTCCCTATATAAGCAACCGAATTTTTTCCCAAAAAAAAAGGGGGGGGGGGCCGGGACCCCTGGCCCCCCTAAATCCGCCTCTGATTATAATCGGTGATAAAGTGTTGATTTTATATTTATTTTCTACGTAAAGTCTGTTCTCCTGCACAATTGAATTGTAGGAACAAAATACAGTTTTATATTCTTATTATATTAATTATTGATTTGTAATGTCTTTTATGACAATCCTAATGTCGGATATTATATAAAAAACATCATCTTCTTTAATTTAGAAAATAATGGACAATATTACCGTTTCTTAGTACATATACAACTACAGAAAATATTCTTTGTCTCAGTTTTGAATGTTTTATCAAAAAATGTATAAATGAAAGGGTTAGCAATATAATTAAAAATATAGAATTGATTCACAAACATGACACCCAATATTTCCACATCGGTTGCATTCTCCCAGAAGGTAGATGGAACTATTCCTGCAATTGTGAGTAACATTTTAGGAAAAGAACCAATAAGAAATGTTAAGGTGATGATCAGGGATATTTTTGTAACTTTGCTGATAATTCTTTGATTTGTCTTTGGTTGTTTCTCTATAACTTCACGGTGATTTCTCAATAAATTGTTTTCAAGATCTAATGTTATTTTGTTAGATTATTGTTTATTGCCTGGTAAAGAAATGCTATATTTAGGTTTCAGTTCAGTGTCCAGTGTTGAAATTGAATACCGCTGTAGATAGAAGTAGGCATTCCAATAACCTGTTTCGTCCATTGTCGTATTATTCACGTTCATTGTCGTATTTGTCGTATTATTCACGTTCATTGCCGTATTATTCACGTTCAGTTTCGTATTATTCACGTTCATTGCCATATTATTCACGTTCATTGTCGTATTATTCACGTTCAGTTTCGTATTATTCACGTTCATTTTCGTAAAGTCAATGTGATAAGAAAGTAAAAAGAAGGTGCTTTTAGGGTCTATTTTTGTGAAGTCACTGTATCACGTATACACATATATACAAAAGATGAATTGTGTTCTTATGACAATAAGTCTTTCATGAAATTATGTAACAAACCGGATGACTTTAAACTGCTGATATATTCTGTACCATGTATACCCTCCTTGGAGGTTTAAACGGGAAGTAATTAACAAATTATGTTTGTCTGGGTAACCAACCCTATTTTGCCAATATAACGGAACTATATACAACTGTCATTCAATTGGGAGGTTCAGCTAACTATTATCATTTTGTTCGGAAAATGCCCTTACAAGTCATAAATAGGACCTTTAAATTTCATTTGTTCCGTTTTTATTTCCTAAGAGTTCGGTAATTTTGTTAATACTTTCATACTATCCTGTTTTCTCTTATTTTACAATTTCCTGTAAAAAGTGGGAATACAATGGAGCTAAAGAGCAAGCTCACCTTTCTCCGTCCAACTCTAAAATTGGTTGGGATGGTGGTTTGGCAATATAAGCTTTCATCAAGCAAATCTCTTTAGGTATCAGTTGTCAGAATGATGATACAAAAGAAGTATACCATGAGATAACTTTGACGTCATTCTTGGCATGGAGCTCACCATGTAAATATTTAACTTTGTTTATGAGTCATACAGATCAGCAATGAACTGTTATTACACTTCAACATATCTGACCAATTTAGATACCTCTATTGCCAATTATTTGAACGATTATATATTTTTCATTTTGGCAATGTAATGTGAAAAAAAAATCCATGTTGTATCCTATAATAATTATTTCGTTGGGTGTATTTTACTTACTCACTATGATATAGCTAAGATCATGTACATGGGTAGAAACGGTTTTACGTTGAAAAAAATTAACTTTAAACCACAATTGTGTACTTATTAAAAAATACTGTCCACAAAGTTATAAAAAAGGTCAAATATCAAAAATACCGAACTCCTAGGAAAATTCTAAACGGAAAGTCCCTCAGCAAATTGCAAAATCAAAAGCTCAAACACATCAAACGAATAGATAACAACTGCCATATTCCTGACTTGGTATCGGCATTTTAATATAATTGTGTTAAGTTCGAGATTGCATGTTCATTACGTAAGTATGTGCGTCACTGCTTGTGGTGTCTGTTCGTTGTTGTTCTGCGCTTTGTGCATTGTGACGACTACATTTTGTTTTATATTATTTGTTTGTTCGTTGATCTGTATTTTCGCTGTATTTCTGGCACGTAGTGTTGTCATTTTAGCGATATTTTTTCACATTTTTATTTAAAGCGGGAGGTTTGACTAGCCATAAAATTAGGTTCAACTCACCATTTTGGCAGTTGTTATCAAATAGTTCGTTTCTATATATGTTGGTGTTTGTATTTGTTGCACATCAATGATCCAGTTGTTTTTTTCCCTCTTATAGTTGATTGCTCATGTAAGTACAAATCCGGTGACAATTCTAATTCGGTAGGTCACATTCGAGAAATAACAATGGTCGGGGTTGTGTTGATGACGATCAAATCATTTCATTCGGATTTCGTAATAATTTTGATGTCAGTAATTGTTGAATTAAAGGCTTAAGTAAGAAGCAAACATATAGATATTTATTAACTTATTATCGTAACTATTACACTATTGTATCATAATCTGATCAGTGATAAAGTGTTGGTTTTATATTTATTTTCAACGTTAAGCCTGTACCTCTACAATTAAATTGTAGGGAAAAATAGAGTTTTTATTTTCTTATTATATTAATTATTGATTTGTAATGTTTTTGATGAAAATCCTAATGTCGGATATTAAATTAAAAAAAAAATCATTTTCTTTAAGCTATAAATAATAGACAATGTTACCGTTTCTTAGTATATATACAACGACAGAAAATATTCTTTATCTCAGTTTTGAATGTTTTATCAAAAAATGTATAAATGAAAGGGTTAGCAATATAATTAAAAATATAGAATTGATTCACAAACATGACACCCAATATTTCCACATCGGTTGCATTCTCCCAGAAGGTAGATGGAACTATTCCTGCAATTGTGAGTAACATTTTAGGAAAAGAACCAATAAGAAATGTTAAGGTGATGATCAGGGATATTTTTGTAACTTTGCTGATAATTTTTTGATTTGTCTTTGGCTGTTTCTCTATAACTTTACGGTGATTTCTCAATAAATTGTTTTCAAGATCTAATGTTATTTTGTTAGATTGTTGTTTGTTGCATGGGGAAGAAATATTATCTTCAGGTTTCAGTTCAGTGCCCACTGTTGAAATTGTATTCCCCTGTATTTGGTTTTCAGTATTTTCTTTTCGACAACGTTTCTGCGATTCGAAGTTCCTTTGGTCTCTCTTTTTTAGATGTCTACATGTTTTCCAAGCTATTAAACAGTACGGAACAATTAATAATCCACAAAATAAGATATAAGCAACACCCAACACAGCATCATACATTATAGACACAGACCCAGTTATTTTCCCGCATATCTTCCCAGTGATGTTTCTGTCATTACTTTGAAACGGAATAGAGCCATAGGCAACCACTGATGGCCCTGAGAGAACACCTGATATAAACACAGCGCATATCATAATAATTTTTCTCCATTTTAATGTCATTATAGGACCATTTGGCCTGCAAACTTTCAAGTACCGTTGAATTGCAATCATTATAAGTAGCCAAACACCCATAAAGATGATCGCAGATCCCAACAGCCCTCCAATTTTACAGAGTATATCAAATTCATTCGCCAATGGCATAAGAGTCATTGTTAGTCCATTCAGAGAACAAATAATACTTCCCAGTAAATCAGCCACAGCTAGATATGGTAGAAAGTATTGACCGTCTTTTATAGTTTTCCTTTTGAATCCATAGATATACACAACAAGACCATTCCCTGTCACTCCTGTGATTAGAAATAAAATCAGAAGAATATCTAACGGAATATATAAACGCACGAAGTAGACATTCCAATAATCTGTGTCGTCCATTGTCGTATTATTCACGTTCATTGTCGTATTATTCACGTTCATTTTCGTATTATTCACTTTCATTTTAGTAAAAGTCAATGTCATTAGACAGTAAATAGAATGTGCGTCTAGTGTCAATTTTCACGAAGTTACTGTATAACTTATACATATACATACAAAAGATGAATACCCTCCGTGGAGATTTAAACTTCTGGGAAGTAGTTAACAAATTATGTTTGTTTTGGTAACTAACACTATTTTGACAATATAACGGAAATAGAATACAAAGCTGTCATACAAGTATCTATTATCAATTTGGTCGGAAAATTCCCTTAAACAGTCAGCAATATGGCGGTTATATTCCATCTGTTCCGTTGGTGGATGTAGTGTACTTTTTTTTTTTATTTTTATTTACCAAAAAGCTCGATAATTTTATTAAAACTTTTCTCTAATTCTAACTCGATTTATACCATTCATGACCTGCTGATTAATTTATTTAATCAACGTGTGGTTCGATTGAACTCAGATCGGTCAATATTCGATCAAACATCAAATTTTCTTGCTTTCCTGTGAAATTCCTATTGTGACATCATGAAAAAAAAACACGACCATGCATGATGACGTCACGTAGAAAGAACGCATCTGTTTACAAGTCGTTCGAAGAGAAGGAATACGGATCATTAAGGTGACCTGCATATAGTCTAAAAATCTTTTAAGAAACAGATTCCACCACCAAATCTAGTGCAATACGACATTTATCCACAGTTTTTATTTTTAACTGGTTTAATGGATAAATATAGTATCACACTCAAATCCGTAATCAAATGGCAAAATAAAAGCTCAAACACATCAAACAAATGGATAAGAACTGGCAAAACTTGGAACATGCATTTTCTTATGTAGACAATGGTGGACTAAACCTGGATTTATATCTAGCTAAACATCTCAGTTGTATTATACTCGTATAAAACTCCGTTGTATTGACAACGATGTGTGAAAAAACCCACCCAGATATAATAGGTAAATATGTCAAAAACAGGGGTACAGCAGTCAACATTGTGTTATAATCTTAATCACTATAAAAAGACACATTTGTAACGAAGAAACACAAAAAGGCATTATGACAAAAATGAAGGACAATAATACAAAAATTTACCATAGAATAACAACATAATGACGGGATGTATAAGTGCAGAGCCACGTTAAATGGATACCAACAAAAACAGACAAGACAGTAAAGGTAATATTCGTAGTAACGACAAATAAAAGAATAACACGTTATGAGATGATTTATTTACAACGTATTGGTACCTTCCGATAAACTTTTTCTAAAAAAGGAGGAGACATTCTTTGCCATACCCATGTTCATCAACTTTCTACTCAGACACTGGTGACTTTTTACAAAGCATGAGTAGCAGCTGCAAGCTCTTTAATACAGAATAAGAATATCCCATAAAAGTACACTTTGTATATCCGGATTTTCTTATGCTCATGATTTAAGAAGAATATAGTTGGCTGGGATGTTTTAAAGGCTATGAATAAAATATCTTGATAAATTGTTGAAACATAAAGGATAGTTAATTTAAAACATCCGGGATAAAAGTTCAAGTAATAGGAAACAAATTTCTTGTACTTTCAATGTAAATGACATTATTTAACCAGTACATGCATATATTATAAACTAAGTCCTAATTTGTATTTATTACAAATCTATAACGTATCATCGACAAATAATTTTTCGTTAAATTAATGTTGATCGCAAGCTCGGTTTAAAGAGATTATGTTAACAAAACTTTACGACAAAAGAGATGATTTCAGCTTTCCAATTGTGAACTTTCCATTTCTAAGTAGCAACATTCCGGCAGCACCTGCATACGGGGTATATATCTCCCAATTGATACGATATTCCCGTGCTTGTATTTCCTATCATGATTTTCTTGATAGAGGGTTGTTTCTCACAAAGAAGCTATTAAACCAAGAGTTCCAAATGGTGAAGTTGAAATCATCCCTTCGTAAATTTTACGGACGCCATCACGAGTTGGTTGACCGTTATGGAATAACCGTTTCACAAATATCGTGTTGTTTATTCTTTAGTTTTCTATGTTGTGTCATGTGTGCTGTTTTTTGTTTGTCTTTTTCATTTTTAGCCATGGCGTTGTCAGTCTGATTTAGATTTATGAGTTTGACTGTCTCTTTGGTATCTTTCATCCCTCTTTTATTATGTATATATGCAATACGACTTTAAAGGGGCACAAGCTGCCAATTCATGTTCACTGATTTCAATCCAATTCTCATATTTGATTAATAACAATGTAAAACATTTATTAAAACTTTGTTATTCTCATAGGATTTTGTCTAATGCTTAGTCCGTTTCTGTGTGTGTGTGTGTGTGTGTGTGTGTTACATTTTAATGATGTGTCGTTGTTCTCCTCTTATATTTAATGCGTTTCCCTCAGTTTTAGTTTGTTACCCCGATTTTGTTTTTTGTCCATGGATTTATGAGTTTTGAACAGCGGTATACTACTGTTGCCTTTATTTAAAAGTCTGTAAAAACAATTAACAGAGCACGGGCATGAAAATACGAAGTTTCGTTTCGTGTGTATTTTAGTCTATACGCCATCTAATTAACTATCGAGTTAACCTCTAAAGTTCGATGACCAAATAAGCGACGTAAACATAAATATAGATATAAATAAATGAAGCAAACTCGTGCTGTTGGGTTTTCTAGGTGTATCTAATTTCATATCATAGATGAAAAATAAATGTTTATCATTGTTTTTATCTGTATAAGATGGATTTTATGTGGATCGAAGCAGTCAATCAAATGATTTACCTTTGTTTCACTGTCAATGTTGACATTCTTTTCCTATAAACAACTTTACACATACAATTCACGTGTAATCCATCTGAAGCTAAGGGGTTATATTGAAGTTCACATGAATTCAGAGTTATTGAGGTCGAATTATTCGTTTTTTTAAGCTTATTTTGACAAAATTGAACCATACTGGCTACTAAAAGCGAATAACTATTATTTCACGATTTGCATTTAATTTTAAATGATTGAGCAAAAAAAAAAAAGAAATATATTAGATTTTTATATATCTCGTTGCTAATGCCCCTTTAAATAAAGAATACTTTACTTTACTTTACTTTAAGCTAGAGAACTGACAAGATTACTGACGATGTTTACCGGATCGCGACAGTGATAAACGATCATAAACGGTGGAGCACGGGACAAATAAGTGAATCGATAAAGATAGCGGTGATTATTTTCATAATACCAAAAAAATGTATTACACTATGTCTTCAAACTCTTACACTTTTAATTCGTGTTTGAATTTATTAAATAAATAGAGTCCGAATGGCATCTCGGACCCATTCGCACCAGAAACACCTTAGCCTCAAAACCCGAATGCTGGGTGCAAAAATACCGATCACTTCATAAGACCAAAAGTAACAGGTCAAATAAAGGCAAACTGTTTTTTTTTTTTTTAAAAAGATGCACATCGTCAGCATTTAGAATCAACAATTCAAGGCCATCCTCTGTTATTCGCGAAGTAGACGCTGAATATTATTAGGCCTTGGTACTTTTTGATGATGCTTTTTTTTTTTCGAAAAAGGAGAAGTTCTTTAACACAACCCATGCTCATTTATTTTTCCCTTAGACACTGATGACGTTTAAATTAAATATTGCCATAAAGCGGGATGTTTGGCAAGCCACAAAACCAGGTTCAATTCACCATTTGTTCTTAAAATGTCTTGTACCATGTCAACAATATGGCAGTTTTTCTCTAATAGATCTTAAGTATGTTGCATTGTCGTTCGTTTTTTAGTTGCACTTCATTATTCTGTTGTTTCGTTTGTTTTCCTCAAAAACAAAATGTTCACTTTTGTTTCTTCATTGCCGAACATTTGATAATATTATAGAAACTCCACAGCCTTTCCTCTTTATTCTTATTCTTATATTTGGCAGTTGTGTATGGGATTAATGCATGCAGTGCATTCATTTTTTTCCACAAATTATAACAAGTTTTTAAATCAATATATTAGTTAAACAAGTACAAAACTCATCCTATCCATTCACACTTTTGTACACCTTTTAGGGTGCGCTCGACTAAGTGACTCAACACGAAGCTTTTGGATTGTAACAGTTGTCAGAATTTGTTCATAAATATTACGTGATAACACAACATGGACAAAGAAGAAAATAATCTATGTTCAAAATGCTACCACGAAAATCTCTATTAAAATATGTGGGCTTCTGATAAAATCTTTGCTTGATTTACCACAAAATTATCATTTTCTATTAAATGCAATGAAACAATAATAATAATTGCTGTGAACGACGTTTCCCATTGTTAGATAAACATATATAAACAAATGCACTTCAGTATTAGTTAAAAGTAAATGCGAAAGATATAGGACTTTGAAACTCATTAGTCAAAATAAACTGAAAACTACATGACAACATAAGAGAAATTGACAAACAACTGTACACGAATCACAAGATAGAAAAACTGAAGACTGAGTAATACCTAAACCAAAACAAAACCGGGGATAAAAAAGATTTTTGCTGTTTTGGTATCATGGTATCTTTAAAATATCTTAATACACAGATCTAAAGAAGGGTTTATAAATCTTAAATTACTTCTAGTTTACTCGTGTAAACGTTTTTGATGTAGAGATAATTTCAAACAGATATAAGAACACAATTAATTAACTTTGAAACAAAACAGTGTTCATCACATGAAACCTATTTTAAACAAAACAAGTACGTGGCGTTTGGTGTGAACACGACTAAAGAATCAGTCGAGTACAAGAAAAGAGTTCAATATGACAGCACACGGAATACACTATTTTGTTTTATGTTTCTTACATAGAGATTGAGTGATATTTGGAAATCGTAACTTTGACTAGTAAAAAATGATTCAAGAAGTAAAAAAACAAAAATACTGAACTCCGAGGAAATTGGGAACGGAAAGTCCCTTATTAAATTGTAAAATCAAAAGCTACAACACATCAAACGAATGGATAACAAAATGCGTATTTTATTTGGCAAAAAAAAAACCCAGGTTTGACCCACCATTTGTTTTCTTAAAATGTCCTGTGCCAATTCAGGAATGTGACAGTTGATATCAAACAGTCCGTTTCTGTGTATGTTGGCGTTAGATTTGTTGCAGTTCAGAGTTTAGCTATCCCATTGTTTTCCCTTAGTTTTAGTTTGTATCTCGGATTTGTTTTAG
Source organism: Mytilus galloprovincialis (assembly GCF_965363235.1). Classification (NCBI taxonomy): domain Eukaryota; kingdom Metazoa; phylum Mollusca; class Bivalvia; order Mytilida; family Mytilidae; genus Mytilus; species Mytilus galloprovincialis. The sequence goes on along the minus strand of NC_134838.1, from coordinate 2,699,852 downwards.
CTTAATCGATGTATGACTATTGAAACAGCGGTATAATACTGATGCATTTATGCATAGGCGAACATAAAAGACAACCACTTCTTACAGATTTTACCTTAAATTACCATGTTACATTTGAGCTGTTAAAAACTCCACAGAAGGCATGCATGCAAAGAACACCTACAGTTAAAAGACTTGGATCTGGAAGTTGAATGAAGTAATAACTATATTATAATGTTTCATGTACAAATTACTTGTTTTATTACAAAATTTTCAAAAATTGTCTGTTATCTCTCAGACAAAGACTGATTTTGCTATCATGTGTATGTCTATGTGTATTATATAGCTAGCTCTTCAACTACTTCGGTTTATATGCAGATACAGAAAACGCATTCCCCATTTCCATACTAAATTTTACAGAAGTGATTTTTTTTTAAATTTTTCTACTGTCTTGAATTATCATTTGCTTTAATTTCCAACGTTATGTTGTATTTAGTTCAGGACATCCGTTTTATACATCTTTGTTATAAATGCTAAATATTCCCCACAACCCGTCAAGAGTTGGGTTTGGAGCTTCCCCCAGGATACATTATATTTAGATATTGGCTTTGAAAAAACCTTGTTTGAACCTCGAGATAATATTTGTTTGTATAAGTTAATTTGTTTTTGAAAATGAGGAAATTAAATGCATTCCAATTGTACCAACCAAACCCCGGAAATACTAGCTATAATTTGTAATCAATTAACGTGAAGGAAATGGTACTATATAAATTATTTTAAAACATGCATCTCTTTTTCTAATATACACTTATTATTCACTTATATCACAATGGCTCTTCTTCCGAGGAGAATTCATTCAGTAACAACATAAACAGAACATATGAAGGCATAATTTTGTAAAGTTCAATTGAGAATAATTCTGGTAAGAAAAAAATAAAGGAACATTAACTCTTGCTGCAAACTATTGATCAAGAAGTTAATGTTTATCCCACAAAATACAGGAATCAATGACAAAAACAATGTAAAAGAGGGACGAAAGATACCAGAGGGACAGTCAAACTCATGTATCGAAAATAAACTGACAACGCCATGGCTAAAAATAAAAAAAAACCCAACAAACCGAAAAACAATAGTACATATGACACAACATAGAATACTAAAGAATATACAGCACGAGCCCCACCAAAAACTAGGGGTGATCTCAGGTGCTCCGGAAGGGTAAGCAAATCCTGCTCCACATGTGGTACCCGTCGTGCTGCTTATGAGATAACAAATCCGGTAAATAGTCTAATTCGGTAGGTCACATTCATGAAAGGGAAGGGGATTGTAGTTACGACGTAAGGAACATATCCGATATTATTTGTGAAACGGTTATTCCACAACGGTCAACCAACTCGTGATGGCGTCCGTAAAATTTACGAAGTGATGATTTCAACTTCACCATTTGGAACTCTTGATTTAATAGCTTCCTTGTGAGCAACAACCCTCTATCAAGAAAATCATGATAGGAAATGCAAGCACGGGAATGTCATATTAATTGGGAGATATAGACACCGTATGCAGGTGCTACTGGAATGTTGCTACTTAGAAATGGAAAGTTCACAATTGGAAAGCTGAAATCATCTCTTTTGTTTTGTTTTCAACCGACCCTCATTGTCAATTTCTAGATGTAAGTCAAGATATGAGGCCGACTTAACTGTATCTCTAGCTCGATGGGATAGATGCGTTCCACATAGTCACGTTTGTCGTACAGTCTTGTTTTCAACAAACCCTCATTGTCAATTTCTAGATGTAAGTCAAGATATGAGGCTGACTTAACTGTATCTGTTATATCCTTTATCTCTAGTTCAATGGGATAGATGCGTTCAACATAGTCACCAAATTTTGAATTATTTAGTGAAAGAACATCATCTATATAGCGGAAAGTAGAGTTAAAGGATATTGCTAACTTCTTATCTTTCTTCCTAAGAAGTTCCTGTTTCCATACCGGTCAACCAACTCGTGATGGCGTCCGTAAAATGTACGAAGTGATGATTTCAACTTCACCTTTTTCAATTCTGTTGTGAGGTTTGTTTACTTAATTTTGACTGATAGATCCCAATTATTTCTGTACGAAGTCAAAAACATGGCAGCTGTTTGTTGCGCGTTCAGATCGTTAATAACGTTAACAATTATTGTTTTTTTATATATTGTTTTGTATTCTAGTTTTGATTTTTCTTATGTGATTTGTCTGCATGAATTTTTGTTGTTTTTCTTTGTGGTCATTAAAAACAAAACACAATGATGACTGCTATACCCCCTATTCTTGACATGTTACCTATAATGTCTGTTTGTTTTGTTCACACATTGTTGTCAATATAATGGAATTTTATCCGACTGTCATACAAGATATGAGAGGTTAGCAAGCTGTATAACCAGGTTTAATCAACATTTTCTACAGAAGTAAATAATTGTTCCAAGTCAGGAATATGACAATTTTTTCCCATTCGTTTGATGTTTGAGCTTTTTATTTTGCCACTTGATAAAGGAATTTCCATTTTGAATTGTCATTGGAGTTCGAATAGTTTGGTCAAATAGAGGAAAGGGCCTTGTTTTCCTAATCGCATTTTCATTTGCCGGTGCAATTCGTGAACATTTAAATAAGTTGTCTTTTGTTGTATCGTATTGTGCTTTTTGTCAAAATCATTTTTGAAAATTGATTGTTGTGTAGAAATCTGTTATATTTATTTCTTACTTTTATAGACTCGAATCGAGGCTTCATATCGACTGCTACAAGATTTGTGATAAGTTTGACGTGTCTTGACTAATGACTCATTCTGCACCTTTATAATCATATTCATCAGTACAACTCTATATAACTTTACGTTAAATCATAAAGATTATGATATGTACTTTTACATAATAAAAGAGACACTAGAATCAGTTAATTTTACTTATATATCAAAAGTACAGATTTTGCATTCAACGTTCTTGTATGAAACATATTGCAGCCAAAAATCTTCCTACATATGAATGTGGTTCTAAATATTGATGACAATATCTCAAAATGAGACTTTTGGTTCCAGTTGTGTATAACATGAGAAAATGTCTGTTCCAAGTCTAGAATATAACAGTTGTTATCCATTTGTTTAATGTGTTTGAGCTTTTGATTTTGCCATTTGATTAGGGGTTGTGCGTTTTGGATTTTCAACGGAGTTCGGTGTTTGTTACTTCACATTTTACATGCAATACAAGCAGTAAAGTAAATATATAAAGACAAATAAAACATAATACATAAACTCACCATAGATACCAGGACAAAATTTTATATATAGGCCAGACGCGCGTTTCGTCTACAAAAGACTCATCAGTGACGCTCGAATCCAAAAAAGTTAAAAAGGCCAAATAAAGTACGAAGTTGAAGAGCATTGAGGACCAAAATTCCTAAAAGTTTTTCCAAGTACAGCTAAGGTAATCTATGCCTAAGGTAGAAAAGCCTTAGTATTTCAAAAAAATCAAAATTTTGTAAACAGTTAATTCATAAATATAACAATATCAATGATAATTCATGTCAGCTAGTGCTGACTACTGGGCTTGATATACCCTCAGGAAAATAAATCTCCACCAGCAGTGGCATCGACCCAGTGGTTGTAAATAAACTCATCATTGATACCAGGACTAAATTTTATAAACTATCTTTACTGATATGTGATAAGACTTATATCATATGAACATATGACGGACATGATATAATTTTGATACATGTTTTATTTTTGAATAAAATGAGCGTCTGTATGATCCTTTATCTTACTTTCCCTTTTGGTCAGTCAAAAAATTAAAACTACACAGCCAGACAATTGTTTTTACGTATTTATCACCGAAATTGATACGATTTTATAAAAAATCTTACAACAGAAAGCTGACACATTGGCTGTTCAGAACACAACCTGAGCATAATATTCTTTTAATCATTGACAACCTATAAATATTACAACACAATCCAATCCACTCCAATTAAGAACAATTCTTAATTAACTTTTTAACATCATCTCTAAATTGTTGATTTAAGAAACAATATATAATTGGATTTATGGCATTGTTTATAAGATAAGATTTCACACAAAATTTAATGCCAATATCCGCTGCAGCGTTTAGATTGTCTTCAAAATCAGTGACAAGAGTTCGTACCGCCATTATCATTAAATAAGGGAGATAACCAATAATAAAAGCCAATGTAACGGCACCGAGTATAACTGTAGTTCGAGTCACTTTAATCCTGTGTTTGTTTTTAATTTTACGACTGACACTGCCATTACTCGCATCTGATCTTTCTGAATTAGTATGAGTTGCTGGATTATGTTCGTTTAGAAGATTTGCTTTGGGTTCGTGACAGTTGTCATGTTTTGTTTCCTCTCGTCTTAGTGACGAGCTCATTTGTCGTGTTATCGCTTTTCTTTTCTTCACAAACACAATAATTCTAGAATATATAATCCCAAAAAATACAATACAAAATATAAAATAAATACACAAGAGGCCATTGAATAGTGGTGGATATATTGTCTTTCTCATTGACTGTTCGATGGAACAGTCAACTGCATTAGCACCATCAATATTGATATTGACTGTACTTAGTCCTCCAAGAATTGGCACAGGCCATGACGTCACAACCCCGATGATTACAGCAGCAAGACAAACTTTCTTAGACTTTTCACTCGACATGTGTTTTCCTAAGTTGCATATTCGATTATAACGATCCACCGCTACAGCTAAAAGAACTACAGTTGACCCGACTGTAGATATATATTCAATTGTTCGTAAAACTTTGCAAGCAACAGGAGAATAAAACATGTATGGATACCGCAGATCTACTATTTCACTAGGCATACCAATGACACAGTTAAAAAGGTCAAGTAAAGCCAATGTTAAAATAAAATAACAGGCGGATGTCTTCTTTTTGTTACTAACGTAAACAAAACATACCAGTGTATTTCCTACAATTCCGGTCACCATTAATAAAAATATATAAATTATGACAGGAAGATACCTTAACGCCATTTTATCGTTTAGTTTTATCAATGCACTTTCTGAATTTGATTCATTAGAAACAGATTTAGAACTATTCATTGTTACATTATATCCGAATGATTGTTCCATTTCCATTTTTGTCGGAATTATTTCTTAGCTGATTGAATCTGTCCGATCTGAAATGAAAAAGTTAAAGAATTATTAGGGTGTAACAACATATTGATCGATAGCTATCTTTTAGACGGAAGTACAAGAGACCTTATATTTACAATGATTACTGTGGTGAGGAAGCCTATGTTTACTAATAGACGTTTTTATTATGTTGCAATACTAGGATCGTGATCAATGTAAAGGTTCATGACATTGCACTGAACTGGCCATCATTTATCCCGGAGTTTATATCGGAAAACATCTCTGTATGATGTGTTTGGCTAGTAGTTAAAAAAGCGATATTTATTTAACTACCGATATATCGCAAGGCTTTGTAAGTGAAAGCGTCTGTAGTGTTATTTCTTTTGTGAGTGTTTTAGGCGATGTTATTAATAGTATGTAATCAAATGACCAGATAGAAGTATGTGAGTAATTATATAGCACACTAGTAATACAATCAACATTAATTAGATACTTCTGAAGCACTTGTACGGATATACTTTTATCAGGAACTTTTAAAAATAAATGAAAGGATATAAATGACCAATAGCACGGTCACTAATATAATTCTTAGATCATTGAGAGTCAACTTATAAACATCCGATATATTGAACACACCACTTACGACAATTATAAGATCAGAACATTTAAGGTAGCACGATACAAAGATTTTATTCCTCCAGTTCCTCAGTTGGAAAATGCTGTAACTTTCTTTATGATGCTTGAAAATTTATAAAAGTGGTATTTATGGATAGCTAACAGTTTAATCTTTCAAATTAATGCAAGTTAGTATTATACAACAATAATGTAATCAATAATAATTTTAACTGTCACTACAACATTTTACCAGAAGTTTCCACTTTCAATTGAAATTAGCTTCTTCATGGGTGAAGGGTTGATTTTATGATATGTTGTTCCTAGACCCATTATCGTCAAAAGGATGTCTCAGATTTTGGATAGAATGTATAGATCAAATTTTACACTTAATCAAACAATCTCTACTTTTATGTGGTAAGGATGTTTACACTATTTACAGATTTATGAGAGAATGGAATACGCTAGCGATAATTTGAGACACGTTTTTGTAGCTCCAGCTGTGTTGATTAAGGTAATGTTAAAATTGCTTGTGTAGTTATAGAGATGTCAGAGCTAAATTCATTCAAGTGAACTGACCAAGATTTTGTCATTAATTGCATAATAATTGATTATATAATGACTGCATAACAAAAATATTGCAATCATTTAAATAATTAATCTTTTATCTATCAATATATACCTCTTTTATTAATTTATATGCAGTCATAAGAAAGTAACAGCATTTTAAAGGTTGGAGATTGGAAGTAAAAAAATCTTTGTATTGTGCTACCTTAAAAACAATTACACAACATCTTCACAAATTGATTGTCATTTTGTTCTACTAGGATGTGTAATACCGTTGTCCAAGGTTAGGGGAGGATTGAGAATTAGTTCGTCAGCATGTTGAATCCCTCTACATTCATTATGAGATAATCAGACATGTCAAGCTAAAAGTCTGGTGTCTAGTTGGAGTCGCTGGCTGCTGTGCATCATAATCGTTATTTGTTTTCTTTTTATGTTATTAGCTTGAATCCAAATTTATTTTCCCTTTTATTGTGGTTTTATTCACGTTGCTTATTATATATTAATATAAGATATGAGTGTTTCTCATTGTTCAAAGCTCTGCGGTGATTTATTATTGAATTATTGTATTATTGTATTATTGTTTTATTGGCAATAATACAATAGTGTTTTTGTAACCAAATAGAAAATAAAAGTACAAATAAAAAAAACCCGAATATATATAATAAATTCATAGTATAACTGCGGATTGAAATTTTGATTAAAATAACTTACTTTCATTGTGTTTAATACAGTCCCAGTCACACTAATTTCACAACAACTGTTTATTTCTAAAAATGTTTTACCATTGACAATCGATTGATGCCTATTCTGTGTCAACGTTAACGATTGTACGACCAGTACATCCCGTGTGAAATATCACCCTAGTGAGGTGAGTGATAACGGAAACTAATCGTTACATAGTTCCCGCCAATCATTCAATCTGATAGTCAATCTTTACATTTGATCACAAAGACATTAAGTATATAATTACTACAATGCACTATGGGATCTGGCGATAATCTGAAGTAAAAAATCAGGCACGAGGGAAATCTTTACTTTTGACATGAATGTAGTCTAATTAGAAGTACATTTCATCAATCTATTAAAAAAATGATTTTGCTATGAAAGCTGACAACCATTTGCTGTCGTATTTTCACTTTTACCCTGTTAATGTAGTGCAGGGGTATATTTGGGCATTACTTTTATACCCAGTGGAAAATTTTTTCAATGTAAAGATGAACTGTACAAAAAGTCTATGAAAGCATGTTTTAAATTGCAACAATGTATGTCATCGTCAAACCCTACTGTTTCAACTTTACTTCATTTATATGACCATACTGTAAAACCAATTTTAACCTATGGATGTGAAGTCTGGGGTATGTTTTCTGTAAACTCAGCTGCATGTAAGAAAAATGATCAATATATTTTAGAAAAGGTGTTTTCAAATGATACATCTGAAAAATCACATATCAAATTTATGAAATATGTTCTAGGTGTAAATAAGAAATCCAGTAATCTTGCTGTGACTTCTGAACTAGGGAGATACCCAATGTATTTTTATATTATATTAGCAATGTTGAAATATTATCATCGACTCGATAAGTCTAAGAACATGTTATTATATGATGCATATTTATGTAGTAAAGAACTTCAAAATAATAAAGTGAATACATGGTTTTCAAGTATAGACTGTATTTTAAAAAAGCTGGGCATACAAACATGTAATTTAAAAACCAGTATCTACTCTTTCACAAAATTTATCAAAGATAAGCTATATAAAAACTATCTCCATTTCTGGAAGGAAAATAGAAGTAAAGTTTTACAATCAGATCAAGGTAAACTTACTACCTATTTTTCCTTTAAAACTCTATTTTGTTTTGAAAAATATTTGGATCTAAAAGATTTTAGATTAAGACAATCAATCTGTAAAATAAGAATAAGCGCTTATCCATTAAGGATTGAGACTGATAGATATGCTAAACTTTATGTGAATAGGACACTGAGAAAATGTTTATACTGTACTTTAAATAAAGTTGAAGATGAGATACACTTTGTAACTGAATGTCCACTATATATTGATAACAGAAATGAGTTTTTTACTGAAATTTCTCTAAATTGTAATAATTTTCAATCTTTAGACAATTTTTTATGGCTATTTACACAAGAAAATTTAAATGTGTATAAATGTTTAGGAAAGTATTTATCTCAAAATCTAGAGATAAGGAGAAGTTCAAAAATAATAAATGCAAATTAGCCACAAATATACATATTTTGAGTGGTATATATTTTTAAATGGTATAATTTAAAGATGTAAATTGTATTATCTGGTTCTGTCCTGGCCTTTTATAGCATTTTTAATAGTATTAAACAATGTTGTTTTCCTATATTATATGTCTCTAATTTATGTCTAATATTACGTACTTGTATGTAATGTCATGAAAGCTCTTTATAGGGCCCTTTAATTGGAAATAAAATATTCTTATTCTTATTCTTATTCTTATACCGTAATCATGAATTGTACATGACAGTAAATAATCGGTTTAGTTCTTTGCCAAAATCTGCAAATTTGGAGACAGATTTTCAATTTATAAGTTATAATGTTTATTAATATAAAGAAAACTCAGTTATTCATTGCATTATCGAAAATGTTTTAACAAATACCAAACATTTATGCTTTTAGAATTAATTTTTCAAATAAGCCATTTCAGGCGAGATAACTCTTTTAGTTCAAAATTTCTACTGGACATATAAGGAAATTTTCAGTTTTTAATTTTAGCAAGGAAACAAGCTCGGTGACACAATTTTTCTTTTTATTTTCTTAAAATATATTATAAAACCTGTCTTCTCTTATTAATTTATAAATTCTGTCTTAAAGATTTCTTTCATGCACAATAATGTGTTTTTTTCATGAACAATCTAAGCAAATTTTGTCATTTTTGAACGATTCGTACCTAGAAAAATAGCGCGGTGGTCATACTTTTTATCATTTTTTTGAAAAAAGTATAGTGAAATCTTAATTTTCGCAAAGTTTAAGAAAATTCTTATATTTTTTCTATACCACTCAAATACCTGAAGTTGTGTGGAGTATTGTTTATGTTTTTACTTTTATTTTCTTTAATTCAAAGCGTTTTTGTCGGCTTTGAGGTAACAAGTTATTATATGTCAAAATCTTTTCAATCCAGTACAAATGAAGTTTTAATAATAGAATTCAAGCAGAGTATCTTTTTAATGTGGCTCCTAGTCTTGTGGTTCCTATGTATACATGTGAAATGGCCTTTAGACAAGAAACATTTATATTTAATGATAGCAGATATGAAACAATTAAGTAAAATAAACAATAAATTTGATTAGTATTATAATTACATGTCATGTTACATTTAACTATTACTAGGTCAGTTATGATAATATAGCTTTATCAATTATGACGGAATGAGATTGGTAATTTGCTATCTTACCCTTAATTACCAGCCAAAGAATGATCTAAAAGAATAATAGTCAATTATTTAATGAATGACTGTAATATGTTTTCTGTCTATGAAGATATAACATCAAAAATGTGGTGCACACTGGATAACCCGCGTAGCTGGATATTTGTTAGAGGGCACCACATTTTTTTCAATGTTATTTCGAAGCGACAGTAATTCCTTATAACTTAATTATAAATTCACAAATTACAATAAAAAAAATGTTAAGGAAAATTTCTTTCTGATTTATCTTTCATATATTCTGGGGATTTTGTGTACGAGATTTTTCAGAGAGAAAGATTCCTTATCATAGTTTTTCATTATAATTAAAGGCGACTAAAACAAGCCGCAATACTTGCTTCAATGTTCAGAAAACGGAGGCTTAATAGGTTTAGTTTGCCAACGGTGTTCTTGGAGTTTATTTTTTAATGAATTTGATAGTTTTGTTAAGGTAATTGAAATATATACATTTTCATCGTATTTCGTGTTTCTGTTTCCTTAAGTACGTTACATACATTTAAGTTAAGTATTGACTTTTATAATGATGATGTTAACTGGGAGCTCCCAATATGTATTCCTCAATATTTAAATTAGTTTATGTTACGACCTTATTATATAAGTGTTAAATTTTACCTCATAATGTGTTGCTTGTTTTTGTTTTGGTTTCTGTCCAAAGATGATACATTCTGTTTTGCCTCAGTGTAATTATACTGTTGCATGTTCAAACAGTCTAAGTACAGGGCAACAACATATAATGCAATTACAAACGTAAATACATACATCGTTTAAAAGCAGAACAGAGAAACACTATTAAAGAAAGATATAGTCTTAAAAAAAGCTAATGATGTTACTTGCCCACAATACATGCTTCATAAACAACCTTCGTCATCAAAATAAAAAGTTTGGGAGCCAAAAATATCAAATAAGTCTTAATAATGAGGCTACACAAAAAGAAATTGAATGAAGATGAGTCAAATATCTCCTCGAACTATTTTGTTTATCTCCCCAAAACATAACAGACTGTTTGAAAGCAGCCGTTACCTTGATTAAAACCGCGAGTTTAGTTAACAAAAAGAAGACCTTTGAATTTGTTTGTTCTTAGTTTCCATAAGAATTAACATGATTAAGTGAAGTGGAGAATGTACTTTACAGTGGCCAATTCAATGGGAGAGAGAATGATGAACACCCAATCCCGCAATGGAGGAGAATATAATATTTTTGACTAAAAAAATTTATGGCCGTTGGCAGCTATTTCAACATATTAGTCGTTAACGTTCACCCACTCAGCAAACTTGACCCGCAATAAATTCCCAAAACAAATAGCAGTACATAAAATTATACAGCAACATTTACAATACAAATTCAGAGAAGCACATTACCAAAAGTTTCTTTACGTAAATAAATGACATACCTTCGTATTCATAACAGTACCAGTTTCCTAGAAGCCTCACTATAATAAATACACTGAAACAATACATAGACGCAGTTTCATAAATTAGTGTTTTTGTTATGATTAAACATGTTAGATCGAACTTCTGGGATTTATATATTAGTTTTGCATTGCCACAAGCAAATCTGCAATACGAATTATAGAATTCATTTCAAATAGAAATAAATGTATGGATTTATTGTAACTCCTAGCTCGTAAAACTATTTTAAGTGCTACACTTTTACTTGACAATTCAGTCTATCAATAGTAAATATTATGTAATTCTGCTTTGCATAGCGTATGTAATAGTTGTAATATAAGTAAAAACCAGAAAGTAACTCAATTGAATAGGCCTCATATCGATTTCGTAGAATTCATTAAATGATTATGATTTATACATTCACTTTACAAAGTGGTTTTGGTATACGGACATATGAACATAAATAGTTACTATTCCTGAGTATTTTTCCTGTACTAATGTTATCGAGTTCTATAAACATTGTATTAATGAAACCTTAAACAAAAAACCGTTAATAAATGTCTCCACATAATCATATTCTATCCAAAGTAATGGACCTCGTCGGTGTTATGCAATATGTTGATAGGATTTTTCTGTTAATGTCATATTGTTGTTTCTGTGTTTTCAATCACAACTTGTACAGACTTCAGACGGATACATTTCACAGGATATAAAGAAATCTGTCTTTTGTTGAAGACTCATAGATGTCTTCTAGATGTATTGATTTTTGTCATTGGGTTGCTGTATCATTATAGTATCCACACCATCTTACTCTCAAAATTAAGGACAGCCCATACTGTTGAAAGAGTTTTGTGAGATATACTACATACAATTTCTAAATCCTGGTATCTATGGTGAGTCTATTCATAGCGCTAAATATCATTCTGATTATTTGTATTCATTTTGTAAAATAAGCAATGTTGAATACTAGGCCATCGGAATTAATAGCTCCATTAAAAACCACCTCTGTCGAAGTTTAATATTTTTAAGTTGTAGAAAAAGCATTGTTTTTGTTATTTTTTGTTATTGATTGGGAGTAAATTGTGCAATTTATCAATTATCTTGGATATCTTTATGTAAAGTTATGAAAATACTGCCGATTTTATCAAGTATAATTATAATCTTAAATGTCAAAAAAGGTTCAAAACATGTTTTTGTCGCTGTGTTAATCAATTATTCCATTTAATTTATGATAAAAGACTGTAAATCACATGTTACAGATCGCATATGTATGTCATGGCATTGTTGATGTCTTGTTTTATTTCATTCAACCGTTTTCCAAATCGTACGTCGATTTTGTCTTATTCGTTCGTACATCAAGTAATTTATGTGTTGTGATTCATGTAATTTTATGTTTTCTTCCTATCTACATAAGACTCAATATTGACGCTCATATCAAAATATTTATAAAGTCAAACAAATAGAAAGTTGAAGAGCATTGAGGACTCAAAAAGAGGGACGAAATATACTAGAGGGAGAGTCATACTCATGGATAGAACAATTAACCTTTGTTCACTATTCTAACAAAATGTATATGCAACTGAAGTATGTTAAACTGGCATACTTTAATCGAACCATTTATTTGTGCAAAATTTTAGATGAATTTGTTATCGTTATTTACACGCCAAAAATAAATCAGAAAATAAATTTTAAAGCAACATATGAGGCTAAGGATAATGGTTCCAAATACAAACGGACGTTAATGTTTTAAAAATTTATTTCTTGGATTGAATTCATTTGAATGAGCAAGTACACTAACTCGTCGATCTGTATGTCCAGACTTGAGTCTTTGCGTATATTTACATGCAGCTTCATGTGTTCTTTGACACGGTTAACTGCTTTCTTTTATAAAGAGATAAAATTACAAAACAAACTATAAGTCATAAACATCTCATTATTGATAATTATGCAAGTAACTTAGCCGTCAATAAAATCTACAATTTATATTCATTGTCTTCTGTTAAATCAAGAGGGGTATATATACTTTACATCCTGAAATGTCATTATTGTCTTTCTGATGTGCGAAAAACTGAGAAAAGGAAAACATTCGACTTCCTTTAATAGATAGAAAAGCAAATAATTACCATATTTTCAGACGTGTATTTATTGAATCTGTTGTAGGAAAAAACTAATAAACACTACTGTCATCCGCTGAATAACAAATGTGCAAAACCGTAAAAAAAATAAGTAGAAATCAATACATGAAAAAATATAAAAAAGATATATAGTAATGCAACTGGAAAAAAACTTGATTTGGATATCTCAAGATTTTTTGACAATATTAATAGCACACATTTTACTATCTTAATTTTTTTATTTTGAAAACATATTTGACAAAAATATAATACAAATGTCTGATAAAACAAAAAAAAAAGGACCGCAAGAAGAGCAAATTAAAAAGTGAAGTACAACTTTGTAAATGAGTAGTCAACAATAGTTATATCGATTTCCAAACAATATTATACGATAAAGAAGTAATAGTCCATCAGCTAGTTTTCAAAAGCGCTCTAGTTAAGGAGTTTGTGTTACACTCCAGGGTACCGCGATTTTTTTGGGATATAATTCAGCTTCATTATCTTTTTGATAAAATACAAGGTGTTATACTAAAAAAAAAGTGTCCAAAAGAGGTTTAAAAACGTCCATTTCAATGGTCCCCTCATTATGTATTTTGAGACAAATTATTTTATAAAGTAAATGTTTAACGACATATTTATGAAAAAAAACCGAAGGTTAAATAGTCAGTTGGGGTATTTGTTCAGACGTTTTAATTTTCTTTAGCACAACATTATGTAAATTTGACATGCCATCTGGTTACTATTTATTTGCTTTTCGTAATGTATACATTGTTCCTCATTTGATAGTGTTTTTCATTATGTTTCTTTCCGTTTTACTTGTATATATTGCCTCACTATTCAATGAATTTACTCTTGTTTTATAATTTTTGTACATACAGTACAGTCAACTATTTGTGTTGCATTGTTTGCCTTCAGTTTATTGATATCTATCTGTGCATTCGTTGACACGGTGTACATGTCAGTGTATTTGCTTCATATGCAAATATTGCCAAATTCTTTAATCCTTACATAGAAATGGTGGAACTTGTATTGTTGTTTACAAGAGCAACAAGGGAAGGTAATTGGGATCTTCATTAGGCATGTGCTGAAAAAATGTTACCATGTTTTTTTGCATATGACCGTCAAAACTCTTCCCGATACTTGTCAGTCTAGTATTTGCTTCATATGCAAAATCTGCCAAATACCCATCCTGATGCCCATGTATATCTTTCATCTGGTGGTTTTTTGTTCAGAGAAGCTCTCGTGGATTTTCTAGATCTCCAGTTGACCAAACAATCGAGCAAACGTTGTACAGAGAAACCAAAAACAAGAGGTGGCATTGTTGGTTTCAGTTTAAATAAAGGTTCTGTTAAAGGTTGGTTTGTTAAATGCACATGAAAGATCTTCAATATCGTCAAAATGTCGAGATTTGCCTGGAATGGTTTACCCTGAAACATCCGCACAAAATGAACATAGGAAAACTCGAATGAAGCGAGCTGAAACTGACGTTTTAAATTTGGTCCTGACACTGCAAAGCTGGACAAATTCATTTGAAACATCTGAGCAGTTATCTGGCTTGTCCTCGGGTATTGTTGCTTCTTCGAAATTAATGTGCGACCTTATAAACGTGTATGAACAGGGAAAGTTGAAATCAGAATATTTCATTAATGAACGGCTTATTCAAGAGTCAACCGATATCTTCAAACCAATCAAAAGAAAATCATTGCTTACATGTTCAACAAAGGAAATAAAAGGTAAGCAGTTAATGGCTGATAAGAACAACAACACATTGAAAGCAGATAGAAATCTTTTTGGTTGCCTGCTTGTTAGAGCCCATACAAGACAGTTATATATGCGAGAGGTACTCCAGATTGAAGTAGGTTCTCTTCAATGGTCTCTTGCGAACGTCGATGGTACACCTGGAAAGACAAATAAATCTGTCCTGGGTGGTCTTTTAGAAAAGGGCATTGAACAAATGCAAGCAATTCCCGAGGAAAGTATGTGAATATTTGATGGCATAGCAGTCATTAAATCTAGCTGCTTGGGATGGCAAATCATTACGATTAATTCTAGACCATCACAATCGTGTCCTCGGCAATGGAAGAAATGTTTGTCAGTTGGTAGAAACAAATTTGTTCTTGTTGAATTCTTTGTGTCGGGATGGAGTAAACAATTAACACTTGAAGGTATTGATGTATTTGTATAGAGTTGTCAAAAACACTCGAGAGGTTTTTGTGTGCTATATATGGCTACGGAATTAATAACATCAATGATTTAAGATTGAGAATTGTGTGCAATGCAAAAAAAATTCGTTGTTATCTACTGCCCCAACAAAAGATGCAATGTTAAAGCACATGAAATGAGCAAACTTTCAGGCAAAGATTTGGAAATCTGCTCTTGAACACAACACTGTTCCGTCGCCAATCAACTATGGTTGTATCGTTAAGAACGACTTGATCAGTATCAATTGGCTAGACCAACCGCCAGTGTTAGATGCTTTATTATTTTTGATAAGCTGTTCATCTTAAGCTGGTTGTGCCAACACAAAAATATGTTCATGTGTTCGACAAGGTTTAACCTGTACAGATGGCTGTAAATGTTTGAATGCTAGTAGCAATAAGGATTATCAAACCGTTGATATTGCTAACGATGACGACGAAGATGATAGAGATGATGATGATGATGATAATTCGGCAGATGCAGGTGACGAAACGGATGATGATTCTATGGATTGACCTTTTTTGTGACCTTAAAATGTGGTGAATCTGTTGTTAAAAAAAACCTTTAATATAGATCTATAAACCCTGACAGTTCTTTTATTTTGTTTAGTAATATGAATGTGATGTATAAATACGTGTCAGAATCGTGCATTTCTGGCTGCTTATATTTGTGTTTGCCGTTGATTTTATGGTGGGTTTATTTCTTTTTACCTTTGAATGTTTTTCAACAGCCTTTCGTTACTTAATGATCTATGTTTCAATGTAAAAAAAAAATTTTTTTTCAAGAAAACTAGTACTAATGATTTTTTTTATCCAAAATCATGAATTTTGGAAATTACCCTCCCCCTTTTTTTCTTGGTCCTCTACGATTTAAAATTTTAATAAAAAAATAGCCGTTTTAATAAGATATGATTTGTTCAACTTATTAAAAGAATAACACCAAATACTTTTTAATTTTTTTCACATTTCTGTTTATATGTGTAAAACAAAATTTTTGATATACTCTTAAATAAGACCCCTTTTAACCCCCTTTGGACACTTTTTCAAAAGTATAACACCTCTTAAAATATTCTTCAGACATTACTCTTGAGATTTATACAAAAAAATTGCGGTACCCTTGGGTGTAACACAGAACTGAAATTTTACCCTACTAGCTGATGGACTATAACAAATCAAGGTAAAAAAAAGGGGATCATTACTTAATTGAACAGCAATCGAGATATAGTAGATCATGTTATGCAAACAAATAAAGTATGTAAATAAGAAAAGGCGACTACTTATAAACTCAATCGGACCATTGGTTTCCTGATTTATATGTATACATAATAAGGATATGAAATGGAATAAAACAGAATAAGTCTATAAAATTCTTTCACATATGCAAATATCATCCATTTATGTATCGAATTATGTAGATGTACCTCATTATATATATAAACTTCCAGCTTACAAACCTGATATCCATAGTCCTGTATTTGGAGTCATATTTTCCCGATATTTTTAAGAGCATTGAGGAAGGACTCAAAATTCCGAAAAGTTGTGCCAAATACGACTAAGGTAATCTATGCCTGAGATAAGAAAATCCTTAATTTTTCGAATAATTCATACTTTTGCAAACATTAAATTCATTAAAAAGACCATATGATTGACATAAATGTCATTAGTTATCAAAGGTACCATGCTTATAATTTGATACGCCATACGTGCGTTTCTTCTACATAAGACTCATCAGTGACGCTCAGATCAAAATTGTTGAAAGCTAAACAAGTTAAATGTTGAAGAGTATTGAGGACCTAATTTTCTAAAAGTTGTGCCATATACGTCTAAGGAAACTTATGCCTGGGGTAAGAAAATCCTTAGTATTTCGAATAATACATACTTTAAGCAACACTAAAGGGTCGATTACTTGGCCGGTGATACCCTCGGTGACAACACGTTCACCATCACTAATCGTCGCGATTATGTTACCTTTAGAACTATACATTAAGTAAACTCGAAAATCACAATATTAAATCTACATGAAATTGAACTGAAAAGGGAACAATATATGGTATCTGTGTAAATAAGTTGGTTTACAGTGCACTTAACGCCTTCAGTAATGAGCTTCGTTTGTTACGAGAGCGCCAACGGTAACGAAGTGAAAGTCCGACTTCCCTGTGTATGTATTGTTACATATTTATGATTAACATAGCGTACTATAATATATTGCATTGGAAAAAAGATCGATTGATTCGGGAAAATATTTGTTCAAACGATGTTGTATTTTTTTTTATTTTGCGAACGAAGTTTTGTTACACAGAGTATTAGGCTTTTAAAATCTTTGATGATTGTGCATAAGATTTCAACATAAAAGACGTAAAATGCAAATTTATCACAATATCGATACAAATGAACTGTTATATTTGAAATGTATGTTAAGTGTTTAAAAATTAGTACAAGCACATGTTCTTTAAATGTTACAGAATGTAATATATCTTGACAGATTTTTTCTTTCAATAATCAAAAGAAAGGATATGAATTATCTTCTACAACAACAGACGTGGTGTTCTGCCAAACAAAAGCGCAACCTTGATATCATGATAGCGTCTATATATTTGGTTCAATTTTATAAAAACAAATATTTTGATTATGTCATCAGTACAAAGATTTGCTATTAAAACGATTTTTCAGATCAGCCAATTAATACTAGTAATCGTCTATAAGGTTTTGATTTAATTTGATAAAAATTGCATAAAAGTAAAATAGAAATCACGTGTCAACTCGGCCTCAAATAAGAATACTACAACTAATTTGTATGTGCTATAACTAGTGCCGTAACTACTATCATCAACTTTTGTAATAATACTTATGAAAACAATGGAAATAACGGGTTTCAGTGTATAACCTTCTTTGGATGTTTTAAATAAATAATGTGCTTTTGGTGGTTTTTTTATTCGGCTGACAACGTTCTAAAACGCGTGCATTTTGAACCATTAAAAATGTTGCGTTAAGCATTTTAATTTTTAACAATATTTTTTTATTCCTTGTAAACCAACAATAGAGGTACGGCATAGCTACTTTCTAGGCAAAATAATGAGACGGAAGATGTGCGTTTCGCCTACAAATGACTCATCAGTGACGCGCGAATTAAACATTTTAAAAGCCCAAATAAAGTACGAAGTTGAAGATAATTGTTGATAAAATAGATCCGAATATTTTCTTTGGAACAACTGAGGTATTGTATTCCTATGGATAGCATTTCCTTAATTTTTCAAAACTTTCAAAGGTTTCCGGTTAATCTATTTGAAATGTAATTCAAGTAAACATGTACTTTA
The DNA here is from genome assembly GCF_965363235.1 of Mytilus galloprovincialis. Classification (NCBI taxonomy): domain Eukaryota; kingdom Metazoa; phylum Mollusca; class Bivalvia; order Mytilida; family Mytilidae; genus Mytilus; species Mytilus galloprovincialis. The sequence continues at coordinate 2,681,080 of NC_134838.1, read as the reverse complement.
CAAGTTTCAGAATAAAATCAATCTGGATTTTTTCAATCAACAATAGAATAATCTACTATACATCAGCAGTGCTGTTCACTAAATAAAATCGCAATCTTGATATCAAGATAGCGTCTATAGATTTAGTACATTTTTAAAAATGTCTCACGATCATTAGAACAAGTACAAAGACTTGAAATTGAAAAATATTTAGATCAGTAATCATGTTGTAATCCTTTGAAAGGTTTTGATGCTTTTTTCATATCTAATAAATATATCAAAGTGAATTAGAAATCACGTGTCATCTGTGCCTCTGGTAAGCATTCTAAAACTAATCTTACAGTTCTTTGAACTATTTGCTTTACTACTAAAAATTTGATAGAAATACCATTACCTTTTGTAATAAAGCATATGGGAATAGTGGATTAAAATTTTTTGGAAGATAAACAATTATTTTGATCTTTCAAATGAATTACGTGCTTCTGAAGGTCCTTTGAATTTGGTTAACAGTTTAACTATAAACTCAAATCACCAGAAAACTATTGGGTTCAGCATTTTATTTTTTCACTATAGTACCTAAATCGTTGCAAACCAGCAATATAGGCACGCCATATAGTTATTAAGTTTGTGAGTGCAAAAAATGTCATCAACGATCCTAGGCTAATAGTGTTGTAAGGCAGACGTTAGTTTCGTCTACCAGAGGCTCACCAGTGACGCTGGAATAAACCATGTTGAAGACCAATTAAAGCATTTGGAATTAAGAAGATCTGAAAGGATTTTACTAAGTTTAGTTAAGGTAATCTATTCATGGGGTAGAACATGCTTTTTTTTTATAACATTTGCAAGGTTTTAAACAGTTAAATTAAGTCAGGAATATGACAGTTGTTATCTATTCGTTTGATTTTTACTAGCTTTTGATTTTGGCATTTGATTACTGACTTTGTGATTTGAACTTTCCTTGGAGTTCGTTTTTTTTAACATTTAAATTTTTCTTTATTACCATTACAAAATTATACATGTCAACACAGAACTGCTAAATACTGGACGGATGATACCATCGAGATGAAACCTTCACATGCAGTGACATAGACGCAGTTTGATTAAAATTAATACTAAGAAACATTGTAGCAGGATTGTGTTGATTATTTCCCATTTGCACTAAACAATATTTCGAAATATTTTAATTTTTAAAATTTTCACTCATGCTTTTAACCAGTAGTGTGTTTAAACGACAACTAAATGTGTTTTGAAAGATAACTAACTGATTCATATAAAAAATTATTCTTCAACGTAAATAGTTGATAAGTTATAATGTGTGCTGTTTTTTGTTTGTCTTTTTTATTTTTAGCCATGGCGTTGTCAGTTTGTTTTAGATTTACAAGTTTGACTGTCCCTTTGGTATCTTTCGTCCCTCTTTTATAAAGCTGGTACAACAATTTATCGTCTTATTGACAGTTTTATTACACCACCATTAGCTTGAAACATTGTAAATCTTATACACATTAAATATTTATAATCCTGGAACGAATATTGTTAATCTTGTGTTATTCTAAATCCTCATAGGTAATGAATATTTAAAAACATTTCTTTGTCGTAGCTCTAGCCGTATAAAGTACACATATAATATAGAGATTTAAGGCTGAAATTCCAAACTTATGAATCGATTCAAGAAATAAAGTAAATATTCCATTTAGTCGTGTCATAGTTTTGCAAGTAGAAAATATTGCATCAATCAGGTAATAACTGCTGTGAAAATCGTCCATATAGTTTATAGGTTTTTTTTTCTTTTTTGTTATATTCTGGAGGATATTTTCTTTCCTGTAAAGTTGCTATTATGCAGGACCTATGCTTTTTATACAAGTATTATCCTTTTCCATTACCGGTGACAATTTTATAAAGACCGCCTTTGAAGCCATTTTCGCTGGCCAAGGTTATATTTCACTTCAATCATCTCCTCGTGGTGATTTTTTTTTAATTTCTTAATTTGTAAGTAATAATGACAACGCAATGGACAACATCGGACATTTATAACCAAATCTTGACGATACTTTTTTGTTTAGTGAACATTCTATTTTTATACAATAGGTTTATATAATGATACCTTTTAGGTTAAATTTAATGTTTCCATATATCTCTGAAAATACAGCTATCGTACATTTATCTTGGCTTAATGGATGAGAAATAAAAAAATAGGTCTTGTTCATTATTCTGAAAAGCTACAAAAATAGGATGTATACATGAATATAGCTTCAATAATGAACCAAACAACAAAAGTCTAGAATCAAATCAAAGTCTGTCCAAATTAGATAAAAATGTTGAATAATGAATAAATGCAAATAACGTTAATTACAAAATACTTCAAGGATATAATTACTTAATATAATAGTAAGTCAAATAACATACCTTGTTGACTGATTCACATAGTAACAAAAGTCCATATGTTTACTAAAGTGATATTAAACTCCAGTATATTAGAAAACTAGAGATTTATGTCAATGTTTACTCTCAACTTTATCATAATTTGGACAATATTGGAATTAACCTATTTATGACAGAATTGACGTGAAATTGATAAAACCTTGCGGATATCATTATGATATGGACATATGATTATACAGCTAGGAAAACCTTTAAGGTTACTGATACGCAGGAAGTATTTTAAAAAAAGAAATATATGAAATTTTCGAGATCTGTGCACAAAGAAAATAGGAAGTGTAGGTACTAAATTAATTAACTATCAGTTAATTGTAGATTTGAATTGAAAGTCTGTCCTTCTAATATGACTATACAAATAACATGGTTTGAGTAATGATAGTGTTTTACATCCAGTATCAACGGCCTCAAATTGCTGCTGTTATTTGAAAACTGATTGTTCCAAGACCATTTTGGACAATATTGGAATTAACCTATTTATGACATAATCGTCGTGAAATTGATAAAACCAATATCCTACGGATATCATTATGATATGTTATTATTATTGATGAGCTAGGGAAATCTTTAGTGTTTATGATGCATAGGAAGTTTTTTTTTCAAACAAACAAATATAAGTAATTTATGACAGATGAAAAAAAAATACTAAAAAAACATGCCGAAAAGACAAACATACAAAAGCAAAAACAACTAAAGACAGAAGACTAACAAGAGAGGCTGATATTATGAAAGGATTTTCAAATTCATAAGTCGTCGACAAACCGACTACACTGAGGCAAGAACAGAACAGTGTTTGAAAATCCCCGCGTTGCACATATTGTAAAAAAATAAATAATAATTGATCAGCACCATTAATCAATCTAGTCTGAACCATTACTATATAAACCTTTGAAATAAATTTTATACATTCCTGACAAAAAAAGTACATGTGAGAATTACAAGAATGAACTAACGGAGAACTAATAACAATAAATCTGGCAGACAGATAGGCAAAATAGTACGACTATAAGAAATCATAAATCTGACCGTCACCGTAAAATGACACTTGTATTGCAAAGGTGCAAACATTATGTCTAACAAACAGCCAATTGAGATCCCCGAAAGAGCTTTCAAAAGGTTCCCTAACATACATACACGTGGCCTAAGTTAGGAATCTGATGGTCAGTAGTTCGTGTTTGTTGATAGAGTTCATAGATATTTCTCGTTTCTTCATTTTTGTTTTTAATATATACTAGTCAACAAAAGAAACGATACAAGACTTTTTTTCAAATTAAAGATAAAGTTTTCCGTTCATTGGACCAATATTGAAGGTAGTAATACTTAATCATTATGGAAATATAAATCCGTTTAAAAAAAATATTTTTTTGCTTTCGTGACGTTTTTTCGCGATTTTTTGTTTTTTTACAAAATTTACATAAAACGACAATTTTAAAAACAGAAGTTCCAATTAATGATGCCAACCTCTCATTTAAAAGTAAAGACAATGTTTGCCATCAATTTGTTTTTAAAAATCATACAGTTTCTTCGTTTATTTGTTAAGCAAAGTTCGGCCCCACGAGAAATCGTTAAAATGTATACATTATCAACTGATTTTCCATAGACAGTATGTGTAAAGTGATATTCAAAAAGCGGTAAAAATCTTAAAACTAATACGAAAGGTTCCAACTTTACTGTGTGTTGTTTTCATATCTAAAGCATTGATTTGAGACGAAAATAAAAAAACATTTTTTTGCATTTTTTGAGAATTCAAAAAACACTTTTTTCCCCAAAAATTTGAAAAAGAACAATATTTCAACCCATTAATTACAACATGAACATAACTTGATTAGCATATTGAATATTTTTAAACAACTTGAAAATTTATTTAGTACTTAGAAAACTATCTGTCGATCTTTTATTCAACTTTCCGCAAAACTAATTTGCACCCTATGCTCGTTTACACGGAATTTAGATACTTTCCGACAAGTTTTGATTTTCATTATCACATGTGCATACATTGCAAATGAAAGCTTTTTAAAATAGTATATCTCATTTTGTTTTATATTTAATACTTTTTGATAAATTTTATTTCAAAGTCGTGTATCGTTTCTTTTGTTGACTAGTATAGATTAGACCGTTGGTTTTCCTTTTTGAATGGTTGTACACTAGTCATTTTGGGGCCCTTTATAGCTTGATGTTCGGTGTGAGCCAAGGCTCCGTGTTAAAGACCGTACTTTAACCGATAATGGTTCACTTGTAAAATTTGTGCCTTGGACGGATAGTTTCTCATTGTCACTCATACCACATCTTCTGATATCTATAATTTTTTTTTGACTATTAATGACGTCTTTACACTGGTTACTTTGGATGTTGCATGTGCACTGATTGATATTTTAGTTTTAGATACATGTTTGTTTTATTATTTTGTATTGGTTTTGAGAAACTGCGAGATTCTTATTGTGTGTTTTTGTTGTAATTAAGGTGAAAGATAGGGTGCTTAAAAACTTGTTTAACCCCACTAGATTCTCTAAATGCCTGTCCGTAGTCAGGAACCTGTAGGTCAGTCGTTGGTTGATGTGTGACATATTTGTTTTTTTTTAGATTTTTTTTTTATATAAATTAGGCTATTATTTTTCTCAATTGAATTGTTTCATTTAAATTTTTTTAAATATACATTTTTGTTTTTCTCATTGTCGAGAAATATCTTGAGCATGGCTGGTTCTGGTTCACGAAACTGCGATTAGTTTTTGCAAAACAAAGACATTCAGTTATTTAATTCTATTTCTTTCCTTGAAAGATAAATGAGAAGAAGAAGAATTAAGATGATTTTAAATTGATTGTAATCCTGGACGGCTAAATATTAGAATGAATGAATGATCTTTAAAATTATTGATTTGCGCTGACTTTTATTTAAGATAACGGTATTGATAACTTAAGCCATTGACATACATCAGTAATGTCGGATACGAAAAGTTGCCTATACTTGCTTTGATCAACTTCATATGAAATTTGGTGAGCAGTTGTCTTATTAGCAATACTACTACATGATGGCATCTCCTAACTTTATATATATAGTGAATTTCTCTATACACAATGCACCCAATCAAGTATTCCCACATCGACCGGACATGGCTGCGTATTTTGACATCACACAGACCATAAGACGAATCTCATGGGCATACTGTCAGAAGGAAGAAGCCCAATTGAACATATCTCAATACTATAATCGACCCTTGTTTTTTCATGTTTTAGTAAGTATTCATTCTTTTCAGGAAAACTCACATTCTTTAATCATTTTAAAATATTTTGAAGAAAATTTGAATAATGAAAATTTCTTGAAAGTCTTTCTGTGTTGTTTTGTGTTATATCATCAAGACAAATATAAATATCGCTTTTTATGTAAAAATCCTGTATTTAGCTTCTTTTTTATAAATAATAAATAATAATTTGAAACGTTAATTTAATCATAGTTATTTAAAGGATCTCCGGCAAAGTTTACCATTGACGGGTTCGTTACCACTTAAAATCCCTGTTTTAGATTTAAACTTCACCTTGTATATATTTGGTTTTTATTGAGGGATAAGGGACACTAGCTGTAAAATTCATGATCAACGATTTTACTCAAATTATTATGTTAGCTTTATAACAATGTAACAAATTTATCCAAATCCTAAAAAGTCTAAAATAAACAATTTACAGAGCATGAGCGCGATAATATATAGCTTTGTTGCGTGTGTATTTTAGTCTAGACGTCATCTAATTTACTATCGAGACACATAACACTATTTAGACTTAAACATTAAATGATTTACCTTTGTTTCACTTTCAATGTTGACATTCTTTTCTTTAAATAGACTTACATGTACCAATCATGCATAATCCATCTCTAGCTAAGATTAAATTGAAGTTCATATACTGATTCAATGAGGTCTAATTATTCACTTGCAAGTGAATAATTCATCATCGATGTTTCTTAGCTTATTTTGACAAAACTAAACCAAACTGGCTTCTAAATGATAATAATTATTTCATTATTTCACTTTCATTAATGATTGGACAAAAAAATCATAATTTAAATGTTTTATGTTTCTCGTAGGTAGTGCCACTTCAACATGTTTAGCAAAAAACTGCTTCAAATGTAACAACATTTGTTCATTTAATTTAATTTATATTTTTCAAACAAAAGTAATGCTTTTGCTTACGTTATCATTTTGTTGCTAAAAGAAATCAATGAATCAACAATGTCGACATCATAAATTGTTCATAATATATACTAATATAAGGGATAAATATGAAGTTATTGTCTCACGTGAAGGTATTTAATTGATAAACTATCATTTTTTGTCCAATATATAATTGTAGATATAAATCTAAATTCTGTCTTCAATCCTGGTACTATGTATCTATGATGAGTTTATTTCTAATATGGCTATATAGGGTTTCAGTAATGATAATTTTTAATCTTTACATTCAGTATCAACTGGCTCAAATTTTTGGAAAACTGATTGTTCCAAGATCATTATTTAACAGCTAGTAAGCAAATGTCCATATTCTATTCAAAGATTAATTTATCATATGATAATCTACCATAACATTACTTAAACGAAAAACCTATTTTACAAAAAACATAACTTTAATTTCGTAAATTTCCACATTTTCTGTAAGTAACATTCATCACACTAATTCCTTAGAAACAGTTGTCAAGATTGTTTTATATGTTTTAAACAAGAAAGACAATAAGTTCTATAGGGAATAATATTTGTCAGATCGTTTGTACTATGCTGTGATATTTATTACCTTTATAGTATAGAAGATTATAAGTATTTACAAAGGATTGGCATACAAAAATTTAATGGCATTGCAAATTCTTGATATAAACAAATAAACTGTCAATATATTATGCAATTTAGAAAGGAAAAAGACACAAATGATTATTTATACACCATGAGATCCACAGGAACTGGTGATTTCATGCAATCAAGGACGGGATCGTTATTTCAGTTTCTACAGTAATATAAATCATAAAATGTTCAAGTTAACTTTGTTTGCTTTAAGACAAGGATTAAGTTATTTTGAATAATTAATAAAAAAAAGATTTTTATTACTTTGTTTAATTTTGACATAAAGGCATTACATTCAAAAATGCGTTCTTTTAAATAGAAAATTAAATACATTTACAAATATAATCTGTCCTAGTAAGATTTAAAGACTCCATTAATACCGCACTTTTCGAGAGATGAAAAAACATGGCGCCAATGATAAACTATGACTACATTTGTGTACGCTAGACGCTTGTTTTGTTTACAAACGACTTGCCAGTGATGCTCGATAAAATTTGTTAAGGGAGGCTAAATAAATTACACGGTTGATTGAGCATTTCAGATGCTGCTCCATTACCCATTAGAGCTAAAACAACATAATACCTACGAAGAATTATTTCTTTGAGTTCATGCTCGATCTTAAATAGCCTTCATATGTTTTTTTTTAATTCCTTGTTCTTAAAATCCTTTCTATGGTTATGATTTCACCATGTCGTCGACTAAGCCAGGTTTGCGTAATTGTTGTGCAAAAAAAAGCTGCTTATTTTTGTATTTGTTTTTTGGACTTGATATTTTTTGGAGGAAGTGCATGATAGATATCGCAAACCGTTCAACAGATTCCATTACAGGTTTTGAAGTGGGTGTATTTGCTGCTGACGTAAAGGTTTTGTAGTTTTTGAGGATATGAAGCATACATCATAGCGCCCTTTTTCTTATAATTATAATATTTATATTTAAATTCTACATATCTATCCAAGGGTATGTTCAACTGATGGTTACTCCTTGACAATTGTGAATGTCAAGAAAGGTTGTATGTTGTTAGATTCACCGGCGATTCAGGAGGTTCATCTGAGGAAAATTAATTTTATTCAAAGATTATCATCAGCAATATTTATGACCTGTTTGAATATGTTAAAAATCAGCGCAAATGAGATTTTGTTTTACTTTTGTCGCTAGAAATGTTAATTGGATTGAAAACAAAGTTACATTTAAAAGGCTCTTGCGTCTATATTCAAATGAATGTGAAAGGTTAATACCAACTTTTCATCTGACATTACTGAAATTTGTCAAAGGCTTGTATATCAATATTTTGAAAAGTCAGCGCAAATCAATTTATTTTAAAGATCATTCATTCATCTTAATAGATAGCTGCTGAGACGTCCGGGATTACAATCAATTTCCATCTAAATTTTTCTCCTTCTTCTTAGTAATTGTTCAAGGAAAGAAATCGAATTAAATAACTAAATGCCTTTGTTTTTCAAAAAACTAATCGCAGTTTCGGGAAACACAACCAGTCTTAGTCAATATATTTACAGTTAAAACAATACTTGTGTGTATTTTAAACCACTTCCGAAATGGTCTTGCCTGAGAGTATCACCAGCCAAGTAGTCAGCACTTTTGTGTTGACATGATATGTTCAAAATTATCAATTAACTGTTTACAAAACTTTGAATTTTTGAAACACTAAGGCTTTTCTACCTCAGGAATAGATTACCTTTGCAGTATTTGGCTAAACTTTTAGGAAGTTTGTTCATCAATACTCTTCAATTTCGTACTTTATTTAGCCCTTTTTAACTTTTTTGGATTCTATCGTCACTGATGAGTCTTTTATTTGTAGACGAAACGCGCGTCTGGCGTTAATATAAAATTTCAATCTTGGTATCTATGAGGAGTTTATTTAGAAGATTTGGTATGAACGGCAATGAGACCAACTATTCACAAGCGATGAGAAAAACCTGTACTGCATAGTCAACTATGAAAGGTCCAGAAATGACACATATTGAACATTTCAAACGAGAAAACGAGTAAACGAGAAAACTAACAACATAATATTATGTACAAAAAAACCCCCGAAAAACCAATATACAACAACAAACGACAGTCACAGATTTCTTCCTCTTATAACTGCCTTGAATAAATAGACTAGCGTCCTGTACATTTATAATGATAATGCAGATCATAGCATATTACTAAGAGTGGTTTCAAAACCGTAGTTTGAAGTCTTTCGTATGTATATGAAAGGGCAACAACAATAATGTTTTTCGAAATAAAAGCAAATAAAAAAAAAGAAAAATAAGAAAAAAACACATTTTTGCAATGACTGAATAATTCGTTTCTATTCATGATTAATTCTAAGGACATTAAGATGAATGGAACATAAAGTGTGATTTGTTTTATTTAGCTGATGAATACATATTAAATCAACTTCAAGGTTGTCTATCTTTCTAATATATAAATGAAGTATGAATTGCATATTACATTCGGTACTAACAAACACATATTAGTACCAAAAATAATTGTAGATGATGAAAAAACTGCAGATAACATTACTCTATACTTGCATCTTCTGTTTATTATGCTAATTCTATTCATTACATTGTCAAACTGTTGACTTTAATTTCCAATAAAAATGTTAATTGTCTTTTCCTTAATGGTAATGTCGCGTTGGTACAACGATTCGTCTGTGTTTGCATGGACTTCTCATAAGTCACGACAGTTAATTTTATACAATTGTAATAACAATTACATAAATAAGTGAAAAACCTTTAATCTAATTTTCTCACAAATTTTGAGATTTCTTGTAGAAGTATGATTAACGAAACACATTTGGTACATTAATAAGTTTCGGAGTTTAGTGTGACGTCCATTTCCTTGGTACATTAATAAGTTCCAGAGTTTAGTGTGACGTCCATTTCCTTGGTACATTAATAAGTTTCAGAGTTTAATGTGACGTCCATTTACGCTAAACTAGTAGATATTTTTTGGAAAGGGGCCAGCTGAAGCCCTTCACCGGTTGAGGTGTTTTCTCAGTGTTTTGATTGATTGAATTTTGATGCTTAACGTCCAGTGGTTCGCTGTGTTGAAAACCCATTAGTGGCATTGGGCTGTTTTCTGCTCTTTGGTCTCCTTGACACATTTATGAGTTTGAACTTGCCTTTGGTTTGTTCCGTCTTCATTCTAAACTTTTGATATATCTGTCTTTGCTTTATATGCCAGCTTTAACGATAACTCTCTCTACACGACCCATCTGAAAAGTTTCGTCACCCTCGTTAAATCTCGTACGATTATTTTTTAATGGCGGCCGAATTTAACGTTTCAACGCGATCTTGAAAAAAAGGGGACAGATCGGAATAATTTCGATGTTAAATACGACATGAATTTTTATTAGTTTGCAAAAACAAGAATTCAGAAATTTTGGTAACTTGTGTAGCTTATTTAAATTTTATCGTATCACAGAAATTACCGAAGTTAAGACAACAACATCTGACGCCATGTTTCGTCTGCTTCAACATTCCATTATCAGTGAGGTCAAAACAAATTACCTAAATAATCACAGGTACTTCATTTAAACGTCACAAAATCATAGTTTACGATAACATATTTAGCGTAAAAGTTCCGGCCAGCCATGGGAACACAGAAAAAAATCTCTGCAAGCAGTACATTTCGGATTTTTTTTATAATGGCCATCCGGCTTGCGGAGTAAACTCCGGTGTACTGGTTGACCATGACTACTTAATGTTCATCTGCCACATTATTCCCAACATCAAGGAACAGTGATAATTATACTGTTGAATGTGATCACGGTTATTCATGTAGTCAATGGCGAATCCAGCATTTTACAAAGGGGGGCCTGCTGACGGGGTGCTCCAGTCATGCTTCAGTGATTTCCTATATAATCAACATTCCAAAAGGTTCCTGGTTCGATTCCCGTTTGGGATGAAAATTTCAGGAACTCAATTTTTCGGCTCTTCCTTGACACCATCTGCGAGTATGGTCTCGAGGAAACGATGATAGTCCGTCGGAAGGGGACGATAAATGGCTGACCCGTGTAAAGAGAGAGCCATATCTCTTGCATGTTAAAGACACCCTTGTAGATTTCGAAAAAGAGTAGGCTAATGCCGCTATAAGGCAGCACTCGCACCCGCAAAGTGGAAAGGGATTAATATAAGCTGAAAAACTTGTTTCTCAATCCACTATAAATAAATATGTTTAAACTAACATTTTTTCCTCAAGAAAAGGGGGACCGTCGCCCCTCTGGATCTTATGGTAGCCCACAGACTAATTCATAACTTAACAAAAGTTTAAAACATAAAAAATTATTAACATAATTCACAATCTTCTAATTCTGTACTTCCTTCAAATGGCAAACTCTCAACAAATCTTTTCATTGATTATGTCACACCTTATACAGTCCCAGGAGATGGAAACTGTTTAGTTTTCTCTCTCTAAGTTCAATCATAAAAAGAGACTTGAGTCATCCTTAAAAAATCAAGCTGTAGCAGTCGCCTGCATATTTTATGCATCGGTTTAAACCTGATCAAAACATGTTCACTCTACCTAGTATTTTATCACTATATCACTATTAGGTTCACATTTCAACCTATTTAGCAATACACACTTATGGTTATATAACATCACAGTACCAAAATTGTACTCAGTAACCAGGCCCCGGCGCCATAAAACTTTTTTTTGCTGAGTAAAAAAATATTCTCAGAATGAATTATTTTACTCAGCTAAGAATGAGAACTTTTTTATCCGCCATAAAAAAAAATTCTCAACGTTGAGAATATTCTCAGCTGAGAATTTTTTTTCTCAGCTGAGAATTTTTTTCTCGACGATGTAAGCGGTAGGCGGAACTCTTTCGTGCTTGAAACCGAAAAAAGAGTGCTAAAGTCCGCGAAAATGCAGGTGAGATTTAGATGGTAAAGTCGTCTGTCAAGGTAAGTTCTGCTATCAGTGCATCTATAATGGCAGAAAAAAACAAGAGAGGGGCAAACTGGACCACTGATGAGGAGCTAGCCCTGATAGATCATGCAAATCAAAGGGAGGATGCCCTTTTCGGGAAGATGAAAGGTTGTGGGGATGTTAAAATCGCTACGATACGGCAAAATGGTTGGAAAGAAATATGTGACATATTAAATGCGTAGGTTCTTTTTATTTCCCCAATTTATTTAACGTTCTCAGAATGAATATGTCAGTTGTATCAGATTCTTCGTCATTATATAATTATAATTTGAAGAAACCGCGGATCCGTTTGCCCTGTTTCACGTTTGCCCTAGAACCTGTTCGCCCTGATATCTTTATGAGGGTTTGGTTGGGGTTAAATGATTAAAGAATAATGCCCTTAAAAAATGAAGATTAGAGAATAAGTGGCGAAAAAATAAAGATTGGAGAAAAAAGGGGTAAAAATTAAATGTATACACAGAATAACAGACCCCTTCCCCCCATCCAAACCCTCCTTTATTGATATTTGTGAACAAAATAATTGTTTTCAGTCCCAGCAATGCCAGTATAACTGCATGATATTAGTCTGGAAACCAAATTAGTCCTATAATATATGACCTCGGGGGCATTATTTAGACAAAAAATAAAAAATGAAAATATCAGCATGAAGACGTTAGATAGTGAATATGTAATGCGAAGGCATATATTATAGGACTAGAAATGATATGTAATTACCTCATGTACTTACATCTGCTAAGTACTGCTTTGAATAAACAAACAAAGGCTGTCTGGGATCATAATCTGATAATGATGAAAACAAATTAATTTATTAAATATATCCACCAAAGGTTAACCTGTACTATCATTTCTATCCATTAATATTAAAAATATGGATCACACTGAATATCACACACAGCAAATTAATTTATAGTGAAACTACATTTTTGAGTGTTTTTTTTTAATAGACGAAAAGAGCATAAGTCATTCTTTACAGTTAAAATTAAATTGTATAGAAATAAATTTACCTATTATTCATTAACATTTGGCTTTTTAATTCTAATGCAGAAGATTTACAGTTCGTAAAAGAACAGCTGAAGAAGTAAAAAAAAAATATTACAACTTAAAACAGAGAAGTAAGTTCAGTAGTTTCATGTTGTGTTTATACTAATGCAATATATCTCATTCATTATAAGGCAACATTAATTTAACAATTTGTTGCTTCATTCATGTCATTTAATGGGAACTAGAAAACAAAAGTAAATTAAGAAAATAATATTCATTACATACTATATACCATATTCAAAATCATTACAAAATGTATCTGAATGGCAACATTTTCATGTCATTTAATGGGAACTAGAAAACAAAAGTAAATTAAGAAAATAATATTCATTACATACTATATTCAAAATCATTACAAAATGTATCTGAATGGCAACATTTTCATGATTTTTATGCCCCACTTACACAAGTTCGTTATGATATGATCTTTCTAATTTTAATGTCAAATAAGAGTTGTGACCACAAATTCACAGTGCATTGAACTAAGAAAATGATACTATGATAGTGCGAGTGGGGCATCCATGTACTGGGGACACATTCTAGTTTCCTTTAGATGTGAAATCCTTGGTACATTTTTATGCCCCACCTATGATAGTAGAAGGGCATTATGTTTTCTGGTCTGTGCCTCCGTTCGTCCGTCTGTGCCTCCGTTCGTCCGTCCGGTTAAAGTTTTTGTCGAGGTAGTTTTTGATGAAGCTGAAGTCCAATCAACTTGAAACTTAATACACATGTTCCCCATGATATGATCTTTCTAATTTTAATGCCAAATTATAGTTTTGACCCCAATTTTATAGTCCACTGAACATAGAAAATGATATTGATAGTGCAAAGTTCAGGTTAAAGTTTTTGGTCAAGGTAGTTTTTGATGAAGTTAAAGTTACATGTACATCAACTTGAAACTTAGTACACATGTTCCCTATGATATTATCTTTCTAATTTTAATTCCAAATTAAAGTTTTGACCCCAATTTCACGGTCCACTGAACATAGAAAATGATAGTGGGAGTGGGGCATCCGTGTACTATGGACACATTCTTGTTATATTGTACGTTTAATATTATCATGATTTCTCACAATTTGATTGGCTGTTATTGTCCTAATAAATTTCTGTACAAAATGTATCCACTTTAATCCCTTTTACCATTGACATAATAAAATAAATTGACTTGTTTTATTTAAGGAATGGCACAGGTTATTTTACAGTGTGCACCACATTTTTTATGTTATTTCGAATAGACAGAAAAAATATTACAGTCATTTCTTAGAATTTGATCCTAATTTTTAATTCAATATTAAACCATAGAAAAACATGAAAAAACATTGATGATGTCACGGTCACATGACTGAATTATGTCTATGGGCTGATAACAAGATAACGTCAGCCAATCAGAAGACGTGTTACATCCAAAATTAGATTATAGTCCAATATATTTAACTTGCTTTATTTAAAAAAATATGTTTTTTAGGTAGAGAAAAATATGACCTACAAAAGAGACCAAAAACAGGAGGAGGTCCTGTTGCCAAAACCACTCAGGCAGAGGAACTCCTCATCAGTCACATGATTGAAGAGAAGCGTACACAGCTGACTGGGTTTGCAGAAGGTGTAGACACTGACAGTTAGTATTATATGTAGATACAAGATATTGACAAAGACACTATTCTTTTTGACTACATATATTGTGACATGCATGAGAAACGTGGAATTACCACCAGAATTACATGTAGATTCTATTTTTAAAAGTCTGTAAATAATGATAGAATAACTAATCGAAGAATTCAAATAGAGAAAAATATTCAATGAGTGACCGAACAACACATTAATTCACGAATGCGCGTAGCACATGAGTATATTTTGTATATAGTGAATAATTTTTTTCTATTATTGTTGATGCATAATAAACACACATAACCTGATCTGTAATGAACCTATATTAAACCAGTCATCTGTCCTTTTTCACTTTCTATATTTTGATTTGAATTAAAGGTTTCATTTGTGGGACTGTTGGTCAGTTAGTTACATGTGGTATTTTGTCTAAAATGAGAACTGATAATATATGCCTTATTTCAGCAATTGTATCACAACCTGAATGTTCTGGATCTTGGATTTCAAGACAGAAGGAGGCTCTTGATGCCTACAAAGAACTATCAGGTATTTTTTTATTTTTTATAATCTCTTCTTGTTTCTTTATACATTTATTTCAGTTTGCTGTTTTCATGCTTCTTGTGTAAGAAATAAACACATATGAAAGAAAGAGGCTTGAATATTGATCATGCTCAGGGGTAAGATTTTCATCATCTCCAATCTAACTGATATTATTTGAGGGACAGGTATTGTTACTCATGGATGTCTGTCTGTCCTGCTTATAAATCAGAAACTTACTGAAGAAAAACGCAAAACTTACATAAGATAAAGTGGTCACTGCTTGAAATCCCATAATGACAATTAAGTTTAGATATAAATAAGCACCAACCTGACATGTACGTCTTGCACTACAACTTCCTATATAGGTAGAAATGAATATGCATAGAAATATGACATGCATAAAGTCATTTCAACCATTGTCTCATTTTTCAGACAGAAATTTGGTGACAACAGCCAAGAAAATGGCAGTAAAAATAGAAAATTTTTTAGACACTCATACAGTTGTAACACCAGTCCCAAGAGCTAATGACATTCACATTATTGATAGCTTAAAGGGAATTTCTCAGAATGAAGTGGAGCAAGATGAGTCGGAAAATGATTTATTGGTGAATTACCTATGTCACACATACAGCTGCCTAAGAAATTTGAAAACACCTGATTTACCTTCATTGATCAATGATTTGGTGATATTTATAAAAGAAAACACATATAAAGGTTTGTTGCTCCAACCAATTAATATTTGTATACAATCAATGTGATGGTTTGAAAGGTCAAGGAGGTCAACTTCTATTGGGTCCAGTTGTTTACCATTGGACATATTTTCCATTTCCTTTCTCAATTTTCTCAATATTGTAATTTGTTTCCATTACTGCTGCTCATGACTAAGTATTAGTTGAAACAACTAAAGTTAATGTTTAAATAACAACAAAGATATTGTCAAGTCATGGTCAATTTTATTACATTTCTTAAGTTGTAGTAAATTAATTAACATATATAAAATGCAATTACATTTCAGAATCAACACAAAATGAGGAGCTTGATGGACAGACTGAAGCTGACAAAGAACCTACATGTATTGTAGTAAATTCAGTGGAAGAACAGGGTAAAGTTGTTAATATATAATTCCAAGTCTGAGAATGACAGGAAATCTATTAGAAATTGGTCTTCAACATTTATAACATATATGTTACATAAAGTATTTCATTTTTGTCTTTCCTATAACATGTATAATGGATCCCACTTATTATTTTAAAAGTATTAAGTATAAGCCAGAGTGTATAGAAAGAATACTTTATGACTGTCATTGCTGAATGCAACTTGTTTATATTTTGACCAAGCTGTGGTTAAATTAACAAGTGATAAAAAGTTTGATTGAGCAATTACACACAGGTGACAGTTACAAATGGAAAAAAATACTTCAAAATCACAGGCCCTAGATATGGCATGGACATAACATGAAACTAACACAGCTTATTGTATAATTCATTATTTTAGAACCACAGTTTAAGGTTGATATTGAAACTATCAAGTTATATATGACGAACATATGAAAAAAAGTGATTTTTATACGACCGCAAAATTTGTTTTTCGCACTCTAACTTTAGTAAAAGTGAATGTAAATCTATGAAATTTTGACACAAGGTTTATGACCACAAAAGGAAGGTTGGTATTGATTTTGGGAGTTTTGGTCCCAACATTTTAGGAATTAGGGGCCAAAAAGGGCCCAAATAAGCATTTTCTTGGTTTTCGCACTATAACTTTAGTTTAAGTTAATAGAAATCTATGAAATTTTGACACAAGGTTTATGACCACAGAAGAACGGTTGGGATTCATTTTGGGAGTTTTGGTTACAACAGTTTAGGAATTAGGGGCCAAAAAAGGGCCCAAATAAGCATTATTCTTGGTTTTCGCACAATAACTTTAGTTTAAGTAAATAGAAATCAATAAAATTTAAACACAATGTTAATGACTACAAAAGGAAGGTTGGTATTGATTTTGGGAGTTAAGGTCCCAACAGTTTAGGAATTAGGGGCCAAAAAGGGACCCAAATAAGCATTTTTCTTGGTTTTCGCACCATAACGTTAGTATAAGTAAATAGAAATCTATGAAATTTAAACACAAGGTTTATGACCATAAAAGGAAGGTTGGTATTGATTTTGGGAGTTTTGGTCCCAACAGAATAAGGGGCCCAAAGGGTCCAAAATTAAACTTTGTTTGATTTCATCAAAATTGAATAATTGGGGTTCTTTGATATGCCGAATCTAACTGTCATGACTGTGTATGTAGATTCTTAACTTTTGGTCCCGTTTTCAAATTGGTATACATTAAGGTCCAAAGGGTCCAAAATTAAACTTAGTTTGATTTTGACAAAAAATGAATCAGTTAGGTTCTTTAATATGCTGAATCTAAAAATGTACTTAGTTTCTTGATTATTGGCCCAGTTTTCAAGTTGGTCTAAATCGGGGTCCAAAATAAAACTTTGTTTGATTTCATCAAAAATTGAATAAATGGGGTTCTTTGATATACCAAATCTAACTGTGTATGTAGATTCTTCATTTTTGGTCCTGTTTTCAAATTGGTCTACACTAAAGTCCAAAGGGTCCAAAATTAAACTTAGTCTGATTTTAACAAAAATTGAAATCTTGGGGTTCTTTGATATGCTGAATCCAAAAATGTACTTAGATTTTTTATTATGGAAATGAAATTTTATATTTTTAGAACAAAATGGTGAAAGGACAAGTGCACCAAGTTCTAACCCAAAGGGTAAAGGTAAAGGTAAGTTTCCAAACATGGGGGTAATTTGCTTTCAAAAGTTATGGATTGTGATATGATTTTATTCTATGACTTTTGATACACAGCCATGTTCTAATTCTATTAAAACATGTGAATCACATGATTGGCGTCACAATTATAATTGCAACATCAGTATCATTTTGAACCACACAAGAGATCAACATGGACATATTTGTTTATGTTGCTACCTAGGAAAATAAATAAAATCCTTTTAAAACTAGGATACATGTTTCTTTAAAAAAGAAGATGTGGTATGATTGGCAATGACACAACTCTCTTAAGAGACCAAATGACATTTACAACTGAAGACCTTTGTTTAGCCTTTAACAATGAGCAAAGTCAATACCGCATAGTCTACTATCAATGTCCCTCAAATGACAGATGTACAACATTTCAAAAAAGAAAACTAATGGCTTAATTCATGTACAAAAAAACAAATTATATTTATTTTTGTAGAATTATAATTAAAAATTCATTCTAAACACTGTTAACAAATGAAACAGATATATGAAGATGAAAATGTTTCAAGGATATTAAAATTAATATTTATGTCAACAAGCAGAGCGGAACTAACTCTTTCAAAATTTAACAACCTCTTGCAAAATTGTAATTTGCATATATGGCATAATTTAATAAATACAAATTATGATGTCTTGAAATGGATTCATCTATTTATTATTAGAAGGTTCGATATTTACTAATTTTATCACACAGTTCACAAAGCAGATTCTGCATCAAATACAAAAAGAATGTACATTTCTATAACTTTATAACAACCTTTATATGTTTTATATTTCATGTCAATAGGAAACATAAAAAGGGGAAGAAGATCTTTGGCAGAGTTGGAAGAGGAAAACTTAATTTTGGACAACGAAAGGTTACGTGAAGAAACCAAGAGAATTAAACTAGAACAAGAAAATTTAAAATTAGCTAAAGAAGTTTTTATCTTGAAAAAACAAACTTTAATCTGTAAACTTCAGTCTGAGTTTCCTGACTGTGTACAAATTTTAAATGAACCATAATTACAACATGTTTATTAGGCCAAATAAAAATATATGTGTGGTTCCAGTAACCCGACCAACCCTAGTTAAAACCCCCAGACCCTAGAACTTTTTTTTCATTTCTTAAAAATAAATTTTCAAACGATCAAATTTTGAGGATTGTGAATTAAAATAATTAAATTCATAGATTTCTGTCATCTGAATTTCCATCACAAGTATCTGTTATGGTTAAATGCAAGAATTCATAACAGAATGCAACAAAATTTAACTAAAAACGTATCATGGCTGTTTATTTTACAACCACACCCATGTAAAAATGTCGAACTTCCGGTTGGGGCGTGTATAATAAGGGAAACAATTTCGGTAAACACACGATTCTTTTCCGGATTTTGACATTAAAAAAAAATTGCTGACCTACCAACCCTATTTTTTAAAAGTATGTAACTGGAACCACACATATATTTTTATTTGGCCTTCCTTTAAATCTGGATATTTTGGTATTCAATTTTAGATAACTTAAAATTATTACTGTTTTTCATTCAAACACCTGTACTTGGTAAAATATTGTTTAACATTGTAACCATTTAGGAGATAACTGTATTGTATTTTAAGCTCCGATGGCATCAATTGGGGATTTGATTGGCGCAAATTCAGTTTACTGGCGACGCGTTAGCGGAGACAGTAAACGTGTATTTGCGACCATCAAATCCACAATTGATGCCGTCGGAGCTTAAAATACAATATTGTTATCTCCATTCTAATGAAACTGACAGAAAACAACGTTAAAACATGTATTTAAAAAGTGGCATATGCCGTCTGCGCTTGCGCGTACGCTTCATAGCATCAATTAGGAGATAACTGTATTGTATTTAAGCTCTGACGGCATCAATTGGGGATTTGATGGTCGCAAATTCAGTTTACTGGCGACGCGTTAGCGGAGACAGTAAACGAGTATTTGTGACCATCAAATCCACAATTGATGCCATCGGAGCTTAAAATACAATATTGTTATCTCCATTCTAATGAAACTGACAGAAAACAACGTTAAAACATGTATTTAAAAAGTGGCATATGCCGTCTGCGCTTGCGTGTACGTTTCATAGCATCAATTAGGAGATAACTGTATTGTATTTTAAGCTCTGACGGCATCAATTAGGGATTTGATGGTCGCAAATTCAGTTTACTGGCGACGCGTTAGCGGAGACAGTAAACGTGTATTTGTGACCATCAAATCCACAATTGATGCCGTCGGAGCTTAAAATACAATATTGTTATCTCTATTCTAATGAAACTGACAAAAAACAACGTTAAAACATGTATTTAAAAACTGGCATATGCCGTCTGCGCTTGCGCGTACGTTCCATAGCATCAATTGTCAATTGATGCCCTGTAGATAAGTGACGTTATCCAATCAAAATGAACGTTACAAACGTTGTTGCATTAGAATTTGTCACTTTGACATATATTCATATCATTTAAATGTAACCAACTGTATATTTCAGCATATTTAATTCAAGTTTTAGATCAGTGGTGGCTATAAATATGTTGCATATTGCTTATCAAATCTTTGTGTAAGAGATCCCTTATTTTTTTAATATATTCGTAATAATTAATTCAAATAAGACCAAAAATGTATTTTTACCTGTCAGACATGACTTAGAAAAGTTCTATGTTATAATAATCAAGTGTGGTCAAGAGAATGTGAATATGGAAATCTAGTAAGATGTTTACAAATGCAAGGTTTACTTAAAAAAATTGTCTTGCAATGTCATTCCTTTTTGCGGTGCCGTCAAAGGTTGGGTTCATATTAATACAACCCGTACAATCTGCAACAGCAAGTTCCTCAATATTATTATTTATTATTATGTCATTATGATTAATGCCGATATCGTGTAAAATAACACATGATGTAACATATTTAATAGACTGTTCTGGTGTTGTTCTTAAACCATCATGTAAACAATTGAACCTCCTTTTTAGTATCCCAAATGTTTGTTCAATTAGAACCCGTGTTCTGCAAAGAGCTCTGTTCAAATTTCCCTGGCAGTTATCAGCTGGACTTAGATACGGGGTCATCAAGTATTTGGTACATGGATACCCAGAATCCCCTAGTAACAGTCCTTGGTGAATTCCTGTTAAAATAATTTTTTAATGTAATATTTACAGATTGTATTTCAAATTAATCAAATAAATCAACATTCAGTTTAAAGCAGTTAAAGCTTGTAACGTAAACAGTTATAGAAACTACAGCTTCCAATTTATTTGTATTAAAAATCAAATAATATACTTTCAGCAAAGGGAAGTAACTTCACAATTATCTCCCCACTATTGATGCATTTGAGTATAAGCACAATAATTTATTTGCATTCCTTCACAAAAACTATACAAGAAATTGTAATTAGCATATCAACACCAAATGACCAAATATGTATATATGTTTACTAGCTTGTGTTAGCTATTTAAATGACTCATTATTATATTGTAAGATTTATGGTAAATTTACATGCAAGTTCATCTTAAACCTAAAATATGTGTAAATGCTGGAATATACTATATGTTAGTATGTAAAGTTTTAGTTTTGAAGATTAAGAAGTTTTTCTACAGTTCTACTAATAAGAATAAACAAAATGAGATTAAGTTACCATTTTCAAATTGTTGACATAGTCCACTTGTTCTGAATATTCTGCTGTCGTGCACTGATCCAGGCCATTTTGCACATAAAGAAGTGACTCTAAAATTTGGATCACAAACCATCTTTAAAAAAAAGAATGGTATATTTAAAACTAAGGCAACATATTTTTTAATGTAAACAGTATGTATCATGTAATCTGATTGGCATGACATTCAAATTATCAGGAATTGAAATTAACATTGTTTACCTTAAAAAATGTAGTATTTAATTGCACACAACAGATCCGCTTATTTAAATATAAAAATAAATGAATAGTTTTCACTGTTGCATTAAAATACAGTTCTCTTTTTTGCATATAAGACTATTTCCAAATTTGACAATCGACAATTCATTTTTCGAAGTACAATGCAAAATTGTAATTGAATGAAATTATGATTATATCAGCACAAAAAAAAATGATATTGTTTGAAGGATTATTTTCTGTAATTGTTAATCTTACTTGAATATTTAAAGAGTGCACTCCTTTTCGATTCACAAAATCGGCTTCATTTTCATGTGGGCTGATAATTTTTACAAACGTCCCATCTATACATCCTAGTACATTTGGAAATCCTTCAAATATAAAAAAGAATCATTAAAAGGTGCTCAGTATAATAACAATATTTTATCATAGGATTTAAAGCCTATTTAAAGGACTTCACTGGTGTGTAAATTCAACCAATTCACTCACAAACAAATTGAAGTCTGAAGGACTTTTATTATATGTTTATGAGTTATTTGGTTCAGTTTATACACCAATGAATTCCTTTAAAAAAGGCATTCAATCCTTATAATTGTTTAAAATTTGAAATAAGGAAAATATGTTTCCCAACACTTAACCTCTGTCCCACATAAGTTGTATATTTATGCAAAAATATGTATACCTTGAAATTTGCAATCTTGTAAAAATTAAACTACAAAAATTCTTATCATTCAAACAAATCTATTTGTTTTAGTTATTTTATTTAACGAATAACGTGCAGTGAATTGAATTTTATTAACTTCTTTGTTATTATCACCGCCATCTTGTTTACATTTGTTATGAAAAGAAGTTCGGCCAATGTGGTCTATTGAAAAATAGCCAACATCAATCTCAACTACCGGAGGTCCTCTCGACCAACCTTTTAAGAATTATTTGTTCGTAAACAATACAACTTATATAATATATAGTGCAAATTGGTACAATATATAATTTGGATATTAAACAAATATAGCCTTTGTATGAGGTCGATATATAGAGAATAATACATGGTAAAATCTGTATCATATGTCGTATCATCCTGAGAAACCAATATCAGCCCGAGGGATGATATTGGTCGAATGTGATACGGATTTTGCCATATTCTATATATTTTTGGTCCGGTTTTCATACTGGTCTACATTAAAGTCCAAAGGGTCGAAAATTAAACTAAGTTTGATTTTAACAAAAAATGAATTCTTGGGCTTCTTTGATATGCTGAATTTAAACATGTAATTAGATTTTTGATTATGGGCCCAGTTTTCAATATCTCAGATACTATAAGCAATAGGGCTAGTATATTCGGTGTATGGAAGGACTGTAAGGTGTACATGTCCAACTGACAGGTGTCATCTGACCTTGACCTCATTTTCATGGTTCAGTGGTCAAAGTTAAGTTTTTGAGTTTTGGTCTTTTTATCTAATACTATATGCCATAGGTCAACTATATTTGGTGTATGGAAATATTTTATGATCTTTATGTCAATCGCACAGGTTTTATTTGACCGTGACCTCATTTTCAAGGTTCATTGCACAGTGTTAAGTTTTTGTGTTTTGATCTATTTCTTCCGACAAAAAGAAGCTGTTGACTTTACATTGCTTTTTTGGTGTCTGAAATTTAGTCATGATTTCAGTCGTATTTCATTTTTGTCTTGCCTACACAAAGAGTAAAATACTGAGACAAAAGTATAGTGTTTCCAGGGGCATCAGCTGAAAAAGGTTTATGCTCATATAAATGTTAAAAGATGTGATATAAGTGCAAATGAGACAACTCTCCATCCAACACCCACATGGGGAAAAGTAAAGCATTATAGGTCGAAGCATGGGCTTCAACAATGAGTTTTGGCTCACATCCAACAACAAGCTACAAAGGGCCTCAAAAATGATTAGTTTTAGACCATTCAAAAATGAAAATCAACGGTCTAATCTTTATAAAAACGGGAAACAATTATGAACCACATTAACAAACAATTGTCATTGAACATTAGCTTCCTGACTACAATGTATATAAAAAGATGAAGAGAACAAATGACACAGAAATTACCAACTACTATAGGGCAATGTACTTCAATAAGCAGAGTCCATACCGCATAGTCGGCTATAAAAGGCATTTCATTGTGAAAGTTATGATGTAGTCCTAGTAGTTAAATAGGAGCCACATACGGTAAGTTAATGATATGTTATAATTATATAAGTCACGGTACATCTCATTTCTACGGAGATTTTTGTAATTTAAACCCCTCATTTTTTACATGGCTTATTAACTGATTTTAAAAGTTTACTAATATGTTAGTGAAAATTCTTATTCACCCGGTGGAATATTTAATTATCGGGTAATGGATATTTGGAAAATACATCAGGGTTTGAATTATGCCCTTAAAAATGAAGATTAGAGAAAAAAGGGGTTAATTTTTTGAAGATTAGAGAAAAAAGGGGTTATTTTTTTTAAAGATTAGAGAAAAAAGGGGTGAAAATTAAATGTTTACAGAATAACAGACCCCCTCCCCATCCAGACCCTCATACATGTAGTTGCAATAGCCCTCTAACGATAAAATAACTATCTGTAAAGTGGAATAAAGTAGAGGGATGAACTCAGAGAAAACTTTTGAGTATTGTTTCCTGTCGACCCCTGTATTTTCTCTTCTTTTTTTAGAGGGAGGAAAATACTATCAAGGGATTTGAATTTTACTTCATAAAACAAACATTCCCCAAAAAGGGACGGTGCTATTCGAGGTACGAAGCAACCGTGTTGATCCGGATGACGCAAGTCCGAAGTCGTTTTTATTAAGATTTTGCAGACGCTCCTCTACTGTAGGGTTCCTGACAGATTGTCAAATTATCCAAATATCTCTGCATTATAGTATCTTTTAAACTGCATAATGCAATTTTATTTGGTAATCTTACGGTCATTATTTTCATCATTTTCGTTGTTACTGTCAAGAAAATCTGTATACTATACATGATAATTAGGTACGTACAGCAAATGTTTACAATTTACATGTTCAAACTAAAGCCGGGAAGGCAAAAAAGGTCAGAAAAACTGGCATAATGTCACATAATGAAAAAGAACCAACAATTTAGTTTGTATGAACATATTAAAAGTGCTCTCAAAGAGAGCCCAAAAACTAGTCATAGTGGTTATGAGCGTAAACCGGTTTAGACGTGTTTGTGAAACACAAAAGTCCGATTACTCGGAAAATTGCTATGTGAAATGATGAGTAAGATGCATGCTGAAACTGAATAGATAGCAGCTTCTTACCAGCAATTCTCCTAAACCCTTCCATTACTTGGATAGCCTTCTCACCAACGGGAAAAGAAATAACATGCTGGAATACGGTTATGATGGCCTGACAAACGTCTCTGCAGGCCCTCCCAGTTGCCGATTCAGATACATTCAAGCTATCCCCAACTAAACTCAAGTGAGTGCCTGTTGCCACAAATCTTAGAAATAACAACAACTGAATAACTGGAGACAGTGCGAAATTCCTCCTAGTTTCACGCTCAAGAAAATGGTGAATTCCATTTAAAATAAAAGTGATGGTTGGTCGACGAAACCTATATCTCTCAAACAACTCATTGTCATCCATAGCCTCAAGTGGATTGAGCCTGTCTCTAAAAACCCTTGGCCTAGGTAGGTTTCTCTGTCTACGATTGCGATTTCTCATACGGCGTACATGGACAGCAGCCATTGTTTATATAATACTTAAGTCTTAAGTCTTGACTTAAGTATGGTTTTGGCTGTACTCAAATATTTAAGAATATTCTTAACTTTGAGTAATAAAATACCTGAGAATTTTTTTATGGCGGAGTATTTTGCTGAGAATAAAAAAATTGAGAAAATTCTCAGGCTGAGTAAAAAAACTGTACTCAAATAGTTTTATGCACCTATTCAGCAAAAAAAAAAAAAAATCTTGCAAGTTTTCTTTCACCATGTGAAGTTATCTTATTATCATCTTTTTAAAATGAGCAAATTAAATTTGTTACCAGCATCCTTTTCTTCAAAAAATAATAGTTAAAGCATGGAATAATGTCAAATTGTTCGAAATATTTGAAGAAATAAAACAAAATCTCTCTTTTAAGGATTTGAATGTAATGATGTATGGAATTTGGGTACTGACCTCATCACAGTATCATGGATTGTTTGGATGAAATTTCAAACCCGTTTTTCAATGACTCTACATGGACTCAAAATTAAATTGGTGTAACTATATTGTAGACAAGGACAGTCTACAAAATAAGCACAGAATAAACTTTTGTCTGGTACATAAAAAAAAGTGGGTAATAAAACTGACAATTTAGGTGCAATTTGGGTATTCTCATGTTAGCAACTTCACAACAGAACTACAAATTTAGTTTCATGACCAAAACAAAAAAAGTACAAACCTAAAGGCAATAAAATGTTTCGCCACGAACAGCCTGATACGACCTCAGATGTATATTTAGCATATAAAAAAACCATTTTTTTTTTATGTCAGTTGAAATTATACATATTCTAATTTTGGATGCTTTAAACTTCATTATGGACTAATTTGAACCCACATATTTCTATTCAGCAGAAGTCTCTAACTACATATCTCCTTAATTTCATATGATAGTAAGTCCTCCAAAAATATTGAAAATGTGTACATTTAATTTTTTTCTAGCTTCTTTCATGTGAAAGCAGTACCTTTTTGGTCACTATTTATGTGTTGCGTCTAAATAGGGATTGTAACACTTTATTGTGACTGAACAGGTTAAACAAATACTTCTCAAGAAACCAAAAAAGAAGACAACTTGTAACAGCACTAGCCATGCCAGTATATACATGAATAAAAACTCAGATCACAATAGCATGGACAATATGTTAGTTCTATGTCCTTGTGAATATATTGTAAGGAAAGTTATCAAGTATTCTGCAGATAATGCAATTTTATCAAGTGTTTTGTACATTTTCTGTTAAAATTTTCACACAATCTGTGAAACATTTAAACAGGCTAAACTAATTTTTATTACTGAAAGTTTCAAACAATGAAAATAATTCATGTGTTTCTGTGAGAAAAAAAATCATGTGCAATTTTTGGAATGAAAGGGAAAGGAGATCCTTTTGCAGCACACTGGCGCATCTCAATTGTGAATATATATATATATATATATACTTACCAAATATATTTTCTTTATCATGATACTCTTCTGTTTTGATTCAAATTGATTCGAATTGACTCATGCGAATCGAAGTCGAATTACGTGTGAACTCAGCATCACATCGACATTATCAAGAAGTACATATCATAGGAAAAATTCACAAATTACAGATAAAATATTCAAAACACCCTAATTTGAGTGCATCTCCTGCCAAATCAGTATTTGTTGCATCTATATATACTAGATGAGTATAATCAATGTAAATAAGGTAATTTTTGGAAGAAAAACCCAAAATTTAAAAAAAAAATAAAACACCCCCGATAATGTTGTACCATAACCCCAAAATCAATTCTAATCTTCCTTTTGTGTATTGAACCTTCTAGTAAAATTTCATAGAGACCCATTCACTTATACTCAAGTTATTGTCTGGAAACCAAATGTGTCTTCTTGAAAATAATTACGACATGATTAAGCATTACTCGAAAACAAATGTTTGACATGCTTGTATTTTCCATTTCCATTCTCAATTTTATTTTGCTGTCATATAAAAACTTGAAAAGTAAGCTACATCATGTACATGTAACAAAAAAAAAATATATATGCAAGAAATGACGTAAAACCGACTCTGAATTAGTACATGAAATTGATGTAGAACTCACAAACTGAAGATGATCAGAGGTAATGTCAGATTTTTTTTACCGAAGCCCTTCAGTGCTATCAATTAAAATTATTTAGTCAAAATTCAACACTAGTATTAAGGTTCATAATAACAAATTGGCAAATACGGCCATTGTCACCTCAAAAACTACTGTGTCAGGGTTCTCGCTAAGGCGAGTCCATGAGTCCTGGACTCATCAAAATCTGTCTGGACTCACCATTTTCAAAACTGGTGAGTCCACAGATGCATTAAGATTGAAATATTTTGTATAAACTGAACACAAATAAACATATCATCATTTTATAGCAAAAGTTTAAAAGCAATCTTAATTTAATGTCATTTCATTGATCTGTTAGGCCCTGGAGACTAAAATATTACATTATATTGTAATAAAATATCTTCTACTTGCTATTGGACTCACCATGGCAAAAAATGACGAGTCCCTGGACCCGCCTTCAAAAATCCTTAGCGAGAACCCTGTGTGTACAGACTTACCTGTGCTGGGAAGTTTTAAATGTTTTTAGATATATAAAAGTTAAATTTATTTTGCATATCTGAAAGATAAAATCATATTTTCATGAATACATTTTCCTTAATCCTTGCTCTAGATTGTCATTTCCTGCTCCAACATTAATACGTTTGCTGCTTGTAATATGTCTCCAATTACAGCCGTCGATCTTAAAGTATCTGATGTAAGGATATAAATATCAGTCGGGGAAAGATTTTGTCTATCTTTCTTACATTTCAGAACTTATTTGTGTTTGTGTTCTTTTGTCAATGACATTGATTAGATGAAAAGAGTTTTGTGGTTTTTTTTTCTGGAATAACATTGACCTATAATGGTTTACTTTGGTAAATGGTAACAACAGCATACAATTAAGATCTAAAGTGCCCAACAGATACGTATGTTATTCAACAATAGACAAGCGTCGATTAAATATTTCATGCTCTGGATTGCTATCATTCTATAAAATATCTGAGTATAAAATTTAACAGCGACTACAAAAACATCTGTCATGAACACAATATTCTCTTGAGGACAGATAATAAAAGTAAAACTGTGAACAGCATCTTATTATTCGAAACATGAAAAGCAAAATGATAAAAACGTACATTTAATCAGTGAAACAATTTGTTAATACAACTAAGCTTTTGTATCAATTACTTTTATGTTAGAAATACAGAAAATTAGTTCAAATCAATGAATACAATCTTAATTCTGTAATGTTACATAACTAAAGCCATTTTAGGAAACCAAGTAATCAGACAAAATGTAGTCGAAACCAGGAGCATTTCATGCCTTTTTACATAAAATATATGTTGTGTTAAGTTATTTATTCCCATGACACCAATTGTCGTGTCAAGTAGACATAACATTACTTTTATTACTTTATGATACTAGTACTATGTATTTTACAAGTCGCCAACTGATGCTTATTTTTCTTGAACAGCTGTATTGGTTGTTATAAACGAATATTTTGTACAAAAAAATGTAAATGTTCTTACGACGTGCAATGGGCATGGAATGGTCAAAGCATGACCTGAGTTGAATTCTCTAGTCAGACCAGATATCAGACTACACGGTATACATCCAGCAGATGGACGATCTCTAGTAAGGATATAACCTCTAGACGAACGAACAGTGAGGACATTACTCCCAGACAAAACTAATTATGTTGTCTTTAATTTGATATTCCTACTACTCAAAGGAAGATATTAACATTTTTTTTTATCAATATAAAAATAAGTGAAAACAAATATAGATTGTTCTTATAGCTTAAGTTTAGAGAATATGTGATCTCTAGAGAATTTTACATGAGACATCATACGATCTTGATTAAACAGAAAATTTTACTTTTATCTATTGGATGAATTATTTCTACCCTAGACGATGCATCTTGTCAGATCTACTAATAATTAACATTATATAATTGTTGAAAGGAAAAATCTTATTCTGTATTCCCTTAGCATTTCCCTTTTATGGCATGTTCATAAGTAGGTCGTTGATATTTATGATACACTGAACTCGTTATGGTAATGACAATTAAGGGAAATACAGTTTTAGACACATTTAATGAATGGCTTTTATTTATTTTGAATTAATTGAACCATAAAATTAATTTTTGACTTTTCACATTGAATAATCCGCGAAGCGGATTATGTTAAATGTGAACAGTCAAAAATTAATTTTATGGTTCAATAAATTCAAAATAAATAAAAGCCATTCATTATAAATAAATTTCTTTCAAAAATAATGCTCAAAGATATTATTAATACCAATAACAACGTACACAGATGTTTGCGTATGAATACACAACGTTAGAGTGGGCGTGTCTCCATAAAAATTGATAACATTGAAAATAAAGCCAATTCTTTTAGCCAATCAGAAGACAGTAAATGCACCAAATTTATTTATATTTAGGTAAATAGACATCGATGTCGCTATCATGAATTTAATGCATTAAAAAAGTTAAAAGGCCATTGTGAGCTCTTGCTATCACATGGTGAGCTCTTGCTATCACATGGTGACCTCTTGTTATCACATTGTGAGATCTTGCTATCACATGGTGTCCGTTTACAGTTTTTGAGTAAAGAATTTAGTTTGACTCTCTAATATATTATAAACAATCTGTAAAAATGTGTAATGGTGGCTAAATTGTGTTTAACATATGAAAAGAATTATGTGTAGAAATGTTAATGATGACCATCAAGATATTGAACTATTGAAACTAAACCTAATGTGAATATCTAAAACATAGAAACACATTTGATATGGTCCACAAACTTATTACCCACGTTAAAATATTTGTTTAAGACATTTTTCTTTCAAAAATATGTTTTAGTAGAGGCTATAGCTTATATCTTGTGATTAAAGACAAGATCTCAAACTGAGGCTATTTTGACAATTTTGTTGGTTTGCATTAAATTCAAGAAGATTTGAAACGCTAAGAAATATTATATATGTTTTTAAGATTGAACACACATGAAAACCAAATAATAGTCAAAGTTATCTCCTTTAGTTCTTTATCAATGTTTCAATTTATATTTTTTTTCGATTTAATGGGCATACTGGACTATGGACTGGACATTTATTTCTATATAATAGCTCAACAAAGAAGAAAAGAATAGCTGAACATTAAAAATATAGGGATACTTTATGAGTTAGTCACCTCATATTTCTTTCAGTACATAAAAGACGGAAAAATCAATGCCAAAGCAATTGTTATTATGTAGCTGAACCATCTCCTGAGAGGTAAAGCTAGACATATGATCGTATAATGAAAGCTGACCCAAGTTGTTTTAACTATGTTAAAGTAATCTGCAGGATTGTGTTCCAAATTACTATATTGTTGCGACATTAGGAAGATGTATTGTTCTTTAGGATTGCTAGCAAAAAATACGATTAGTTCAAGGTTTTGTTTTGACATAAACTATCTTAATACCCTGATTTGACGATTCCAGGTCCTTAACCGATTACAAGAAAGGAAATGTACATCAAATGCAGCGTATGAATTAAACAACTCAATAGCTGAGAAATGTGCTATATAATCCCCAAAGGTATAATTTGTCATGCATTTTATTTATATATTGTAGTTGGTAATCCAAACTTAAAGTACACCTTTTAGATTTGTCATGCATTGTTTTTATACATTAAAGATGGCGGTCCAAATTTTAAGCATACCTTTATTTGTTATGTATTGTATAAATACATTATAAACTTTTAGCATCCATAAACAAATTTGTCATGCATTGTATTTATACATTGAAAATAGTAATCCTTACTTTAAGCATACGTTTAAAGATTTGTAATGCATTTTATTGATACATTCTAGATGCCAACTTTTAGTACACCTTCTAAATTAACTACTTTCATTTCTCTAATTCTTTAATCAACAATAAGTTATCATGACAAAAAAGAAAATGGCATATCAACACCGAGGTTGTACCCGTTTCGTGTCAAAGCACGTCGATTCTGATCTTAAACAAAAGGATTGAACATCTTCGTGCCAAATGTTAGTGTTTTCCATGGGTATTCTGGGTTTTTCCACCAATAAAATCTGTCAGATATGATGACGTCAAATGTGATTAAAGTAGCGATAATAAGCAATTGAAATTGTTTAAATTTTATTAATTTGTGGCCTTTTTACCTTTTTTTTTATTCGAGCGTCTTTTGCAGTCGAAACGCGCGTCTGGCGCAAAAACAAAATTTCAATCCTGGTATCTATGATGAGTGAGGCTCGAATCTAAACATGTTAAACATGCCAAATAAAATACGAACTTAGAGAGCATTGAGGACCAACAATGCATAAAAGTGTTGCCAAATACAGCTAAAGTAATCTATTTCTGAGGAATATCCTTAACGAACTATGAACTCTTGCAAAATAAATTTGTTATATTTATGGTGGTTTATGAGAACCTCGTTTTTATGTGTCTTTTTTCCATCTGATTAGGGACTTTCCGATTTTATTTTCCTCGAAGTTCCGTATTTTTGTGATTTTACATTTTTCTATTTTGATAAATCTTGTTCATACTATTGTTTGTTGTTGATGCAAGAGTCCACGTTTTTTTTTGGTGATAAAATAGGTGGATTCGGGAATACAATATCACTTAATGTGTAATCAACAATCAATCTGATAGTATTTTCAATTTATAAATATAAATAAAGCATTCAAAATCTGCAGAATTTATTTTTTGTTTATAACTCCTAAGAACAACATCAATATAAATACTTCGGGACGTATGACACAAAGATGAAATTTTTTTTTGTAAAAGTCATAATGCAACAAGCAATCTTTAAATCAGCTATAAAAAGTTAGAACTTACCTTATTTAGTGTGTATCGTTAATTGGTTAATCGTGTCGTATTTCCCGAGCTTCTCTTCAGTCTCAATCATGGTAATGAGATAACATTCATTATAACATCTGTTTTTGACAGTTCTGTGTGAAACAGACTTGTTCTAATGGTATATTGAAATATTAACAGAACCTTTATACACTCAGACGTTATATTTGAACGCCATAGCCATATATGGCATTTTTCTCTAATGATTGAATCAATATTTGCTTGTAATGTAGCACAATTGTGAAAACTTATCTACAATGATGGGAAGATTAAAAATGTATTAAACAATTTGCAATCAAAGTTTTAATGTAATTAATTTACATTATACATATTGATCAATCTAATTTGTTAAGTGCTTTGACAGTAATACAATTATTACAGTGATAAGCTGGGGGAAAAACTCTTAATTTAATGTAGTTTTGTGTAGACTATTGGTATCCTTTCGTCGCTTTTTTCTGCACTCAAATTGTCGTTCTCTTTTCGATTTATAAGTCTGTATTCCATTTTTTCTTTTTTTTGTTTAAACGAAGCACAATGTTTTGTAAAAAGTTTAAATAACTAACAAAAGCGTTATAGATGCTCCTGTCAGCCTGTATCGCTCACCTGGTTCTTTAAACATTTGCCTTATTTTTTGAAAGATCGTTATTAGAATTGTACAATTGGAAACTATATAATGTCTTTGACGGCTATATTTCTAATCAGATCCATTGTTAGAAACCTTCATTGCAGCAAGAACCATATGCCAACTTATCAACATTTAGCTCGGGTCAAAAAAGTTTGACTGGAACGTATGTACTACCATAACCGCCATCTTCAACAAACGCATATGAATATAGGTACTAAAATAGAGGAGGAAGATACAAGTGGAAGATTCAAACTCGTATGTCGAAAATAAGTTGACAAAGTCACAACAAAAAAAAAAAAAACAGTATACAAAATACAATAGAGACAAAATGTGTTCCAGAAGGGTAAGAAGCTCCTGTTCCACATGTTGCACCCGTCGTGTTAGTTAAAATTCTGTTCTAAGCATAATTCGATAAAACAGATTCGGTGTTAAGAGGGCGGGATTGTGTAACGACAATTGGGATATATCCTTCATCATTTATATCAGATATTTCGTTACGAACAACCAACTCGTGGTGCCTTCCGTAAAATTACTGAAGGGAATTATAAGAATAATAATAAGTAACTTCTTTTTGTATTAAGGATTCTGTTTTAACAAAGGGTAAAAGGGGGACGAAAGATACCAGAGGGACAGTCAAACTCATAAATAGAAAATAAACTGACAACGCCTGGCTAAAAATGAAAGAAGACAAACAGACAAACAATTGAACACATGACACAGCATAACAACTAAAGAATAAGCAACACGAATCCCACCAAAAACTAGGGGTGATCTCAGGTGCTCCGGAAGGGTAAGCAGATCCTGCTCTACATGTGGCACCCGTCGTGTTGCTTATGTTATAACAAATCTGGTAAATAGTCTAATTTGGTGGGTCACATTCATGAAAGGGAAGGGGATTTTAGTTACGACGTAAGGAACATATCCGATATCATTTCTGAAACGGTTATTCCATAACGGTCAACCAACTGGTGACGGCGTCTGTAAAATTTACGAAGGGATTATTTCAACTACACCATTTGAAACTCTTGGTTTAATAGCTTCTTTGTGAGCAGCAACCCCCTATCAAGAAAATCATGATAGGAAATGCAAGCACGGAAATATCATATCAATTGGGAGATATATACCCCGTATGCAGGTGCTGCTGGCATGTTGCTACTTAGAAATGGAAAGTTCACAATTGGAAAGCTGGAATCATCTCTTTTGTCGTAAAGTTTTGTTTTCAACCGACCCTCATTGTCAATTTTTAGATGTAGGTCAAGATATGAGGCCGACTTAATTGTATCTGTTGTATCCTTTATCTCTAGTTCGATGGGATAGATGCGTTCAACATAGCCACCAAGTGTTGAATTATTTAGGGAAAGAACGTCATCTATATAGCGGAAAGTAGAGTTAAAGGACATTGCTAACTTTTTATCTTTCTTCCTAAGAAGTTCCTGTATGAAGTCAGTCTCATAATAATAAAGAAACAAGTCGGCAAGAAGAGGGGCTCAATTGGTTCCTATTGGATCCTTTGTAAATTTTACGGACGCCATCACGAGTTGGTTGACCGTTATGGAATAACCATTTCACAAATGATATCGAACATGTTCCTTACGTCGTAACTACAACCCCTTTCATGAATGTGACCTACCGAATTAGACAATTTACCGGATTTGTTATAACATGAGCAACACGACGGGTGCCACCAGTGGAGCAGGATCTGCTTTATACTCTTCCAGAACACCTGAGATCACCCCTAGTTTTTGGTGGGGTTCGTGTTGTATATTCTTTAGTTTTCTACTTTGTGTCATATTTACTATTGTTTGTCTGCTTGACTTTTTCATTTTTAGCCATTGCCTTGTCAGTTTATTTTCGATTTATGAGTTTGACTGTCCCTGTGGTATCGTTCGTCCCTCTTTTGTGTAGTACATCAACTTATCCAATTTTCCTTCGTAATTCAGTAGTTCCCAAACCCGAATTTTTAAGTTTTAAACATATTTATTTTATAGTGGATTTGGAAACAAGTTTTACAACTTATATTAATCCCTTTCCACTTTACGGGTGCGTGCGAGTGCTGCCTTGTAGCGGCATTAGCCTACTCTTTTTCGAAATCTACAAGGGTGTCTTTAACGTACAAGAGATATGGATCCGAGTTAATGTGTCTTATTCATTGCATCCGAAAGTCAAACATTTAGAATTGCTGATTTTATGTTATGTTATAATGATCTCATGTGTTATCAAGAACATTATATAATACTAAATGAATTTTAAACCAACATTTATGTTTTTACTTAATAATGAAACAATATAATAAAATTGTAAACTTAATTCTTTACAAATTCGTTATAATTAATTTTTTTTTCTTCAGTGCAACTCATTGCAATGATACTTAATATAACACTGTGTTCTGGGCGAATAATGATGACATGGCATGAGTGAAATAAAACTTTAACTGTTGAAAATAATAATAATGGATACGTCTTTTCTGACCATGCATTTGTGTTACAATTCAGTATGACAGTTTTGTCTTAGAAAATCATATACAAAAGAATGAAACATCACATGATAGTCAACAATATCTAAACATTTCACCACCATCTCTCTGCCAGCGAACATGTTTGATCTTTCACCATTGCACCCTACATCTAAATTAAGTAAGTACACTTATATCATTAAAAAGGCGTCAATAGTTTAAAATAAGTTTCTGCCTAAAACACCTCGACTATATGAGTATATACTACTTTTCTATTCATTATTATGTGTATCTAAAACAGTACAGATTTTGGAATTGATATGATATCTTATTTTACTTTTGTACGACTGAAAGACCAACACAACCAGACAAAATGTTCCAATTTATTGGGGAAATAAAAGTACAAATGTCAAGCCTCAAAAGTTTTTTTTAGAAATTTTTTTTTTTTCAATTTTGCATTTAAAACAACAGCTGAACGGCATTGTTTGGTAGTTACTTGTATGTACTTTTTGTACAGAAGTAGAATAATTTATAGTGATAAATGATCTCATAATATAAGCATAGCAATCTTTTGCAGGTAAACACCTCGTAGGCTCTACCTTTATAAACTGTACATGTGTACCTTAAACTGAATACTATTTGATTTATTCTCACATTATCGAGTTTGTTTAGAAAAAAGTTTTCTGACGTCTTTTCTAAACTGAATATTCATAAAACTATAAATGATCGGATTTACAGAGTTATTGATAAAATAGGATTTTAAACAGAATTTGTAGAACACTTCTGCAGATTCAAATAATATATCCTCGAAATTTTTAACTATGTTTCTAATTACCATTACTGTAAGAAATGGAAGAAAGCTGAGAACAAATACCACGGTAACTATCCCTAGCATCAAAGTAGTTTTAGATGCCTGAATTTTGTGTGTAGAATTCTTCTCTTCTAGCTTTTGAACACAGTCTGCTGGATGTTTATGTTTTTGTTTGTTTTTTCTATTAGTTTGGTCCTTTTCGATATCCGAGAAAGAAGTTTCTACTGAGAGAGACGTTGGTTCCTTTGTTTTCTTTCGGTAGAGATTAGCTGATATATTTCCTTTCTTCTTTTGCTTTCTAATAAATAAAACGATTTTAGTGTATATTATTGTAAAAAATACAACACAGACAACGAAATAAAGAAACAATAATCCATAGTAAACAAGAGGATACTTTGTACCCTTCATGGAATCGTCTGTAGAACAATCCACCCCAGAAATACCAGGAATGCCAACATCTTTAGTTTTCTTTCCAAAAACAATGGCTGCCGGCCAACATGTCACAATTCCTATTAGAATAGCTACAATGCATATTCGTTTTGCCTTTTCTGTTGTCATTTGTTTACCATATTTACATATCCGATTATATCTATCTATAGCGACTGCCATTAACGTA
This sequence comes from Mytilus galloprovincialis, assembly GCF_965363235.1. Classification (NCBI taxonomy): domain Eukaryota; kingdom Metazoa; phylum Mollusca; class Bivalvia; order Mytilida; family Mytilidae; genus Mytilus; species Mytilus galloprovincialis. Next base: position 2,643,894 of record NC_134838.1, on the reverse strand, counting down.
ACTATTGAACCCATTGTTGACAACGATTCTACTGTTCGTAGTGCCTTGCAAGCGGCTGGTGCGTAAAACATAACCGAATACCGAAGATCGGCAATCTCCGTCGGCATTCCGATAACCACCGTCAAAAGATCGAGCACTGCTAAGTTAATTATAAAGTAATGGAGTGACGATTTCATTTTCTTTCGAACATAAACAATTATAACGAGAACATTCCCAAATAATCCAGTAAAAATCAGTAAGAACATGTAGATGATAACCGGTAGATATCGTAAGGCAAGCTTGTCGTTCAATATCTGTAACAGTTCTTCTGAATTTGTAATGTTTGTAGGAGAATTGGTACTGCTTATTTCACTACTATTTACCTGCGACCATGACATATTGAATATTTTCTAACTATTAACCACGGTTACATGTAATGATATCACCTTTACCACAAGTGCGTCTACATGTAAAGTTACATAACATATCAGATAGACCATAAGTGCATCTTTCCGTTGTTAGACCGAAACGTTTCCTTCCACTGACTTAATTATTATACACCAACTTCAATTCATCCTGATAAACATTGATACGTGTGATTGCATATCAGTGGTTGTTAGGTCGCTTCCTTCTTTTTTGTTTTTAAATCGTGTCCCATAAAATATCCTTTTTCGTTTATGATATGAAATAACCTTATTTTTCATTTATCAGGAAGTAAATATCTAAATATACATTTTATTGATTTAGAAAAATTGACGAAAAGTAACTGTTACAGTTATATATGAAACTTTGATATACGTCAAGAAGACAACAAGTCTACGACATAAAGAAGAGAAAAAAATCAAGAACAGATTTATAATCAAGGTTAAATGTACTGAATTCAAATCATATATAATAATTAAGCAAAGTTTATAAAAGAGGGACGAAAGATAACAGAGGGACAGTATTACGCATAAATCGAAAATAAACTGACAACGCCTGGTAAAAAATGAAAAAAAAACCAAACAGACAGACAAACAGTAGAACACATGACACAACATATATATTAATGTTATTCCTAGCAATATAGTAATGGGACATGAACATAAACTTTGAATGAAACATATTATAGTGTTAAAGAGAGGCGACAGTACATCAAAAATTGCATAAAAAACCAATGACTCTGCTAAACGAGCTCCATCACAAATCGGAGGGTGATCTCTTAAAAAAAAAGAATTTTGAATCACAACCTTACAGTTACTTGTAAAGTAGCATATTTTCATGAAAGGCTCTTTTTATGATTTGGTGGTTACATTTTTTATATATCAGGAAGTAGAATATACATTTCATTGATTTAGAAAAATTGACAAAAAGTCACTGTTATAGTTATATATGAATTATATGAAACTTTGATATACGTCAATAAGACAGCAAGTCTACGACAAAAGGAAGAGAAAAAAGAATAACAGATTTACAATTCAGGTTGAAAATACTTAATTCAAATCATATATAATGATCATGCAAAGTTTTTTAATGACATTCGTTCTTAGCGATATAATATTTGGAGAGTTAAGCACATAAACATAAACTTTGAAAGCAGCATAATGTAGTGTTAAAAAGAGTACACAAACATTGCATAGAAAACCTATGACTGTGCTAGACGAACTACATACCAAATCGGATTAGAATCAATACTTTACAGTGATACTTATTTAATTAAAGAATCAAGTTTAAGGCAAAGCATAACAAACAAGCAATTTATGTGGAATTAACGGCCACAGTTCACTTTGAATGACAAGGTCTGACATGATAACAGAATGCCGACATGATTGATTTAACTGACAAATCTGTGCACCATTGGTAGCAATGGATGCTCAAGTTCCTCCAGGTTAAATCCTAAAGAGAACGAGGGCCATGATCCCCAAATACGTCGGGTCTTATTCGCATCACCCCCTGGTTTCAGGGGAGTAAAGATTAACAATTTAACAATTTCTAGATCAACAAACAGTTAAGCTCGAACTGGTACCAATTCAGAACCGGCCACTCAGGGTAGACATGAGATGGTCTCAACAGAACTTCCTGCGGTAACGCAGGAAAGTAAAAAACTAATATGATCCGACGTACAATACAGGAACGGATCATGACCCCTTAATCTTGCCACGTGAGTGAGTCTATACACACTCATTAAATAGTGATACTTATTTATATATATAAACTAATATATATTTCATGTAAGATGATAATGAACATTAGAACTCTTTATGATTTGGTGGTTACATTTTTAAAAAAAATATCATTGAGAGCTTTCTGTAGAAAACATCTGCATTATTGCATGTTGTACGTAGTAAGATTGTAAATATACATGGCTAACAATTTTGAGAGATTAAGTCGTAAAATGAAACCTATGTGTCAACATCGCCGTCTATCTATCTTCTGATCAGCAAAATATTTAGGAGTGTTTGTATATGTTCTCCAACACATAAATTTCAGTCTTCAAAACATATCGACTTGTACATTCAGAGATCATTTTTTTTAAAATTTACAATTGGCTTTCATATATTCGGTTACGAGCGTTCCTGATGAAAGTAAATCCAGAAAAGAGCTTTGGACGTATGTATTAAATAAAGTGTTGTCTTCTTTTTCATATATTATTCTTGACAAATGTATTACAAATATAGATATTTATTGTGGATGCTCGATATTTTTCTTAAAGAAATTTGTAAAGATAGCAAATTTGGTTGTCTCTGTCTTATTCAATACATCTTCAACGCAGAATGGTTAGAGCTTGACATATTATATAGAAACCTGTTTATTGAAGAATACTTTGTGTTCACCACTTGTTAAAAACTTTATATTAGCAACTACATGTATTGACTAGGTACCTTTCTATGGATGAAGACGTTTTAATAACAAAAGATGTAATGTACAGATTAATGTAGCATGTTTGATCTTTGATAAACATTTTTTTTAATAAAAAAAAAAAAAAAGATTAACGCAATCGAATCAAAATTTCGCCTTTATAGTTTTTAAAATGTGTTATCAGCTAACGATTCCTGATAAACCACATGAACAAAACAAAGAAAATTTGAAGTGTTTTATGAATTTAACAAACAGGTCGGGCCATAACATAGAAATCCGTAAGGAAGTTACAAAGATATAACACAAATAGATTGAACTCTGAAATAGCAATGAACGAATAAAAATGCATTCGTAACTTTACACTTTAACGCATGAGCAAATCTACATGTATACAGGTTTATAAAACCAGATGTTATCCACCATTTTCTACATAAGAAAAATGCCTGTATTAAGTCAGGAATATATATATGACGGTTGTTGGCCGATCGTTTGATTTGTTTAATTGAGCTTTTGATTTTGACTTTTGATTATTGACTTTCCGTTTTGATTTTTTCAGTATTTTTGTGATTTTACTTTTTATGAGAGACCATAGCTTGTATATACATTTAAGGCTAAGATAAGATATAGAATAAATATGCATCATGATATTACAAATCAAAACCTCTCAGCGACTGTTCAAAATGAAATTACAAGTTTTAGCACATAATCTGAAGAAAATTATCATGTTTGTAAAATCAGTTTAGTTGTGATTTAAAAAAACAACTTTTGTTCACTAATTCACGGCGATCAGCCAAGAGTTTTTAATATTCAAGTACGCTAAACACGAGACCATCAAACGAGAATTTTAATACTTTTGTACAATAAACACAAGGCAACCAGACAAGTCTTTTGTATTACGTTTGTACGTGTGTACACTAATACACCACCACAACTAGACAAGGTTTTTTGAAAACTTTATCACACTTAACTGAAGGCAACCAAACCAGAATTTTAAAAGCTTTTATACGCTAAAACGCAAAAAACAGACGTTAATTTTTAATACATATGTACGCAATTTACAAGACATCAAAGCAAGGCATTTATTAATACTTTTGTACGCTTAAACACGACAACCAGACGAGGATTTGTAATACCTTTGTACGCTGAACATAAGCCTACCGGACGAGGATTTTAAAAACTTGTGTACGCTAAAAATAAGGCAACCAGGCGAGGATAAATGACAAATATTTGCATTGTTATTACAAAATCAAAAAAAGATCATATAACTTATGTGATATAAAAAGAAGATATAGTATGATTGAAATTGAAACAACTCTCCACAAGAGACTAAATGACACAGAATTTAACAACTATAGGTCACCGTTTGGTCAACAATTAGCCAATCCCATACCGCATAGTTAGCTATAAGAGGTCCCGAAATGACCAATGTAAAACAATTCAAACGAGAAAACTTCAACAGGTTTAACAGTACAACATAAAAACGATCTAAAAATTAGTTGAAAAAGTCTCAACTTATTAGATTGATACAAATAGAAAAACACTGAGTGGACGTTACCGGGTACTTGTATATCCCAACAACGAAAAGACACTGTTCTGAGAGTACTCGAAGTTACTGACAGCTAGTTCAAACTAACAAGTAATAATAAACTTTCATGCATCTAAGCCTAAATTGTCAATTAGTACACATCCAATATCCAATGGATTTAGTGTAAAGACGTCATATACAGTCAGAGAAAACATGACATTGTGCAATGCCAAGATACATGTACCGACATATTGTAGATCCATGAATGTGTATATGTATATAACAATAGTATTTAGTTTGCTTTTAATTTACGGATAACAAAATTAATATTATTATCAATAAAACAATATCCATTGATCTAATTACAGTGTTGAATTGATAACCTTTTAGAATATAATAAGTTTAATTAAAGGATCGATAAGTTTACCAGGATTGTTTCTTAATATCTTGGCACGGTAAACAACATTTCCGTAAAAATGAGGATGTGCTATCCCGTTTGAAATAAGTTTTCTACGGGTACAACTAAACTTCAAAACCAAATCTTTATATCAATGTAAGAATTTAGTAAAGTTTTTAAATAATTTGTTGTAACGAAATTCCTGGCTTAACAATATACCAGTATTTCATAGTTTCCGTTCGTTAAAACTAAAAGCGTCACAACAGACACGGGCATAGCGAACTAGCGAAATATTAACTCCGTAAGATAGTATCAAAGGAACATCACAATCAAAAAGGCATAATTAACAATAGGGAACGAAAATCGTCCCTTTTGTCGTAAATTTTAGTATGGAGTTTCCCGTGTAAATCCCACATATCTAAATCTAGGAAAGGACAGTTATTACCGTTAACCAATTTTTGTTTAAAGTAGGTTCCTTTGGGCATTATATTCAGAAAATTCTTTATTATTTAAAGAAAAATATCATCACGATAACGGTAAGTGTTGTTAAATTTTTCAATTAAATTAAACCGATTTAAATTTTTGTCAAGCTTTTTTTTTTTTTTTATAAAACATTTGATTATTTTGAGTTTAAATACCATTCACATCACTATTCTATAATCATTTTTATGAATCTAGTTTTATAATCCACAAACAGCTTCTTCCGATTTTTTTTTCTGATAATCACAACTTCTTGACTGAAGTAAGATATTAGTTCCAGGTAAATAATTTATATACATCAGGTAATTCTCTTACTGGCAAATAGTTCGAAGCGTACCTTTTTGAGCTATGTACAAAAAAAATGTACTTATTGCTGGATATCAAGATTGTGTTCTACAACATCTGGTTATTTTTGAAAATAATTTTATAATGTCTCTTCTGAACTGAACATTAAAAAAACTATAGATGATAGGATTCACATAATTATTGATGAAATAGGATTTTAAACAGAACTGATAAAATACGTCTGCTGGTTCAGACAAAATATCCTCAAAATTTATGATGATATTTCTAAGTACCATCACAGTAAGAAAAGGAAAAAATCTGAGAACTAAAACAACAGTTACTATCCCTAGCATTAAAGTAGTTTTAGCACGAATAGTATGTGTAGATTTCTTCTCTTCTAACTTTTGATTACCACGGTCTGTTAGAACTTTATGTCTTTGTTTTTCCTTGTCACAATCGTGATCATTTCCGATATCTGTAAAAGATGTTTCGCCCGACGAATACTTTGGTTCATTTATTTTCTACGAGTTAGGTTTTGAAATATTTCCTTTCTTCCTTTGGTTTCTGATAAACAGAATGATTTTAGTGTAAATAACAGTGAAAAATACAATACAGACAACACAATAAAGAAACAATAATCCATAGTAAAGAAGGGGATATATTGTACCCTTCATTGAATCGTCCGTAGAACAATCCACCCCCGAAATACCAGGAATTCCAATATCTTTAGTATTCGTCCCCAGAACAATGGCTGCCGGTCAACAAGTAACAATTCCCACTGCAATAGCTATAATGCAAATTCGTTTCGTATTTTGTATTGTCATTTGTTTACCATATCTACATATCCGGTTGTGTCTATCAATAGCTAAATACTGCCGTTAACGTAACTATTGAACTGTTTATAGACAACGATTCTACTGTTCGTAGTGCCTTACAAGCAATAGGTGCGTTAAACATAATAGGATACCGAAGATCGGAAATTTCCGTCGGCATACCGATAACAACCGTCAATAGATCCAACGCGGCTAAATTAATAATAAAGAAGTCGAGTGAAGATTTTGTTTTCTTTCGAACATACACAATAATAACGAGAACATTCCCAAATAAACCGGTAAATATAAGTACGAACATGTAGATAATCACCGGTAGATATCGTAAGGCAAGCTTATCGTTCAATGTCCGTAACAGTTCTTCTGAATTTGTAATGTTTGCAGGAGAATTGGTACTGCTTATTTCACTGTTATTCATCTGCAACCATAACATATTGAAAAAAGTATAAGCAGCTGATACATGTAGGTATAGCCCAAATGTGAAGTTTGGTTACTATCAGATTGTTCATAAGTGCATTTTTCGTTTGTGAAACTGAAACTTTTTGCTCCCACTGATTTTTTTTTATATATATAAATCAAATCAGATCAAATCTTCGTTATCCCAATCAAGGTCCAACATGTGACAGTTACTGCAAGCTCTTGAATACTCGTGAGTTTGAAATGTATATCCCATATTCAGATGAAGTTGATATATTGGTGTAATGGAATGTAGTTTGGTATTCCAAAGCAATACATGTACAGCGTTAGCTACCATTTTTATTTGAAAAGCATTTTGGATTATTTATTTAGACGAATTTTCACTTTGATAGATTTTACTTTTAGAGAAATATTAAATCCACTCACAAGTTCTTTAAAATTTGTTAGAATCCATGTACGGTTAATACAACTATGCGATGAAACAGTTTCACTGTCTGTTTTTTTTTGTTCACACATTGTTGTTAATTTAATGGAATTGTATGCGAATGTCATACAAATGAGAAGTAAAAGCTATAATTCCAGGTTCAGTCCGTCATTTTCTTCATACGAAAATACCTGTATCAAAACAAGAATATGACAGTTGTTATCCATTCGTTTTAGGTGTTTGAGCTTTTGATTTTGCCATTTGATTGAAGACTTTCCCCGGAGATGATATTTTTTTCTTTCCTTTTAACTGTGAACAGAATTTTTTTTAATTAAAATTGACAATTCCTTTTTAAAAAATGCAGATGAGCCGGCAATAAAACGGTCTTTGTACGAAATTTTCTAATGCTTGTGTATCCAACACAAACACGGAAATTCCTCCGAATTATAGCCACGATCGAATTATGACTCGTCAAAATATTATCCTGGTCAAATGATATGTTTTTGTATGGGGAATTAACCTAATTATTCCTAATTATTTTACAAGACTCTCGTATAAGTACGATTTATATACAGAAAACAACATTATTTGAAAGCTGTTTATCCGCAGGAATAACAACACATTTATCATGAAGAGATGATAGACTTTTTACAGTTTCTCTGAAAATGGACTCGATCATTCACACAGTTTTTCCAATTATGAGACCTGATTGTTTTGACCTATTATAACAAAGTGTCCAGTTCAACTCCTTTTCGTTTAGCCTATGTTCGAGCGTAGTACCTAATGGAATCCATAATTATTTTGGAGTTATAGCTCCAACTGATGTGTTAGGGTTTTATAAACTTAGGACAATGAAATATTACCTTTCGAAATTGTTCATGCTGAAATATGTTTAGATCCCAAGAAATAATGTATGTTTGAGAAAATGTATTTGTACATCCTTTGCCAAGTGCATAATCTCTCAAACATTTAAGAAATTACAAACGCAGTGTTGAGGACCGTACTTTAAATAGTTTTTTCTTTTTACAAATTGTGACTTGGATGGAGAGTTGTTTCCTTGGCACTCGTACCAATTCTTCTTAAATCTGTTATAGGAGAATCCAGCTTGAATGTTGTGTCCATACTTGCCCCAACCGTTCAGGGTTCAGCCTATGCGGTCGTATAAAGCTGCGCCCTGCGGAGCATCTTTTTTTTTTTTATCAAATAAGTAAATTTCCTTTGTTAACAGTTCCATAACTTGTGATAACAAAATGATTTTAACAAAAATTTAAACTATTATTTGATGCGTTATAGATGACGTTCTTTCACTAAACAATTCAAAATTTGGTGACTATGTGGAACGCATCTATCCCATCGAATTGGAGATAAAGGATACTACAGATACAGTTAAGTCGGCTTCATATCTTGACTTACATCTAGAAATTGACAATGAAGGTCGGTTGAAAACAAAACTTTACGACAAAAGAGATGATTTCAGCTTTCCAATTGGTGAACTTTCCATTTCTAAGTAGCAACATTCCAGCAGCACCTGCATACGGGGTATATATCTCCCAATTTATACGATATCCCCGTGCTTGCATTTCCTATCATTATTTTCTTGATAGAGGGTTACTGCTTACAAGGAAGCTATTAAACCAAGAGTTCCAAATGGTGAAGTTGAAATCATCCCTTCGTAAATTTTACGGATGCCATCACGAGTTGGTTGACCGTTATGGAATAACCGTTTCACAAATGATATCGGATATGTTCCTTACGTCGTAACTACAACCCCCTTACCTTTCATGAATGTGACCTACCGAATTAGACTATTTACCGGATTTGTAATCACATAAGCAACACGACGGGTGCCACATGTGGAGCAGGATCTGCTTACCCTTCCCGAGCACCTGAGATCACCCCTAGTTTTTTGTGGGGTTCGTGTTGTTTATTCTTTAGTTTTCTATGTTGTGTCATGTGTACTATTGTTTTTCTGTTTGTCTTTTTCATTTTTAGCCATGGCGTTGTCAGTTTGTTTTAGATTTATGAGTTTGACTGTCCCTTTGGTATCTTTCGTCCCTCTTTTAATATAGATAACATAATTTATTAGTGATTTTATTTCTGGTCTCTTATGGACAGTTGTCTCATTGGCAATCATACCACATCTTCTTTGTTACATTTAGGATGAAACTGGGCACTGTAGTTTTGCATTGGTAAATTTTTTTCTTTTGCTCATATTCAAACGTATGTATTTGCAGTATTAAAATAAATATCTGAAGTACTCCGTATTTATATAAAAGTTTACGGGATTTGCCTTTGAACTTTTTTAGTATGAAACCGTGAAACTTCGAATCAGCTCCTTCAAAGCAAATAATGATTTTACCGGTTATATATTTTATGTATAAAACATAGTTATATTTTTTTTACTTATTTTTTGTTGCAAAGCAGTTATAATATCAACATTATTTATTACCCTTTAATTTAAAACTAATAATTATTTTCTAATAATTTTTTTTTTAAAGTTGTTGGTTAAAGATAAAATATATCAATTTTTTCATTTGCTAATTTCTTTTCCGCCAATACTTAAGACAGCGGTCTAGTGAGGAAAAGTGATCCAGAAATAGTATAATCAAGTTGTCTCCTAAATTTTATTGCTGCTAAAGTTTTTTTTCTCTATCTCTTGAATGAAAAGGAGTAGGTCCGGTAAGAACCGATTTTGGCCTCAAATTTCAGGCTCATTTGACGAAAGATTTTGACCCCTTTTTAAACACTTAAGTGTCTATTTCATTTGAATCAATTAGTTTATGTGAAAGATTTTAACTGATTAAGTCATTAAAAACAATCCAATTCAAGCTCAAATATGAAAAATCTACCAAATATGCCGAAAAATGTCACTTTTCGGATGGTTTTTGTCAAAAATGAAAGTGGCCGCATCCGTGTTCATTCTCAACCTTTATATATGTTATGTATTACCATAAAATACAGCTTACATTTCAATATTAAGGATGAACACAAATGCGGCCACTTTCGTTTTACACGAAAACCGTCTAAAATTTAACTAAAATGATAGAATTGTGAAGATTTCAGTAATTTAGCATGACTTAATGGTGTTAGTACCCGATATATGTGCATTGTATTGTCAAAAACAGCCCATATTTATGTAGCAGAAGCATTCTACTGTCCAATAAATAACTAAAAGTTTTTACAATCTGATAATACTGCTATATTTTGGGGTCAAAAAGGGGTCTTACTGGACCTACTCCTTTCAAAAAAGGGAAATAACTCATTTTTCGAAATTACATCCAGATTAGTTTGAGCATGAAATGTTTAATTGCTGGAATATGTAATATGATATAATTACCCACAATACATCTAAAAATAGTTGTTTTCATAAGAAAGGACTATTTTATCATGAAAATATTCATATGAAATATTTATTTACAAATAGAACCTAAAAAAGGGGGAATTTCAGGGTAAATTACAATGACTAATATTCCTCTATTGGCAACTTTCTGCAACATTTACCCAAGAATTTCTTTGCAGCATTTTGTTGACAAAACATCCATAATTTTATATTTTATAGTCTTTTATGTGAGGATTTCTGCGTTTTCGGTAAAATCAGATGTAAAAAATGACAAAAAACAGCAAAAATCATGCCGATTTTTGTGTTAAGTGGACCACCTTATGTACCAAAAAACTGTTTTTATTCGAAAAATTTGTCGGTTAGCAATTTAAATGATCGAAATCTTCTCTTATACTCATGAAAATAACAAAAAATGATATGCTTTATCTCATTTTTACCATAAAATACAATGTTCGTATAACCGGGAGTTTTCCGTGTTATAGTGATTCAAGACGGAATACCAATACTTTAAACTTTATTAGCAAGGTCCGGACAGTACCAGACCTAAGACCTAAAACTGACTACAAAATAACATACAACAGCATATATAAAAAACAGTTACTATAGAAAAGGATTATTGTCCAACGTCAGAGTGCATTCCATTACGACAAACATATATTTAACAATAGAATTAATTAAACACAAAGAAATATAAAAGGTTAGATAGACGGATTAACAAATTGTCACTTTAGCACTTAAAATATATTGTCTGAACTTGATTTATTTCTAAGTCCCAATTGTCCAAATCTTCCTGGTTATATTAGCCATTTCTCCTTGCTATACAAATATATGCATATGATGTCACGTGGTTTCCATGGCAACCAGACTAGTCAGATTTTTTATTGATTTTTTTTTAATTTGACTGTTAGTTTGGACCATTTCAACTTTAAAAAAAGTAATCGAAAAAAAAAATAATCTGGTCAAAATTTTTCATATTTGGTCTATTATTACAGAGAATTGATGTTAAATGTTTAAATGTACCAACCTTCAACCTTACTATAATGGACGAATATTGTATATTGTAGATATTTATTAATGAATTTGATCGTTTTAGTAAAAAATGTGGTAAGGAAAAGAGCATGGATGTAATGATCCAGGTTAAACAATGTGGTACTGTAAGGAAAAGAGCATGGATGAATGATCGAGGTTAAACAAGCCGGTGACTTCAGTATTTATTCAAATCTATAAATTATATATATTTATATACAGTAAAGACCCATTAGGCAAATAAGGAAGTTCAACTTAAGGATAAAAAAAAACAACTTTGATTTAATGGTAATAGTCTAAAATTGAGAAGTCAAATTGATTTTGTCTTATGATTGTCAATTTATAGTTTACCGACGTATGAGTTGAACTTCCTGATTTATTTCGTGTCTTCATTAATCGATTTTGTAGTGCCTAGGTTAAAGATCCTGTTATCTTTATCAAAGATGAGTTAGTTGGAATAAGTAAATCCTGTTTGATTTGAATTGAATTGGTATAATATGTATTTGATGATACAGTTTAAATGAAGAGTGAGTGCTTTAACTATTTAAAGGTCGCTAATTTAAACACAAGTAGGAATTTCCTATTGATATGTATATATATGCAGCTAAGAAGAAAAGTGAGTACCTTGTACGGAATTTGGTGAAAGTCTTTTGATGTTTTAAAGGTGTAGCTGATATATAAATTCTGTAATAATCTTTGAATATCCATGCAATTGTCGATATTGCTCATTGGTTAGGACTCGGATTTTGAAATTAATCTTTTTAATGATGATAAATCCGCCTTGTGGCACCGTTAAAGTCCAAAATTCCTCTAAAGTCCACAACACCGCTAAAGTCCATAACAAATCTCCGCTAAAGTCCACAACGCCGCTAAAGTCCACAAACTTTCCGCTAAAGTCCACAAAATGACCTCCTCTAAAGTCCACAAGAAAACGCCGTTAAAGTCCAAAATAACAAGTTCCGCCAAAGTCCACAAAAAAGCACCGTTAAAGTCCACACATATTTTTTTTATTATTAAAAACATCAAATCGTTTAGTTTTTTTTTTTTATCTTGTTAGAATAATACAAACCATGGGCCTTTCTTCTCGGTAGTTATTTGTTTATCAGTTTGATAAATGAAAATAATTTTGATCTTTGTATTATGATGATGGTGGACAATTTGGACATCATTTCCTAAAAAGTTCGTAAATTCGTTGGTTATTTTATTTATAAAACTTGTTACATTATAACTACTGGTTTTTTTCTTATTATTTGCAAATAATCACTTTTTGACGTAACTAATGTACAAAGCAAACGTGCCTCCTAATCTGAAACATTTGAACGGCATTCATTCGGACAATCTTGATTATATTATTAAACAAAAAAACACTTAGTATATGAATCCTCAAAGGGGTCCTGTCACAAAACTTCTGTATGACGTTTTACGACGTTATTAATTCGGTGTTGGTTACAGAAAACAACGAAAAATGATGTATTATGATTTTCAGAACTGAAAAATGAACTCACACCACATCTTCCTATATCTATGATAAATTCTAAATGAAAAAGAAAATATTCTATGCTTTAAATTACATTTGTATCGATTAGTATCGGATATCGATGCGTTAAATGGGTGTCTACCAAAATGTCATGATACAACCTGATTTAGTACATTTCAATGAGACAGCAACTCAACAATAAATGTAATACATATTTACACCATTCTTCCGGAAACCAAAGTGGAAATTTAAATATTACTTGCATCATACTTTTATCACATTATTATTAATAGTCTATTGATTAGCTTTTGACCTAAATTGAATCTATATTTACTTTCGCACAACAGTGTATGTGCTGTACTGTTTCATCACTGTTCAAGGTTAGGTAAGTATTTTGCGCCAGCAAAGTGTTTAACTTCGCCACTTTCTGAATGTGCATGTCCCAAGTTGAGAACCTGTAACTCGTTGGCTGTCGTTTGTTGCTGTATATACAGTTTGTAATATTATTTTCCAGTTTATTGTTATGTACATTTATATTCTCCCTCACTACGTTCGTCCGAATATAAAGTAATTAATATTCTATGGCCTTAACAAAGAACAAACGACATAATGTAGGTGTGCTTCTCGCTATAACCTTTAATTCTATATAATACATCAATTTATGTATCAAATACAAACATAATAACAATAATATCATAATTCCAACATTGTCCAATTACAAATTCACATTTAATCATCCGTGAATACACGTGTCTTCTTACTGGCTATAGCGAGAGTCGATGGTCAGAAAGGTGACCGCACGGGTTTTAAGTGCGGACAAATGGTCACATGTCATGAATATTCATGAACGTACGACGAACTAAATTTTATTTATATTCTCCCTCACTACGTTCGTCCGAATATAAAGTAATTAATATTCTATGGCCTTAACAAAGAACAAACGACATAATGTAGGTGTGCTTCTCGCTATAACCTCGAGACAAAGGGAAAATAGTAAATTCATAGCATAATTGAGCCGAATAATATCACCAAAAATTAAATATTTATAACCCGTTATATACCAAGATTTAACGAAACCGTTAGTTGCTTTTTAACAGAATCTTTGATATAACCATTTTTAGTAAAATCGGTACGCCACCTTCCATGCTCTTTATTTAAACGATCAGAAACGTCATTTCTTGCAGCAGCAGTTGCGCCACAACTGCGCAAACTATGAAGGCAAAAAAGTTTACAATCAAGACCAATCGCAGTTAATGTGCCCAAAAGTAACTCCCTAGCTCTAGTATAAGATAAAGGACGATTAACCTCTGCTAACTTGTAAGAATTTACTGACTTAAAAAATCTAACAGAACGAAAAACATATTGATTAGAATCCAAAGCCAATTTAGCTAAATTAATGTATGTCAATAACCAAACTACTGGACAGGTAGGCAAATTTGTTTTAGAAATTATAACATTATTACCCCTTCTATATACATCAGTTTTCCCAGATTCAATATTCAAAGAAACATAAGTGTCAAAAAATTTTATGTTACACATTTTTAAATTTGCTATCTCACTGTAGCGTAAAAATCCTGCATAACCAACTAACATCATAGCACAAATTCTAACATTCGGCAAATGAGCACGATCACTACCAATTTTGTCCACTATCTTCTGTAAATGATCTGCTGTAATTGGCTCTTTTTTCAAAACTGGTTTACTTAAAATTCTCTTAGCTCCTTCAATCATCATCTGAATAAGCTTGTCTTCACACGGATTGCACACTGAACGGAAATCATGATACCACTTTATGCTATAAAAATGAACTTATAAAACTGACTCAGATACGGATTGCTGCACAAGGCCACTAATATAAACTGCAACGGATGATACACTTGCAGGCAACGGAATAACTTTATATGCCAGCTTTAGCTGGCACTTATGATAGAAGCATCGTTTTGGAATAAAGAACGATAACTCTCTCTACACGACCCATCTGAAAAGTTTCGTCACTCTCGTTAAATCTCGTACGATTATTTTTTTTAATGGCGGCCGAATTTAACGTTTCAACGCGAGCTTGAAAAAACGGGACCGGCAGATCGGAATAATTTCGATGTTAAATACGACATGAATTTTTGGTTGTTTACAAAAACAAGAATTCACAAAATTTGGCAACTTGTGTAGCTTATTTAAATTTAATTATACCACGGAAATTACCGAAGTTAGGACAACAACATCTGACGCCCGCCATGTTTCGTCTGCTAGCCTACAACTTTCCATTATCAGTGAGGTCAAAACAAATTACTTGAATAATCACAGGTACTTCATTTAAAAGTCACAAAATCATAATTAACGATAACATATTTAGCGTAAACATTCCGTCCAGCCATGGGAATACAGAAAAAACCTCTGCAAGCAATACATTTCGGATTTTATTTTTATAATGACCATGCGGGGTAAACTCCGGTGCACTGATTGATCAGGACTACTTATGTTCATCTGCCACATAATTCCACACATCAAGGAACAGTGATAATGACGTTGGTTATACTGTTGAATGTGATCACGGTAATTATTCATGTAGCCAATGGCGAATCCAGAACTTTTCACAAGGGAGGGGGGATAGGAGGGGTCTTGATCCCGAAATCCCGGACTTAAAAAAACGAAATCCCAAGGTCCCGAATTTAAATAAAGCAAATCCCGACATCCCGAAATCCGAAAAAAAGGATTCCCGGATCCCGAAAGGGTCAATCCCGAAATCCCGAGCTTAAAAACACCCGATCCCGGAGTCCCGATAAAGGTCCTATGCCCCCTCATAAGGGGGGGGGGGGGGGGCACGCTGACGGGGCGCTCCAGTCATGCTTCGGTGATTCCCTATATAATCAACAAAATTTTCCCCACGAAAAAGCCCCCCCCCCCCCCCCCCCGGATCCGCCTATGGTAGCCCACAGACTAAATAACAACTTTAATAACAAAAGTTTAAAACAAAACAAAAGATTCAAATAATTCACAATCTTTTAATTCTGTACTTCCTTTGGCCAAGGACGTATATTAGTTATACGTCCTTGCTTTGGCAAACTCTCAACACATCTTTTTATTGATTATGTCACATATCAGATACATGTATAAGTCCCAGGAGAAGGAAACTGTTTTGTTTTCTCTCTCTCTAAGGTTAATCATAAAAGGAGACTTGAGTCTGAGTAGTACATTTAGTACTGTATACATTGATGCTCCCATATTGTCCAAAATTATATTTTATGGGCAGATTATGATAACCCATGAGAATACCATGACTTTGATACATGTAAGTATATACAGGGTATGTTACTTGGAAGTATGTGGGCTACATCCTTTAAAATTCAAGCTGCAGCAGTCCCCTGTATATATTTTATGCATCAGTTCAAACCTGATCAAAACATTTTCACTCTACCAAGTACTTTATCACTATATAATATTACTGTCAGGTTCACATTTCAACCTACTCATTATTTTAGCAATACACACTTATGGTTACATGTACATGTATATAACATCACAGTACCAAAATTGCACTCAGTTACCAAATTGCTATTCAGCAAAAAAAAAACCTGCAGAAATCTTACAAGTTTTCTTTCACCATGACCATGTAAAGTTATATAATTATCATCTTTTTAAAATGAGCAAATTAAATTTGTTACCAGCATCCTTTTCTTCAAAAAATAATAGTTGAAGCATGGAATAATGTCAAATTGTTTAAAATATTTGAAGAAATAAAACATAACATTTGTTTATATTCCAGCTTTAAGGATTTGAAATTAACCATACATGTAATGATGTATGGAATTTGGGTACTCACCTCATTACAGTATCATGGATTGTTTGGAGGTAATTTCAAACCCATTTTTCTATGACTCTACATGGACTCAAAATTAAATGGTTGTAACTATATTGTAAACAAGGATAGTCTACAAAATAAGCACAGAATAAACTTTTGCCTGGTACATACAATATACATTGTAGGTACAATTTGGGTATTCTCATGTTATCAACTTCACAACAGAACTACAAATTTATTTTCATGACCAAAAAAAAAAAAGTACAACCCTAAAGGCAATAAAATGCTTTGCCATGCACAGCCTGATACAACCACAGATGTATATATCTAGCATATTAAAAAACACCAAATTTTTTATCTCAGTTGAAATCAAACATATTCAATTTCTAATTTGAAAACAGGTATCAGGTGAACTCAAACATTTCTATTCAGCAGAAGTCTTTAACTCCTTAATTTCATATGATAGTAAGTCCTACAAAAATATTGAAAATGTGTACATTTAAATTTTTTTCTAGCTTCTCTCATGTGAAAGCGGTACCTTTTTGGTCACTATTTATGTGTTGCGTCTAAATAAGAATTGTAACACTTTATAGTGACTGAACAGGTTAAACAAATACTTCTCAAGAAACAGAAAAAGAAGACAAATTGGAACAGCACAATTCATGCCAGTATAATACATGTATGTATGAATGAAAACTCAGATCAGAATACAATGTAGCATGGACAATATGTTAGGTATATGTCCTTGTGAATATATAGTGAGGAAAGTTATCAATAATTCTGCAGATAATGCAATTTTACCAAGTGTTTTGTACATTTTCTGTTGAAATTTTCACACAATAAGTGAAACATTCAAACAAGCTAAACTAAATTTTTATTACTGAAAGTTTCAAACAATGACAAGTGTTTTATTTACCAAATAATTCATGTGTTTCTGTGAGAGAAAAAAACATGTGCAATTTTGGTAATTAAAGGGAAAGAAGATCCTTTTGCAGCGCACTGGCGCATATCAATTGTGAATATATAAATACTTAGTTACCAAATATATTTTCTTTATCATGATACTCACGTCGACATTATCAAGAAGTACACATCATAGGAAAAATGAACCAAATTACAGATAAAATATTTAAAACACCCTATTTTGTGAAGAAAAACCCAAAATTTTAATAAAAAACCAACCCAAAAATGTTGTTCCATAACCAAAAAATCAATTCTAATCTTCCTTTTATGTATTGATCCTTCTAGTAAAATTTCATAGAGATCCATTCACTTATACTCAAGTTATTCTGTGGAAACCAAATGTGTCTTCTCAAAAACAACTATGACATGATTAAGCATTACTCGAAAGCAAATTTTTGACATGCTTGTATTTCCCATTTCCATTCTCAATTTTATCCTGCTGTCATATAAAAACTTGAAAAGTAACCTACGTCATGTACATGTAACAAAAACAAATATATGCAAGAAATGACATAAAACTGACTCTGAATACATGAGACTCACAAACTGAAGATGATCAGGAATACAAATGTTTTTTTATTCGAGTCGGATTTTTTTCACCGAAGCCTTTCAGCATTATCAATTAAAATTATTTAGTCAAAATTTAACACTAGTATTAAAGTTTATCATAACAAATTGGCAAATATGGCCATTATCACCTAAAAAACTACTGTGTACAGACTTATCTGTGCGGTTTGAGAAGATTTAAATGTTTTTAGATATATAAAAGTTAAATTTATTTTGCATATAATTCTGAAAGATAAAATCATTTTTGGTGAAGGTCTGGATTCAAAATATTTTTTTTGTCCTCTGCTTGAACAGATTTTTTATTCATCAATTTGGGAATCAGTATATTTTTTTAAGAAAAATACCATAACCCCTCCTGCCTTTTCAAGTTCAATGATCGTTCCCTAAACATTTTCCATCTGAAGTTATAATTTTATTTTAGACATAAACAATATGTTAATGTAGCCTAGGACATATTCGTTCTGAACATGCATGAAATATTTGCCACTGGACGTTAAACAAACAACAATCAATCAATATATATAGGACATTGTCTTAGTATTTATTTAATAGTTAGCAATACAGCTTAGGCAGCAACCATTTGATTTCCTGGGGGGGGGGGGCTATGGTTTAAAAAAAAAAGAAGTTTGTTTCCATTTTTTGGAGAAAAAAATAATTTGTTTTTGATTCTGAGAAAAAAAAATTGTTTGTTTCACCCTCAGCTGCCACTATATGTAATGCTAAAATTGAAAGAAAAAAATTGTTTTCGACTTGTTGCTAAAAAAAAAGTTTGTACAGAAAAAAAACCATAGCCCCCTCCCCCAGAAAATCAAATGGTTGCTGCCTTATAGGTATATCATAAATATGTACATGTATAAAGCTGGCATTTAAGGTAGCGCCTTCCTCATATTATGTAATACACCATTCTTTAAATTTTTTGAAATACACATCATACTTTTTATTTGTAGAAATTGCTTTACTGCTTCTAACAATATTGAAAATGCTTTTTTCACATCCGGTAAACTGTTGATTTGAATTCGCAAACTGAGAAATTTCCCTCCATGTTGCACTGTCCTGTAATAATGAAACATAAATAAAACTAAGCACAACTTAGCTAAATAATAAATATAGATATATCACTGTAACAGAACAATCATGCAAAGTGCATCTTAAACAACTGCACAAGGTGCATATTTCATTTTTTAAAACTGCACAAGGTGCATATTTCATTTTTTAAACCGCACACGGTGCATTTCTAATCTTAAATCGCACAATGTGCGTTTTTGTACTGTAACCGCACAATGTACTTCTCAATTAAAGTCTGCACAAGGTGCATTTTTGCATTTAAACTGCACAAGGTGCTTCGTAATTATATACTGCACAAGGTGCCTCTCAATTATATACTGCACAAGGTGCTTCGCAATTATAAACTGCACAAGGTGCTTTGTAATTATATACTGCACAAGGTGCTTCGAAATTACAAACGGCACAAGGTGCATCTCAATTATAATCTGCACAAGGTGCATCTCAATTATAAACTGCACAAGGTGCTTCTCAATTATAAACTGCACAAGGTGCATCTCAATTATAAACTGCACAAGGTGCTTCTCAATTATATACTTCACAAGGTGCATCTCAAATATAAACTGCACAAGGTGCATCTCAATTATATAATGCACAAAGTGCGTCTCAAATATAAACAGCACAAGGTGCATCTCAATTATATACTGCACAAGGTGCTTCTCAAATTATAACCGCACAAGGTGCATCTTAATTCTTAAAAGCTAAGATATTTTGAACTAATAAATAAATACATATGTAAGCGTGTGGGTACATTCCGTAGTAATTACCTATTTCGATACGTGTAGTAAAAATTTACACCCGATAGTAAAATTGTGCATTGAACCGTACAAAGGAATGTGACCTCCTACGATGAACAATCAAGTTTAAAAACAAGGACGTTACTGATGAATGGGGATTGAGCAAAAACGCTGTCTCTGTCTGAACCAGATAAAAAGAAATGTTTAGGACGATCAAATTCAACAACATCTGTAATAAAATCGTAAAATTTATTTTCTGTGTTGTTCCAAACCATAGGCCAAAATAGAGCAGACTTCCATTTAGGAACTACCAATACACCTTTTGCACGACAAGTTAACATATGATTTAAAACTCGGCAAACTAAGCAGACTGGAGGCACAATCCAGTTGTTTTCTACTGACCAGTCGAAAGCGAAAGCGTCGACTCCTGTAGTTCCTGGAACCCAAAACTTCGAATTAAACCGTACAATTTTATGATTTTTATCGTCTGCAAATCTGTCAAACGTAAATTTCCACCATCTGTTATCAAACATATGAAAAACGCTGTCGTCCACAGCCCAGTCATCAAAATCAAAAATTCTACTAAAGTAATCTGCTTGTACATTTTCGGATCGTGGGATCCACTCAACCTCAATCGTAATACTATTAACAATGCAAGTTGTATAAATATTCATAGCAAGTTCATGTAAATCAGGCTTCATGCTGCCAACTCGACAAATATCCACGACATTTTGATTGTCAGTATAAATTTTTACAAGTTTTCCTGCTAACTGTGCAAACATACTTTCTAATATAAACTCGACAGATTTCAACTCTCTCCATGTGAAGCTCTTAAGTCTTTCTTGTTCACTAAACATATAATGAGCAATTTGTAAAACATTACCATCGACAAAACCTGCTCCAGCATACATACTGGCGTCGGAAAAAATAATACATTCTGGAATCTTGTGTATAGGACATACTAATAAATTAGGTATAGATTTGCAATTACCTTTCCAAAACTCAAGTTCGGTTTTGACTTGGGTGGGAATTTCAAAATATGAGTCCCAAGTATTTCTCTGGCAAACAGACATGCAGAAATTACGTGTCATCAATTGGCAAATATGACCAAAAGCTGGGATCAAAGATATAATTTTCCCAAGAACACATGCCAAATTTCTAGCAGTTGAACGATTATTTGAAAGAATTTTTTCAATTTTTAACTGTATTTTTTCAATTTTCTTTCTGGGAACTTCAATGACACCAGATACCAGATTCCATGAAAAACCTAACCAGTCTAATTTTTGCACTGGTGAACAAATTGATTTCTCAAAATTTGGTAAAAACCCAGATTTCAATAAAGTATGTAAAACAGATTTGGACATGCGTACACATCTTTCCCTGCTGTCACAAGCCCATCCGTCGTCCAAATACACAATGATCGGGAAACTTTGTGATCTCCAAAAGTTAACTAATGTACGAACAACTTTAGTAAAAATATGTCCAGCTGAAGATAGCCCAAAAGGTAAAACTGAGAAAATAAAATATCTTTCTTGTCCAATTACCCAGGAAAAACCTAGAAATTTCTGATGTTCTGGATGTATATTAATATGATGATAACCATGACGTAAATCGAACTTTAGCATGAAAAAACCCTTTTTTGCGTATTGCTTGGCCTCTTTAACGCCTTCAAATTCTATTTTCTGTTTTTGTACATATTTGTTAACGTGTCTCAGATCTAAAACTAATCTCTCTTCTTCGAATCACTGATGGCTACAGTTAGAGGATTTATTACATAAGGTTTATTTGAAACTTCAGTAATACAACCATTCAGTTTTAATTCTGTAATAGCTTTCAAAACAAATGAGGAACTATTAAATGCTGATCTGTTATTATTCAAATAAACTGATGGAGGTTCTTGAATAAAAGGAATAACGTAACCAAATTTTACAGTGCTTAAAACTAATTCAGAAGGTTTTAAACTATCTTCCCAAAACTGGACATGATCTTTTAATAGATTTTTTACAGTCTTAATTCCATCAGTATATTCATAACTATCAAATTCTATATCATACTCAACTTTTTCATTAAGACAGGGATGGAGTGCTTGTAATAGTGGCTGGTGCTGACTTGGTACTAGTGAAGGTACGTGCTTTGTAGGGACAGAAACGGGCAGTGTATCCTGGTCAGTTTTGCAGTAAAAGCACAGTCCGTCGTTGTACTGCTGCTGGGAGTTGTTTTGCTGACTGTAGTTGTCATTTCTGGGTCCAGATTCTTTGCTGAAGCCACGAAAAAATTCTCTAGCATTGAAACCTCCTCTGCCACCACCTCTGCTGTAAGGCTTGTTAGCTGTACGTTTACGGTTAGCTCTGAAAACGGCAGTGCGTAACTTTGAAGCATCTTCAACACTGTCAGTAAGAGGATCGTCCAGATATTCGTGGACGGTATCCCACCCATGGCGATCAGTGATTTTCAAAATTTTGTTTCGCTGGTTCAAAGTATCAAATTTAGTTTTAACAATAGACTGTATGTCAAGCGTTTGGTCAAGTGACTCAGAAGTTAGCAAATGTTCAATTCTTCTTAATGAAGAAATACGGTCGGTGTTAAAATTTATAAAAAACTGTATTTTAATCCCTTCCTTTCTGAATTCAAATGACGGAGGCTGGAAAGCAATTGTAGAAGATTGACCACTGACTAACGTGCGTGTGTTTGTATTGACAGAGCTTACTCGAGTCTTTTTAAACTCCGACAAAATCTCACTTTTCTGTCTCTGTAGGGCCTTATTTAAAGAACTATTAAATAAGGAAACTGCATCAGCTGTAGTAAGATCACTTTCGTCGTCTTGTAAGAGTTGACTTTCGTCCATTGGCTCCACGGCAGAAATTTCTTCTTCGGACATAATACACGTGTCTTCTTACTGGCTATAGCGAGAGTCGATGGTCAGAAAGGTGACCGCACGGGTTTTAAGTGCGGACAAATGGTCACATGTCATGAATATTCATGAACGTACGACGAACTAAATTTTATATATCAGGCCGTTACTTTTCTCGTTTGAATTGTTTAACATTTTTTTTTATTTCGGGTCTTTTAACGATTACCGTGAAATATCGATTGCTTCTCATTATTGAGGGCAGTATGGTCATCTATAATGGTTGTTAAATTCTCTAGTAGAGGAGTATCTCATCGACAAGTAAGTGATTACTGTAGATATACTTGTTTAATCGATCGGCATACCAGGCCTCTGAAATTATTTACAGTCGATTTCATTGAGTGTGTAGGGAAAGGTAGAATCCTATTTAGGAAAAATTCTGCACGTCGTTCTGGTTAATTAGGGTCGACCGAGCCGTGTAGAATAAATCATGTATATCGACTTGCTTGGTCAATAACTATAACGAACGGACGGACAGACGGACGAAAGAACGAAAGAATGCACAGATCAGAAAACATAATGCCCATAAGATCGGTATTTATGGTTTAATCTGCACGGCTCGGGATGACCCTTTAACCCGAACTCATACGTCCTTCTGGTTAATTAGGACCACCCGATCCGTGTAGAATAAATCATATATACCGACTTGCTTGGTCAATAACTATAACGAACGGACGGACGGATGGACGAACGAACGAACCAACGCACAGACAAGAAAATATAATGCCCATAAGATCGGTATATATGGTTTAACCTGCACGGCTCGGGATGACCCTTTAACCCGATGTCCTACGTCGTTCTGGTTAATTAAGGTCACCCAGCCGTGTAGAATAAAGCATATATACCGACTTGCTTGGTTAATAACTTTAACGAACGGACGAACAGACGAACGAACAGAAAAACGGACGCACAGGCCAGAACACATAATGCCCATAAATGGGGCATAAAGAATTATGCATACACTAGTTGTTTAACTTGTTAAAGGGTTTTTAATCACATGCAAAATTACTCACAGATTGATATTTATAAACTCACAAAACGCTCAATCTGTTCTATAATAACTTATAAAATTGAATAGAAAAGAACAGAAACATTGATACATTGTACTAGTATATATTTCGTAAAAATTTCAGCTCAAAATTTCATACTAGTCTTCCATTTAGCCATTTCAAACGAGTATAGTAATACGTTCGAGTATACTTATACGGTCCAGACCGTATGCGTACGATCCAAATACTCATATTGTCTGATCAAATTTATTGGGATCAAAAGTAGATACTAAGGTCCGTGTATAACATATCAATTTAAAATATTAAACAGTTTTCAAATTTTTGATTTTTGAAATTTTGATCAAAGTTTTAAAATATCAAAATTTCAAACATTTGAAAAATTTTGAAATTTTGAAATTTTCACCAAATAGTTAAAATTTAAAAATTTTAAATTACGTTTTTATATTTGATAGTTCAGATATTTGATCAAACTTTAAAAGTAATAAACTTAACTAGCAGTTTTGATTATTTCGCTTTTTGAAAGTTTTAAAATATCAAAAATAGAAAAGGGGCGCGAATAAAGGGGCACCGGTAAACTATACGAAACTGAATAAAAGCGAAACGAAACGAATACTTCAGAACTATTTGGTTTTCCCAACGGCCATTTAGGAGAAACATTGAATACTGATGAACCCGCAGTTAACAAAATAGTATGGTAGAGTTGAGTACATGTATGTATATATTTCTACTCAACTTTAAGCAATACTGAGAGTGGCTTAATATACACGTGTATTACTTTTTGTTTTGCTTTATCGTATTATCTGCAATGATGTCGACAGCTGAAATCATTGAATGTAGATTTTGAAAGATCAACCTCTAAGCTTTTATCAACTTCTTCTTTATAAAATGTTGGCCGTCTAATAATCACCTTGGATCATTACTGATGAAGAAAGTTATAGAAAAGCGCTTCGGACGCATGCAATTTTTAACGCTTTGTTTTCATTTTATATCGATTGCACGACGATCATATATTGTACATATAAGAAGATGTGGTATGAGTGCTAAAATGAGACAACTCTCCATCCAAGTCATAATTTGTTAAAGTAAACCATTATAGATCAAAGTACGGTCTTCAACACTGATCCTTTGAACAAACCTAACAGCAAGCTTTTAAGGGCCTCAGTTCAAAGTATTGGTACGGTAGGAATACTGAATCCTTGGTGTCGCAATGACTTTTGCGCAGGGGCGGATGCAGGAATTTTCGAAAGGGGGGGTGCTAACCCAGGGCAAAGGGGGGTGCAGGGGGGTGCAAAACATATGTCCCGATACAAATGCATTGATCGGCAAAAATAAAGGGGGGGGCGCACCCCCGGAACCCCCCCCCCCCTGGATCCGCCACTGTTGCGCAAACCGCGACTGTTGGAGGTTGTTGATATCTAATTTACACTTCTACCCTCTATACACGACGAATTTAAGAAAAAGATCAAATATAAGTAGCTTGAGCTAAGAAACTGTTGTAAGGTATCTAAATAATCTCATCATAGATACCAGAATGTAAATTTTGTATTTGCGCCAGACGCCAGTCTACAAAAGATTCACCAGTGACGCTCGAATCAAATTGAAAAAAGGTCAAATAAAGTGATATATGATAAAAAAAAAAAATGTCAAATAAAGTAAAAGTTAACATCCAACTGATCGTTCTGGTTTTGTAAAAGCTGAATACATTCATATCATATATAACGTATACCATAAACATTATTTTCAGTCTGCATAATAATCTAATAGTTTCTCCTGTATATTAAGCCCCCATCTAACCATTTGTAGGTGTTGACATTTGGAAAAGTGAAATTTTTGAAAGTTTATATCAACGGTAATTGGTAATCTATTGGGGAATCGGAAATATGAATATTGTCAATAAGGTGACACTTAATTTGACTTGGATACTTCCATGAGGGGCTTCAATAATGATGCACTTTTCATGTGCGGATCAATGAATTTGAAAAGGTGGGGTCCTTATCAGGGAACGACCATTTTTTTTTTTTTTTTTTTTTTTTTTTAAATATACATTTGATCCCTAATTTGCTGAAAGAAATAATCTGTTAAAGCAGATGACAAACCAAAATCCGGATTAGTTTTAAATTTTGAACCAAATAATTTGATTGATAGCGTTGAAAAACTGGAAGAAATTTTTCGCGCGATAACAAAATTCTCACATCGACAAAAAAATATCCCCCTTTTTGAAAGCCAAAGGTTACTCTCTTATACTACGTGTGGACTGATATTTGTAAAAAGTATATGCATTTATCATATATGTAGCTCTATTAAGGATCCTAAATCCGCCAATGTTTACAAATAGCAAATAAAAGGAAACGGGATTTTTTTTTTTGTATGAAGAGATAGTTCCGTATTTGCTATTAATGCTGTTTTAAGTTATCGTACGACTATACATTTTTTCATTAGTTTCGGTTCTTATATATTTTACTTGACTTTCAAATATTCGGGTTTCAGCGTTCCGCATGTAAATGCTAAACTTAAAATTCAGCGTTTATATGTCCTGGTTTTTCGACAGCAACATTGGTGTATGGCCAAAACGGAAAAAATTTGTCACGCAGAAAAGCTAGCGTGGAACTCTCTTAACACACCCCATTTTGACTGGACGTACTTGTACTTTATTGTAATACGATAACTTAAAAAATGCGCAAATAACAAATACGGAACTATCCATTGATGCAAAAATATTCCGTTTCCTTTTAGTCGCTATTTAAAAACAGAGGTGGATTTAGGGGGCCACCGACCCGTAACGGACCTACATATATGATAAATGTATATTTCCTTTTTACAAGCATCTATCCTAACGTTTTCTCACTAGGCCCCAGGTCACATTTTCAAATTCATGGATCTGCACCTAAAAATGTACCATCATTGAAGCCCCTCGTAGGTATCAAAGTTAAATATAGTGTCACCTTAGTGACAATATTTATATTTCCAATTTCGATTGGTCTCGATTGGTCACTTCAACTTGATCCTATGCTTATCGTTGACTTTTTAAAATTGTTTTCAAATTACCATTTCAAAATGTCGACATCTACAAATGGATAGATGAGCGCTTAACGTACAGCGGAAACTATACATACATATACAGGCTTATGTTTTTGGTTTACGTTTACTAGTATATGGTATGAATGTAAAAAATGTATCAACCTTCAAGCTACTGATATTTGATCTTACTCTTCAATTCAGCGTGAATACCGGATAGTATTGTCAAAATTATATCAACAACCTCCCACATTTGTGGATAGCACAACGTCCATTGCGACACCATACATTCAGTATTCCTTCCATATCAATACTTAAACTTTAATCAATTATAAAAGGCAATATATGATCGTCTTGCAATCGATAAAAAAATTAAAACAAAACGTTAAAAATAATATTGCATGTGTCGGGATCTACCTTTCAGTTCAGGCACGCTCAAAGCCGAATATTAGAAGGCCATCAATTTATAAAGAACTGAAATATTTGATTAAAGGTTAAACAAAAGTGTCAAGTATTGATTAACAGCTGAACAATATACAAGATTTAAAATAGTCAACACCCAGCCAAACAAATTGACTTATGAGACACTGTAAAATATATTACAAAGTTATAAACATGTATTAAAAATTGCACGTGGATATTAAGCCATGTTTTGCTTACAGTTCAGTAGAAATATATACATACTAAACCCTAACATAGTATTTGCAGTGTATGTAAAGTGCGGATCCTAAAATATCATTTTTACTGTATATGCCATAAATGTCTAATGTAGAATGATAAATAAACAGACGAACTTTTTTTTACTTTCGAAGAAAATGAAGAAAATTAGTTAAAATGTATATGTTCAGAAATACATAATACTAATAAAACAAAGTAAGAGATGCGAGCGGGGTTTTATCGCGCCTAAAGCCATCCAGCTTTGAAATATATACCAAAATAGGTGAATATTTATGACATTTCACGAACAGATCGTGCAGGTGCTTTATAACTAACAGGTAAGATGTTGTTGCAGTACAAAATATTCATTTTAATACAATTAATAAAGTTGTATAACGTAGAATATGTTTTGTCATTCAGTTTCTTCATATTTAACTAAATTCCACTATGATGATTTCGTAATGCTAGTCATGTTTACTGTCGAATAATGATACTATTCTTTCATTTTTACTGTGGAGCGAATCATTAGTACTGTATATGCGGTGCATTTTCACTGTATAATTTTTTATTTATTTTTTTATCTATTACAGCTCATTTCTTTAAGCATGTAGAGCAAGACTTTAGTTGACTTGCTTGTTTTTCTTTTATTGGATAATCGTTATGATAACACCCAATTTAATTCAAATATTAAAAATACAGGTTAAACTATCATATGCCTAATCATATTGTTTAAAAATGTCAATCTTATTTACAAAGTTTGTATAAACAATTAAACAAACAAAGCAAGCAAGCCAACCAAAGTTTTGCTTTGCATGCATTATGAAATTAGCTGTAAGGCCTTAATTTAGCCGACTTGCTCAAACAATAGATAAAGTAAGAGAAAGATTTGATAAAATTTAACTTACGGAGGAAAGTTTGGTTTTAAAACACTCTAATAAATTCAATAGAAATAACATTTATTTCAAATGTATTCCATTTAGTTTCTTATAAAGCGTATAGGGATCTTTATCCTTATTTTTTTTTTTTATCCATTTCCATGACACTTCACCACTAATTACGTACATCTTGATATAGATTGAATCTTTGTTTTCCCGTTTAAAATGTTTTACACTGGAGCCATTTATAACTTGCTGTTCGGTGTGAGCCAAGACTCCATGTTGAAGACCGTATGTTTACGTATAATGGTCTACTTTTATAAATTGTGACTCGGATGGAGAGTTGTCTCATTGTCACATACGACATCTATATATGGCTCAAAAACGAAACGAGACGGGATAAAAAGGTATAAAAAAATCCACACTACTTTTTTAATATATGTATAATGGGCTTAATATGATTCAGAATAGAGTAAAATAGTGGGTCGCATTTGGGTATAAGCGTGACGCCGGATTGCCGATTTTTTGCAAGCGTGACAGGTGAAAGTCAAATGATTGTGTCGTGAAAAACGAGAAATGAAGTCTAGCGGGACACAGGAATCTGACAAAACAATAAACGGAATACGGGAATCTGCCAAAACAGTAAGCGGGATCCGGGATCAGACCCCCCCCCCCCCAATGAGACCCCCAGAATAAGATATTTGTGTATATCAATCCTATTGTTACAGTCATGCCTTCAATAACAAATGTATCCGATGCATGCATTTTTTTTATATTTTTGGTCCCTTTTTCAATTTTGAGGGGTCCAAATTTAAAGACAAAAGTCCTTTAATATAGATATTTGGGATTCGTTGACATGCTGAATCTAACCGTGTATCTAGTTTGGGGATTTTTTGTCTAGTTGCTGAAACAGCCCACAAAGAGTTCCAAAGGGTCTAAAATCAACAAAAATGAATTGTAGCAATCATTTCGTGTACAATAACCCAAATGTGTATGGTTTTATATATTATGATGCTTTTATAACACTTATTTGAACTTAAATGCTATGTTTGTATATTATAAAGACATATCACAATGAAAATATGTTAAAACTTATCTTCAAATCACTTAACTTGATATTTTCAAAACATAAACAAATACAGTTTTCCCATGATCCTTTATTCTACAATAGACATACCCGCATATAACAGTAAAAATGAACTAGCTGGATTCGCACTTTATATACACTGATTTGGCTAACTTCATCAGTATTCACTGTTACTCCTAAATGTCTGCCGCTGGGAAACCCAAATAGTTCTGAAGTATTCGTTTCGTTTCGCTTTTATTCCGTTTAGTAGTTTACAGGTACCCCTCTATTCGCCCTTTTTCTATTTTTGATATTTTAATCAAAAATTTTAAAAATCAAACTTTCTAAAAGCGAAATAATCAAAACTGCACGTTACGTTTACTACTTTCGAAGTTTAGTCAAATATCTAAACTATCAAATATAAAAATTTTAATTATTTGGTGAACATTTCAAAATTTTTCAAATGTTTGGAATTTTGATATTTTGAAACTTTGATCAAAATTTCAAAAATCAAAAATTTGAAAACTTTTTAATATTTTGAATTAATAAGTGTTACACGGACCTACCTACTAAGTACTATTATCTTTTCATTTATCAAAAATATAATTCAAGCTGATAAGAAATATTTTACAAGAACAAAGCTCTATGCTTTTTCTTAGATTAATATTATGGAAAGTAAAAAAAACAGCGAATTGATCTTTTGATAATAAATAAAAAAAATGTATGGACTTTAACGGTGCTTTGTTGTGGACTTTAGAGGAACTTGTTATTGTGGACTTTAACGGCGTTTTCTTGTGGACTTTAGCGGAGGTCATTTTGTGGACTTTAACGGAAAGTTTGTGGACTTTAGCGGCGTTGTGGACTTTAGCGGAGATTTGTTGTGGACTTTAGCGGTGTTGTGGACTTTAGAGGAATTTTGGACTTTAACGGTGCCACACCGCCTAATAAATATCTAGAGCACAAACGATAGAATTGTCGACTTTGTTGATAACAGATTTGTAACTCTTCAAAATGCAGTACGTGATTTTTGATTTGGAGCAAGAGAATATTGAACACTACAACAATAAAAATATTAAACAAAGCAAGGCGGATTTGGAATAAATGTATTATTCACACCAGAGACAGGTTTATACATAACTGTCGTGTTTCCTTAACTATAGTTGATATTTGTTAAAAGGTGGTCTTGTTATCTGTAAATTGAGATACACACTTGCCATAGAAAATTACGTTGCATTTGTTAATGTGCTCATTTTGTCATTAAACGAGCTTTAAAGTGAGACCAACAGTGTGCAATAAAAAAATACAAAATTAATTTCTGTTGCAATTAATATGAGGTTATCCGCTGTATTGACTGGACTAATATGTTATACAAATGCTACGAAAAGACGAAACGTCTTCATTCTTACCTCAAGTAAAGGTCAACAACCTTGGGTATTTGAACTATTACAATTGGTCAGAATATCTATAAATAACAGTAAAGAAACACTAAAAGCAAATTTGATGGACATAAAGGATCGTACTCTTTATAATCTGCAACATATATATCCATCAAAATTTGCATTATATATGATAACGTATAACAAATCTAATATAGTTTCTGATAAAGATATCAGTGAGAACCCTCTCCCTAACTTATAACAAATCTATTATAGTTTCTGTTATAGATATCAGTGAGAACTCTCTCCCTAACTTATAACAAATCTAATATAGTTTCTGACATACCTTTGAATAGACTTATTAAGAAGGGATATAGTTACGATACTGTTGTCAGGTCATTAAAGATTGCATATTTTGGCGTTAATATTGATTCACTTATAGGGTCTTTGCATCGGAACTAAACACATTTATTCAAAAACCAGTTGTTGGCATGACACGGGTTATGTTCTTCTCATATATGTTATGATGGTATGATACTAAACCCCTAACGGGAAGGATTGTGCCTGATGTTCATATGATGAAATCATAATCTTTCAGTCAGTTTAATTGAAGTCTGGAGCTGGCATGTCAGTTAACTGCTAGTAGTCTGTTGTTATTTATTTATTATTGTCATTTTGTTTATTTTCTTTGGTTACACCTTCTGACATCAGACTCGGACTTCTCTTGAACTGAATTTTAATGTGCGTATTGTTATGCGTTTACTTTTCTACATTGGCTAGAGGTATAGGGGGAGGGTTGAGATCTCACAAACATGTTTAACCCCGCCGCATTTTTGCGCCTGTCCCAAGTCAGGAGCCTCTGGCCTTTGTTAGTCTTGTATTATTTTAATTTTAGTTTCTTGTGTACAATTTGGAAATTAGTATGGCGTTCATTATCACTGAACTAGTATATATTTGTTTAGGGGCCAG
Organism: Mytilus galloprovincialis; assembly: GCF_965363235.1. NCBI lineage: Eukaryota > Metazoa > Mollusca > Bivalvia > Mytilida > Mytilidae > Mytilus > Mytilus galloprovincialis. The sequence continues at coordinate 2,611,875 of NC_134838.1, read as the reverse complement.
TTGAAGGACGCCTCCGGGTGCGGGAATTTCTCGCTACATTGAAGACCTGTTGGTGACCTTCTGCTGTTGTTTTTTTCTATGGTCGGGTTGTTGTCTCTTTGGCACATTCCCCATTTCCATTCTCAATTTTATGTAGATATCAGTGAGAACTCTCTCCCGAAACCTCTCGACAGTGGTTGTTGTTTGTTGCTGTTTTTGTTTTTCGTTCATCTTTTTGTACATTAACTATAGGCCGTTAGTTTTCTCGTTTGAAACGTTTTACATTTGTGATTTCGGGGCCTTTTATAGTTGACTATGCGGTATGGGCTTTGCTCATTGGTGAAGGCCGTACGGTGACCCATAGTTGTTAAAAAAAGAGGGACGAAAGATACCAAAGGGACAGTCAAACTCATAAATCTAAAACAAACTGACAACGCCATGGCTAAAAATGAAAAAGACAAACAGAAAAACAATAGTACACATGACACAACATAGAAAACTAAAGAATAAACAACACGAACGTCTACATATTCTTTTTTATATTGGACCTATCATATTTATGAGCAACAATTGGGAATATTAATCTAATGTAGTTGCAACACAATGTCCAGATTACATAGTTTTTTTCCCCGTCATAAACACAAAGCACATTGCAAGATACATGTATAGTATATGCCACTACAAGGGAAGACAATGAAAATCCAAACTAAATGGAATATATAAATGTATATGTTTTGCATTTAACAGGGAAAATATTAGAAATGCTCAGTTAAACTAGGAATGTTTTCGAATATATATTCACATATTCTTATTTTATGATAAAAGACAACATGACGGGTTTAGCGGAAAAGAGGACTAACTTTGTGAATAAAGAGAGACAAATCTAGGTATAATTGACAGCAGATATTTACCCAGCAGAGGGTATTCATTACTGAACATTAATTTCAAGAACCAAGAATATCATTTCTTAAATTCACTTTGAAAAAGCCACTTCGAAAGCGTTCAAGTATAAATCAGTACATGAACATAAAGTAAGTTTTACCGGTATGTCAATTATAAAGGGAATCTACCAAGTGCGGAGATGACTGCCATATTAGTCTAGAGCTTTATTTTGATAGATCATAATCTTTATTACCAAAGTCTACAAAACTATAGGTACAAATTTGAATAACATCAGCATCAATAGATACATTTAACACATACATAAACACAAACTATGCGACAGAATAGCAGAAGGTGTTGTAGTAATACTAAACATTAGTTTGACATTTAGGTTCTTAGCTAAAAAGAAACACCTTTTCTAAATACTGCAAATTTAATTTTAATTCAATAAATATTAACACTCAATGACCATTTTGATATATATTCATATGTATAATGTCTGCTTTACAATTCAAATACAAATACAAATATTTTATTGGCACAAACTCAATTACAATAATTGGCAACGGCTCATACAACTAGTATACAAATATCTTGAGTAAATTAAACTGTAATGATGCAGCAATACTACATAGAATATTTTACATATTAAAAAAATTGTGAAATTACATAAAATCTGCGTGGTCAATCAGATCATATTAATTGTTACTTAATGTTATTTGTTTTCTTTAATGATTTATGTGTACTTATCTCTGCTGTTTCGTTGCTATAGCATATATATATTATGCTTTTTGCAATAAAGTATTCATTCAAGTATGTATCAAGCATATTTTTATACACCTAATAAGTATTATAAACAAAAGTAAACATTACCTACCTGTTTTTATGTTCTAATTAAGTGCTATAAGCGTCTTATGACCAGATACATATTACACATATGTGTATATATGTTACAGTGAATTTGTATAATCAGTGATTATGTAGAATCCCTGAAATTTTCAGGGACTATGTAGAATCACTGGCTAGTTTAGGGATTATATATAATCACTAAAATTTTCAGGGATTATGTATAATCACAAGAAAAAAAGAGGGGTTCTACATAATAACTGAAATGAAAAAATAGTTTTATTTATAAATAAAGAAAATGAATAAAATTGAAATTATTTATTCTATAAAATCACATAAAAACATCATTATAAAGTAACATAAATTGTAAAATGTTAAGCACAATATATCAAAATGATAACCCAATTTTTTAAAAATGTTAGGCCCACTACATGAAAATGTGCAACACAATATATCAAAATAATATGCTTCACATCTGTTATTACGACAATATCCACATTTTAGAAAACCTTTTCCTGCACATATCGAATCAGATTTTAACGACACGCCTAAGTGAAATAAAGTGTTCAGTAAAACATCTGAAGGTACCCCCCAACAAAAGATGGGAATTTGCATCCTTGAACCGGTTCGAGCAAGAAAGATACCATGTTTTGTAGTCAGGCGATATCCTTTTTCAAACTTTTTTAAAACAATTGTCATTATGTTTTTCGGGTTTCCCTTTCCTTTTTTACCATGTGGAATTGCTATGAGAATATTACACCAAATGCAAGCTTCCTCTAAAATTTGTTTCTATGTGTCAATCCTAAGTTCTGCCTGTTTTTCCTACATTTAGATGTCTAAGTTCTCACAGTTTGAATGTCTTGTTCATTTAAACAAAACAAAAAAACACAAAACAGATGTTCCATAATCTTCTTCACCATTTGCCCTACATGTATCACAAATAACATGCTTTGTGGATTTAAAAATAGAGCCATACATAAGGCCGTTAGTTTTCTCGTTTGAATTGTTTTACATTGTCATTTCGGGGCCTTTTATAGCTGACTATAAGGTATGGGCTTTGCTCATTGTTGAAGGCCGTACGGTGACCTATAGATGTTAATTTCTGTGTCATTTTGGTCTCTTGTTGACAGTTGTCTCATTGGCAATAACACCACATCTTCTTTTTTACCTGAATATTCATTTGACGCTGGCTTTTAATAAACAAACAATACATGTAAAGCTATTGCTATAAAGGGAATGTTGATATTATTAATTTTGAAGTCTTCAACTTTATCTCGAAACCCTGTGTTGGTTATATCTTTTAAATCATCCTCTGTGTTAAAAAGCAAAATTATTTCATCTGGCAAGGAATTAATGAAAGAAAAAAATGTAATTTGTCTATATCATTTATTTTATCAAACAAAGGATCATTAAATTATTCATAATCCCTGAAATCATATTAGGGAATTTGTAGAATAATTATTAAAATGTTCAGTGATTATGTAAAATCACTGGTCATTTTCAGGGATTATTTATAATTACTAATGATTTTAGTGATTCTACATATTCCCTGAAAAATCAGGGATTCTTCATAATCCCTGATTATACAAATTCACTGTAACATATATATCATGTCTCTGTTATGAATCTCAGTTATGAATAAGGAGACTCTTAATATTTCAGTATTTTTCAAGACATTTTGGGAAAGTTTAAACCAGTCATTAGTGTTTGACATAAAAGAGAAAATAGCTGATGTCCTACAGACATCTTCAATATCGCAAATATCACTTTATATTTTCTCTTTTCTGTCAAACACTAATTTTAAAAATATTAAAAAGAAAATCATTTTAAGAAGTGCTCCTCAGATAGGAGGAAGGTAACAGCGTACAGAAACATTGACTGTAAGTTTCTCTCCCCATTCTTATATTTCCCTGCAACATGTCTTACTGTGTTGAAGAAGGTAAGGTTATTCACAAGTGTAAATCGTTCAAACAGTTAACGCTAGTTACTTTAAGCAATTCAAAACCTGTGCACAAAGTAAAAAATCGGACGAACATTCTCCATTCCGGTCTGTTTCCTTCCAAATTCAACTGGGTATATACATTAGGATTTCTTATGCAATCGATCTTTTTACTATACAAAGACAGGTAATGATACTAATCATGATAAACGAAGGTGATTTAATAATAGTACAAGTATATTGTATCCTGCACAGCCACGCTTCTCTTTCAAATGGGTCTCATTGGGGTCTAAGCGTGACGCGTGATTGTCAAATTATTGTGCTGTGAAAACGGGAAATGAAGTCTAGCGGGACATGGGAAATTACAAAAAAATGAGAATTTCTTACGTACATAGTGTAAGCAGGATACAGGAATCTGACAAAATATTAAGCGGGATCCAGGATCAGAACCCCCAATGAGACCCCCTTTCAAGCCAAGGGTTACATTCTGATTCTAATGACTGTTTACGTCAAAGTTCAATTAGGGGTCGTCTAGATTTGTTTGTAGCATGTCTAGTCCAAGTAATTAATGATATCCTGTAAGGATATTTTAATTTTATGTTGTTACGCCTTCTTTTAATGTCATTTTATTATTTGAAAAAGACTGATAAATGTTAATCTGACCTATTTTGCTTATTAAAAGCGTAATTGAAATACAGTCAAACTTGCAATTAGCAGTCACTCATGGTAAGTATGCAAAGTGACTGCTTATGAGAAAGGTGACCTTTCAAACGATGTTCAGAAATAGTCTTATTCTGATATGACCTGCGGCTGGGATAGAGGAAAATTGTTTTAGTGTTTATTTACATGTAGGTACATTTTTTGTACATGTAGAGTTTCCTTTCTTGTGAGCAATAAAATAAGCAATGGCAGGTTCCTACATTGCAATTTGAAGAAAACATTTGAAATACATGTACATGTATGTTATTCTTCAAGGGGGAATAATATACTGATATAGTGATACGGTTTTCAATTCAAAACTTAATTTCAACATTTTGTTATGACCTTATATTTTCAGTCATGCTTATATTGGTACACTGTACATGTAGCTCAACAATTAGAATGGCTTTTGTTAAAAGTTAAAATGTTTTTGTGCAAAACTTAGATGACCATTGAAAAGAGTTCATTTATATAGAGTAAACTTCCTTTGGGGAGGGGGAGTGATTGAAAATTACAGACAGGTGATCACTGAAACAAGATTCTGGTATTTGTTGTCAGGTTTCACTGTACAACTTTTGATTAAATATAATTGATAATGCAAATTTAAAATTATTACATGTAGGACTGTCCCTGATGTGGTGTAATTATACTAGTCATAATGTGTAATGAATAATTTTGTATGCAAATTTTAATTTCAGGGAAAGACAAAGTTGTAATAGCAACTGTAGAGGACTTGAACCAGCCTTGCAAAGCCAATATTGTTATAGAAAAACCCAAAGAAGAACCAGGTAAGATTACAACACTGGCACATCCCTTGGGATAAACTTGATACATGTTCTAGAAGTAGAACTTATATTTTGTAGCAATGCCTTCAAATTGAACTAAGTCTTTTGTTATAAATAGTTAAAAATGTAACTGTGAACAACCTTCCAACCATTGATAGCATATCAATGAATTCAGGATTTATATACATTTGTAAGGGCACTGTTTTTATGCTTTATTTATGGGCATTATGTTTTTTGGTCTGTGCGTCCGTTCGTTCGTTTGTCCATTTGTCTGTCCCGCTTCAGGTTTAAGTTTTTGGTCGAGATAGTTTTTGATGAAGTTGAAGTCCAATGAACTTGAAACTTAGTACACATGTTCCCTATGATATGATCTTTCTAATTGTAATGCCAAATTAGAGATTTTTCCCCAATTTCAAGGTCTACTGAACATAGAAAAAATGATAATGTTGATGGGGCACATTCTTGTTTAATTATAAGTTCTCTTCTAATTTTGATACTTATTTAATACATGTTGATATACTTTATCTTTGCTTGTACTACACAGCTACTTTTGCATAGATGCTATTTATGTACTAAAAATATGTAGTACTGGAAATTTACTTTTAATATTTAGTACTATTTCTTTACTTTAAAATTATTGTAATATTTAGGTACTTGTATTTTACAGTACTTGAATTGTACTAAATATTTTGGTACAGAAATAATACAATATTCCATGTTTGAAAATCATAGTTTTAAGAGATTTGAAATAGAAAAACTTTCAAAATGCTGAAAATGTAACAGTAGTAATCAAAAATCTGTAGTACATAAATTTCAAGTACAAATTAATTACTGTAAAATACAGGTACATGTACCTAAATATTACAATAATTTTAAAGTAACAAAATAGTACTGAATCTTAAAAGTAAATTTCCAGTACTACAGATTTTTAGTACAGTGTGTAGTACAGAAATAGTACCTATGCAAAAGTAGCTGTGTAAAATTACAGAGTTAATGAATTTATAAGTGTAAATATGCCTATAAACATGATAAACAAAGTCCAAAGAATGAACAAATATATCTGTCACTTTTGAAGAGTTAAATTCATGAATTATATTTTGTGTTATCTCCCTTTGTACAGAGATATATTTAAGAGATAACTGTATTGTATTTGAAGCTTTAAGGACGTCCATCGGTAGTTTTACTGTCGCAAATTTAGTTTACCTGGCGACGCGTAGGGGAGACAGGTAAATGGGTATTTGCGACAGTAAAACTACCAATAGACGTCCGAAAAGCTTCAAATACAATACAGTTATCTCTATTCTAATGCAAAACAAATTCATAATTAAATTTCAATCATTATTTTAGTGTAAATTCTTCAATAAAGAAAATTCCGCGAAAAGATGTTATCTTCTTTGGTCCCAACACTAGATGATGTCATAGCCTCATAGGTATGCTTCCTGCGTCAAACATAAACACCGGGCGTTTTCTGGCTTCTGTGCCGCTTCAGAATGTAATAAAATTTGATAAAAAGAGGATTTTTAGGTGCAACATGTCAGTTTTATGGCTTATTATTGTAGAAATTACATGTCAATACATTCAGCAATTCAAAATGTCGGCTACCTTAGTTACAGACAAGGAGATAGAGAATTTTACGATAACTGTCATCCAATCAGAACCATTGATACAAACTAATTGCATTAGAATACTTTATTTAACATCAATTCTTTTCTGAAAATGTATTTCTTTGCTAGATTACATTACTTCATGTCCATAACGATAACATCATGTAAATAAGATCCATAAAGGCACTTCATAATTTCAAATAAATTTCAAATATTGGTGGGTTTCAAATATATCTTCAAAATTCTGTGCTTGGAAATTTGTACGCAAAATTCTAAAATTGCATTCATCATATCTATAGATGGTTACCCCAATTTCAATTTAAATATGCCTTCACTAGAAAACAAATTTAAAAAGGTAAATAGCAAGTGTAGGAATACTACAGTGTTCTACCCAGAATTTTTTTTCTATAATGATGTGGTTAGCACACAATATTAAATTGATTCACCTTTTTGGGTTTGCGTTGTAATGTTACATTTACTTAAAAGTGCCATGTTGGTTATATTATATTAATTAGAAAAATACCTGCATTTTTATATATGTATATATACTAGTATGCATTATTACAAATTACAAATGAAAACAAAAGTTACATTTCTATTATTCAGCTTTTAATTAAAATAGATGATTTTAATAATTTTGATTTCCTTACCACTACTTTTACTTGTTTAACTTAAACTAATTATGTATTTCATTTACAGTTTCATAATTAACTGACACTTGTTTCAAGAGTTTCCAATGGCCAAATTGGACTGTTTTCATTAACTTCTATCAAGACACGTACATCATTCAAATTAAAAATTCATAACCGTTGAGGGATTCAGAGCTGCCCTGAAGGCATGCTCTGAAAGGAAGTAGGAAAACCAAGTTGTAAATAATTTTAATTGTATATTTTTGCAAACGTTTTAAATGTATTTGTAAATAGCCAAGAGAAAGCTTTCTGTGTTGCCCGACACTGTGTAAAGTTTTCGCGCGGAACCATTAACATTCAGCATTGAATCCGGTTCCTTACCTGGAAGAAGAAGAAGAAGAATTAAAATCTGTAATTTATTTCATATCAGAGATCTAGAAGTTTAAATATAATGTTAATAAGTATCTCTAGGAAAATTTCAATATTTATATATTTGTAGCTCTTTTGTGGTAACATTCATTCAAATGAAGTCTTCACAAATTAGAATATTTCTGTATTGTATTTTAATGTATTTTGACCATAGCCTATGTAAAATGTAGGTTTTACTCTTTGCAAATGGAATTTACATATTGATGACTAACTTAATAGATATAGGAAGATGTGGTATGAGTGCCAATGAGACAACTCTCCATCCAAGTAACAATTTTTAAAAGTAAACCATTATTATATTAATAGGTCAAAATGTAGCCTTCAACACTGAGCCTTGGCTCACACTGAACAGCAAGCTATAAAGAGCCCCAAAAATTGCTGGTGTAAAACCATTCAAACGGGAAAACCAACGGTCTAATCTATATAAAAATGAGAAACAAGAAACACATATGAACTACATAGACAGACGACAACTACTGTACATCACATTCCTGACTTGGAACAGGTGCAAACATTTGCAGCAAGATTAAACGTTTTAATGGTACCAAACCTTCTCCCATTTCTGAAACAATAGTATAACATCACAACATAGAAAGACACACTATAAAATATCAATTGGAAGGCGTAACTCAATCAAAAACATGTTGAATAACAATACAGTTATCTTCATTCTTATATTACTTTCAATATGTTCCAATTTAATTATTATTTTGACTTTTAAATTCTAACAAACCTATGTTATTTTAGGAGCTATATTACCAGATGGTTCTATAAACTGGGATTGTCCATGTATTGCACGAGATTTAACTGGACCTTGTGGTTACCAGATGAGACAGGCATTAGCATGTTACACTGAAGGGGCGGCATCTCCAGAGTGTCGGGAGAAACATTTAGAATTACAAGACTGTTTACAAAGTCATGCAGGGTTATACCCATGGGTGAATGATGAAGACGGAAGTGTAGAAAAGGAGGCAGTCAGAAGGGCAGAGGATATGATAAGTGAGGGGGAAAAGAAATCCTGACGAAAAAACTGTATTATTTTTTTTTTTATTCTTGTATTATAAAAGTCAATTGCCATATCTTATGTTTTATTTGTGTGATACATTAAAATACAAAGAAAGGCAATCAAGTTAAAAAGTTCAAAGAAAAACACCATGGGAAAAAATAAACAGGCAACCAACATTCCATAAAACACTACAGGTTCACAGACAGTAAAGATTGAAAAACATCACCTGTTCAAACATTCAGTATTGGTGCAGCCCTGACAAATCATTTTATATTTATGTCAGACAATATAAACATAAAAGAATGTGGTACTATATGATTGACATTGAGACGACTCTCCCCTAATGATCAAATGATTTAGAAGATAGCAACTATAGGTCAGCTTCAACAATGAGAAAACCCATACCGATGATACCACATATCAAACTAAAAAAAGCCTTGAAATGAAAAATGTGAAACAATTCAAACAAGAAAACCAACAATCTAAATCATGTATATGTAAACATCTTTGTGTCAACATTGTAGGAATGTTGTGTGAATTTGAAATCAATTTTCATGATTCATCAATAAAGTAGTTTTAATGTGGTCTGGAAATGTCCGTTTCTCAGTTACTCTTTTAATAATGTAAAGTTTTACTGTCTTTTGTTGATGAACTGATTTTAAGATGTTTCTGTCTGTCTTATAGTTATCAAATTTACCAGGCTTATAATTTTAAAATATGCCAGAAGTGAGTGCGTTTCGTCTACACAAGACTCATCAGTGACGCCAAGATCAAAATAGTTAGAAATTCAAACTAGTACAAAGTTGAGGACCATTGATGACCCAAAATTCTAAAAAGTTTTGCCAAATACGGTTTAGGTTATCTATGCCTGGGATAAGAAAATCCTTAGTATGATTCATTTGTCCTTGACCTTATTTCATGGTGCATTGATTAACAAAGTTTTCGTGATCAGGACCGTTTGACAGTTCCTCTTGAGTAAATTTATTTCTGTTTTTGATATACAATGATTGTAATATTTTCCTGTCTGTCTTACAGGATTAATTGACCTTGACCTATTTCATGGATCTTTGATTAACAAAGTTTTGTGACCATGTCCGTCTCTCCATTACTCATGAGTAAATGATTGAATGTCCTTAGTCCATAGAAGGATTATGAAGTGTAGCAACTGACCTTTACTTCAATTTAAAGGTTAATTGGTCATTGTTTTCAGGTCAAGTTTCTAGGTCACTATTATAGATATGTAAATAATGCTTGATTTATAGCATAATTGTATGTTGTCATCTGGTGAAAGGTATTTTGACTTTAACCTTAGCTTTTTGTGCTTATATAACTTATTTTTTAAGTTTTCACCAGTGTATGTAATTGGTCAACTGCATATATATGGTTAAAGATAATTGTAAGGAGTTAATTTCTGTTCGATAAGCGTCACTTGACCTCATTCAATGATTCACATATATATTATAATAGTTAATATTTTCGTGATTGCATCAGTTTCCATAAACTATTGGCTATCAATGTTTGCTGTATAGAATCATTTTATGTCGTATATTATCATCCGGTTATCTTACTCTGACCTCATTTCTATGGAACATAACTGATCATAATAAGTGTTGGTGAAACCTCAGTAAAAACACGCGGCAAAGTTTCCTACAAAGATTTCAGGTAGAACCAGTAAAGCGGGTGAGACCCTAACATGTGTCACTTTTGTCTGTTTCCACTTTTTTGTCAATTTGATTTTCTGTTGCCTCCTTTCTACTAGTATGATCCACTTTTTATAACTACAATTATGGAACGCCATGACTGCCTTATGTTAATGATCAGCATTATATGCAGTGCTCACAACATTATATGCAGTGCTCACACCATTATATGCAGTGCTCACACCATTATATGCAGTGCTCACAACATTATATTAAGTGCTCACAACATTATATTAAGTGCTCACAACATTATACGCAGTGGTCCAAACATTATATGCAGTGGTCACAACATTATATGAAGTGGTCAAAACAATTTATATGAAGTGCTCACAACATTATATGAAGTGATCAAGTTTGAATTTTGGTGGCGTCATATTCTCCATTCTAGCGTTATGCACCTGTGCAAATAGAAAAATTGCTATTTTTTTTATTCCATTCTCTTATTTTAATTTGCCTCAACCAAAAGTTATGAAACTTATACACAATGGTCATTACCACAAAAAAAACAATTTATGTTTGAATTTGGGTAGCATCACTTTTACAGTTCTTGAGTTATGTCTCTTTCAGTCTTGTGTAGACGAAACGCGCGCCTGACGTCTTTTAAAATTATAATCCTCACTGGCGGATCTAGAAATTATCATAAGTGGGGGCCCACTGACTGCCTTAAGAGGGGGCCCGCTCCAGTCACGCTTCAGTGATTCCCTATATAAGCAACCAAATGTTTTCCCAACCCCCCCCCCCTAAATCCTCCTCTGATCCTTGTACCTTTGATAACTATTTATAACGTTATATGCAAGCGGATGCATCATCTGTGTCCCATGGACACATTCCCCATTTGTTTTTTAAGAAATTCTGATTTGAAAAAATATGACGAAAATTTTAGACGGCTGTTATATGTTAGTAAACTATTCGGTAAACAGGAATTTGACTAGCAGTGAATGTGAAAATACAAATTAACAGAGTACACAGCAACACGATCACTTACAGCCTGAAACAGAAGTGTGTCTGATCTGTAGTATCTGAGAAAAAATGTAAGTGATATGTTAAAATAAACTATACTTATTGCTGCGCGTAGTTTAATTTAATTTATCGTCGGGAGTGAATATGTTTGCTGGGATTATATTCCTATTTACAACCGGACCATTCTTGCTTTATAACGAATAAAACATGATACCCCTACTTGGGAGCGGAGGAATAATTAGAAACAACCATTTGGCGTGAATGGTGTAAATTAAATCTGATGTAGTTCGATAAATTGTAAAGTATCACCTCATAAACAGATCTAGTACTGAAAATAATATATTATTAAAGCTGACACAAATCTCAACTTGACCAACACACGAACTCTCATAATTATAGTAGTGTAGTATCTTATTAGTTTTATTTAAAAAAAACCAACAACATTCAAAACTTTGCAAGCTTGAACTACTAGTAGTTTTGACAGCTTGTGGTTGCTGTTCCACTAAACGGTATAAATCTGTTAAACTTTTGTTGGTAGATCGATCGTTACAGACAAACTGATTAATAACCGTTACATAATGAATTCTCGTTCGACAGAAGTAAATAATTGGAGTACAAATACAGTATGTGTGTTAGGGGGGTTGTATGATACCAGAATTATGTGAATCACAAGTCTGAATCGTAAAGGCAACTATTTAGTTATTCCATAAAATGCCTTAAACGATGTTTTTTTTCTCTTTCTTTTAATGAGTTTTCTCTGCCTGTTTCCCTATAATAGGATCAGAGACATATAATACATTAGTATGGCATATATATTATAATTTTGTCTCTGATAGAGCTTATTATTCGTTTTGTTTATCTTTATTTTGTGAACCGCGACTTCAACTCTAATGATTGGCAGTTTTTAAATGGATCTATTACCGAATACCATACCGAATCCTTGTTATTGTTTTGAATTTTGTGTACGTGTCCCATAAAAATATACCCCATAGACCTTATACGCATATTATTTGATAACCTTCAACATAATAGTAGAAATAGGATACTGTTAGACGGAAGTATTGTATCCAATCATAATAATACTTGATATAATTGAAGAAATATTAATACATTTTTTTGACGGAAGTACTAGATCCAATCAACCTGCAAGTCACTTAAGATAAAATCTGTAGATCATTTAAATTGATAAACATGCACCAAACTGCAATAAAAGGACAAACTGCACCAACTGATGGATCGTTTAATTATTTAGGTTGCATCTGTGATAGATCACACAAAAAAGTAGTCATGGAAGATACATAGTCAGGGATGTTTTTACGGGGAGGGTGAGGGGGGGGGGGGGTGGGAGACAGGATGTAATTTGAAAAATAGGGAAAGGACGTTTTGAGTAAAAAAAAGTCAGAAGTAGACACTTTGCCAAAAAAAAAAAAAAAAACCCCAAAAAACAGTACAATGAATATTGCAATCGTGTAGACGTCAGATTCTTGTCTTCAGTTTCAATTGCCATTGCAGTTCAATGGATTTTGCAATTGTTTAGAGCAGATTTTCATTTGAGTTGCAGTACCGATGACCGGTTATAGGGTGTTTAAAGGTGAGTCATATTGTTCTTAATACCTTTAAGCAGCAGCTGGCACCGACAATGTACAACCTCTTAAAGTGATGCACGCACACTGGATGCACTTAGGGAACTTAAATATGTACAAACACTAAAACAGAGGGTGGTTCTATAATTTTTAAAACCACTTATAAAATACATTATTTTAACTATAATCTAGGCGTTTAAAATATTGATATAAAATTATTAAACAGAGATGTTTTTAGCAGTATAGATATATACCTGTCGACACTTTGAAAAACAGCTGCTTTTTAAGACGACAATATTGAACAAATGTTTATACTTTATGGCATAAATTGTAAATGAACCAATTTGACACATTGACCACAAAACATGTGATGCAGTTAAGAAATAACGTGTAGTTCAGTGATTATCGTTTGTCGCTGTATAGCATATTTATCATTTTCAATTATTATTTGGTTCACAAATCAGGCCGTTGGTTTTGTCGATAGAATTGATTCACGTTATCTTCACTGGGCCTCTCTATACTGACTGTATATGCGGTATGGGTTTTTCTCATTGTTGTAGGCTGTCCGGTGAATTATTGTTTTTAACTTCTATGTCATTTTGTCTCTGGTGGAGTGTCGTCTCATTGTCAATTATAACACATCTTCTTATTCTTACATTAGTAAATGAGTCACAAACTTGTGCTTATAGATTTCTTGGCGAAATATAAACTTACGATATCGCCTTCTTTTATTTCATAGAAATATGAAAAATTTGAATAATTTAGTATTACTTAAGTATTCAGTTATTAATTATTTGATACATGTAAATGATTGCCTTAAATTTCTCACCCTAAATCCGATTTTACGAGTCCGTTTTTCATCTTTGTCAAAGTTTTATTTCCAGATGACACTATTAAAACCGTTAATTTTGTTGTATTCCAATCGTAATAGAATTCCTTTCACTCTTGATTTGTTAAAGAAATTGTAGCTCTTCTTATTGACAGCATTATCGAAATTTGAAAGTGAAATTAATACATCAAAAATGAGGTGCGTCCAAAGCGCTTTTTCAGTGTTTACCTTCACCAAGAAAGCATTTATTCGTCGAAAGTTTAGACCGACGCAAGTAGTTTCCTATAGCAGATAGACTCTCACTGATACTGCAGACATAGTACTTACAATAAAATTGTAGGTAAACAAGGTAAGATTTTGTGAAGTTCCCAATAGACATTGTAAGACAACGTGTACTGTCTAATAAATCAATGTTTTATATGCATATTTGTTTAGGGGCCAGCTGAAGGACGATTCCGGGTGCGGGAGTTTCTCGCTACATTGAAGGCCCATTTGTGGCCTTCGGCTATTGTCTGCTCTATGGTCGGGTTTTTGTCGCTTTAACACATTCCCCATGTCCATTCTCAATTTTATTTAATAACCTTATTTAACAGGAAAGTATTTTTAGGAAGAGAGGAGGAAAGGAAATAGCTAGAGGGAAGCGTTACATGTACATGTATATGTAGCTGCATGTGAAACACCAGGCCAACAACATGCAATGTGCATCAAGAAAGGCGGAAGATACCAGAGCGACATTCAAACTCAAAAGTCGAAAATTGACAACGCCATGCCTATAAAAGAAAAAGACTAACAGACAAACAATAGTACACAAACACTAGACAGAAAACTAAAGACTGATAAAAACCCAATAAAATCTGGGAGTGATCTCAGGTGCTCCGGAATGGTGAGCAAATACTGCTCCACGTCTGGCACCAGTCCAGTTGCTAATGATGGTACAAAGATTGTTCCTCCATGCTTTAAGCGATGAGCTGACAGGGTCTATATTTTACTGATTAGATTGTACCTCCATGCTTTAAGCGATGAGCTGACAGGGTCTATATTTTACTAATTAGATTGTACCTCCATGCTTTAAGCGATGAGCTGACAGGGTCTATATTTTACTGATAAGATTGTTCCTCCATGCTTTAAGCGATGAGCTGACAGGGTCTATATTTTACTGATTAGATTGTACCTCCATGCTTTAAGCGATGAGCTGACAGGGTCCATATTTTACTGATTAGATTGTACCTCCATACTTTAAGCGATGAGCTGACATGGTCTATATTTTACTGATAAGATTGTACCTCCATGCTTTAAACGGTGAGCTGACATGGTCTATATTTTACTAATTAGATTGTTCCTCCATGCTTTAAGCGATGAGCTGACAGGGTCTATATATTTTACTGATAAGATTGTACTTCCATGCTTTAAGCGATGAGCTGACAGGGTCTATATTTTACTGATTAGATTGTACCTCCATGCTTAAAGCGATGAGCTGACAGGGTCTATATTTTACTGATAAGATTGTTCCTCCATGCTTTAAGCGGTGAGCTGACAGGGTCTATATTTTACTGATTAGATTGTCCCTCCATGCTTTAAGCGATGAGCTGACAGGGTCCATATTTTACTGATTAGATTGTACCTCCATACTTTAAGCGATGAGCTGACATGGTCTATATTTTACTGATAAGATTGTACCTCCATGCTTTAAACGGTGAGCTGACAGGGTCCATATTTTACTGATTAGATTGTACCAGATGCAAAGCATTTTCATAATTTCATTTGTAAATCATAGAACGGCCATATGCAAACATGATGCGCATTTATAAACAAAGTACCGGTTTTAGTGCCCTATGATATACTATTTAAAAGATAGGTTACAAAGGTACATATACAGCCCACAACAAAAAAAACTATGCCAATGGTAAAAGATTTAAAGTGATTTTTACCTGTTATCTCAGACAATAACTTTCTTTTGATTTGGAGAAAACGAGAGATGATGCTTGCACAGAAGTCTAATATCTTTTAGAGCTATGTGCGGTTCAAATGTTGTCTAACTAAAGTTTTGATTATACAACCGTCGTTGTGTTTTGTTAACACGCCAAAATGCTGTTGTTCTTGTTTTTGCTTTTTGGAAAGTCTTAGAATACTTACTGTTAGTCAACAGATTTTTGTTCATTTTTTTTGTAGTATAAACAACGTTTGTTTTGCATAGCAAGATCTTTCATTTGTTTGTGTTCATTGAGAAAAAAGATAAGCGTGATTGAATCTCATGTACTTAGGACATGAACCGCGTGTTTTGTAAACACCACTTGGTGCAATTAGAATGTACCATATATGTTCGTGAGAGCGATTCTGAAAACATTTATTAGTTCATTATTTTTAATACCTTATCAATGAGTGCGATTAAGTGCAATTCATGATGATGTTTGGAATAAAGCTGCATTCATTGATTGTTTAAAAAAAAGAATGCAAACAACACTTTATAAATATAAGCGTTCTCCCGCTTTTATTGATTTACCTCCACCAGCAAAACTCAAAGCCAAAAGTTTGGAAGCCAATCGAAACACACGAGGACCTATGTATATTTAACCAACAGGGACCAACACAGTCTAATCCATCTTACATGTAGGTCATATTTGAGACATAGGTTCATTATCTTTTGATGCTAGAAAAATCAACTACTAGTAAATGGTTATATATATTTTTTAAAAGAACAAGTCCCTCTTCTTTCCTAAAAAATAATATCTACAGAGAAAATTATTTCCGAAATATATATAGAAATTTATACATAATATATTATATTTAATTCTTTTCAGCCGTTTAGTTTGTTTAATTAAAATTTAAAAACCTACTGACATTTCTATTTTCTATTATTCTTTAAATTATATCAAACAAATAATCAGGCAATATTTTTCATTCATAAACACATTCATTAAAACATGAATCATATATCGTGGTTATTGAACTTTGTCCTGTATTGTTCAGATCAAGAGATACGCCACCAGGACATGCATCATGTATTGAAGTGTTCCGATGCATCTTTTAAACTTGTATAAGTTACACACACCACAACCTCAGCGTCATTGCTGTAGGTGACTCAAATTTACTGATGAATCAAATTTGTAAATAGAAATAGATGCAAGGTCTGTACTCGTTGTCGTAATTTTATCTTTGATGAAGCTGATATAGTAATTTGTTTCCGATATAATGAATAAGCCTAAACCACATCACTTCATTCGGCGAAATCGAAAAATCTGATGCACCAAAGTCAAGATAGTTAATCGAATGATTTTTTTATGTATAAAAAAGAACGATCAAACCATTATCTCTTGTGGCACCGTTAAAGTCCACATTTCCTCTAAAGTCCACAACACCGCTCAAGTCCACAACAAATTATTGAAGTTTATTTCTAATAACAGATAGAAAAAAATAGAAAGCATAAAAAAGGGCCTATCATATCCATAATCATATCCATAATGTATTTGGAAATAAGAATGTGTCCCTAGTACACGAATGCCATATCCACACTATCATTTTCTATGTTCAGTGGACCTTTAAAATGGCGTAAAAACTCTAATTTGGCATTAAAATTAGAAAGGTCATATCATAGGGAACATGTGTACTAACTTTCAAGTTGATTGGACTTCAACTTCATCGATCAAAAACTACTTCAAACCAAAAACTTTAACCGGAAGCGGGACAGACGAACGAACAGACGAACGAACGAACGGACAGAAGAACAGACACACAGACCAGAAAACATAATGCCCATAAATGGGGAATAAAAACAAGGTACAATAACTACAAAGAAAAAGATAGGACGACAAACCACAGCCCACAAGACAAGAAACTTAAGATTCAGCAACACTCATTCCACTAAATAAACCACAGCCCACAAGACAAGAAACTTAAGATTCAGCAACACTCATTCCACTAAATAAACCACAGCCCACAAGACAAGAAACTTAAAATTCAGCCACACTCATTCCACTAAATAAACCACAAGACAAGAAACTTAAGATTCAGCAACACTCATTCCACTAAATAAACCATTTTGAATTCAAACCATTGCGTCATAAGTGCATGCTGAGTGACCGGGGATACTTATGTAAAAGACTGAATGCTATATTTTCCATTAAATCTGAATTACCATTACTCGTAACCTTAACAGGAAGAAACTGCATCTAAGTCGAGGAAGCCGTACTGATCATGTGTTCGATATAGCAAGAAATATACTAGCTGTTAAAATAAGGTCACAACCGTCCAAGAAAATTGATATCATTTATATTTCCTACATTACATACAAGAATATTATTTAAAACTTTTCCTCATATTTGTGGTATCCATTTTAATGAACAGGACACCACACATATGACTAACCAAAAAATGAAAGTTTTATAGACCTTGACTGGCTATACAGTCATTGCACAGTCGGCCCCACATATGAGGAATTGTTCGGGCCCTTTTGTAACTTTTTATGCGGATGTGCGTTCAGCTCATTGTCGAACGCCGTACGGTAACCTTTAGTTGGTAGCTTCTATGTCATTTGGTCTTTTTGTGAGTCTTTTCTCCTTGCAGTCATACTACTTATCCGTTTAAAAAAAAGTTTAACCACACATTTTATGTGCCTTAGGTTGGTCTCTCGTCAATAGTTGTTTAATGTCATCTTTATGGTTTTTGTCGTTTTTCAAAACACTTTCTGACTGTGAAATGGATGATCTGTTGAATTTATTCTCAAGTTTTTTAACTTGAGACTCTGGACGATCTAGAACCTAACATTTTGGATATATAAACTGTATATTGCCCTCTCTATGTCGTTTGGTAATTTGTGTCGTTTGGTTGTTGTCTTATAATGTTTACCCTCACGTTTTATTTTATTCACAATCAAATGATTGATGTGTAAAAGGCGATAGACGAAACAAGCATTAAAATATAACAATTTAAACTTGAAAATTCATTTTTCAACAAGAATGGAACATTTTGTTTTCAAACAATTAAAAGCATCAAATTACTATGTTTGTATTACTGGAAAATAGTTTGTTGTTCAACAGAAAATATTAATTCTTAACTATATTATAGGTATTTAGATGTTTTAAGTATTAAATCCTATTTGCTCATTGAACCATTTCCGTATAACGCGACTAAGATAATGTTTTAATAAAAACCGGAAGTGTATGAAAATGTGGGAGAAAGCAAACATTTCCACTAGAAAAATATAGGTTTTACGTAACCATGCTTAATAGACGATTAGACAGAAGAGTGTGCGTTATTAAATTTTAAGTGAATTGTGAATTTTAAATTAATTTTAAAATGAAGGTAAGAAAATTATTCATATATTATTCGATATTTATATATAGAACATACAAAAATATAAAAAAAAAAAAAACAACCGAAAAAAAACCCATAAAGATTTCGCTATTTTTTTTCCATTTCACACATGACATGTAATGTTGAATACAATATTGTATTATTTTTTTTTGAACGCAACAGAAAGTTAATTAAAGATATATTTTTAAACATTAGTTTGTGTAATTATAATTATAATGGTATAATTAAACATGAAAAATAATAAAAAGTAATGATAACTGTTTTAGGTTGAATGTTATTACGTTTTGTTATGATACCTTAGATTAATGTTAGTGTTTAATAATGCATTCCGGAAAGCCTTCCTGAAATTCGCAAAATTTATTTCTTATATTCGAATCTTAGTTAAGGAAAACCCCAAACAACAATAACAGTCGGAAGATTCAGTTTTCAACACAACTTAAAAATACCTTGTGGAAAATTGTTCAATTTAATATAGAATTAAAGTGAAACATAGTTTACTTATATGGAGGTATAAACCTATTTCAGAACCGCTTCGGTGTTGAGATGACATAATTATCATTGATACCTGTTATATTGATTTATTATCTGATTAGAAAACATTGAATTGTTCGAAAAACTTATAGATTTTCTATCGTAGGAGTATATTATGTCGGATGGATTTTTGCAACCCCTGTTGGAATTTTTTGTTTTGGTCTTCAACGCACTCTTCAACTCTTTTTTTTTATTTGGTCTTCAACGCGCTCTTCAACTGTTTTTTGTTTGATTTGGTCTTCAACGCGCTCTTCAACTCTTTTTTTTGTTTTAGTCTTCAACGCGCTCTTCAATTCTTTTTTGTTTGTTTTGGTCTTCAACGCGCTCTTCAACTCTTTTTTGTTTGTTTTGGTCTTCAACGCGCTCTTCAACTCTTTTTGTTTGTTTTGGTCTTCAAGGCGCTCTTCAACTCTTTTTTTGTTTTGGTCTTCAATGCGCTCTTTAACTCTTTTTTTGTTTTGGTCTTCAAGGCGTTCTTCAACTCTTTTTTGTTTGTTTTGGTCTTCAACGCACTCTTCAACTCTTTTTTTTTATTTGGTCTTCAACGCGCTCTTCAACTGTTTTTTGTTTGATTTGGTCTTCAACGCGCTCTTCAACTCTTTTTTTTGTTGTTTTAGTCTTCAACGCGCTCTTCAATTCTTTTTTGTTTGTTTTGGTCTTCAACGCGCTCTTCAACTCTTTTTTGTTTGTTTTGGTCTTCAACGCGCTCTTCAACTCTTTTTGTTTGTTTTGGTCTTCAAGGCGCTCTTCAACTCTTTTTGTTTGTTTCGGTCTTCAACGCGCTCTTCAACTCTTTTTTGTTTGTTTTGGTCTTCAACGCGCTCTTCGACTCTTTTTTTGTTTTGGTCTTCAATGCGCTCTTTAACTCTTTTTTTGTTTTGGTCTTCAAGGCGTTCTTCAACTCTTTTTTGTTTGTTTTGGTCTTCAACGCGCTCTTCAACCCTTTTTTTTGTTTTGGTCTTCAAGGCGCTCTTCAACTCTTTTTGTTTGTTTTGGTCTTCAACGCGCTCTTCAACCCTTTTTTTTGTTTTGGTCTTCAAGGCGCTCTTCAACTCTTTTTGTGTGTTTTGGTCTTCAACGCGCTCTTCAACTCTTTCTTGGTTTTGGTTATAACCTTTTGGTCCGAGTTTCACTGATGAGCCTTTTGTTGACGAAACTCACTATTATGTATCTTGTATTGTTGATGAGGTTTTTGTAACTGACGAAGAACACGTTCTAAATGTTAAATCTAATGCGATAGACATTTTAAAAAATATCAATATAGATGTAGAGTAAGATGAAGTTTTCCTTTATAACCACGAAGTCAATGAAAGAGAATTAAGTCATTGAAGTGCGTGTGAATATTTTTTTTATCATATTTTAAATACTTCAACAAATTCTTAAAGAATGTTTATCATTTTGACCGCTTCTGAAAAAAGAGTTCAAAATATTTCAATGCAATATTGTTTACAATTAATGTTTGTTATTTACACAAAGGATATTGTCAGATTACTACGAACACTAGGGACAATAACATTTCACGGAAGCAAACTTTACTATTTAAATAATCAATCAAATAATTAAGTCTTTATCGTGTATATACTAAAATCCTTTTGAATTATTACATAAAAAAACTAGCTTCAGGATACAGTCATTTAAGTCGGTTATTTTTTTTTTTTAATCTTTAATCTAAATTAAATGTTTTGACAAAATAATGGACACCCACACTAATATACTAAATGGAAAGCGATACAAGGCGACAATAATTTGAAAACCAAAAATTCCTTCTTTAAATTTCAAGGCCTTTATTTATATTGAGCAAAATAATAAAACCTATAGCTCATGCTTGTATACAAATAAGAACATGATACAACTTTGCACCAGAGACCAAAATGACTTAAAAGTTTTTTTTGTCACCGTACGACCTTTAACAAAGAGCAAAACCCAAACAGAATAGCAAAAAGTAAAATAACAAAAATACAGAACGTCAAGGAAAATTCAAATAGGAAAATCTCAAACACGTCAGACACATCAAACAAACGGAAAACAACTGTCATATTCCTGACTTGATACAGGCATGACCTTATGTAGAAACTGCTGGAGTAATCAAGTAATAAAAATCATCGATTATCAATTCAATGGATTTGATATTAAGGACACATGGATACAAGAACAACACTACTTTGTAGATAAATGTATATTGTGTAATGCTATGTAAAAACCCATTTTGTCTTTTGAGTATGAGATGGAAGCTGCGTATGATATCGCTTAATGAGATGACACATTAATTATCATCTGAATCTCCTTGCTCGCTCATGTAGAAAAAAATCACTAAAACACACAAAGACACGAGCATCAAGACCAGTACAACAAATGAACTATTTAAAAGATGTTGATAATTAGCAAATGATGTTTTTTTGGTTAAAACAAAATAATCTTGTTATTTCCAGATGTCAACTGTCACCTCTGTCATGTTTAAAGACAGCGAGTATACCATATATAATTCATTTAACAATTACTCGTACTTGGAGAATACGACTGTTCCGTTTACCAACATAACTAACTGTTCTACCGAGGACTGGATATACCCACAGTTATCACTACTGAGTCAAAGAAAGGCTGTTCTGTATCTTCCAGTTATCATATTCTTGTTTTTATTGATGCTCTTCGGATGTTTTGGAAACTCATTGGTTCTCTATATTTACTGTTTTCGGTCGAAAAAGAGGTCAGCGAACAATTTTATCATTGCCATGGCATTGTTTGATTTTATAACCAGTGTCGTAGTGATGCCAATTGACATATATGATTTACTCTATCATTACTCATTTTATTCAAACATTGCGTGTAAAATATTCCGAGCTGTTGAAAGCGCTACTACATATGCATCTGCTGTGATTTTAATACAGATTGCTTTTGATCGTTACTTTAAAATATGCAAGCCTTTACATTTTGGTAATCGTACAAGAACAAAGTGTATGTCTATATCAGCTGGCATGTTAGCTTTAATTTTGTGTAGTCCAGCTGTTGTTCTATTTGGAACAAGAAGAGAACAAATATCCGGAAATCTATGTGGATTCGATTGTTCCGTTGATCAAAAATACAAAGGTTCGACCTTCCAAACTATGTATTATCTTATATTAGGGTTAGTGTTTATAATCACATTCGTTATATTGTCAACTTTATACTTTTTAATCTGGTTAGCAATCAAAAGAAGGAAAGGTGTAACTATCGGTGAAAACCCCAGACAAAGTGTTATACAAAATGGCCGCAAAAGAATGTTATCAAGTGTGAGTGATGACGATTCGTCGTCAGTGGTACAAAATCATAAACTATTCCGCAGGACAATGTCCAACTTATCAACTAAATCTAAACTCTCCAACTTATCTGAAAGGTTGTCCAATATAAAAGCTTCTCGGACGACAAAGATTTTCATCGCCGTCACTATTGCGTTTGTTTTGAGTTATTTACCCTCCGTTGGTGTAATGATTTGCAGATCTGTAAATAAAAAGATAGAAAAAGACTCTTCGGAATTTGTTCAAGTGCTCCTAAAGTTGTTTTCAAGATGCCACTACTTAAACAACGCCGCAAATCCAATTATTTATAGTTTCCTTAACAAACACTTCCGTGACGAGATTACAAAATTAACCAAGAGCATTGGTTTCTGTTGTAAGCATCGTTTTCGAGCCCGCTCATTATCAACTTCTTCCGGATCATCGCGAAAAGGACGGTCATCAAGATCAAATTCATACAAAAGTGAACGTACTCATGAATATGAATTGGAACATTTAAAGCATTGACGTTTATATTATAAAACATTGCATATCAAACATTTTGCTCTTTACTATTAGCATTAAAACACATTTTAGATAGTGTTCATCTTTTTTTTTTTTTTTTACCTTTTATGTGAATAGTTTTAAAATATATTCGAGACTTGATCTAGTCGGGTCCCGGTTTTTCACAATAATGCTATTATACTATAGTGTAAATTTCGCCATTAATAATTTAAGACTTCTAACCGTTAATAGTTACAAAATCTATTTACTGAGCATTAACTTTTTACTACAACCAATCAGTTCCCCGTAAAAAAGGCTATTGTGATTTTGGGACCTTTTATAGCTGACTATGAGGTAAATTGCTCATTGTTAAAGGCCGTACGATGACCTATATCTGTCAATTTCTGTGTTATTTGGTCACTTGTGGAGACTTGTCTCTTTGGCAATCATACCACATCTTCCTTTTTTGCTTCTTCATATTAACCAACCATTTCCCTCCATGGCGGGATGAAACATTTTCGTAAACGGTTAACATTCCCCCTAACATGGACTGAGGTATGAAAGCACAACATTACCCTTTACACGGGACAATAATATGAGAGCACAACATTACCCCCTTACACGGGACAATAATATGAGAGCACAACATTACCCCCTTACACGGGACAATAATATGAGAGCACAACAGTTGAAAAAAGTGAGATCGATTATTCCCTAAACAAATATACAAGTCAATAGACCCAAAAGTACCAAACTATGGATACTCACAGCTACTGAATTGAAGTTGAACTTCATAGTTTGTTTTGGAACTTTTTATAGTTTACAGTGCTCTTTAATTTGTATTTGATTTGCTCAGATAACTATTTTGAGTTGTAGACTTCTGGTACACCTAATTATAATCCTGATATCTATGATAATATTCTTTTCAAGCATAGTTTTTATTTATGAATATAAAATGTGATTCAGGTTACAAATCTTATGGATTAGGTATAAAGACCTGATACACATTCAAAGAGAAGCATGTGGTCAGCAAATTATTAAATTGGTAGACATCATGTACGAGAAAAGAAAAAGAGGGACGAAAGATACCAAAGGGACAGTCAAACTCATAAATCTAAAACAAACTGACAACGCCATGGCTAAAAATGAAAAAGACAAACAAACAACAGCACACACGACACAACATAGAAAACTAAAGAATAAACAACACGAACCCCACCAAAAAAACTAGTTATATAAATGACTGAATAGTTGGTTCATAAGAATAAATGCAGAATAAATGAATCAAACACCTGTACTAAACGTGTATCACTTGTTGCCAATATTTATAGTGCTAGTTTTACATATTTTGTTAGTTTAATGAGTCGATATTTAAGCGAACATTCGGTTTTCGCATTGGGAACCACCACTACTGGTTGACTTGTTTTGCACTCGTTTGAAGCAGACTCACACAGATTTTTCTTTAAAAAAAGAAAAAAAAAGTTCTTTGATTTTCACTTTCAGATATATTGGTGATGTTTCGTCGCACAAACTCTAATTTCAATGAGTTTTTACATCCCATAGACCCAACTCATCTTAAGGTAAATGGAACTACTAAAAGTAGGAAGGTCTGATCAAGTGTCTTTTTTTTTTTCGAAATTGATAAAGATGGACAAATTCAAAATTCAAAATAGAATCTATCGCATAATAACATACTCTCTACTCTATTGTATGGAGTTAACATACCGGTATCTCAGTGAATAAGTTACGCTCTTGTATGTTCAAACTAAACATAGTTCATTAAGAGGGACGTGGTCCTTTAACAATAACAACTGCTCAAACAGATCATGAATTATTAGGAAGAAATACTGAATTTGACACGACTAAAGTTTACTGTTTTATGCTGATGTTTTGATTAGTTTTAAAAGGAAATCACATTGTTCTATATTTTGGACATGAATCATTTTAGGAATTGCATGAATTCATAGAACATAATATATTTCCTGTTAAAATACTCCATTGTGATTATTTTTTCTTGGAAATGCAATAACAATTATAAATCCAAAACTGTATTTCCTGTTGATGTCGACTATAAAATTGAAGGTGTAGCATGTTTACAAACGAGAGACCAAATGACACAGAAATTAACAACTTGATGTCACCGTACGGCCTTCTGAATTTTTGTACTAAATAATGAACGAAAATATGTATGCAGCAACAAATGACAACAACTGAATAACAAGCTCCTGATTTAGGACAGGCACATCCATAATATGGCGGGATTAATGACAACAACTGAATAACAAGCTCCTGATTTAGGACAGGCACATCCATAATATGGCGGGATTAATGACAACAACTGAATAACAAGCCCCTGACTTAGGACAGGCACATCCATAATATGGCGGGATTAAAAAAGTTTGAAGGCGCTAACCCTCTCATAATATGTGACAGTGGGGTAACAGTACATCATAAGAACAAACTACATGTATATAAATCAGTTGAAAATGGCTTTACTCAGCAGATAGATACAAATAGAAATACATCTAACAAAACACAGAGTAGATATGACAGGAAACTTATACATACCCTACTTTAAAAGAGGCCCAGTACATATATACATCTAAAATCGAAAAAGGTACTTTGAACCATCACTCAAGTATAAATTTTAGTTTGACGTCCAACATAACATTTACTAAACATTAGTTCAAAATTGTGCTCAAAATATATGTACAGTTGCTGGTGAAAAAAATCATCCTTCTTTTGTTTGTGTTGGTAACTACATAAAAGCTTGGTGAGTTTGATCTTGAATTCCTCTCTGCTCTTAATCTGTAGTTGTTCGTCTGGTCCGAGGAAAGAAGCTGTACTTGTAAATACCTTTGTTTGGCCTAATTTGTACGTATCTTTTAGTATTCGGTTGATGGAGTCTCGAAGTTCTTCTTGGTTTTAAAATGTGTGATGGAATTGGTATAGCAACCTTTTCATTGATGGATTTATAAAAAAAAAGTAAAATCACAAAAATACTGAACTCCGAGGAGTTTCAAAACTGAAAGTCCCTAATCAAATAGCAAAATCAAATGATAAAACACATCAAACGAATAAAAAAGCGTTATACGTGCTATTTTGGTTTCTAGTGGTGTCAGGTTCACTATTGTAACTGTTACAGGCCCTCTTGGGTATTTTTTTTTTTGATAAAGCGTCCTGCACGGCGTTGGACCATCTCAATCTGATAAATATGTTTTTATAGCTGCAAGCGTATTCACGGTGAGGTCGGACAAGAGCAAGATAGGCTTGTTTCTTGACTTCCTCTGGACAGGATCCAACATTTCTTCGTATGAAGCCGAGTGATCTGTTTCCTTTAGTGACAACTTTCTTAACTTGTTTGTCTCATGACATTGTGTTGGTAAGTTCAGCGCCTAGGTATGGATTTGATGCAACTGATTCCAGGATAAATCCATTGGTGTTGCAGTTGAAGTTGATGGTATGACTCTGTTTTTTTTTATTGTAAGGACAAACCATTTTGCCAAATTTGTGCCCACTTTACCATTTTGTCAAGATCTTCTGGTAGATATTTGCAGTAGTCCTTAGTTGATATCGCTAGATAAAGTAAGCTATCATCTGCGAATTGGTTTATCTTTAATGTTATGTCATTCCCTATGTCGTTGTATGTATAGGAAAAACAGCAATGTTCATTAAACTGTTCCCTGTGGTACGCCGGATGTTACCTTAGCAGTACTTGAACTTTTCCCGTCCAGTGTGACTTGTTGTTCTCTTTGTGTCAATCATGCTTATAACCAGAAAAGTATGTTTCCATTGATACCATATGAGGCAAGTTTTTTTCAACAAACGCTGGTGTGGTACTGTGTCAAATGCTTTACTAAAGTCTAATATAAGCATATCTACATGTTGGTTGTTGTCCAGATTTTTTGTTATGTCCTCTGCTGTTATAACTAGTTGCAATATATATTTTGCTTCTGAAGCCATGTAGAAAGTCCACAAGTATATTCATATGTTTGTCAAGATGGTTCATGATGTGCTTGAATATGATTTGTTCTAGTTTTTTGTTTTGAATTTCCCTCGGAGTTCAGTATTTTTGTGATTTTTCTATTTACATGGAACTGACGTCAAGGATACTGGGCGATAGTTGACTGGTTGACTCGTTTTCCCTTTCTTGAAAAGTGCGGTGACATTTGCAACTAGTCAGTCCTGTAATACACTATGATATTATATTTTTTTGGTAAATAACAGCTGCAAATATGGTGATATTGACTCTGCACACTCTTTCAATATTCTACATGATATGCTGTCTGGACCATTTGCTTTGTTTGGGTTTACTCCTTCAAGTAGTTTGATTTAGCCCTCTGTACTGATTTGTTGATTCGGTATTTCTGATGTTTCATTTTCAGTTATATTGGGGAAACTATCAAGCTATCAGATATCAGCGTTACTGACATCTGTTCAATGCCAATAACAACTGATGAAAAAAAAATCATACATCTAAAACTAAATGCATATACCTGATAAAAAGAGAAAAACGCGAAATCAGATGCTTTTATTCAGTGGAAGTTCTATTTTTCTTTTAAAGATATCAAAATTTAAATGAAGTGTTCGCATGTATATGCATGCCCGTACATTGACCTATAATGGTTTACTTTTTTTTAAATTGTTATTTGGATGGAGAATTGTCTCATTGGGACTCACACCACATCTTCCTATATCTATACCTGCTTCTGATAACTAGGGAATAAAAGCTGGCTGCAGTGATCTCATTCTTCTATATAGGTTTGTACTTTGAAAAAGATTTTAGGATTTAAGATGTCAATGTGTATTTTATAACTTTTACTTCAATCATTTGTTATCCTAATTAATTTTTAATATAACATTGTTATTTCACAGTTTTAAGTGTGCGATGGGGTTGACTGATTGGCTGTTTTTTTTATGTAAATTTTGTATTCTTATTTATGAACATAGTTATTACAGCATACGGAAACATACCCCTTTTGATGCATCATAAGTATTCCAATTGTCATCATCATAGGTTGCAAACACGAGGAAAACCAACCAAGGAAACGTCATTTCAGTTGGTTTTTTTATGTAGGAAACATGTCCAAACACAGGATACGCAATACTGGTTGTTTTTAGGAAACCCGTTTGTTTTTATATCCTGTTCAAACAATATTAAATTCAATCTAAAAGATAAATCGTGGTGGCTATTTACTTTTGATAGACAAAAGGTACAAAACTATCTGTGCTAGAAAGGTAAAATTTATATATAAAAAAACAAGGTTCAAACGGAGCAAAACATCGGCAACTCGACAGGTGTTGTGTTAAACATTAACAATAGGAAGACGGCGAACAAAGCACAAACAAGGCACAAACAAGGCAAAACTTAGACAACTATACAAGACTAAGGGCAAACATAAAAATCTAAATTTAGAAACATCGCCAAAAAGGCAACGAAACAGGTGTCAGGGCAAAAAAACAAAACAACACCAAAAAGGCATCGAAACAGGTGTTAGGGCAAAAATAAATCCATAGAAAAAGACTAGAACAGGGAAAACATGAACAACAAGACAGGTGATAGGGCAAACATAACAACAGATATCTAGAAAACAAGACACAAGCAAGCATAACAAAGGCTACGAGACAGGTGTCAGGGCAATCATTCATATAGAAATCCATTAAATAAGGCACAAACGGGGCATAACAAAACCAGCAAAACACGTGTCAAGGCAAACAATAGAAAAACCCAGAGAAAAAACACGAACGAGTCAAATTAAAGCATCAGTAGTTAATTGATGTTAATGAAAGAGGCAGAAGACAGCAATTGGTTGTTCGAAGTCCATGGTAAAGTGATAACGACAGGGATAAAACAAATTAAACAGTCTAAAATACGAACAAAAAGTACATGTTTCAGGTAATCCTGTATAACGATTATAACCAGACAAATTAAAGTAACAAACAAAATCTGAGGAAATCACTAGAACTCCAATAGGAGCACGATTGGGTACATCGACAGGGTAATAATCTCAGCTATACATGCTCAAACAACCGGTAAGATTGCAGATTAGACGACTTTACCTGTATCTTTGTTTTTCCCTTAGTTTTAGTTTGTTACCCGGGTTTGTTGATACTTAATCGAATTATGACTATTGAACAGCCGTATAGTTCGGTTGCGTTTATATGATATAAGACTACGAAAAATGTCGTTAGTTAATTGAAACACCGACATATCGTATCGATTAACCAATTCTAACATTTAGAAGAAAGGTAAATGTAAAGGGAGCATGTATTAGCACTAATATTCTATGTTTTATCCAGTAAACGGCATTGTTTTCCAAATATAGTTTTTAAATTCAAGCATATCGCAAATGAAACGCACATTTTATATCTAGAAATAAAGAAAAGTAGCTTGAATACACTACGCCTGATATGTTGTTTATGTTAATCACGATAATACATTTTTTACGCAGGAATATTCAAGAATGATTTTTGTAAATGTACAAACCACACAAATTTGTTAGAAGTAAACAAATTGTGATAAAATGTTTGTGCGTTTATTGAAAGGTTAATTTTTTTTTACATTATTGAGTTTTGAAGGTGAAGGAGGAATGAGATGGATTAATTAAGCATGATTCTTAAGGGGAAAATTGTTTGATTCTGATGTCTTTATGTAGCAAATTTAGTTGAGTTGTCTCCTTCACCCTGCTTTACTTATTATATTTTCAACTGCCTATCTCGTATGAAATTTCAAGTTTGACATATGTCGTTGTATGCAGTATAATGGTCCTAAATAAAGGCAACAGTAGTATACCGCTGTTCAAACAGTCTTAAGTAAAATTATGTAGAAAAAATCCCTCAAACGAGTCATGCGTGTGAGTCGTCAGTCTTTTCAAAAGGAAACGCATCAACACTAAGAGGAAATCAACACAACAACAGAAACACTGAGCTACAAATATTTCATGTACCAAGTCAGGAAAATGGCCATTGTTAAATTATAGTTCGTTTCTGTGTGTGTTACATTTTAGTGTTGTGTTTCTGTTGTGTCGTGGTTCTCCTCTTATATTTGATGTGTTTCCCTCGGTTTTGGTTTGTGGCCCGGATTTGTTTTTTTTTCTCAATCGATTTATGAATTTCTAACAGCGGTGTACTACTGTTGACTTTATTCCTGACCTAAAAAGGGTTTGGTTACTACGTTTACCGTTTTTTGTAGAAAAAAAAATGATTTTTTTTCCTTTTTGTTCTAGGATTTGAAGGATAACATGGCTTTAATTGTCGATCAAGTAAATACTATTGATTTGACGGAATGAAAATTGTTATTTGCAATTTACAATTACATAACAATTTGAACTGTGTGTCAATTTTAAATAAACCATACCTTTTGCCTATAGCTGAAAGGCTAACATCAAACCATTTAAAAAATAGTATTAAAATTAAATATATAAATAATTGAGCTTTTAAGTATTTTGTTTTTAAGAATGACAGGTCATGAGGAGGACATAGGTGTAAAATGTGGGTGTTTTATATCGTCTCGCTAAATAGTTCTGATTTAAGTCATCTTATTAATGGAAATACTCATCGTAAAACTATAAAACCAAGAATGAACGATGGTCAAACACTTAATGGTAATTTAGTTCACAATACGATCATAAAAACGAGTACATAAATATGAAAAACAAAAGTTCTAACAAATTTCTAATAATCTACCTGTAATCAATATCTACTAGATATAAACACTTCAATGGCTAGTTATCATTTTTACGTGCAAATGTGCTCCAAAAACAGCCTATTTCAAAGCAGGTTTTTTGTCTACTAAGATATTCCCAATTAGTTGCGATATCTGACAAGGGATCGAGGGGATATTATCCTCAAAGGAAAGAAAAACGCACAGTAATATCTTAATCGTTGTATTAGTGGTTGCCACAGAAAGTATAATAACACACCGTACACCATTAATGAACATCACAGATATTCCCTTAAATATTTGAGGTCACAAGTGAAAATGTCTGTATGATTCCACAATGGAATTGCTAACTAAAGTCAATAGTGTAAGTGTCGCAAATTATCGGGTCGTGTGTTTCAGATCCCCAAATAGAGATTAGGTCAATAAAGGGTACAGACAACGTGTATTGATTGATTAATGGCTGTTTAATGGCTAGATACAAACATCACATATAGATGAAAAGATTTGCGAGGTAAATTTTAGTTAGAGAGAAAAATCTCAGCGAAAAAAATATAAAAAAGACGACACTAATTTGTAAACTGTGATATGAAAATAGAATCAGTGACATTATCTACAAAATCAACAAATTATTGCATGTTTGCTATTCATTTGCTAGAAATCGCTTTGCAGGACTTGTATGCAGAATCCATACCGAAGACTTAATAAAGGCAACAATAGTATACCGCTGTTCAAAATTTAGAAATCGATGGAAATAATCCAATCTGGGCCACAATCCAAATCCGAGGGTAACATATTAAATGCAAAAGGAATACAACGGACCAACAGAAACACCGAAGTGCAACAAAAACAAACGCCAATGAGTACTACATGTACGAGTAAAGTCGTAAATTGTAGAGAGGTTTTGAAAAAAAAGAAAAAAATAATGCTATTTTTAATCGCAAAAAACATAGAGTGAATACCTTTTCCCTTAAGTATCATAATGCTATTCATAATAGTTGCTAGACCCTCCACATACCTGAATTCGCCCACAAAACTGAACAATAGTATTATTTAAAAGAGAAAATGTCTAGTTAACTTTTTACGTACATTAAGATTGACATGACATTTGACATTTTAGAGGAAATATGGAGGAAGCAGGATGTTTTTAACACCCAAACTTTGCATTACTGCCAACATTAACGTTCAAACTTAGTTTACCTGCCAACTAAATAAATTAATCAACAGTAGTAAAGTTTGTGTGTCCATATATTTGTGATTAGCCTCTTTCTCATCTTATACCATCTGTTCCGACAGCATAGGACAAATGACTCTTGAGGTATGGTGAACAATACTACGATTAAAATGGCGGGATACCTAATTTTATTTACTTTTTAGTTGTTTAAAGTTTATTAGTAAAGCATAATTGCGGGAGACGCAAAACCAAGATGTCAAACCATGTTGTCGGATATACAAAATACTAGAATATTATTTCTTTCTCATTTTTCTATGGAAACCTTATTGTTCTCGAAAAATAAGGAAGACAATAATTATAGAACATAGGATTCCAAATGAAGATAAGTTGTAACTTTTACACACACAAAATAACACACACACACAAAAAAAAAAATGGGAAAAACATTATAGCATGCAATTGATTAAAAATCTTTATTTTTTTTCTTTTACAGATACCGACTGTCCCCTCTGCAATGTTTGAAGACAGAGAACATAACATACTCAGTTGCTATCACAGATACATGGAGAATACATCTTTAGCGACTGTTCCGATTTCAGCAATAACAAATTGTTCTACCGAGGACTGGATATACCCAAAGTTATTATTACTGAGTCGTAGAAAGGCTGTTCTGTATCTTCCAGTTATCATCTTCCAATTTTTACTGATGATCGTTGGGTGTTTCGGAAACGCGCTGGTTCTGTATATTTACTGTTTTCGATCAAAAAAGAGGTCAGCGAACAATTTTATCATTGCCATGGCATTGTTTGATTTTATTACGAGTGTCGTAGTAATGCCAATTGACATATATGATTTACTCTATCATTACTCATTCTATTCAAACATTGCGTGTAAAATATTCCGAGCAGTTGAAAACGCTACTACATATGCATCTGCTGTGATTTTAATACAGATTGCCTTTGATCGCTACTTTAAAATATGCAAGCCTTTACGTTTTGGTAATCGAAATAGAACAAAATGTATGTCTATATCAGCTGGTATTTTGAGTAGTCCCGCGGTTGTTCTATTCGGAACAAAAAGAGAACGAATTTCCGGGAATCTGTGCGGATTTGATTGCTCCGTTGATCAAAAATACAAAGACTCCAGCTTCCAAATGATTTATTATCTGATGTTAGGGTTAGTGTTTATAATAACATTAGTCACATTGTCGGTATTGTACTTTTTGATATGGTTAGCAATTAAAAGAAGAAAAGATATGATTATAGGTGAGATTCCAAGATTAAACGTTACAAGTGGACAAAATGGCCGACAAAGAATGTTATCGAGTGAAAGTAGCGATGACCACTCATCGGTAGGACATAACCAGAAGCAATTCCGCAGAACATTTTCAAACTTATCGACAAAATCAAAAGTGTCGAACTTATCAGAAAAATTGTCTCATATTAAAGCTTCTCGGACGACAAAGATTTTCATCGCCGTCACCATTGCGTTTATATTGAGCTATTTGCCCTCCGTTGGTGTGATGATTTGTAGAACTGTATATAAAAAGATAGAAAAAGACTCGTCTGGGTTCGTTCAAGTGCTTCTCAAATTATTTTCAAGATGCAACTACTTGAACAACGCCGTCAATCCAATAATTTACAGTTTCCTAAACAAACACTTCCGTGTCGAGGTTTCAAAATTAACCAAGAGCATTGGTTTATGTTGGAAGAAATCATACAAAAGTGAATTTGATCATGCATATGAATTAGAACATCTTAAACATTGACAATAATTTGATCAAACTTTATGCATATCACACTGTTCTTTATATACTGCTACCATAAAAAAAAATCTTATTAAAAGTTTTGCTTTTCTTATATTTCATATTTGAATTTCGAGAGTATCACTGAGACTTCGAAAGCATACCCGTAGCAAGGGGATTTGGAGAGGGTTCGGACGACACCCCTTAAAAACAACTAAGCACTGGTAAAGTCAACGTTCTGTTTGAATGTGACTGTTAAAGTTGAGTTCGCGCCCCTTTGAAAATTCCTGGCTACGGGCCTGGAAAGTAACTGTGTTTCCCCTATAATTCTGCTTCTTTTTTTCTGTCAATTGGAAGCTCGGTGATTTTTGTGGGTATTCTACATCAACTTTGGTTGTTCTTAGTGTTTATGACGGTTATATTTTACGCGTTATTACCGATCTACAGCAACCAATAAGTTGCTTTTGAATACTGGTATGCATGTATTTCCTGTTTATTACTATTATACTGAAAGATATAATGCATATACTATTTCGTCACAGTAAAGTATATAGTTCATGGCGGTTGTTTTCTAATTGCAGGAAAACACATCGCTATGGATGACAGTTTTGATAAAAGTTTTGCATTTTTTTTTTAAATGTTTGCATATATAGGTGAACACCCACAGAGTAAGAGAAAAACACCTTATACTATAGATGAAATTATAACAACATTTTAAACAAATGTAGATATGTGTTTTGCTTAAGTACCAAATAGACCCCAGAGTTGGTAAAACGTTGGATTCAGGGTCAATATTTGTTAAAAATGTAGCATCTTAAACCTTCCTATATTCAATACTGAAATATCAGGTCTCATTACATTTTGAGGATTAACTAGCAGGTTATGCACGTATCGACACACGCAAATATTTGCACTGAAATAAAACAACCGTTTATATCAATTCTCAATCTAGTCAAGACAATTGTTCGTTCGTTTACGAAATGAATTGTTTACCTATAATTTACACTTATTTAACTATCTTTACATGTGTGTCAAATAGACCACAAAAACAAATTGCTGAAAGGCAAACATCCGACCATTGTTCAAAGAGAAATACAATATACATCAAAATACTTACGTGTTTTAAACCTTTTTAATTCTAAAGAGAGGGCAGGTCGTGGGTTGGACATATTGTCATCTATTGGTGTGAAATTGTGGGAGTTTTATATTGTCTCGCTAAATATTTCGGATTTAAGTCATCTTATTAATGGACATACTAATCGCAAAGCTATTAAACGAATAATAAATGCTGGTCAAACACTTAAAGGTCATTTAGTTCATATTACGGTCATAGCAACGGGTTATACAAACGAAACACAAAATTCTTACAATTCTAAAATAATCTATCTGGAACATTAAAATGCTCTTGGTGAAATTATTAACAGTTGCAATATAAAGAATGTTTTAATGACACTTCCATGTGTAATCTGAACAATAATTGATGTATTTCATTATATCATTAGAAAAGTAATAACAAGTTTATGGTACATGTATCATTTCAGCAATCAATTAATCAAAACATATTTCAGATTTCGAAATTTATTTTATAAATGCATACATGATTTAATAACAATCCGGATTACTGTAGAATTTCGTCTTGGAACAGGACGTTTGCGCTATTTTCGCCTTAACACGATAGGACAGTTGCGCTCCAAACACTATGAAGATTTGCGCCTTATATATACTTCTTTTTAAATTAGACCAGACATTTGCGCTTTTTACCTTTACTCGTTTACCTGTTATTTCAATCAGTAACGTAAATAAATTCAACTTGTATGTGCTAATTCACATTGACACAGTCATTATAGTATAAAGTTATAGATACAGGTACAGGAAAAATGTATATGTCACGATGGATTTTTATCATTGAACAACAGTCGGATAATTACATTAAATTTCGTTATATTGATGAACAGGCATCTGAGTCAAGAATTGAGAAATAAAGACTCATTGTAATAAAATATATGAACATAGTGGAATAATGGTCCTTTTGATTCTGTTGAAAGTTTTGATTTTTTTACTCTCTACACTACATTTCCACACTATCTTATAAAAAAAAAATGCTAGATACTTACTGGAGGTGTGATGAGATGATTGAAGCTGTTAATTTTCTCCTTGATAATATTTATGTACGTTTCGGCAACAAAGTTTATCGACAGGTTGTCGGTATCCCTATGGGCACTAATCACGCCCCTTTAATAACAGACTTGTTTTTGTACTGGTACGAGTTTATGACTAAACTCAATAAAGACCAGTCAAAATTCACCAACACTTACGTTATCTTGATGATATTTTTTTGTTAAATAATCAAGAATTTTCTCAATATACTGCTGAAATTTACTATAAGGGACTTACTTTAAATAAATCAAATTTAAACGGTAATAACTGTCCTTTCCTAGATTTTGATATTCCGGTTTTAAACGGGAAACTCCACACTAAAATTGACGAAAAAAGAGACGATTTATAGATGGTGGTGTTCCTTTGGCACCATCTTATGGTGTTAATATTTCAAAGCTCGTTCGCTATGCCCGTGTCTGTTGTGACGTTTTTGATTTTAACGAACGTAATCTATGTATTACTGTTAAATTATTAAACCAGGGATATCTTTCCATAAATTAATTGAAACTTTTACTAAATTTTTCCATAAATATAAAGATTTGGTTTTGAAGTTTGATTGATAATTTAGTCTTAGATGCATGATTTTTTTATTAGTTGTTAGTGGCTATGAACTAGCTGTCACTTAACTGCGGGTACTCTCAGATTTGTTCCTTGTGTCTTTTTGTTGTTGGGATGTACAAGTACTTGGCCACGTCCAAATGTATTTTTGTCCATCTGATGAGTTAAGCCTTTTTCAACTGATTTTTATAGTTTGTTCTTATGTTGTACTGCTATACCACTGTCCTAGGTTAGGGGAGGGTTGGAATCCTGCTATCATGTTTAACCCCGCCACATTATCTATGTACGTGCCTGTCCCAAGCCAGGAGCCTGTAATTCAGTGGTTAACGTTTGTTTGTTTGTTACATATTTGTTTTTCGTTCATTTTTTAAAACTTAAATAAGGCCGTTAGTTTTCTCGTTTGAATTGTTTTACATTTCGGGGCCTTTTATACCTGACTATGCGGTATTGGCTTTGCTCATTATTGAAGGCCGTACAGTTACCTATAAATGATAATTTTTGAGTCTCTTGTGGAGAGTCGATTCATTGGCAATCATACCACATCTTTTTTTTTATAGCATTGTAATTGAAATGAGGTCGAAAGACCAGTCAGGATAGATTACAAAAAAATGTTTATTCTTTTGGGTTCAGATATTTAATGAAAACTGACCTATGTGCTATATGCTGACTATATAACTTTTAACTATATAGAAAATATTTTAAAAGCAAAAATGTCCTATACAAAAACTGCGAATGTCCATATTTAAAAAGCTCAAATGTCCAATGAAAAAGCACAATATATACAAAAGACACTGACCCAAATGACACAGAAACACAACCGAATGTCTGCTTTCCCTCTGTGGAGCCAATTGTGAAGGTTCATACCAGTATGTTTTCATGTAGCAATACACAGAAAGAAGTCAAAGGTATAAAAATAGAAGATCTGGTATGATTGCCAATTTTACAACTCTGAATCAGAAATCAAAATCAGGCAGAATTCAGCATTTAAAGTTTACAATACAGCTTCCAATAATGAGTAAATTAAATCCATACAACTAAGCAAACCAAAAAGGCCCCGAAATGATCAATGGGTTTTTCTTAAAATGTCCTGTACCAAGTCCGGAAAATGGCCCTTGATATATTATAGTTCGTTTGTGTGTGTGTTACATTTTAATGTTGTGTTTCTATTGTGTCGTAGTTCTCTTATATTTGATGCGTTACACTCAGTTTTAGTTTGTAACCCGGATTTGTTTTTTCTCAATCGATTTATGAATTTCGAAGAGCAGTATACTACTGCAGGGGCGTATCCAGCCATTTTAAAAAGGGGGGTCCTAACCCAGGACAAAGGGGGGGGGGTTCCAATTACATGTCCCCATTCAAATGCATTGATCGTCCAAAAAAAGGGGGGTTCCAACCCCCCAGACCCCCCCCCCCCTCTGGATCCGCGCCTGTACTGTTGTCTTTATTTGAAACGTTTCAAATGAGAAAACCGACTGAATTTGTCAAAATCATATTGAAAAAAAGAGTTAAATCATTTCATGTTATTTACAACTTATATGTCAGTTTAACTGTTCACTTACAATAGGATCGACATGACATTTAAGAGGAAATATGATGGATGTTTATAACACTCAAACTTGGCATAACTGCAATCTTAAACACCCTAACTTGGTATTACTGCCAACTTTATTGATGAACTGAAGTAAAGCGTGGGTGTTCATGTGGTTTTGACAAAGCCTCGTTCTCAATTCCTAATGGCTTCCTTTCCGACAGCTCTGTAAAGAAAACATTGAAGTAGGGTGTAAAATATACGGAAAATATGACATGAATCACATATCGTTTTATACAATTCTAAAAACTTTCTTAATAATTTTTTAAAATATGTCTTTCTCAAATTGCAAGTTTCAATTGCAGTCCTTTACAAAAGTCTGATCTTGCTATGCTTGATTCATTTTATGACATAAATAAATTTCGATAAATAACAAAACGAATAGATTAAAAAAAGATGATATACATTTAAAAAAAAAAGAAGGTACTATGTTTGGTACCGAGAAGTTAAAAAAACATGATATTAGTAACGTTGACAGATACGTGTTAACTTCAATGTCATTTAGTTTAGGTGGAGAATTGTCTAATTAGCAATCATACTACTGTATATCACCTTAACTGGCCACCCGCTGATTGATACTTCGACACAGTTTGTGTAGATAAGATTGAAACAACAGCAGGGGTCCAGTTAATGTATCACCATCATCGGATAAAGGTACCCTTGGACGGGTTCTGTGTTCATGAAAAACTTCATTAACTGTAAATAAAGCAACCAGTGGGGTGACCAATCTAAACCATTTTCAACTTTAACGTGTTTTTAATTATTGTTTTACGTACTAAAGGATCGACGTGACATTAAATGGGAAATACTGTGGATGTTTATACATGTACAGTAACACCCAAACTTGGCAAAACATCCACATCTGGCATTACGTATACTGCCAACTTTATTCATAAAGTGAGGTACAGCGTGGGTGTTCATGTGGTTGTGACAAAGCCTCGTTCCCATTTCATAATGGCTTTCTTTTTGACAGCTCTGGACAAAAACTGAAATAGAGTGAAATATCTACTGGAATCATATGTTATTTGCATCCCCTCAAAATTCAAAATCAATCCTATACAAACGTCTGAGCTCTGAACGCTTGATATTTCTAATCTGTTAAATGTTATGGTGGAAATTAATAGACAAACAAAGAAAACGAACTTATTAAGAAAATAATAGTAAAAAAGATAAATTTTCAAAAAAGACCACGTAAAAAATGAACATGAATATATATTTGATGAGAAATACTGTAGAATTATAGACGACCATACGACCATACGACCTTTAACAATGAAAAAAAAACCCAAACCGTATTTTCTGCTTTAAAAGGCCCCGACAGGAAAACTATTAAACAATTAAACTGAGAAAACTAACGGCCTTACAATTTACGAAACACAAATATGAAACACATGAATCAACGACAACTACTGAACCTCAGGATCATGACATTGGACGGGCACATACAGACTGTGGGGTGTTGTTCCTGTTAATTTATTTTCTTTTGTTACATATTCTGACATCGGACTCGGACTTCTCTTGAACTGAATGTGAATGTGCGTATTGTTATGCGGTTACTTTTCTACATTGGCTAGCTAGAGGTATAGGGGGAGGGTTGAGATCTCATAAAATATGTAACCCCGCACAATGTTGTCAGGAGTCTCTGGCCTTTGGTAGTCTTGTATGATTTTTAATTTTAGTTTCTTGTATATAATTCGGAGTTTAGTATGACGTCCATTATCACTGTACTAGTATACATTTTGTAAGGGGCCAGCTGAAGGACACCTACGGATGCTGGAGTTTCCCGCTACATTGAAGACCCATTGGTGGCCTTCGGCTGCTGTCTGCTCTATGGTCGGGTTGTTGTCGCTTTGACACATTCCCCATTTCCTTTCTCAATTTTATTAAAGGTACCAACCCGTCCCTTATCTGTGACTGTGGTGTAACAGAATATCATAAGAACAAACTCTAACAATCAGTTGAAAAGGGCTCACTCATCAGATTGATACAAAGCAAATAAAAAACCTCGAACAAAAACGCAGACCGGACGTGAAGGATTTATACATCCCTTACAACAAAAAGACATAAAGTACACATCTGAGTGTAATCGCATTTACTGGCAGCTAGTTCAAAACCAATCACAACTAATTAAAAAAAAAATCATGTATCTAAGATTAAAACAATCAATCAGTACACATCTAAAATCCAATAAATTTAGTGTAAAAGAGGGACGAAAGATACCAAAGAGACAGTCAAACTCATAAATCGAAAATAATCTGACAATGCCTTGGCTAAAAATGAAAAAAATAAACAGACAAACAACAGTATACATGACACAACGTAGAAAACTAAAGAATGAGCAACCTGAACCCAACCAAAAACTAGGGGTGATCTCAGGTGCTCCGGAAGGGTAAGCAGATCCTGCTCCACATGTGGCACCCGTCGTGTTGCTTATAAACAAACTCATCATAGATACCAGGACTAAATTTTGTATATCCGCCAGACGCGCGTTTCGTCTAGAAATGACTCATCAGTGACGCTCGAATACAAACAAGTTAAAAAGGCCAATATAAAGTACGAAGTTCGAGAGCATTGAGGACCAAAATTCCAAAAAGCTTTGCCAAATCCAGCTAAAGTAATCTATGTCTGAGGTAAAAAAGCCTTAGTATTTCAAAAATATAAACATAACCATATCAATGATAATTCATGTCAGCACGTGATAACAAATCCGGTAAATAGTCTATTAATTCGGTAGGTCACATTCATGAAAGGGAAGGGATTGTAGTTACGACGTAAGGAACATATCCGATATCATTTGTGAAACGGTTATTTTGTAACGGTCAAAACTCGTGATCACGTCCGTAAAATTTACGAAGGGATGATTTCAACTTCAACATTTGGAACTCTTGGTTTGATAGCTTCCTTGTGAGCAGCAACCTTCTATCAAGAAAATCATGATAGGAAATGCAAGTATGGGAATATCGTATCAATTGTGAAATATATACCCCGTATGCAGGTGCTGCTGGAATGTTGCTACTTATAAATAGAAAGTTCACAATTGGAAAGCTGAAATCATCTCTTTTGTCGTAAAGTTTTGTTTTCAACCGACCCTCATTGTCAAATTTTAGATGTAAGTCAAGATATGAGGCCGTCTTAACTGTATCTGTAGTATCCTTGATCTCTAGTTCGATGGGATAGATGCGTTCCACATAGTCACAATTATTTAGTGAAAGAACATCATTTATATAGCGGAAAGTAGAGTTAAATGATATCGCTAACTTCTTATCTTTCTCCATAAAAAGTTTCTGCATGAAGTCAGCCTCATAATAATAAAGAAACAAGTCGACAAGAAGAGGGGCACAATTTGTTCCCATTGGAATGCCGACAGTCTGTTGAAAAACACGTCCTCCGAACGAAACAAATATGTTGTCAATCAAGAAATCAAGCATCTTGATAATGTCAGTTTCAGAGAAATTTTTGTTTGATTCAGAGTGATCCTTTACAAAGTAGGATGTATCCCTCCCTAAGACAAGATACTTGTATCTACGTTGGCCATTCTTTTTTATGAAGCAAAGTAATACCAACTCTTTCAATTTGTCTTCTAGTTTGGAATGTGGAATACTTGTGTAAAGAGTAGAAAAGTCAAATGTTTTAATACTATTACAAGATGAGAGTTAGATTGTATGTACTCTAAAAAATCTTTGAAAATTAAAGAGGCGACAGCAATACCAAAGGATCATTCATACTCATAAGCCGAATTAACACCCACAGAAAAAAAAAACGTGACCTTGCTTCAATGCCAAAATACGGTATCGACAGATTTTAGTACCGCGAATGTTCTTATGTGTACAACTATAATATTTATTGTTTTAACATTTTTGAACACCGGTATACTACTGTTGAAATTATTAAATTAACTGAAAACAAAATCTATATTTATACCAATAAAAAAATATTCAAAGATCTATTACAGTGTTGAATTTGTTACCTTTGAGAACAATCTAAATTTTGATAAGTGTACCCAAATTGTATCTAAACAACATGACCGTAAAGATAATTAAGGATGTGCTATTCCTTTTAGAATTAGTTTTCTTAAGGTACAACTTAACTTCCAAACCAAAGCTTTGTATCTAAGGAACAATTTAGTAATGGTTTCAGGTATTTTTTTTGTACGAAAATCCTTCACTAAAAAATCACCAGTAATACATAGATTACGCTCTTTGAAATTCAAAACGTCACCACAGATAAGTATGCAAATAGACAGGTTAAAGTACGGAAGCCGATAACGGAAGCCGATAAGGGCCATTCAAAAAAAAAAATTTTAT
This sequence comes from Mytilus galloprovincialis, assembly GCF_965363235.1. Taxonomy (NCBI): domain Eukaryota; kingdom Metazoa; phylum Mollusca; class Bivalvia; order Mytilida; family Mytilidae; genus Mytilus; species Mytilus galloprovincialis. The sequence goes on along the minus strand of NC_134838.1, from coordinate 2,569,227 downwards.
GTCGTAAATACGACATAGCATGTCGTAATTTCGACATAACATGTCGTTATAACGACATCGCTATGTCGTAATTTCGACATAATATGTCGTTATAACGACATTGCATGTCGTAATTTCGACATACATACATAATATGTCGTTATAACGACATCGCTATGTCGTAATTTCGACATAACATGTCGTAATAACGACATCACTATATATATTAAAGAATATGTATTATGATTGCCAAGACACTAAATGACACAGAAATTAACAACTATAGGTCATATCATAATGCCCCAATAACTAGAAAAGCCCCCGCATAATCAGCTATAAAAGAGGGACGAAAGATACCAGAGGGAGAGCCACCGAAATGCTGTGTGGCAGACGGTGTTATTAATTAATAATTAGCTCCCTTGGTAAAACTCCAAATTTCATATTTAATGTATTTCATTGTTTAATAATTTACATGAAGCTGAATAAGTATATATCTGTTAATTGCATAGATTTTGCTATTTGAATTCATTGATTAATGATATTTATTTATATTGTAAAGTTTAATATTTGTATCGTCGCAAAATCTTTGGTCACCTTCTATGGTTACCTTCTGTGAGAAACTTATATATTTTATAGATCCTGCTTGAAAGTAATAAATAACCGACCGGGGAGTATGAGGATCGACCTGAAATCCTCTCAAGGCAAGCAAAGCTTTTTTTTTACCTTATATTGAAGAAGCGCACAACTCTATTGGTTGTTGTTATGAGGGTAAATGGACGTATCGATTGCTCTGTATTTACTGTCAAACGATGGGCACGATGTTCCTAAAACACGACGTCACACATAAAAGCGGCGTCGAAGAGGGTTTTTGATTAATTTTTGCAAGTTTTATTCGTTTTTTTATATGTTGGTTGATTTATTCATTATATTACAAAATTTTTAAAATTTCTGATTCTGGTTCTGTTCGTTTTGTGATGTCATTTTATCATAAATTACCTCAAGTTGTGGAAATCTATTTAATAATGTTTACCCTTTAAGTTATTTCAACTAAAAATGCATTACTGTCGCAAGTAATGTGGGAAAGAAAGATGGGACGGAAGTAGATATAGGAAGATGTGGTACAGTTTTCCAAAAAAAAAAAAATATTTTTTTAGATGTACGAAACTATTATCATATGATGTTTAACTTTCAAGGTGCATATCATCTGTCATTGTAAAATTTCTATATCTTAACTCAACCCCAATACAAATATATCTGACACTCTGCAAGTAAATCGAACATTTTTACCCTTGGTTAAATTTGAATAGAATTGTATTTTCCCTGGTACATAAGTTGTCGAAATACACCCCTTCAATTACTTGAACCTACGCTTAAGAATTATTTCCGCAAGTCATCTATAGTGTTTAATTTCTGATATACATTTTGAAATATAGTAATCTACTCCTGGATCGTCCGCGAAAACGGCTTAAATAATCCCGGGTTTTTAAAATTCGATGAAACGGTTTTCGTCGCTGTTTGGGATTTGTCTTTCAATTACTAGTACCTCCATTTCATGCACAAGTTTATATTGACGAAAAGTTCCGACTTCGCTAGTACAGGAATTTATTTCATCACGACAGTTATAACATGAATAGCAGGACAAATCGCGAAGTAAAACACTCCATGAACTGGTATAAGTCTTTTAATATTGGTGATTGCACCTTACTGAAGTGACGACTTTAAATGATCTATGGAGTACTTCCACAATATAAATTTCAATTCGAATTTTACATTTAGAGGACTGTCTTGGTGTCTAAAATTTGTCTTTGCAATAGTTGGACGAAGTTCATGTAATGAGATATTTTTCCCCATTTCACCATTCTTTTAAATAAATCGTTAAAAGCTATAAACGATTAATAAATATTGCAAAATTTAAGCTGTGTCGAACCTATGTCCCCGGGTGGAGTCTATAGCAACATGCGCTATTCTTTTTTTTTTTCGGCAGCAATCATCAACCTGTTTTTCCAAATTTCATAACTTAATAAGAAAAGAATCTTGGCATTTTTTACTCTTCGTGTATCTAACTTTTGTTTTGATTAATTATAAAAAATACGCGTTAACTGCTTTGAAAAATGAAATATCAACTTGGACAAAATGGCTACCGTTTGAAAAACGACTGTGTAGAGAAGATTTTATTGAATCAGCAATATTTAAACTCACGAACAATGAGGCAAATATTTGTACTTTTGTTAGATATTATTATTGTCTTACTCTTTTTATTCATTTTCTGCTACTTACAAAATTCACCTTCAGTCGTTGAGATGACGAAAAACGTCGTTGGACATTTTTCTTATTCCCGCTTAATATGAAGCCACCGAGTCAAATAAAATTTGGCAAAAATAACGGCTTTAACGCCACAAAGAACCGACACCTGTCGTTGTTCCTGCCAAGTATCAAGAAGATCAGAGAATAAGAAATAGGATCACTATACATAAGATTTAAAACAGTTTTTCATAAATGTAACGTTGGACATCTGTTTTTTTTTTTCACATAACTTGGCTAATATAATCATCAAATATCCTAGATATTACTTAGTATATGATCAAGAGCTGTAAAAACATAATTTGAAACATATATTGAATTTGTTTTAATATTGGTTCGTGTTTTCTAACATTTTTATTTTGTTTTGCGGATGAAATTTCGAAGATTCTGTTTTAAATCCTAGAGGTTGTAGGAACATCGTGTCCAACGTTTGAAAGTAGAAAGAGAGCAATCAATATTTCAATTCACCCTTATTACACAAAGACATGTAGTTAGCGCTTGTTTATAGGTAGGACTGTATTGTCAGTCCTCATATAATTCCACATAAATTTGCTCGAACAAGTAGAAGGTTTATATGACCTTGACTGACTCTGCATCCCTTCTACGGTCGGTATCTTTCAGGACGTAATCAGTATCTATAAATTATATAAATTTTTCTTACAGAAGGTAACCAAAGAAGGTGACCAAAGATTTTGCAACGATACAAATATTAAACTTTACAATATGAATAAATATCTTTAACCAATGAATTCAAATAGCAATAGCTATGCAATTAACAAATATATACTTATAAAGCATCATGTAAATTAATCAACAATGAAATACTTTAAATATGAAATTTGGAGTTTTACCAAGGGAGCTAATAATTAAATAATGTTAACACTGTCTGCCACACAGCATTTCGGGGCCTCTCCCTCTGGTATCTTTCGTCCCTCTTTTGTAGCTGACTATGCGGGGGCTTTTTTAATTATTGGGGGCATTATGATAACATATAGTTGTTAATTTCTGTGTCATTTAGTCTCTTGGCAATCATAATACATATTCTTTTATATACATAGCGATGTCGTTATTACGACATAGCTATGTCGTTAAAACGACATAGTGATGTCGTTATTACGACATAGCTATGTCGTTAAAACGACATACTGATGTCGTTATTATGACATGTTATGTCGAAATAACGACATGTTATGTCGAAATTACGACATAGCGATGTCGTAATAACGACATGTTATGTCGAAATTACGACATGCTAATTACGACATAATTTTTTTTTTGAATGGCCCTTATCGGCTTCCGTATAAAAGAGCTTAAAATTTGAAAGGGAATCATTATTACGGAATGAGTAGACAACATGTAATGCAGTCGAGGAATTCGTCTCGTATTGAGAAAGTTTTACTGGGACCTTTGGGCCAGTTAAACTAAAAAGCGTGGATAATGTGTCAATATTGAGAAATCATTTTAATATTTTGGCAGTTTTCACTAATCAACAATTTCTTTGATGTAAGTATATTTAAAAAATCATAGTAATAAGGTTAAATAATAACTCCCAGATAAAATCTAACTCATTTAAAAAAATAACATGTTAGAAACTGCAAGCGTCTATGTATAGGGATTCCTGATTACAAATTTCCTCCCCCATTCTGAATGGTATTGTTGGAGACTTAAGTCAGTTACATAAAAATGGTAGCATACGCCATAAATTTATTACTTTGGGGTAGCATAGGGCGTATTATGTTAATAGCGAACAAAGGAGTAAAACATGCTATTTTATTTGGGACTTACCGTTTTGAATTTTCAGTATTTTTATGATTTTACTGTTTATGCTACACAAAGGAACTAGTGATTAGTATGCTAAGTTTATAATTAACAATTTATTTGTTGAATTTGGAGGTAGAATTTTTCAACAAACTATCGGCATGCCTGCGGGAACATACTGTGCATCTCTTCTTGTCGACCCGTTCTTATTTTCATATGCGTCGGGGCTCCTTCATACACTTGTTAAACACAAGAAGATCCAAGAAGCCAGATCATTTAATATTGCATTCAGATATATTGATGATGTTTTTTCATTAACAATCCAGACTTTTCTGATTGGATTCCCTAAACATATCCCTCATAACTAGAAATTAAAGAAACAACAGACACAGCTTCTTCTGCCTCATTTTTAGACTTACTTCGAATTTGACATACAAAGTCATCTCAGTTCCAGAATCTATGACAAACGAGACGATTTTAATTCTAGTCACTTTCCCACACCTAAGTAGCAATATATATCAACTCCACCTACATATATGAGATATATTTAAAAACTTGTTCGTGCTCAGGAGCTTGCAGCAGCTACTCATATTTTGTAAAAGGGTCACCAGTGTCTGAGTTGAAAGTTAATGAACAAGGGGTATGTCAAAGAACTTTTCGTTTTTACTTGTGTGTTTTGTCTATATGCCTTTTTGTGATTATTTTTTACATATTTGTTTGTTTATTAATGATTAAAATAAAAACAGAACGTTGACTGCTGTACCCCTATTTTTGACATTTTTACCTAACATGTCTGTTTATTTTTTTCTCATATCGTTGACAATAAAAAGGAATTTTATGCGACTGACATACAAGCGAGAGGTTTAGCCAACTATAAAACCAGGTTAAATGCACCATATTCAACATCAGAAAAAGCTTGTACCAAGTCAGGAATATGACAGGTGTATCCATTCGTTTGATGTATTTGAGCTTTCGTTTTTGCCATTTGATTAGGGACTTTTCGTTTTGAATTTTCCTCGGAATTCGGTATTTTTTTATTTTACTTTTTACTGTTTGTTCAGTAAGTTAGAAGCGGTGTATTTCTATCATTAACTTTTCAGTAAGAAGCGGTGTATTCCTATCATTAACTTTTCAGTAAGAAGCGGTGTATTCCTATCATTAACTTTTCAGTGTCTGTTCAGTAAGAAGCGGTGTATTCCTATCATTAACTTTTCAGTAAGAAGCGGTGTATTCCTATCATTAACTTTTCAGTGTCTGTTCAGTAAGAAGCGGTGTATTCCTATCATTAACTAATAAACTGCCACTTTTTGCCTTTGTTTTGTTTCAAAAAACGAATATTTTATGCCCTTAGAATTGTCAATATATATGCGATTTTTTAAAGGTCGAACTCTTTTAGGCTAAAGTAGAGAGCCTCGAGATAGAAGTAAATAAAGTAAAGACTGTATGCATTGTCTTTAAAGCAATTTTTGTTATTTTGTATTTATTTCTTACTCATTTCAGTTCACATACACTCAGCTTCGTGACAGAGTTTACCCTTTTTAATACAAAATATAACATTCATTCCCATGTATGAAATAATGGCAATGGGTACATACAGGTTATTTGGATACAGTAAGACATGACAATACACATACTACTCTTAACACAGTGGGAACTACTTAACATTCTTAAATTCTAGGTCAAAATGAGAGAAACCACAGTTAACCAATTTGACACCAATGACTTCTTAACGTATAAGTATATGTATACTAAGTATGTATATCAGTTATGTATATACTGCTGTGGTCAGATCTACATGTATCCCATGTATCCTTAAACCGGAAAGGAAATACTTGTTTACATTAAGTAGCTTAAGATGACTGTTATAATTGATATTATAGTATCAATGTTTCAAAAAATACTACAATAATAAAGATCCTGGTAAAGGGCTCGGACTCTTAAAGGTAGGTATCACAACTTTTACTATAATACATTTTACATAGAAATACCTTGACTGTTGTTTTTTTTTTAAATGATTTTCTGTTTCGCTTGTTATCTCTTTAGTTGATACTAACCGTTCAGCATCACAGGCTCAAAACAATATAAAAAGATGTCGTATGATTACCAATGAGACACATTATTACAAGATACCAAACTGACGTAAAATTTAGCAACTGTTTTATGAAATAATCAACTACATTTTGAAACTCATTACCAAAGATGTGGAATACTATATAACAATCACCATTAAAACATTGATATAACTTAAAGCCTTTCTTATTACCTCTTCAGTTTTCTAACTTTTTCTTCATAAAAATTGAACATAAAACTTACGCCTTACACTAAGTCTTCTAGATTCTATCTAAAACATTTTTTTTCAAAACTGCGCAGTTTTATTGAAGAGTACATCAACTATAAATATTATTTAATGTAGTTTCATCCGGGGCTTTGATCGTGGCGGGCTTACGATTTCCTGGTGAAGGTTAATCAAGAAAAGCGTTTCGGACGCAACAATTACTAGAGTGTCACTGTCATATATCATAGCCAATCTATTTAATTTTACGAATGATTTAAACAAGCTCTCAATCCGTTTGATATTCATTTCACCTGAAAACCATACGTCCATTAGTGAATTATTACAATATTTTATATCATTCTTTGTAAATGATACCAATTTAAGTAATTGATTTTATATTACGTTGTCACGATTCGCTTCCAATATAAAGAGCTTGACATTCAAAATTATTTATTTTTCAGATTTCAACATGCATACAATCAAGGTATTAAATTGCTGCACATTTAACGTTTCTAGGGATAATGGATCGTTTTCGGACCATACACAGAAATGTTTAGAATGTCTCAATAACGAGAAGGCATTTCTATACATTCCAGTTATAATTTTCGTCGCTTTGATCATGGTAATAGGAACGTTTGGAAATATCATGGTGATATATGTGTATAACTGGGGATTTAAGCGAAGATCGGCCAACTTTTTCATCAGTGCTATGGCCATCTTTGATTTACTGGGATGTCTCATATCAATGCCTGCTGGTGTTTATGACCTTATTCATTCCTATACTTTCAATGATAAAATTGGCTGTAAATTAGTAAAGTACACAGAGGCCGCCATCATTTATGGATCAGCGATAATTCTTATCGAAATTGCGTTTGACAGATACTTTAAAATTTGCAGACCATTACGGGTTTTGATGACATCAAAGATTAAAACAATGTGTATGGTTGCTTGTATAGCTGCTTTTATTCTTGCATCGCCTGCATTGTTTTTATTTGGGGTAACAAAACAACCAACGCCAATAAATGGTACATTTGGTTATGACTGCTCAATAGACGAAAAGTACCGAGGAACGGTATTTCCGAAAGTATATTATAATATGCTTACTGTGGTATTCGTGATAACTTTCTCATTGTTGGCAGGATTTTACATTAAAATTTGGATTGAAATTCGACAACGTCGTGACTGCGGGGTAGGAACGGTTTATGGGTCAACCAGAATAAAAAATGCGGTCAAAATTGCACGCACTAGAAACACTATGTTCGCAAGAAGTATAAGTAGTGAAAGTAAGGACAAGACGCCAATGTCGCCAAAATCACCAAAAAAGATAACAGATGATATTTGCCCTGATACTGAAAAGTCTCCTCCAAGTTCCCCGAAAGTCCTATCGCAACCGAAGACAATCAAACTGAGTAGGACAACTATTATATTTTTCACCGTCACGGTAGCGTTTGTTGTAACGTACTTACCAGGACTAATCATAATGATCACAAGGAGTGTGGTCACTAATTTTTATGAGGATTTATCACCGATCGAGGAAATGATTGTCAAACTATTTTCAAGATTCTATTTTATTAACAATGCAATTAATCCTATTATTTACAGCTTTTTGAACTCAAGATTTAGGAAGCAGTGCTCGAAAGTGTTTATTTCCATAGCTATGTGTTGTAAGAACGTAATGAAAAATAAAGATGACATTTCGTCACATGATTATTCTAGATCGTATACATATTAAAAAACAATGCATTGACATTGACAAATAAAGGTTGTTCTCCGGAAGATCTCGGACTTTATCATGATATCATATATACAATTACGAAGTTTCAGTAAAGTCGGCTTTATCTTAATTTAACTTGTCATATAATGTAATACATGTATATACGGAATATTTTAAACATAAAGTGCATATTCAATATTCAATATATGTATTATTGTTAAAGCATGTTCTTATAAACCATATGTTTTCTATAGTGAAAGTACACATTAAGTTTTCAATAAATGTTTAAAAAAGAATTCTTTAGTGTATGAAGAGCCTTTTGGGGTTCAGTTTGTTTTATAAGTACTAACTTGTGTATTTGCAAATGACAGATCATATAACTTGGCTATCTATTATCGTAAGACGTGTTTCTCTAAGAAACGTCAATATGAACACAACTATAGATTTGCTAAATTGTTTTTGTTTTTCAATCAGCGAAGTGTATTAACCTAAAAACTACTTTAGTTCCGGAAATTCAATGCAAGCTTTACAATTTTTGACCCTTTTATAATTTTTTTATGTCTTTGATGATAAATCGCATTTTGATATGATACAACCTTATAAAAAATTGAAAACAACACCTTTAATAATTTCAATGAGTCTGAAGCGCTTTTCTGGATTTACTTTCATCAGGAACGCTCAAAGCCAAACATTTGAAATCCGAGGATGTATAAGTACCGAAACCGTATAAAAGAGGACATGACAGTGGCTACAATAGTTGAACATATCAGTATTCATTCACCTTGACGCAGATTTTTAATAACAATCAATCAAATGATGATGACACCGGGTAATTTGCTATTTCCTAAGTCTTTTTGAGGTCTCCTAGCTCTACAACTTTTTAGGTTCATATACATTTTTAGCTTTCGTTTATTCGGTTTGAGCGTTCCGGGTGAAGGTTTACTTAGAAAATTGCTTAGGACGTATGACATTTATAAAGTGATGTTTTCATTTTTAAAATATTCAGATGGATCATGACTTCAATCCACCATTAGAATATGTTATGATGGTATGATACTAAGCCCCTAACGGGAAGGGTTGTGCCTGATGTTCATATGATGAAATCATAATCTTTCAGTCAGTTTAATTGAAGTCTGGAGCTGGCATGTCAGTTAACTGCTAGTAGTCTGTTGTTATTTATGTATTATTGTCATTTTGTTTATTTTCTTTGGTTACATCTTCTGACATCAGACTCGGACTTCTCTTGAACTGAATTTTAATGTGCGTATTGTTATGCGTTTACTTTTCTACTTTGGCTAGAGGTATAGGGGGAGGGTTGAGATCTCACAAACATGTTTAACCCCGCCGCATTTTTGCGCCTGTCCCAAGTCAGGAGCCTCTGGCCTTTGTTAGTCTTGTATTATTTTAATTTTAGTTTCTTGTGTACAATTTGGAAATTAGTATGGCGTTCATTATCACTGAACTAGTATATATTTGTTTAGGGGCCAGTTGAAGGACGCCTCCTGGTGCGGGAATTTCTCGCTACATTGAAGACCTGTTGGTGACCTTCTGCTGTTTTTTTTTCTATGGTCGGATTGCTGTCTCTTTAACACATTCCCCATTTCCATTCTCAATTTTATTTTATTAGAAACCCTTAGTTGAATAGCGTCTGCAAAAACAGTAACCCTCTATCAAGGAAATCATTATAGTATGTATACGCAAGCTCTGTTGGAAATTAGATAAGAACGACTTACTAAAAACCCATGATTTACCTCTTGCATACAGAGATTTCCGACAGTATTTTTTTCTGTTTATATGAACTGTTGTTTTGCCCACGCCTGCTATTCTGTTAAATTGTCTAAACGCTTCACTAGCGGATACAAAGTACGACTATAGCGGTCACAATCGAAATCTCAACATCAGCTTAAAAAATCAGAACAAAAATATAAATATCAGATGTGCTAAATCAAATCAAATTCTATACATTATGTTTGCTACATTAGTGCAAAAATCTAATATCAGATGTGCTAAATCAGAGAAACACTTGTGAAACATATCAACAAACGACAACTACTGAACATCAGATTCCAAACACATGCCTAATTTAGGTTAAATTACAAACCCTTTGAAGTGAATGAACAATTCCATACATTCAATTGAAGAATAAGACAAAAAATGCAGCCAAGAATGACGTAAAATTGGCAGAAGGATGAAAAGAGACGTTTTATACATTGACGATTTAGTTTTCACCGATTCAACAATTGAAGATCTAAAATAAACAATTAACAAATAATGGTCTCGATGAATTAGCACCTGCATTTGGTGTGTAAACCAGTCTTAACGCCATTTAATTAACCATTTTAGTTTAAACATATTTATTTATAGTGGATTGGGAAACAAGTTTTGCAACTTATATTAATCTTAATATTATCTTCAACGTGCAAGAGACATGGCTCTCTTTTAACACGGATCAGCCATTTATCAGCCCCTCCCGACGGACTATCATCGTTTCCTCGAGACCATAAAGCAAATTGCAATGGTGTCAAAGGAGCGCCGAAAATTGATTCCCTGAAATTTTCATCCCGGAACGGGAATCAAACCAGGATCAGTTTGATTTCATGTTAAAGGTTAAAAAGATATGTTAATAACCATTTGTAACATTTATTTAAATGATTTTAGCAGATCTAATCAGTCAACTAAATAGTTCGAATTCACCCTGGTCTCACTTTCAATCTTTTTCTTGTACTCGCTGGACACGCCTAGTGAATGCATTATCAATTTCTAGCTAAGGAGTGTTAGATCACATTAATACAGATTCAATTGAAGGCAAATTATTGACATTGAGTCATAATTGAAGACCGTACCTTGATCTATAATGGTTTATTTTTATAAATTGTGACTTGGATGGAGAGTTGTCGTATTGGACCCATACCACATCTTCCTATATCGTTAAGCGATTTTGATTGTTGCTTTTTTGGACAAATTTTGGGCCTAACTGACTGCTAATGACGAGTCATAATTTCAAAATTCCGCAAGTTTTATAGATACTTGCAAAAAATGAGCCGCATTTTAATTTCTTGCCTTCTTCTTAGCTTATATCCATTTTAATATGTAAATGCAGCTTCATAAATTAAACTTTTGTTATTGGTAATTGAAAACATTATTAAAATTCAGAAAAATTCAGAAAATAATTCGAATATCAAAGGGAGTTGCAAAGATTTGTGGTATAAAAAAAAAGCATCTCAAGCGTATCCACTGTATTACAACATAGAACTTTAGCCAAGTTGTTTGAGAAGAGAGGATTTTTTGTAAAAGTTGGAAGACGACGGACAACGGATGCCACGTTCGGCCATGTGAGTAGAATATAATGTCTTACACAATCTTACTTGATGACGTATTATTTAGACTGTGAATGCTGACATTAATCATGCACTACACAATGACGTGCAGTCACGTGCTGTGGTTACAGTGACATCAAGTTTATTTTGTGAATGTCGTTTGCGGAAACTAAGATTTTTAATAAAAAAAAACAAAAGGAGGAAGGGTCAATTTCCATTACATTTGTTCAAATCAGATGTTTAAATTCTCAAAGTGGTCCAATTATTCTGGGGTCTATGTCGCTTAATTTTTCATATATATTCTGTGACTGTATCTTACGATCCTTTCATTTACCATTTGATTTTCCTTTTTGAATTTTCCTTGGAGTTAAGGGACCGTGCAATATTTACCAAGCAGGTAGGACCGGTGCAAATCATAGTAGGACAAACACATTTTTATCCACTTTAGGCATATGGTCACCACTTTTTCACCATTATTTTACCATGAAAATTTATTCAAATTATTCAATCAAACAAATTTATTCAAATTATTCAATCAAACAAATTTATAAACTATAAATATCCAATTTGTATACAATTTTCAAACACTCTATCAATTTAAAATAAAGGAAATAATTTAAATTAATGAACACAAACTCTTAGACTAGTAAACTTATTGACACGAACTCTTAGACTAATAAACCTATTATCATATGGTGAATTATCAATTATTGACGGCGAAATTGTGTCCACGGCGAATATGAGCGCCCCACTCTAGCGAGAAAGTCGATCACCTTTACTTTTATTTTTATTTTCTCAACTCTTATTTATAAAACTTGTTTTCTCATATTTTTTTCATTTCAATTTCTATGGCATATTGTCTTTTAAATTAAATTAATATAAACATTTGTTTTAATTAATAGTTTTGATTTCCCTGTAGGTGGACCATTAACAGTTCAACTTGAAACTGCAATAGATGTCATTGTGTCAACTGGCATTCTACACAATATATGTGAAGATTTGGGATTACCAGTAGACCTTCTGGATCCCGAGGAACAGGAAAATGAAGACGAAAACGATGACATCCAAGACATTGATGGGCGTCATTTAAGAGACAGGCTAATAGCTGAGAGATTTTAAGGTAACGCTTAATGAATTGACTCTAAAATCTAATATTTAATTTCACAAAAAATAATATTCTGAATTTTAGACAGACACACAGGCACAAATAATGTTAGTTTCGTGAATTCGAATCCAGAGACATAAACGCTCCACGAAAAACCTCAAACGACGTTGGCTCCTGTAATCCGTCATTATCTATCTCCTGTCTTTTTGCTGATTCGAATCTCTTTTCCTCGATAAAAAGGCGTCTTTTTTCAATTGCTAATCGCTCCCTCTCAATAATCAAACGTTGTTCCTCTATTTCGACATGTTTTCTTTGCAAGATTAAAATGAAAATCGAAAGACTTAATTATAACAGTTGGTTAGGTAAAAACTGATATAAGGTTAAAGAATATACTTTTTGCCACACTATTGTTCAGTTTCATTTGAATGAATAAAGTTCTAAAAGAAATGAAGGTCGTGTGTTTCATTGACACCGGAGACATATAATGCAATCGATGTCTATACAACAATATTATATTATATGTAAGTGTGAAGGTCGTACGATGATATCTATATGTTTTATTACTCTATTGTTGAAGGATTGCTGTCTGATTATTTATTATATACAAAATCTTCTTCTTTTTACATCGATTTTATATATATTATTAGTAATAACTTTGTCAAATTATTTAATATTTCTAAATCAAAAATAAACATATGTGTAGTGCTGTGTTATCATATTATATTTTTATTGTATCTTTTCAGATGTAAAGTAGCCTTGCTGCAAAGGAAAAAGATTAATTTAGCCTTCATCACACCAAAGACGCTGACCGTGGATTCTTTGAAATGGCATAGTTATTTCAGATATCATTAAACTTAAACATAAAAAGGTTTTTTGTGATAGTTTCATGATAGTGTTAAATTCAAGTGTTATTTACCTTTCACTATCCGTTTTCTTCTGCTTTACTGGTAGGTTGTTTTCTGATTCTGTTGGCCTTTTAGGAGTTTGTCTTGTATGATCTACATGTAGCACATGTGTGATACTCCCAGTAGCATTTCCAAATGGAGGCATAACGGCAGATGCAGCAGTCTCAGCACATGACGCTTTCATTGGTGTCTGAAAGCAAAATATGATATTGATCCACTGTCTTGTGAAATAATAACACGCATAAACTCTTTATTTGCATTAAGTTGAGATACAAGTATTTCTTTATTTTTATATATATATTATATCAATTATAATACTTTTGATTTGTGATTTACTTTTATATTGCAACCGAATTATACTGGCAGACAGACAGTAAATTCAGATACAAATATGTATATTCAAAACACTGCTTTTAAATTATTTTATTTAAACATAGAATGTTCATTCAATGCAGTGTTTGATAATGATGTACAGTTCCAGATTGAAATAACTGCAATCCCGTGATTTACAATATTTGGCCAATGTCCATTTAAAAAAATACAGCATCAGATAAAATTTGTTTTACTCAAGTCAAATTTTTATCAGATTGAAATATTTTTTGCTCTTCATCCTTGGCAGCGTGCTTGGTTTGAATTTAGCTATCTTTCGTAGCAGGTAATCTTTCCTTCTCTTCAAAATAAGCTACTTTCGGAAGGTATGCGCGAAATCAACGGACATCGGAGGAACTCTCAGAACAGGGGTTTTCCCAATTTTGGACACATATTACACAAAATCTTGAGAGTGAAACCCTACAAACTGATAATTTTGTGAAATAAAAGTTTGTTATGAATGTATTCACACAATATTATACAATGATTGGTTTTATCAGTTGAATGAAGTGAAGTCAAAAGTCTTAGGTGTGAGGATACACCAGACTGTACCGTATTAAAAACTTAATGAATCATTGAATGATAAACGACTCACTCTCTCTGTAAAAAAAATTAATAATACTATGATGGATAAAATTCATAACTTTACATTATTTTGAAAAGGTTTGCATTATAACGGAAGCATAGAAAAAAACATAAATGTTCAATCTGAAAAAAAACCATTCCTTCATGGTATCGCAACCAGTTGAGATACCAAATACTCTTTCTTCCCCAACAACTGCTACAACGTCTTCTTCCATTTTACTTAAGGCTATAAAACTAGGAACTCCGCCTCCTGTTTTCTTCCGCTCATTTGTAATAGATGTAGCCTTCTTTTTGGTCCCTCTCTTGATGTCATCCCATTTCTTTTTTATTTCCTCTATGGTTCTGCTGGTGAAGGATACTGCGTTTACCGCGTTTTGTACTTTTTTCCATGCTTCTTTCTTTCTTGTATTAGAAACAACATCAGAAAACTTGCTAAACAACATGACAGAATTTTCTTTGACATTGTCCACAATGGCATCTATTTCTTTTTCTGTAAATCTTGGCTTCTTTGTTTTCTTCGCTTCCTCCATGGCTGACGTTTCTTTGAAAATGACGTCATTATTGTCATCAGTTCCATTAGATACTGGATGATTGATTAATGGATTGATTGATTGATTAATGGATTGATTGATTAATTGATTGATCGATTGTTCGCTTGAATTTTAAATTAGTGGATGAAATTATGATATGATAGAGTGTTGAATGTATAAATTGTGTAAGTAATAGACTAATAGATTCAGAGTACGGTTTTCTAGGGTTCAATTTAACAGATAAAAACTGACTTCTAATTGACGTGTGTACACCGCCTCGCTGTTGTGGTAGCGTCTTCACCTCGAGTATGGGAAGTTCTTATATCAAATCGAAGCAAGGTCAAATCAAACACGCCACGGTTAAGATTGACAATTGCAGCTTATCCACTAAAAACGCCATGCTAAGGAGTAGAGCAAAGACTCGTCGGCTTAGAGTAAATTTTATGTGTCCAGAAGACTTATTACCTTGTGAATTAAAAAAAAATCTGCTGGGATTGTCGGTTTAGTACAAAGCAGGATATATAATCATTTAACATTAATATGTTTTTTTTTTTTTTTTTTTTATTCAACAACAATATATCACATGCTGTTAACAGATTTCTTCACTGGTACAGCTATTTCAGTAAAGATATATATAATCATTTAACATTAATATGTTATCGTTCGGAATAAACTTATCAATTTGCCGCTAGACACACAACCGTCATCCATCAACCCATATTGTTCATTGTCTTACACGTCTTAAATCGACATGAGGAGTATTTTGGAAAACGAAATGTACAGACGACACATGACTCTTTTAAAATGGTTATATGTTTATACATGTATATTATATTGTTGGATACATGTATACTTAACTCTCAACAAACATATTATTATTTATTTGAAAAAGAAGTAATTAAGCTAATGACTTTCGAAGTGATGTTTCAAGTCAACATAGAAAAAAGAAAGATGACTGAAATCGAGGCTCAATATGAAGAACATTTTATTTCTTAGAAAAAGACCAATGAAAACAACAGCGTAGACTATGATAATCAAATACAAGTTATATGAGACATGTTGATTAAACTTAATTTAATTAGGTTTAGACGTCATAAGTACTGCGCAAACTTTCCGTAAACTACGGTATCTTTACGGATGTTTTGTGAATACGGCGTAAACGTTGCGAATAAGATGCGGATTTCTTCCGTAAACCATCCGTAAGCTTTCCGCAACTGAAATATTTACGGAACCTTCGTGAATAAGGTCCCTGGCATTCTGTAAGATTAATATAAAATTGAGATAGCTGTAGAGTTATATGAAAATCCAAGTTGAAATGAAAATGTTATAAAAAATTAAAGGTGACTATCTGAATTAACCCTAAACTGAAAATTTTACTTTTTTTTTACCTATTTAAAATTAAATCCATAAATTTGACAGCAATACATCAAATAACTAAACAACCTGGTATTCTGTAAGGTCAACATACAATTGAGATGTCTATAGAGTAATATGAAAATCTAAGTTGATTTGAAAATTTATAGAATTTTATGAAAGTAATGTCTGAAGTTAGTCTGAACTGAAAATTCTAGCTTTTTCATCTTTTAATTAAATCCTTAAAATTGACAGAAATGAACCAAGCTACCAATTTGTTGAGACCATATTCAGATTATACCAAGATAATTAAGTCCTCAATCACGTATTATTTAAAGTAAAAATGAGATCAAAGAGTGCTGTTGAGATTACGTTGAGTCGTTTCTATCAAATCTGTGCTCGACCAGTAAAAATATGATCTTTTCAGACTCTGAGCAGTTTGTAGTGTAGTATAAAAAAATATATATGTAGGACACATACTTATTTTCAGCATTCTAGTCATAGGACATTGAGTTTTTGTAGCCCAAATCAGTATAGGACATTGACGTTTTTTGTTGTTGTAACCAGAATATGCACTGGTCCCACCTGCCTGATAATATTGCATGGTCCCTAAGTATTTTTGTGATTTTACTTTTTACGATATATATTGAGCTAATTTGGAATGAATTCCATCTTCATGTCTGATATATCTGAGTTACAACTCTAGATTCTACTGGCAGGAATAGTAACACTAGGCCACCGAAAGCTGAATTATTAGTTCAGTCCAGGTTGTCGAGTGGTCTTGAGCGATGGACACATGTTTTATATTAATAACTACTCTAAATATCAGCACAACAATGCAGAAGCAAATGTATTTCTTCCCTCATCGGGATTCGAATCCATGCTAAAGGGAGACAACAAGCGACTGCACTGTGTCCATCGCTCTAGACAATTTGGCAACCTAGACTGAACTAATAATACAGCTTTCGGTGGCTTAGTGTTGTTACCTTTCTTCGTCGTTAGAATCTACAACTGTAACACAATATATGTACATGATATATTAGGCATGATAATTAAATTGATTGCAGATTAGCGTAATGTCTATCGTAAAGGATCGAAAGCACAGTCACAAAAATACTTGCATTAAGTGACAACTATATATATACGACAGATACTTCTACCCGAGTTTTAGAAAATGGACTTAAAATTATCTAACAACCTTATTTATGAAACGTTCTAATTTTTCACCTTAAAAAACAAAACATTTTCTTCGCATACAACTAAATTGACCAAACAGTCTAAGATTACAAAATAAACATTTTTGGTAAATATTCAAATTTAAAATGTAAACAAACGTTTGTTTTTGACAATCTTTTAAGTAAATCCTGTTTCCTACATAACAGATAATAGTCAGTACATCCTTTAAAGTGAATTAAAATAAATTTGAAGACCTTAAGAAGGAAATGACATAGTTGTTCTTACAAAGGGCACAAGTCACAATCACGAGTTTGCATAAGCTTCCTTGACCCATACATGTACTTAATCAAGGACTACATAAATATTAGTTGTACATGTAATGTACTAAATAAATCCCTGAGCAGTGGTGGTGTTTATTCCTTCACTTGTATAGATCAACAACGGTTAGATATTGGTCATATTTCAAAGATACATATGCATACTCAAATACCCAAATCTCGTTTTAATGATTTTTTCGTTTTTTTATGTTGTTTCGAATTGACAGAAAAAAATATTATAGTCCTTTCTTATATAATCCAATTATATTTAAATATACTAGACGTATAAGACTATATAAATAGGTAGATATAATATGATTGCTAATGAAACCACTCTCAAACACTGAGAGTCCAAATAATACGGGATTTAAGCAACTGTTGAATTATTTTATATTACTATAATGAAATTTGCAAATTAATTGGTAGGATATCATCTGCATAAAGATTCGAAATTAAAACATATCATGGTATCGTCTTTCGATATCAATCTCACTATTTCAGTTGAGAAAGAATTACATTCACTAACAGAAATTATTAGATGAATAAAATCTGATCTTAGATTTAGTTTTAATATCAATCAATTGATTGCAACTTTTTTACTGATGAGTTTCACTAAGCTATTTTTATTTTATAAATGGCATTTTAAGGCTAATAAAATATGCCTTCTAATCATAAGCTTATTTTAGAAACAACTTATATGAAGTCTTTCCGGTACTTGACGTTTCTTTAAGTAATTCATTTCCCTATATCATGTGAGATGTGTGTTCCCGTCATAAAGTAGGTGTTTTCTATAGTATTTGTCATTCTCCTTTTATTGTTATTTATAGTAACCCATTTCCGATTAATGTAAAAAAAAATGTTGAATAGAAGATCCAGGAAGTTAAAAGTAAGAGTCGGAAAATGTATCAAACCTTTTTCTGGCAAGTTAATCAAGAAGTGACAATATTCCTGTCCTAGAGCTAAGTCAGTTATGTTATACGGCAAGAACATGAGTATTGTATAGGTTATTGACATGAAGATATTAACAATCAGCCAATGAAACTACTTTGATATTTTTTAGTTCTTTTTTAAATTTATTAAATAGATAAAAGGCAACACATCCAGCTACTTAATAAAAAAATTAAATCACAAAAATACTGAACTCCGTACTGACATGACCGTGTATTTTTTTTTCCAAAATTCGAGGCATAAGTCTAAAAATAAGGCGGAGGAAGCCGTGTCTGTTGTTTTTTTTTTAATTTCTAGTTTTTGTGATATATTAATGGAACCTAATCAGAAAAGTTTGGATTGTTAATGGAAAGAACATCATCAATATATCTGAATGTGAAATTAAATGATCTTGCTTCTTTGATCTTCTTGTTTTTGACAAGTGTCTTAAGAAAATACGATTTATACGAAAATAAGAAGGTGGCAAGAAGAGTCGCTTAGTTTATTCCCATTGTTGAAAACCTTCAATTTCAAAATTTTAAAATCATTTATTTTTCAACATTGCGGAATCTGTGATCACAAGATCACACACTGGACGTTAAAACATAATATGATCGTATTATTTTATAAAATCCGAAGCTATGTGAGAGGTGTAATTAAGATTTATATTTTTCGTATGGATGATATCGGAGTTAATTATCACTTAGAAAACTTATTAATTGTATTTAAAATACATTATGTTCTATTTGTGGCATAAAAACTTAAACGCATATCTATGGGAAACAGGTCGCCAGACGAGTGCAGTGCTCACCGTTTTGTAGTATTCTAACAAAAAACAACTGTTTTTAAATCACTTTGCAAACACAATCGGATGCTCCCTAAGCCTTTATGTATTACACACATATATACAAAGACAAAAAAAAAAAAAAGAAAAAAAGAAAAAAAAAAGAAATTGTTCACTTCTCTCTCTCAAAAAAAATAATATCAAACTATTGTCATTTTAAGTCGGCCTCATATCTTGACTTACATCTAGAAACTGACAATGAGGATCGGTTCAAAACAAAATAAGATGATTTCAGCTTTCCAATTGTGAACTTTCCATTTCTAAGTAGCAACATTCCAGCAGCACTTGCATACTGGGTATACATCTCCCAATTGATACGATATTCCTGTGCTTGTATTTCCTATCATGATTTCCTTGATAGAAGGTTGCTGCTTACAAGGAAGCTATTAAACAAAGAATCCAAATGGGAAAGTTGAAATCATCCCTTCGTAAATTTTACAGACGCCTTCACGAGTTGGTTGACCGTTATGGAGTAACCGTTTCCCAGATGATATCGGATATGTTTTTTACGTCGTAACTACAATCCCTTTCCCTTTCATGAATGTGACCTACCGAATTAAACTATTTACTGAATGTTATAACATGAGCAACACGACGGGTGCCACACGTGGAGCAGGATTTGCTTACCCTTCCGGAGTACCTGGTATCACCCTTAGTTTCTTGGTGGAGTTCTTGTTGCTTATTCTTTAGTTTTCTATGTTGTGTCATTGTTTGCCTATTTGTCCTATTCTTTTTTAGCCATGGCGTTGTCAGTTTATTTTCAATTTATGAGTTTGGCTGTCCCTCTAGTATCTTTCGTCCCTCTTTTAAGAGATGTAGACATCATTTTAAATGATGTACAATAAATAAAAAGAATATTACAAAAGGTTTCACATCGGTGGGTGGTTTAGAACCTTAAAAATATAATACAAAAAGATTCATATGGACGGGTGAGGAAATTGTACTGCAAGCAATAAGAATTACCCTCGAATGGTCAAAATAAGAAAATAGATTTTCAACGTAAATATTTATCGCGAATTACCTGTCCGAACCATCGTACAAAGACACACTTAACTCTGATTTGATTTATTCATAGTAAACATGAACATGTTTATCGTATGACAACAGACCCGTGTACTATTGGTAGATAACAAACATGGGTACTTGTGCACAGGACCCTTTGTTTTAGCTGACTTCCCCTTTTCTTTTCTTAAACCCGTTATTTTTGTTTTTTGATAGTAAATAGTAAATACAACTCATTTCAAGTATACAATACTGTTATACCAACTGTCCCAGGTTAGGGGGAGGGTTGGGATCCCGCTAACATGTTTAACCCCGCCACATTATACATTATTTATGTATGTGCCTGTCCCAAGTCAGGAGCCTGTAATTCAGTGGTTGTCGTTTGTTTATGTGTTACATATTTGTTTTTCGTTCATTTTTTTTTACATATATAATGCCGTTAGTTTTCTCGTTTGAATTGTTTTACATTGTCTGATCAGGGCCTTTTATGGCTGACTATGCGGTATGGGCTTTGCTCATTGTTGAAGGCCGTACGGTGACCTATAGTTGTTAATGTCTGTGTCATTTTGGTCTTTTGTGGATAGTTGTCTCATTGGCAATCATACCACATCTTCTTTTTTATATGGTATATTTGTATTTAAAATACACTACAGAAAAACGAACTAATAATTGATTTCAAATAAAACTAATATCAACTGATTTTTGAAAAAATCGGAAAGCGAAAAAAAACTCCTGCCCACTAGTATTTATTGTCATAAACTTTCATTATCACTAAACTAGTACATATTTTTGTTTAAGAACAGAAGAAGCACAACACCTCCGGGTGCGGGATTTTCTCGCTGTATTGAAGACCATTCGATGACCTTCGGTTGTTTTCTGTTTTTGGTCGGATTGTTGTCTCTTAGGCATATTCCCCGTTTCTATTCTCAATTTTATATTGTTATCACTGACGTTCACGGGCAGC
The DNA here is from genome assembly GCF_965363235.1 of Mytilus galloprovincialis. Taxonomy (NCBI): domain Eukaryota; kingdom Metazoa; phylum Mollusca; class Bivalvia; order Mytilida; family Mytilidae; genus Mytilus; species Mytilus galloprovincialis. The sequence goes on along the minus strand of NC_134838.1, from coordinate 2,547,806 downwards.
ATATAATCTCGGTGTTGTATTTCATCGCTAATGTCCGATTACTTTTATATATTTTCATCAAAAACATTCTCTCGTTACTTTTTATATCAACTATTCAAATTAAGCTATTTTATGATACCGTCATAAAGTTAAAATTGAATTTAAATTAAAGAAAAGAATATGATTGTACAAACTTTTAATTCTTTAGCCTACTAAGAGTCACGAATTCATCTCCTGGCCTGCAAACGGTCAAACAGTTTTCTCATATTATAATATCTTTTATATTAATAAAATAATTTTATATATGATATAGTTATAGTGTATTGATATATTTAGATAAAAAAGTAGGGTCATTGACCTGATTAAAATCTTTTGTGAATGATACTGTAACATAGCTGCATTGTCAAGTTCAGGATTTTAATGAAATAAAGATAGATAATCCGGGGAAAAAATTGATTGATAATTTCGCGTGAAAAGTATGTTTGCATATTTAAAATGATTTAAAAATTACTATTGCACAAATTCGTGTATGAACCCCGAAAAAGATCAACCGGGTCCTACCCCTTTCGAGATGGCTTTCGAAAGTGTACACAAAGAAGGGCACGCATTGGTAAGAGTTAAAATGAGTATAAATACTAGTAGCTGACAACGTGTAAACTGTTCCTTCTTCACATGTTAAACCTGCCGTGTCGTTCATGGGGAATACAAATTCGGTGATAAATCTCATTCAGTGAAGCCATGCAAGGGGTTAAAGGAATGAAAAATTACTCCGAGAATTATAACATACCTGTGGTTATTTGTGACACGAACATTTAATAACTGTCAACCAACTCATGACGAAGGCCATGAAACTTTCTCAGGGATGCTTTTAACTTTACCAAAAGAAATCTTAGTTAATGATATCATATAATAATTAATATGCTCTGCAGTACTGTCCCTGTAATGTACATAGAAATTGAAAGTTCACAATTTGAAAATCGAAAAAAAAACTGAAAAAAAATCTATCTGTGTAAGTTTTGATAAGTTAAGTTAAAAGTTAAGATACAACAGAAGTAAGTGTATCTGTTGCCTTTTATATTTCAATTTATGTTCGATAATACATATACATGAACTGCCTTCCTTTCATTCCTTCTTGTGAAGAAAAACGGATAATTTTAGGGCATTTAATGCTGAGCAAAGCCCGTACATACCATTTAGGGAGCCATAACAGACCGTGTCGAACTGTTAAGTTCATTATACGTCTAATGAATGAACAAACACAAAAAAACATAAAAGAATAAAACCCTAAAGAGATTGAGAGTCGCATGATTTCCAAATGGAGATATTTCAAGCGAGCGATTTGACACAAAATCCTCTTGTACTATATGCATTCAACGTATTTCAGGTCCCGTGTTTTGAGTTACAGAAAATTTGTTTCGGCTAACCAGTTTAGATGGTCACCATTATTCTGTTTGATGTCATTTCCATTCATTCTTTCATATTAACCTGCTGCAAAATGATGCGATCGAAACTTCTTTATAAAATATCATCGTCAATTCTTTTCTTGTTTTATTTCAGTTGGAATTATTATTGTATTTGGAACTACTTTTAATTCATGACCTACATGTATTTTATATTATTTCAGTTAATCCTTTTAATAACTTTCTCACAGTAAGTAGGCCTCACATTACATGAATAGTAACAACACTCATTCCAAACACGAGGTTTGTTTCATAATTCTAATCAATATATACATATTTTCTAGATAAAACCAAACAACATCACGTACTCAAAACTTCTATTGTTTTGTATCAATATCATTCGATCAACAAAAACATAATAATAGTTTATATTATAGTTCCCGAGTCTTAGAGAACATGTTTTGATAGCCAATAGTTCGAAATGCACAAAGTTAATGTGAAACAACTAACCAATTATCTGCAAACATGACTAACACTTATCGTATCTGACATTCAAATTGCCATTTTATAAGAGAACAGGAGAGTTGTCTCATTGGCAATCATACCACATCTTTTTTTTGATATTTACTTTTAAACTATAGCATTACAGTCATAAGGATATACAACTTTATAAATATACTAGAAACAGAAGACAATGAAGTAAGTATACAATGTCTTATATTTATACATAAAAAGGGTATTACCAGGAATCGTATAAGACGCGGTACAGTACAACACACCATATCAACCGCCAGATTTCTCCGAAAAAACAGCAATAAAAAGACAAAATTACAACGACTAACTCACGGTACAAACAACTTGTGTTGTTGGGCTGCTGTTTAATTGAAGTACAATTATAAAATATATATGGTGTTATAAAAAAGTTAATTAACCGTCAAATGATGTGTTGTAATGTTGTTAAACACTGTATGTAAGTACATGTTCACTAGACCCCTATTAATATAGGGAGAGACCGTGCTTGATCTTCATATGATCATATGACCTTTCAATCAGCTAAAAAGAGCGACGAAAGATACCAGAATGACAGTCAAACTCATAAATCGCAAATAAACTGACAACGCCATGGCTAAAAATGAAAAAAGACAAACAGACAAACAATAGTACTCATGACACAACATACAAAACTAAAGAATAAGCAACACGAACCCACAAAAAACTAGGGGTGATCTCAGGTGCTCCGGAAGGGTAAGCATATCCTGCTCCACACGAGGCACCCGTCGTGTTGCTTATGTGATAACAAATCCGGTAAATAGTCTAATTCGGTAGGTCACATTCATGAAAGGGAAGGGGATTGTAGTTACGACGTAAAGAACACATCCGATATCATTTGTGAAACGGTTATTCCATAATAAAATTAACGGTACCAAATTGAATGTTCTTTCACCCTATGCGCATTTCGACAATACATGTCTCTTCAGTGATGCTCGTGGCCATAACGGTCAACCAACTCGTGATGGCGTCCGTAAAATTAACGAAGGGATGATTTCAACTTTACCATTTGGAACTCTTGGTTTAATAGCTTCCTTGTTTAATAGCTTAATTGAGGTCTGAAACTGGCATATTAGTTACAGTTACTGCTAGTTGTCCTTTGTTATTAATGTATTATTGTCATTTTGCTACTTTCTTTTGTTACGTATTCTGACATCATACTCGGACTCCTTTTCAACTGAGTTTTACTGTACGTTTTGCTGTTTGTGGTTGTCTTTTTTTTACATTTGCAAGAAGTATAGGGGGGGGGGGGTTGATATCTCACAAAACATGTTTAACCCCGCTGCATTTTTGCGTCTGTCCCAAGTCAGGAGCTTTTACCGGTCTTTGTAAGTCTTGTATGATTTTTAGTTCATTTGAATGTTTAGTATGACGTTCAAAATCACTGTACTGTTGGATTGTGTCGCTGTGTTGAAGACCCATTAGTGACTTTCGGTTAGTTTTTTCCTCTGTGGTAACTCTTCTTTCGTTTAAACAAACTTCAGTCATTACTTTACCGTCGGACGTTTATTTGTAGTTCAAGGACACAGTTATCGTTCTTTGGTTTTCGTTGACATGAATATATTCCCTAGTTGAACAGTGTATTACATTTGTTTTGATTCACTTTCCCAATTTATTTCTAAATGCTTAATGCATGCAATATAAAGTAAGGGGATGGAATTACATGTTGAAAATATTTGGGTGCTAAATCTTTATGTTAAGTAGTGATTTGGTGCAGTTAAAAAAGGTCAACAATTAGTATATCAGAAGTTGCCAAACTGAATTTTACACCCCTTTAACACAGAATTGTTAATATTTTGAGTTAGAGCTGATAAAAATTTCTATAATTTAATATTATTTGTCCCAATAGTAGTACACTACACTATAAAACTCTTTTGAGATAGAGCAGGTGCGATTTTGTTAATTTGAATTCATTGTCTATTGGAAATGCCCTTCGAAATAACTGTGTTCTCGAGCCAAATATTATTATTGAATTCACAAACTTCTTTTGAAACATAATCAGATGACTGTGTTTTCTATATAAACTAAAACATAATTGGTATATTAACTGGAACTCTATTTCTTTCTAAAACAGAATGACGACGTTGCTAATGTTGATCAATTTCACAACAATCTATCTGCCTTATTCAGGTAGCCAGAATTCAACATCAAACTATCCGCCATATACAGGTAGTCAGAATTCCACAACAGAATTTACACCTTACACAGGTAGACATAGTTCCACAACAGAATTAACACCTTACACAGCTAAACAGAATTCCACAACAAACTCCGTGCCTTATACAGGTAGTCAGAATTCCACAACAGACTATCTGCCTAATACAGGAAGTCAGAATTCCAAAACAAACTTTCTGCCTTATACAAGTAGTCAGAATTCCACATCAAACTATCCGCCTGATACAGGTAGTCAGGATTCAACAACCATCTCTCTATCTGATACAGGTAGTCAGGATTCAACAACCGACTCTCTGCCGGATACAGGTAGTCAGGATTCAACAACCAACTCTCTACCTGATACAGGTAGTCAGGATTCAACAACCTACTTTCTGCCTGATACAGGTAGTCAGGATTCAACAACCGACTTTCTACTTGAAACAGGTAGTCAGGATTCAACAACCGACTCTCTACCTGATACAGATAGTCAGGATTCAACAACCGACTCTATACCTGATACAGGTAGTCAGGATTCAACATCCGACTCTATACCTGATACAGGTAGTCAGGATTCAACAACCGACTTTCTGCCTGATACAGGTAGTCAGGATTCAACAACCGACTCTCTACCTGATACAGGTAGTCAGGATTCAACATCCGACTCTCTACCTGATACAGGTAGTCAGGATTCAACAACCGACTTTCTGCCTGATACAGGTAGTCAAGATTCAACAACAGAATCCCTGCCGTATTCATTAAGCGAGACTTCCACAATTTTGACGACACTTTTGTTCGGCAAAATCAGTAATGCATGCGGTGCCGCGCCCTATGTTAATGCAGCAAATGTTGCAATTAACCGTAATCAAGCGATATACAAGTGTTACACGGGATATATTTTGGCGGGACGTTTTAATAACCTTGTATGTTTCAATGGGGATTGGAGAGGCAACTTACCAATCTGCAAATTGCAAAACATACAACCTATAGGAACTGTTACCACACCTAAAATAATTGTTACCACACCTATAGGGATTGCCATCAAACCTATAACAATTGACAACAAACCGGAAATTAACAACCATATTCAGTCTGGTAAGTGATGCATTCTTCTAGCTATCGATAACATCTTCCTCTTGATAGACTTCTTCTGTTTATCGATATCACCGTCCGGCTTATAGACCTCTTCTTCTCTATCGATAACATTGTCCACAATAGACTTTGTCTGGCTATCGATAACATCGCCTCTTTATAGAATTGTTCTGGCTATTGATAACATCTTCCTCTTAATAGACTTAATCTGTCTATCGATAACATCTTCCTCTTAATAGACTTCTTCTGGGCAATCGATAACATCTTCCTCTTAATAGACTTCTCCTGGCTATCGATAACATCTTCCTCTTAATATACTTCTCCTGGCTATCGGTATCATTTTCCTCTTTATAGAATTCTTCTGGCTTTCGATAACATCTTCTTCTTAATAGACTTCTGGCTATCGATAACATCTTCCTCTTAAAAGACTTCTTCTGGCCATCGATAACATCTTCCTCTTAATAGACTTCTACTGGCTATCGATAACATCTTCCTTTTAATAGTCTTCATCTGCTTATCGATAAAATCGTCTCTTTATAGAATTATCCTGGCTATCGATAACATCGTCTCTTTATAGAATTCTCCTGGTTATCGATAACATCGCCTCTTTATAGAATTCTCCTGGCTATTGATAACATCTTCCTCTTAATAGACTTCTCCTGGCTATCGATAACATCTTCCTTTTAATAGACTTTTCCTGGTTAACGATAACATTTTCCTTTTAATAGACTTCTCCTGGCTATCGATAACATCTTCCTTTTAATAGACCTCTCCTGGTTATCGATAACATCGACTCTTTATATAATTCTTCTTGCTATCGATAACATCTTCCTCTTAATAGACTTCTCCTGGCTATCGATAACATCTTCCTCTTCATAGACTTGTCCTGGCTATCGATAACATCTTCCTCTTAATAGACTTCTACTGGCTATCGATATCTTCTTCCTCTTTATAGAATTCTTCTGGCTTTTGATAACATCTTCTTAATAGACTTCTGGCTATCGATAAATCGATAACATCTTCCTCTTAATAGACTTCTCCTGGCTATCGATTACATCTTCCTCTTAATAGACTTCTCCTGGCTATCGATAACATCTTCCTCTTAATAGATTTTTTACTATCGATAACATCTTCCTCTTAATAGATTTTTCCTGGCTATCGATAACATTTTCCTTTTAATAGACTTCTCCTGGTTATCGATAAAATCGTCTCTTTATAGAATTCTCCTGGCTATCGATAACATCGTCTCTTTATAGACTTCTTCTGGATATCGATATGATCGTCCTCTTAATAGACTTCTCCTGGATATCGATTACATCTCCCCCTTAATAAACTTCTCCTGGCTTTCGATAACATCTACATCTTAATAGACTTATTTTGTCTACCAAGAACATCTTCCTCTTAATAGACTTCTTCTGGCTATCGATAACATCTTCCTCTTAATAGACTTCTACTGGCTATCGATAACATCTTCCTTTTAATAGACTTCATCTGGTTATCGATAACATCGTCTCTTTATAGAATTATCCTGGCTATCGATAACATCGTCTCTTTATAGAATTCTCCTGGCTATCGATAACATCGCTTCTTTATAGAATTCTCCTGGCTATCGATAACATCTTCCTCTTAATAGACTTCTCCTGGCTATCGATAACATCTTCCTTTTAATAGACTTCTCCTGGTTATCGATAACATCGTCTCTTTATAGAATTCTCCTTGCTATCGATAACATCTTTCTCTTAATAGACTTCTCCTGGCTATCGATAACATCTTCCTCTGAATAGACTTCTCCTGGCTATCGATAACATCTTCCTCTTAATAGACTTCTTCTGGCTATCGATAACATCTTCCTCTTAATAGACTTCTCCTGGCTATCGATAACATCTTCCTCTTAATAGACTTCTCCTGGCTATCGATAACATCTTCCTCTTAATAGACTTCTCCTGGCTATCGATAACATCCTCTTCTTAATAGACTTCTCCTGGCTATCGATAACATCTTCCTCTTAATAGACTTCTGGCTATCGGTAAATCGATAACATCTTCCTCTTAATAGACTTCTCCTGGCTATCGATAACATCGTCTCTTTATAGAATTCTTCTGGCTATCGATAACATCTTCCTCTTAATAGACTTCTCCTGGCTATCGATAACATCTTCCTCTTAATAGACTTCTCCTGGCTATCGATAACATCGTCTCTTTATAGACTTCTCCTGGCTATCGATAACATAGTCTCTTTACAGACTTATTGTCTACCGATAACATCTTCCTCCTAATAGCATTTGTCTGGCTATCGAAATCATCGTCTTCTCAATAATTTTCTTCATTTTTTATATGTATGATAGATTTTAAAGAAGCCGATCAATGTCAGGGTGGAGTTATATATTTCAATTCCTCGTTACAACGAATTAGTTAATCGTTATACTAAGATTTATTATTATTAAGCTCGTTTAAATGAAGAAATATACCAGTTGAATAAAACATATTGCATTTAAATGAAAAGTTTTTGCAACCAATACCATGCTATAAGTAACTGGTATATTGTTTGTTTAAGAGGTATTAATTTGTTCTTAGATTAAAATATGCTTTGTTGAAGTTAATTGTTCATGATATAAAGTATTTATTTATCTTTCAGTTCCTTTATGGTTGTTGATTATTCTTGGAGCAGTTGGCGTGTGTGCGGCCTTGTTATTTTTGTGCTGTATGTTAGCATGTTGTCTCAAATGTTTGGGGTAATTATATCAAATTCTGTCATTAGGTTTACAGATTCAAATATCATTCCGATCTTTCAACATGTCAAAGAAGATCATTTACAAATGTTTTGTGTACTTTAATATGTAGAACACTGTGAATTTATACATCCCTATACTAGAGTACAAGTTAGATAAAATTGATAATTTCTGTAATTTTGTAATTTGCCATTATCAAATGTTGTTTACTAATGTTCATGCATTTGATGGTTAAATGTGACCCTTGAGATTTAGTGTATTATAACAAAGTTCTTACGTTTTATAGACTTTTATGCAGAATATATGGAAAATACAATATATGATATTTGTACCGACAAATAATATTGAATATATATATATATATATATATATATATATATATATATATATATATATATATATATATATATATATATATACAGTAATTCGTTTGATAGGTGGTGTATGAGAGTCTTAAAAAAAAACATCACTAAAAAATTGCTCAATCCTCCAATACAGATGTCAACATTATTTTCTTATTTATTTTTCACATATTGAATTCAGGTGTTGGCATATGAGATCTAATGGAGATAAAGGTAGCTTTTGGAGTCGACGTGACAACCGAATACATAATGACCCCTCGAATAGGACAAACAATATGGCGACCGCGAAGAACAAGGTAACAATTCATTAAAACAATACTAGACTTATGAATTTATCTATTGGACGCAATTTGCATCCACATAGTACCAAGCCCAACAATGGTGACTGGGAATAGAAAAATTGTCATTTTCTTTTGGTAAGAACCCATGCAACTTCTCTCGTCTGTTGCATTGCCAATTTTCTATCCCTATCCAATACACCTCATTTTCCAGTGGTGGTCAAAATGTCCCGTCCTTCATCCTTCTCGCCCCTATTACTGGAATTTAACATTACATGTATTGTTAATTTTTTTCTGTCCGCAACATGAATTCAATATTTGCCACTGGACGTTGAACAACCAACAATCAACCATAACAAACGAATCGTTATTACAGCACGAACTATACATCTGAAATGCCAAAGAACCTTAACTTTTTATTCGGACCGGAATCGTTTCCTGGGTTTACAAAGGCTCGGCATGAGAAAATGTGAAACAATTCAAATCGACCATTTGAGTTATGCTTAATTAATAAGCACGACACACAGTAATCAACGACAACCACTAAATTACAGGTCCATAACGAGTGTAGCCGGGCTAAACGCGTTGATGAGCGTTTAACTTTCTCATAACCCTATATATAGCTAGACAATGCAGTAACAGCAAAACAGTATAATAAACCGTAAAACATCCATTTGAAAGTACCAAACTCATTATATTAACATGGAGAAAATGAAAACAATTTAAAAATGACAATCAAAACCTCATACAGTACCGATTTGAGAGTATTCGCATCCCCTGTAAGCTAGTTCAAAGATGATAACAACTAATGAAGTAATGAAGTTGTACAAAACTTAAATATCAATCAGTACACATCCGACGGATTTAGTATAAAAACATCATAAACAATGGCAAGTAAGCTATTTACATATAAGTGATAACTTTCAAAATCAATGTTCTTGACAACAGAGAGAAAAAAAGCTTTGCATCACATTAAGTGATACGTGAGACTCTATTGATGATTTTTTTTTCAGACAACAAAAACTGTACATGGAAATCTTAAATCCAATAAGAATTCACAATTGACAAATACTAGTATTGTTCCTGAGAAGAAACTTTCTACTGCTTACCAACCACCAGGATACGCGAAATTTATTGAAGCGAAACAAAGAGCAGCAAAACCACCGGCAGACAAATGGATGCCACACAAAAAAGATGTGCGGCCTAACAATACAAGTACTAAATGATTTAGATTTACAAGTGTATCTGTATTTTAGGCTTATTGACCTTATGGAACGTTGTTCCTTGATTTATTCTATAGTGTGATTTCAGAAATGATGAGCGAATGCCTGTATATATGTAAAGTCTCGTTTAGTGAGAGAGTGCCAAATTGTTATAGTTTTTAGTCTCGAGCAAGGGAGGAGAGAGGTAGGATGAAAAATGTTTTTCTACATTTTGTTTAGTTGTAATCTATATCCTTCATATTATTTTCTACTCTAATCGGTCTTGATTTTTTTATAAGATTATTCTAACATATTTTACATAAATGTCATCCTTTCCTGCTTTTTTTTCCGAAGTTTCATCCTAGACTTCCCTTATCCCCTTAAAATCAAATGGAAGCTCCCTAATGAAAAATAGTTCTAAAAATTCTTAATGAATTGTAAATATGTAGAACTGCTAATGTATATATGGGAGCTTATTTATGCCAAATCACTTTGTAGTGGTCTTTTTCGTAAGATAAATTCAATTTGACTGATCATGATATGTAATTTATGTAAACGAATTTTGATATAAACATAAAAAAATGTGTGTTTTATGATAATTCCAGCTGTAATTTGTGTTTAACATCATTTAACGTAACCGGGTTAGAGACACAGATAACATATACAGAAGAAGAAGTTGTACGATGAAATCCAGGAAATATTGTACTCTATTGATGTTAATTTAGTTTCCGATACTTGACCTTCCCTAGAATTGTCGATATTTGAAAAGTCAAATATGGGTGTATAGCATTGATAAATTAACTTATCCTTTTTCCTGTTCATCAATCGAATTCTACTTCAAGAGAATGTCGTTTTATTTATTGTTTAAACGACAAATTGTTTGTATCAATAAACAATCATTTATGAAAACAATGAAAACACTTATAGTTATATTACTCTAGCGTCAGTAGTTTGAGAGCAAAATCAGTATTAGTAATTCAATTTTGATTTAAAGCGTTGTTATTGTTATTTTTTTGTTCTAGATATATTGATTGTTGATGTTTCAGCAGCGTCTACTGACATTGGTGTAGTGGTTAGTGTATCGGACGTCTAACACAAAGGTTCCTTGTTCGATTCCCGGTCAGTCTCTTCCTTGACACCATTTGCGAGTATGGTCTTGAGGAAACTATGATAGTCCGTCGGAATGGGACGATAAATGGCTGACCCATGTTAAGAGAGAGCCATATCTCTTGCACGTAAAAGACACCCTTGTAGATTTCGAAAATGAGCAGGGTAATGCCGCTACAAGGCAGCATTCGCACCCGCAAAGTGGAAAGGGATTAATATAAGTTGCAAAACTTATTTCCTAATACACTATAAATTTATATGTTTAAAATAAAAATAAAATAAATAAAATACTGACTTTTCTGATCAGTTCAGTCACTTAAATTAAAAATGTTTAAAAAAAGTATTTGTTTCACTCAAAGGATCAACATCTGAAGTAATTTCAGAAATTTGATATGAAAAGCAGGAAAATGGCTCTTGTGTGATGAACATCTGTGAAATTTGTTTCACTACCTCTTCTGAAATACCGCCGAACATGAATTGAAATTTCACGTTCGGACGAAAATGAATCATTCAAAAATATTTATATGAAACTATACAACGATTAAAGAGTGGCATAAGATACAACAAGCTTATTATGGATATCTAATCAAACTGATCATAAGTCAAAAAGAAACTGACAACGACAGGGCATAAAGAGAGGGAAGAAAAAAGGAGAAGACAAACAACACTATACAAAACCAAACCTAGAAAACTAACGACGCAGCAATTGAAAAAAAAAAAAACAACATAAAAAATGAAGGCCGAATAATTATGTTGTGCTTACATGACGCCCTGGTTCATTTGGTCTTTTTATTTTAATGTGTCGCTAAACATTAAAATTAGAAGGTGTGGTAAGATTACAAATGAGACACCTCACCAGGCATATAAACATTTCTTGACCTTCCCACAAATGATACAAGAATACGAGGATGAGATATGATTGCCAATGAGACAACTCTTAGTCCCCACCAGAAATAAAATGCCATATAAGTCACCGTACAGCCTTTTACAATGAGCAAAGTATATTTTACTGTATCTGGGTCTCCCTAAATCATATTTTGAATACAGGTCTTCTCTATAGCAATTCCTATTCATTTCTTCATTTAATGCATCCGTTAAATCGAAAACCCAAATCAAACAACAAAACGCTCGCTAACCTGCTTTTAAGGTATTGTTTTGCGAACACTTGCGAACACACATACAAAGACATACCATTTGACAAAGATGAGATTTTGGCAAATAACAAGTCCTTCATGGCTTCAATGAACATTACATTGAACAGCAAATCTTACCTTGTTTGTATTGAATACCTAAAATTCACAAAATTCCGTTCAAACAATGGTACATTGCCGGCTCATCTGCATGTTCCACTAGAGAATTGTCCATTAGATTGACTAAAATTCTGTCCGTAGTGAAAGAGGGTCTTCAGGAATAGCGTACATCATCATGTTTATGACTTTATGACTTGTATGACTTTGTATTTTGGAACATAAAATTTTGAAAGTTGTAATTTTACTACATCAACAAAATGTACGTAATGTTGTATTGTTATATCATATGACAGATAACAATAAGACATTTTACTAAGTAAAAACAGAGCAATTATATAGATTACGGATGGCACTTCAAGACAATACCACCGTTCTAATAGACGTATACTGTTTTATAGAAATATATATACAAATGAAAAGTATACGTTATATACATTGGACGCTGTATATGTTAACTTTTTTTTTTTTTTAGATATGTACATGTAGTTGAGATTTGAATAAAATTAAAAAAAAAAAATCTAAAGATACGGAATCACTTTTCTTTCTTTTAGTATTTTTTTTTCTTCTCATTAAAGAAATAAATTATAGATAATTCTTCATTTGTTGTTTTTTATTCTATAAAACACCGACACGAAACAAGCAAAATATACTAAACACTGGACAAAAGAAACGTTACATAGACGGGTTTGTTTTTGTATTTATAAATGTAACGTTTCTTTTGTCCAACAATATATCCACACAGATTCATATTTTGATCATGCATATGAAGTCCGCGAATGACAATTCAACAGGACAATTTATCAGCATGCAATCAGTTGAAATAGTGCGTTAAAAAAACGTACTTATTTCTTTAAAGGATTTCGGAAAAAAAAATATTATAGAAGATTAATTCTACTCATCAGAGTTTGTTAAGATGCATATTTTCGAAGGAAGTGTCAAAAACATGGGGGAATGGGGCCGGACAGTGGGTGGCCTTAATACTAGGAAAATCCCCCAAAAATAATAAAATATATTTTGTCACGGAATTACATTATATCCATGACTAGAAACTTACGTACATATTATGTTGTTTTGTATCTGTATTCCAAGACTTTTATGTATTCTGTAAACAGTGCAATATGACCATCAAATTGTTACATTGATAGAAGTTAGTGGTATACATTTGACAAATCGATAAAATTATAAGTGAGTTAAGCACGACCGTAAGATCCGTTACGAACAGCTGTTCTATTTTCATTTTTAAAGTTACGTACAGCTTCTCGTTTTTTTAAAAAAAGTTGTATATATTACCATTATATCGTTATTTTATCTCCAGAACACTTGATATTTGTGTTGTTCTATATATCTCACAGACAATTACCAATTTTCTCTATCGACAATGCTTCCGATCAAAAGAATTTGAGAAACATAAAATCTTATCGATACTGCCATCTACCATATTGGGCGGTCCGTAACGGAATGTACGGACGACCGCTTTCCCCCAGTGACCTTAGTAGCAATATACCAACTTCACCTGTATATGGGATATACATTTCCAAACTTATTCGCTATTCAAGAGCTTGCAGCTCCTTCTCAGACTTTGTAAAACGTCATTAGTGTCTGACCAGAAAGTTGACGAACCAGGGGTATGTCAAAGAATTAACGTCTCGTCCTTTTCTAAAAAAGTTCATCGGAAGGTACCAAGACCTTGCTGATAAATTTTCCGTATCAACTTCACAAATAATACATGACGGTCTTGATGTGTAGATTCTGCGTACTGACGTTGTTTATAATCTTAACTACGTTTTATATTGTCCTTTTATTTGTCTTTCAAGTTGTTTAATTATTAATATTACTTTTACTGTTTGTATATATAAAAAAGAAGATGTGGTATGATTGCCAATGAGACAACTCTTCACAAGAGACCACAATGACACAAAATTAACAACTATAGGTCACCGTACGCATGGTCTGTTTTATGTGATATTCATTTGACGTGGCTTGGTACCTACATTGTATACAAAATGAATGTGTTTGTATTATCTTTCATTTTTGCTGGTGTGTTTAGTATATGCGACTTTTGTGTGGTTCATTGTTTCGCTGTACTTTTAAAGATCCCGGCATTATGTTATTGTTCTATTATATGTCATTATGTATTGTTCGATGATAAATTTGATAATAATTTGAACGAATTATTCCATTCGCGTAGTAGTATTAATCATAAATTTTAATGAAAAATTATTTTTAAATCAACGAATGACGGACTCAGGATCACATTCGAACTACATTAATACCAAATTGACACAAAGGTGTATGCCTGTGGATTTTTAATGACACAAAGGTGTATGCCTGTGGATTTTTATTTTTTACAGCGAATTCATTAATCATCAGTTCCTTTTTAGGCAAATGAAACAAGTGAAACTGCGAGCTACTGCTCACTGATGATACCCCCGCCGCAAGTGGATAATATTAATAGTGTAAAAATATGCAAGTGTTCGGTAAACAGGAAGTTGTCGAGTGATGAATCTGAAAACGCATCACACGGTATAGCTGACTTATAAAAATCCTGAAACCAAATTTCAGAAATCCTTGTATTGTAGTTCCTGAGAAAAATGTGACGAAAATTTTTAACTTGGTTATCATGTGTAAAATCATACAAGTGTTCGGTAAATAGGAAGTTGTCGAGTGATGAATCTGAAAACGCATCACACGGTATAGCTGACTTATATAAATCCTGAAACCAAATTTCAGAAATCCTTGTATTGTAGTTCCTGAGAAAAATGTGACGAAAATTTTCAACTTGGCTATCATGTGTAAAATCATACAAGTGTTCGGTAAACAGAAAGTTGTCGAGTGATGAATCTGAAAACGCATCACACGGTATAGCTGACTTATATAAATCCTGAAACCAAATTTCAGAAATCCTTGTATTGTAGTTCCTGAGAAAAATGTGACGAAAATTTTCAACTTGGCTATCATGTGTAAAATCAGACAAGTGTTCGGTAAACAGGAAGTTGTCAAGTGATGAATCTGAAAACGCATCACACGGTATAGCTGACTTATATAAATCCTGAAACCAAATTTCAGAAATCCTTGTATTGTAGTTCCTGAGAAAAATGTGACGAAAATTTTCAACTTGGCTATCATGTGTAAAATCAGACAAGTGTTCGGTAAACAGGAAGTTGTCAAGTGATGAATCTGAAAACGCATCACACGGTATGGCTGACATATATAAATGTTGATACCAAATTACAGAAAGGGTGGATGTGTAGTTCCTGAGAAAAATGTGACGAAAGTTTCATGGGACGGACTGACTGACTGACGGACGGACTGACGGACTGATGGACGGACGGACGGACTGACAGACAGAGGTAAAACAGTATACCCCCCCTTTTTTAAAGCGGGGGTATAATTATCATATTAATTGAAAAATAGTAACACTTTAAGAGATTGATTTTACAAGAAATCAGTTTCATTTATTTTCTATTTCAATTTTTAAAAATTCTTCTCAAGTTAAACAACTTGAATAAAGTGTTTTAACCGACAAAAATACCAAAAAAGTACTTGTATCATACATTATGATACTTCAAGAATGATTATCAGTCCATAAGGAAGCGGCTAGCCAAATAGTAACAGCTCTGCTCCGACATGTTTAGAATATTAAAGCTCGATTTGAATTTTCAGTGTATATAGTGGAACTGTCCAAAGTGATGAAATTAAGATTTCAACTCTCAAACGCAAATCTGAGCTCAAAGCATTTTTGACTATTCTGTTTACACGCTTTATGATCATACGCTTACACAAAAAATACAGTTTTAATTTCTAAAGTTATTGGTCAGAAAATTCAATTAGTGTGTGTTTACACAGAATAATATTAACAAAACCCCAGCAAAATAGCCGAAACCTGGGTACGGTATCAGAGCTTTGTCACAAACAGATAGATTCCTCCACATTTTTCTTCTAAATGTTTAGTTTTGTTAAATTTTCGCACTGACATTTATTTTGCAAGGTACTAGCGAACATTTGTATGTACGGAAAACTGTGTGTGTGTCTCTCTGTACATTGACTGATTTTGCTTCAAAAAATTGCCACATAAATTATCTGTCTAATAAAACTGCTAGATGCAAACGCACGGACATGGTGCAATTTCATACGTTTTATGCGATAAACAATGCTGAATATCTTTTCGTGGATACATCTTTGCGTATTTTAAAATACCTTAAGCAATAATAAAAAAAACTATACGTTGAATTACTACATGTACGTGCCTTCAAATCTTCCCTAGAACTTAGAATAAACGCAATATCATACTAAATAAGTTTTCTCTAACTGTATTGTTCGTTCCTCCAAATATGTCGACTTTGTTGTGCGTTTTTAAATAATCGCTGTACAGTTCGTTGACAAAACCGTCACAAATCACTTTCTTACTTTGGTATTTGAGATGTCATTGGTTACCCTTTTTCTGTATTTTATTGTATTTTTTTGTTAACTTATAGTCAAAGAAGTTGAACATGTGACCTCAAAGTGGGTTTCGTTAGATCTCCCACGCGACATATCAGAAAACGGGAGCGATGAGAGATCGGTTTTTAATTAGATTGATGCAATGCCAAATATAAGCAAACAGTATCAAGAGGACGTACGATCTTTGTGGTCTCATAAGCGTGTATATATTGTAAAAATGTTAAGTGATGTTCTTATTTAACAGGTACAGCAAAACTTTCTACATTGTAGCCATTTTTTTTATCTATGAAAAAGTTTGCAAAGGCCTAGAGTGAGTGAGAAATTTACTAGTAGATATAGATATAGGAAGATGTGGTTTGAGTACCAATGAGACAACTCTCCATCCAAATAACAAATTTTCTTTTTCCGACCGGTAGTAAAACCTGGTCGAAGTTGGTCAACCCTATAGCTATGTGGGACGTAAAAGTACGCCATCACGTCTGGTCGGAATGGGAATACATTTTAACAAGATCCAATGTCTTGTGTAATAAGAGCACCATGCTCACTACACTGTACGAACCCTTGCAAAAACTTTATGAGGGGTCCATAAATGGCCTGTTTCAAGACAATATTTGTGTCCTTATTTTATCCAGTGGAACTTCAAACTTCCCTGACGTGATTCCAGAGAGCCTGGAACTTCAAACCTCCCTGACGTGATTCCAGAGAGCCTGGAACTTCAAATCTCCCTGACGTGATTCCAGAGAGCCTGGAACTTCAAACTTCCCTGACGTGATTCCAGAGAGCCTCTTTCCAGGGCTTACGTTAAGCAATCAATAATCAACCATTACGTACGCGTGTCATTAACAAATACAGGGATCCAGCAAATGTTCAGTATCAACTTTGAAACGTTTACAAATATAAAAAAAAAAACATAATCGAAGAAAGCAAACCAGCTAATATTAAGAATTATCTCTTCATCGTTATATCTCCACATTAAGAAAAAAGTATTAGTGCTGGTTATAAGTTACATCTTCATTGTATATATATATTATTTAGCCTTAATGTAACTCTGTTGTCATCCTTGACCCCCTTATACCCGCCTCTGAGATTCAGGCCAAAAGCCTATAATTCATTGATTGTTTTTGATTGCTGTCTATATAAAAAAAGATGTGGATATTGAGACAACACTCCACAAGAAATCGCACGACACAAAAGTGAACAGCTATAGGTCACCGTACGGCCTTCAATAATGAGAAGCCCATACCGCATAGTCAGCTTTTAAACACATCGAAATGACAAATGTAAAACAATTCAAACGAGAAAACTTCGGTCTAATTTGTGCACAAAATGGTAAACCAAAAGGTATAACCACTGTATTACACGTTCCTGGCTTCGGACAGGCACATACATAATATGGCGACATTAAACATGAATTAGCGAACACACAACCTGTATACACAAAAATGTATGTTTAAAAAATTATGAGGCACGAGATACATTAAGTTTTGAATATTTAATAATACCGAGCACGTTTTATCATTGATATCGTCGTGCATTTTGTTTTTACGTTTGTGTATAAAATGTCACGTATTTGAAAAACCTTTTAGTATGTAATGAGTATTATGGGAAAGAATATATTGGAGCAAAATATCCGAAGAATAGATATTGGATTTTCTTAAAAAGTATCAATTCTTTACTGTCTGAACTCAGTGGTACAGGGTGTGTTCGATTCGAACTCGTCAACGTCCGGATTCATCTGTATCGGGGTTATATAGGGTGAAGTTGCCTGTCATTTACTAGTCTCGGTTATCCAGACGCTTGAATTTTACAAATCAAAGTATATTCATAATGCGTCTGGGTGATCCATTAAATGAAGCTCATTATATATGGAAAAGTGTGAAAACAATAGTTAAGATGTAAAGGCAGGAGAAATAAAAGCAAGAATAAGTACTCAAACGTACATATTCCAAGCCAAAAAAAGCTAAGTTCGATCCAAAAGTTAACCCGATGTGTACAATCTGTCAACAGGGAAATGAAGATCTAGAACATTTTATTCTACACTGCAAAGAATTAGAGCAAATAAGATCTAAGTATTGCTCAAAAATCGAACAGACAATGGATGAAATTGATACCTCAACATACAAGAATATCATACAACAAGGGAATTTACTGCAGCTCATAATGGACTGTACTAGCAAGGACAACTCAACTGTGTATGAAAACATTGAAACTCTAATAAAATTGAGAATGGAAATGGGGAATGTGTCAAAGAGACAACAACCCGACCAAATAAAAAACAACAGCAGAAGGTCACCAACAGGTCTTCAATATAGCGAGACCCGCACCCGGAGGCGTCCTTCAGCTGGCCCCTAAACAAATAAATACTAGTCCAGTGATAATGAACGCCATACTAATTTCCAAATTGTACACAAGAAATTAAAATTAAAATAATACAAGACTAACAAAGGCCAGAGGCTCCTGACTTGGGACAGGCTAGAAATATGTGTTATGAGATGCACTTGCTGCGCACGAAAAGGATAAAAAAAACTTGATCACAAGTACAGTATAAGAAAACCTTTTAAAAATAAAATAGTTCCTTACTAATAGTATATCATCTTACTATTTTATTACTTATAAGATCTTAAAATAAATCTGCTCTTTTTAAATGTTTTAAGATAACAGTTATAATTTAAAGAATAATGACAAGATTTCCATATAGTAAATTAAGCTGTGAAGAAAATTTATTTTAATATTATAGCTTATTTTTTCTCAAACCCCAACCCTTTTACATAAGTCTTATAAAATAACCTTTTCATTGTAGATCCCGATGTATGTATAGCACTCTTAATAACTAATAATTATAAGTAAGTTTAATTTGAGACCATTTTAATTCTTATTTGTAAATATATGCAGTTGTTACATAACGTTTTCTTACACCCCAGCACATATGAATTATTATATATTTTTTAAAATTTTATGATGACAATCCTATGAATTAACTATGATATTTATTATTTAGTATATTTATTATTATCACAAAATTCAGTCATCTGTATATAATTAAATGTTTCCTTATGTTTTAAGGTGTACATAGTTGCTAAAACTATACCCTTTGGGTAGTGCTTCACAATTAATAGAGGAATATACAAGAATATGCAATATGACCATTAAATTGTTAAATTGATAGAAGTTAGTGGTATACATTTGACAAATCGATAAAATAATTAGTGAGTTACGCACGGCCGTAAGATCCATTACGAACAGCTGTTCCATTTTCATTCTTAAAGTTACGTACGGCATCTCGTTTTTTTAAAAGACGTATATAACCATTATATCGTTGTTTTATCTCCAGAACACTTGATATTTGTGTTGTTCTATATATCTCACAGACAACTACCAATTTTCTCTATCAACAATGCTTCCGATCAAAAGAATTTAAGAAATATAAAATCTGATCGATACTGCCATCTACCTTATTGGGCGGTCCGTAACGGAATTTACGGACGACCGCTTTCCCCTTAGTGACCTTAGTAGCAATATACCAACTTCACCTGTATATGGGATATACATTTCCAAACTTCTTCGATATTCAAGAGCTTGCAGCCCTACTCAGACTTTGTAAAACATCACCAGTGTCTTACCAGAAAGTTGACTAACCAGCGGTATGTCAAAGAACGTCTCGTCCTTTTCTAAAAAAAATCATCGGAAGGTACCAAGACCTTGCTAATAAATATTCCGTATCAACTTCACAAATAATACATGACGGTCTTGATGTATTATAGATTCTGCGTACTGACGTTGTTTATAATCTTGTGTTATTTGTCTTTCATGTTTATCAATTGTTAATATTACTTTTACTGTTTGTATATATAAAAAAGAAGATGTGGTATGATTGCCAATGAGACAACTCTTCACAAGAGACCAAAATGACACAGAAATTAACAACTATAGGTCACCGTACGGCCTTCAACAATGAGCAAAGCCCATTCCGCATAGCATGGTCTGTTTTATGTGATATCCATTTGACGTGGCTTGGTACCTATACAAAATGAATGTGTTTGTATTATCTTTCATTTTTGCTGGTGTGTTTAGTATATGCGACTTTTTGTGGTTCATTATTTCGCTGTACTTTTAAAGATCCCGGCATTATGTTATTGTCTATTATATGACATTATGTATTGTTCGATGATAAATTTAATAATAATTTGAACGTCAAACGACACAATTATTCCATTCGCGTAGTAGTATTAATCTTAAATTTTAATGAAAATTTATTTTGAAATCAACGAATTTTGAAATCAACGAATGACGGACTCAGGATCACATTAAAACTACCTTATTAACAAATTGACACAAAGGTGTATGCCTGTGGATTTTTATTGACACAAAGGTGTATGTCTGTGGATTTTTATTGACACAAAGGTGTATGTCTGTGGATTTTTATTGACACAAAGGTGTATGCCTGTGGATTTTTATTGACACAAAGGTGTATGTCTGTGGATTTTTATTTTTTACACCGAATTCATTAATCATCAGTTCCTTTTTAGGCAAATGAAATTATCATATTAATTGAAAAATAGTAACACTTTAACAGATTGATTTTACAAGAAATCAGTTTCATTTATTTTCTATTTCAATTTTTAAAAATTCTTCTCAAGTTAAACAACTTGAATAAAGTGTTTTAACCGACAAAAATACCCAAATAGTACTTGTAGCATACATTATGATACTTCAAGAATGATTATCAGTTCAATAGGAAGCGGCTAGCCAAATAGTAACAGCTCTGCTCCGACATGTTTAGAATATTAAAGCTCGATTTGAATTTTCAGTGTATATAGTGGAACTGTCCAAAGTGATGAAATTAAGATTTCAACTCTCAAACGCAAATCTGAGCTCAAAGCATTTTTGACTATTCTGTTTACACGCTTTATGATCATACGCTTACACAAAAAATACAGTTTTAATTTCTAAAGTTATTGGTCAGAAAATTCAATTAGTGTGTGTTTACACAGAATAATATTAACAAAACCCCAGCAAAATAGCCGAAACCTGGGTACGGTATCAGAGCTTTGTCACAAACAGATAGATTCCTCCACATTTTTCTTCTAAATGTTTAGTTTTGTTAAATTTTCGCACTGACATTTATTTTGCAAGGTACTAGCGAAAATTTGTATGTACGGAAAACTGTGTGTGTGTCTCTCTGTACATTGACTGATTTTGCTTCAAAAAATTGCCACATAAATTATCTGTCTAATAAAACTGCTAGATGCAAACGCACGGACATGGTGCAATTTCAATGATACGTTTTATGCGATAAACAATGCTGAATATCTTTTCGTGGATACATCTTTGCGTATTTTAAAATACCTTAAGCTATAATAAAAAAAAACTATACGTTGAATTACTACATGTACGTGCCTTCAAATGTTTCCTAGAACTTAGAATAATCGCAATATCATACTAAATAAGTTTTCTCTAACTGTATTGTTCGTTCCTCCAAATGTGTCGACTTTGTTGTGCGTTTTTAAATAATCGCTGTACAGTTCGTTAACAAAACCGTCACAAATCACTTCCTTACTTTGGTATTTGAGATGTCATTGGTTACCCTTTTTCTGTATTTTATTGTATTTTTTTTTGTTAACTTATCGTCAAAGAAGTTGAAAATGTGACCTCAAAGCGGGTTTCGTTAGATCTCCCACGCGACATATCAGAAAACGGGAGCGATGAGAGATCGGTTTTTAATTAGATTGATGCAATGCCAAATATAAGCAAACAGTATCAAGAAGACGTACGATCTTTGTGGTCTCATAAGCGTGTATATATTGTAAAAATGTTAAGTGATGTTCTTATTTAACAGGTACAGCAAAACTTTCTACATTGTAGCCATTTTTTTTATCTATGAAAAAGTTTGCAAAGGCCTAGAGTGAGTGAGAAATTTACTAGTAGATATAGATATATGAAGATGTGGTTTGAGTACCAATGAGACAACTCTCCATCCAAATAACAAATTTTCTTTTTCCGACCGGTAGTAAAACCTGGTCGAAGTTGGTCAACCCTATAGCTATGTGGGACGTAAAAGTACGCCATCACGTCTGGTCGGAATGGGAATACATTTTAACAAGATCCAATGTCTTGTGTAATAAGAGCACCATGCTCACTACACTGTACGAACCCTTGCAAAAACTTTATGAGGGGTCCATAAATGGCCTGTTTCAAGACAATATTTGTGTCCTTATTTTATCCAGTGGAACTTCAAACTTCCCTGACGTGATTCCAGAGAGCCTGGAACTTCAAACCTCCCTGACGTGATTCCAGAGAGCCTGGAACTTCAAACCTCCCTGACGTGATTCCAGAGAGCCTGGAACTTCAAACTTCCCTGACGTGATTCCAGAGAGCCTCTTTCCAGGGCTTACGTTAAGCAATCAATAATCAACCATTACGTACGCGTGTCATTAACAAATACAGGGATCCAGCAAATGTTCAGTATCAACTTTGAAACGTTTACAAATATAAAAAAAAACATAATCGAAGAAAGCAAACCAGCTAATATTAAGAATTATCTCTTCATCGTTATATCTCCACATTAAGAAAACAGTATTAGTGCTGGTTATAAGTTACATCTTCATTGTATATATATATTATTTAGCCTTAATGTAACTCTGTTGTCATCCTTGACCCCCTTGTACCCGCCTCTGAGATTCAGGCGAAAAGCCTATACATGTAATTCATTGATTGTTTTTGATTGCTGTCTATATAAAAAAAGATGTGGATATTGAGACAACACTCCACAAGAAATCGCACGACACAAAAGTGAACAGCTATAGGTCACCGTACGGCCTTCAATAATGAGAAGCCCATACCGCATAGTCAGCTTTTAAACACATCGAAATGACAAATGTAAAACAATTCAAACGAGAAAACTTCGGTCTAATTTGTGCACAAAATGGTAAACAAAAAGGTATTACCACTGTATTACACGTTCCTGGCTTCGGACAGGCACATACATAATATGGCGACATTAAACATGAATTAGCGAACACACAACCTGTATACACAAAAATGTATGTTTAAAAAATTATGAGGCACGAGATACATTAAGTTTTGAATATTTAATAATACCGAGCACGTTTTATCATTGATATCGTCGTGCATTTTGTTTTTACGTTTGTGTATAAAATGTCACGTATTTGAAAAACCTTTTAGTATGTAATGAGTATTATGGGAAAGAATATATTGGAGCAAAATATCCGAAGAATAGATATTGGATTTTCTTAAAAAGTATCAATTCTTTACTGTCTGAACTCAGTGGTACAGGGTGTGTTCGATTCGAACTCGTCAACGTCCGGATTCATCTGTATCGGGGTTATATAGGGTGAAGGTTGCCTGTCATTTACTAGTCTCGGTTATCCAGACGCTTGAATTTTACAAATCAAAGTATATTCATAATGCGTCTGGGTGATCCATTAAATGAAGCTCATTATATATGGAAAAGTGTGAAAACAATAGTAAAGATGTAAAGGCAGGAGAAATAAAAGCAAGAATAAGTACTCAAACGTACATATTCCAAGCCAAAAAAGATAAGTTCGATCCAAAAGTTAACCCGATGTGTACAATCTGTGAACAGGGAAATGAAGATCTAGAACATTTTATTCTACACTGCAAAGAATTAGAGCAAATAAGATCTAAGTATTGCTCAAAAATCGAACAGACAATGGATGAAATTGATACCTCAACATACAAGAATATCATACAACAAGGGAATTTACTGCAGCTCATAATGGACTGTACTAGCAAGGACAACTCAACTGTGTATGAAAACATTGAAACTCTAATAAAATTGAGAATGGAAATGGGGAATGTGTCAAAGAGACAACAACCCGACCAAATAAAAAACAACAGCAGAAGGTCACCAACAGGTCTTCAATGTAGCGAGAAATTCCCGCACCCGGAGGCGTCCTTCAGCTGGCCCCTAAACAAATATATACTAGTCCAGTAATAATGAACGCCATACTAATTTCCAAATTGTACACGAGAAATTAAAATTAAAATAATACAAGACTAACAAAGGCCAGAGGCTCCTGACTTGGGACAGGCTAGAAATATGTGTTATGAGATGCACTTGCTGCGCACGAAAAGGATAAAAAAAACTTGATCACAAGTACAGTATAAGAAAACCTTTTAAAAATAAAATAGTTCCTTACTAATAGTATATCATCTTACTATTTTATTACTTATAAGATCTTAAAATAAATCTGCTCTTTTTAAATGTTTTAAGATAACAGTTATAATTTAAAGAATAATGACAAGATTTCCATATAGTAAATTAAGCTGTGAAGAAAATTTATTTTAATATTATAGCTTATTTTTTCTCAAACCCCAACCCTTTTACATAAGTCTTATAAAATAACCTTTTCATTGTAGATCCCGATGTATGTATAGCACTCTTAATAACTAATAATCATAAGTAAGTTTAATTTGAGACCATTTTAATTCTTATTTGTAAATATATGCAGTTGTTACCTAACGTTTTCTTACACCCCAGCACATATGAATTATTATATATTTTTTAAAATTTTATGATGACAATCCTATGAATTAACTATGATATTTATTATTTAGTATATTTATTATTATCACAAAATTCAGTCATCTGTATATAATTAAATGTTTCCTTATGTTTTAAGGTGTACATAGTTGCTTAAACTATACCCTTTGGGTAGTGCTTCACAATTAATAGAGGAATATACAAGAATATGCAATATGACCATTAAATTGTTAAATTGATAGAAGTTAGTGGTATACATTTGACAAATCGATAAAATAATTAGTGAGTTACGCACGGCCGTAAGATCCATTACGAACAGCTGTTCCATTTTCATTCTTAAAGTTACGTACGGCTTCTCGTTTTTTTAAAAGACGTATATAACCATTATATCGTTGTTTTATCTCCAGAACACTTGATATTTGTGTTGTTCTATATATCTCACAGACAACTACCAATTTTCTCTATCAACAATGCTTCCGATCAAAAGAATTTAAGAAATATAAAATCTGATCGATACTGCCATCTACCTTATTGGGCGGTCCGTAACGGAATTTACGGACGACCGCTTTCCCCTTAGTGACCTTAGTAGCAATATACCAACTTCACCTGTATATGGGATATACATTTCCAAACTTCTTCGATATTCAAGAGCTTGCAGCCCTACTCAGACTTTGTAAAACATTACCAGTGTCTTACCAGAAAGTTGACTAACCAGCGGTATGTCAAAGAACGTCTCGTCCTTTTCTAAAAAAAATCATCGGAAGGTACCAAGACCTTGCTAATAAATATTCCGTATCAACTTCACAAATAATACATGACGGTCTTGATGTATTATAGATTCTGCGTACTGACGTTGTTTATAATCTTGTGTTATTTGTCTTTCATGTTTATCAATTGTTAATATTACTTTTACTGTTTGTATATATAAAAAAGAAGATGTGGTATGATTGCCAATGAGACAACTCTTCACAAGAGACCAAAATGACACAGAAATTAACAACTATAGGTCACCGTACGGCCTTCAACAATGAGCAAAGCCCATTCCGCATAGCATGGTCTGTTTTATGTGATATCCATTTGACGTGGCTTGGTACCTATACAAAATGAATGTGTTTGTATTATCTTTCATTTTTGCTGGTGTGTTTAGTATATGCGACTTTTTGTGGTTCATTATTTCGCTGTACTTTTAAAGATCCCGGCATTATGTTATTGTTCTATTATATGACATTATGTATTGTTCGATGATAAATTTAATAATAATTTGAACGTCAAACGACACAATTATTCCATTCGCGTAGTAGTATTAATCTTAAATTTTAATGAAAATTTATTTTGAAATCAACGAATTTTGAAATCAACGAATGACGGACTCAGGATCAAATTAAAACTACATTAATACCAAATTGACACAAAGGTGTATGCCTGTGGATTTTTAATGACACAAAGGTGTATGCCTGTGGATTTTTATTTTTTACACCGAATTCATTAATCATCAGTTCCTTTTTAGGCAAATGAAATTATCATATTAATTGAAAAATAGTAACACTTTAAGAGATTGATTTTACAAGAAATCAGTTTCATTTATTTTCTATTTCAATTTTTAAAAATTCTTCTCAAGTTAAACAACTTGAATAAAGTGTTTTAACCGACAAAAATACCAAAATAGTACTTGTATCATACATTATGATACTTCAAGAATGGTTATCAGTCCATAAGGAAGCGGCTAGCCAAATAGTAACAGCTCTGCTCCGACATGTTTAGAATATTAAAGCTCGATTTGAATTTTCAGTGTATATAGTGGAACTGTCCAAAGTGATGAAATTAAGATTTCAACTCTCAAACGCAAATCTGAGCTCAAAGCATTTTTGACTATTCTGTTTACACGCTTTATGATCATACGCTTACACAAAAAATACAGTTTTAATTTCTAAAGTTATTGGTCAGAAAATTCAATTAGTGTGTGTTTACACAGAATAATATTAACAAAACCCCAGCAAAATAGCCGAAACCTGGGTACGGTATCAGAGCTTTGTCACAAACAGATAGATTCCTCCACATTTTTCTTCTAAATGTTTAGTTTTGTTAAATTTTCGCACTGACATTTATTTTGCAAGGTACTAGCGAAAATTTGTATGTACGGAAAACTGTGTGTGTGTCTCTGTACATTGACTGATTTTGCTTCAAAAAATTGCCACATAAATTATCTGTCTAATAAAACTGCTAGATGCAAACGCACGGACATGGTGCAATTTCATACGTTTTATGCGATAAACAATGCTGAATATCTTTTCGTGGATACATCTTTGCGTATTAATACCTTAAGCAATAATAAAAAAAAAACTATACGTTGAATTACTACATGTACGTGCCTTCAAATGTTCCCTAGAACTTAGAATAAACGCAATATCATACTAAATAAGTTTTCTCTAACTGTATTGTTCGTTCCTCCAAATGTGTCGACTTTGTTGTGCGTTTTTAAATAATCGCTGTACAGTTCGTTGACAAAACCGTCACAAATCACTTTCTTACTTTGGTATTTGAGATGTCATTGGTTACCCTTTTTCTGTATTTTATTGTATTTTTTTTTGTTAACTTATAGTCAAAGAAGTTGAACATGTGACCTCAAAGTGGGTTTCGTTAGATCTCCCACGCGACATATCAGAAAACGGGAGCGATGAGAGATCGGTTTTTAATTAGATTGATGCAATGCCAAATATAAGCAAACAGTATCAAGAAGACGTACGATCTTTGTGGTCTCATAAGCGTGTATATATTGTAAAAATGTTAAGTGATGTTCTTATTTAACAGGTACAGCAAAACTTTCTACATTGTAGCCATTTTTTTTATCTATGAAAAAGTTTGCAAAGGCCTAGAGTGAGTGAGAAATTTACTAGTAGATATAGATATAGGAAGATGTGGTTTGAGTACCAATGAGACAACTCTCCATCCAAATAACAAATTTTCTTTTTCCGACCGGTAGTAAAACCTGGTCGAAGTTGGTCAACCCTATAGCTATGTGGGACGTAAAAGTACGCCATCACGTCTGGTCGGAATGGGAATACATTTTAACAAGATCCAATGTCTTGTGTAATAAGAGCACCATGCTCACTACACTGTACGAACCCTTGCAAAAACATTATGAGGGGTCCATAAATGGTCTGTTTCAAGACAATATTTGTGTCCTTATTTTATCCAGTGGAACTTCAAACTTCCCTGACGTGATTCCAGAGAGCCTGGAACTTCAAACCTCCCTGACGTGATTCCAGAGAGCCTGGAACTTCAAACCTCCCTGACGTGATTCCAGAGAGCCTGGAACTTCAAACTTCCCTGACGTGATTCCAGAGAGCCTCTTTCCAGGGCTTACGTTAAGCAATCAATAATCAACCATTACGTACGCGTGTCATTAACAAATACAGGGATCCAGCAAATGTTCAGTATCAACTTTGAAACGTTTACAAATATAAAAAAAAACATAATCGAAGAAAGCAAACCAGCTAATATTAAGAATTATCTCTTCATCGTTATATCTCCACATTAAGAAAACAGTATTAGTGCTGGTTATAAGTTACATCTTCATTGTATATATATATTATTTAGCCTTAATGTCACTCTGTTGTCATCCTTGACCCCCTTGTACCCGCCTCTGAGATTCAGGCCAAAAGCCTATAGTTCATTGATTGTTTTTGATTGCTGTCTATATAAAAAAAGATGTGGATATTGAGACAACACTCCACAAGAAATCGCACGACACAAAAGTGAACAGCTATAGGTCACCGTACGGCCTTCAATAATGAGAAAAGCCCACACCGCATAGTCAGCTTTTAAACACATCGAAATGACAAATGTAAAACAATTCAAACGAGAAAACTTCGGTCTAATTTGTGCACAAAATGGTAAACAAAAAGGTATTACCACTGTATTACACGTTCCTGGCTTCGGACAGGCACATACATAATATGGCGACATTAAACATGAATTAGCGAACACACAACCTGTATACACAAAAATGTATGTTTAAAAAATTATGAGGCACGAGATACATTAAGTTTTGAATATTTAATAATACCGAGCACGTTTTATCATTGATATCGTCGTGCATTTTGTTTTTACGTTTGTGTATAAAATGTCACGTATTTGAAAAACCTTTTAGTATGTAATGAGTATTATGGGAAAGAATATATTGGAGCAAAACATCCGAAGAATAGATATTGGATTTTCTTAAAAAGTATCAATTCTTTACTGTCTGAACTCAGTGGTACAGGGTGTGTTCGATTCGAACTCGTCAACGTCCGGATTCATCTGTATCGGGGTTATATAGGGTGAAGGTTGCCTGTCATTTACTAGTCTCGGTTATTCAGACGCTTGAATTTTACAAATCAAAGTATATTCATAATGCGTCTGGGTGATCCATTAAATGAAGCTCATTATATATGGAAAAGTGTGAAAACAATAGTAAAGATGTAAAGGCAGGAGAAATAAAAGCAAGAATAAGTACTCAAACGTACATATTCCAAGCCAAAAAAGCTAAGTTCGATCCAAAAGTTAACCCGATGTGTACAATCTGTGAACAGGGAAATGAAGATCTAGAACATTTTATTCTACACTGCAAAGAATTAGAGCAAATAAGATCTAAGTATTGCTCAAAAATCGAACAGACAATGGATGAAATTGATACCTCAACATACAAGAATATCATACAACAAGGGAATTTACTGCAGCTCATAATGGACTGTACTAGCAAGGACAACTCAACTGTGTATGAAAACATTGAAACTCTAATAAAATTGAGAATGGAAATGGGGAATGTGTCAAAGAGACAACAACCCGACCAAATAAAAAACAACAGCAGAAGGTCACCAACAGGTCTTCAATGTAGCGAGAAATTCCCGCACCCGGAGGCGTCCTTCAGCTGGCCCCTAAACAAATATATACTAGTCCGGTGATAATGAACGCCATACTAATTTCCAAATTGTACACAAGAAATTAAAATTAAAATAATACAAGACTAACAAAGGCCAGAGGCTCCTGACTTGGGACAGGCTAGAAATATGTGTTATGAGATGCACTTGCTGCGCACGAAAAGGATAAAAAAAAACTTGATCACAAGTACAGTATAAGAAAACCTTTTAAAAATAAAATAGTTCCTTACTAATAGTATATCATCTTACTATTTTATTACTTATAAGATCTTAAAATAAATCTGCTCTTTTTAAATGTTTTAAGATAACAGTTATAATTTAAAGAATAATGACAAGATCTCCTTATAGTAAATTAAGCTGTGAAGAAAAATTATTTTAATATTATAGCTTATTTTTTCTCAAACCCCAACCCTTTTACATAAGTCTTATAAAATAACCTTTTCATTGTAGATTCCGATGTATGTATAGCACTCTTAATAACTAATAATTATAAGTAAGTTTAATTTGAGACCATTTTAATTCTTATTTGTAAATATATGCAGTTGTTACCTAACGTTTTCTTACACCCCAGCACATATGAATTATTATATATTTTTTAAAAATGTATGATGACAATCCTATGAATTAACTATGATATTTATTATTTAGTATATTTATTATTATCACAAAATTCAGTCATCTGTATATAATTAAATGTTTCCTTATGTTTTAAGGTGTACATAGTTGCTAAAACTATACCCTTTGGGTAGTGCTCCACAATTAATAGAGGAATATACAAGAAACTGAACTGAACTGATCGAGACTAGTCATTTACCAGAATGTTTCACCGTGTTTATAATTTAAAGTTAACGAAGAGAGACAACTGCAACACACTCATGCAGGAACAATAAAAATACCTCTTCTTCATCCATAAAAATTCGAATAAGTAACCAACAGAATCCTTGTACAATGAACTAAAAAAAGTATTCAAGCAATACCATACAAAATATAGCAGTAAAAAGTATATCATCACAGGGACATTAACTAATGACTTGCCTACCAGATCAGATAAATTAATAACAAAGCAAAATAAATATATAAGCTATTAATGTAGCCGAGTGTCAATTTTCCATTTAAAATGAAACTCTAATGAAATATTGGTGGTTGTAACAGTGTTTCTGAGTGTAATGGTCAGCGCGATGCATACACCACATACCGATAGTACAATCAGCTGTAGCCTTAGGAGGACGCAGATATGCGAGAACTTGGCCAGTTTCAGCGCTTGAACTGTACTATATTCAGTCATTGTTGTCAGGACATTCAGTTAATATTTTGTCTACCATGCTGCAGATACACGACATCATTCTTGTGTTTTTAGATTTAAAGATTACGTTCGGGGACGTATACTCGTTATGTAAACGTTAATGTGAGCTTTTATCTGCTGAAGTAAAGGAATTGTTTGTTTAGACATGGTATTCTTTATCGTTTAGTTCTTCTCTTTCGGTGGTACCTTTTTATATCATTATTGGGAAGGTGTTAATGTGGCATCGATATCTGTCTGGATACACATATATATACCGAATGTAGTTAACATGTGATTTGCTAGCATCCACATCTGATCTCCGTTTTTTTGTGGCTTTCATGGCCAGTGTTGTGATTTGAAAATACGCCTTGCCTTTAAACGTTATAATACTCTCATCATGTTTACATTTCGTCATTTGTTGTATTCACCATTAATGGAAGCAATATTTAGGTAAATCTATAGAACCTTTCGTTTTGAAACGTTGGGCTATAACCTGTACTAGCTGTACTGAAGTAGTTCACGTTATCCCATTACATGTACCGTGCTAAAGTATGTTGACGTTGGCCTATAACTTATACCATGCTGATATATTTGACGTTGGTCCATCGACTGCACCGTACTGAAATAATTGACATTGGCCCATCACGAGTAACGTGCTGACGTAGTTGATGTTGGCCCATCACCTGCTGTACTGTGCTGAAGAATTTAGCGTTGGCCAAACACATGTACTGCGCTGAGGGTTTTAAAGTTGGTCGAACACCTGTTATGTGCTGAAATTGGCCCAACACCTATACTGAGATGAAGAAGTTGAAGCGGGCTCAAAACCTGTTCTGTGCTGAAGTTTACGTTTCACCTGTGCTCTGCTGAGGTAGTTTACGTTGACCAATCATCTGTTTTGTACTGAAGTAGTTTATGTTTACGTTTCACCTGTGCACTGCTGAGGTAGTTAACGTTGGCCCATTACCTGTTCTGTGCTGAGGTAGTTAACGTTGGCCCATTATCTGTTTTGTGCTGAAGTAGTTCATGTTTACGTTTCACCTGTGCACTGCTAAGGTAGTTAACGTTGGCCCATCACCTGTTCTGAGCTGAAGTAGTTCATGTTTACGTTTCACCTGTACATTGCTGAGGTAGTTAACGTTAGCCCATTACCTGTTCTGTGCTGAAGTAGTTCATGTTTACGTTTCATCTTTGCACTGCTGAGGTAGTTGACGTTGTCCCCTTACCTGTTCTGTGCTGAAGTAGTTCATGTTTACGTTTCACAGGTGCACTGCTGAGGTAGTTAACGTTGGTCCATTACCTGTTCTGTGCTGCAGTAGGTCATGTTTACGTTTCACCTGTGCACTGCTGAGGTAGCTAACGTTGGCCCATTACCTGTTCTGTGATGAAGTAGTTCATGTTTATATTTCACCTGTGCACTGCTGAGGTAGTTGACGTTGGCCCATTACCTGTTTTGTGCTGAAGTAGTTCATGTTACGTTTCACCTGTGCACTGCTGAGGTAGTTGACGTTGACCCATTACCTGTTCTGTGCTGAAGTAGTTCATGTTTACGTTTCACCTGTGCACTGCTGAGGTAGTTAACGTTGACCAATCATCTGTTTTGTACTGAAGTAGTTCATGTTTACGTTTCACCTGTGCACTGCTGAGGTAGTTAACGTTGACCAATCATCTGTTTTGTACTGAAGTAGTTCATGTTTACGTTTCACCTGTGCACTGCTGAGGTAGTTAACGTTGGCCCATTACCTGTTCTGTGCTGAGGTAGTTCGTGTTTACATTTCACATGTGCATTGCTGAGGTAGTTGACGTTGGCCCCTTACCTGTTCTATGCTGAAGTAATTGGCGTTGGCCTATCATCTATTCTATGCTGAAGTAGTTGGCGTTGACCTATCATCTGTTCTGTTCTGAGGTAGTTGGCGTTGACCTATCATCTGTTCTGTGCTGAAATGTTGGCGTTGACCTATCATCTGTGATGTGCTGAAGTAGTTTATATCGGCGTTTCATCTGTTCTCTGCTGAAGTAGTTCATGTTGGTATTTGGCGCTTAAGTTTCATCAATTTCATTGAGCGTAGCCTTCTTATTATTCAGGGGACATATTTAACATTTTAAAGTAGTTGATGGTTCGGTAGATAATTAAAGCTTTACGTTGTTGATTTTGTATTTGCTGTATTAGTGTATTAGATTACGTTGTTACTGTTAGAAAGGCTTCTTGGTACAAGTACCTGCTCGACATTATGACGTTTCAGAAGAACAGGAAAGTCTATACAGATTGGAAACGAATACAAACAGTTGGCCAACAATCTGCAAAATTGGATCCAAAGCAAAAGTAAAAAAGAAGTTCACTAGAAATTATTTTAGATCTAAAATAGATTCAACATACGTATAACTTGTAGTAGGTATAAAGTTTAAAGAAGAATTAAAAGTATGTATATGCATGGATGATTCATGATGATACAACATTTTTAATAACAGAAAACAACCACTTGGTGCTTTATGTACTAATAAACGCACCATTCCTGACTGAATATCAAATATGACATAACTATACCGCAGTTTAAGATACAAATATATGAAATAAATATGTTTATTATTCAAATATTCTTTCTAAATAATCTGTCCTTTTTGTGAGTTTTTGCTGTGCATGTACTGAACGCGTGTCATGAATGGAGACGCCATATCCTTTCTTTTTTCTGATATTATAGCTGGTACAAGATTACCACAATTTGCATGTCATGGTTCTTTCAACTACAACGTTTGAACTGTGGGAAACTTTTAAAAAAAGTATTAGAATGAAATTCAAAACAGTGTGGCTGTGGCCATTGATTGACACATTAAATTCATCCATTGACTGGGACAATTTACGTGAACGTTTGTTTGTAACGACCACTGTTCACGACGTACCTACGATAGACATTTAAACTGTGGGGTCACCAAAGGTTTCTTAACGCCTTTAATTATAAAATAATTCGAAAAATCAATCAGGAATAACCTTTATGTTTTGATTTATATAATTGATATAAATCAAAACATCGTGTTATTTCTCATTAATTTTTCGAATTACTTTATTAAGGTGTTGAGAACCTTTGGTGACCCCATAGTTTAAGTTTCTTTAAAAAGTACATAGTAAGCAGTGGTCGTTACATACAAACGTTCACCTAAATTGTCCCAGTCAATGGATGAATTTAATGTGTCAATCAATGGCCACAGCCACACTGTTTTGAATTTCATTCTATATGTAGATATCTGTTATTGTGTTTAATTTTACATTAAATAATTTTCCAATTAGTTCCTTGAATCAAGAGTGTCAAAGTTTAGCGGGACAATAATGTATATTTTAAATGTTATTGTATCTGAATTTTAGTAGTTGAGCACAACAAAAGGAACTTTGCCGTTTTTACTGAATCATCTTTAACCTCGATTGTCCTTTAAATAATAGGCAAAATAATGTGTATGCATCAGACAACATGACCGTGCAATATATGACTAGATTAAATTCTATGGGATCAAAAGGAAACATTAACCATGAAAAACAATTTCATGCAGTAGTTATTAAGCAAATACGTAGCTTCAAATTAGCAAAAGAAGATAAAGATACAATTTCCATGTCTTTGAACATTTAAAAAACGATTTTCGTATTTCAATTCAGTATATTGTAAAATTTAAAAATACCACTAACGAAACTAACAAAATGACTATTTCATGGCCATAACGAGCTAAAGGCGTTTCCATGTTGGACATATAACTGTATACGTACAAATACAGAGAAATTATTATAGTATTAAAGAAAAAGACACTAAGACATTTTACGTAAAATCTTTAATTTTAACGAATTTGCAGATTCTCATTTGAAACCAAAATAGGAGATAGTAAGTTAAAATTTTACGGTTAATTCAACTGGATATTATAAACGCAATCAGAGTCCAAATGTCAAAAATAATATGAAATTAATTTAAAAACGAAAATATTATTTAAAACCTGAAACATTTTTTTTTATTTCAAACCCTTACAAGGAGTAAAATGAACAGGATGTTCAAAATATAGAAAACTTTCAGTGTG
The DNA here is from genome assembly GCF_965363235.1 of Mytilus galloprovincialis. Classification (NCBI taxonomy): domain Eukaryota; kingdom Metazoa; phylum Mollusca; class Bivalvia; order Mytilida; family Mytilidae; genus Mytilus; species Mytilus galloprovincialis. The sequence goes on along the minus strand of NC_134838.1, from coordinate 2,512,493 downwards.
CGAATTAATCATATCATAAACGATTAACAAACAGTCTCCATATTCGTAAAACTGTAAGTATCTTTTTTTGTTTAAATTAATATGCACTCCATAATTCCATACATCACAAAAGGGCCAATTTCAAAAGTGCTGAAAGAATAAAATTTACTTTAAAAACAAACTAGAGGCTCTAAAGAGCCTGTGTCGCTCACCTTGGTCTATGTGAATATTAAACAAAGGAAGCAGATGGATTCATGACAAAATTGTGTTTTGGTGATGTGATGTGTTTGTACGTCTTACTTTACTGAACATTCTTGCTGCATACAGTTATCTCTATCTATAATGAACTTTGCCCAGTAGTTTCAGTGGAAAATGTTAGTAAAAATTTACAAATTTTATAAAAATTGTTAAAAATTGACTATAAAGGACAATAACTCCTTAGGGGGTCAATTGACCATTTCAGTCATGTTGACTTATTTGTAAATCTTACTTTGCTGTACATTATTGCTGTTTAAAGTTTATCTTTATCTATAATAATATTCAAGATAATAACCCAAAACAGTAAAATTTCCTTAAAATTACCAATTTAGGGGCAGCAACCCAACAACGGGTTGTCCAATTCATCTGAAAATTTCAGGGCAGATAGATTTTGACCTGATAAACAATTTTAACCAATGTCAGATTTGCTCTAAATGCTTTGGTTTTTGAGTTATAAGCCAAAAACTGCATTTTACCCCTATGTTCTATTTTTAGCCATGGGGGCCATCTTGGTTGGTTGGCCGGGTCACGCCACACATTTTTTAAACTAGATACCCCAATGATTATTGTGGCCAAGTTTGGTTTAATTTGGCCCAGTAGTTTCAGAGGAGAAGATTTTTGTAAAAGTTAACGACGACGAACGACGGACGACGGACGACGGACGCCGGACGCAAAGTGATGGGAAAAGCTCACTTGGCCCTTTGGGCCAGGTGAGTTAAAATAAAGATGCTTTTTGATCAATATCTCGATTTTTATATCTCATAATATGTGTGAAAGATAGTTAATTCAACCCTCAAAAAGGATGAAAGTCAAATATGCGGAATTTAGGGTGTTTTCAGATTAAAAAAAAAAAAGAAGGACATTTCAACCCCCCCCTCCCCCACCCCCCCAAAAAAATATGCTATATGACTTAAAGTAACCAACAAACAATTAAAGTAAAAATATAATATGCAAAACACGAATATATAGAAAGGCCTCCTCATTAAGTTACAAGTATGATATATATAATAATTAAACATGTTTATTTGTAACGTTTTACAGACAGTACAACATACTTTTAGATAAGCTGACTAGTCACGATGAGTTGTCCACACCCGCCAGCTATATCAGGTGGCACCAGCGAGGTTGTTAACGATGTGGCCACTTATACCTGTAATACTGGATACAAAATCAATGGTAGTCCACAGATCGGCTGTTACAATGGACAATGGTCAAGCCCACTTCCTGAATGTTCGCTAATAAACTCAGCCAACCAGTATTGGTTAGATATCACCAATAACCAAGATGAAAGTACAGTCATTTATTGTATTTTATTTACAAATAAGGTCATGTAAAAAAAAAAAATTCTTGTCATGATTTTCTTTAATTATGTCCTTATTAACAGGTTCAACCAAACATATAACATTCCATACAAGGTTCAATGACACAAAACACAAATGTTCAAATAACTGGTTGAATGCAAACTGTCACATGATTAAAATTTCCGCTCTGAATGCAAATGTGGATACACCCTTGCAACTTAATACGCACAACGCGACTCATTTAATGGTGCAACTAAAAGAAACTTATGCAATTCTTAAAAATATTTCTTTTAGTTCCAATCTGAGCAGCCAAAAATATTTGAGGTCAATGAATAAAGTTTAGTTGTTTTTACTAGAAAAAAATAGGACATCAACGTCCTTCTGAGTTTGTAAGGTCATGGGGACTTTAAAACTGAAATCTGCTCCGTGTTCACTAGATGCGTAACCTTCAACAGAAAGAAGAATTCAGAGTAGACAGGGTGCTGTTGCTTTCTATCCAGACGTCTAAATACAAGATTCCTCTAAATGATGTCAGAAATATTTTTTTAAGATATTTTGAAATTTGTCATTCCGTTATCACTTTTGACAGTGCTAACATTGTCATAATTAAATGTCCTTGACAATTACATACATTCGTGTAAACATGAAAAGACGTATGTGAAGGTGACGCCATATCATGTATATTTAGAGAATGTTCAACTATATTATCCGCATGCATCAAAGATTAGTTGTTATCCGTTTTGTGAATTTTTTGTAGTACCTGTTTGGTTGATTGCAATGGTTGGCTTGGCAGCAGTCCTAGCGGTGATTTTACTCCTGGCTTGTTTAGCCGCAGTTCTATGGAAGTTGTTTGGGTATGTGTAATAACGTTATATTTTTGTTTTGGTTATTTGGACATTTGTCCTTTCAAGTGTACGTGCCGAGAATGTCAGTATCAGTGGACTTAATTGTCGTGATTAAAACATATTGATTGTTTCGAATGGCGAATATAAAGGAAGCACGAAATATCTATCCTTGCATTAATAAGCAGTTATTAAATCATAAATAATGTCTTTACTTATAGGTTAGTATGGGCATGGCAGGGATATAACAAAAATGTAATACATTCTAATAATATAATATTGTAATGAACTATTGTAACTAAATGTTGAAATGAACGACCAGATTCTTTCTCATTTTATTTCAGCAGTCCAAAAGTAGACCCTAATTTAATGATTGACCACACAGGTGGAGGAGCAGGTAAAGGCTGTTCATGTTGCTATCGTTATGCTGGATGTTGTCGAAGGAAGCGTCCGAGAAATGAGCAAAAAGTAGCGAGTAATAGTGTAACATCGATGTCTGATAAAATGAATATGGTACAAGAAACACCAACTAAGGTTAGCATTTCTTTAAACATTAACACACAAAATAGCAGTTTCCATTGTTATACACACATATTCAACAGTTTTGACAATTTTGACAATGTTAGTTTACACACGTATGACTATAAGAATTAGAGTGTGCAAGAAATAACTGCGAAGAACAGAGAAAAGTAATAGACACATCCAAAAATAGCGGATGAAATTCAATAATGATCTTGTATTGTTAATTTCTGTGTCATTTTGGTCTCTTGTGGAGAGTTGTCTCATTGGCAATCATACCACATCTTCTTTTTTTATATTATGTATCGTTTACTGAATTGGTACATATAGGTTTTGGTTATCAATCCATGACACTTAATGAATACATCAGCAACCTTCACTCAAAAGCTAAGGGGCAGCACTTAAATTACTGCTTCATCTCATAGTCACAGCGAGACCTCTTAAACGGAGCAAAACATAAATAAATACTTAATGCAGATCTGTTATGTTAGAATTCCGAGTGTAGAAAAGCTCTATTTCAACCATACTGTTTGAATACTTATGATGTAGAATAACTAGTTTTAACTGTCAATAAGGTGAAATGACACATCTATAATATATTACGAGGTCCAATTTGTCAGCCGTCATCACGTAATAACGACGAATCAAAGAATTCAAATTTATATATAACTAATATAGTACAAAGGTGTAGATTAAAAATTACACCACTCAAGGCCCTTTTGTTTTCCACGTAATTAATATTGCCAATAATTAAGAAGTTCCGAGTCGAGTCCGATACCGATACCAATAGTATATTCACCTGTTACATATTACCTTATCTGTACGTTCCGCATCTGACAGGCACACCACCAAACGGTGTATTCAGGATTAATATGCTATATACACGGGTCATAATCACAGGATTGACACTACTAAATTGTCAAATTGTTACCTACTGTAGTATTTTAATCAGTAAGACTTTCTAAGATAACAATACTAAAAATCTGGACTAAAAATAAGGCGTATAGGTACAGTTTTCAATTTGTTAGCGGGCATGACGTAAAACAGCGAATCAAAGAATTCAACTTTATTTATAACTAATATAGGACAATGCTGTTGATTAAAAAATACTCCATTCCTGGACCTTTTGTTTTCCAAATAATTAATATTACCAATAATTGATAAGTTCCAGTTCGACGTGTTCAAACAGAACGATTTGAAAGCAGAGAAAACTGTGTATCTTATAATCGGCATGACTTTATCAGATGACAATACTAATACTAAAATAAGGCTTGCGCATAGTTATATACTTTAATTCAGTCACGGACCCGCGATATCACGGGTGTGTTCAAGTATATATGAAAGATATAAATATCATATATATAGCTTGAATTATAATTTTCCCCTGTTTACAGAATCAAGCAATCTCTCAAATGTTTGAAGTGAAGGATAACAATAATTCCAACCTGAAGCAGCATGTAAGTAAGTAAACTACATCAGTATCTCTTCTATTAAGGCAGCAACCATTTGATTTTCTGGGGGGGGCTATGGTTTTTTTTGGAAAAAAAAGTTTGTTTCCAGTTTTTGGAGAAAAAAATAATTTGTTTTTGATTCTGAGAAAAAAAAATTGTTTGTTTCACCCTCAGCTGCCACTATATGTAATGCTAAAATTGAAAGAAAAAAATTGTTTTTGACTTGTCGCGAAAAAAATAGATTGTTTTTCGCCACAGGCGAAAAAAAAAATTTGTCCAGAAAAAAAAACCATAGCCCCCCCCAGAAAATCAAATGGTTGCTGCCTAATACTAGATAGGTATCGATTGGCACAATTATGCAGCAGTTACTTCCCTTATGTGGTCATTTTGATGTTTTATTTTACAACCACAAGTCAGCAGAAACCAACTTGATTGATTTAATAAGGATCTCTTCTTAGAATTGTGTATACCTCATATTTTAATTTGTTTCGTCATAATGGACAATTCACCATTCACCCCTCCAAACTAGCGGCCATTAGAAATTAGAAATAACTGAATTTCAAATTCAAACTACGTCATATTGAAACCTATCTACATAAGAATACATATTGCGGAAGTATCAACTTTGATCACTCATATGCAGAAGAGGGACTGACAATGCTATGACAAAATACAAGCAGTCGAAAGTATAATACATAGAAAGTTAAAACTGTGCAACACGAATCCTACCAAAAACTCGGAACGATCTCAGAAATGTAAGCATTTTGCCGCACAATCCCCTTTCGACGAAAAGTAAAAAAAAAAAAAGGAAATATGAAATTGAGAATTGAAATGAGGAATGTGTCAAAGAGACAACAACCAGACCAAAAAGCAGACAACTGCCGAAGGCCACTAAATGGTCTTCAATGCAGCGAGAAACTGCCGGCCAGCACCGGAGGCGTGCTTCGGCTAGCCCCTAAACAAATATGTATACTAGTTCAGTGATAATGGACGTCATACTAAACTCCAAAACATTGAATTTTAAAAATGTCACTTGACAAATTGTTTCAATATATATGTGTTTTCACTTGTATTTAGATTTTCTCGTGTAGTTGTTTTGTAAATCAGCATAGATGTAGTAAAATTAACAAAAGGAAGGCTTAAAACTGTTTCAACTTGTTTGTTAAATCTCTTTTTAAAGGTAGAGACACAAACCAGAGGTTGGGCAATAGTACAAGAATATTTCCATCAAGTGAAAAGATGTAATCGACGACAGGACGCTATGACGACGTTTGATTCTACTCTACCCGTTCGTGATTTACTCATAGTAGAACGACGCCGACAGAAAGTAGTTCCTCGTAGAATATGGCTTCCACATACACATGATATCAGAAATATCAATACTAGTACAAAATAAGTCATTTTGTGACTGTAAATATGTAGATTTAATTTATTGGTGAATTTTACGTTATATTTGTCAAACTAGATTTAACTCTTGAAGTTCCATTTCTTTTTTGTCAAATGTCCCCCCCCCCCCAAAAAAAAAAAAAACTACTAGTAACTTGTTATTAAAAAAAAATGTATAAAGTGGGATTGTATCTACTTGTATTTTAGTTAATAGATACGAATAATAAAAATATATTGATTTCTATTGTTTGACTTGAAATTTCAACACTTGGTTCTATCAGTACAATAATATTTTAGAGATTTATATGTTTTGCATATTTACTTTACGAAATTTTGGTGTACAATGTGGTGCAGTTGCATCCTTGTCTTAGTTTCATTTTCTAAATCTGACAAAAGGAATCTGATGTACAATAGCTGTCGTTTGTTTATGTAATTTATACGTGTTTCTCGTTTTTTTTATTTTATATAGATTAGACCGTTGGTTTTCCCGTTTGAATGGTTTTACACTAGTTATTTTGGGGCCCTTTATAGCTTGTTGTTCGGTGTGAGCCAAGGCTTCGTGTTGAAGGCCGTACATTGACCTATAGTGGTTTACTTTTTTTAAATTGTTATTTGGATGGAGAGTTGTCTCATTGGCACTCACACTACATCTTCCTATATCTATTTGCAAAAATCTCTTTAGTAAAACTCTAATGTATGCAATGATTTCCATGTTCACGGAACTTATACGAACACCATAATCACAAACTTAGTAACAAACCATCAGTTAAGGGATTTTAGTTTCGTAATAGGCTTTAGTGTCTTTTTGTTGTCGAGCTGTACAAGTACCCGGCTACGTCCACTTGTATTTTTGTCAATCTGATGAGTTAAAGGGGCTCGCGGGTCTAAATCAAATTTTTTATTTAATATAAGATTTCGCTAAAGTTTTCTATAAATGAACTTTATCTTATACCTAATAGAAAAAAGTAAAAATAAAAAAGGGGGGTCACCGATCATTTACGCTCACAATCTGCCTTCGAAAGAAGCATACATTTTTGTAAAGGTACTTTTTTCTGTTGAACTAATAGGAGAAAAAGAGGTAATATCGAAATAAAAAACGAATTTAATTACAGAAATCGCTTAAATTTTACAATTATTTAGTTAATCTATAGCTTATTTGAAAACAATAATAAAAAATATTGGTCACCGATGAGTAAAAAAAGATATTTCAATTTTAATTACAAAAAATACCATTTTTGCACCAAAGGGAGATAATATATATGTATGTCCCTGTCTCAAGTCAGGAGCATGCAATTCAATGGTTGTCGTTTGTTTATATGTTATATATTTGTTTTTCGTTTATTTTTTTTATATGAATAAGGCCGTTAGTTTTCTCGTTTGAATTGTTTTACATTGTCATGTCGGGGCCTTTTATAGCTGACTATGCGGTATTGGCTTTGCTCATTATTGAAGGATGAACGGTGACCTATAGTTGTTAATTTCTGTGTCATTTTGGTCTCTTGTGGACGGTTGTCTCATTGGCAATGATACCACGTCTTCTTTTTTTGTATATATTTAATGCACAGATGACGACAAAAAGCCCAATGTTATATGGATCGATAACAATGAAATATGATCAGCTTGTTTTAGTTTTGTTTCTTGTTTGACATAGGTTTAAATACACACAGTCTATTTCTGTATACTAAATTAAATGAATAGATACCAATACATATATTTATTTAAATTTCGTTTTGCAAACATAAACAATGATCAATTTGAATATGTTTCTTTCATTTTGAAAAGAAATTTTGTGGCTATTTGTTCTTATACTGTGATATTGTATTTATCAAGTCATTAAAATATTATTTCTTTCATTCTTTTAAACTTTAATACCACATACAAATTTATTGAATTTTTAATAATATGTATAATTACAAAAATCAATTTTCTTAACTTTTATTTCAAAAGAAGACGTAGGTTTTTATCGGTAGGTCTCAGCTATCTTGTGAATCAGTATTCATATCAATATCTGGACTATATTAATGATATTTTCAAAGTAGTGTAATTTCCAAAATGGCGTGCACAACTGTGCCAGAAAGTATTTCTAATGGGTATTATGTTCCAGTAAAATCATCGTATAGTGCTGGAGAACAAGTTTTTTACGTCTGTTCACAAAACTATGTTATGTCGGGAAGCCCCACGGTCACGTGCACTTCCGGTGCCTGGGTTGGAGAATATCCGTCCTGCAGTCTATCATTCTTGTCAAATGGTAAGATATATATGTATATAAGAATAACAAGATGTGGTATTATTACCAATGAAAAAACAATCCACAAGACACCAAATAACACAGAGATTAACAACCAGAGATTACCGAACAGTTAAACCAATACTGCATAGGCAGCTAGAAAATGCATCGAAATGTCAAAATTGAAACAATTCAAATAAAATTAAAAAGCTTGATTTATGTATAAAATAATGAACGAAAAACAAATATTATACCGTATATAAATGACTACAATTAAATACTTGTAACAGGCTCCTGACTTAGGACAGGCACATACAGGATGTGGCGGGGTAAAACTAGATTGAACGCGAACCCTCCCACAACCTGGGACAGTGGTGTAACAGTAAAGAATATAAACAAACTACATGTTTACAAATCAGTTGAAAAGACTTTAATAGTCAGATAGATGAAAAGCAGAAATACATTAGCAAAAACAGTAGACGTGGACGGATACTTATACCTCCCCATAACAAAAAGGTACCAAGGAAACCCCTGAGAGTACTCGCTGTTACTGAAAGCTTGTTCAAAGTCAATTATGACTAATTAAAAAATAATGCATGTAAGACAAAAGTGTCAATCAGTACACATCCGACATCCAAAACGTGATTAACAGTCGGAGAACAAAATTACCTTTTGTTATGCCGAGATACAGGTATCGACAAATTGTAGACCATGCATGTGCGTATGTATATAAAAATAGTATTCAGTTGAATTCAATCTACTGATAACATCCATTGTTTCGTATACTTGTCTACATCTAAGAAGAATGCAATTGGAATTATATATTTTTGTGATAACTTACAAAAGTGAAGCTTATATTTATTTCACTACGCAATAACATATCTGCAGATGAATTGTAACGCAACGATCAATTCTTTAGACCAAATGTCAACATGTAAAATTAAACTTGAAGTCTGAAGTATTTAAATTGTTTAGTGTGAGTAGTGCATAACAAAGCTACACACAAACATGATTCTTATTTATTTATAATGTGGTATGAATGCCAATCATAGCAGCTACATGTATAGGCCACCGTTTGCCCTTAAAAAATTATTAATTTTATACAGAACCCATCTGTGGCCATTCCATTGCTTTATAAGCCACAATTCATAAATCGTGGTATTTTAAGATCGACATTTTGCTTTCCTCGTAATTTAAATAAACATGATAAGAATACGAGAGTGGAGACTCAGCTTAACTTTTAGTATTGATTCATAAGCAGCATAAGTACAATAGTTATTATTCATTCTAATATGACGTGCTTCTTTCGCTTTGTAAACAACACTGTGTGAAAATTCTCGATATATCTATACTCAGCGCCGACTCAGAGATAAATGGATGTTACAATATACCTCCCACGTAAATCCACATGTATTTGAACCTACTTTGCAAACGCTTTGCCAATTTTATTGTATAAGAAATTGTAATAAAACAAATTTAAAGAACTTTTATTCTTATTCGGATGCATGATAAAAAGAATTAATATATTGCAACTAGTTTTGTTTATTTCCTAAATATAGTAACACAGCTATACTTTGTGCAATGCCAATTTCATCATGGAACACTTTCTCTACAATCAGGGGTTCATTAAGGAATGAAAACCTGACTATTACTTGATATTTATGTTACGATTTTAAAAGCTATCAATATACTAATTTAAGTTGCAGTATAAAAACAATGTTTAGTCAATGTCACAAAAATATAAACTTTTTTGTAACCATCGAAATTCGTATAATATTGTATTAAAATGGAATTCTGAGGTAGGTTTTGTTTTGTTTTCTATTCTATTGCAATTGATTTCAGCGAGTCAACATGGCAGCTCCTTCGTTACGAAATGTCAATTTTGGATTTGACGGTTACCGTAGCTCACGAGAAAATATGTAAATTAAAAAATCGGAAATATTGGGTTTGAGAAGTAAACATATTTTTTTCAAGCGGTTATTAACGAAATAATCAATGCAAGCTAAAGATTTATGAGAATATTTGAGCTTTATCTAACAAGGAGTAAAAAAGAACAGCTTCACACACGGCATACCCACTCTCGCTTTAGTATTTGAATGAACTTATATGTCCTATTATAATCAAAATTAATTATAATTCATGGAAGCCCTAGATTTGTTGTAAATTTACACATGGCCTGGGCCGTGATATTCGTTAGTTTTATCCCTCGCTAACGCTCAGGATAAAATTCGAATATCACGGCCCAGTCCATGTGTAAATTTCAAACAAAGCTATGGCTTCCATGAATTATTTCTTAATTTACATACAATCTTATAGTTCTTATTCAATAGTGTGAAAAAGAAATCGAGTAAATTTTCTAAACTCATATGATTTTTTTCTACATAAGAAAATGCGTGTACCTAGCTAGAAATACGACAGTTGTAATCCATTCATTTGATGTGTTTAGGCTTTTAATTTTACGATTTGATTAGGGACTTTCCGTCTAGACTTTTCCTTGGAGTTCAGTATTTTAGTAATTTTATCTTTTTGTAGCTTACTTTTACATCATAGGAGCCGTTGTTTTGATATTGTTTATAGTGGTATTGGCAATACTCTGTGTGTTTTGCTGCAGATATTCTTGTCGCAAGTGAGTATTTTCAATATAAGAATTAAGAATCAAAGATTACAATTGATTAGAATACTAAAGTGACTACAGATCAAAACAGAATGAATCATCAAAATGAAGCAACCAATTACCAAGCGTTGGAAAAAGAAATTTTGAAGATCAAAGTATGATCCGATAAACCAAATCTGAAATATTTGTTATCTTTATTCATATATACAAAAAAAGGTAAAGTTGCAAATAATTGAATATAATTTAAATTTGGTTGTAACACGTCTTCTGATTGGCTGCCAGTGTTTTGTCTATCAGCTCATAGACATAATTTTGTCATGTGACCGTGACGTCATCAAGATTTTTTTCACGATTTACTCCGTCTTAAAATGGAATTAAGAATTTAATTGTAAGGAATGCCAGTAATTTTTTTCTCTGTCTATTCGAAACAACATTAAAAATGTGGTGCACTCTTAAAAATAGCCCGCTACGCAGGTTAATCAGGGTGCAACTGAATTTTATGTATTTCTTCATAGACAGAAAACATATAAAGTAATTCTAAATAACAAATGTACGACTACTTAAATCAAAAGGTAATAAGCAGTCTAAATTCGGTCAAATGATGAATATAATTGTGGTGTTAATATTAGCTATTGCTGCCTTTTCTTTTGAATGGCATAGTCTAATATTCTAACCATAACTCTTTATGTGCTGTACAGTTGTAATTTTTTGTGTGTGTTTTTTTTTCTTTTTGTTTTGTATGTTGTATTTTGTTTTTATTTGTTTTATACTGCTGTTTGTCTTTTGGTGATTTTCGTTTTAGCCATGGCATTTTCAATTTATCGACGACTTATGAGTTTGGATTTTCTTTTGGTATTTTTTGCAGCAGATTTTATAAACGCTAGCAATTAATAAGTTTGAGTGTGTTTTGAATAGTCAATAACCTTATAATTTTTTTTTCAGAAACAGGGTTCAAGACGATGATGATGTTGAATCACAGTCTGGGTGTTGTAGATGTTGCAGGTCAAATTCACGTGATACATCAAGTGACACAAAAGAAAATTCTGCTAAACGTAAGACCGGAAAGGACAAAGAAGATAAAAATAATAAAGGAAAAGACAAAAATGACAAAAATAATAAAAGAAAGGACAAACAAGTCAAAAATAATAAAGGAAAGGACAAACAAGTCAAAAATAATAAAAACGATGATCTATCAATAAAGAATAAATCTAAGAAGACATTGACAAAAGCTAAAGGTTTGAACGTTAAAAAGAAAACAGTTAACATTCGAAAGAAACAACCAAAGAAAAACAAAAATGACAATTTTGTCAACAAGAATAAAGAAAATGATATGTCTAACAACAAACAAGATTCTACGTTAAGTGTTGGAAAAGTTGCAGTTGACGTTAATGCATGGAAACCGTTTTCAAAGCCTGTGAGGAAAATCAATACAAGTACAAAATAAAGAGCATATTTAAGACGGTAGACATGGTACATGGGAGACAACTCGTACACATGTATTGAAAATCATTCATGCGTTTTAACATATTAGTGATTTAAATACTGATTAGAAAGAAACCACTATATATTTGTGATATGTAAATTCGTCCCAAGGGTACTCGTCCCATATTGAATATTATTGATTTTACAATTATGATTGGGACAGTTCAATTTTGACTTATGCACATTAAAAGAATGCAAAGACAACCTGTAGAATGTTTTGTAGGTGCGACAGCCTGTAAAAGGTTTTGCAGGTCGAAAATGAATTTTGTCCTAAAACTTTTCTTTTTCTTGTGCGTTGTGAGTTGACTTGTCTAAAAATTTTGAAAATTTCAAACGGTCAAATCTGATAAAAATATACAATTTTCAAGATTGATAACCAATGAAATTTAAGCAATTTTTTGGTAGGTATTAAACGATATCTTTTTTCTGGAAAGGGTTGAAAAAAAAAAGTTACCTGAGGTGGCTAGAATTTTCGTCTTATCAATAATTATAATAAAAATTTTTTTTTTTTTACATTCAGACTATAAGTACCATTATGGATAATATTTCAGATTTAATTAAAAATGTGTTTCTTCTGTATGCTTAAACAGTCATGGGTATTTCTAATGACAAAATTTGCAAAAACACACATTCATATATACCAACTAGTGTTTCAACCGTCTTTTAGGGTACCCCAAAAATGGTTATATTCAATATACCCTTAACATAAAATGAAACGGTGAATTTCACCAAGACTTCGGCAGATGATGCATGGACCCCTACCTTTTCATTGATGTAAATATATATAAAAAAATAAACGAGAGAAAAATATTGGTGTTATCCTGGTTTACCCCCTTTTGTCACAATTATCTTTTAAATGCCTGATTTGGTAAATTTGGATTACGAAAGCTAAGATTTTTTTTGTTATTGAATATTCTTCATAAGATGAACATTATATTAACATTTATTTCTATACTATACTAGTATAATAAAATATTTATTTTCACGAACCATTTAGGTCACAGAAATTCCAAAATATGGCATCAGTAAGGAGAGTTGTACAAATAATGTGAATACACAGAACTTTTGTTTTCAGAAATTCCCTTGAGCATAACGAGTGTTATTGTATTTAGGTGCTGACCTTTGCCTTTGAGATAAGCGATAAGTCACAATCCCAGGGAGTTCTTAGAAATGTAGACAATGGACACAATTGTGAACCATGACGATATGGATCACTGACATTTTTCTCTGATTTTGATATCTAACCATTTTAAAATGATTTACGAATTATCTATATTGGCAATATCTTTGTATTTCATGTGTAATCATATTAAACAGATCTTGATTAATAAATTGCTATTTATTTGTATGCTCCCATAATGATGGCGGATAATATATCTTGACAGCATTGTATAATCTATCACGAGACATTAATTATCATTTGAAAGAAATGTGGAAAAAAACACGTGTCGGAAATTTCAATATCATTCTAAAAAATTCTGGATTAGTTTTACAAATTTTTCAAAATATACGGGGTTCCACCTAGCTATTTGACTGATCAAATTTTTGCCTTGAACTAATACGCCCATGAAACTTAGTCAATAGACAATACATTAACATCGTCCACATATATACGAGGTAACACATTGAAAATATAATTTTAATAACCAAAATGTTCAATACATGTACTTGAGAAAAAAAAATATACATGCAGTGTAATCTTTTGGTTGATATACATATACATGGTTGCATATAATTTCTGTAATGCCCTTTCCCTTCATATAAGTATTACAAAATGACTAGTACAAGTATACTTCTAATTCCCATTACCTTACCCGAATTTGGCACATTTTTTTGGAATTTTGGGTACTCATACTCTTCAACTTTGTTTGGCTTTATAACTTTTTTATCTGAGCGTCACTGATGAGTCATATGTGGACGAAACGTGCGTCTGGCGTACTAAATTATAATCCTTGTACCTTATATCGGACGCAATAAATTATTAAACGTGTTGTGTTCCACTTTTTACATCACGGGGTCGATACTTCTGCTGGTGGACTATCAGTCTCCGAGGGTATCATCAGCTCAGTAGTCAGTGCTTCGGTACCGACATGATTTAACACACTTTACTAAAATTGTCCGTTTTTAAATTTTTAAATTATTATGAAACTAAGGTTTCAACTCCCTCAGACAAAGTTGGCTTTATATGAATTTGGCTATTTATTTAGGTATTTTTGACATATAGCTCTTCAACGATTTTCGGTACTTATACATCTTCGGATTTCAAATATTTGCGTTTGAGCGTTCCTGATGAAGGTATATTCATAAAAGCACTTTGGACGCAATAAATTATTAAACGTGTTGTTTTCCATTTTTTCATATGTGATTTGGTATTTTGGAGCATTATTACGATGTTTGCATGATTTTAGACTAGTAACGGAACAAGGGTAAATCTGTTTCTGAATGATTTACAATCATTGTAGATATGAATTTGTCAATAACTACGAGTTAACTGTGTACTAGTAGAATGAAATTCAAAACAGTGTGGCTGTGGCCATTGATTGACACATGAAATTCATCCATTGACTGGGACAATTTACGTGAACGTTTGTCTGTAACGACCACTGTTCACGACGTACCTACGATAGACATTTAAACTGAGGGGTCACCAAAGGTTTCTTAACGCCTTTAATTATAAAATAATTCGAAAAATTAATCAGGAATAACCTTTTAAGTTTTGATTTATATAATTGATATAAATCAAAACATCGTGTTATTTCTGATTAATTTTTCGAATTACTTTATTAAGGTGTTGAAAACCTTTGGTGACCCCATAGTTTAAGTGTTTTTAAAAAGTACATAGTGAACAGTGGTCGTTACATACAAACGTTCACCTAAATTGTCCCAGTCAATGGATGAATTTCATGTGTCAATCAATGGCCACAGCCACACTGTTTTGAATTTCATTCTATATCTTTTTTCTTGTCATACATCTGCAAGGGATGACTTCTATATATGTCTCATTTATAAAATATGGACATCCTTACGAATATGAAGAATATAGACTTATATAAAAGAAGAAAACAAAAAAAAAAAAAAAAAAAAAAAACACGCATATTAAATATATATTATTCTAACTCGGACATATTTTGTACTTCTACTGTCTTTACATAATTACATATTTCAAAGTGGGACAATTGTAATTCCTGTTAGAAATTAAAGTCTTAGAATTAAAAACATTATATAAGTTTGCAATTCCGCTGAGTGCAAAAGTTGTCACCTTAATTTTTGGAGTTAAGTCAAAACAAAGTTGATAACTTGGTTGGTATTGGTTCCCTGATATTTGTCCTAAAATTTTTTGGATCTAGCACCACTGTTGAAAAAGTTATGCCCCTTTTTTCAACAATTTCCTCAGAGGAAAAGTACTTTTCCTCAAGGGAAATCAAATTTCCCTGAAGGAAAAAGATTTTTCCTCAAGGGAAATTGTTTTTTCCTCAAGGGAAAAAGATTTCCCTTAGGGAATTTGCTGCATAATTATTTCCTTTGAGGAAATTCTATTTCCTTAGAGGAAATTCTTTTTCCTTAGAGGAAATTCTTTTTCCTTTGAGGAAATTTGCAGCTTCAAATTTTCCTTGGAGGAAATACTTTTTCCTGTGAGGAAATTTGTAGCTTCAAATTTTCCTTGGAGGAAATACTTTTTCCTGTGAGGAAATTTTTGACAAACACTTTTCCTTGGAGGAAAATTCAAGACAACAAATTTCCTCTAGGGAAATCATTGTTCTTCAAATTTCTTGACAAACACTTTTCCTTGGAGGAAAATTCAAGACAACAAATTTCCTCTAGGGAAATCATTGTTCTTCAAATTTCCTCTAAGGAAATTTCTGAAGATCAAATTTCCCTTAAGGAAATGTTTTCCCTTATTTTTACTTGTTGAACATTTCTTCACTACACCATGTATACAAACAGTATGAATATAATAATAACAAGACTGTATAATTGATGCAAATGATATTTAAAACTTTAATAAATGTTTGACTCAACATTTTAATGACATTGAAAATAATACAGTCTGACTGTTTAGATCTAGGTATTGTTTATACTTTTTTTATAAATTTAACTTTGATTTATAATTTTTTTTGGAGCAAATGCTTCTATTTTCTTTGTAATTGTTTCAATGCGATACATTAATAAGCAACCAATTTGAATGTCATACCATTTGTGGTGTTCTAAAGAATTTGTTTATATATTTGCAGATTAAATAATAAAATAAACACTTTTCGTGTTATTTTAAATTACAATTTCTTCTGTTTCAGCTTGTGTACAGTTATTCAATCCACTACGTAAGAATTCAGTGAATACATTATTCCATTCACTAAACAATTCCCTTCAATTCTAAGAGAAATCATTTTTGCAAATTGTTCTTCAATGATCTTCTTCTGTATATTTGATATGAGGGAGCAATGTAAATGAGTGGATAAAACTGGTGTTCCTTTTTTCAACAACAAAATAGTATTTGTTCAGCATTCTCCTTTCTTTTGATTAAGATATGTTGTTGCTTTTATGCAATAGTGTTTTTGTGTATCTATGATAGAACTCCATTTTGTTTATGGTCATTATCATGTGATAATGTTGAAATTTCCTATTTCTTTTTTGCAGGAAAGCACACATTCCATTTCAAATTAATCCAATTATGCACTATGTAAATAAATTTCAACTATAAGTTTCCTCTTCAGTAATGACCTATTGATCATGAAAACCAAGATGTCTGATCACCTATAAATACACAAAATAAACAAATAAAATGTTATAAATGGAGAGAGAAACAGCAATAAATGTTTTTCATGTGTATCTTTCCTTATTAAAATACATTAAGTAAACTTGAACTCGAGAAAAATAAATAACTGCGATGTAGACTAGAAAGTATAAAATGCCAAATAAAGTATTCACGAAAAATTAGTTGATTTACAGAAGTCAAGTCCCTGTTTGCAGGAAATTTACATCATTGGTTGTCTGGTGGAGAGTTGTCTTATTGGCAATCATACCACATCTTATTTTTATATAACCTTGCCATATTCCTATTGTGCCTGTCCAAAGTTCAGAGCCTGTAGCTTTTGTCAGTTTAGTCTGACACTAAAATTTAGTGGTTGTTGTTGTTGTTGTTTCATACCGGTCATATTTATTTTTTGTAATTTATTTTGTTATAAACTAGGCAATTACCATGATTAGTTTTACAGTTTGGATTGTTTCAATGTTTCATCTTTAGGTCTTTTATAGCTGCCTACTTTGACTATAGTATAGGGTATGGATTTTCTCATTATTGAAGGTCGTAACAGGCCTACAGTTGCTTTCTCAAAGCCATGATAGTTTTCATATTTAATATACCACATCTTTTAATTTTTATAGTAATCATGATACTAGTAATCATCTTTCAAGTTCAATAACTTTTTTAAAATTAAAAGGTGCCTTACCATTTAGGTTTAGTTGGCTTCTGCAAATTTTACATTGCCTATCATTTCTGCTGTATAAAATTTCTCTGTATCTTCTATAGTTCTTGTCCTATACATAAAAGAGTAAAAGTTGAATGACATCTTGCATCAATATTTTTTTCTGTTTAATGTACATTATGTATATTAATGTGTGTTTAATAAAAATCTAAACCATGAGTGCTTGATAAGCTTCTTGCCCTTATAGCTGGTCTTTAAGCTTTAAATTAATTTTAATGATCGACTAAAAAACTATGAGCACTGTGCAAATAAGACCCCTGCCCTCCAAAAAAAACAAAACATGCACAAACAGTGGTATTTATTGACATAAAACATGTATATAATTTGGCTCCATTTATAGATATATATCTCAAGTGACTATAAGTTTAAGGCTGTGATTTTTTTAACAAATCCATAAATTTCTAAAACCTTTCAAAGTTTTTGAAAATGGACAATTTTAAAATAACTTTGCAACAACTAAAGTTCCTTAACTCTGCATCTTATAAAAAAAATATACATGATAAATAGGGAATGATACTCCAGCTTGCATATCATTCAAAGTTTTAAAGGAACATAACTGAAGAACGGTAAAAGTTTTACTACCAAAATTTGAAATTGATCTGATTAAAATTGTGATAAAAAGTATTTTTTTAAAGTTTAATAAAATTTGGTTGAGGGAAACTTAAGTTAGAAGGCCGAAACATTTTTTTCCATTTTTAAAGAACATAACTATAGAATTTAGTAAAAGAGACACTACCAAAATTCAAACTTAATCTGTATTTTGTGATGATAAGCATTGTGTATTGATTTCATAACATTTGGTTGAGACAAACTAAATTTTAGAGAACAGGAAACCAAAAATTCAGCATATTTTCCCCATTTCTAAAGGGGCATAACTCTGATACTCTAGTACAGTAACACTGACATCACCAAAATTCAAACTTGATATGAGAATTGTGATAACAAGCTTTTGTAAAAGTTTAATTGAATTTGGTTGAGGCAAACTAAAGTACTGTAAGAGAACAAAAAACAACTTTGGGACAGACGGACAATGTTCTGACAAGTGTTAAACATTATGCCCCCTCCACTTTGGGTCATAACAATAAAAAGGGAGTTTGTCAAGATATAAAAACAATTCACCAAAGTTTCATAAAAATTTGTGAAAGCATTCTTGAGACTATCCTAATCCCAAGTCATGATAGTACAATGACATAAATCAGATTTTTTTTTAAATTAAAAGGAAAATTATCATGTTTATGTTATACAAAAATAATTCACCAAGTTTCATGAAAATTGCTCAAAGCATTATTAATAGTATACGTACTGGAAAAATCCCCGCTTTTATGAATAAAATCCCTAACTTTAAATTAAAAATTTAAAATCCCTAAAAATTAAAAAGGAGCTTAATTATCATGATTATATCAATAGATAATTCACCAAAGTATTATGAAAATTTTATGATTAATGTATTCTAATTCCAAGACTATCTAAGACATGGTTTGTTTGAATTAAAAAAAGTTGGAATAAAGTACCTGCTAGAATTCAGGAGAATTAGACCAAATCAGGCTATCTTCTAGATTATCAGACAATTGACTGTACATAGAAAAGAAATTTTCTTTTTTCTTTTTTCTTATTTAGCTATTTGTTATCTCTGTCCTTAATATACACTGAACTAAGCCATTTTTTCACATATTTTTTTTGTTTTTTCTCTCTTGTGACTTGTTATTTAACATAACAAAAAAAACCAAAGGCAATGAAAGAGAAACTGACAATGCCAAGGCAAAACATAAGATGCAGAAAAGAAAAACAAAACAAAACACTAAGCAACACCAACATCACCAAAAAACTAGTGTTGAATTCATGTGCTCAGTCAGTCAGTGAGAGTTCGCAGATCCTGACCTACTATATCTATGCTTAAAAACCTAAAAATCATATAGTTCTAAACATATTTTGTAAATTTATACTTGATTAAAATGTTGTCATAAATAGCATAGACACCTCTGAGTTATGAGAACCACATGTGTTAATTGTGCGAGTATAATCATTGATAATCATGCACAAGATTGACTTTTAAAAGCCTATATATTGAAATTTTCTGAAAATATTGCATGCATTTATTAATATGACCAATTTCAAGAAATGCACAAAGATGTGAGATGATTTATATAATTGTAATTTCAGGAATTTACAGTAAAGGCTTTTATCCTCACTGCATTTTGCACTTTTCCTAATTCAGGAGCCAGAAGTTATGGCCTTTGTGACCTTTGTATGATTTTTATTTTAGTTTCTTTTTTTTATATTGAAGAGTTAAGTATGACGTCCATTATCACTCAACTAGTATACATTTTTGTTTAATGGCAAGCATGGCAAGCTAAAGCATGCCTCACAGGCCCGGATCCAGGGGGGGGGGGGGGGGGGCTGAAGGTTGGACCTGTTACCTGTTACCTAGTCTTTATCTTCCTCCTCTAGCAGGAGCTTCGCTTCTATAGCGTAATTCCAATTTGCACCCTTATTTGCACCCTAACCCTTACACATGGGGCACTCATAAAATCAGTATACGTAGGTAGTTATTATAATAACATGTTGGAACCCCCTTTCTTTATTGGACGATCAATGCATTTGAATGGGGACATGTAGTTGGACACCCCCCCCCCCCCCCCAAAAAAAAATTGTCCTGGGTTAGGAACCCCTCCTTTATATGACTAGATCCACCCCAGTCTCAGGTGGCGGGATTTTCTCGTTGCAATGAAGACCCATCGGTGACCTATGGCTGTTATCTGCTCTTTGGTCATGTTGTTATCTCTTTGATACATTCCCCATTTCCATTTCCATTTTCTTTTCGGTTCTATTATAAATATTAGAAACGAGTTTGGCGCCTTTACAAAAATATAATTGTCTGTGCTGATAGGGGAGTATGTGTGCATACCAATATTTAAATTTTCTAGGCCTTCTTTTTGAATATTTTGTGCATTTCTTGGTAAAATACTGTCAGACCTCGAGTGATGTTGTTTTACAAAAACGGTCAAGTAATGTAGGGGAAAGAAACTAACTAAAAAGACCAAAATAAGCCACAACTAATGGGGGTCTCATTGGGGGTTCTGTTCACGGATCCCGCTTACTTACTACTTATTTATTTAGATTCTCGCATGATGCCATCCCGCGTACACTATGTAAGTGAACAATTCTGCTATTTTTGTAATTTCCCATGTCCCTCTAAACTTCATTTCGCGTTTTCACGGCACAATAATTTGAGGGAGGATAGGACCTTTATCATGACTGCGGGATCGGGTGTTTTTAAGCTCTGGATTTCGGGATTGACCCTTTCGGGATACGATAATTCTTTTTTCGATTTTCGGGACCTCTGGATTTCGTGTTTTTTAAGCCCGGGATTTCGTGATTTCGTGTTTTTAAGCTCGGGATTTCGGGATCAGTACCCCTCCTACCCTCCCTCATAATTTGACTTTCATGTGTCACGTTTACAAAAAATACGCCTCGACAATCCCGAGTCCCGCTCAGACCCCCCTTATAGGTACATAATGAATAGTTTACTATGTAGTCAGTAGTCGGGTCAAATACACATGTATACACTTTTAGACGACCTTAGATTCATTTCACAGCGAAAATACTCATTTATATTGAACATTTTAGATCACTTTACATTTAGATTTTATAACTTTTAAAATAAAGACCATAAAGATTTAAGATCATTTAATCGAAAGATTATAATTTGTCAATGCGCAACTGTAACCAGGTACTGAATTTTTTTTTTGCATGCGTTAAGTTAAAAGTGCCGGGAATAGAAAAGCAAGTTAAACTTCTCATCTGGACTTTTTAATAAGTCTGTATACCGGACCTCTTCTCTATTTTGGGATTGAAAAAAAATCTAAAGTTAAAAATGCGGTTTTGAGCCTATTTCTTCTTTTTAATTTGGTAACACGTTAAGCCATTAGTGACACTAATATGGTATATTACCAATAATAAGGCCATATATTTCGGTGTGTAGAAATACCGCAAAAGACTTCTTAGTGCACTAAGAAGAAAGTTTTTGCATTAAGGACACTAAAACGATGTTTTAAGATCACAGCGAACATGAATATAAGAGGATATGATTAAATACCTCAAATCTATAAAGTTAGGTATCAATAGATTTTGTAATTTTGAAGTTAAATGACTTTTTAATCAACGCCTGCCACTCGCCACGTGACCAACGGTTTATTGCAGATTCCCGAATCATCATGTTCAATCAACCTAATCCAATAAACAATTGTCTTTTGATCGTTACTTATTGATTAATCAATGGTTGTTAACCTAACGGTTTAGCGTGGTATAAATTCAAGTTTATGAAAGAAAAATAAAAAATAAATTTTCTGTTTTAAAACTTTGCCTTTGTTATATATATTTAGTTTTTAAGGAAATTGCTATGCAAGCTTTTTTTTATTTAAAGAACCCTATTTTGAGATAAAAATTGAGAAACAAATGCTTTTGATATTTCATTTCCTTACTAACAATACAAGAGTTTACATACTATCATTATTCCTTGAAAGACATTTGAGAGTATGTGGTGTCCATGGGGTTCTTCAAAATCCGATTACAGAAGTAACATATAGAAAAAATCCAAGAGGTAAAATTATATTACGTTTTAAAAAGAGAATTATAGAATAAATCATAACTGTCTTCTATGAACGATAACTTTAAACTGGTGTCAATGCTTTTTTTTTTAACAATTCATCTTTATTTCCATAATTGAAGATGAATACCATTTTATTTTATAATGTAATAAGCACTATGGGCAGGCGCGGATCCAGAGCTTGAAGTGGGGGTTTGGGGGAGGGGTTATGTGAGAAATGTTTAAAACACTAGAGAAGTTTTCATGTTATACCAAACCATATGTTTTTCAATAAATGGCACACTTTTTGTTCATCCGGCATATGGTTACTCTAAAAATAAAATTTTAAGTATTAATTTTATAAGGTTAATTATTTGATTACAGATCGTATCTACCCGTTTTGCAATTGTTGTATCACTCTAAGGGAGGCTTATAAAGATATATATAATAAAATATAGAGATAGCAGCCTTGGATTGTCTTAATTAAATCCTTTGGTCCTCTAATTATCAAGTTACCCTCTGGCCAATGTTATTATGACTTGTGTATATTTAAAGAAGTGTAGCGACAACGTGTCACCCTATTCAGTGCTAGATATTCAAATTATAGTAAAGATAACATTAAAACAAGAAATGGTTAATACAAAAAATATAAGATTTTCAACCGGGGGTGGGGGGGGGGCTCGCTTTAACCCCCTAAATCCGCTAATGATGTGGGAAAACTAAATTATTTAGTTAACTTAATCATATGACTCTTAAGCCCGTTCTGCCATTATTAAGAAACGCTAAAGAACGGAAATGTATGATTTTAAGATTTGGAAATAAATGAAATTGGTGTCACAAATGGTACATTTTTTTGTATGTCTGCTTGTATTTAAAATATTTTATAAATAGATATAATGCTCATATACATAATTATTAACGGTTGTTTAACTTCGCTTATTTATAGCATTTAACTTCGTATTCTTATTTTCGGCATCAAATAAAAATAATGGAATAAATATATAGGAAGTTCCAATCAATAGACAACGAACAGAACAGAGCAATTCGATATTACTTAGGCGTTCACAGATTTGCACCAATTCTAGCACTGTATGGGGATACTGGATGGATACCAAGTCAGTTTCGGCATTGGGTGAACATTATTCGATACTGGAATAGGCTTTTATCGTTTGAAGACGACCGATTAACGAAAGTGGTGTTCAATATGGATTATGATCGTTGCACAAACAATTGGTGTAGTGACACTAAAGATATTTTCACTAAACTTAATATGTTACATTATTACGAAAGTAGAACAATGGTGGATTTAAAATCTTTTGAACAAATTGTACGAACTTATTACAGTGATATATGGAGAGAGTCCTTGATAAATAAACCAAAGCTACGATCTTACTTAAACTTTAAAACAAACTTCGAACTAGAGCACTATGTAAAACTAAATCTTACGAAACACGAGCGATCTGTGCTAGCCCAGTTTAGATGCGGATTATTACCGATCAGAATTGAGACTGGTAGATATATTGGGGAACCAGTAGAAAACAGACTATGCCGATTTTGTAATTCTCAAAATGTTGAAAATGAGCTACATTTTCTTATAAACTGCACATTTTATAATGATATCAGACAAACTGTTTTTAGCGAGATATTAATGGTGCCTGACTTTACGCAACTAGATGAGCAGGGAAAATTAACATTTCTAATGGTGAACCATCCAAGGAAAATAGCTAAATACTTAGCAGCGTCACTTTTCCGTAGAAAACAAACAGTTTACTCTAGTTAACATTCTTAAACTTTTTCACAAACATTAGTTGAATAATATATGAACTTTTACAATCGTTAATTCTTAATCTATAATTATCTGTATTTAAATTTAAATTGGCAATTGACACGTGATATTAGAACATTTATATTGAACTAACAGTAAAAGGTGACTTATTGGTCCATTGGGCCGGGTGTATTATATATGTAATTATATTTTGTACAAATTTATGCTGATTTACACATGTCACTATAATAAACAATTTACTTACTTACTTACTTACTTTATATTTTAAAAGACAAGGAAAGTGAATTAAAAAATATATACAACAAAAATAAGCGAAAGGAGATGTGGTACGGCTGTCAATGAAACACCTATCCACAAAAGTTAAAAATGAAGAAGATGTCAGAAATAAATTGGTCATAATTTATTTACAGTCTAAAACATCGAAGGGACTAAACATCAACCTATACATATTTATACTTGTAATGCATTTGTATATAAACATCGAATCAGAAATATGTTCCTTTCCTAAACATGTTTAAAATCATTGCTGTGATAGTTATCAAAAGTACCAGGATTATAATTTAGTACGCCAGACGCGCGTTTCGTCTACACAAGACTCATCAGTAACGCTCAAATCGAAATATTGATAAATGGCATAGTTCTTAACATTAGAAAAATGAATGAAGTATTGGCAACTGGACGTTAATAAGCAACCAAATATCAATCCTCACTTTTCCGTGAAGTGTTCACAATTATTTGTCTTTTTAAAATTAAAAGGATGAAAAATCCCAAACTGAAAAGAGTTGAAAATTCGCTATTAATTTAGAAGTAAAAAATATAGCAGACAGAATAAATACGGCAAAAACAAACAAATGAAAAAAAAATAGAGAACAATTTGAAATACCATATACATGTTTAATCAGTATACTAGTAGATTATTCACGGGCCAAGGTTGAGCGAACATGAATTGCTATCGATTATACTAAAGGTGACAATCAACTTTTTGAGGCACGTGTCGAGAAAACATTAGAAAAAATATAATTTAAAATTATGAAAGGAGTAGGTCCTTAGTGCACATTTTTGTTCTTAGTGCACTAAGGAGGTCCTTTGCGGTGTTTCTACGGACCCCATATATTTGAAGCTGTTCAAAATTCTGTACATTATAGGTACGTGTATCAGATCGGACAATAATTTTCATATATATAAAAAGAATTACTGTATAAGTTATCTAGTATGAAATATGTCCACTGGACCGACCGTGTAAGTGCTATATTTATTATATCATGTATATAGCCAGTCAAAAAGATGTGGTATGATTGCCAATGAGACAACTATCCACAAAAGACCAAAATGACACAAACATTAACAACTATAGGTCACACAAGGTCGTTAAAAACTTCCATTTGTTGTTGTCCACTGAAAATAAGCTCATAAAAACACGAATCCCCGTTTACTCAATTCCACCTTTATTTGTTAATATTTCTTTATCTTTTTCTTTTGATTTTATCATATCTTTTTTGTGAAATATTTTGTGTGGTCGAACATGAAATTGCCTCCGATGCTACAAAGAAAATTTGTTTAATGTCATCTGTTGCAATATATGCTAAGTACTACACGTGGACAGGATGTTCCCCAGAAAATAAGTTATACACACCCCGATATAACCCCGAGGGTACACGCTACTGTCATATGGAAAATTACTGGGTCACCTGTAATATGGTAATCAGCCATGCAACTAATTAGGTTACTGACCATGTCACTTCAATTTAAAAAGTTTATCGTTAGATATCAAAATGATAAATTCATTTTAATTAAAAATTTAAGAACTAAAGGATTTATCATTAAAATGAAGTGAAATAATTCAACCAAATCGTATATAGATTATATACATATTTTTTTTTATCTATGCCGGAAAGAATTGAAAAACTGTATTTATAATTTTTGATTTGTTTTATAGAAATCTGTGTAGGTCTCATGAAATGGAACTCACGCAACGCATGCCTAATTAAGATTTATAAATTTATTGAAAAATATAACAAAAATTTAGTTTTGATATTAAATTAAAGTTACCTTTCCGCGCTGTAATTTATTTGATATGACATGAATCAAGCAATTTTTGTTGAGGGATTTATGGGTTTGTCCATACAACGTATAAAAAAAGAAGTGTATGTTATTAGTATTTCACATGCCTTGTTTTCGCCTTGAAGCTCATTATTCAGAGTGTTTCAGACAAGATGATGAAAATAACGTGCAAGATACTTTTTTCGATCATCGTGAAGAGACAATTTTAATTCCCATTCCTCGATGCACTCTACCCCTGTTGAATTGTATATTTATAATTCCTCGTGCTTTTAATTAGCCCCCCCCCCCTTTTCGTGGTTACCGTTATGCCAACAAATACCCGGGGCTTGATTTACATGTAAAATCATGGGCGGATCCAGCCATGATAAAGGGGGTTCCAACTACATGTCTCCATTAAATAAGGGGTGTCGTTGCCGCTGGTTTTCTACGGTTACCCCATCCTTTTCATATAATTTAGATTTCAAAAGTGTATACCTTATTCATATATTGTGTAGGTTAAAATGTTATCTTTTCCCATATTGTTTGCGTTTTGATTGGTGTGTAATGCAACAGTGCAATACTTAAGTGTCAAAAGAGAGTTTTTCCCGACCTATTCACATATGTTTAAGGTTCCTATATACAAGGTGATAGGACGTTCGGTTCCGTTGGAATAGGTTACCTTTTCACGCTATGCCTTAAAACTTTTCCTGATGCACAGGTAACCTATTCCAACGGAACGTCCTATCACCTTGTATATAGGAAGAGGGGGGCAAGGGGTTTAACTGTTATGCTGTTATGGGGCATTTTAATTCTTTGTTATCTGTTATTCTGAAAATATATTTACTGTTAGCTGTTATTGTCTTATTCTTTGTTAGCTGTTATATGACTATTATCTATTTTGTTATCTGTTATTGTGAGAATCTATTTGCTGTTAACTGTTATTGAAAATTGGAATGTTAGCATTTTGACAGCCAATCTTCCGTAGAAATTGAAGATAATTGAAAATTGTGATTTGAATGGATAATAGTCTCATTGGCACGCTTACCACATCTTCTTACAATGTACATCTATTGGGTTCTTTCTACTGGTAATATCGGTGGCCCTGTATTTGCAGAAGAATTTCAGTACCATACATCACATAAACATATAAAATCAATTGGACCCAGGACCATTCCAGTATATATTATTATTATCCTTTGTAATAAATTCCATTGTCTGTGAACATGCAGCATTTTGTACAATAACTTATAGTATGGATTTTGTTATAAAAAAAGCATTGGTACACCCAATAGATTTTGTATTCAATGACCACATAATAATCTTACTGTTGTACTATTACACCACTGTCCCTGATTAGGGGAGGATTGAACACCAACTAGCATGCTAAAGTTGACGCAGTCACATTCTGTATGTGCCTATTTCCAAGTCAGGAGCCTGGATTCAGTGGTTGTAGTTTGTTACTGTGTTACTAAGTTTCTCGTTCACTATTTTGTGGATAAATTAGGCAGTTAGTTTTCTCCTTTGAATTGTTTTACATTACTAAGTGGTGTGGGTTTGAATTATGGCTTTGGGAATTATACAACGTCTTTTTCTTTTAGCATTTATATTATAAGTGCTACTCCCTCTCTTTTCATTTACATGATTGAAAGAGAACCCTGACCACCATATTTTTTTAAAGCCTTTTAACTGCTTCACATGGCAAAAATTGAAGCTCAGAAACCATTGATGCAAATACAGATGTGTCAGTTTAATTTTTCGACAAATACCCTTTTAAAAATCCTACAGCTTCTCCAATGCTGTACCTTAAATTTTCCATATTCTATAATTTCACATAAGATACATGATTGGTGTTTCACTTGGTGTCATCCAAATTTTCACTAGGTCCAATTTCTATTATACTATCAGAATTGTCACTTGAGTCAATTTTTATTATCAGAATAACCATAACTGGCATGCGTGTTTCAGTTACATGTCCCGTCTCCACTGATCTGGGTATTTTTGTATTTTATAAGTAAGTTTTATCATGAGGTCATTAAATAAAAAAATATATATTGTGCATCAATGTTTTTTTTTTTATTATATGTAAAGTATATATATTGCTTTTCAGAAAAAAAATCTTAAAATCAAATTGATAATAAAGTGTCACTGGCTGCACTATTCAAAAATTAAATAAAAAAATCTAAATCATTAAAACTTGATCCCTCAAATATCCTAGATTAAAAATATCCCTTTATCAAAAACAGAAACTAGTAATTTCGTTCAGAAAAATTCAACATCCATACTATAATCATACCACAAGTTATATACTAAGATCTACGAGTCATCTACTGGATTGGTCCTGGACAGATTTATTTTCATATTTCATTTACTGTTATCTGTTATTATCCCTTTTCAATTCCTTGTTATCTGTTTTTCACCAAATCAATTCACTGTTTTGCTGTTATGGGGACCCCCCTTGCCCCTCCTCTAGGAACTTGAGAGGATTCCCGAGATTATCATTTATGCAATGATTGCTCACAAAATGCTAGGGGAGGCCAACCCCGGATTCCATCCCCTTCGACCCGCCACAGAATACAGATATAATTGATAATTGTTATTTAAAAGTCATATATACTATAGCCACTATAGTACTAGAACCGAACACCTGTTTTCGGATATATATATATACATACACCACATCTTCCTATGTCTATATAGCTGATTTACCTTATATAACTGCGAGAAAATGAATAATACACAAGTTGATAATTGTCTCTTCTCTGCTAATTTTAATGTGCATGCAATATTCACTCTGATTCACTTGTGAGACCACCGACACTAATAATAATTACCTACAAAATAATAGGTGCTCCTTTACTGGGAAGAACATTTCGGATCCGATCAATTTATTGGTTCCATTCCCCCATTCTACACTTCTCCTTAGAAAAAATGCCTTGCAATGCGTCATAATTATCTGGACTACTAACTTACTTCCATATAACTTCGAAAACAGACTATAATCTATTTCACTAGATGAGATTGGGCTCACGGATTTTTTAATGGATTGGTAATTTTTATTTATAGCACAAGTTTACAAAGCAAGATTAATCACATTTTTCACCCGGCCTACAAATCAAATGGTTGCCTCCTTACTGACTTACACCTACACAAGCTAAAAAAACATATTCATGTGGGGGGGGGGGGGGGGGGGGGCGGGGGTTCAGATGGGGGATGCTTGCCTCAGTCATGTTTCTGTGATTCCCTATATAATCAACAAAATTTTTCACACAAAAAGGGGGGCAGGGATTTCTCCTTAATAAGAAATCTCTATTTTCAGCATAAGCTCATATAAATTTGCCTTTTGAAGAACTGAAATAAATATGAGACGGCTAATGATTTTTCAGATGCTTTACATTAAAATACATCCATGTGACATTCACAATTATATAGATCCAAATTTAAAAAGCTATTTTTTTCAATATTTAAATAATGTAGGATCAAATCTTGATACATGTATGTAGTTGAAATTGTTAGCTTTTAAACATGTTAAACATTAAAAAATGAACACCCAAAGTTTAAACCACGTTTAAACATAAGAATGACCATGTAGTCTTTATTAATGTATGCTATTGCTATGAAACTAGGTCATTGTAGGTAAACTGTCATCTATTCCCTTAAATCTTTGTTCCCAGTCACCCCAAGTTTGATTTAAATTAGTCAAGTATATCTACTCTATTAGGTCTCTAGTTTGGATAGTTAATAACTTGCAAATTACAAATGAATTAAAATCATACTCCTCCCAAATTTATTTCTTTAAATATTATGGATGAAATACATGTAGCAAGTAAGGGATGAAATTAAATTGGATGAAATGTGGCATTTTTTTTTTGATAAAGTAGTATGTCGTCTGATGTTGTCAAACTTAATTATAGACCCTTAAGGGGCGGATCCAGTCATTTTAAAAAGGGGTGGGGGTGGGATTCTAACCCAGGACAAAAGGGGAAAGGGGGGGGGTCCAATTACATGTCCCTATTCAAATGCATTGATTATCCAAAAAAAGGGGGGTTCCAATCCCTTGAACCCCCCTCTGGATCTGTGCCTGCCCTTTAAAAATAAAATTATCCTTATTTTGAGTTAAAGCTTATAGATTTTTCTATAATGCTTCTCAGGGGCGGATCCAGCCATTTTAAAAGGGGGGTCCCAACCAAGAGCAAAGAGGGGTTCCAACTATATCTCCCATTCAAATGCATTGCTCGGCAAAAGAAAAGGATTCCAACCCTCAAATCTATGGTCAGGTTGTTGTCTCTTTGACACATTCCCTTTTTCCATTCTCAATTTTATCATGTAGTCGTCGTTGTCCCAGGACATTTAGTTTTCGCTTAATAACTTTAGTACAAGTAACAGAAATCTATGAAATTCAAACACAAGGTTTGTGACCAGAGTTTTGTTCAGAGTTTAGGAATTACATGAATTAGGGGCCAATAGGGGCCAATATTAAACTTTGTTTGATTTTATAGAAAATTGAATTATTGGAGTTCTTTGATATGCCAAATCTAACTGTGTATTTAGATTCCTAGTTTTTTGGTCCTGTTTAAATTGGTCTACTTTAAGGTCCAAAGGGTCCAAAATTAAACTTATTTTGATTTTTACAATATTTAAATCCTTGGTGTTCAGATTAATATGCTGAATCTGAATATTTACTTAGATTTTTTTATTATGGGCCCAAATTCAAGTTGATCCAAATCGGGGTCCAAAATTTTACTTTGTTTGATTTCAACAAAAATTGATTATATGGGGCCTTTGATATGCTGAATCTAACCATTCATTAAGATTTTTGATATTTTGACCCATTATCAAATTGGTCCACATTGAGTTCTAAAAGGTCCAAAATTTAACTTTATTTGATTTCACCAAAAAAATGAATTATTGGGGTTCTTTGATCATGTTGATATGCTGCATCTAACCATGTATTGAGATTTTGAATATTGGACCATTTTAGGTTAGGTTAATTGTCAATTTAAAATTTTTAAGTACTTGGACCGCATTCATTCTGTGTCAGAAACCTATGCTGCATCAACTATTGAATCACAATCCAAATTTAAAATTCAGAGTTGTATTGAGCTTGAATGTTGTGTCCATACTTGCCCCAACTGTTCTGGGTTCAACCTTCACGTTTGTATCAAGCTGAGCCATGCATAGCTTTTTATCTGATTTATATATTAATTTGAAATTTTGACAAGTGAGACACATACAGATTATACTGTTAACAATATTTCAGAGTTTAACGTAGTCAAGCGAAACAAATTTTAGAAGAATAGTTGAATCATGTCTTTGTTGTCAAATGAAAAATTAGTACGAACACAAAGAAAAAGTATGGGAATGTTTGTTTTTTAAACTATTGACCAGGGTGAAAGTCTTTGAAAGTCATGACTGGCAAAATGTTTGTGAAATGAAATAGCACAAATATTCCATTCTTTTTAAATATAACTGAATATAAAGAAAAACACAAACTGATGTTTTATAATAGTTTTTACCCTTTTTATGTTTTATAGGACAAGAAATATAGAAAAATGATGAAAAATATAAACAGTTACAATAGAAATGAGCGCAAAACAAGATAAACAGAATACAACAAGGCCTAAATGGTAAGACCACTTCTATATACTGTAAATTCAGATTTTTCAGGGAAGGGACAACTTATTGTGATTACAAAAAAAATCTGCATAAAGATCTATATAGTTACATGATATATATATATATACATATGTTTCTGTTATCAAAATATGATTTCTTATTTTTGCGATACTCACCCAGTCACATTATTCGCATTACTAAAAAGTTTCGATAATTTCTGAATTACAGTAATAAAAGAAATTGCCTTTGAATGATGACTCATATAAAAATAAGAAAATGTGGTATGGTAAATGAGTGACTTATCCACCAGAGTTCAATGAAGCGGATGCAAGAAATTAAAGGCCAATCATGGGCCTGCCTTCAATAATGAGAAAACACTTCCTTTATAGGTCATCCATTAAAGATCTCAACATATAAAGATTTAAACAATCCAATTTAGTTCAACATGTTCAAAGTCAATAACAATTAATAAAAAAAAATCATGCCTAATAAAAAATATTGTTTGTTTCTTCAATCCTGACCAACCCTTCAAAAATGGCCCTACTCATAAAATTTTATTTTCAAAACTAAGCCAAATATTATTTTATTCATTTCTGATTTTCGGGCTTGCCGGATCATCCGATAATATTCAGGCTTTTGGGAAAAATAAAATTATTTACCTACCTACCTACCCACACCTGGCTTGTCAGAATAGGGATTAGGGAAACAAACAATATATTAATTTAGGCATCATGTCTGTGAGCACTCAACCTGACCATAATATAGGACAGTCGTTCAAATATTAACACAACATATGAACATTCTATAACAACTATTGCAAGTGGCTCAACTTTAAATATCACTGCAAGGCACTTAACAACGAATATTAAATCTTGGACACAAAGCACTGAAATAAGAGAACTCATAAGCATGACAAGTAAGAATATCAAATGAAAGTTTCTCAAAATGTTCATTAAAACATGATAAAATAAGCTTATTTATATTGCTGTTTTTTTCTCCATTTATAACATTTTTTTTTTATTTTGTGTATTTATAGGTCAGATATCTTGGTTTTTATGATCATCAACAGGTCCTGCAGGTCTATACTGAAGAGGAAACTTAATTGTTAATACTTTTCTACATAATGTGCTAATTGGATTATTAATGTGAAATGAACTCAACTGTGTGTTTTTCTGGAAAAAGAAATAGAAAAAATTCTACAAAATTGCTATAAACAAAATGGAGTACTATCAAAGAACACAATTGTGTAAAATGTAACAACCTACATTCATATTAACTGATGGATTATCGAGAAATTAAGAAAAAAAATAGTATCTTTGTCATGTTTGTTGTCGAAATAATTTAAACACCTGCTTTATCAATTCATGTACATGGCTCCATCATATCAAATATACAAAGAAGATGTTTGAAGAACATACATTGCCAAAATTTATTCAACCAATTGAAGGAAGATGTCTTGTGGATTGAATTATTTATGCACTGAACTGTTATGTAGGGGGTCGAATACACAGCAGCTGAAACAGAAGACAAGTTAATTTGACATGAAAAGTGTTTATTTTATTTAATATGCAAATATGAGCACAATATTAATAACATCACAAATGGTATGATATTCATAGCATTTTGCTTATTATTGTATTGTCTTAAACATGCTAAACAGTCAGCCTTTTGTTTTTGTATGTTTAATACTCACCATGAAAATTTGTATTACAGTATTAAAGTTTTAATTATCTTTTGTATCAATAATTCAGTCTAGGAGAAAATATATTAATACTGTTTGTACTGTTATGAAATTTCCATAGAGGAAAAACATTTCCTTAAGGGAAATTTGATGTTCAGAAATTTCCCTAGAGGAAATTTGAAGATCAATGATTTCCTTAGAGGAAATTTGTTGTCTTGAATTTTCCTCCAAGGAAAAGTGTTTGTCAAAAATTTCCTCACAGGAAAAAGTATTTCCTCCAAGGAAAATTTGAAGCTACAAATTTCCTCACAGGAAAAAGTATTTCCTCCAAGGAAAATTTGAAGCTGCAAATTTCCTCTAAGGAAATAGAATTTCCTCAAAGGAAATAGAATTTCCTCAAAGGAAATAGAATTTCCTCAAAGGAAATAATTATGCAGCAAATTCCCTAAGGGAAATCTTTTTCCCTTGAGGAAAAACAATTTCCCTTGAGGAAAAATCTTTTTCCTTCGGGGAAATTTGATTTCCCTTGAGGAAAAGTACTTTTCCTCTGAGGAAATTGTTGAAAAAAGGGGCATAACTTTTTCAACAGTGGTGCTAGATCCAAAAAAATTTAGGACAAATATCAGGGAACCAATACCAACCAAGTTATCAACTTTGTTTTGACTTAACTCCAAAAATTAAGGTGACAACTTTTGCACTCAGCGGAATTGCAAACTTGTCCCGGAGACTGTTAGAGAAACTTCATAGTATTTGGATGTTGGAAAGCATGTTAACCATATTTGTCATACGTAAAATGTCTTTCTTAATAATTTTAATTAATTAGTAGAACATGAGATACATACATTCGATTGAGAATGTTTTTGTGTCAGAGTCGTAGCCCTTGCATATGGTTGTAATGTTTTCGAGCTCCGATTGTTTTAGTTGATATAGCTCTTAAAACTGCATTTTAATATTTGAAAAGTTGTGGATATTGCGACAAGAGGATAATCTTCGTCGTATGTGAGTTTTGAATATTTTTGACTTTTGACAAAAATATTTTCTTTGTTACATATTATAAACATTACATACACCACATATGAATATAACTCACAAGGCATTTAAGTGTTTACTATCGTAAAGAATCTGTGCGGAGTAATTTGGTACTGGACTTTGTACTCTGTTGTTAGTAGCGTTCCCTTAGATGATCAGAAGATTAAATATTAAAGACACTTATTACAACACAATGAAATCGGTAGACCTAGATACGAATGAGGTGATATCTATTGTTCTGGGCTTCGTGTTGTTTATTCTTTAGTTTTCTATGTTATGTCATGTGTACTATTGTTTGTTTGTTTGTCCTTTTCATTTTTAACCATGGCGTTGTCAGTTTTTTTTTTTCGATTTATGAGTTTGACTGTCCCTTTTGGTATCTCTCATCTTTCTTCTATTGCACATGACGTTATTTATAATGATAATGACGAGTCTATCTCCGTTGAAAATGGTCGCACTGAGAAAAGTAACAAACGCAAACATTCCAGCGGCGCCAGTGGCTCAGCTTCCCCTAAATTAGCATCTGAAGTTGTAAAAGTACCTTTAAGTAAAAGCACGGAAACAGACTGGCGAATCGGCAAAACATCCAGATAAAAAAAATGCACCAACAAAAAACAAATCTTCAAATATTGATGTCGAAGCAGACATCCATATTAATACATAACTCACTCCGGACACCGTTGTCATGACAAAAATGATTAGTAAACTATCAGCAGATATGCGGACAATCATATCATATTTGTTTTAAAATATGTACTTAAATCATTTACTTGCATATTAAAGTTTGATCAATATAAGTATAAAAGGATCTTTGATGTCAACATCTGTTTATATTTGTTACATGTGAGTGACGTTTCTTGTCTTCAGTGATCTAGATGATATCGTACAAAATTTGTATCTCTTGTATTCAAGATGATATTACTGGAGCTGATTTTGTTTTCTCTGTGTTTACTAATTCATTCAAGTGCAGGTACAGTGATATATACATTTCTTCTTATATATGTAATGTAATGCAAAGTGTATTTAACAAAACATTTTAATCAGAAGTAATTCATCGGACATTTTAAATAATTATCAAAAAATGAAAGAGATAGTTCTTAGATTTTCACAAGATTGTAATTTCACATTGTAAGATTCCACAGGGTAATTTAAACTAATCAAAACTGACAACGTCATCGCAAAAACCAAAAAGGACCAAAAAAGACAAATAACAGTATACAAAACTCAATAGTTTAAATAAAATACTGAGCAACATTTAAACCCAGGTTATAAGTCTCACTCGATTGGTCACATTCAGAGAAAAGTGGTCAGAATTATAATTACAAAATTATGGAAAATATCCGTCGTGATTTATG
Source organism: Mytilus galloprovincialis (assembly GCF_965363235.1). Lineage (NCBI taxonomy): Eukaryota > Metazoa > Mollusca > Bivalvia > Mytilida > Mytilidae > Mytilus > Mytilus galloprovincialis. Next base: position 2,476,862 of record NC_134838.1, on the reverse strand, counting down.
AAACATTGTCTTTCCCTTACGATCAATGAACTCGTGTTTTCTTTTAGAGGGAATAATTTCAACGACACCACTCGTAACTGTCGGTTTGATAGCTTCTTGGTGGGTAGCAATTTATATTGTTCTATTGTTGTTGGCTTTTAACAAGCTAGTCAGGAATCTGACAGTTGTTGTCCATTCGTTTGGTGCGTTTTATCATTTGATTTTGTGATTTGATTAGGGACGTTCCGTTCGGGGTTCAGTATTTTTGTGATTTTACTTTTTTCAGTAACTGCCAGTACTCGAAAATCGTACTTTCATATTAGTTTAAACTGAATACAATTTCTAATACATATAAGATATTCAACGTTTACTTATTTTGTGTTATATCTCGTATCACTATTTTTAATATTTACCACCTTTTCAAAAGTATTCAGTTTTACGATGATTTTTCACTTTTGTACTCGCACTCTGAGGAACAAATTTATCAATTTGGTTAAAAATATGTAGGACTCTAAAGTGCGATGGTACTGTAAAGTGCGATGGTCACGCTAAAGTGCGATGGTCTACGCTAAAGTACGATGGTGTATCACGCTAAAGTGCGATGGCTGTTTGTTCGCTAAAGTACGTTGGTTTAGGCCCTTTAACATTACCCTTTTAGTCCATCTCACTTTAGCGTGATAAACTAAAAGGGTAATGTTAAAGGGCCTAAAGTATTAAAGAACACGGATTTAAAAATTGTCTTCTTGCGAAAGCTAGTACAAGGTTTTATGACATATTTGATAGGCTTTATAATTACCGGTAGTCTTAAGTGATCATTGTTTTAAATTAAGAAGAACGACCACGTAATTATTGCTAAAATGGTAATGCAGGTGTGACAAAAATCTATATATCCTGTATATGTTTTTTTTTTTAATTCAGGCTGGTATCACATATTTTGATAATTGGTGTAGCTTGCCGTTCACACAGTCTATCACTAATGTGAACATCTCTCAAAGTCGTCATTGTAAATTACAAATGCAAAATTCGTTCTAATTTTTTAGCAGACAATTTATGATTTACGCATGGACACATGACGTACCTTTATTTTACCGACTTTACTTTTCATTAAAATCAATATTTGAACGGGGACCGCAAAGTAAACTGCAACATAAACAATATTAATGCTTTCAATGTATCCGTTAGCTTCATATAGAAACAGGATAAAGGATATTTATAAATAAATGCGTATACTTTTGTATCTGTATAGTAAGATGGTCGACTGCAGGACAAAAGTCCTTCTTCTAGCACCGAAAAAAACCCACATTTGCTTCAGCCGACAAAACACAGTTATCATGTTTAAATTGAGTAAGTCATGGACATTCGCTTTAAAGTTGTTAATCAAATATTCTACATTTATCTTTCGGCATGTTCATTTTTTGTTTGTATAAAAGTTTGTTCACGTCATAATCCATAGTATGTTTATTACGTCTATACTTTCGCGGACCATCGCACTTTAGCGTGTGTAGGCATCGTACTTTAACGTAGACCATCGCACTTTAGCGTGACCATCGTACTTTAGCGTCCCCATCGCACTTTAGAGTCCTACAAATATATACTTCCGTATTCCAAAACAAAATCATTATTTAAATGCATCTGGTTATTTTTGTATTTTTTTAACGCCGTTTTGTACCATGTAAGAGTTGTCTTATTAAATAAAGGCAACAGTAGTATACCGAAACTCATAAATCGATTTAGAAAAAAAAAACCAAATCCGGATTACACTGAAACTACAACTTAAACTGAGGGAAACGCATCAAATATAAGAGCAGAACAACGACACAACACAAACACAACATTAAAATGTAACACACACAGAAACGAACTATAATATAACAATGGCCATTTTCCTGACTTGGAACAGGACAGTTTAAGAAAAAATGGTAGGTTGAACCTGGTTTTGTGGCATGCAAAACCTTCTGCCTATACCTTTTAGCTTTCTACCTGTAACGTCTATTGTATATAGGCACGTCCGTCTTAATATTGCATATTTTTTATTGTGCCATAGATCAGTTTATATCTTTTTGTGTTTGTGTTGAAATGTCATTTGAACATGTAAAGCCATTTCAATTGCTACATGTATTAAATAGTGCTTCTTTTTATGTTGTAATGGAAGTCTACTGTCTCATGTCTGCGTCTGTTAAAACGTTTAAAACCGCTGCATGTTGTTTTTGTTTAGTTCATGTTTTTTTTTTTTTTTGTTTTTTTGTTTTTAAATAGATTAGACAGTTGGTATTCCTGTTTGAATTGTTTTACACCAGTCATTTGTGTGCCCTTCATAACTTGCTGTTCCGTGTGAGCCAAGGGTCTGTGTTGAAGGTCGAACTTTGACTTTTATTTCTTTACCTTTTACACATTGTGAGATACATATGAACATACATTATCTTACCATGGAAGATAATCCGGAATTTTGATTTTTGACTTTGTGGTTGTCTCCTCGTTGCGAAAATTTACTCAGCCGACACATTTGTGGTTGTGGTTGTTCCTACGGACACCAGTTTCCCCTCTATGCAGTGTCTTGGTTCGTATTCTATTAATATTCAGTTGTGTTTCGTTTAGAAAAGCATTTGCCTTGTTGTTATGTTTGCTTAAAAATAAATAGGATTTCTCTAATGGTACTACAGAAAAGTTTCTATGACAAGGCGAGCTTTTCTTTTCTATATTTGGATGTTTCATGTTTGAAAAGGGAGAATATGAGCAACATTCGCAACAGTGCTATGATTTGTCATTAGTGGTAATTTTCAGGGTTACACCTGCAATTGTCCAAAGGAAGTTGACCTTTGATAAATATAACGAAAAAGTCAGTTAAGATTTAGATGTTTCAGTTTTTAGAAATATTGTGCACAAAAATTGGCAACAGGGAAAACATATTCCCTCTAGTAGGTTTTCTTTTCTATTATTACTGTTGTTTCCAAAACTCTTTTCGCATTGTTTGTCTTCCCTGGCTTGTTTGTTGTACCCATATTTCAATTGTAATTGAAGTAGTCATCATGCGATCTTCAACAATGAGCAAAATATATAACGTATAAAATTCTGTATACAGTTTTACTTTAATGTTGATGTCTCCAGTTGATCAAGAACTACTTAGTACTCCTGAGTGAAAAAGAAAAATGAAGGAGCTATATTTGAAAAGGAATCATATAGATATACGAAGTACGGCCTTCAACTGGGAGCTTTCTCTCGATCCGAACAGTTTGCTATAAAGGGCCCCAAAATGTAAACATATTCAAACAAGAAAACCAACGGTCTAATCTATATAAAAACGAGAAGAAAATAACAAACGACAGGTTCCTCGAAAACAAAAATATTTTTGTTTACATTAAGATGTAAAGAATGCATATAAAATAAACAAAACATGAAATCATTTCATTTGAACATTGGTCTACATCTTTTCATTTTAAACAGTGTTCTTAAATGTTAAGGAGTTAATTTTTTTATCTTATCTGGAAAACTAAAAAGCATAATTGCTTGTCTATTTTCTTTTTTCGAATCAAATGAGAACAACTGTCAATTCTGGACTTCGTACAGGCATTTTCGGAAGAAAATAATGGGTAAAACCTAGCATTATAGCTAGCTAGATCTTTATTTTAAAAGACATTTGTTTAAAGAGTGTTATATTGAAAAAAAAAAATAAATCAGTAAGTAGCCCAAAAAGACATAAAAGGTTGAGGAGGCAAACATTGAAATTCAGCGATCAGTCAGAACTGTGTAAATAGACAGAGACAAACAAGACAACTGACCTAAAACCAAGCAGACATTTAAAAAATCCAACTCATACGCCAACAATTTTGTTTTATTTTACTTCATCGTTAGTAAAATAATTTGAAAAAAGAGAGAATCATTAAAGCGATAAAATTTATCATTAACGTATCTAAAAATAAATTCAAACTGTTACATGTAGTTGTACATTTGTTTTTCTTAGTGCAACACCAATGCACTGAGTCCAAGTAATCAAGATAGACGAAATCTCAACCCAATATTATTGCTACAACCTTCTACCTTCTAGGCTAGAGATTGATTCCTTATAAATACATTCATTTTCATCATCATAGAGGAAATACTTTATTAAATACCGATTTAAACATTTAATTTGACGAGTGGCACACGCCTTCAAGGAAGACGTTCAAAGTCAGTTTGTATTAGTAATAAAAATCAGGTCAACAGGAAGAACATTTGTGACACAGTTTCTGATGGCAACATTATCGTACATTGACATGGAAAAGTATGACTGGTTCTTTTCAAAAATTAATATAATGCAAGACAACAAATAATGAGACATTGAATTGAATATGAACAACATATTAATTATCTATTTTCGGTCAATAAAATACTCTCCTCACTAAAATACCAATCATTGTATTTGACTCTTTCAAAAATCAGTTATTATAATTTGTTTCGTCAAGTAACTTGATTTTTTTTAAGGTAAAAAATGTTTCAATATGTTGTATTTTCACTCTCTATATACTTTATCAAAGTAATTTTTAACTGAATAAATATTTCTCGAAAGAAAATTATTGAAGATAAGAAGAGGTGTTCCTTGCTAGATTTGGATGTTTAATTTTCACACAGGAGAATTTGCAAAATTTGAGACAAGGCATATGATTTGTCACTAGTGATATTATCGATGGTGATCTAATCTAAGTTAGCACTTGAAACTTTCTAACAGATAGATATAGGAAGATGTGGTGTGAGTGCCAATGAGACAACTCTCCATACAAATAACAATTTATAAAAGTAAACCATTATAGGTTAAAGTACGGCCTTCAACACGGAGCCTTGGCTCACACCGAACAACAAGCTATAAAGGGCCCCAAAATTACTAGTGTAAAACCATTCAAACGGGAAAACCAACGGTCTAATGAATTTTGATAAATATAATAGAAACTGCAAGGTTTATTATTTACAATATTTGGATGATTCAATTTTACGAAACACAAAAATAACAACAGGAAAAAGATATTTCCTTCCCTGTAGTTGGTTTTCAGTTTATATCGACGGTGTTGCCTGCACGGCTCTTCTTATTGTGTGTGTCTTTCTTGGCTTGTTTGTTGTAATTGTGTCTGAATTGTAATTCACGCGGTTAAGATGTAACCGGATTTCTAATACTAGTAAGTCGGTTATTTCGCAATCGTAGCCATATGTTATCATATTCTTTGACTGAATATATAATTGTAAAACATAAATAAGAGGCTCTCAAGAGCCTGTGTCGCTCACCTGTTACCTTATTTACTGATGTCGGCCATCGTGGTTGGTAGGCGGGGTCATTAGACATTTTTTAAAAATAGATACCGTAGAAATGATTGTGGCCAAGTTTTGTTCAATTTGGCCTATAGTTTTAGAAAAGAACATTTTTTTACAAATAACAAAAATGACAAAAAGTTGTTCAATATTGACTATAAAGGACAATAACTCCTTAAGGGTTTCTCTGACAATTTTGGTCATGTTGACTTATTTGTAGATCTTACTTTGCTGAACATTATTGCTGTTTACAGTTTATCTCTATCTATAATAGTATTCAAGATAATAACCAAAAACTGCAAAATTTCCTTAAAATTACCAATTTTAGGGCAGAAACCCAACAACGGGTTGTAGGATTCATCTGAAAATTTCTGAGGGAATACATCTTATTCTGATGGACATTTAAGCTTTGACAAATTTGCCCTAAATGTCTTAGTTTCAAAGATATAAAGCAAAAGCTGCATTTTTCCACTATGTTTTAATTTTAGCCATGTCGGCCATTTTGTTTGGTAGGCGGGGTCATCAGACACATTTTTTAAACTATAAATCACAATTATGATTGTGGCCAAGTTAGTTTGAATTTGGCGCAGTAGTTTCAGAGAAGAAGATTTCTGTACAAGTTACAAAAATGACGATAAAGTTGTTAAAATTGACTATAAAGGGCAATAACTCCTTAAGGGGTTGACTGACAATTTTGGTCATGTTGACTTATTTGTAGGTCTTATTTTGCTGAATTTTATTGCTGTTTACAGTTTATCTCTATCTATAATAGTATTCAAGATAATAACCAAAAACTGCAAAATTTCCTTAAAATTACCAATTCAGGGGGAGCAACCCAACAACAGGTTGTCCGATTCGTCTGAAAATTTCAGGGCAGATAGATTTTGACCTGTTCAACAATTTAACCCCTGTCAGATTTGCTCTAAATGCTTTGGTTTTAAAGATATAAGCCAAAATATACATTTTATCCCTGTGTTCTATTTTTAGCCATGGCGGCCATCTTGGTTTGATGGCCAGATCATCGGACACATTTTTATAAACTAGATACCCCAAGGATGATTGTGGCCAAGTTTGGTTAAATTTGGCACAGTAGTTTCAGAGGAGAAGATTTTTGTAAAAGTTTACGGACGACGGACGCCAGACGACGGACGACGGACGCCAAGTAATGAGAAAAGCTCACTTGACCTTTCAGGTCAGGTGAGCTAAAAAACAGTCGATCAGGAACTTCTTCGTACTCATGAGTTATAGTGCGGTAACAGAAGTGTAAAAAGTCGTGTAGATCGCGAGTTTAATCTCCCCAAATAACACACGACTAAAAATGGTCTTAACTTAAAGACAAATATGTCTTCTTTAGTTCTTGCCCTGTCGTCAGAATTTCGTACGGTCATATTTTTCTAAAAACTCGTTTTAATGACTAGTAGTATATTGGAGAGTTCCAACCCCCTTTTTCAAAATGAAAAATTGTGTATGTTTGCTTACAATTAATTGAAATAGTTTTTCCTGAAGCTATTTTTGTATGTCAAAATATTCTATTCAGTATTTCATTTTCTTCTAATCTATAAAATTTGCGAAGTTTGGACTGTTTAAAATTGAGGTAATTCTAATTGCAAATTCAGACACAAACTTTAGTTTCTTCTTCATTTTAGTAATAGAAATTATCCCATAATATTTCAAGCATATAGTATTTCATAAAACTAATAAGTGATCAAAATTTCGGGACCAAAATATGAAAAAAAAACCCTAAGAAATCAATGGAAAAAGAATGGAGTAAAAAACTTCAATTTAAAAATTTTATGCAGTGCTTAATATGCCAAAAAAAAAAAAAAAAAAAAAAAAAAAATCGACTGAAATTTTGAGTCAATTTACCAGTAGGTATAGGGAAGTCGATTTTTGTATCTGCATTGGATAAAAGATTGAATGAGATAAACATCAAGATGTTTCATGCGATAGCTGTTAATTTGAAGAACTCCGTGCAGGCAGTGTATCATCGTTCATGCTACAAAAGTTACACAAGTAAACATATTTGTTCCCCCTTTTAGAGAGAGGAAGCTTCTAGTCTGATATTTAATGACGACATACAATTATCTGACTGTTGTCCCTCAGTTTCGGGTATTTGTACGCGTTCTGGAATGCAGTCGTTCACCTGGAGCGCTTTTTGGAACAAAACATTTTAGAAAGATCAAAAACTACTCAAGTTTGAATCCGATGAGCGTATTAAGAATGTTTTATCCGTGTCAGAAAAAGTTAAAGTTGAAATAGTTTCCCGTCCATCTTTTAAACTTCAAGCACTCTGTCATTTTGGTTGCATTACAAATTATTTGCTAAAAACGAGGAAAAAACAACCAAAACAAATCCAAACCCGTGGAAGCAGATATCTCAGATCACGACACTGCTACGATTTAATGGTCATTCCTCATGACACCGTTACTTGATAAATATATATATTCTTCCGGCGGATTCTAATTTAAAATATTGTACTATTGTAAAATGCAGTCTAAACTTATTGATTTCTATAGAAATGCAGTTTTCAAACAACTTCAACAAGTTCAAGGCAAGTATAACATAATATTTAGTGGCAAAATAACTATTTGAGATGCCATATCTGCTGCTAGTTAATTTAAAACTGACCTCAAAATCTCAATGTCAACTGTAATAGACACAAATAACGGACAGATATTTCATTCCGCTGCAAGTATACTTACAAAAGACATCGAAACTCTACAGAAGAATAGTAAACTTCGGATGAATTGTCTCTTCCTTCTTCAATTTAGTCAATGCCTTCGTATTCATTACAATACATTTTATGGGTACTCGATGAAACTGCATACAGCCAAGACTATTCTCACTCAGGAAATTGCGTAAATGCTAAGCAATTGTTGAGTCAATCGTTTGTGTGGCCAATTTGTTTTTACTCCTTTTTATTTAGGATTGGCTTTACAAATGTACCATGAGTTTGGTTCAAAACACCTTGTAAAATATTGAATGCCAATGGATTTCATGCTTCTTAAAGTAAAGTGCGACGCTATCTAATGTGTTGCCAACCATGAAATTGAGCGAATTCAAGATAGTGTGTACGTCTCATATAATGTCTCCCCAGCGTCTTTGCAGACAAGCATATGGATGTCATAACACCTTCCTAAACCCCTTTTTAGATCTCTGTTAAATCTTGGATGAATTGATAGGGATGGTTTGAAGCTGGTATTTTTTTTAGGAACAAATGTCTTCGGACTTCCTACAATACCTTGTCTGTAGTTGTAAAGCAAAACTCAAAATAACGTGTTTGTTTTGAGCAGAACCTTTCATGTGTAGACTTGTGGCCATGAGTGAAATGTGTAGAAATATACAAACATATCTTATGACGGTTGATGAAAATGAAGATGATGGAGATAACGGTTGATTTGGTATAAAGCTTGTTGCACTGGTACACACGGTCCCAGTCCCCAGGTTAGGGGAGTTTTGGCGCGCCCGTGAAAAGGTTCAACCCCGCCACATTCTGTATGTGTCTGTTCCAAGTCACGAGACGGTAATGCAGTGTTTGTCGTTTGTTTCTATATACTATATAATTATTATTTGTTTCTTTCGTTTTTATTTTGTACATTAATCAGGCCGTTAGATTTTTCGTTTGTTTTACATTATTCATTTCTGGAATTGAAGACTATGCAGTATGAATTTTACTCATTGTTGAAGCCCGTACGGGACCTATAATTGTTAATTTATGTCTCATTTGGTCCCATTTGGAGAGCTGTCTCATTTGCAATCATATCACATCTTTTTTTATATGGAATACTTTTGAAATTTGTGGTACGTTGCAAGGAAAAAAAGGGGGGATATAGGTACAAAACCTATAATGTAATAGACATTAACCAGAGTAAAATACACAACAACAGATAATACTATGGAAGCAGTAATAATTGTGAAAAAAACCAAAAAGCAACGAGTAGTCTATAAAAAAATCAGAAGTATCCGCAAATTCAATTTGAGGTCATATTTGACTGTAGTGTTCTATTGCTTTGGTTTGATACCTCACCAAATATGATAGTTTAAAAAATAATTTTAAAGTATTGTCCTGCATGACACTTGATTTTTACCTGAAATTGAAATTTTTCATAAGGTTAAGTTGCTCTAAACATTTTATAGGTTGAAAACTTGATTTTTGAAGTTTTGTTTATAAAACGTCGATTTAGGAATTTTTTGGATAAAAAAATCTCAATGATTAAAGTTTATGTATAATGACAAACATTACTACAGCCAAAACAGTATCATTTGTATTTAGGTAGAGTTTAGAAATAGAAAAAAAATGTCAAAACGTAAACCCTCCCAAATTTTCACAGATTTTTACATATGACCTTTGACCTCAATTTAAAAAAAAATGTGACCATATCAAGTCCTGACGACAGGCATATTATTATAGTACACGATTTCCTCTTTCCAATGATATATTATATAGGTGTGTGTTCGGTGGGGAGATTGAATTAAAAAAAATCTGCCTTCAGTCACCGCACTATTAACATGGAAAATGAATAAGCTATATTGGGATATCATTTATATAAATATAGGATGATATGCGTGCCAATGTGACAACTCTTCATCCAAGTCACAATTTGTAAATGTTAACAATTATTGTGCAAAGAACGGCGGCCTTTAACACGGAGCCTGAGCTCACACCAAACAGTATACTATAGTGTAAAACGATTTAAACAGGAAAATCAACCGTCTAATCTATATAAAAAACAAGAAACAAGAAATATTTATGAACCACAACAACAAACAGCACACAATAATAACAGACAACAGTTTCCTGGCTATACAGTCTGATATAAAACAAATCTATATATCTTAGGTGTCATCAGCAATGCTATGCTTTGTGTCATTTGTAGAAGACTAAACTGTTTGTGTATAAATGACACTGAACAGAATGCATGTAAAGTAAACATAACATTTGCACATTGGTCTACATCATTTCAATTAAAAACAGTGTTATTAAATGTTTAGATGTTCAACTTATTTGAAAAATTGAAACTCGTTATTTGAACTCTATTTTCCTTGATTCGATTCCAATGGAAAACAACGGTCATATTTTTCACTTCGTGCAATCATTTTTTTTTTTAACGAAAATGATAAGTTAAACCGTGTGTTATAGCTATATATATCTCCATTTCTAAGACATTTGTTTAACATTTTGTTTTATTGAAAACAATCGGTGAGTTAAAAAAAAAACACATAGTAGGTTAATGTGTCAAAAAGTGAAATTTAGCAGCTAGAATAGTGTAAATGGACAACTGACTAAAAACTCAAACAAGCATTCAAAATGAAACCAACACAAACACCAACAGATCTGTGTTTATACTTCATCGTTAGTTCTTTAACAAACACGTAATCAAAAAAGACAACGATAATTTGTTTTTATACAAAATCATATAAGCGAGAAATTATTTTTATAAACATTTCTAAAAATAAATTCAATCTGTTACATGTAGGTGAACATTTCACTTTCTAAGTGCAACATTAATGCACTGAATACAAAATGCAACATAAATGCAATGAATACAAAATGCAATATAAATGCAATGAATACAAATTGCAGCATAAATACAATGAATACAAAATGCAACATAAATGCAATTAATACAAATTGCAGCACTAATGCACTGAATACAAAGTGCAACATTAATGCATTGATACAAAGTGCAACATGTATGCACTGAGTACAAATAATTAAGATAGATAATATCGCAACCCGATATTATTTCTACAATTTTCAACCCTCTAAGCTAGAGTTTGTCTCATATAAATACATTCATTATCATTAATATTGAGGAAATACATATTTAAATACCGCTTTTAACACTTAAGTTGTAGAGGGGCACATGCCTTCCATGAAGACGTTTGAAGTTAGTTTGCATTTGTAATTAAAACCAGGTCAACATGAAGAATATATGTGACACAATTTATGAATGTAACATTAATGTAAATTGACATCTGTGTCATGTTGGTATCTTGTGGACAGTTGTCTCACTGGCAATCATACCACATCTTCTTTTTTATATGGAAAGTTATGACTGGTCTTTTTTTTTAATGTTGATGTAATGCCAGATATTGTATTGTATTGTAAACGTTTCGTCAGCTAACTTGATTTTCGTTTTGGCAAACAAATCTTTAAATATTTTGTAATTTTTACTCACTAGAAATATATTTAGGAGTCAATAGTCCACCGATTAAAAGAATACACACGTGAAGATTATTACAGTGCAATTTTGAAAAATGATAGCACCGACAATATATTTTTTTATCCTTTTCCACTAAATGACATTAAGTCTATAACTTACTGGGGTTTTGCAAAAACATTTAGAACCTGTTCAAATTTGTGAATCAGTTATTATGAAGGATAAAAGTTGTGAATCAGTTATTATGAAGGATAAAAGTTGTGAATCAGTTATTATGAAGGATAAAAGTTGTGAATCAGTTATTATGAAGGATAAAAGTTGTGAATCAGTTATTATGAAGGATAAAAGTTGTGAATCAGTTATTATGAAGGATAAAAGTTGTGAATCAGTTATTATGAAGGATAAAAGTTTACAACATATAATTCATCAATATCAAGTTAAATTGAGAATGGTTACGGGAGTCCAAGAAATAACAACCCGACCGAAGAGGAAAACAAAGCCAAGGGCAACCAATGGGTCTTCAAAACAGCGAGACAATCAAAATGTGAAAGCGTATGCCATCGTGCAATGTTTATGTCATTTATTATATTTTTGAAGCACACTAACTTGATGTGTAATATTGTCCCAATTCATAATGGTAATAATATTGTTTTGGTTTTATCATTTGCTGAACGTTTGTTTTATGTTTTGGACTTTCAAATGTTTAAGCCTCGAGCAACAATAAAACAACAATATGCAAATTACTTTTATCGATTTTTAAAACATTTTCGTGCGACAGCTTTATTCTTTAACAGCGATGTTTAATCCTTAGTCTATAATGAAATGTTGATCAAGAATTGCCTCCCGTACACCATGGGTCTGACTATTTGAATAATCTTACCTAATTCTATGAAGTATTTCATTAGTATCTCCCATTTAAAAGAATTTGTATGTTGTAAAGTTATATTTCATTTGATGTCAGAAAAACACAAAAAAATCAAGTGAATCGTAGACAATGACAATTACAAAACTCTTTATGCAAATTCATTGAGAGAAATTAAAATAAAAGCTGACATGGCTACAATTTTCATTGTTATTAAATGTAACATCAGTATTTAGTATAAATATAATCTGAAATCAATCGTTGAGGCCTTGACTAACTCGGGTGTGTCTATTTTTTGTGTCAATTTATGTAATGTATCCGGTTGTTTTCTGTTATTAGTTAATACTTCAGTTTTATCATGTATATCTTTTATATAGTCATTTTATAAAATTTACTGTTTGCAAAAATATAAATTATACTACATAATAGGAATGTTCTTGTCCCAAACAGACAACCCTGGCCGTTTTTGGCTCAACTTTTTTGAACTTTGGTCCTCGACGCTGTTCAACTTTGTACTTGTTTTGGCTTTCACACTTTTGTATCTGGGTGTCACTAGTAATTCTGTGTGGACGAAACGCACTTCTGGTGTATTAAATTTTAAACCTGGTGATTTTTTTTAGCTATTATTCGTGTGTTTCTTCGTCAAATATGTTCTCCTATTTATTTGTATTGTAGTCCTGTAATGTTGTGTTGTCATTATGTTATATTTAACATGGTCATTAAAGCGGTGGTTTTACATGCCACAAAACCAGGTTCAACCCACCATTATTTTCTTTTAAAATGTCCTGTACCAAGTCAGGATAATGGTCATTGTTATATTATAGTTTGTTTCTGTGTGTTTTACATTTTAACGCTGTGTTTCTTTTGTGTCGTTTATTATCTCTTATATTTGAGTGTGAATTCACATTATTATAAGACGTGTCACGGTACTTTTCTATCCCAAATTCATGTATTAGTTTTGATGTTATATTTGTTATCCTCATCGGATTTGTCTAATGCTAAGTTCCTTTCTGGTTACATTTAAATGTAGTGTCGTCATTCTCCTCTTTTATTTAATGCGTTTCCCTCGGGTTTGGTTTGTGACCCGGATTTGTTTTTTTTTTCTATCGATTTATGAGTTTTAAACATCGGTATACTACTGTTGCCTTTATCTACGAATGTTTATTTAAATATCTAAGAACTAACCATCAACACTATTGGTTGATATCAGGTGCTTTAATAGGGCAATCACATATAGCACCCTTTGTGCTACTTTTGTACGTTGTCAAAGTCTATTGCGGTAGGTTATATTCTAGGAAAAAAGGGATGGATTGCCATAACTGTAAGTTGAACATATTCGTAGCTATCTATAAAACATGAATCAGATAATGGTTGATCTGTCCGTGATGGCGTCTGTATAATTGTCGAATGGATTAATTCAATGTCACGTCTTAGAACTCATGGTTTAAATGCTTCCTTGTAAGCAACAACACTCTATTTAGAAAATCATGATAGCAGATGTAAGTTCTGGAATATTGTATCATAAGAGTATCATAAGAGTAAAGAGAAAATACTGAACTTCATGATATATTATAAGGAGAAGTAATTAAAACTGACAAATTAAACGACAGACGTTATCCACCTGACTTGTTTTGTTTTCCGAAGAAAATTATTGGATCAATCTTGTTTTATAGTTAACTTAACCTCTCACTGATATACGTACACTTCACATTAAATCATACAAATTACAGATACCTTAGTGGTACTATTTTTTCTCTACCTGATGAGATTGACAATAAAAGAGGGACAGTCAAACTCATAAATCTAAAACAAACTGACAACGCCATGGAAAAGACAAACAAACAACAGCACACATGACACAACATAGAAAACTGAAGAATAAACAACACGAACCCCACCATAAAACTAGTAGGGGTGATCTCAAGTGCTCCGGAAGGGTAAGCAGATCCTGCTCCACATGTGGCACCCGTCGTGTTGCTTATGTGATAACAAATCCGGTAAATAGTCTAATTCGGTAGGTCACATTCATTAAAGGGAAGGGGATTGTAGTTACGACGTAAGGAACATATCCGATATCATTTGTGAAACGGTTATTCCATCACGGTCAACCAACTCGTGATGGCGTCCGTAAAATTTACGAAGGGATAATTTCAACTTCACCATTTGGAACTCTTGGTTTAATAGCTTCCATGTGAGCAGCAATCCTCTATCAAGAAAATCATGATAGGAAATGCAAACACGGAAATATCGTATCAATTGGGAGATATATACCCCGTATGCAGGTGCTGCTGGAATATTGCTACTTAGAAATGGAAAGTTCACAATTGGAAAGCTGGAATCATCTCTTTTGTCGTAAAGTTTTGTTTTCAACCGACCCTCATTGTCAATTTCTAGATGTAAGTCAAGATATGAGGCCGACTTAACTGTATCTGTAGTATCCTTTATCTCTAGCTCGATGGGATAGATGCGTTCCACATAGTTACCAAAATTTGAATTATTTAGTGAAAGAACATCATCTATAATGTGGTTGTCAAGTCACAATTGTTTAAAAAATAATTAAAAAAAAAAAGAGATAAAGAGCATTTTAATACGATAGAATAACAGAGAAATGGATTGAATAAATGCTTTTTTATTTACGTTGCTCTTCAATATATTTTATTCCAGATTCTCCAGTAAATTTTCTGGGTTCCTGTGCTTTTAAATGCAGCATGCAAGATAGAACGTACACACGAGCCATATCGAACAGAGAAAATCTTACAAGAATTACATTCAGCAGGGACGACCCAACTAAATTAGTAATGACTGACAATGGAATCATTACAGGAGTTGAGGAATGTTTCATTAGATCAAGTCCATTTATTATTTTGAGGTAAACTGTAATAAGTTAAATTCAGAATATTTTCATGTCGATTCCTAAGATATACGTGATAATGATTAAAATCATAGTTTATCTTGATATTATTGCGGGTTAAACTGTTAAAATAATTCCATTTAATTCATAGTGATATGGTGTATGCTTCGTTTCCCTTATTCAAATAGATGTGTTTTATCTCCCTTTGTTTCAGGCGAGACATTCCCGGAAATGCTACTCATTCTGAGTACTGTTGTAGAAAAGATGCCAATTATGACGAATCTGAGAACATACGAGTGACTCATTATGATCAATGGAGTATGTATAATATGTTCATTTTCATGATTAGAGTATTTTAATTACAATTATGCGCAACAATGATAACTCTTCCGTTAAATCGATTTTTTCGAAAATCGCCTGCGAAACACAAAATAATAAACAGATACATTGTAACATAAAGCTAAGAGGGCGGTTAAGCAGATTGTTACCCTAAAAATCAAGGTAATTCTTCAATGGTATAAATGATTTACTTGGTGACATAATGAAATGTCTGTTTGCAACTATTTAGTAGTTTTTAAATAAAATTGGACTCATTCAAAGCCCTGTTGTGTCACATCAATACGTTGTTGTCTCCAATATCAATGAATACATATGATTCCAATTGTGCACAGACGTTAGATTTCTATAAATTTCTGGTGTAATGTTTGAACGTTATATTTAACAGAAGTGTTTCATGATTATCCACATCTATGCGACGTATGTACTGGTATTGGCCTGACTGGAACACGTTCATTTGCAGGTATTTATGCTATATCCTTTCAAAATAGCATGACTATTTATAATTTTGCTGATGAACAGTATACAAGATATATTAAATCTTTCTTTCTCTCTTTTTCCAAATATCCCTAAATAGTTGTAGATACACATATTTTGTTATTTGAGTTGGCGGTATTTTCTTTTTGGCAATGCCAAAACTAAAGTTTTTTGTTTGTTTTTAAAGTTAAGTTGTGTGTGTTCCTACCGACATAATGAAGTCCAATTAATTATTCCTACCGACATCCTTTCCTACGAAAACGATATAAATTCATATTATTTATTTATCAGTTAAATCAAAATTTAAAATCATAAGTGACATATTTTCGTTGTGTTAGAGCTTTAGATACATAAAAAAGGCCGCTATTCAATACTCTGCTCTAATAGTAGATATTTTAACTAGGTATGAAATCACATGGCAGGTGAGGCAAGCAAAGCAGCAGACTATAACATAGTAGACACAGTCAGTATTACTACTGTTATATTTTAGGCAATGCCTGTAGTTTTTGTTTGCTTCATTGCTTTGTATTTTCTAAACCAATCTATGCGGTTTAAACACAATAACCACTTATGCTTAAATTGAAAAAAGTTTCTGAATGACATGTGATCCCTTAAAAACGTCTAGTCCTACTAGTTTGATTAAAACATGTAAAATGGTTTTTATAACTTATTTAGGGCCTCATTTATATTTAGTTTTCGTTTTGCAGATTTGAAAGTTGGTGAGTATTTTTTTTTATCCTTTTGTCAATTAATCATACAAAGAAAAACAATGTAAAACAATAAATAAGTAGGATATTTTAGTTATTTAAGTATCGAAGGTGTTCAATTATTTTCACCTTTAACAATTTCTAATTTGTTCATAACTATATTATCTCAATAGTATTTTCAAAAAATCAAAGTTTTGTACTTAGTTTATAATTATGATCATATCAAATTTTAATTCATGTCAACACAGTGCTGACTACTTGGCTCGGGATACACTTGAAGAATAAAAACTGCGTTAACAGTAGCATCGTCCAAGTGGTTGTAAGTAAACTCCTCATAGATACCAGGATTGAAATTTTGTATTTGTGACAGTACTCGTGATAATCGACCCATTCTGCATGTTTAAAATCATACAGTTACTAAATTTTCGTTTCAGGGTGTGCAATTGGTATGTATCTTATTTACGTTATATGGCAGATCATCAAATCAAAATTTTTCAGGCAGAGTACAAAACATATCTCTGAAAGTCTGTGATATAATATTGCTAACACTGAATATTTGCTGAACTAGAATTGATATTCATATCCGCCAATGTTGCAACAAATAACCAATATTGGACGAACATGAGATTCATAATGTAATCCCTCTCTAATTTGTATTTTTCTTTTATACCATCTATAATTTGAATGCCATCCGTTTAATATATTTTAAATTGGAGTAATTCATATCAATATTGTTTTAAGAGTGGAACGAAAGGTGTTCGTAAACATGTCTTTCATAGGGTCTATGAAAACATGACAACCTATATATGTGGGAGTGCAGACATACAAAACATAATTTCATTCTCTATGATGGAATTGACAAACATCAATATTAATCTCTGCCGAAACTGCCACCTTCATTGAAAAAGATACTTCTGTTTACCTTTGTAAAGTTTAGTAGGGATACACTTATAGTTCTCTTTTAATGAGTGTCTATCCGATCGGTCAACATTATCACGAGATTTGTCATTGATTAACAGGGCTGCATTTAGGATATTGACAGTTTTAAACTTTTACGAGAAAATCAATGGCCTGCATGTATTATTCTAACTTTATTTTTCGTCCTTTTCCAGTGATGGAGCCAGGTAAGTTAAATAAATTGAATAGTCACAGAGGAACATGTTACTGTTTTAGAATAAATTGTAAATATGAGTACCAAATATAAAAACAAAATGCACATTAGCAGTATAATGCCGATGTTCAAAAATGGTAAGTCAAATGAAATTTTAGAGGATGGTGGCTAACAAAGCCTTATGTTCGGCAAGATATTTTGATAAATATTTGCCTACAGAATTATAAAATGACACATCAAAACATTTATTAAGACTGTTCGTAGACGTAGTATTATATTAACTTCTCCTAACATGAAGACAAGTAATGACATTATTTGCAAGCCATAAGGCAGGAAGCCAAAGAGATGTCTTTTCTGATTAATAAATTTCATCAAAGTATGTTATGACCACAACTATATAAGGTATATCATGGCTAATAAAGCCATCCCGTGCATCAAAACATATTATTGACCATTGAAATTCTAAATGTGGAATCAGTATCAGAAATAGAAAAATATATAGCCTAATAACGTCTGTCGTCTCAGAGTTGAACAGGGACGTTCTTTTATATTCCATTAGTAAGGAGATCAAGCAGTTCATTTACTGTCGAAATAACAAAATAATGCAGAAAAGAGAAGTATTGCAACCATTGTTGAAACAAATCTGACGGGTGACTTTATATTGTATATATGTATTTATAAATCATTTATTTCAAAATGTGGTATATAGGAAATGGGGCGATTTAGTACAATTGATAAGGAGACAACTATCCAACAAATGTCTTATATAGATAAAGGCAACAGTAGTATACCGCTGTTCAAAACTCATAAATCCATGGACAAAAAACAAAATCGGGGTAACAAACTAAAACCGAGGGAAACGCATTAAATATAAGAGGAGAACAACGACACAACACCGAAACTCAACACACACAGAAACGGACCAAGCAACAGACAAAACACCACGAGAATAACAAATATAACATCAAAACCAAATACATGAATTTGGGATAGACAAGTACCGTGCCACGTCTTATCTCAAAAAATAAGAGAAAACACAAACGACTCAACGTTAAAATGCAACACACACAGAAACGAACAATATTATAACAATGGCCATCTTCCTGACTTGGTACAAGACACTTTTAAAGGGGAATAAAAGTGGTGGGTTGAACCTGGTTTTATGGCATGCCAAACCTCGCACTTTAATGGCAAAGTTAAATATAACATTGAAATGACAACATAATATTACAGGACTACAATATATAGAATACAGTACGACTTTAAATAATGAGAAAAATCCATACCATATAAAAGACACTGGCATGAAAAATATGAAACAATTAAAACCAGAATATTGATACTTGCTAATGTATAACATTTGTCTTTTGACGAAAAAAAAAAACATGACAGACATAAACCGTTGACAACCAGTATACAACAGGCTCGTGATATGATACAGACACATATAGAATGTGACTGAGTTAAACATATTTGACGGTCCATCCCTTAACTTAGACAGTGTTGTAAAAGTACAACATTAAAACAACCTATACAAAGTCATATTAAACTCTTCTGATCTGTTCAAAGCAAACAAATCTTAATAAAACAAAAGTTAGGTCAAGGCAAATCACAACGTCTTTTATCTGACACTAAAATCAGTACACATCCAAAGTCCAATGTATTTAGTGAACAGACGGCATTAACAGTTAGCGATAAAAACAAGACCTCGTAAAATGTAAACAAACAAACCAACAACACATTAACAGATTGTAGTACCATGATTTTGCATACGTATATTCAAATAATATCTAGGATTGTTTTGATGTACTGACCGGTATGACCGTTTTTGTCTAATGAAAAATAAGTCTAGAAAAGCAATTCGGACATACACAATTTACAGAATGTTAATTATGATTTTATAACAATTGTTGTGATTGAAGGCTTTCATGTCTTTTTGTGATCATATCATATCATTATCTGATTGTAACACATTCAATGTTGGTTTACTAATACACTTTAGTTTATATCTAATAGCATATGAAATTTTTAATAAAGTTAACTTATCTAACACCTAGTAGTTAATAAGCAATTGAAATAGTTTTTAGTTTGTTTTAGAAATTGGATGCAACATACCTTTGGTGTGTCCAGTAACAATGGAAGGACAAATCCAGTGTAGTTGTGATGACATTGGTAAACCAGAAAATGGATTCTGCTGTAAAGATATTCCCTAGCTAAGTTAGCAAATTAGACAGAATTTGATGAGATAGTTGAATAAAATCTATCAAAAAGTTATAAACAGTCTTAAGTGTCATTTGGCATTAAACTTCGAAGCGTATATCATTCAAAGTTTGACAGAGTACAAATTGTTTGCTTCTACTTGTGTCCCATTTAATAATTACTAGAATGTGTTTATGTTTCGCAATATCTCATGATTGAAGTCACCACAGTGACGTATATATGCAGTTGTGTAGATCCCGTACAACGGTTTCCGATGGTGAAATTAGAAAAAACGAAATTGAAGTTCAAAATTGGAAGAATTGACCTAAATGAACTTGTTTTCATTTGTTGTCACCTGTCAAGAACATGATGTTCAGTGGTTGTTTGTTGATGTGGTTCATGCGTGTCTCGTTTTTTATATAGATTAAACCGTTGGTGTTCCTGTTTGAGTGGTTTTATGCTTATCATTTTGGGGTGTTTTATAGGTTGCAGTTCGATGTGATAAAAGACTCGTGTTAAAAACCTTACTTTGACCTATAATGATGTTTACTTTTACAACTTGTGACTTGGATGGAGAGATGTGTCATTGGCACTCATACCACATCTTTGTGTATCTATTTAATTGAAGCCTCATAAATTATTTCGATTCCAATAGGACAAATACGGCAATTATTTTAGACCAAAGCGCTCTAGGTGGGGACAAATATTTGCTGTGCCCATAAATAAACGCACTATTATATATTGGCGTTAGAGAACAGAGCAAACTAAAAACGTTTCATGATTAAACTATTTATAATAACGTATTTAGATAGTTTTGGATGAATTTAAATGATAAATGATACTTATATGTATAAAAAGAGGCATGTTCCACATTTTAGAATCGTTTGTTTACGTTTCCTTGTGATGATTTTTGGTTTCACAAGCGTGTATTTTCCCGTAAAATTCTTATATTCTTACATCATCGGTCTATGACGAAGTGCGCCTCATTCATAAAATGATTATGACGTCGGAGCACGATCGGAACATATTTAACCACGGGTGTGTACTCAAAGCTTTTGAAGGACGTCATGTTATAATAGCTTTTGAATATCTATTTGAGCTTTGATTATAAAGATTAATAAGAAGCATTAAGGTTAATGCAGAAAAACAAACTATTGACACACTGTTTTTTTTTTCAATAGTTCATCGCAACGACCAGTGGACAAATCCATGGTTATTTGAACAATTTAAAGCTAACATATCTTTGTAAACTTTGGTATCAATCAAGTTTCTGAAACTCATTTCAGTCATATGATATAATTTACACAGACTGTATTCACTTTGTGGTTGATGCAATGCATACATATAAAAAAAAAAAAAAAAAAAAAAAATAACAAAAAAAAAGCGAACTCAGAAAAAAAAAAAAAAACGAAAAATCCATAAACAAATGGCAAAAATAAAAGCCCAAACACATCAAACTAATCGATAACACCTGACATATATCTGACTCATTTTGACTTGGCAGAATACATTACACTATCAACGAAACCGATAAGAAAGAAACTTTGATATTTTCATTATTACTCCAGTGTAGTACACTGGTGTGTGTAATTTAAATAAGATATAAATATCGAAACAACTACTGTTGTGTACCGGTTTTTTTATGATAGAATATAAAACGTTTATTAATCTCTTTAGTCATTTGCTCTTGCAGCCCTGTTTGATTCAATTACTCGCGACTGACACCCTTGATATAGCTCTGCTGAATTATATTCATGGAGGTTTAATATAAAGATACCAGACAGCCTTGAATTTAAGTCGTTATGTAAAATAGTGTGTGATAAGATTTATCGCAGTACTGATTTACAATTATATATAAATGATCCTCTTTTAGAAATTCTTCAAACGTATAGATCTACTGTAGAATTCTATTATTCTTAGTTTGTGAAGTTATCTCGCTTTGTACTTATCTCAAAATAAATCAATAACGGAATTTGAGTGAACAGTTAGGTTGGAAAATATGTGATGAAAAGATATATATTGAAGACAATATAATAACGACATAGTAGTTAAGATATTTCAAAACATGGAAACATCCTGACTATTTGAGACAAGGAAGACCTAGATGTCACTTGTCATTTCCTTGAAGAGTTTATGAAATGTAGTCACTGTCAAAAGAGATGTTGATATAACCTTCGGATTATATAACATTCTCCCAGCAGCAGTATCAACCAACGAAATTATTTGTAAATTAAATAGAACGAATCGAAACGTATAATTACTTAAAACAGTGTATTTTGAGAATATTTGTTTGGAAACAAATACTCAAGGGTATATAGCCCCACTCCCCCGACCTTTACTGAACCTGTGTAATAACTCTGTATCCACTTTACAAACAATTATTGTTTTACTTATTCCCTTTTTATTCTTGTTTTATCATTGTCAATATTTGATCAATTTTGATGTAAAAAATTTCAATTGATGTAAGCAGCTCATAAAAGACTGACAAATAATTTCTGCAGTTGTGTATAGGCTTTCAGCCCATTTGTACTTATTCTCTGCGATGAACTTAAAACCTTGCAGACAGTTCGCAGTTAATTCACTTGTAGTCAATGAAGGTCTGTCGGTCTATGAAATTGAGAATAGAAAATGAAGTCCACCAATGGTCTTCAATGCAGCGAGAAAATTCCGCGCCCGTTTGTTTTTTTTGTATAAAAAAAAAAAAGATGTAGTATGATTTCAAATGAGACAAATCTTCACAAGAGACCACTTGACAAAGAAATGAACAGCATAGTCAGCGATAAAATACATTGTTAACACTGTTTATCAGTTCATTTGCCAGTAAAAATAAAATTAATACTGAAATGTCTAAATCCTACAGAACGGTCTGAATTGTTTGAACTTCACTGAATATACAGCAGCAGATTAGTCTGGAAATTGACTGAAAGTATGACCATGGCTGAACAATGTATTGCTTAGACTTTTCAGATGATGTTTTAGTCAATTAAACGGTTGAAGAATACATTTAGCTACCTGTGAAGAAAAAAATAATAATAAAAAAAAAAAAAAAAAACAACTGTAAGCTAAACCTTTAGTGTTGCGAAGCTTCAGCCTTTGTTTATCTTAAATATATACCTGTTATTTGTTTCTACATCTTTTTAATTGTAAAGAAGTAATTACTTTTTATCTAGGAACAACCACGAAAAGAAGGTCATACACAATATGAAGATGTGGTATGAGCGTCAATGAGACAACTCTCCACAAGGAACAAAATAACATAGAAATTAACAGCTATAGGCCATCATATAGCCTTCAATTACCATTAGTTTTTTTTATTTAATTTACCAGTTTGTCCTTTTTCAAAGATTATGTAAACACTTTTATTATTATTGCTTTAGTTTCTAAAATGAATAATGTAGCATAAAATAGAAATTTCAGACAGATAAAACGATTTATAGATTTTCAAATACATGCATATCAAACTAGTCTGAAGTGAAATTGCAGAATGTTTGATTTGTATAGAAAACACTGTTGTGCAAAATATTGTACAGAAAAAGAAAGTTCCACCTCTTCTAAAAGTATTCCGTCAATTAGGACAACATTAATTTTCTGATATTCAAAACTCGTTATTGATATAGAAGATATAAATCAAAGTCACAAACTAAAGGAATTGCATGAACTTCATAATGTATGTTGAACAAGAAGTTGATGATCGATTAATGTGAAAATGGCCTAATATTTCGATTTGAACGTCACTGATGAGTCTTATGTTGACTAAACGCGCGTCTGGCGTACTAAATTATAATCCTGGTACTTTTGATAAATATTTAAACCACTGGATCGATGCCACTGCTGGTGGACGTTTCGTTCCTGAGGGTATCACCAGCCCAGTAGTCAACATTTCGGTGTGGACATGAATATCAACCATGTGGTCATTTTTATAAATTTTCAGTTTACAAAACTTTGAATCTTTCTAATAACTAAGGATTTTCTTATTCCAGGCATAGATTACCTTAGCCGTATTTGGCACAACGTTTTTAAATTTTGGATCCTCAATGCTCTTCAATTTTGTACTTGTTTGGCTTTATAAATATTTCGATTTGAGCGTCACTGACGAGTCTTATGTAGACGAAATGCGCGTCTGGCGTACTTAATTATTATCCTGGTACTTTTGATAACTACTACATTGTATATACAGCCTTGGTATCAAATTTCAGAGAGAAAAAATACCTTCATCTGTAGGAAAAATTCCAGTAAATCATATAAAAGAGGGACGAAAGATACCAAAGGGACAGTCAAACTCATAAATCTAAAACAAACTGACAACGCCATGGCTAAAAACGAAAAAGACAAACAAACAACAGCACACACGACACAACATAGAAAACTAAAGAATAAACAACACGAACTCCACATATAACATAGCCATTATCATAAGAAATCAAGTATGCATAGATAGAAAGTGATGTCTATAATTCATATGTAGCCTCACGTTACTCTTCCCAATAATTAAGGGAAATATATCATGTTTCTTGGAGTCAGTTCATTTGATTTAATGTCCAGCGGTATTACATATGTAAATTAGATGTGATAAAGACTGAGGAGAAGACAATTATCTACAAGAGTTCATGTTTCGTGGATAATTACGTCATGATTGGTCATCATATGACCATCGCCAGTTGTGATAAATCATATAGTACAGTCAGCTATAAAAAATGTGAAGCAATTCAAACGATAGAACTAATGGCATAATAGTTTACAATAAAAAACACAATTATGACAAAAACCACTGAACTACAGGCTTCTATTTTGGGACAGGGACATACAAAATGTAGCGGGGTTAAACATGTTTGTGATCACTCAACCTGTGACAGTAGACTGTTACATCACAACGTGACTATACAAATTTACAATTACAAATAAAAAAAATATTAAAGTTTTTTCATACTTAATCATCAAACATTACAAATCCGACAGATATAAGTACAAATTGGTTATTGAACGCATGACCGTGTGCAATGATTTAAATGTACATCATCGACAGTATGTAGGATAACGAGTGCTCATAACTGTTCATATTTAGAAACTAATAACTAGTCTCAATCTCATTAAAAAACCCTGAATAACATTTTAGTACCGATACATACAATATTCATAAATTGTCAGCATTGTTAAAATGATTACCTATAAAAATAAGTTAAAACAAAGAAAATATCAGTTTATTTAGGTCGCATCCAAACTTTCTGTTGTTTGTTTACAATGATATAAATGTTACATTTAAACTTGTAGCCAAACGTGGTTTTAATTGATTTATGATACGAAATGTCTGACTTAATAATTTAACAAAAATTGGTTGAAATCTAAATCAGTACTGCAGACAAGAGCAAGTAGAGAAATAGATACGCCGTAAGATGGGACCAAAGACACACCTGCGTCCAAAAAAGAAATTTATCAAAAGGTACGGAAAATTCTTTCTTTTGTCGGTTATTTTTGCAGATAAATCAGAAATTTGTAATTGTTTAAAGCAACCCATGTAGGCCATACACAACAGTAACAAAGTTTTACAAACGCGTTTTTAATAAAAATATTTTCATTTAGCTTTAAAGTACACAAAATAATTCGTAATTATTTATTATTGAAATAGTATGAAAATAAGAAGACGTGGTAAGATTGCCAACGAGACAACTCTCCACAAGACAACAAATGACATAGACATGAACAACTCTAGGTATCTTACGGCCATGAATAAGGAATTAAACCCGTACTGCAAAGTCAGCTATAAAAAGTAAAATAGAAATAGCAAATGATTGATTAAACATGGTTGTATAGCTAGCTAAACATCTAACTTGTATGACAGTCGCATAAAAGTTCATTAATTTGACAATGATATATGAACAAAACGAACAGACATCACGGGTAAAAATGTCCAAATAGAGGTCAACACTGTAAAAATCTTAATAACTACAAAACAAACAAATATGTCAACAAAGTAAGACAAAAAAGGCCCAACACTGACAATGTAAAACAAAACCTAACGACCTGATGTATGTACAAAAAAAAAACGAAAAAAAAAAAACACAGGTGATATACAGCAGCAAACGAAAACCACTGAATCGCAGACTACTGACTTGGGATAGGCACATGCTAAATGTGGTGGGGTTAAATAAGTTTGAAGGCGGCAACCCTCCCAAACATAGAAAAGTGATGAAATGGTACAACAAACTAACACAAAATAGTTGAAAATGACTTAACTCATCAGATAGATAAATAGCAGAAAAACACATCTAACAAACATACAAAAAGAAGTGGCGGGATATTTATACATTCCCACATGAAAATGCAATAAGTCACATCTGAGAGTACTCACAGTTACTGACAGCTAGTTTCAAGCCAACAAAAGCTATTAAAAAATGATCTATATCTTTCGAAACGTCCAGGCTTATAAAATGTAATCAAAGCTTACCAGGTATAAAACTCAACCCCTTCCGATTCGGATATGTCAAAAGTCTATAGAGGTATTCTGGCTAACATAGAAAAAATGAAGACCTTCTCAAAATGAACAGTTAATTATGTTGATGCTTTAAAATAAAAATGTCATTGCATGATACAATACAAAATCAGAAAACAAACATAAAAACAAAATATCAAAAATAGATAAGCATATTATAAATGCCATTATTAAAGTTTTGTGCGAGCATATTGTCTACAAAAGACAAATAAGTGATATTCAAATAGAAATGTTCAAAATAAAACAAGTTATTATTTTTAAGTAAATTTTCATAGTCGATAAATTCGATATCCGAATATCACAATTAAGTGTTTTTTAAAGCAGGGGATTGACACCCAACCATCAAACGCACACCAAGTTTACCCAATGTCTACATTTTACTCATAAAGTACGCAATTTATGAAATAATCAGCTACAAACTTAAATTTTGCTGCAAGATATGTACGGTATATACTTAAATAAATGACTTCTAAAAGACGTTTTGATACTATAATAAAACTGTTTATCGTAAATGAAAGCAATTACTTAGGCTTCCAAAGGTTAATAAAAATGAGTTCTGCTTACATTTACGACATAATTATATGAAATCGTCTATGCAGACATAATCATACTCTCCATTATAATGACACGGCCTGATACAGATTCAAATTCATCTCCCATAACAACTGAATATGTACGATCATGTACAATATGTACATATCAAAATGTTTCAATGCTTTTTCAAATCTTTAGTAAAAAGATGTTAGCAAGGTGTTTATACTATATTAAAATATACATTTCTATCTCGTTAAGAATATATATAAAAAAAATGTGCTCACTGTTTATATGGATCGTTTTGTAGTTCTGTTAGTTTCATATAGACCGTCGTTTGGGGTTTTCAGTTTTTATGACCTTGCACGGCTTTTTTTTTATGAAAAAAAATATCTGCATATAGGATGTAGACCTCTCAGGAGCCAAACATTTCTAGAATTAAACTTTTTCTCAGCCTGAATTTTAGGTCTTTATGACTGTAAATAGATAAGTGGTGAAGAAAAAATCATATAGTGGTGTACTGTTTTTTTTTGCTATGGCCCTTTGAAAGTACTCAATTTTGATGATGTTCTCATTTTTCATCAATTTTTACCCATTTTTGTGCCATTATTGCGAAAAAATGGTATTTCCAGAATTAAACTTTCTTCATACCTTCAATAAGGATGAGGTGGACCAATCTGAATAAATTTAGCTTAAACAATCTATTAGAAGGTGTTAATATAAGCAAGTTTTATCATATTTTGATGCTTTTAAGTGTAAAATTTACCATGCTGTCAATTTTGTAAATTTGTGATTATTCTCTATTTTGAGAACAAAATGCGTATTATCAAAACTTTTTTGTGATACATGATTGCAAAAATACATATTTAAGAAATTTGGAAAGAAAAACACATATGGGATGTACATGTTTATGGTTAAATTATTTCTTGTACCACTCACCCATTTTCTCCAAATTTTGGCTAAAAAGACTGACTTGATTGGTAATAAAATTATGTAATATTTTTTCTGTCTATGAAGAAATAACATAAAAAATTTGGTGCACACTGAATAACGCGCGTAGCGGGTTATTTAACAGTGTGCACCACATTTTTTATGTTATTTCGAATAGACAGAAAAAATATTACAGTCATTTCTTATAATTTAATTCTAAATTCCATTTTAAACCGTAGAAAACCTTGAAAAAACGTTGATGACGTCACGGTCACATGACTAAAATATGTCTATGGGCTCATAACAAAATAACGTCAGCCAATCAGAAGACGCGTTACATCCAAAATTAAATTATATAAAAATATTACTAAAAAAATGCTTATTGTAAATACACAAAATTTTTACAGAGTTACGTTCAGGATACATTATTTTTATTATGAATTTTCTTTATTGTAACAAATAGACTAGCACAACATGTATGAACAAAGGTATACGGAATGGCATATTCACACAAAGGAAGTATTACATAATAAAACAACAATTGAATATATATATATGATGGTGCAACAATAGGTTGAAAATGAATGATTATCTTATAACATTAGAATCTTATTTGTTCTTGCAATATCTATAAGTGGTGTTTCAATCAAATTTAACATTTTGTATTCATTCTATAAAAGGGACCAATGGACTCTATATTTGTTACGTTTAGATTATAGCATTTTAAAAATTTATAGATATTTTTCACTTGTATCGAATGTTTTGGAAATAATTCCAGAACGAGATTTCAACGATACTGAACGTTAGAAGAATACATCCTTAATCGTAACAATCTTGATTAAAAAAGTGAGGCTTAAAAAATGTTGTTTTAAAGTACACCTCAATTTGGAAAAAAGGTATTTTCAAGGAATAAATTATTAAAAATTTGGTGACTATGTGGAACGCATCTATCCCATCGAGCTAGAGATAAAGGATACTACAGATACAGTTATGTCGGCCTCATATCTTGACTTACATCTAGAAATTGACAATGAGGGTCGGTTGAAAACAAAACTTTACGACAAAAGAGATGATTTCAGCTTTCCAATTGTGAACTTTCCATTTCTAAATAGCAACATTCCAGCAGCACCTGCATACGGGGTATATATCTCCCAATTGATACGATATTCCCGTGCTTGCATTTTCTATCATGATTTTTTTATAGAGGGTTGCTGCTCACAAGGGAGCTATTAAACCAAGAGTTCCAAGTGGTGAAGTTGAAATCATCCCTTCGTAAATTATACGGACGCCATCACGAGTTGGTTGACCGTTATGGAATAACCGTTTCACAAATGATACCGGGTATGTTCCTTACGTCGTAACTACAATCCCCTTCCCTTTCATGAATGTGACCTACCGAATTAGACTATTTACCGGATTTGTTATCACGTAAGCAACACGACGGGTGCCACATGTGGAGCAGGATCTGCTTACCCTTCCGAAGCACTTGAGGTCACCCCTAGTTTTTTGGTGGGGTTCGTGTTGTTTATTCTTTAGTTTTCTATGTTTTGTCATGTGAGCTGTTGTTTGTTTGTCGTTTTCATTTGTAGCCATGGCGTTGTCAGTTTGTTTTAGATTCATGAGTTTGACTGTCCCTTTGGTATCTTTCGTCCCTCTTTTATAGGATATATAAATCTTGCAAATAGAGATCGCGACAACCAATATAGAATGAGTGAATGGTATGAAATAATGTCCAAATTATTTTGAAAAATTAAAGTTTTTATTTGTGCTTAAGGGTAATCAACTTGTACTAGTATACTGACTGACTTTAAAAACGCAACACTCATTTTGTAGATTTATTTTACCAAATCATGTTCGATCCTCAAACAACTTCTATTTATGCGTATCATACTTCTTTGTCTTTCGAAAAAATCAACATCTGACTTAATTACCTCTGATTATTGAACGTAACGGATTATTGGGATCGCACGAATTTCAGAAAGCGAAATTTCGAACCAATAAAAGATTTTTTCATTTTTTTTCTTTGTGAAACAGTTCTTTCAATCCTTGGCCAACTTATACATTGGTTAGAGGTATAGGAGGAGGGTTGAGATCTCACAAACATGTTTAACCCCGCCGCATTTTTGCGCCTGTCCCAAGTCAGGAGCCTCTGGCCTTTGTTAGTCTTGTATTATTTTAATTTTAGTTTCTTGTGTACAATTTGGAAATTAGTATGGCGTTCATTATCGCTGGACTAGTATATATTTGTTCAGGGGCCAGCTGAAGGACGCCTCCGGGTGCGGGAATTTCTCGCTACATTGAAGACCTGTTGGTGACCCTCTGCTGTTGTTTTTTATTTGGTCGGGTTGTTGTCTCTTTGACACATTCCCCATTTCCATTCTCAATTTTATTAAACCAGTTAAAACATGTTACATCTCCATATTGCAAAGACTGAGGAATAAAAAACTGAATCAACTGCAAACAGGAAAACGTGAACGTGTTGCAACCAGAAAATTCGTCTTACTGTCCTTTCAACAATGATGCCAGTTGACGAGAGTCGTTGAAGACCATCAATGACCAGATCAACATGTAGTGACAACGTAACGTCTATACAATTTGAATAAGGAACATCACTTACGAGACAAGTCTACGGCCGCAACATCAACTGCTAATCAAATTGCTGAATGCTATTTTGAACAGATTTATGCCATAAATGTTTCCCATTAACTGAACTGCCAAAGAAATGACTACAGAAAAAACATTTAAAACCCTAAAGTGTCAACCGCATAATTGCCAGAACCAATTGTAATGGGTGGAACAACAGCAAAATCAGAAGGTGCAAAACAGAACTAAAAACGTGCCGAACAGAATTTATTGATCTTTCTGACAATCATTTTGGCGTTTGTTACAAGCAGTCATGGCTTTTGACGGTAACATATTCATTTGAAAGGGGGAAACCGGGGTTTCAGTGTATACCACAATATTTGAACAATGAAAATGATATGATCAATACAACTTTCGAACTAGCATTTATTTTTTAAACATTGAAGTAATGAAAAAACTTTCTGTTCATGAGTTTGTTTACAAAAAAATGCTTATTTGAAAATGGGAGTTTAAAAGAATAATCTAGTGTTGCGTTTCTTAAGCCGGTCAGTATACCTTTTAGGTAAAATATGAATTCACTTGGATATTACACTGGTTATTCAATGACTCATTCACAGGGATACTCCGCCCATTTCTGTAGGTCGAGTAACGTGTCATTAGAGAAAAGACGAATGCAATTATGATAGTTAAAGAGGGGGATAACATAGATTTTACCAACAGTATTACTTAGACACACATTATCGATAAGTATCTCATTTAACTATTATGTCTGTTTTGGTTTGCTCACCTAATTATGACAATCTAACGGAACTACAAACAGCTGTCACACACCTTGGGAAAGGGGTTCAGCTAGCGAAAAAACAAGAATTTGCACAGCAATTTCTTGGAAAATCCCTGTACCAAGTAAAAATATGGCCGTTATTTTTGTTCCGTTGTTGGATAGGTTTGATTTTGTCAGATTGTATGTACTTCCCTTTTAGCAATTTTTTTTTATATATTTCAAAGATATAAGAAGAAGAGGTATTATATGTCATTTTGTTTATTTTCTTCTGTACATCTTCTGACATCAGACTCGGAGTTCTCTTGAACTGAATTTGAATGTGCGTATTGTTATTTGTTTACTTTTCTACATTGGCTAGATGTATAGGGGAGGGTTGATATCTCATTTTTGCGCCTGTTCCAAGTCAGGAGCCTCTGGCCTTTGTTAGTTTTGTATTATTTTTAATTTAAGCTTCATGTGTATATTTTGGAGTTTAATATGGTGTACATTATCACCGAGCCAGTATATATATTGTTCAGGGGCCAGCCGAAGGTCGCCTCCCGTTGTGGGAATTTCTCGCTGCATTGAAGACCTACTGTTCACCTTCTGCTGCTGTCTGTTCTATGGTCGGGTTATTGTCTCTTTGACAAATATCCCATTTCCATTCTCAATTTTAATTTAATGAGTGCCAATGAGACAAATCTCTATTTAAGCCATAATTTGGAAAAAGGTAAACCATTGCAGGTCAAAGTACGGCCTTCAACATGCAGCTTTGGCGCAAACCAAAACTATAAAGGTTCCCGAAAATAATGGACAATTAGATTTTAAATCCAGACTTGTTTTTGTGAATCGATTAATGACACCGGTATACTACTTTGGCCTTTATCTATACATTTTATGTATATACAAAATATATAGTCACAGTACCCAAATTTTACCTTTGAAGCAAAAATAGCAGCAAACATCTGAAGAGTTAGCTTAGGGACTAAACAGTTTATTATGTTATTATTTGACTAATTCACGTGCTTGTAATGCGTAAATAAATCAATATATTCACAAAAGGTACAAAATATATAACCAGAATAATTTTTCACCATGCCTCGTCACAATATTGTTGTAGGTTGAATGTTTTATCGTTCAACGTAGAATTATAATATAACAACGATAAGTAGTTTTCACAATTATTATATACATGAGTATAATGGTGTCCCGCGAAGGGAAAGTTTGTCTCACAAATGTAACCAGTGTGCACAAAAATGACATGCCTTGTGTTCGATGTCTAGCAACAATTTTAGTTAAATAAGTACATGTTCAATCGCCTATGTGTGAACAAGTATATCATGTATATGCTTGTGAAGGGAACTAGGCAAACGAACTAACAAGTAAGTAGAATAACTCACTAATCCCTTCTTGTTAAAATAAATAAATAGATAGAACGAAAAATATTGCAACTTTTGCAGATACACATTAAACTGAGACATGCTAGTGAGTAAAAGAAAAGCGAAAAATATCAAAGAGATAAAAAAAACAAAACACATCAAAGAAAAAAAAAGACTGTAAGTTGACATTTTTTTGCATTGAAAAACGGAAATTTGCATTTGATAAAGGAATTCACATAAATATAATTATAATTAGTTATCAAAAGTACCAGGATTATAATTTAGTACGGCAAACCCGCGTTTCGTCTACATAAGACTCCTCAGTGACGCTCATATCAAAATATTTATAAAGCCAAACAAGTACAAAACTGAAGAGCATTGAGGATCCAAAATTCCAAAAAATTGTGCCAAATACGGCTAAGGTAATCTATGCCTTGGATAATAAAATCCTTAGTTTTCGAAGAATTCAAAATTTTGTAAACAGGAAATTTATAAAAATGACCACATTATTGATATTTATGTTAACACTTATAAGCTTAAGTGTTGACTACTGGGCTAGCGATACCCTCGGGAACGAAACGTCCACCAGCAGTGGCATCGACCCAGTGGTTTAAAAAGTTATCAGAGGTACCATGATTATAATTTTAGTACGCCAGACGCGCGTTTCGTCTACATAAGACTCCTCAGTGACGCTCATATCAAAATATTAATAAAACCAAACAAGTACAAACTTGAAGAGCATTGAGGATCTAAAATTCCCAAAAACTGTGCCAAATACGGCTTAGGTAATCTATGCCTGGGATAAGAAAATCCTTAGTTTTTCGAAAAAATCAACATTTTGTAAACAGAAAATTTATAAAAATGACCACAATATTGATATTCATGTCAACACTTATACGCTTAAGTGTTGACTACTGGGCTGGTGATAGCCTCGGGAACGAAACGTCCACCAGCTGTGGCATCGACCCAGTGGTGTAAATAGTTATCAAAGGTACCAGGATTATACTTTAGTACGCCAGACGCGAGTTTCGTCTACATAAGACTCACCAGTGACGCTTACATTCAAATCTTTATAAACCCAAACAAGTACAAAGTTAAAGAGCTTTGAGGATCCAAAATTCCAAAATATTGTGCCAAATACGGCTAAGGTAATTTATGCCTGGGATAAGAAAGTCCTTAGTTTTTCGAAAAATTCAAAATTTTGTAAACAGGAAATATATAAAAATGACCATATTATTGATATTCATGTTAACACTTATACGCTTAAGTGATGACTACTGGGCTGGTGATACCCCCGGGACTCTGAAGTTTAAATTTTCAGACTTTTTGTTTTTAAGGTTTTGACCAAAATGATTAAGGTGGCTCGTGGGTACAAAAATTTCAACAAAAATTAAACCTTTATTTTTTCATTACAAATTTTATTCATTACACTATTAGTTATTACTTTATGATATGAAACAAACATCAACCCAGAAAATCGATTCGGTTTGGCCCCAGATGACTTTTAAAATGTTTATATCATTAAAAAAGCTTCAAATTATCTCCCTTTGGTGCAAAAAATGCCATTTTGTCGCATTAAATTTGAAATAACGTTTTTTAACTCATCGGTGACCTATATTTTTTATTATTGTTTTCAAATAAGATGCAAACAAACTAAATAATTGTAAAATTTAAGAGATTTCTGTAATTAGGTTATTTTTTTTATTTCGATATTACCTCTATTTCTCCTATTAACTCAACAGAAAAAAAGGACATTTACAAAAAAGTATGCTTCTTCGGGAGGCAGATTGTCAACTTAAATGAACGGTGACCCCTTTTTTTATTTCATTTTTCTTTAAAGTATATGATAAAGTTCATTTATAAAAAAATATAGCGAAATCCTATATAAGAAAAAAAAATTGATTTAAACCCAGGAGCCCTCTTAACAATTGTATGACACATGACTGTGTTTTTTTCTTGATTGTACAAAATTAATATCTCCGGCGGATAATAACAAACATTTTGTGTCAATCTGAGGGTTAAAATTACGCAATCGGAAAAAAATAAACATAAAACAAACACCAACAGGGGAATTCAAAAAGTAGAACACAGTTATGTCATTACATAACATCAAATATTTAACCTTTTGTCGTAAAATATTTTGATATAAAACAGAAGACGTGGCAATGAGAAAACAAATCCCAAGAGACCACATGATACAGAAATTAATCAACATAAGGAACCGTACGGCCTATTTGGAGACAATAACTCGGTATAGACAAAAATCAAACAGTGCTTAGAGTCTAGCTGTGTATCTATTTCAAACATAAGGCAATTTATCAATGTCTTGTAAAACATTTCTATGGAATTATATTGAATACAAAATGAATGTAAAATGTTTTATTCAACCATTCATAATTACAAGTTCCAACTTCATCAGTATTAAATAATATGTTCCCTAGAGAACGATTATATCATGCCGTAATAAATATATGTTACGTAAGTGTCGACTTATTCGTCGGTCTAGCGAGTAATCTACTTACACGTCTCAAATTGTATATCTAATATTATAACAAGAGCTCCAGAAGATAGAAATTTACAAGTAGGCGTTTTTAAAGTGTTAAATTTTTTTTTACGAAAGTTCAAAACACAAAATGATACAAGGTTATAAAGAAAACATTTGTATCTTTACACAATCTGTACAGTGCACGTATACAAGATCACACTCAGCTAAAATTTCAAAGATTGGATTTGAATCTTTACACAATATTCACAGGCCAAGTATACTAGATTGTATAACTGTCGCATACACTTTCCTTGTATTGACAACGGTATGTGAAAATAACATTAAGACATAATATGTAAAAATGGCAAAAGGGAGACGACGACAGAGAAGTAGTAGTTAGGTTTTCATAATAACAATTAATAAGATAACAGAAATCATACAATTTAACGGCCAGGAAGCTGTAATCGTTAAGAGACCACGACCTTTCTCACTTGCCACAGAAATTATATTTTTGAAATCATAAAGACAAAAGGAACACGACAGAACAAAAATTACAAATCTTCTAGAAACTATATCTTTGAACAAGTTAAAATCTTCAGTATGTACTATGAAGATTAAATTACCAGTGGTTAACATTACACGGTGAAGAGTTCTGTGCTATACACATATTTTCTATTTTTCACCCCCTTCTGTGTATTCAGTTCGTTTTAATAATTTTTCTAAATTTTCGTCATTCTGAATGCGATTTACTGCTTATATTATTCAATCTGAACTTTGTCATAGCTTTTATCGTATTTTAATCTGTTTCGTTCTGTGATGCCACAGTTGTTCTTCCAACATTTCAATTTTCCATTTAGTACTATCAATTTTGTGTTTTAAATTTTTACTTTTAAGCGAAACAAGAAATTATAATTCTAGATTCGTGAGTTTATTGCGTCTATAGATGTAGAAGATAAGGTATGAGTGCCAATGAGACAACTATCTATGCATTAGAGCAAACCAAATGAACAAATATATTGATTCGAAAGTATACTACATGTACATTTGATCAGACAATAAAATATAAAAAAGATATTTTAAAACCTCTTATCAAAGATGATAAATTGTGATAGATCAAAATGGATGAAAAACAAATGAAATAAAGAACGCTGTTGATGAAATAGACGTTATTAATAGTAGATGCATGATGTGATGCAATTCTGTCCTCAATACTAATTAAAACAAATGAGAAATGGTTCTGTAGTTATTTATTGATTCTTAGTGAAAATATTCTTCCAAAAAGCCATTTTTGATGTTAAATTTATGTTCGTGTTACATATATTCTTTGAATTACTTTTCGAGAATAACGACCACTTCATTATTTACAGATAATAAATCTCTTACATAATAATTTACATTACAACGGAAGAACATGTGTATTGCATTAATGTTTTGACAAATTGGAAGACACAAAAACATACTGTGCCGCTTATAACTATGAATCTGATGGTAATAACTTTTAGAAATTTTGTTTTAACCATGATACAATTGGCCTTCAAATATAAAAATGTATAATAAACCGTTTAAACCCGCTGCAGTTCTTATAGTTATCAAAGGTACCAGGTTTATAATTTAATACGCCAGATGTGCGTTTCGTCTATATAAGACTTATCAGTGACGCTCAGATCAAAACAATTATAAGTCAAACAAGTACAAAGTTGAAGAGCATTGATGACCCAAAAATTCCATAAAAAAAGGCGAAATACGGCTTAGGTAATCTATAATTCCTGGGTAAAGAAAATCCTTAGTTTTTCAAAAAATTAAAGTTTTGTCAACTGGAAATTTATTAAAATGACAATATAATTGATATTCATGTCAAGACCGAAGTGATGACTACTGGGCTGGTGATACCCTCGGGGACGAAACGGCCGCCAGCAGTGGCATCGACCCAGTGATGAAAATAGTTATCAAAGGTACCAGGATTAAAATTTAATACGCCAGACGCGCGTTTCGTCTACATAAGACTTATCAGTGACGCTCAGATCAAAATAGTTATAAGCCAAACAAGTACAAATATGAGAACATTGCTATTTATGTCAAACCGAAGTGCTGACTTCTGGCTTGGCGATTCCTAAGTCAGGAATTAGTTGTTCAGAAGTTGTGTTTGATGATGTGGTTCGTAAATGTTTCTTGTTTCTCCTTTTTTTTTCAGATTAGACCGTTAGTTGTACAGTTTGAATGGTTTTACACTTATCTAGTAAATGGTGGGACTCTTTAGTACTCGCTGTTCGTTGTGCGCCAATGCGCCGTGTTGAAGACCATACTTAGACCTTAAATGGCCTACTTTTATAAATAGTTACTGTGATAGAGAGTTGTTTCATTGGCACTCATACCACATCTTCTTATATCTATAATATTAAACAACTGTCATTCCAGTGCAATGTTTAGTAAGATGTATAGATTTATAATGACAATGAATGATTCTTTGAGTTCAGTATATTTCGTCATCAGAATTTGTTTGTAAAATATGCTGGAGTTTTACAGCTTTTTCGTTGAATGTCAAAATCTTGAATTCACCGAATGAATAAATCCAATATGTTCATTAAATAAACTCATCACAGATATCAGGATTGAATTTTTTGTTTGCGCCAGACACGCTTTTGGTCTACAAAAGACTCATCAGGGACGCTCGAATAAAAAAGCTAAGAAATAAAAAATATTTTGATAGAGGTGATTTTTTGGGAATAAACGGAAATTACCAGATATTCAAAACTGTCAAATTGTCAAATCAAGATAACCAATAAAGAATTATTGAATCGTTTGAAATATAGGTCAAATATGTATGAACAAATAAACATTCGTATTTGTGTGTTAATGTTATCAACTAATACTTATGCTTTATTTTTAAGATTTTACCGATGGTAATACTTAAACACTCATTATCGATCAATTTCAAATTAAACTATTGTGTCTGTGTGGGCTGCTGACGCAATGCATGCAATAACAGAACTACAAACAACTGTCAGACAAGTTAGAGGTTCAGCTAGCTATAAAACAAGATTTCATACAACACTTTTTTTTATGAAAAATGTCTCTACAAATTTAGGAATATGGCAGTTGTTTTTATTTGTTCCGTTGGTTGAAAGCGTTTGCATTTCGTTCCTCTTCTTTTTTCATTAGCCCCGATATTTCTTTTGTTTGCTATACTTATTTTAATGATACACATGTTCAATTAGGTTGATAAAAAGAAGAAAAAATCCAGTTGAAGCCGCAACGGATGTTTGATTTTCCCTCCTTCGCCGCTGAGAAAATTGATTGTTTTGATTGATAAAAATTGCATATATATTAAAAATTTGTAAAACATCAGTTAGTACATTCAAATAGCTCCACATTTTACGATCCTTTAGACCAATTAATGATATTAGGCTTGATGATATTTTGCTTTGTTTTTAGCTGAAGTGATTATTGTTGTTCTAGGCGATTACATTATTTGGCAACATGATTCTTACTCTATGTTTTTAGCTTTCCTTCAGGTAAGTTGTTCTTGGATTCAATAACCCGTACTGGTTGTAGGTTGAATGTCGTATCGTCCAATGTAGAACTATAATATAACAAAGATAAGGAGATTTGACAATAAATGTATACATTAGTATAATGGTATTATGAAGAAAAACAATTGTTTCACATATGTCACCGGTTTTGTCTTGCAATTACTTTCCCTGTGTTTGATGTCAGTTAATTAAAGAAGTACAATCTAGCTCAATTGCTTACTGCTGACTTAGTATCTGCTCTTCAATTAAACTTTCCATGCGTACTAAAAATAAAATTACCAGTTGAATTACTCACTTATTCTCGTGTTTTAAATTAATCAAAATGAACGAAAGTACTACAACTCACCAAACACACATTTAAATAGGACACGACGATGTATAAAAGAGGGACGAATATATGGAAATTTGATCTCAAAATTCAAAAACTAAACACACCATAGAAAACTGAACAATAACATCTCCATGCCTTATATATCATGTACTGTAGTACGACGCTAGATTAAAACTGACGAGGAAAGGTAACACACGGCCACTGAAAGCTTTATTATTGTGAAGCTCAGGTGATCGTGTGGTCTAGCGGGACGGCTACAGTGCAGGCAATTAGGTGTCACGATATCTCAGTAGCATGGGTTCGAATCCCGGCGAGGGAAGAACAAAAAATTTGCGAAAGCAAATTTACAGATCTAACATTGTTGGGTTGATGTTTAGACGAGTTGTATATACATAATGTACACAGCCATGTATCACCATCATTGCTGGTGATCCGATGGATAAATCTGTTGTAGAATTGTTACTGACTCAGACGTACTTATATATATTACCAAGAATTTTACCTAATCTCATTGAATATTGTGGAGTCAGTTGATATGTATAGACAAAAAAAGTTTTGAAAATCTGGTGATGTATCTATTTAAAATATTACGTAATTGATCAATGCCTTGAATAGCATTTCTAGGGAATTTAATTGTATACAAAACGAATGTTATATTCTAAGTTCAACGTTTCATAATTACAAGCTACAAATACATCAGTATTATATAATATGTTCCCTAGAAACGATACAATTAATAAATATCTATTACGCAACATCAGAAGTCTTGTAAGTAACCCATTCATCCTTGTAATAGGTTATGTCTTATGTAATAACAAGAGCTCCAGAAAAAAGAACATATTACAAAGTGGGTGAAGTTTGGGATGTTTAAAAAAATTCAGGATTGGTCAAATCACAAAGTAATAAGACCAATGTTTTTAAGATGAGATGTACCTTTAAAGGGTATCAAAAATTATAAAATTAATCAGTAATATTTGACTAGAGGGAGTTGGAACGTTTTTGATCTACCAGACCAAGATGAAAACCTACGACTTATCTCACCGAACGCAAAAACTGTATTTTTGAGATAATTAATATGAATATGAATTAAAAAAAAAAAAAATCAAACTTTTAAACTGAACATCTTTGACGACGCGTTCAGTACTGGACACATACATTCGGATGTTTTTCTTTTCATATTTTTTGATTCATTAAACATCTAAACGATTGATACAAGAGTGTATACAATTCGTTTTTATCAGTTTGGTATATTCTTCATTCTGAGTGCACTGTGCTGCCTATTTTCTCCAAACTAAAAGCTGTGATAGTATGATAATCTGTTTCAGTCTGTGATCTCTTAGTTGATTTTCAAACATTTCAATTTCCCACAAGTACAGTAACTGCGGTTAGCCGAATTTTGTAACAATAAAGTATCATTCTTGATTTTGTCTATGCCTTTAAGCAGTACTAAAAATACTAATAGTTTTGATTTGAAAGTATATTGTGTTTGCTGAGACAATTCTAGATATCCTCTGATGAAAATACTCAATTCATAAATTGAGACGAAAGCAAAAATTCATGGTAATAAATCATGTTTGATGAAATAATGATGAAGTAAAAAACGCAGTTTATGACATATACGTTTTTAATAAAACATACATACTGTTATGTAATTTTGTCCTGAAAAGATGCTTATCAGATCAAATGAGAATTGGTTCTATGGTAGTTTATTGATGCTAAGTGCAAATACTCTGTCAAAAAGCAAACGTTGTTCAACACTATGATCGTGTTATCTTTATTCTTTTAATTACTTTTCTAGATTAGAAATCACTTCAAAACTTACAGAAGATAAATCTATTACGTAAGAAATTCCATTACACGTGGAGCGCTTGTATAAGGAGTTACCTACATTTTGAACAAATTGAAACATTCAAAGACGCTACAATAGTTTAATATACTTGCAAATATTAAAATATGATGGAAATACCTATACTGAAAAAACTTGTAAAAGCTGAACAAAAATGAGTTTTAAATGTATTAATTTATAGTTAAACATCGGAAATATAAACAACTATTAATCAAGGGAAATGTTTAGTTAGCCATAGATTTGTCACATTCACTCTTATTTAATCCAAAGTAGACACCTAAACTTTTAATTGGTTCTTTGCTCCAGTGTATATTTTCAATTTTTTCTTCTTTACAATGTTTAAATCTACCTAACCATATACCTTCTGTTTTAGATTTATTCAGTTTTAAACCAGAAAGTGTTCCAAATATTTCTATTAGGTTCAATGCTTGGTGTATTTCATTTTTTGAACTGAGAAAGAGTGTTGTGTCATCAGCCAATTGGGAAATTGTTAAACTATGCGTTTTTTTCATCAAGTTTAATTTGAAACCCTTTAATGTTTGAATCTTGTCTTACTCTACAGGCCAGGATTTCAACTGCTATTACAAAAATAAGAGAACTTAACGGATATCCATGTTTTATACCACGGTGAAGACTATAGGTTTCTGAGATCCAGCTGTTATTAGACAAGCATCCTTTAGTATCATTATATAACGTTTTAACCCTTTTTAAGAAGGAATGTGGTATGCCAAATTTTAGTAGAGATTTATACATGAAAGGGCCATTCTAAAGAATCAAAGACATTTTGTACATTATGTACAATAAAACCCCATCTATATTAAATTTTTCTGAGTAGTATATTATATCTTGAATCTGGCGAATGTTAAAACCTATGTACCGATTTTTTTATATATCCATTCTGATCAGTATGAATAATTTTGGACAACACCACCTTTAATCTTTGCGCTAAGGCATAGGCCATAAGCTTAGTGTCTAAATTTAATAAGGTGATTGGCCTGTAGTTATCTAATGATAATGGATCATTTATTTTGTATATAATAA
The DNA here is from genome assembly GCF_965363235.1 of Mytilus galloprovincialis. Classification (NCBI taxonomy): domain Eukaryota; kingdom Metazoa; phylum Mollusca; class Bivalvia; order Mytilida; family Mytilidae; genus Mytilus; species Mytilus galloprovincialis. The sequence goes on along the minus strand of NC_134838.1, from coordinate 2,434,999 downwards.
GGAGATAACACCTATTTTTTGGAGAGTTGTCATTTCTTCTTTTTCATGACATGTATTAAATACTTTCACTGCAGATTCTTTTAGGTATGACCAAAATGTACGATAGAATTCTACACTAAGACCAGGGGATTTATTCAGTTTCATATTAAATATAGCATTTGTACATTCTTCTAATGTTAGGTTTACGACCAATAGTTCACTATCATTATTGGATAGTGAGTGATCTATCTTTGTTTGACTTATATATTTTTTTTATTTCTGAAGGGTCCGGTTTAGTACTTTTATACAAATTTTGGTAGTAGTTTTTCCCAGAAATAAGAATATCTGATGCGTCTGTAACGATATTACCTTGGTCGTTTCTAAAGGCGGAAATAGTTTTCTTGGTTTGTCTTGATTTTTCAAGACCCAAAAAATATTTTGTGTTTTTTCCCCTTCTTCTGCCCATCTGAATCGGGATCTGATTTGTGTACCTCTAGTTTATTTTATATATAAATTTTGTAAATTGTTTTCTACATTATTTATTTCTATTTTAAAATGTGATTTTTCATATAAGAATTTCAACTTATTTTCTAAATGTTTAATTTCATTTTTACTTTCAGCAGCCTTTTTTGTTTGCAGTATGCAATAGTTACCTCACTTACTTGAGTTTTGAAAAATGTCCCAAGTTACTCGAGGATCGTTATTTTTGGTGAGTATTTTTACTTTATTAGTTTAATTATTATTTCTTTGTATTTTGTATCATTCAGTATACTGTTATTTAAGAATCCTTTGCCTTTATTTTGAGCTTTAAGTCTTATTTGTAAAAAGATTGCTTGATGATCTGTATGTGATATTAGTGCAGGTCTTATGTCTGCTGATATTATGTGAGGTCTTATATCTGGGCTTATTAGAAAAAAATCAATTCTGCTTGCAACACTTCTATTGTTTTTCTTCTCCATTTAAATTGACTGCTGTTTTGATTTAGTTCTCTCCAAATATCAATAAGTTTATATTTTTTTTATTAGTTGATACAAAGCAGTATTTAATACAAGCTGTAATTAGTAAAAAGTATACTGGGTAACATTTAAGATGTCAAATTAAACTCAAAGTTTACTGCTAATCATAAGAAGGAAATACTAGCTTTTTTAGGTTGCTAAAAATGTTTAAATTAAAGAAAGGGTTAACCGTTGAACAAAAATTCTACATTTCATGATTTACATAAAAAAAAAGGTTTATTCATTCATGACACAAAATGACAGTCAACAGTGCATTTTTTTGGTCATCTTTGTAGTATTTATTTCCTATTAAAATGATCCAAAGAAATCACCTGTTATGTTTTACAGTGAAATAACTTTGTCTGGCTTTAAATAATTGATTAAAACAATCTTGTATAGTGCTAGCCTCAATTAAACAGTAACCCTTCAATGAAGTGACACACTTAAGAAAACATTAATGTAGAAAGAGAGAACATATTTTTTTGAAATAGAACCCCCAAAAAAGGGTTTTATTCTTCTTCTCATACAGGACATATAAATTCAATTGTATAAGTCTCATAAATTCATTTGTGTACATCATAGAACTTTGTTGTCAAGAAAATTATGATCTCTAGTATTTACACATGAGTATTATCTTCTATATAAATTTAAAGAATTATTAAGTAATAATAATCATGATACATGTAATTATACAATATTAGATAAGTTTCAATACTTTATTCTTAATTTATGTTTTTTCGTCTGTAGAACTCACATTGGTTTGAGCATGATTCCAAGCCAGATTATCATGATTATGAAGCCGGCAAAAAAAGGAAATACATATAGCATGTATAGGTGACACTAAGTATCTCGCATACCTGTAGCTGTAAATTGTGAAACAGTGGACTAATGGACTTATTGTTGTTGGAAATAGCAAATAGGGCTTACAGCAATATGCCATGATGTTGTTGGGATTTCATATCAAATTGGACAAGAAGAAAATTGTGCATTGTACAAATAGCAAACTTACAATTTGAAAGAAAGACCACATTATTTGATGACAGTGATACCTTCGATAATTAATTTATTTGAAATTGAAATAATAATTTGGAATTAAGAGAATTCAAAGTTTTCTGGGAATATTAATATCATAGTGCATCATATTTGAATTCTATGAACATGATGAAATACCTTGGATAGTTATTTAAAAATAGCAAATTGGATTAATAAAAAAATCAGTTTCAGTGAATATCAATAGTGCATCATATCTGAATTCATGAATACCTTGGATAATAAATTTATATGAATTTGGATATTGAGAATATCTGGTTTGTGTGAAATTTATAGAAGTTAATGCTTGCATTCCTATTGTTAGCTATATGTACCATCAGGGGGTGTTACACAACCTTGATTACCCATGAGGGTCTGTCGTGGTCGGACACTATTGGTAAGTGTCATGATGACGGAAGTTTTTAATGACCTTGACTGCATTTACAGCCCTTGAATGGACGTTGGTTGATGTCAAATGACTGCTTGCTGTACTTATATACATTGTAAGAGTCGCGATCTGAATGTACATACAGTATATAAATATAATCTATCATCTAAATTAATGTTCATTCTGAAACTGGCATTTTATACTAGTCAAAAATATTAAACAATACATGTACTTCAAAGTATCATTTTATTGTCTTGCCTTCCACAAAAGTCATTTAAAGTTGATTGTATGCAGGACATAGGTATTACAATCTTGGGCTGATGACGTAAACTTTTTTATAAAGCTTTACATTTTAAAAGCTAAAAGAGCTGGATGCTTCTTATCTTGTCGGTATTCAGATAGCTAATATGTTATGAAGTTTCAGCCTGTCATTATATGTCCATTGCACCTGACATCATTTCATTGTTTAGTGACTACTTGTAAAAAAATACTGTTTTTATAACAGTGAGATGCTCTCTTATACAAGTACATGTACATTTTGTAATTGGATAAATTTTTTGTATATACATGTATGATATAAAAACAGAAGATGTGGTTACACTGGTATGATTGCCAATAAGCATGATGAGACGACGCTCCACAAGAGACCAAAATGACACACAAATTAACAACTATACATTTAGGTCACTGTACTGTGTATAGCCTTCAACAATGAACAAAGCCCATACTGCATAGTCGGCTATAAAAGGCCCCGAAATGACAAGGTAAAACAATTCATACGAGAAATATGAGTATCTTGCAAGGTCTACTGGTCTATCAGGTTGAGCTGACCTGACCCTGACATTTCATGGATAAGTGATTAAGGATAATTTCAGTTTAGGCCAAAATAAATAATTGTGTGTCTCCTATTTTACTCTCCAAAAAATTAAGAACATTTTATTCTATTAAAAAAGTTTGTTTTTAAAGTTCTTTTGATTGAGTTAAGTCTGCCAATTGATATTTTATCGTATGTTTTTCTTTTGTTGTGATGTTATGCTATTGTTTCAGAAAAAGGGAGAAGGTTTGGATCCATTAAAACGTTTAATCCCGCTGCAAATGTTTGCACCTGTCCTAAGTCAGGAATCTGATGTACAGTAGTTGTCGTTTGTTTATGTAATATATACGTGTTTCTCGTTTCTCGTTTTGTTTATATAGATTAGACCGTTGGTTTTCCCGTTTGAATGGTTTTACACTAGTAATTTTGGGGCCCTTTATAGCTTGTTGTTCGGTGTGAGACAAGGCTCCGTGTTGAAGGCCGTACTTTAACCTATAATGGTTTACTTTTTAAACTGTTATTTGTATGGAGAGTTGTCTCATTGGCACTCACACCACATCTTCCTATATCTATTCTAAACTTTTTTCTGTTAATGTACATGTGTACTGTGATAACATTTCCCATATTTGACAGATAATACACTGTGCAGTCTTAGTCGTTTCAAAGTTTGGTTTCTGATATGTTTTACTGATGAGTAGTATTTGTAATTATCATTCACACAAGTTATCTGATGTGGAAAGACATCAAATGATGAATATGACATGTACATGTATGATGAATACATTGTTTCGGGTAGGCTAGAAACGGAGGTACATGTATGGTCGAGAAACCAGAAACATGCAATAAATTTATTTTGGCCTTAATATTATACAGTACTCCAGTATATCAACTTCATGTATATTTAATGTACATGTATAGACAGAATGGAACAATTGAGTCTATGTCATGTATGTCTGACTGGCAGGGTTCATCAGACATTGAGCTAAATGTCATGGGTTCATTGGTCAATGTTGAATTTTTGTGGTTTTGTCTATTTTTCAATGTTTCTCAGATGTGATATAAAAAAGAAGATGTGGTATGATTGCCAATGAGACAACTATCCACAAAAGACCAAAATGACACAGACATTAACAACTATAGGTCACCGTACGGCCTTCAACAATGAGCAAAGCCCATACCGCATGGTCAGCTATAAAAGGCCCCGATAAGACAATGTAAAACAATTCAAACGAGAAAACTAACGGGGTTATTTATGGGGGAAAAAAATGAACGAAAAACAAATATGTAACACATAAACAAACGACAACCACTGAATATATACAGGTTCCTGACTTGGGACAGGCACATACATAAATAATGTGGCGGGGTTAAACATGTTAGCGGGATCCCAACCCTTCCCCTAACCTGGGACAGTGGTATAACAGTATAACATTAGAACGAACTATAAAAAAGTGATAAGCTACATCATGTACATTGTACATGTATAGGATCACTATTTTTTTTGGCATATGACATGAATGTTAGATGTACATGTTTGATTGGCCGGCTTTATCTAACAATGAGCACATTTTTATGGTTTTCATTAATTTGAATAAGGAGATGTGGTATGAATTTTGATGAGACAACCATCAACCATAGACCATGTAGACCAAGTGATGTGCTTGTTAGCTATATAATAGGTTACTCCACACCCTTCAACAATGATCAAAACTAATACTTCATAATGAGCACCCTATATAAAGGGTTCTGCCTTGCACGCAACACCGTCAATGTAAAAAAAAACAGACAAAAAGCCCTACAGTGATGATAGTTTGATTTATATACAAAAGCTACATACAAACAAATATGATAAACAGCAAGCAACAAAACACACTACATACATTGAAAAATAAACCTGTGTCAGGGTGGTTCAACTTTCATGTACAATTTTAGCATAAAAGAAAAAATATTAAAAAAAAACTGATATACACATGATCAGAGACATATATACACATATATATGTCTCTGACATGATACAGTGTATCCAAAAAAAAAAATCATATGGAACCAAAATACCATAGATGTATATACATGTATGACTACCAACATAATAATCAATATTTAATAGATCAGTGTTAAAATATGTTAACACATGCAGACGAATATCTCAAGAATGTTTTGAAGGACTTGACGAATGCCTACTCGAATCCAATCTATTAGAAAAATCAGTTATTACAGAAGAGTGTCTACCATGCACTTGCACTGCACTTTATACTAGAATTTCTTTTGACAACCCTGCATACATCCTTATCCATTTAAGGATTCTCTACCTTCACGAAACTTTAGAGGCATTGGTTCAGCAGTCCTTCATTTATATTAGAATAGTATGATAGCAGAATATATCGACATGAACATATCATATGTATATATATCATGTATATAGAATGATATATTCAAATGGATGAAAATCATATACATTTAGCATGCATGTAACTGTATAAACAAATATACAAATATGTATATAACAACAAACCAGAGTATATACTGATTTGTATCACTACAATGTAAAATAGTTATTACGGTGACGTAATTCCCTGTCATCAATTTATTCATCGTCCATCGACGAACTTGTCTCAGAAAAAAATATATCTCTGTCATGTCTGTTCACATGGTACATTTACCTCACTTATACATGTAGGTTTATATATGTGATAAAACCCGGCGAAATATGAACTCGATGGTTAATATTTTTGCGTCCATGTGGAGAGTTATTAATAAAGACATTTGAACCTCAAATAAAATTGGCGTAGCTAGGTGTTCGTTACGTGTACGCCCGAACCTCGGCGAGGGGTCTGAGGGCCTAAGTCATAGCACCTGTTGGTAGTTGGTTCAACGTGACGAAGCCCCCGTAAGCTAACAGGTTATCAAGAATGAGATACCGTTCCCGTTGTTGAAAATTCTCATCAATAGCAAGCAGAATTTAAATGGTTTATTTTTAATGTTTAGTTTATTCATCGTGTTGATATGGAATCTAATGGTCATTAGATATAGAGAAAAGTCTAAAACAGTTTCTTTAAAATATGTTCAAAAGGAGCCATATGGGGTAATTGTCGTTAATGAACATGAAATAATTAATGTTCGGAAGGTTTCTGTTGAATCATGGTTCTCGGCTGGAATTGCCTTCCGCGTAAAGTGAATGCATTTATCTATCTTTTACAGGATTTAAAAAAAAAATTTTTTTTTAGATATTTTTACTTTTCTTGGAATATCCGACTCGACCCAATTTTAACGAAAATCTATTAAGGTTTATAAAATCTTTTGAAAAAGTCCCATATCGTTAAATTGAATAAAGATAAGTCCTTCTGTCAAATTAATACTGCCACAATGGAAGAAAAAAAAAGCTTTCAAAATTTTGATTCAGACATTAATCAGAAAAAGCTTCTTCCATCATAAAATCCAAAAAAGGTTTGACAAAGTAATTGATCTATAACAAACTTTTATCCCAGACTGTATCTACTTGCGCAACAAGTTTTTTTTAATTCTAAATATGGCAAAATTAAACAGATAATTTCATCATTATGCTCTTGATACTCTTTTTGTCATGCACAGTTTCTGTCCAACTTCCATACCAGGGTTTGCTTGAGGTATTTATATTTAAAATAAACACCTTTTAACCCCACACTTATCCCAAAGAGGGGGGGGGTCAAGAGTGACACCACCGACGAAATTTAGAATCGCATATGTCTTGCTATTGGGACATATAGAAATGTCACAGGCTCGACAAAAATGGAAACCACATATCGAATCACAGAATATAATGAATTCATTTAAATAGCAGGGAAGTTGGTAGAATTCTCTGAAGATTCACAACTAGTAGATTCAGACTTTGAGAAACAAATCTATATTATATCATACCTTTTGTTTGAAAAGTAAAATTCGTCACTTTAATTCGAAATTGAAAAAAAAATTTACAGGGCTGATGTACTATTTATAAGTTATTTGTATTTTATTGAGATTAAAATTCAAGTGTACGCCCGGGCGTTTTGACGTAAACGTAGCTACGCGCATGAATAAGACACCACTCGGTACAATAACAGTACAAAGTTGAGTAAATCTGACTAGACTATTAAAAAACCCGGTAAATAATATAAATTGAATTTAGATACAAGACATTAACGAATAGTTCAGCATAACTGAGATTTTATTTGTATTTATAAATCAAAATTGTTAGAACCGAGTACGGTAACTTGTATACTTTTCAAGTCACAAGAACTTAAAAACAAACAAATTAATTCTAAAAGTGTCCATGTCGTATGAACTAAGCCCTCGGCAGTTTTCTACGGGGATAAGTTTGACAAGTGTGTATATTCCCGCTGGGTTTATAGTATATTGACCGTTATTATGAAGTTATGTGATTCGTAAATCTACGGGTATTGGAGGTAAAACCTTACATGCATGAATGATTTCACAACAAGGTTATAAAAATTAAAACGTTGTCATTATGATAATTTCGAAAAGTGTCTTATATGATATAAGATACATTTTTTTACAAATAAATTGAGACACCTTGTTCAATTTATCTAACAGGTGCATGTAACTGTGTTTAAGCATTAAATGCGCATAAACCAGTCCCATGTGAAATTGCAGGTATCTCTTACGGTGGTCTGATTTTTTTTCGAAGAGATGCGAGAAAAGGGAGTGTCAATTGAGTTATTAATTTACAACATTTACCAGATAAGCGGGGAATCCCAAAATTTTCAGCGGCAGATATTTCAATATGTTTTTGTTTTTACAATCAGTTTTTATTTATACTAATGTATTAAATGGGTATGGCAGTTGTGTCTTTTTTTTATAACAACCTTTTTAAAAAATTGCACACGATGTAATTGTATTTAAAATAATTTAACCTTTCCCGGACTGTCAGATAGAAATTTGGTATCCGTAACTTTTAAGTCTATAAAATGACTACCAATATTTGAAAGTTGCGACACTTATGGATTATTAAACTGTTGCTGTATAATGGTTGTAGCAATCATATTTTAACTGTAACAACCTTTTCGACGTTTAAACAGTTTATTTACGACTGTTTCAACGTTTTGCGTGTTGGAACAGTTATTAAATAACTGTAACAACTTTCAAAAGGTTGCAACAGTCGTATTATAACCGTGACAACATTTTCGGCGTTTTAACAGTGAATTTATGACTGTTACAACGTTTTTCGAGTTGGGACAGTTGTAAACCAACTGTTACAACTTGAAATTAGTTGTATCAGTCCTTTAATGTTTGTGACAGCTATTTCTAGCGTTGTTGCAGTCGATTTATGTTGGAGACAAACACTTTAAAAGTTGGGACAGTCATAAAATAACTGAAACCGTAAAATTTTACAACTGTTACAACTTTAACAAACAATTACAGTCTTAGAACGACTGTTACTGGTATGGACAGTTGTTATTTCGTCCAGTAGTGGTAGTTTATTTAACCAGACAACATATTTTCTTTATTTTATATTAGTTATTTACCCATTTTTATGTTGATAAATCAATACTTGGCTGCATGACTTAGACATGTTAGATAAACTTTGAAAACTTTTAATTTAATATCCAAAACAAAAGATTATATCCTGTTGTTTCATATTTTTCATAATTTCAAATTACTTTCAATTATAAATTTATCCACAATTTGAAAAGGACATTTAAAATTTATTAATATCATTATATAAAATCATCTTCAATACCTATGACATTTTAATTTTCATCCCTCAAGGCAATAAATTCATGAAACTGTTGTGTCTTAATCTGTTTATTACATATAACATGTATATAAGAAGTCCTGATAATTAACTTTTCAGTGTTAACATCCTGATTATTACCTTTTCTAATATCACATTTACATGGTCATGAATTCAGGCTCAGTAAATATATTTTTAAAATTATTTATTTTGAAGTTAAATTAAACATGTTAAACATGTTTAGTATGTTTTAAACCAAATTGATCTGAGCATGGAAGTAATATTTAAATATTACTTCCATGTGAGACATACCATGTAGTTAATTAAGTTAATTTTTGTAATTCAATATCTATAAAATTCATAAAATGCTTAAGTTTAGGCCATGTTTACATAACATAATATGCTTACAGATAGATTTTTTGTATCCTCCCACATACATGACGTACATGTACTGAATGTTTCAACATATGAAATTAAATATAAATAAAATATCTTAGTAATTTGGAAAAGGCAAAATACATGTATCTGAAATCAGATGTGATAATACATGATGAAAGGAGATGTGGAATATACATGTATATATCAATGATACAGCAACCAAACAATGAAGTAGTCAAAGCACAATTTAACACATGTAGAAAAATATGACTGTTGAATGGAAAGTCCTTTAACAGTGGAATAAATTAAAAGACACTTGAAATATGTTTAAAAGGAGATGATTGGTATATATATATATATATATATATATATATGCAAAAGAGACAGCAGCCCCAAGACCAAAACAAGTTAAAAGGCATAATTGAATTTTGACTAACCATGCTAACCGGGCAAATGTAATATAAAAAGTTAAACTGACAGAGTTCACATGAAAATAAAAAGTTCAGGCCACACTGATTTGATTAATAGTTCTTTTGATTGATAATATAAGACATGCTTTAGAATTATAAAATATATCCATGTTTTGTTAATCATGACTCAGAAATTATTTAAAAAATATACTCAAACATGCTAGTTCCACATTTTACACATAAATATTTACTTTGCGTGTACTTTGTCATAATATTCAACTTGAATTTTCTCAATTTAAAAAAAATCCAGTTAGAAATATTTCAAGCAAATTTAGGATGAGTCATGCAGTTTTCAATACATTAACATACAAGTCAGGACAGGAGCCTGTAATTCAGTGGTTGTTGTTCGTTAATGTGTTACATATTTGTTTTTCCTTCATTTTTTTTTATATAAATAAGGCTGTTAGTTTTCTCGTTTGAATTGTTTTTCATTGTCTTATCGGGGCCTTTTATAGCTGACTATGCGGTATGGACTTTGCTCATTGTTGAAGGCCATATGGTGACCTATAGTTGTTAATGGCTGTGTCATTTGGTCTCTTGTGGACAGTTGTCTCATTGGCAATCATGCTACATCTTCTTTTTTATATACAATATAAATATAGGTTTTGTAGTATAAGGCCATCCGGCAAAATTAAAACCATTGTGAATGCTCCACATGATCATGTAGGGTTTAACACAGTAAGACGATGAACACGGGTGGATCCAGCCATTTAAAAAAAGGGGGTCCCAACCCAGGATAAAGGGGGGGGGTCAAACTAAATGTACCCTTTCAAATGCAATTGATCTTCTAGTCCAAATAATTATGACGTCTTGTGTCGAAGTAAGGCGTCAAAGAAAAAAATTATAATAGCCTTTCAAGACGTCATAATTATTTGGACTATTGATCTTCCAAAAAAAGGGGGGTTACAATCCCGGGAACATTTTTTACAAGCCCAAATTCTTACTTTGCTTTTGAATATGCTACTATATATATACATAGAAAGATGTGTAATATGCACGAGTGAGGTGATATAGAGAAACCGATATAGAACGTCGATTCATACCTGAAGCATGAGGGTAGGCACGAAATGTGCACATTTTCGCTTCAAAATCGTGGATCCATGATTATTCTGATAGACATGCTTTAAAATATTGTTCATTTATACTCACCGATTGAAATTTCCAGGTCATCCGTTATATTGTATGTAGTTTCCCTTCTACATATCTACCATGGCATGTCTACGATTTTTTGTAAAGTTTGCAGACCCGCTATTTCTGCCGACAAGGGTACAATAACGTCAAATCGTTTACGGGTGAAGAATATGATTTCCGTTTTTAATAAAACTTGACAGATTTGATTTATTATCGTCGGGAAATGTCCCTAATGGATAGCAATTAAAATTAATCAGTTTTATTATTCTGTATGATATATGTAACTTAGTCATGTTCTTTTAAATTTACTTCAGGTACCCCGACGTAGCAATTTGAAATTAAGACAATTAAATCAATCTTTTGCAATAATATTTTAATTCTATTTTTAAACGAAGGCTTTTGGTATAAAACAAGTTATAAAAGACTCTTGAATAGACTGAATAAAAAATAAAGATAAACCGTCAAACGCACAAGTCCGCCACAAATGAACAGACATAATTATAATGCCATAAACGGAATACGACAAAAGACATAGAACGATCGCAAAAAAAAAATAAAAAAAAAACCAACAACAACATAAGATGAGGGATCATATTAAAACTGTATCACCAATACGTGACACTTAAATAAAATACATTTATCCATTTATCCTGTATCAAACTTTGAGAAGGTGCACCTTAGACGTGTACACATTGTTTTAACATTCGCAACCGTCACACTAAAATATTAGTATTACATATTTACCGACTGTAACAACCCATGAAATGTTTGTTTTAAACATTTTACGACTGTGGCAACCTTTTAAAAGTTGTAATGAACATTTAATGACTGTAACAACCTTTAAAAAGTTGTAACAAACATTTTACGACTGTTACAACTCTAAAAACATTGTAACAAACATTTTTTGACTGCTTAAACGTCTGAAAAGTTGACACAAACAAATTTCAACTGTCCCAACTATAAAAAGGTTGGGACAAACATTATGCAACTGCCACAACTTTTAGAAAGACTGTTATAAATAGTATTTGGCTGTGACAACGCCGTAAACCACTGCAACAGTCCTAAAATTACTGTTGATAGCATTTAATGTTTTTCACAACCCATAAAAGTGTTGGGACAGACATAATTTAACTGTAACAACGAAATAAGGTTGATTTGACAGTCTTCTTCAGTCTTCCACAGACTAAAATAGTCGTACAATGACTGTTACTGGTATGGACAGTTGTTTTTTCGTCCAGTAGTGTTGCTTTAAACTGTTAACAGGTTTATTTTGATAATAAGGGCTAATACTTTTTCTATCAAATGAAGTTAAACTTTCATTCATATCACCCCCATTATTAATATTCCTAAGCGGTTATTATTAATGATTATTATTAATGATATTTTGATTGAGTTTCGATTTCGACGAATGTTCGGAGCATATACATTCAGTAGTGGAAAGATATTACCATCAAGTTCTATATGAATGAGTATTATTCTTCCGTCATTATCTCTAGTTTCATTAATAGTTTTATGTTTTATGTTTTCTTTTATAAGAATTGTTACACCTCTTGATTGTGAATTTCCGAAACTATGGCAAAGTTTCCCTTTTATCTCATTTTTTATAACATTTTCATGTTTTTCAATAAAGTGTAATTCTTGTATGAATAAAATATTACACTTTTGATTTTTGCACCATAGGTTTAATCTTTCTCTCTTTTTTTTTGCCCTAAGCGTTGACAGTGCAGGGAACATATATTTAGTTTTTCACTCATTATAGAGATAATTCATTTCTATATTACATATATCTTCAGAATTATACAACAGAGACAATAGGTTGAGCTTAAAAAGTAAATAAGTTGATGTCATATTATATATAATATACACACTGAAATTGTTTACATACACATATAAATTATACACATATAAATCATATAGATAAGGGTTGATTTCTAAATTATTTAGTATGAATATCTGAATCATTAACTTTCATAGGTATGCTGCTAATACAGCCATAATCTTTGTGAACACTCTTGGGGCAGATTTGAGCCCGAATGGCATTGCTCGAAATTGGTAGCTGTGACCTAGAAATCGGAATCTCAGGAATTGTTTGTAATCTGTGTGAATTGGGATATGAAAATACGCATCTGCTAAACCCAAAGTTACTGCATAGTCTCCCTTTTTTAAAGCTTTCATAATTGAACGGAGTGTTTCCATCTTGAAATGATGAGGCACTACTATTTGGTTTAGAGGTTTCAGATTGAGAATCGGTCGCAAACCTCCTTGTCGTTTTGGAACTACGAAAACTGTTCTGTAATAACCCAAGTTTTCTTGCCCAACAGGAACATGTTCTATAACATTTTTTTCTAATAAAACACTTATTTCTGTTAAAATAACCGACTCGTGAATATCATATCTTGGAACACTTGTCTCTTTTATGTTTAAACATAAACTCCAGTTTTAGTCCTTCCAGTAAAGTTTCTAAAACCCATTGATCTCCTGTGATCTTTGTCCACTTCCTGTGAAACATTAGCAAACGTGCCCCTACCTGGGGACTTATATTTACAGTTTGTACAAGGTTCTTTGAACTTATTTCCTTGGAGCTGGAAAACCTTTTGGGCTCCCAGCTGCTTTCCGAAAAAAATTTCCTTTCCTTGAAAAATTTCCTGGACGAAAATTATCTTTGTTGGAGTAAGTGTTAGTTCTGGCAACTTTAGCTCCACTTTCAGAATTTTCAGAATAGTCACCTTTCCTCTTTCTGTTAAAGTCATTTACCGGAGTGCGATCATCTCTAGACTTGTTAAAGTTCTTGCTATAACTACCTGTATTATTATACACATTCTGGGTTTCTCTAGCATCCCGTAAATTTTCTGCTGATGTATGCAGTGTGTCAAAGTATTTTCCATTAAAAAGTTGACTGCCAAAAACGGGCAACTTTAACAACTTCTTTTCTGTCGACTTACTAATGAAGTTAACATTTTTCAGAAAAAGTTTTCTTCTACTTAATACTGAATTTGCCATGATTCTGCCTGATAAATCAGCCATACTTCTAAAGCAATTAATTAATGCTTTACGTCCTTCAATTCTATCATCCCCACAAGTTGCCTCATCCAAATAGGCAGAAATCATAGTACCATATGAAACGGCTCTAAAAAGTGCTCTGGCAGAATTGTCCATACGACGAAAATCATTATCTAATTCTCTGTGAAAAGGTGGAATATTAACTCCAGATTTAAAAGAATTGCCTTTATGACCAATAGGTAGCCCTTCCTCAATATTGTCATCTAACTTAGAAGGACTACAGAAAGCATTAAAATCATCTTTCTTAACCATGAAAGCCTTATCATCCCTGCCACGAACAGCTCTGTTTTTCAAATGACCAGAGATAGCTTCCTTTTCTACAGATTTTACCATGTCAATAATTGTTCCTTCCAAAGGTAATTGAATTGCTGATTTTTTATCATTCTTGTCAGGTTTTAGTCTTGCCGAAACAAAAGAAGGATGTTCCTGATGAGTCTCTGACGCTTCAGGCTCTATATTTAGAACAGTTACCATTTTATTAATGAAAGAAATCCATTCAATTGGATCAGAAGCACCAGGTGCCCCTTATGGTACTTCCACTGGGGTGCAAGTATACATTTGACTAGATCGTGGAGATGCAGACCCATCAATCTTTTCTTCTGGATCAAGATAAGAAACTTGATCTTGATCAACATTTGTCATTAAAGATATCTGATCGTCATAACTTTTGAATTTGTCAAAATGTGGCCTTTGGTTTTGCAAAGTTACAGAACTAGGCTTTCCAGGAGGTTGAACATCAAGAACATTAGCATTGATATCAATCAATTTCTTTTTGAATAAGTTTTGTATTTGTAATTGTACCTGTTCTTGTACAATGGCCGAAATATCGACCATACAAGTGCTGTTGTCAGGTGTATTTTCAGTGACAGTGTCGTCATTTGAAGCTCCGACTGCCGCCTCCACAGGTGGACTTATGTCTTTGAAATCTGTCAACCCATCTACACAGACGGGTTGAGACAGTTTATTCAATTTAATTGCCTTCTGAACACTTTTTTCAATCATTTTCATGACCAAACTCCGATGTTCCTTTGACCAATTTTTGCAAATTTTGCATGGGAATGACTCGTTACAAATACGATGTTTGTAACATTCATCGTGCTCATCCAGAGTATTCATCCTGTCCGGACATTTTACACACTTCTTAAACTTATCTTCCTGTTTCTCCATCTTACGATACAACTTCTATAATCCAAATAAACGTACAGGGAAAGCAACGCATGTGCTTTAATGGCTGTTGTCGAGAGAAACTGAAGAGTTACGCAAGGGAGATAACTGGAGGTGTTACCGTATTTATATTAAAAAACTCGACGAACGTATGGGGAAGTAGAGGGAAATTGCAATTAGTTAAGGAGGCAGGTAAGTGGAAATATTGAAGTGAACAAGGGTTGATTTTTAAATTATTTAGTATCATGTGTTTAAAACCAACATTAATGACGATGAATTTTATGTTATGTGTGATAATCATATACTTGTTTACATGCATGTTTAAGAAAAAAAAACATCAATCTTATCATTGTTACGTTTATTTTCTTTTCAGGTTGAGATGTCTGTTGCATAGAAGAGATTTTACATTTTGCAGAAATTTACTTTTTGAAGTTTCATGATACACAAATTGGAGCATTTTTCTCCCGGCGTTATGAAGACTGTGATTTTGGATATGAAGTAAAAGCATAATGATATGACAACTTAACCATGATGACTGTTTTTTCCTGTTCTCTTTGCTCAACAATTTTAATTTGTTTTTGAATATCCTGTGAATATCGAGGAAGAAGTACACAAGAAGATGAAATATTGGTGCAGTGTTTGATGTACATTTGATTGGATTTAACAGATATAATAGTATTGGATTTGTGATAATGTTTGGACTATGTCTGTGTGAAAATGTGATTCTAGAATTTTCCTGATCTAATCTGAATGTCTTAGCATAAGGAACTGCTGATGTATCATAACACGTTTTTTGCATATTTTTTTTGTTGATATTGTTTACAAAACATTTGATAGATCCAGCTTTTATTATGACATTTAGTTGGTGGATATATGGAAATTTGTTTGTCGTAAAATGGATTGTAAATTTTAAAAAAATGAGTGCTTTTCAATATCAAAAATAAACTACATGTATACCTATACTTTTGTATTACTCTTTCATGGGAATATGTATAATCTACTATTATACCATATCCGTTTTTTTTTTGTTCATTTTTTATAATATAGATAAAAGCAACAAAAGAGACACAAATAACATATATAAATTTACATACACACATGATTATTTAAAAGACATGTTTGGGTGTTTACAAAACACAAAAAAGGGGGAAATTAAAATACAGTTTGTTTCTTTAATTAAACTACATTGACCAGAATTTATATCGTCTTCAAATGAGTTAATGCTCTTTTGGTTTTTGAATAGGGACGGAGCGTTCATGGACTTCATCAGTTGGCGTTGTTGCTGGACGCTTTTCACTACGAGAGTCTGGTGCTCCCGCGCTAAATTGAAACATCGTTGTCTGTATGTTTGGTTTTTTGCTTTAGCGTCTTCTGATTTTTTCCTTAGCTTTGTTGATTTCTTTTTTTTCTTCTTGGGGTTTTTCACTTCCTCCGAAATATCATTGGTTTTATTTTCAAAGGAAAATGTAGCTTTGGTGATTTTCTTCGAGTCCTTTCCGAGTACATTTTATACCTTTTTTGGATTGACGTTTGTTGTTGATTGTGAAGCTGCTACATGTATGCTTTCTGCTGGTATATCCTTGATTGACTCAGTGTTAGATTTGTCACCGTCTGTGTCACTTTGAAAAGAGTTGCTGCTTTTTGACTCATTATCGTGAGGCATGCTGTTACTCTCCTTGTTTTGAGCGTCAAAACTTAGACAGTCAGCCTGCCTATGACCAGCAAGCTTGCACTGTTTACAGACTCAGTCGTTCTGACAGTCTCGAAATTTGTGACCATTTTGAAAACATTTATTGCATACTAAGTTGTCGTTTGTTGAAGGCATTTTACCTTTACGGAAGACCATGGCTCTATATTTTCCTTTTCTGACAAATCTTGGTAGGGGTTTTTCTAATTGGTTGCAAAAAAGAATGCGATCCCCCGTTTGGCATTCTGTGTGCAACCCATCAACTCGAAGTCGTTCTCTGTTTAATTTGTGAACGGTACATTTGCCTTCATTTTCGATTACCCTCAAAATCTGACCATCGTCTGCAGAACAAGGAACGTTAATTAGCTTGTTATTTTTTTGGGTGATGAGAGTTTCTCTGTCGTTCTCAGAATTTGTGTAGATGCGCCACATACCTCTTACTCGCTGTAGGCCTCTCAGATGGCTCTTTGGTATACATGAGTCAATGGAGTTGTAAAGTTCGAGGTGTGTAAGGTATTGACCTGGGCTTGGTTTCACCTCACCAAAGAGGTCAGTTTCCACAATAAATACAGGTTTTACAGAGCTGAGCGTTTCTTGAATATTGACATGAGGTTCACCATTCAGATAGTCTTTAGGTATAAGACCTAATTTGACTGCATCAGTAAAAGCTTTAGATGAATTTGTGTTGTGACTGATATCAGTGTCATTTTTTTGTTTTCCTGTGGTAGCTATATTGAATTTACTGTGTGGTTTTTTCTACAACGTATGTTTGTGTGAATTACACGTTCAATTTAACTAATTACACAGTATATGCACATCACTACACTTTCATAGGTTTGTTTTGTCGAAAATCAGTCGTTTGAAATTTTTTATTTACGATTATTTCGAAGTTTTGGGAAGAGCTCAAAATCTCTTTGGATTAGCTTGAGGCCGCTTACGTTTTCCTCTTAAATTTTATTTTACGCCTTTTTTAGATTTTACAGCGCCATCTACTTGAAAAGGCTCAATTTCCCAAAATTTCTACAAAAATATCACAACTTTGTTACTCTGTATATGCTAGATAAGGTTATGTTTCACTGGTATTTGAATTGATTTTTATAACAAGCATCATTACTTCTTCGAATGTTGACAAAATGTTAACGGTTGAGTATAGCCAAATTTTGGGACTGGCCGGTCTAAAAAGGGCATTTGGACATATTTTGGATACTTGGTAAAAAGATACAAAAAAGGACATCAAATTTCTTAAAGTGCTATGATTTTTTAAACGTTTTAAATATTTCTATATACATGTTTTTTGATTTTTGAGCTGGGGTCTCTTACACCGTTACCATGGCAACGGAAAAAAAATGGGTGATTTTCACATATTTTCACAATTATCTGTGTATTTCATCATGAAAACTTATGTATCTTTTGACACTTTCTTATGATATAGGTCAGGATTTCTAGATCTATATTATTTTTTTTTAAACTGAATCACCACATTTTAAGGTAACGAAGGAGGCAAATCCATAGAATCATCATCAGTTTCGTCACCTGCATCTACTGAATTATTGTCACCATCATCATCTCTATCATCTTCATCGTCATCGTTAGCAATATCAATATTGCTCTAAGCATTCGAATATTTACAGTCATCTGTACAGGATCGAACACATGAACATCATTTGTTGGCACAACTAGCTTTACGTGAACAGCTTATCAGAATTAATAAAGCATCTACCGCTGGCGGTTGGTCTAACCAATTGATACTGATCAAATCGTTCTTAACATCTTTTATTGGGACAGTAGATGACATTAAATGTTTTTCGCATTGCAAAAAATCTGAATCTTAATTCATCGATGTTATTAATTTCGTAACCATATATAGCACACAAAAACCTCTCGAGTGTTTTTGACAACTCTTCGCCTACCAATACAAAAGGTTTCACCAAGACGGGAGAGACCTTCTGAACAGAACTTGTCAAAACGCCGAATACTTTGCTTTTTCCTTTACCAGACAAAGCACGCACTGAATCACAACAAGTAAAGGCGTGAAATCCTGGCAGTGATCTACAATCTCCCCCCACCAATTTTGCACACATTGACTGCACATTCAATTATCTGCATTTGGAAGACGAACCTGCCAGAATAAAAATATTAGAACTGATGCAATTCTGAAATAGCAGGCCAGTATTTCCACATCAGTGTCAGAAGATTTTATGGAAATTGAATCGTAACCATTGTCAGCTGCGTGTTTTGCATGAAGAAACCTTTTTGGGTCGGCTTCTTCCTGTTTGCTTATACGCTCAGTGCATTTTTCACTTTTTCATGTTCAACATATATTTAGTTGCACATACTTCCATGAGATACAAATAAATCAATACTTTCACATGTAAATTTATAGGATTTTTTACTCAATTCCGAAACAAAGAATTTAACAATAGCATATTTGTTTCTACCAACTGACAAAAACTTCTTCCATTGCCGAGGACACGATTGCGATGGTCTAGAAATATTCGTAATGATTTGCCCTCCCAAGGACCTGCAATCCCGTTGCAATTTTTTTAATAATATAATGGGATACAGATCAGTGACAGAATCTATGCGGGGAGCTCTTTTTGAAACTAAAAGAATGGGTTTTAACATTACAATTGCCAAATCAGAAAAAAAGTACTTGGAATCCTATAAATGGATTTAATGACTGCCATGCCATCAAATATCCACATGTTTCCATCAGGAATGGCTTGCATCTGTTCAAAGTCCTTTTCTAAAAAGCTACCCAGGACAGATTTATTTGTCTTTATACAGTACTTGCAACCTTAGGCGTTAATGTTTGACTTTACTGATCGGTGAATGATCGGTGACGGATGCTTGACTGATCGATGAGTGATCGGTGATCGGTGACCCATAGGATCCGTCAGATAAGTCAAATAACCTATGTAAGAGTTACCCTGACAAATGTCACCGATCGATCAGTAAATTAAATTTATGCACGGATCGGACGGATACGTATATATTTAAAATTCTTATGTAAACCGAACTCGACAGTGTTTACAATCGATGAACGCGGACCTCTACGAAGACACCTTAATTTACACGTTAATTTGTAATAAAATAAGTTGCAATAAAAAAGTGAAAATAGTATAACAGAATAAGATGCTTAGAGCGTCAAATTGTTTGTGTTGATGAATAGTTTTGTATTAAAGATTGTAAACATCAGAGACATATAATACATAATTACATTAAATGACTCTGTTAACATAAACTTCTTCCTACGAAAATCGTTCTTATTGCCCGCCATTGGATTTTTGAACTTTTTATAGTTTCGAATAGGTTGTCTTTTTAATGAAATTAAAAGAATGTCAAAGAAATAATATCAAAATTTTGTTCAAATTGTTTAGACTATTTTATTTGAAATCAGTTATTATTACCATCTTGAGACAAGTCTGCTAATTAAAATTGAGATATATAATAATGAGAATTAAAATACTTACTTTTTTTGGTGGAATAAGAATGCAGTTATTGATTTATTTTGATACACATTATTAACCGTCATATGATTTCAGTACTTTTTGTACATCAGGATTGGCTGTTCTTCATAAAATATGCTTACTTTAAGGAAAAAGATATTAGATTTATGTATGCGTTGCCTAAAATGCAAATATTTCTTCATTTTACTGAAAATTTTTGACCGCCATTTAGAATAGCTTTTTTTCATATTATCAAAAGAATGTCAGAGAAATCATACTTAAATTTTATTTGCATTGTTTAAAATAACCAAAATTAGTCTTTTTTTTTTATTAAAAATGATGCATTTTTATTTGAAATCAGTTATTTTTACCATTTTGCATTCTTGAGACAAGTCTTCTAATTAGAATTGAGATATAATGAGAATTAAAATACTTAAACTTTTATTTCCTGTGGAATTAGAATGCAGTTATTGATTTATTTTGATACAAATTATTAACCGTCATATGATTTCAGTACTTTTTGTACATCAGGATTGGCTGTTCTTCATAAAATATGCTAACTTTAAGGAAAAAGATATTAAATTTTTGTACGCGTTGCCTAAAATGCAAATATTTCTTCATTTTGCTAAAAAAAATTGACCGCCATTGGATTTTTGTACTTTTTATAACTTAGAATAGCTTTTTTTTTCATATTATTAAAAGAATGTCAGAGAAATCATACTTAAATTTTATTTGCATTGTTTAAAATAACCAAAATTAGTCTTCTTTTTATTAAAAATGATGCATTTTTAATTGAAATCAGTTATATTTACCATCTTGCATTCTTGAGACAAGTTTTCTAATTAGCATTGAGATATAATGAGAATTAAAATACTTAAACTTTTATTTTCTGTAGAATAAGAATGCAGTTATTGATTTATTTTGATACAAATTATTAACCGTCATATGATTTCAGTACTTTTTGTACATCAGGATTGGCTGTTCTTCATAAAATATGTTTACTTTAAGGAAAAAGATTTTAAATTTTTGTACGTGTAGTCTAAAATGCAAATATTTCTTCATTTTACTGAAAATATTTTACTGCTATTGGAATTTTGTAATTTTTATTGTTTAGAATAGCTTTTTTTCATAAAATTAAAATAATGTCAGAAAATTCATACTAACATTGTGTTCACATTGTTTAAAATAACCAAAATTATTCTTCTTTCTATCAAAAATGATACTATTTTATTTGAAATCAGTTTTTTTTACCATCTTGAGACAAGTCTTCTAATCAGAATGAAGATATAATAAGAATTAAAATACTTAAACTTTTATTTTTGTGGAATAAGAATGCAGTTATTGATTCATTTTGATACAAATTATTAACCTTTTTATAATTTAGAATAGCTTTTTTTTTCATCAAAATAAAAGAATGCCAGAAAAAATCATACTTAAATTTTGTTCGCATTGTTTGAAATAACAAAAATTATTCTTCTTTTTATCAAAAATGATATTATTTTATTTTGAAATCAGTTATTTTTACCATCTTGAGACAAGTCTTCTTATCAGAATTGAGACATAATGAGAATTAAAATACTTAAACTTTTATTTTTGGTTGAATAAGAATGCAGTTATTGATTTATTTTGATATGAATTTTTAACCGTCATATGATTTCAGTACTTTTTGTATATCAGGATTGGCTGTTCTTCATGAAATATGCTTACTTTAAGGAAAAAGATATTAAACTTTTGTACTCTTTGCCTAAAATGCAAATATTTCTTCATTTTACTAAAAATTTTTGACCGCCTTAGGATTTTTGAACTTTTTATAGTTTAGAATAGCTTTTTCTCATAAAATTAAAAGAATGTCAAAAAAATCATACTAAGTTTTTGTTCACATTGTTTAAAATAACCAAAATTAGTCTTCTTTTTATTAAAAATGATGCATTTTTATTTGAAATCAATTATTTTTACCATCTTGCAACCTTGAGACAAGTCTTCTAATTAAAATTGAGATATAATGAGAATTAAAATACTTAAACTTTTATTTTCTGTGGAATTAGAATGCAGTAATTGATTTATTTTGATACAAATTATTAACCGTCATATGATGTCAGTACTTTTTGTACATCAGGATTGGCTGTTCTTCATAAAATATGCTTACTTTAAGGAAAAGATATTAATTTTTGTACGCGTAGCCTAAAATGCAAACATTTCTTCATTTTACTGAAAATTTTTGATCGCCATTGGATTTTTGTAATTTTTATTGTTTAGAATAGCCTTTTTTTCAGAAAATTAAAAGAATGTCACAAAAATCATACTAAAATTTTGTTCAAATTGATTAAAATAACCAAAATTATTCTTCTTTTTATCAAAAATGATACTATTTTATTTGAAATCAGTTTTTTTTACCATCTTGACACAAGTCTTCTAATCAGAATTAAGATGTAATAAGAATTAAAATACTTAAACTTTTATTTTTGTGGAATAAGAATGCAGTTATTGATTCATTTTGATGCAAATTATTAACCGTCATATGATTTCAGTACTTTTTTTACATCAGGATTGGCTGTTCTTCATAAAATATGCTTACTTTAAGGAAAAAGATATTAAATTTTTGTACGCGTAGCCTAAAATTCAAATATCTCTTCATTTTACTGAAAATTTTTGACCGCCATTGGATTTTTGTACTTTTTATAATTCGGTCATATTATTAAAAGAATGTCAGAGAAATCATACTTAAATTTTATTTGCATTGTTTAAAATAACCAAAATTAGTCTTCTTTTTATTAAAAATTATGCATTTTTATTTGAAATCTGTTATTTTTACCATCTTTCATTCTTGAGACAAGTTTTCTAATTAGAACTGAGATATAATGAAAATTAAAATACTTAAACTTTTATTTTCTGTGGAATTAGAATGCAGTAATTGATTTATTTTGATACAAATTATTAACCGTCATATGATTTCAGTACTTTTTGTATATCAGGATTGGCTGTTCTTCATAAAATATGCTTACTTTAAGGAAAAAGATATTAAATTTTTGTACGCATAGCCTAAAATACAAATATTTCTTCATTTTACTGAAAGTTTTTGACCGCCTTAGGATTTTTGAACTTTTTATAGTTTAGAATAGCTTTTTTTCATAAAATTAAAAGAATGTCAGAAAAATCATACTAAGATTTTGTTCACATGGTTTAAATAACCAAAATTAGTCTTCTTTTTATTAAAAAGGATGCATTTTTATTTGAAATCAGTTATTTTTACCATCTTGCATTCTTGATATAAGTCTTCTCATTAAAATTGAGATATAATGAGAATTAAAATACTTAAACTTTTATTTTCTGTGGAATTAGAATGCAGTAATTGATTTATTTTGATACAAATTATTAACCGTCATATGATTTCAGTACTTTTTGTACATCAGGATTGGCTGTTCTTCATAAAATATGCTTTCTTTAAGGAAAAAGATATGAAATTTTTGTACTCGTTGCCTAAAATGCAAATATTTCTTCATTTTATTGAAAATTTTTGACCGGCATTGGATTTTTAAACTTTTTATAGTTTAGAATAGTTTTTTTCATATTACTAAAAGAATGTCAGAAAAGTCATACTAAAATTTTGTTCACATAGATTAAAATAACCAAAATTATTCTTTTTTTCATCAAAAATGATACTATTTTATTTGAAATCAGTTATTTTCACCATCTTGTGAGAAGTCTTCTAATCAGAATTGAGATATAATGAGAATTAAAATACTTAAACTTTTATTTTCTGTGGAATAAGAATGCAGTTATTGATTTTTTTTGATACAAATTATTTAACGTCATATGATTTCAGTACTTTTTGTACATAAAGATTGACTGTTTTTCATAAAATATGCTTACTTTAAGGAAAAAGATATTAAATTTTTGTATGCATAGCCTAAAATGCAAATATTTCTTCATTTTACTGAAAATTTTTGACCGCCATTGGATTTTTGTACTTTTGATAGTTTAAAATAGCTTTTCAATTGCAATCAGTTGTTATAAATGATTTCGATATGTTTTTTTTTGTAGAAAATGTGAATTATTCAGGAATTAATCTGCTGAAAATTATTTCTTTCTTTTAAGGAATATATTTATGTTTACCATATAGAAAGTCCGTGATTATAAGTTTTTTGTTAAAGAATTTAATGATGATAAGGATACAAAAATTTAAAATATTGAAAAAATATGGACTACACCTTTCAATAACTGATCCTTTCATTTTGTTTTTCTCGAGTATATTTGGAAAATAATAAAATCGAAATCGCGATGTAGACACCGTTTTAGAACTCGCCGAGTTTGAAAATATATAACCTAAATAAAACAAAAAAGACCGTTCTTTAATGAAGATTTTTTAATTTAGGTTTTATCTGTACATTTCTATTCATTTCAATTCATAAAACTTTGCTAAATAATTAATAAACAAAATGTATCATTGAACGTTCCCCATTTAATTAAATCAAACGAAACTAAAATTCCGTAATTTGTATTAGTTTATCATGTGACGTATTACAGTTCAATCCGTCATCAAGGTCGATCGGTACTATCCGTCCGATCAGTCCGATCAGTCAATTACTTTTACTATAAGTCTGACGGATTGCTGACGTGAGTTTGACGCAAACTTGACTGATCGGTGACAGATCGATGACCGCTGATTGATCGCTGAAATAGTAACGCCTAAGGTTGCAAGTACTGTAGGTGTACCATCAACTGGTTTAAAAGAACCATGGTAGAGGACCTAATTCAAACTGAAGTACCTCTCGCATATCTAGCGGTCTTGTCTGGGCTATGACAAACAGGCAACCAAAAAGATATCTATCTGCTTTCATTTTTTTTGTTGTTCTTATCAACCATTAACTGCTAACTTTTTATTTCCTTTGTTGAAAATGTAAGCATTTATTGTCGTTTCATTGGTTTAAACATATCAGTTGACTTTTGAATAAACCGTTCAGTAATGAAATTTTCTGATGCCAGATGTTTCACATGGAACTGTCCAGTTTTGCAGTGTCTGAACCAATTTTAAAACGTCAGTTTCTTCTCGCTTCATTCGAGTTTTCCCAAGTTCTTTTTGTGCCGATGTTTCAGGGTTAACCGTTCCTGTCAAATCTCGACATTTTGATGATATTGAAGCTCTTTCATGTTCATTTAACTACCAACGTTACCAATCGAATACGGAATTGTGATGATTTCTGGTTTTTCACTAGTATTTGCACGTTCATATGTTTTGTTGAAAAATTCATATTTTTTAGACGATATATAAATACTGCAAAACCATTGCATACTTTAATTCAAAATACGAGTAATTGTGGTACGAATTCCTTTATGAAATGAGAAAATATGTCTTATTTATTACCAAATCAATCGGATTGTTTGTAATGTAAATAAACTTTTTTTTAAACAAAATATCTTCAGTGTTGCATCTAATATGATAATTTTATATCTGTTTTGGTTATTTATACCTATACTTATATTTTTTTTAATCGCTTTATAATAAAATGTTTAAATAGAAAATGATTTAAGTGATTACTAAATTAGGGGACCATTGAAAGGGAAGTTTTTAAACCTCTTGTGGACACTTTTGGTTTGGTATAACACCTTGTATTTTATCAATAAAATAATGAATTTGAATTCTATCAAACAAAATCGCGGTACGCAGGAGTGTAACACAAACTCCTTAACTAGAGCGCTTTTGAAAACTAGCTGATGGACTATCTGGTAAACTACTAGTAATGAAAAAAAAAATGCAGATATACGCAAATTGAAAATTTAATTATGGTGTGCTTCAAAGTAAAAATGTCATTGCAGGATACTATACAAAATCAGGAAACAAATATAAAACAAAATATTAAAAATAGATGAATTCATCATAGATGCCAGGAGTAATGTTTAGTACGACCTTATTATCTACGAAATAGAAATTTTAGAAACAAAGTAAAAAATAAGTTCGAAATTACAATACAGAAATAAACAAGGCATTATTTATTTGGAAAATATCTTCTAATTTTCACTTACTACATTTGTATAAACCTTAAAATTTACCTGTATTATAAAAACCGTTTTTTTTCAAATGTAATAATTTTCGTAGAGTTAAACATTTCACAGTGGTGTCTTGCCATGGCTTTGTTTGGACTTGTTTGTTTGCTTTTTGGCCTTGAATGTTTATCCCTAATATTTTATTAACTATGCTTTTACATTCAGATATCGCAGATCAAATTTATTTGTTCATAGTGTATTAATTTACGTTTTTTGATGGAGTTAAGCCTGCCAATTGATATTTCATTGTATGTTTTTCTTTGTTGTGATGTTATGTTATTGTTTCAGAAAAAGGGAGAATGTTTGGTACCATTAATAGTTATCAAAGGTACCAGGATTATAATCTAGTACGCCAGACGCGCGTTTCGTCTTCATAAGACTCATCAGTGACGCTCATATCAAAGTATTTATAAAGCCAAACAATTACAAAGTTGAAGAGCATTGAGGATCCAAAATTCCAAAAAGTTGTGCTAAATACGGCTAAGGTAATCTATGCCTGGGATAAGAAAATCCTTAGTTTTTCGAAAAATTAAAAGTTTTGTAACAGGAAATTTATTAAAATGACCACATTATTGATATTCATGTCAACACCGAAGTGTTGACTACTGGGCTGGTGATACCCTCGGGGACGAAACGTCCACCAGCAGTGGCATCGAAACATTTAATCCCGCTGCAAATGTTTGCACCTGTACTAAGTCAGGAATCTGATGTACAGTAGTTGTCGTTTGTTTATGTAATTTATACTTGTTTCTCGTTTCTCGTTTTTTATATAGATTAGACCGTTGGTTTTCCCGTTTGAATGGTTTTACACTAGTAATTTTGGGGCCCTTTATAGCCTGTTTTTCGGTGTGAGCCAAGGCTCCGTGTTTAAGGCCGTACATTGACCCATAATGGTTTACTTTTTAAATTGTTATTTGAATTGAGAGTTGTCTCATTGGCACTCACACCACATTTTCCTATATCTAATTATTGTAAGTAGATTTTCAAAGCTCTGATTCCTTTCACGGATTTGACTATACTTTTTGGACCTTTTGGATTATAGCTCTTTATCTTTTACAAAGCTTTGGATTTCAAATATTTTGGCCACGAGCATCACTGAAGAGACATGTATTGTCGAAATGCGCATCTGGTGCAAGAAAATTGGTACCGTTAATTGTATTTCATAGTCGATAAGTTCGATACCCGAATAACACAGTTTTGAGTACTTTAAATCAGGTGATTGACACCAAATCATCAAGCGCACACCAAGCTTACCCAATGTCTACATTTTTCTCATAAAGTACGAAAATTATGAAATAATCAGCTTCAAACGGAAATTTTGTTGCAAGATGTGTACGGTATATACTTTAATAAATGACTTGCAAAGGACGTTTTGAAACTATAATAAAACTATTCATTGTAAATAAAAGCAATTACTTGGGCTTCTAAAGATCAATAAAAATTAGTTCAGCCTACATTTACGACATAATTATCAGAATTCGTCTATGCATACCTAATCATACTCTCCATAATCATGACACGACCTGATACAGATTCAAATTATCTTGCATAACAATGGAATATTTTTGACATATCAGAACTACACACAGCTGTCACACAACTGTGGGAGTTTTAGCTATAGATAGAAGATGGATGTACCCAACACATCTTCTGTACAAAGTAATAATTTTGTTTTTAATTATTTGCATTCAATTGATTTTGATATATATTGTCTTCAAGACACACACTTTGTAGAACAAGATAAAACCCTGATAAGAAACCAGTAGAAAGATCAATGTATTTTCAATTCTTACGCATCTAATCAAAGAGGAGTTGCTATCCTGTTTAAGAATAATTTTGAATATAAAATACACCAAGTTAAAAAAGATGAGGATGGCAATTTGTTGGGATTGGATATTAATATTGAAGACAAGAGATTTACTCTGATAAATGTGTATGGGCCGAATACTGATAATCCTTGCTTCTATGACAAACTAACAGAAATCATAGACTTTTTTGATAATCAATTTTGTCTGATCTGTGGGGACTTTAATCTTGTTCAGAAAATTGACCTAGATACCCATAACTATAAACATATAAATAATTCAAAATCAAGGGATAAAAGTTTATAAATTATAAAATATAAGACTCTTGTGGATCCATTTAGAGAGAGATACCCCGATCTTAAAAGATTAACATGGAGAAAAAAAAAATCCATTTAAACGATCACGGTTAGATTTCTTTTTGATCTCTGAAAACCTTATAGATGACATATGTGATATAAACATTGGCAATAGCTACCGATCAGACCATTCACCAGTAATTTTGACTTTAAAGATAAATGAGTTGATAAAAGGCAGGGGCCTGTGGAAATTCAACAACTCTCTCCTTCAAGATACTGAATATGTAAAATTAAAAAAAAACAATTATTAGCACAGTTGAGCAAGATACAGTGCTAGGTTATACAGTATAGCAGAGATGCTTTAAACAGTTTTATTGATGATTTTGATATACAATTTACAATCAGTGACAAATTATTTTTTGAAACACTTCTAAATGAGATCAGAGGTAAGGCTATTTCTTATTCGACATATATAAAAAGAGAAAGGGTAAAACAGGGAAAAAAACTTACAGAAGAAATACAAAAACTAGAACAAAACACAATCACTGAGGACAATATAAATTTTGATGCAAATTATTAACCGTCATATGATTTCAGTACTTTTTTTACATCAGGATTGGCTGTTCTTCATAAAATATGCTTACTTTAAGGAAAAAGATATTAAATTTTTGTACGCGTAGCCTAAAATTCAAATATCTCTTCTTTTTACTGAAAATTTTTGACCGCCATTGGATTTTTGTACTTTTTATAATTCGGTCATATTATTAAAAGAATGTCAGAGAAATCATACTTAAATTTTATTTGCATTGTTTAAAATAACCAAAATTAGTCTTCTTTTTATTAAAAATTATGCATTTTTATTTGAAATCTGTTATTTTTACCATCTTTCATTCTTGAGACAAGTTTTCTAATTAGAACTGAAATATAATGAAAATTAAAATACTTAAACTTTTATTTTCTGTGGAATTAGAATGCAGTAATTGATTTATTTTGATACAAATTATTAACCGTCATATGATTTCAGTACTTTTTGTATATCAGGATTGGCTGTTCTTCATAAAATATGCTTACTTTAAGGAAAAAGATATTAAATTTTTGTACGCATAGCCTAAAATACAAATATTTCTTCATTTTACTGAAAGTTTTTGACCGCCTTAGGATTTTTGAACTTTTTATAGTTTAGAATAGCTTTTTTTCATAAAATTAAAAGAATGTCAGAAAAATCATACTAAGATTTTGTTCACATGGTTTAAATAACCAAAATTAGTCTTCTTTTTATTAAAAAGGATGCATTTTTATTTGAAATCAGTTATTTTTACCATCTTGCATTCTTGATATAAGTCTTCTCATTAAAATTGAGATATAATGAGAATTAAAATACTTAAACTTTTATTTTCTGTGGAATTAGAATGCAGTAATTGATTTATTTTGATACAAATTATTAACCGTCATATGATTTCAGTACTTTTTGTACATCAGGATTGGCTGTTCTTCATAAAATATGCTTTCTTTAAGGAAAAAGATATGAAATTTTTGTACTCGTTGCCTAAAATGCAAATATTTCTTCATTTTATTGAAAATTTTTGACCGGCATTGGATTTTTAAACTTTTTATAGTTTAGAATAGTTTTTTTCATATTACTAAAAGAATGTCAGAAAAGTCATACTAAAATTTTGTTCACATAGATTAAAATAACCAAAATTATTCTTTTTTTCATCAAAAATGATACTATTTTATTTGAAATCAGTTATTTTCACCATCTTGTGAGAAGTCTTCTAATCAGAATTGAGATATAATGAGAATTAAAATACTTAAACTTTTATTTTCTGTGGAATAAGAATGCAGTTATTGATTTTTTTTGATACAAATTATTTAACGTCATATGATTTCAGTACTTTTTGTACATAAAGATTGACTGTTTTTCATAAAATATGCTTACTTTAAGGAAAAAGATATTAAATTTTTGTATGCATAGCCTAAAATGCAAATATTTCTTCATTTTACTGAAAATTTTTGACCGCCATTGGATTTTTGTACTTTTGATAGTTTAAAATAGCTTTTCAATTGCAATCAGTTGTTATAAATGATTTCGATATGTTTTTTTTTGTAGAAAATGTGAATTATTCAGGAATTAATCTGCTGAAAATTATTTCTTTCTTTTAAGGAATATATTTATGTTTACCATATAGAAAGTCCGTGATTATAAGTTTTTTGTTAAAGAATTTAATGATGATAAGGATACAAAAATTTAAAATATTGAAAAAATATGGACTACACCTTTCAATAACTGATCCTTTCATTTTGTTTTTCTCGAGTATATTTGGAAAATAATAAAATCGAAATCGCGATGTAGACACCGTTTTAGAACTCGCCGAGTTTGAAAATATATAACCTAAATAAAACAAAAAAGACCGTTCTTTAATGAAGATTTTTTAATTTAGGTTTTATCTGTACATTTCTATTCATTTCAATTCATAAAACTTTGCTAAATAATTAATAAACAAAATGTATCATTGAACGTTCCCCATTTAATTAAATCAAACGAAACTAAAATTCCGTAATTTGTATTAGTTTATCATGTGACGTATTACAGTTCAATCCGTCATCAAGGTCGATCGGTACTATCCGTCCGATCAGTCCGATCAGTCAATTACTTTTACTATAAGTCTGACGGATTGCTGACGTGAGTTTGACGCAAACTTGACTGATCGGTGACAGATCGATGACCGCTGATTGATCGCTGAAATAGTAACGCCTAAGGTTGCAAGTACTGTAGGTGTACCATCAACTGGTTTAAAAGAACCATGGTAGAGGACCTAATTCAAACTGAAGTACCTCTCGCATATCTAGCGGTCTTGTCTGGGCTATGACAAACAGGCAACCAAAAAGATATCTATCTGCTTTCATTTTTTTTGTTGTTCTTATCAACCATTAACTGCTAACTTTTTATTTCCTTTGTTGAAAATGTAAGCATTTATTGTCTTTTCATTGGTTTAAACATATCAGTTGACTTTTGAATAAACCGTTCAGTAATGAAATTTTCTGATGCCAGATGTTTCACATGGAACTGTCCAGTTTTGCAGTGTCTGAACCAATTTTAAAACGTCAGTTTCTTCTCGCTTCATTCGAGTTTTCCCAAGTTCTTTTTGTGCCGATGTTTCAGGGTTAACCGTTCCTGTCAAATCTCGACATTTTGATGATATTGAAGCTCTTTCATGTTCATTTAACTACCAACGTTACCAATCGAATACGGAATTGTGATGATTTCTGGTTTTTCACTAGTATTTGCACGTTCATATGTTTTGTTGAAAAATTCATATTTTTTAGACGATATATAAATACTGCAAAACCATTGCATACTTTAATTCAAAATACGAGTAATTGTGGTACGAATTCCTTTATGAAATGAGAAAATATGTCTTATTTATTACCAAATCAATCGGATTGTTTGTAATGTAAATAAACTTTTTTTTAAACAAAATATCTTCAGTGTTGCATCTAATATGATAATTTTATATCTGTTTTGGTTATTTATACCTATACTTATATTTTTTTTAATCGCTTTATAATAAAATGTTTAAATAGAAAATGATTTAAGTGATTACTAAATTAGGGGACCATTGAAAGGGAAGTTTTTAAACCTCTTGTGGACACTTTTGGTTTGGTATAACACCTTGTATTTTATCAATAAAATAATGAATTTGAATTCTATCAAACAAAATCGCGGTACGCAGGAGTGTAACACAAACTCCTTAACTAGAGCGCTTTTGAAAACTAGCTGATGGACTATCTGGTAAACTACTAGTAATGAAAAAAAAAATGCAGATATACGCAAATTGAAAATTTAATTATGGTGTGCTTCAAAGTAAAAATGTCATTGCAGGATACTATACAAAATCAGGAAACAAATATAAAACAAAATATTAAAAATAGATGAATTCATCATAGATGCCAGGAGTAATGTTTAGTACGACCTTATTATCTACGAAATAGAAATTTTAGAAACAAAGTAAAAAATAAGTTCGAAATTACAATACAGAAATAAACAAGGCATTATTTATTTGGAAAATATCTTCTAATTTTCACTTACTACATTTGTATAAACCTTAAAATTTACCTGTATTATAAAAACCGTTTTTTTTTCAAATGTAATAATTTTCGTAGAGTTAAACATTTCACAGTGGTGTCTTGCCATGGCTTTGTTTGGACTTGTTTGTTTGCTTTTTGGCCTTGAATGTTTATCCCTAATATTTTATTAACTATGCTTTTACATTCAGATATCGCAGATCAAATTTATTTGTTCATAGTGTATTAATTTACGTTTTTTGATGGAGTTAAGCCTGCCAATTGATATTTCATTGTATGTTTTTCTTTGTTGTGATGTTATGTTATTGTTTCAGAAAAAGGGAGAATGTTTGGTACCATTAATAGTTATCAAAGGTACCAGGATTATAATCTAGTACGCCAGACGCGCGTTTCGTCTTCATAAGACTCATCAGTGACGCTCATATCAAAGTATTTATAAAGCCAAACAATTACAAAGTTGAAGAGCATTGAGGATCCAAAATTCCAAAAAGTTGTGCTAAATACGGCTAAGGTAATCTATGCCTGGGATAAGAAAATCCTTAGTTTTTCGAAAAATTAAAAGTTTTGTAACAGGAAATTTATTAAAATGACCACATTATTGATATTCATGTCAACACCGAAGTGTTGACTACTGGGCTGGTGATACCCTCGGGGACGAAACGTCCACCAGCAGTGGCATCGAAACATTTAATCCCGCTGCAAATGTTTGCACCTGTACTAAGTCAGGAATCTGATGTACAGTAGTTGTCGTTTGTTTATGTAATTTATACTTGTTTCTCGTTTCTCGTTTTTTATATAGATTAGACCGTTGGTTTTCCCGTTTGAATGGTTTTACACTAGTAATTTTGGGGCCCTTTATAGCCTGTTTTTCGGTGTGAGCCAAGGCTCCGTGTTTAAGGCCGTACATTGACCCATAATGGTTTACTTTTTAAATTGTTATTTGAATTGAGAGTTGTCTCATTGGCACTCACACCACATTTTCCTATATCTAATTATTGTAAGTAGATTTTCAAAGCTCTGATTCCTTTCACGGATTTGACTATACTTTTTGGACCTTTTGGATTATAGCTCTTTATCTTTTATATAAGCTTTGGATTTCAAATATTTTGGCCACAAGCATCACTGAAGAGACATGTATTGTCGAAATGCGCATCTGGTGCAAGAAAATTGGTACCGTTAATTGTATTTCATAGTCGATAAGTTCGATACCCGAATAACACAGTTTTGAGTACTTTAAATCAGGTGATTGACACCAAATCATCAAGCGCACACCAAGCTTACCCAATGTCTACATTTTTCTCATAAAGTACGAAAATTATGAAATAATCAGCTTCAAACGGAAATTTTGTTGCAAGATGTGTACGGTATATACTTTAATAAATGACTTGCAAAGGACGTTTTGAAACTATAATAAAACTATTCATTGTAAATAAAAGCAATTACTTGGGCTTCTAAAGATCAATAAAAATTAGTTCAGCCTACATTTACGACATAATTATCAGAATTCGTCTATGCATACCTAATCATACTCTCCATAATCATGACACGACCTGATACAGATTCAAATTATCTTGCATAACAATGGAATATTTTTGACATATCAGAACTACACACAGCTGTCACACAACTGTGGGAGTTTTAGCTATAGATAGAAGATGGATGTACCCAACACATCTTCTGTACAAAGTAATAATTTTGTTTTTAATTATTTGCATTCAATTGATTTTGATATATATTGTCTTCAAGACACACACTTTGTAGAACAAGATAAAACCCTGATAAGAAACCAGTAGAAAGATCAATGTATTTTCAATTCTTACGCATCTAATCAAAGAGGAGTTGCTATCCTGTTTAAGAATAATTTTGAATATAAAATACACCAAGTTAAAAAAGATGAGGATGGCAATTTGTTGGGATTGGATATTAATATTGAAGACAAGAGATTTACTCTGATAAATGTGTATGGGCCGAATACTGATAATCCTTGCTTCTATGACAAACTAACAGAAATCATAGACTTTTTTGATAATCAATTTTGTCTGATCTGTGGGGACTTTAATCTTGTTCAGAAAATTGACCTAGATACCCATAACTATAAACATATAAATAATTCAAAATCAAGGGATAAAAGTTTATAAATTATAAAATATAAGACTCTTGTGGATCCATTTAGAGAGAGATACCCCGATCTTAAAAGATTAACATGGAGAAAAAAAAAATCCATTTAAACGATCACGGTTAGATTTCTTTTTGATCTCTGAAAACCTTATAGATGACATATGTGATATAAACATTGGCAATAGCTACCGATCAGACCATTCACCAGTAATTTTGACTTTAAAGATAAATGAGTTGATAAAAGGCAGGGGCCTGTGGAAATTCAACAACTCTCTCCTTCAAGATACTGAATATGTAAAATTAAAAAAAAACAATTATTAGCACAGTTGAGCAAGATACAGTGCTAGGTTATACAGTATAGCAGAGATGCTTTAAACAGTTTTATTGATGATTTTGATATACAATTTACAATCAGTGACAAATTATTTTTTGAAACACTTCTAAATGAGATCAGAGGTAAGACTATTTCTTATTTGACATATATAAAAAGAGAAAGGGTAAAACAGGGAAAAAAACTTACAGAAGAAATACAAAAACTAGAACAAAACACAATCACTGAGGACAATATAAATTTTGATGCAAATTATTAACCGTCATATGATTTCAGTACTTTTTTTACATCAGGATTGGCTGTTCTTCATAAAATATGCTTACTTTAAGGAAAAAGATATTAAATTTTTGTACGCGTAGCCTAAAATTCAAATATCTCTTCTTTTTACTGAAAATTTTTGACCGCCATTGGATTTTTGTACTTTTTATAATTCGGTCATATTATTAAAAGAATGTCAGAGAAATCATACTTAAATTTTATTTGCATTGTTTAAAATAACCAAAATTAGTCTTCTTTTTATTAAAAATTATGCATTTTTATTTGAAATCTGTTATTTTTACCATCTTTCATTCTTGAGACAAGTTTTCTAATTAGAACTGAAATATAATGAAAATTAAAATACTTAAACTTTTATTTTCTGTGGAATTAGAATGCAGTAATTGATTTATTTTGATACAAATTATTAACCGTCATATGATTTCAGTACTTTTTGTATATCAGGATTGGCTGTTCTTCATAAAATATGCTTACTTTAAGGAAAAAGATATTAAATTTTTGTACGCATAGCCTAAAATACAAATATTTCTTCATTTTACTGAAAGTTTTTGACCGCCTTAGGATTTTTGAACTTTTTATAGTTTAGAATAGCTTTTTTTCATAAAATTAAAAGAATGTCAGAAAAATCATACTAAGATTTTGTTCACATGGTTTAAATAACCAAAATTAGTCTTCTTTTTATTAAAAAGGATGCATTTTTATTTGAAATCAGTTATTTTTACCATCTTGCATTCTTGATATAAGTCTTCTCATTAAAATTGAGATATAATGAGAATTAAAATACTTAAACTTTTATTTTCTGTGGAATTAGAATGCAGTAATTGATTTATTTTGATACAAATTATTAACCGTCATATGATTTCAGTACTTTTTGTACATCAGGATTGGCTGTTCTTCATAAAATATGCTTTCTTTAAGGAAAAAGATATGAAATTTTTGTACTCGTTGCCTAAAATGCAAATATTTCTTCATTTTATTGAAAATTTTTGACCGGCATTGGATTTTTAAACTTTTTATAGTTTAGAATAGTTTTTTTCATATTACTAAAAGAATGTCAGAAAAGTCATACTAAAATTTTGTTCACATAGATTAAAATAACCAAAATTATTCTTTTTTTCATCAAAAATGATACTATTTTATTTGAAATCAGTTATTTTCACCATCTTGTGAGAAGTCTTCTAATCAGAATTGAGATATAATGAGAATTAAAATACTTAAACTTTTATTTTCTGTGGAATAAGAATGCAGTTATTGATTTTTTTTGATACAAATTATTTAACGTCATATGATTTCAGTACTTTTTGTACATAAAGATTGACTGTTTTTCATAAAATATGCTTACTTTAAGGAAAAAGATATTAAATTTTTGTATGCATAGCCTAAAATGCAAATATTTCTTCATTTTACTGAAAATTTTTGACCGCCATTGGATTTTTGTACTTTTGATAGTTTAAAATAGCTTTTCAATTGCAATCAGTTGTTATAAATGATTTCGATATGTTTTTTTTTGTAGAAAATGTGAATTATTCAGGAATTAATCTGCTGAAAATTATTTCTTTCTTTTAAGGAATATATTTATGTTTACCATATAGAAAGTCCGTGATTATAAGTTTTTTGTTAAAGAATTTAATGATGATAAGGATACAAAAATTTAAAATATTGAAAAAATATGGACTACACCTTTCAATAACTGATCCTTTCATTTTGTTTTTCTCGAGTATATTTGGAAAATAATAAAATCGAAATCGCGATGTAGACACCGTTTTAGAACTCGCCGAGTTTGAAAATATATAACCTAAATAAAACAAAAAAGACCGTTCTTTAATGAAGATTTTTTAATTTAGGTTTTATCTGTACATTTCTATTCATTTCAATTCATAAAACTTTGCTAAATAATTAATAAACAAAATGTATCATTGAACGTTCCCCATTTAATTAAATCAAACGAAACTAAAATTCCGTAATTTGTATTAGTTTATCATGTGACGTATTACAGTTCAATCCGTCATCAAGGTCGATCGGTACTATCCGTCCGATCAGTCCGATCAGTCAATTACTTTTACTATAAGTCTGACGGATTGCTGACGTGAGTTTGACGCAAACTTGACTGATCGGTGACAGATCGATGACCGCTGATTGATCGCTGAAATAGTAACGCCTAAGGTTGCAAGTACTGTAGGTGTACCATCAACTGGTTTAAAAGAACCATGGTAGAGGACCTAATTCAAACTGAAGTACCTCTCGCATATCTAGCGGTCTTGTCTGGGCTATGACAAACAGGCAACCAAAAAGATATCTATCTGCTTTCATTTTTTTTGTTGTTCTTATCAACCATTAACTGCTAACTTTTTATTTCCTTTGTTGAAAATGTAAGCATTTATTGTCTTTTCATTGGTTTAAACATATCAGTTGACTTTTGAATAAACCGTTCAGTAATGAAATTTTCTGATGCCAGATGTTTCACATGGAACTGTCCAGTTTTGCAGTGTCTGAACCAATTTTAAAACGTCAGTTTCTTCTCGCTTCATTCGAGTTTTCCCAAGTTCTTTTTGTGCCGATGTTTCAGGGTTAACCGTTCCTGTCAAATCTCGACATTTTGATGATATTGAAGCTCTTTCATGTTCATTTAACTACCAACGTTACCAATCGAATACGGAATTGTGATGATTTCTGGTTTTTCACTAGTATTTGCACGTTCATATGTTTTTGTTGAAAAATTCATATTTTTTAGACGATATATAAATACTGCAAAACCATTGCATACTTTAATTCAAAATACGAGTAATTGTGGTACGAATTCCTTTATGAAATGAGAAAATATGTCTTATTTATTACCAAATCAATCGGATTGTTTGTAATGTAAATAAACTTTTTTTTAAACAAAATATCTTCAGTGTTGCATCTAATATGATAATTTTATATCTGTTTTGGTTATTTATACCTATACTTATATTTTTTTTAATCGCTTTATAATAAAATGTTTAAATAGAAAATGATTTAAGGGATTACTAAATTAGGGGACCATTGAAAGGGAAGTTTTTAAACCTCTTGTGGACACTTTTGGTTTGGTATAACACCTTGTATTTTATCAATAAAATAATGAATTTGAATTCTATCAAACAAAATCGCGGTACGCAGGAGTGTAACACAAACTCCTTAACTAGAGCGCTTTTGAAAACTAGCTGATGGACTATCTGGTAAACTACTAGTAATGAAAAAAAAAAATGCAGATATACGCAAATTGAAAATTTAATTATGGTGTGCTTCAAAGTAAAAATGTCATTGCAGGATACTATACAAAATCAGGAAACAAATATAAAACAAAATATTAAAAATAGATGAATTCATCATAGATGCCAGGAGTAATGTTTAGTACGACCTTATTATCTACGAAATAGAAATTTTAGAAACAAAGTAAAAAATAAGTTCGAAATTACAATACAGAAATAAACAAGGCATTATTTATTTGGAAAATATCTTCTAATTTTCACTTACTACATTTGTATAAACCTTAAAATTTACCTGTATTATAAAAACCGTTTTTTTTCAAATGTAATAATTTTCGTAGAGTTAAACATTTCACAGTGGTGTCTTGCCATGGCTTTGTTTGGACTTGTTTGTTTGCTTTTTGGCCTTGAATGTTTATCCCTAATATTTTATTAACTATGCTTTTACATTCAGATATCGCAGATCAAATTTATTTGTTCATAGTGTATTAATTTACGTTTTTTGATGGAGTTAAGCCTGCCAATTGATATTTCATTGTATGTTTTTCTTTGTTGTGATGTTATGTTATTGTTTCAGAAAAAGGGAGAATGTTTGGTACCATTAATAGTTATCAAAGGTACCAGGATTATAATCTAGTACGCCAGACGCGCGTTTCGTCTTCATAAGACTCATCAGTGACGCTCATATCAAAGTATTTATAAAGCCAAACAATTACAAAGTTGAAGAGCATTGAGGATCCAAAATTCCAAAAAGTTGTGCTAAATAAGGCTAAGGTAATCTATGCCTGGGATAAGAAAATCCTTAGTTTTTCGAAAAATTAAAAGTTTTGTAACAGGAAATTTATTAAAATGACCACATTATTGATATTCATGTCAACACCGAAGTGTTGACTACTGGGCTGGTGATACCCTCGGGGACGAAACGTCCACCAGCAGTGGCATCGAAACATTTAATCCCGCTGCAAATGTTTGCACCTGTACTAAGTCAGGAATCTGATGTACAGTAGTTGTCGTTTGTTTATGTAATTTATACTTGTTTCTCGTTTCTCGTTTTTTATATAGATTAGACCGTTGGTTTTCCCGTTTGAATGGTTTTACACTAGTAATTTTGGGGCCCTTTATAGCCTGTTTTTCGGTGTGAGCCAAGGCTCCGTGTTTAAGGCCGTACATTGACCCATAATGGTTTACTTTTTAAATTGTTATTTGAATTGAGAGTTGTCTCATTGGCACTCACACCACATTTTCCTATATCTAATTATTGTAAGTAGATTTTCAAAGCTCTGATTCCTTTCACGGATTTGACTATACTTTTTGGACCTTTTGGATTATAGCTCTTTATCTTTTATATAAGCTTTGGATTTCAAATATTTTGGCCACGAGCATCACTGAAGAGACATGTATTGTCGAAATGCGCATCTGGTGCAAGAAAATTGGTACCGTTAATTGTATTTCATAGTCGATAAGTTCGATACCCGAATAACACAGTTTTGAGTACTTTAAATCAGGTGATTGACACCAAATCATCAAGCGCACACCAAGCTTACCCAATGTCTACATTTTTCTCATAAAGTACGAAAATTATGAAATAATCAGCTTCAAACGGAAATTTTGTTGCAAGATGTGTACGGTATATACTTTAATAAATGACTTGCAAAGGACGTTTTGAAACTATAATAAAACTATTCATTGTAAATAAAAGCAATTACTTGGGCTTCTAAAGATCAATAAAAATTAGTTCAGCCTACATTTACGACATAATTATCAGAATTCGTCTATGCATACCTAATCATACTCTCCATAATCATGACACGACCTGATACAGATTCAAATTATCTTGCATAACAATGGAATATTTTTGACATATCAGAACTACACACAGCTGTCACACAACTGTGGGAGTTTTAGCTATAGATAGAAGATGGATGTACCCAACACATCTTCTGTACAAAGTAATAATTTTGTTTTTAATTATTTGCATTCAATTGATTTTGATATATATTGTCTTCAAGACACACACTTTGTAGAACAAGATAAAACCCTGATAAGAAACCAGTAGAAAGATCAATGTATTTTCAATTCTTACGCATCTAATCAAAGAGGAGTTGCTATCCTGTTTAAGAATAATTTTGAATATAAAATACACCAAGTTAAAAAAGATGAGGATGGCAATTTGTTGGGATTGGATATTAATATTGAAGACAAGAGATTTACTCTGATAAATGTGTATGGGCCGAATACTGATAATCCTTGCTTCTATGACAAACTAACAGAAATCATAGACTTTTTTGATAATCAATTTTGTCTGATCTGTGGGGACTTTAATCTTGTTCAGAAAATTGACCTAGATACCCATAACTATAAACATATAAATAATTCAAAATCAAGGGATAAAAGTTTATAAATTATAAAATATAAGACTATTGTGGATCCATTTAGAGAGAGATACCCCGATCTTAAAAGATTAACATGGAGAAAAAAAAAATCCATTTAAACGATCACGGTTAGATTTCTTTTTGATCTCTGAAAACCTTATAGATGACATATGTGATATAAACATTGGCAATAGCTACCGATCAGACCATTCACCAGTAATTTTGACTTTAAAGATAAATGAGTTGATAAAAGGCAGGGGCCTGTGGAAATTCAACAACTCTCTCCTTCAAGATACTGAATATGTAAAATTAAAAAAAAACAATTATTAGCACAGTTGAGCAAGATACAGTGCTAGGTTATACAGTATAGCAGAGATGCTTTAAACAGTTTTATTGATGATTTTGATATACAATTTACAATCAGTGACAAATTATTTTTTGAAACACTTCTAAATGAGATCAGAGGTAAGACTATTTCTTATTCGACATATATAAAAAGAGAAAGGGTAAAACAGGGAAAAAAACTTACAGAAGAAATACAAAAACTAGAACAAAACACAATCACTGAGGACAATATAAATGTAATAGAGATTAAAAAATGTGAACTTAGAATTTTGCGACAAAACAAGATTAAAGGTCAATATGTTAGGTCAAGAACCCAGTGGATCGAAAAAGGAGATAGACCAACTAATTATTTTTGTAACCTAGAAATCCAAAATTTTATAAATAAAACTATTAAAAAAATTACTATTAATGATAACACTGTAGTAGAAAATCAAAAAGATATATTGACGCAAACAAAATTATTTTATGAGAAGCTTTACAGAAGACAAGAGTGTATAAAAAATGTCAATCTATCAGGGGAATTACCATTTCAAACACCTAAATTAAAAGATAATGAAAAAAATTCTTGAGAAGGCAATATTACCTTTAGTGAGCTAACACAAGCATTAAAAAGGATGAAAAATAATAAAAGCCCTGGTTCAGATTGCTTCACAGCAGAATTTTTTAAAGTTTTTTTGGATAGATATTGGAAAATTTGTCTTCAGGTCAATAAATGATGCATATGAAAGAGGGGAAATGTCTGTCACACAGAAGCAGGAAGTAATCACATGTATCCCACAGAAAGGTAAATCAAGACAGTTTTTAAAAAATTGGCGTCCAAATACCCTTTTAAACTCAACTCAAACTGTAGACTAATATATGATATTTTACATTTCACGGAGGAAAATGACATCCCTGGTATATTACTCTTGATTGATTTTGAAAAAGCATTCGACTCTATCTCCTGATCATTTTTATTTGAGACACTTCAATATTTTAATTTTGGAGAATCCATCATGAACTGGATAAAAACATTTTATAATAATATTTCTTCAACAGTAACTCAAAATTGTTGTCTGTCAGATTTTTTTGGTGTGGAAAGAGGCTCCTTACCTTTTCTTGCTATGTGCAGAAATACTTGGCATTTTAGTCAGAAATAGTAATGATATTAAAGGTATTACGATAGATGATACAGAGTTTATATTGTCTCAATATGCTGATGATACATCACTTATTTTAGATGGATCTCCTTCGTCTTTAGATGCATCCCTCCGTATCTTACAATTCTATGCTGAGATATCAGGACTGAAAATTAACTTAGATAAAACAAATTTTATATGGATAGGAAATAAAAAACATAGTCAAGATAAAATATGCGTAAAATATGCCCCTCGAATTCAAGAAATAGAAAGTATTATACACAAATGGTCAAAACAGTCGCTTACTCCGTTTGGTAAAATAACTATTATAAAATCTTTAATTATATCAAAATTTAATCATCTGTTCTTATCCATCCCAAGTCCAGATGAAAATGTTTTACAACAACTGAATAGTAAGATTTATGTTTTCATTTGGGATGGTAAACCCGACTAGGTAAATCGGGAGCTTTTATGTCAAGAATACTGCTGAGGTGGTTTAAAAAGGATTAATTAATTTTTATACAAGGGCTAAAATTGACCTGGGTTAGAAGATTATTGAATTCAAAGTCAAAGTGGATCAAATTATTTACTGCTACACAAAATATAAATTTTACTTTATTGAGTTGGCTTGTTTTGAAACAACTAAAAAATTAGATAACGTTTTTTGGAAAGAAGGTATTTGTGCCTGGAAAAACGTGTCGATATTCCGACATCCTCGCTATTTTGAGGAAGTCATATCTTCATCTATATTGAATAATGAGAACATTAAAATTGATAACGTCAGTGTTTATTATAGAAGTTGGGCACAAAACGGGGTATGGACTGTGAATAACCTTCTAGATGAGCAAGGAAATATATTGTCTTATCAAGATTTTGAACGGATATATACTTTTAAATCCACATTTTTACAATTTTATGGTATTAAAGTAGCATTAAAAAAATGGGTAAAATCTATGGGAATTAACACTGAAGGGGAAAAACAACAACAAGCTTCGTTACCTTTTAATATTAACATTTTTTTTTCAAGTCAAACAAAGGTTCAAAAGACATGTATAATATATTAAATCAATGTTTGATACCAGTTGTAATAGCAGCTGAGCGAAAATGTTAGGGTATATTGAATAACGTTGTAAGAGATTGGAAACAAATCCATAACTGTGTCACTAAATTTTAAAAAAATACCAAGCTCTGTTGGTTTCAATACCGAATTCTTTGCCAAGCTCTGTTGGTTTCAATACCGAATTCTTTGCCGTACTTTAGGTACTAATACTTTA
Organism: Mytilus galloprovincialis; assembly: GCF_965363235.1. Taxonomy (NCBI): domain Eukaryota; kingdom Metazoa; phylum Mollusca; class Bivalvia; order Mytilida; family Mytilidae; genus Mytilus; species Mytilus galloprovincialis. Next base: position 2,391,458 of record NC_134838.1, on the reverse strand, counting down.
CTTTTAAAGATGAACCGTGTACAGTGTAATTTATGTACATTTTGCAAGGAAGAACCAGAAAGCATAGAGCACTTATTGTGGGGCTGTCATATTGTAGCAGATATTTGGCACCATCTGAATGCCTAGATTTTTGAAACAACACATATTGAAATTCCACTAAATGTAGATATAGTCATGTTTGATAACTATAAAATAAATTTTATAAAAAATAAAGTCATTTTACTAGTAAAGTATTTTATATACAGATCAAAGATGCAAGAGGAAAAATCTCATATAGAGGGACTTAAAAGCTATATCAAAGAAAATTTAATTTTAGAAAAACATATTACCTCAAAAAATATGAGTGTGAAAGATTATAACATGTACAGGAACCCCTGGGACAAAGTCATTAATTGATTTAATAGTAAATTATTATGTATAGATGTGCTGGAAATGTAATTTCCATTATCACTATATATTTTTTGATGAAAATGTTATACTTCATCCATATTCCGTTATATCACATCGTATTAATAATATTATTTTTGTTTACTCTTATTTGCTTGATAATGCTTATTTTTCTTGTTTGCTTTATTATGTGCCACTATAGATAATTTATGTAAATGCCTGTTAATCCATGTTAAAAAAAAAAAAAAAAAAAAAAAAAAATTGTTCCGTTTTTGGATAAGTTTCACTTTGTCACGTTGTATGTACTTCTTTTTGTTGCATCTTCGCAAGGTATTAGTGCCAATGAGCCAACTCTTCATTCATGCCACAATTTGAATAAAAGTAAACCATTATAGGTAAAAGTACGGCCTTCACACTCATTCTTGGCTCACACCGAACAGGAACCTTTAAAGATAACAAAATGACTGGTGTAAAAAGATTTAAACAGGAAAATCAACGGTCTGTTATAAATAAAAGATGAGAAACGAGAAACACTCATGTACCACAACTACTAAACACTAGGTTCCTGACCTAGTACAAGTGCAAACATATGCAGCGGGTTTAAACGCATGATAAATTACAAACACTGTTAAAAAGAAGTAAAGGAAAGTGGCAGTCACAATATTGTTCATGGCAATAGACTATTGTGTCATAACAGCTATTTATAACTAAACAATTAGATATTCAATCAAGTGTGTAACCCGGCTTTGTTTTTGCTCTCAATCGATTAAAGACTTTTGTACACCGGTATACTTCTGTTGACTTTATACTTTCTATGTATTTAACAAATTTATAGTCACAGTATATGCACCTATGAAGCAAAAAAAGCAGCGAAAATCTTAGAAGTTTGCTTTGGTACTAAACAATTTGTATTTTTTTATTATTACTTGACTTATGCAAGTATTTGAAATAGGGAAATAAATTTATATATTCACAAAAGGTTAACAATATATGACCAGATTAAGTCTTCACTGAAACATCACCATGACCAATAATATTTGCCAAATGACTTAGTTTATTGCTTGATTTTTACAAACGTCATATCTTCTGCGAATAATAACAAACGTTAAATATCAGTTTGAGGATAAAAATTACGCAATAAAAACAAAATGAATAAACATAAAACAAAAACCAACAAGTAGAACACAGTTATGTCATTACATATCATCAAGTATTTAACCTTTTGTCGTTAAATATTTTGGATGTAAAATAGATGACATGGCATGATTGGAAATGAGAAAACAATTCCCAAAGAGACCGAATGATACAGATAATAATCAACAATAGGTCACCGTACATCCTATTTGTAGACAATAACGCGGTATAGACAAAAAAACTAAACAGTGCTAAGAGTCTAGCTGTGTATATATTTGAAACATTAGTTAATTCATCAATGTCTTGAATAGCATTTCTAGGGAATGTTATTGAATACAAAATGAATGTAGAATGCTTTATTCAACCATTCATAATTACAAGTTACAACTTCATCAGTATTAAATAATATGTTCCCTAGAGAACGATACTGTAATACCTTAATAAATATCTGTTACGTAAGTGTCGACTTATTGCCAGGTCTAGCGAATGATTTACTTACATCGTTTTAGATTGTATATTTAATGTTATAACAAGAGATCCAGAAAAAAGAACACTTTACAAGTATGCGTTTTTAAAGTGTTTAAAAAGATTCAACACACAACATGATACTCGGTTATAAAGATAAGATTTGTATCTTTACAAAATCTGTACAGTGCACGTATACTGGATCACGCTCAGCCAAAATTTCAAAGATGAGATTTGAATCTTTACACAGTATTCACAGGCCACGTATACCCGGATAACACTTGGATCTTCTGTGTTGACATGAAGTATCATTGAAATAATCATAATTATAAATTAACTGTTGACAAAAACATCAGAATTTTTGAAATACTAACTTAAAGGCTTTTTTACCTCATGAATAGATTACCGTAGCTGTATTTGGCCAACATATAAAACAATTTATGCAGAAAAATGGCGGATTAAACCGACCGGGTTTTATACATTTGTAGTACATTTTAATTGTATTGACAACGATGTGTAAAAACAACAATCTGACATAATAGGTTAAAATGTCAAAAGGGAGTTATTTTGTTCATTATGGTCATTGATAGGATAACAACAATCATACAATTGAACGGCCAGGAAGCTGTTATCGTTCAGAAACTACGACCTGTCTCACATGACACAGACATTGTATTATTGAGATCATGAAGACAAACGGAACGAAAGAACAAAAATTACAAAACTTCTAAAAACTATATTTTTAGAAAGAACGATGTAAATTAGATTACGATTGGTTAACATTACATATTACACATATTTACTATGTCTCCGTCCCCCATTTGTGTTTACAATCGTTTTGACACTTTTGTTTATTTTCTTCATTCTGAATGTAATTTCCTGCTTATATGATTCATTCTGAACATGACTATGCGGTTTTGGCTTTTCTCATGGTTGAAGGTTGTACTGTGACCTACAGTTGTTAATTTTTGAGCCATTTTAGTCTCATGTGGAGAGTTGTCTCATTGGAAATCATACCACATCTTCTTTTTTTATATGTGATATGTTTTATCATAAGTTAATCTGTTTTGTTCTGTGATGCCTCAGTTGATAATCAAACATTTCAATTTTCCATTTAGTACTCTCAGCTTTGTAATTCAAATTTGTAATTTCAAGCGAAACAATAAATTATAAATCTAGATGTGTCTATAGATGTAGTATGTGTGCCAATGAGACAACTCTATGACTTAAAGCGAACCAAATGAACAAATATTTATGAATCGAAAGTATATTGCTTTTGATGAGACAATTTTATATATACAAGACGTTTTAAAACCTCATGATAAATTGTGACAAAAACAAAAGTTCATGGTTACCGTAGTAAATCAAGATGGATGAAAAACGAATGACGTAAAGAACACAGTTTATGAAATATACGTTAGTATAGTACATGCATGATGTTATATAGTTCTGTCCTCAATACATACTAATGAAAACAAATGAGAAATGGTTCTGTAGTTAGGTATAGATACTTAGTGAACATATTCTGCTAAAAAGAGCAAACGTTGTTAAATTTATGTTCGTGTTACAAATATTCTTTTAATTACTTTTCGAGAATAACGATCACTTCATAATTGACAGATGATAAATCTCTTACGTAATAACTACAAAACAACGGAAGAACATGTGTATTGAATTGACGTATTGACAATTTCGAAGACACAACTATATACTGTGTGGATAATAACTATGAAATATGATGGAAATAACTTTTTGGAAATTGTTTTAAAGCATGATACAATTGGCCTTCAAATATATAAATGTATAATAAACCGTTTAAACCCGCAGTATTTGTTTGTCCAATATGTTCTCCTATAGTTTTATTGTAGTCCTGTAATGCTATGTTGCCATTTTTAAGTTATATGTAACATTGCCATTAAAGTGGGCGTTGTTCTTGAATTCAATAACCCGTACTGGTTGTAGGTTAAATGTTGTATCGTTCATCGCAGAACAAAAATATAACAAAGATAAGGAGTTTTGATAATTATTATCTACACATAAGCATGATGGTATTTAAAAAAGAAAATCATGAATGAAAGCGGTTCTGCTTTGAAAATCACACCCCTGTGTTTGCTATCAAGTAATTAAAGCAGTACAATTAAGCTCAATCGCTTACGGCTGACTAAGTATCTGCTCTTCAAGGGAACTTACCGAGAGTACTTACAATAAAATTACCAGATTTAATCAATTATTCCCGCGTTTTGAAATAATCAAAATGAACGAAAGAATTGCAACTCAGCAAAAACATATTTAGATTGGACACGACAATGCATAAAAGAGAGGCGAATATAATGGACGTTTTATCTGACAGTCAAGTAAATAAAACAACATAGAAAACTGAAGAATTTTCGAGTTTATTTTGCATCTAATAACGGAAACAAGAATTTGAATAATATTTCAGAATTCACAGAAATTTTACACATATATATATTAATAACTTTTAGTTTAATTTTCTGACTTTTTGTTTTAAAGATTGAAAAAAAACACTATTAAAAATTCATGTGCAACCTGTGGTTGTTTGTTGATTGATTTGAACAAAATCTGTAAACTGTACAGATAGTATAGCTTGTCTGGTCTTTAAACTAATGTTTTAACTCTACAATTTCTTTCTCAGTTACTTACAAAACATTTTTTGTCAACCTAGTTGTAATGTTTACCCAACCAGAAAAAAACCCGACATAAAACAAAAACCAACAGGAAAATTTGAAAAGAAGAAATAAATTCACGTCAATACATTTGTATATATAAGCAAGTATTTTACCTAATCTTATTGAATATTGCGGAGACAATTTAAGTATAGAAAAAAAGTGATAAAAGTCTGGTAATGCATCTATTTTAAACATTTCGTAATTGATCAATGGCTTGTATAGCATTTCTAGGGAATTTAATGGTATGCAAAACGAATGCATGATACTTAATTCAACGTTTCCTAATTACAAGTTACAAATACATCAGTATAATACAAAATGTTCCCTAGAGGACGATACAATTGAGCCTTGATAAATATCTATTACGTAACAGCAGAAGTCTTGTAAGTAATCCATTCATCCTTGTAATTGGTTATGTCTTGTGTAATAACAAGAGTTCCAGAAAAAGAACACATTACAAAGTCGGTGAAGTTTTGGGTTTAAAAAAATTAGGATTGCTCAAAACACAAAGTAATGAGACCAAAGTTTTTACATGTAAGATGAGATGTACCTTTAAAGGGTATCAAAAATTATAAAATTAATCAGCCATATTTTACTAGAGGGAGTTGGAACGTTTTTTGATCTACCAGACCTAGATGAAAACCTACGACTTATCTCATCGAACGCAAAAACGGTATTTTTGAGATAATTAATATGAATATGAATTAAAAAACATCAAAAAAACTTTTAAACTGAACATCTTTGACCTGTTCAGTTCTGGACATATACTTTCTGCTTTTTTTCTTTTTATCTTTTTTGATTCATTAAAAATCTATACGCTTGATACAAGAGTGTATACACATCGTTTTTGTCAGTTTGGTATATTCTGCATTCTGTGTGCACTGTGCGGCCTATTTGCTACAATCTAAAACCTGTGATAGTATGTTAATCTGTTACGGTCTGTGATCTCTCAAACATTTCAATTTCCCATTAGAACAGTCACTGCGGTTTGTCGAATTTGTACCGTTAAGCGAAACAATAAAGTGTCATTCTTGATTTTGTCTATGCCCTTAAGCACTACGAAAATACTTATAGTTTTGATTTGGGAGTATATTGTGTTTGATATGACAATTCTATGTATCCTCGGATAAAAATGCTCAATCCATACATGGAGACGTAAGCAAAAATTCAAGGTAGTATATCACGTTTGATGAAGTAATGAAGTAAAAAACGCAGTTTATGACATATACGCTAGCAATAGAACATAAATGCTATTATGCAATTTCGTCCTGAAAAAATGCTAATCAAAACAAATGAGAATTGGTTCTATGGTAGCTTATTTATTTTAAGTGCAAATACTCTGTCAAAAAGCAAACATTGTTAAACACTAGGATCGTGTAACCTGTATTCTTTTAATTACTTTTCTAGATTAGCAATCACTTCAAAACTTACAGATGATAAATATATTAAGTAAGAATAAGCATTACCAGAGGAGTGCATGTATTTATATAAGGTGTTAACCTTAATTTTGAACAAATTGAAACATCCAAAGACGCTACAATAGTTTGATATCATTGCAAATATTAAAATATGATAGAGAATAACTATACTGGAAAAACTTGTAAACGCTAGATACAATTGACTTTTAAATGTATTAATTTATAGTTAAACATCGGAAATGTAAACAACTATTATTGAAGTGAAATGTTTAGTGAGCCGTATACATTTTAAATGAAAATGAATGATTCTTGTAGGAATTATTCTCAAAAATGGCGTGAGTTCAAATTTATGTTGCAACGACGATTGGTATGCTAAGTATGAAAATAATTTCTTATAAAAAAATGACAAGGTGCGTAAATGTAGTAATAAGATTGAGAATGTAAATGGGGAATAGGTCAAAAAGACAACAACCATACCAAAGAGTAGATAACAGCCGAATGACACCAATTGGTCTCACCTGTCCTCTAAATAGATATATGTACTAGTTTAATGAAATTTGACGTCATACTAAACTCCAAAACATATAGATATTTAAACAGAATTTGATTTTGTTTCAAATAATTTGATATAGTAACTCACTAACTCTACGCAGCTTATAATTTGACCGCAAGACGTGCGTTTCGTGCACTATAAACTAAACGGTTATTTTTCTTTTTTCTTTTTTATTCTTATTGAAACTGCACATCATGGCTATGTTACTTGGCATTTATGTTTTGTTTTATTAACAGAAAGAGGTAAGATCACAAAAATACTGAACTTAGAGGAAAATCAATTCGGAAAGTCCATAATCACATGGCAAAATCAATTAACAAAACGCATCAAAAACGAATGGACAAGAACTGTCATATTCCTGACTTGGTACAGGCATTTTCAAATGTAGAAAATGGTGGATAAAACCTGGTTTTATAGCGCTAACCCTCTCACTTTGATGACAGTCTCGTCAAATTCCGTTATATTTACATTACGTAACTAGCAGAGAGGAGAAACATACCTAGCGGATAATAAAACTCATCTTTTAAAAACGACAATGGCATGGCAAAATAGAAAACGACGGTATACAAATACAACATATAAAACGGAGACTGAGTAGCTCGAACCCATTCAAAAACAGTAGGTAGTGTAAGGTGCTGTCGAAGGGTGAGAAGATACTACTCCACTTAAAAAGTTGCACCCGTTGAGTTGTTCATATAAGTACCAATCCGGTAATAAGTAATTAGGTGTGTCACGTTCGAGAATAAGAACATATTCATTTTCATATGCGATGCTGATAATCCATAATCGTTAACCAACTGGTGATGGCATCCGTTAATTTTCAAAGGGATATTTACAACTTCACCATTGAAAACTTCTGGTTTACAAGTGTAATTGAAATTAGCAAACCTTCTATCAAGGCAATTATATCAGAAAATGTCAGTTTTAATTCAACCATTTCTGGTTCGGTAACTCCAGAAGACCGTCCAGAACGCAAGATGATGTACAGTGTTGTTTTAAATGAAATTGTCCTTGTATTTATATTTTACTCAATTTGTACTTTTTGAGAAAGTGTATACTTTTATTGTGTATACTATTCATTACAAAATCTGTTTTGCTGCTTTGGAATATCTATAACGGAAATATCATTTTGTGTTGACGTCTCAAAAGTTAGATGTGATTGTTTGTTGGAAATTTTTTTTCAGTTGTGCTGTATGTCTGTGATGTATGTTTAAAAAATTTTGGCTGCACAAATACCTATTACCTGTTTCAATTGTTAACCCAATGTTATCAATATAACGAGAGAAGAAAAATGTCACAGAGTGGGAAGTCTAGCTATAAAACTATGTTTTACCCACCATTTTCTTCGAAAAAGTCTATACTAAGCCAGGACTAACAGTTAAATTATATGTGTTCCATTGTTCAATAAAGTCTAACGTTTGATTTGATAATGTGTCATGGACAAACCGTTTTTGAATTTACCTTTTATTTTTCTAACAGTTTGGAAATTATTTGTACATAAACAAACCTTTAGTAACGTGATGTTAAAAGGTACTAACAAAAGGGAGCAACTAATAGTTCAAGGCAATTTCACTTTATCTCATCTGATTACTGATTACGAATTTGAAAAATTCTGTTACTGCTTCTGATGACGAGAGTATACAGGGCTGAGAAATCTCTCTATTGAAATATTTTTGTCCTTTTTGGTTTTGTTTTTATTGTTGCTTTCATGGTTATTATTTCCATGGGAAAAGTACTTACGAAAAGTAAATAACTCCAGAAAATGCATTATAGTACACATTAAACAACCAAACTGTTAAACATATATTATAACACGTAGTTTGAGTATAACAATTCGATAATTTATACAATACAATACAATACAAAGTTTTTTAATGTCAATTTTGAGCAGTACAATTAAGTTCAATTTTATACAAGTGATTACATATTGATTACATTAATTATTTAGCAATTAAACAAAGTCAAGTCTTTTTCAACAAAATAATTGATATATATGTTAGCGGCAATAAGTGAAATTAGGCATTAAGCTTTAATCCTAGGCAATAAGCTATTGCCTAGACATTAAGTTATTGCCTTCAATTTTCAGGCATTAAGCTTATTTCCTGAAATTTGATGATGATTATTCATCCTATTGCCGAACATAATTTTAGGCAATAAGTGAACTCTGGAATTTATGCTTATTCACCATTATTTGGTGATTTATTCTCGATATAAAGTCGTTTCTTATCTATAGTTCTATTATTACATGCATAAATATGCATTCATTTGACAGATCTTCAAATTTAGTAAGTTTATTTAGTAATTTTAGCAGTTAAAAAACAGAATTAACTCACACTGTTTTCATGTTTTTGTAGTATTATAAAGATTTTAAAACAGTGATTGTTTCCAAATAAAAAAGTGGGGAGAATCTTTAGAATAGCTATAATATTTATTTGAATTTTTTTACACTTCATTAGTCGAGCTGGTTTGAACCGGTCGAAAGTAGACAGAATTAAGATATGATTTTTTTTGCTCACACCATTTTCAAATCTTCAGCTTTTTTTTTATTTGATAAGCATTTTCTGTGTTAACAGTTACAAAACTGGTGATAGCAAAATGACACAAATTTCTACCAAGTTTCATATTATTATTTGTAGCGTTGTAATATAAATAACATATTTTTTAGTGATTTACTTCTGGTATCTTGTGGAGAATTGACTCATTGGCAATCATACAATTTTTACTAATATGTAAAAGCTGCCATATTTGAGTTGCCAAATCTTTTAAACCTATTTTTCAAATCTTTTAAAATGTTTACAAGATGTTTAGGTTGGCCTAGTTTATCAAAGAAAAAAAATTATGAAAAAATAAACAATAGGATTTTTTTTGGGTATAGTGTTGGGTACCCCCTTAAGTATGAAACTGTGACACTTTAAATTCAGCTCCCTCAAAGCATATAATGGTTTTACCGATTATATATTCAATTTCAACTGTTTACAATTAGTTTGTTTAATTCTGATATAAAACGTAGTTATATTTTCTTGACGTATGTTTTTTTCAAAACTAATAATTATTTTCTAAAAAATAATCACTTTATAAATCAGAGTAGTTGGTTAAATTTGGTACAATATTCCATGTTTTCTCATTTGCTATTTTCTTTTACGCCAATACTTAGGACAGCAGTTATGACATCCTAGCTAAGCTAATCCTAAGATAGCTTCGATGTGCATGCTTGTACATGTCGTAAGTCGGTCATAACTTTATCATACATTCTGTCCTAAGAATATAGTATTATAGGACCGATCTTAGGACAGTTTCTATAAACAGGCCCCAGTTCTTGTGTAACAAAAATATGTGTATTTAATTGAATAAATTTCTTTTATTTACTTGTATTTATATTTAAGACATTAAGCGTAATGTCTGCACACATTTTTCAGGATTTAAGCTTAATTCCTAGGATTTAAGACTAATGCCTAACATCATTTAGGCAATAGACTTACTGCCTAGGCGTTAGCTTATTGTCTAGGATTTAAGCTTAATGCCTAATTTCACTTATTGCCGCTAACATATACATGTATATAGTTTGACAATAAAATATAGATGGAGAAACTACCGGTGACTAAACTGTATCTAGAATTGATTTTCTCTCTTTGAATAAAGTACACAATGATAAACTTTCTTTTTTAATTATAACATTATCCTCAGATGACATTAACCATATTAATTTTGATTTATTTGGATTTATATAAATACTAAACCCTGTAGTGATCCTTTCCTAACATTAAGATTTTTTTTAGATAGATTTAAGTAAAAAGAGTAAAAAAAAAAGTAATTTTCCCGTACAAGATTGAACTATTGATTGTTATTTTCTGTACGTCCATTCATTTATTGTCCTGGCTGTATTTACAGTGAATCAGCCATGTTCAAATGAAAAGCAAATAATAAACTATCTTGTATAAAATATGCCACACTGGTACCAATGAACTATTAGTAATGCACGTAATATGAAAAACAATGATCTATTCTGTCAATTTTGATATTGTAAATAAAACATTTCATGTATTCAAAGTCTAGAACCATTCCTATCAAAAACAAATAAACTTACAAAATTCATGCATAGATCAAGGCAAACTCTTGTTATTGCAACTGATTAAGTTAATATCTTTGTTTATTTCCTCTATCGTTAAGAAGGTTGGTTACCATTTTTGTCGGAAACGATGCCTTAATAAGAGATTTTAAGCTGTTTTTTTATAGTAGATATATCAAAACAACGCGCAAACGTAAACCCGGGAGATCATTTAAAAGTAACAAATAGAACAATAGTAACAGTTCAAACATGAACAAATACAATCTTTAAAACATAAAACTCAAAGGTTTCAAAAAGAGGGGCGAAAGATACTAGAGGGACATTTAAACTCATAAATCGAAACTAAACAGACAACGTCCTGGCTAAAAAAATTGACATACATGCACATAATAGTACACAAGACACGACATTTAACGTATTTAAGGGCAAACGATACAGTTACAAGTAGGGGGGGGGGGTAATGATGTTGCTAACGTAAATTGTTATTTTCGCGACGTTAAACTATGACTTATCGGGAAAAGATTCAGTTTTCGACTGATTTTTATCATTCAAACTTATTTAACTTGAAAACGAGATCATGGACCCCTCTTTTTTTAAATTCCATTTGGTTTGATTACGCGAGAAGACTATGTGTGCCAATTTTCATGAAAACGTAAACAGTGCATTTTTTTAAAAATTGATAAATAGACAGCAAAAACTGATGTTTTTTCTACATTTAGGAACATTTGATAAGTATTTTTGAATAAACACGTATACATTTTTTGGGGTACTTATAAAATACAGAAAATACAACTTATTTAACAAAAAACAATTTGTGTTTATCTTTAAAACAAAAAGTTATGTCTTTCTTTTGAAAGAGAAAATACGGCCTCAAATCCAAATTTTGAGCAAAATATACAAAATTTCGACCTCATTTTACTCAAAAAAAATTTATGAAGGTATATTTTTTATTACATATTTGATTTAATCAGGCAAAAAATTGTCTATATTGAAATTTTTATCAAAATGTAAATACGGCATCAAAACTGTATCGTATGCCCTTAAAGTCCACTACGATCTGTTGAAAAAAAATGCAAATTTTGATGATCGTAGTACGATCGTGTAGATAGCAGTAAGGTCGTATCACGGTCGTGGTGAGGTCTTCAAGATCGTGACGAGCTTTGCCAACTTTGAACATGTTCATAGGAATCGTGGTGCGGTCGTGGCGAAATCCGGTCGTAGTAGAAGCGTAGTGAGAGCGCACTATGGTCGTGGTAAGATCGCGAAGGTCGTTGTACCATCGTAGCCAGAGCGTAGCGAAAGCGTGATTCTATTCGGAGGGACTTCGCTACGATCTCACAGCGACGTTATTACGACCTCGCTACGACAATCAAGTTCTCATCGAGACCCAACTACGCTTCCACTACGTCTATACCACGTTTACACCACGCTGTTCAAGACCATAGTACGATTCTATCACGCCCTTGCCGTCCTCGTCATGCCCTTTTTACGACCTGACTACGTTCATACTACGATCATCATTCTCATTATCATTTTCACATAAAATATATTAAATCTCTCCAGATTTTGTTTGTCTGTATGTGATAAGGACTTCTTATCCATTTTTTCTAACGGCTCAACCATGCTTCTCGTTTTTATATAGATTAGACCGTTGGTTTTCTCGTTTGAAAGGTTTTACACTAGTAACTTGGGGGCCCTTTATAGCTTGCTGTACGGTGTGAGCCAAGGCGCCGTGCTGAAGACCGTACCTTGACCTATAACGGTTTACTTTTATAAATTGTTTCATGGATGGAGAGTTGTCTCATTGACACTCATACCACATCTTCTATATCTATTGACAAATATGTGTCATCTTAGCGATCGTTCACTAAAAATAGAAGGAATGGAATTGTATTGATATGGAACACGATGTTGACGTTATTGCTGAGAACGAAGTATGATCGCGGTATGTATGAACGTAGTATAATAGTGGTGAGAACGTGCTATATTCGCAGTAGAAGCGTGGTAAGATCGTGTTGCAATCGAATCACTCCAGGTATCGTCGTAGTGAGAACATGACGAGCGTAGAAAGATCTTGATAAGCGTAGTGAAGTCGCAGAATAAGCGCTGTGAGAACGTGGTGTAATCGTAGCGGGATCGTTGTAGATTCGTAATGAGGACGTAGAAGCATAGTGAAAGCAAAGACAATTTACATTTTATGCCGCTCATACCGTGGCCTCACCACGATCTGAATTTGTTTTAGATCACGGTGCGCGTGGCGCGATCGTGGTCTAGTGGGACTGGGGCTTAACTACAATCCCCTTCCCTTTCATGTATATGACCTACCGAATTAGACTTTTTACCGGATTTATTATCACATAAGCAACACGACGGGTGCCACATGTGAAGCAGGATCTGCTTACCCTTCCGGAGCACCTGAGATCACCCCTAGTTTTTGATGGGGTTCGTGTTTCTTATTCTTTAGTTGTCTATGTTGTGTCATGTGTACTATTGTTTGTCTGTTTGTCTTTTTCATTTTTAACCATGGCGTTGTCAGTTTGTTTTTGATTTGTGAGTTTGGTTGTCCCTTTGGTATCTTTTGTCCCTCTTTTATAGATGTTTCCATAACCTCAAAGAAGTGAAGTTACCTTAATAGCCGGAAATGATGCTCTCATAAGCTAAAAACTGTATTGATAGTCATTATATACAAGACAATTTGCATACGTTAGCCTTGAAAGGCGTTAAAAAATGACAAAACAACAATAATTAAAGTAAAATTTACCCATGAAAACACGAGCAAGTACAATAAATCATTCAACTTTATATAAACCAATCATAAAATACAAAATTTTAATGTTTTATTTATCAGCTGTTTGTAATACAAATGTATCCGGTTCTGTTTTATAAATCACTACACCAAAGTTCGATGTCACTAAATTAAAGAAGTACATATTAAGGACAATCGCTTACGCCTGACTACGCATATGTTCTTCAAGGGAACTTAACATACATAGTTACAATATTAAAACCAGTTGAATTACTCACTTATTCCCGTGTTCTGAAACAATACACGTCCATTTATAAAAGAGAAGCGAATAATACGAATAAAACATACAAACTCAAAAGTAAAAAAAAAAAAAAAGCAAATAGAAGACTGAAATCTGTAAGCTGTGTTTATTCTGGATTGAAAAAGGAGATATGTATTAGTTAATAATAAAGAGTTCAAAGAAATGTTCACACTCAAAAATACATACTATAATAACTGTTAGTTTATTTTTTTCTGAATTTTAGTTTCAAAGGTTGAAAAAAGCCATGTGTCTACGTAGTTGTAATTTTCACGCAACCAGAAAAAGATTCAATATAAAGCAATAAACAACAGGGGAATTCAAAAAGAAGAACTAAATTCACGTCAATACATTTGTATATATAAGCAAGTATTTTACTTAATCCTATTAAATAAAATTTACATGTACAGCCAAAAAAGTGCTAAAAGTCTGATTTTCTTTCTATTTAAAACATTACGTAATTGATCAATGCCTCATATAGAATTTATAGGGAATTAAATTGAATACCAAACGGATGTATTATACTAAATTCAACGTTTCCTAATTACAAGTTACAAATACATCAGTATTATATAATATGTTCCCTAGAGTACGATGCTATTGTGCCTTAAATGGATATCTATTACGCAACTGCATAGGTCTTGCGGGTAATCCATTTATCCTTTTAAGATTTTATGTGTTATGTGTTAGCAAGAGATCCTGAAGTTACAACACTTTACAAAGTCGGTGATCTTTTTATATGTTTGAAAAAAAGTTAAAACAGCTGTGAACCCAAAATAATCAAACCACGGTTTTTCAGATGATATGTTTATCCTTTGGAAATATGTACAGAGCATGTATACTGGATTACTCTTGGTCTGATTTTAACATTAAGACTAACTTTTGTTTTCACTCCCGGTTTTTAGCGGAGTTCGTGTTGTTTCTTATTTATTATTCATAACTGTGAATGTAAATGTCTTTTGGTTTTACGAGTCTTTGTTTAATCCTTGGTTTTGATTGTTATTGTCTTTTGTTCAATATAAGAAAGGAAAAGCAAAATTCTATTATTAAGATTTATTGACCATCATCGCAAAGAATCATTATTTAAGCAATGACTAGACAGATATAATATGTAAATGCTGAAAATGTACGTACCTCCGTTCTTTTCATAATTCCATAGGTAGCACTCATCTTGATCTCAAACGGAATATTAATGAAAACGGGTAAACTTACATATATTTTTTGTACAGGAAGGATCAAACGCATGCATCGAAAAAAAAACCCATCATGTATGATAGTGATAATATAACATTTTATATTTTTGATTTAATTGTTTAGTTTGTCGAAGCCTGAACTCGATTTTTACTTGGCCTACATTTGGTTGAAATCCGGACTTAAGTTTGAATCTCACTGCCGGAGTTGGAAAAATAATTTCCTATATTAAATGTAACTTAACTTTACATTCAATTTCAAAAAGAAAACCTACGAAATTTTTTGAAAAGAATGTGTGTGCCAAATTGCCCACCCCTTTTTACCCCCCTTTTGCTCCATCGGGCTCGGTCAAGGGTGTCTCAGATCAATCTAGCATTGGTAATTCAATGAATTTTCCCTTGTAAAACAAAATGTAGGTTGCTGATTGATTGAAAACGAATTAGACAAATAACTAGGGTCCAAGTTTGAAGTCGGACAAAAAGAGCGTCTAAAATCATCAATTATTTTGAATGTTACGGATATCTATATTTCAAGGCCTATAGCACATTATGCGTCTATTTATACCACTATGATAACTTATATGGCTTCAACAGACTCGAGTCATTGTGTTTCCACCAAAACCTGACCCTATTAGCCCACCAATATGTCTCTGCACGACTTTTTGCCCAAGGATTTCGTATTTTTTCCCCAACATTCACGTGACTTTTGGAAATATGCCACGAGACAAAAAAAATGACGAATTATCTTCACACTTAATTTTTTGAAGTATTTTACCAATTATCTTTCATTTATGCCCACCATGGCATGTTCATGACCATTGATGCGAATGCAGTATTTATATAAACTTCGATAATGTCTTTTCGATAAGTAAAAGGTCTAAAGAGGGACGAAAGATACCAAAGGGACAGTCAAACTCATAAATCTAAAACAAACTGACAACGCCATGGCTAAAAATGAAAAAGACAAACAAACAACAGCACACACGACACAACATAGAAAACTAAAGAATAAACAACACGAACCCCACCAAAAAACTAGGGGTGATCTCAGATGCTCCTGAAGGGTAAGCAGATCCTGCTCCACATGCGGTACCCGTCGTGTTGCTTATGTGATAACAAATCCGGTAAATAGCCTAATTCGGTATGTCACATTCATGAAAGGGAAGGGGATTGTAGTTACGACGTAAGGAACATATCCGATATCATTTGTGAAACGGTAATTCCATAACGGTCAACCAACTCGTGATGGCGTCCGTAAAATTTACGAAGGGATGATTTCAACTTCATCATTTGGAACTCTTGGTTTAATAGCTTCCTTGTGAGCAGCAACCCTCTATCAAGAAAATCATGATAGGAAATGCAAGCACGGGAATATCGTATCAATTGGGAGATATATACCCCGTATGCAGGTGCTTCTGGAATGTTGCTACTTAGAAATGGAAAGTTCACAATCGGAAAGCTGAAATCATCTCTTTTGTCGTAAAGTTTTGTTTTCAACCAACCCTCATTGTCAATTTCTAGATGTAAGTCAAGATATGAGGCCGACTTAACTGTATATGTAGTATCCTTTATCTATACCTCGATTGGATAGATGCGTTCCCCATAGTCACCAAATTTTGAATTATTTAGTGAAAGAACATCATCTATATAGCGAAAAGTAGAGTTAAAGGATATTGCTAACTTCTTATCTTTCTTTCTAAGAAGTTCCTGCATGAAGTCAGCCTCATAATAATTAAAGAAACAAGTCGGCAAGTAGAGGGGCACAGTTTGTTCCCATTGGAATGCCGACAGTCTGTTGAAAAACGCGTCCTCAAAACGTAACAAATATGTTGTCAATCAAGAAATCAAGCATCTTGATAATATCAGTTTCAGAGAATTTTTTGTTCGAATCCCTCCCTCAGACAAGATACTTGTATCTACGTTGGCCATTCTTTTTTACGAAGCAAAGCAATACCAACTCTTTCAATTTGTCTTTTAGTTTGGAATGATCTAAAATGCATATAAGGTAAAGGGTTAAAGTCTCTGTAATCATATAAAACAGAATTGAATTTTGTTTCCAATGATTTGATAACATAACTCGTCAAAAATTTCGGGCTGATGATTTGTACTCCATTCGCACGTTTCGTGCACTATAGAATTTAAGTGAAACTCGAATTGAAAAATTTCTAAGGTTCGATAAAGAACAAGCATTAACTTATCATTTGTAAAAAGATATGTTTGAATGTTGCGTTTTTTTTGTCACTTTTGTTTATGAAAAACATTTAAAAATTTGAAAACTAAGAATTGATGCCTGTGTTCTTGGAGTTTCTGATGTAACAGCAAAGTGAACACAAAGGAAAATCAAATCAGAGCGAAAAAGAAAAGTACAAGAATGAATGTTTTTGGTTGAGTTTTATCATATATAGTATCTTATTGTGTCTTCTTCATAGAAACACGACGGCTTTAGTCGTCTTCATTTACTATCGTTTTGATATCTTGATTATTATATAAAGATTTTAAAAAGATTGGGCGATACTTAGCAACATACAATATTAGAACATGTAAACACACAGAGCAATTTATTTTCTGATGCATATTAATAGTTATCAAAGGTACCAGGACTACAATTTTGTACGTCAGACGCGCGTTTCGTCTACATAAGATTTATCAGTGACGCTCATATCCAAATATTTATAAAGCCAAACAAGTACAAAGTTGAAGAGCATTGAGGATCCAAAATTCCAAAAAGTGGTGCCAAATACGGCTAAGGTAATCTATGCCTGGGATAAGAAAATCCTTAGTTAAGCATACGATTAGTGCTTAAAACAAATTATTTTTATAAATTGTACTGATCTATTGCATTTCATAAAAAATAAAAATGTTGAAAAGGTATCTATATGAAATATTAAAATAAAATGCTGCTAAACTTCATGAGTAATTTTGGCACATTAATGTGTTGGTTTAACGTTACGTCATACAAAATGAAAACTTTTGAACTGCCTTCAAGGCTATTTCGATATTTCAACTGTGGATTTGACAATACATTTTAACGTGTGAAATTGTTTTTCCATAAAATTGCTGGTATGAAAAATAATTTTCCTATTCATTTGCCATAACATTTCATGAACTAAAGCATTATATAAAAGTTCACGTTGACAATGGGAATGCGGTATAATATACGGAATTTGATTGGACGACTAATCAGATTATACATTAGATTATATCTCACCGGCTGTCTATGCAAAAATGTAGTAGTCAGTTTACTTTTTTGCTGGTGTCTTTACAAGAGCAACTGCTATTACCTTTTCGTTGGCGTCTTAATTCGTTTGATATTTGTTTTCAGTTGAACTGTATGTCTGTGGTGTGTGGTGTACAGAGTTTTGTTGTCAGTTGTGTTGTATGTCTGTGGTGTGTGGTGTACAGAGTTTTGTTGTCAGTTGCGCTGTATGTCTGAGGTGTGTGGTGTACAGAGTTTTGTTATCAGTTGTGCTGTATGTCTGTGGTGTGTAGTGTACAGAGTTTTGTTGTCAGCTATGCTGTATGTCTGTGATGTGTGGTGTACAAAGGTTTGGTTGTTGCATCCCAATTATTGTCACAGTTGCATATTAACCGTTGAAGTTACTCACCAAATTTTATCAATATAACGGATTAATACATAATTGACAAAATGGGAGGTTCAGCTATAAAACTATTTTTAACCCACTGTTTTCTTTGGAAAGTTTCTGTTTTAGTAACTGTTGACTTATATATGCTCTGTTGTTTAATAAAATATTATGTTAGATTTTTTATGGACTGCCCCCTTTTTTCAAATTTACCATGCAGTTCGGTTTTTTAGTCAATGTTTTATTTCTTACAGTTTCAAATATCTTTTGTAGATAGATTGACCTTGGTAAGATGTACAATGTCAAACTTGATGTCAAAAAACTAGTCACAAAACGGAAATAACTTTAAATCCAAAGCAATCTCATCATTCTATAGTATGGAATTGAATAATTCGGTTAATGTATCTCATGACGACAACAAATAGAGCCGTTAAAACCACGAAGTGATGTCTAGTCATTCTTTTTGGTATTGTTTTGTTGTGGCTGACTTGATTAATAGTTCCATGGGAAAAGGAATAACACAGGAAAAAGTCGTGGCAGTACAAACAAAGCATTTACTCTGTTTGATATATACCATTTTATATATTTCTATAAAAATACCTATAGTCCCCAGAAGTATAAAAAAAAAAATATATTTTACATGAATACTCAACCCTGTAATTGTTTTTTTTTCGGACGACAATCCACATTGGAAATGAAATTTATAAAAAGAGAAAAAACAATATCTTTCAAGACTGAACTAATGAATGTTATTTTCTTCACGTTCATTTGTGTATTGTCCTTGTGAATTCAATGAATTAGTCATTAAAAAAACAATAAAAGAGGGGCGAAAGATACCAATGGGATCGAAAATATACTGACAGCGCCATGGCTGAAGAATAAAATGACAAACAGACTAATAATAGTTCACAATACACAACATCGAAAACTAAAAACTAAGCATCACGAACCCCACCAAACACTGGAGGTGATCTCAGGTGCTCCGGAAGGATAATCAGATCCTGCTCCAAATGTGACTCCCGTCGGTTTGCTCATGTGTTTTCAACCGACCCTGATTGTCAATTTATAGACAAGATGTAAGTCAAGATATGAGGCAGACACTCAACTGTATCTGAAGTATCCTTTCTCTTTAGTCCGATTACATAGATTGTTCAACATGGTCAACAAATTTTGAATTATTTAGTGAATGAACATCATCCATATAGCTGAACGTAAAATTAAAGGATATTGCTACCTTTCTTTATAAGCTCCCGTACGTGAAGAAATCCTCATTATAATAGAGAAAAAAGTCGGCAAGAAGAGGGACATATTTAGAATTCCGACAGTCTGTTGAAAAACACGTTCTCCAAACGTAACAAATACAGCGTATGATGTCAATCAAGAAATCAAGAATCGTGATAATGTCAGTTTTAGAAAATAATTTGTATGAATTAGAGTGATTCTTGAAAAGAACGAATTATCCCTCCCAAAGACAAAATACTTGCTTTTATGTTCGCCATCCTTTTTTATGAAAAAAAGCAATACTTACTCTTTCAATTTGTCTAGTAGTTTGGAAGGGGGAATACTTGTGTAAAATGTAGAAAAGTCAATCAACTACACCGTATCAAACAATGAATTCGAATCCGAGACAGATTAAGAAAAAAAGCGATTTTTGAAAAATTTTGAAACAAATTTGGACTGTCTAATATCAAAACAACCTTCAAACTCGAAAACGTATTGGAAATTAATGAAAACGTTAATTAAATCTAAAAAAAGTTCAGAAACCATACCCCCTCTCCAAAATATTATAAATGATAATGAATTGAATGATACTGTATATGAATATGAGGAGAAACGTAATTTGTTAAACAAATATTTTAGTATGATTTCAAAACAAGATGAAGATCATGTTGATTTGCCCGAATTTGATACAAAAACTAATAGTAAGTTTTCAGATATCCAAGTAAATATAAAAGAAATAATAGATATTATTCAGATATTAGATCCAAACAAAGCATCCGGTCCTGATGTGATCAGTCATAAGAAACTAAAGCTGTGTTCAGAAAAGGTAGCAGTCCCGCTCCATATTATATTTAATAAATCCTTAAGAGAGGGAATATATCCAACTAGCTGGAAGATAGCAAATCTGATACCCATTTTCAAAAAGGGAGATTCATCTTTGCCATCAAATTATAGACCGATATCCTTAATTAGTTGTGTAGGAAAAGTTATGGAAAGAGTTGTGTTTAAGCACTATACAATCATTTAAAAGCTAATAAATTAATTTATGAGTATCAATCAGGATTTCTCCCTAAAAATTCAACTGTTCATCAACTCTTAGAAATATATAATTGCATATTAAACTCCTTGAAAAAAAAAGATATAAACTGTTTTGTATTCTGTGACTTCTCTAAACCTTTCGACAAAGTTTGGCATAGGGGTCTTATATGTAAAATGAAAGCTTATGGTGTTGACGGAAACGTATTGAATTGGTTTCAGGATTATCTACACGACAGACAACAGAGAGTAGTATTAAATAACTCGTCTTCTTCCTTCTGTAATGTCTCAGCTGGTGTTCCCAAGGGATCGGTTGTGGACCCTCTTCTCTTTGTCTTATACATTAATGATATCGCTGATAAGCTTACTTCACTGTGTCGGCTATTTGCTGACGACACATCATTCAATTATTCTGGTAACGACGGAGAACAGATTAAATCTGTTATCGATCGCGACTTGAAAGAGCTGGATGTTTGGTCTTCTGAATGGCTGATGTCATTTAACCCAGATAAAACCGAAATTATGATTTTTTCAAATATTGAGACTCCAGACCTTAGCTTTTCCTTAAATGGTAAAAATATACCTTTAAGTACATCTCATAAGCACCTGGGAGTTAATTTTAGTAGTGACGCAAAATGGAACAATCATGTTGAAAGTATAATTCTAAGTGTAAAGAAACACTTAAATGTTTTACGTAAACTTAAATACCGATTATCTCGAAATAATTTAGAAAAACTATACTTAGTTTTTATTCGACCCATTTTTGAATATGCCACGGAAGTGTGGGATAATTGTGGAATAGGCTACTCACATAAATTAGAAAATTTGCAATTAGAGGCCGCAAGAATAGTAACAGGTCTACCAATATTTACAAAAGCTGAACTTTATATTCTGAGGTTGGCTGGGAATCTCTTTTTGAAAGAAGAAGGAGAAGAAAATTACAAATGTTTTATAACATGAACCAAAAGTATGCACCAGAATATCTATGTAATCTTGTACCTCCTTGTGTACAAAGTACAACCAACTACCCGTTGCGAAATGGTCATGATATTATTGTTCCATTGTGTAGACTTTCCCTTACTACTGAATCTTTTATTTAAAGTTAAGAAAGAATTAAAAAAAGATAGTCTATTATGTAAAATTGAAACGTTTTATTTGTACGGCCCAGGGAAATTAAATATTATCCTAACGCAATTGCGATATTCCGCTTCATTCTTAAACAATGACCTATTTAAAGCTAATATTATAGATGATCCTTCTTGCCATTGTGGGTCCGATATTGAAGATGTCTACCATTACTTCTTCGTTTGCCCAAAATACACATTGTGTAGAAAAACCTTATTCCATAACCTTAACTGGCTATCTGAAAACTTTGTTTTAGAAACAAAACTATTAATTTGCGGACACTTGGAACTTACGAACGAACAAAATATTCAAATTTTCAAACATGTTCAAAATTTCATAAAAAGGTCAAACAGATTTCTTATGCCTTGATAGAGCGTTATTATTACTGACACGGAACGTCATCGTTGTCATCAACTCACAAGTCATCGTCACAGAATTATACGACTTTTCAAACTTTCTTTTTCTCTTTTTACTTTCTCTCCTCTTTGTTCACATATAAAAGCTAGTATTATATTGAATAAACTGTTTGTTTTATATGCAAGTCCATTATATTATACTATTATTGTAACTATATATTGTATTATGGAGAAGACTTAATAAGTACGATTTACTTGTGTCTAATCCATTTTGCTTTAATTCAGCAAATAAAATATGTTTAAACTAAATCAAAAAATGCTCGGTTGGTGCCATTGTACCTTTTTTAATGCACTTTATTAGATTATTTTCCTTTAAAACATTGACTTTAATAAGACAAAACAAATCATTGTCAATTTTAATTATTGATAATAAAACATTTCATGTATTGAACGTCTAGAACTATTCGTATCAAAAATACATAAACGCCAAATTAGTTCATATATAAAGGGATAAACTTGTTCTTTCAAACGAATTAAGTTTATATCTTTTCGTTAAGAAGGGGTGTGTAAAACAAATACATTACATTTGTTTCAACAAATAACCCTGATTCCCCAGTCGTATAGAAGTGATTAATTAATCCTTCAATCATGTGACGTCATTTAAATGATCGTTGTCAAACATTTTCAGCGTAATTACATATCAAAAAGCTAAGAACCAGAAGAAAGATATAGTTCTTTGTATGTACTTTTTAATTTTGTTCGAAGGTCGTGCATTAACACAGACTTATTATTACACTAAACTTTGAAAGCTTTCTAATTCCTAATACGAACCGACAATAACCATGATGTTACAAAAAAAAAAAAAAAAAAAAAAAAAAAAAAAAACACAAGAGCAGTCATGACGTGTTCCTACGCAACATTGTTGAAAGTTTCCTGCATGTCAATGTATGCATTGTCCTTGCTAAGTTTAATGTTAATAATAAACTCATCATAGATACCAGGACTAAATTTAGTATATACGCCAGACTTGCGTTTCGTCTACAAAAGACTCATCAGTGACGCTCGAATCCAAAAAAGTTAAAATGGCCAAATAAAGAACGAAGTTAAAGAGCATTGAGGACCAAAATTCCTAAAAGTTTTGCCAAATACAGCTAAGGTAATCTATGCCTGAGGTAGAAAAGCCTTAGTATTTCAAAAAATTCAAAAATTTCTAAACAGTAAATTTATTAAAAAAACCATATCAATGACAATTCATGTCAGCACAAAAAGTGCTGACTACTGGGCTTGTGATACCCTCGGGGAAATAAATCTCCACCAGCAGTGGCATCGACCCAGTGGTTGTAAATAAACTCATCATAGAAACCAGGACTTAATTTAGTATATACGATAAGTAATGTATAAAACACAAACAGAAAACAAATACTTTGGATTATTTATTTTCGTAAGTACCAATTTTCGTGGTTTGAGGAAGACTTGCATATCGTGGATATTTAATTTCTTGGTTTACGCAAAGTCTGCATACATTGCGTAAAAATATATGTAATGCGTTTAACATTTAAATTCGTGGTTCTCCTGTACCCACGAAATCCATGAAAAATGGTATCCAACGAATATTGATGAATCCAGAGTAATAGACTTTACCGTATCGAACAATGATCGACTGGTACCAAAGAACCGTTTGCAATTCGTGAAGTCAGATGATTATTTTTTTTCAAAACCATGACTTTATTAGGACAAACAATAATCCATGTAATCAATTCTTATTAAAGTCAATATAACATTCCATGTATAAATGGTCTAGAACCATTCCTGACAAAAATACATAAACGTACAAGTGAATCCATGAGAGAAATTAATTGTAAGTATTTCCCTGATAGTTAAGAAAGATAGTTATGTTAATAGCCGGAAAATTATGCTTTAATAAAACATAAAAGTGTATTGATAGTCATTATATAAAAGATATTGTGCAAACGTTAGCACTAAAAGACGTTAAAAGGACAAAGCAAAAGAAATTAAAACACAATATACACATAAAAACATGAACAAACACAGAAAAAGCATACAACGTTTTATAAAACAAACATAAAATACAAATATTTTATTAATCAGTTGGTGTATAGAAAATAATTGAAGACTGCAAGTATAGGTTAAAACACCAAATAGATAAGAGTTTGAAATATCATCATTCTATCACCGATCTTAAATCAGTACCTATTGTTTGCAGAAAAGATTAAAAGCATAAGAAAGTAATGCTAGCGACAAAATGAAGAAAGCTCAGAAAAAAAGAGAGATAGTCTGACTGGTTTTTCACTCCAAACATTGACACTAGGTTGTCGATGACTTGGAAGTCGATTTGGAATTCTAGGGAGTAGGACCTCATCTCATCAGACTATTTTGTTTAGATTTGACTCTTTTTGGTTAATGTACATAAATACAGAAAAAGGACAAAATGCTGATTGAAGTCTTTGTTTCATGTATTTAAATTATTTATGGTAGCTCGATTGTTAGTTCTGTAACCTGAATGTACATGATCCTTATAGAAGTTGTACCTGCTGGTATTAATGATTATGAAATTTATTAATTGGATCATATTTTCTCTTTCTATTCTTGATTGTCGTACCTTTAGCAAAACAATTGTGTCTACATGTTAATCACCGTATTCATGATAAACACTGTGATGGAAAATTTGCTTTGCCATCTCATTTTTAAAGCCGGTACAATTTTTGTTTACACATATACACATATTGACCTACTGAAACCGAATATAACCAAGATAGATGTGAACTGAAGCAAACTAAAATGTGTACGTTATTTGTAATTCTGCACTGCACAATTAAACACATTTCCAATTATGGATGAATAAAACCAATACCGTTTCAAACATTTTCCAGAATAATATGCATTTCCGTTGACAAATAAATTACATGACAATTGCAATTTCGAGTAAAGGATGTGGAATAGTCTTGAAAGAAGAAGTGGATATATAATCATCATAATAGTACAAGCATTGATTGCATATCTTTGTTTCGAGTCAGTCATGTCATAATAACTTTGTCTGAATATGACCTATAAATATACATAGTGCATTGTATAGACACAGGAAATGTACGATTAAAGTCATTGCATAACTACAATGCTCTGAAAGTATAAATACTGTGGATTCATTTATTTTCGTGGATTAGGAAAAACTTGTATGTTCGTGAATATTTAATTTCGTGGTTTTGCCTAAGTCCGCATACAAGACTGTAGAAAATTTCCATTCGTTGAACTTTTAATTTCGTGGTTCACCTGTACACATGAAATCCACGAAAATTGGTTTCAAACGAATGATAAAAAATAAAATTGAGAATGGAAATGGGGAATGTGTCAAAGAGACAACAACCCGACCAAAATAAAAAAACACAACAGCAGAAGGTCACCAACAGGTATTAGTATGCATTAACGTGAAGAAAAACAAGACTCAAACTGAGAGTTTTAATCTATATCAACAAAGCGTAGCCTGTAGCTCATTTATATATGTCCAGAATTTAAGTACATGTAATTGATTATGTCCATATTATCAAAAGATATACCAGTACCACTTTAACCTTGATATTTACGTTTTAAAATTGTTAACAATTGTTCAGATGAGCTGAATACTTAGATAAATCAATGAAGAGATAAATAATGCTCATTCAACAGTCTCTTTTTTTCTGTTCTGAGTGTTATTGTGTTCATTTTTACTGTACTCCTGAACAAATTAAAAATGTAGTTTTTGATAGTAAAATAAGTATTCATACATTTGTATATTTCTTTCGAAAGTGATTTGGACTATTTAAACTCGAAGTGTTCCATATAAAACTAATACAAGTCTACAGATATTCACTATAGAGAAAAAACAAATTTCATATTTGCATTTTGATAATAAGCATAATTCTTTAACTTTATTTTCTTCTAAATTTTTTGAAGACTATTTTCCCGTATAGACGAAAAACTGTGATAACAGTCTTGTAATATATTTATTTGAAAGAGCAAATAATTCCGCATTGTCTTATTTCTAGAGTTTGGTGAAATACATAGACAAAACGGATGTCTACATGTAATTCCTAATTCAACGTTTCATAATTGCAAGTTATAAATAAATCAGTATTATGTAAGATCACTAAAGTACGAAATTATTACACTATAATAAATATCTGTTTCGTAAATATCAATTCATTAATAGGTCTAGCAAGATTCATTTACCTCATTTTTAGATTATATTACTTATCTTATAACAAGAGCACCAGAAAAAGAAAACGTTACAAGGTGATGGATTTTCGAAATATTAACTTCTAAATCAGGTATGCTCAAAACATACGCAGGATAACTAAACATCATCTATTTTAACGGCCATCCTTATCTTAGTGAGATGAAACCATACTTTACTAGTCGTTAGTTTTCACTGTTGTGTTTTGTCTTTTGACAATCTTATTTTTGCAGGACTGGAGTTGTCTGTTTAAATATCTCGTCGGTATCTTTTGACCATTTTTTTAACAACTGCAGGTCACCACACGACTTTTTGGAATTTTGGATCCGCAATGCTCTTCAACTTTGTACTTGTTTGGCTTTATAAATATTTTGATATGAGTGTCACTGATGAGTCTTATGTAGACGAAACGCGCGTCTGGCGTACTAAATTATAATCATAGTACCTTTGATAACTATTTTAACAGTAAGCACAGCCTCTAGACTGCATAGTTAGCTATACAAGGCCCAGAAATAACACATGTAAAACCCTCTGGTGCTCCGATCATGTGTGGTAGTGTTTCTTGTCTGCGCACTTGCTTATAGTTGTGATGTCTAAGTTGATATTCCAACAAAATATAATTTTCCATGTAGTTCAGTCACCTCTGTGTTACAAATTTTTACCTTCAAGCGAAATGAACAAACTATATATTTGATTGGAAAGTAAAGAGTGTCTGATGAGACAATTACAAATATGCAAGACAATCTAAAACCTCTGATTGACTTGTTTAATTCAAAGCTTTCGACATTCTCAGTGTTTCATGGTGGCAAATCTTGTTTGATGAACAATTTAATAAATATTTGTTATTAAATGTTTTTAACTTATACTATGTAATAAATCCATAGTTCAAAGGAATAGGCTTGCTGTTACAAACGAATTTACGTAATGCTTTTGTTCATTTCTATTTTCGTGAAGAGGCGTTGTAACGTTAATGGTTGGAAAACCTGTATAATACTCTACAAAATTAGACACAAGCCATAGAGAACTGTTAAACATGACAAGAAAACAACAACTAAATCTAGAATAAAACATACCAATACCTGCACAAACATAATAAAACATAACAGTTCATATATTAGAAAAAAAAACAGATTTAACTAAGCCCCAATATACACAAATTGAACGTGTACATGTAAATTGAAATCACATAAGAAATGTCAGAAGAGTTTGAAACATAAAACAAGTATCCCATAGAATTTAGACAAGAAACTTAATCTTACAGAAAAAAGTAAAAAATATAAAATTATATTAAAAAGTCAATTGTTCATGAACAATTGAAAGGTCTTTCCTTTTTAGTTAAAAAATATATGGACTTTTATGTTCATAACAAGTGGTTGCTAAGGACAAAAATCATTCCTAAGGATAAAAATATTACTACCAGTATTGATCAAAGCCTTGTAAGCGCTGAAAGCAGTTAACCAAAAAACCAAGGCAACCGTAATTATGAAAACTGTGGCAATGTTGCCTCAACATTAAACATTCATATATAGTACATTCATGTTTATCTAATGATTTATTTATTAAGGCAAATAATTTATATGTTATCAGGGTTTCAAAAGCTATGCATATACCAATGTATATTTTTTTTTATGGTGAGTCTGCAGTGGTACAAGTTGCCAATAATTGCAGTTGTTCTACTTGGTAGTTAACCTTGGTTTTATTTGACTGCTAGAAGTTCAAGTTGACAGTATGAACATGTAATTGTATGAATGGACTTGTTTCTCTGGAAAGAAAACTGAGTTTGTTTTCTATAGTACAAAAGTTATGAGACACGAATCAGACAAATGTTCACTACAACAGGGATCAAAGGTGAGGTCTGACTGACCTGCCCATAGCAAATGTAAATAATTTGTTATTTTGTCCCATACATATGAATATATATAATTTAGGGGTGGGGATCTCAACGGGTTTCAAGTTCTCAAACAGGTAGGGGTAGGCAGAGGATTTAGGGGCCGGCCCCCCTTTTTTGGAAAAAAAAATGGTTGCTGATATAGGGAATCACTGAAGCGTGACTTGAGCGGGCCCCCACTTATGAACATTTCTGGATCCGCCACAGGGGGTGGGTGACCCTAGGGACTTCCCCTACATTTCATTTTATTTGTTATATTGTCCCATACATGAATATATATGGTTTAGGGGTGGGGATCTCATTGGTTTCCAAGTTCTCAAACAGTAGGGGTAGATTGACCCCAGGGACTCCACCTATATTTAATTTAATTAGTTATAATTTGGCCCATACATGAATATATATTGTTTTGGTGTGGGGATCTCAACCGTTTCCAAGTTCTCAAACAGGAGGGTTGGGGGACCACAGGGACTTCCCCTATATTTTATTTTATTTGTTATATTGTCCCATACATGAGTATATATGGTTTAGGGGTAAGGATCTTGACCATTTTTAAGTTCTCAAACAGGAGGGTGTACAGTGACCTCAGGGACTCCCCCTATCTTTCATTTGAATTGTTATATTGTCCCGTACATGAATATATGGTTAATGGGTGGCGATCTCAACGGGTTTCAAATTATT
The DNA here is from genome assembly GCF_965363235.1 of Mytilus galloprovincialis. Taxonomy (NCBI): domain Eukaryota; kingdom Metazoa; phylum Mollusca; class Bivalvia; order Mytilida; family Mytilidae; genus Mytilus; species Mytilus galloprovincialis. The sequence goes on along the minus strand of NC_134838.1, from coordinate 2,362,402 downwards.
AAACAAGAGGGGGTGGGGTGACCCAAGGGACTCCCCCTATATTTCATCGGATTTGTTATATTGTCCCATACATGAATATATATGGTTTAGGGGTGGGGATCTGGACCATTTTTAAATTCTAAAACAGGAAGGGTGTGGTGTACGGAAGTGTATTAGCGCCGCACATTTTTTTTTATTTTTCTTCCTATGTTTGCGTTAAACGCAAACCTTTGCGCTATAACGCAAACCTTTGCGTTATAACGCAAACATTTGTTTTATCTTATTTCTTATTCAAGATCCAAAGGAAACCGTAGTTATTAATGGAGAAGGCTGTATATATTAAAATTTATCACCTTTGTAGTAATTGCAAAGTAAAATGCTTGAATAATTAGATCATATCAATGACTAATAATGAGCAGAATAATATAAGAAGATGTGGTATTAGTACCAATAAGAAAACTCTCCATCAAAGTCACTATTCGTAAAAGTAAACCATCATAGGCCGAATTACGGTCTTCAACACGGAGCATTGATTCACACTGAACAACAAACAATAAAGGTCCCCAAATACGATATCCATGTTTCTACTAGTATATATATTACAAAGAAAATTGAGTAAATTGAGGTTATAACTAAGAAAAAAAAATCAACCCTGGTAATACAGCTATAACCGAATATAAATATACTTCCAAAGTAAGCTCTCGTTTGAGAACCGTGTAAAGTAGGTTAGATTCAAACAAGCTACTCTTTGGCAATAAATGTATAGAATGAAGATGTTTTATTAATAAAATTATGTTCTCTCTATTCAAATTGCTACTCAAGCATCTTAAAAATACTTCATTATATTGAAATGAAAATTCATTGACTTTCTATTTAAGAATCTTGATCATATTCTCAGATTTAAAAAAAATGTTTCCTTATTAATAATTCATTTTAAAGCAGAAAGATCATTTTGTCTATTTGACTTGGAGGTTGGTTTCACAATTGTATGACATTATTTTTGATCTTTCAATTTTAATATGACTATATACTAAACTATATCTATTTTCTTGTTAAATTATATACTTTTCTGATGCACAAATCAGTCTTAATTTATGTATTATTGCACTTCAATTATTCCATTATTCCTATGCATATTTATTATAATAATGATTTGGCCTTGTATGTATGTTTCTTTTTTTATCTACTAGTAAATCACATCCGAAATGAATTACAGACGGACATATATACAAAACTTAATGAATAATTGAAATCAAGATATTTGCGTTATAACGCAAATGTTTGCGTTATAACGCAAAAGGTTTGCGTTACATCGCAAATGTTTGCGTTATAACGCAAAAGGTTTGCGTTATAATGCAAACAGGAAAAAAAAATTAGAAAAAAAAATGTGTGGCGCTAATACGCTTCCGTACTAATACGCTTCCGTAGTGGTGACCCCCAGCGACTCTTTCTATATTTCATTTGATTTTTCATATTGTCACAAACATGAATATATATGGTTGCATCCCCCTTAAATTTGCAAAGCATGGGTTGTTCTCAGCTTAATAAAGAATTTACAACAATTTTACCTCAAATTGTTTTTAGCCTTGCTCTGCTCGGCGAAAATTTAAGTTTGCACCAATCCTAACCTAAAATCCTGGATCTGCCCCTCATATGGTTAAGGGGTGGGGAGCTCGACTGTTTCCAAGTAATCAAACAGGAGGGGTAGAGTGGCCCAAAGAATGCCACCTATATATCATATGGTTTACTTACATTTAGGTATATATATAATATAGTTGCATTATTTGTGAAAATAAAGAAAGAAACTTTCAGCTACTTTAATTGACCCTTCAAAATTGAGAAAAACAAATAACCCTTCGAAATTGCAGTAATATGTTTACACTTTAAAAGCATCTCAAATGCATTATCATCATTTATCACTGATAAAGAAAATTTAGACTGTGACCATGAACATGTATATTGTTAGATATACTGTTCACAGCTGTCACGTTGTATTGGATTTTTAAATTAAAATTTGTCAAAAAGTAATTTTGAGTTTCTGTATAAAATATTTTTCTTTCTTTTACATTTTATATTCATTTACCATACATAGATTTATTTTTTCATGTATTAAAAGTCTAGAACAATTTATGTAATAGTTATATATATTTTCAATGGAACAGGCTTGCTATTACAAGCGAATTTACTTAATGCTTTTGTTTATTTCTCTTTTCGTGAAGAAGCGTAGTAACGTTAATGGTAGGAAAACCTGTAATATGCTCTGAAAAATGAGATCAAGCCCTGGAGAACTTTTACAAATGACAAGGCAACAACAAATAAATTTAAAATAAACCATATCGACACTTGCACAAATATAATAAAACATACACAAATTGAACTTGTGCATATAAATTGTAATTACAAAAGAAAAGTCAGAAGGGTTGAAACATAAAACAATTATCCCATAGAACTTAGAAAAGAAACTAAATCACAAAAGAAAAAAGGAAAATATAAAATAATAAAAAAACCTGCAACAAAAACCTGAACAAAATTGAGTGGAATAATGCCATTGGTTTTCTAAGCAAAATTCTTGCACAAAGTTCTTTGTGATTGAAACTTTAAGTCAGTCGAACCACATCTGATCAGACTACGTTTTAACTTGATTCATTCGGCTATTGTATCTCATGAATACTATAGTTGACATTAGAAAAATTGAAGTCCTTTTATCATTTGTTCTTCGGTATGAGGAATACCTTCACAATGATTACACTTATGTTAGGAATGTGTTTATCATCTTCCCGTTATTAATCGTCATGCCGTTACCAAAAGATCTATCTAGGTTATCGTACAGAACATGCATTGCATAAGTTTGAACTAAGTTAACTGTCCCTCTGGTATATTTCATCCCTTTATTAAGGTTGACAGTTTCTTTGTTTGCTGTGATCGTTCCACGATTATCTAAAATATGTCTGTCGTATGAATATTCAAGTGGATTTAAGTTTCTTACTATGGAGAAATATGGAAAAAAGATCATAGGATGTCAAACATACACATTTATTTGATAACAAAGTGTATCGTATAGCGCATTTCTGATGATAGATTGTAGCAAATTATATTAAAAAATATTCAATTCTACAGTTTAAGACGTTCCATTTTGATGGAACATATATTTACTTTGCCTTATTTTTCGTGATTAAAACATGTTTTCCCAACCCTTGCCTGCCTTTTGTGTTTCAGTTTTGTACATGAACCATGAGTATATTGATTGTGGAGTAATAGGAGGTAACTTTTACAAGTGATGCTCTTCTGTCCATACTTGGAATATATTTTGTGTCATTATTAGGTTGTCGAATATATAAGTGCACGTTTATCTAAATAAGAGGAGGTATATGACGTAATCAAAATTGATAAGTATTTTTTTTAATTAAATTAATAATCTGATTGAGTGAAGGTACCCTTTTAAGAAATAACTGTGTTTGTTTGTGATTATCGTCGTTAGGATTAGTACTTATCAATGCGGATACAAATAGTAAAACTGATTCAAATTAAAACCGAACAACGGTAGCTTAATTCTTATAAACGGATGTTCCTGTAATTAAGTTTTTATAAAAGAGGGACGAAAGATACAAGCGGGACAGTCAGACTCATAAATCGAAAATAAACTGACAACGCCATGGCAAAACATGAAAAAGACAAACAGACAAACAATAGTACAAACGACACAACATAAAAAAACTAAAGAATAAGCAACACGAACCTTACCAAAATCTAGGGGTGATCTCAGGTGCTCCGGAACGGTAAGCAGATCCTGCTTCACATGTAGTACCCTTCGTGTTGCTCATGTTGTGGAGAAAAGTTGCAAGATCGGTGACAGGGTGATCATTCCTGCTATGCAAGCTGCACTGCTTGTAAATGTACACTCAATCAAAATTTACCAGTCTATCTGAATATAAACAAGACAATAACAATCAAAACCAAGGAGTAAACATAGACTCACAAAACCAAAGACATTAACATCAACAGTTAAATAATAAATAAGAAACAACACGAAGTCCAGTAAAAACCTGGAGTGTAACCAGGTGCTCCTGAAGGGTAAGCATTCCCTGCACCGTATACGGCACCCGTATGCTACTAGAGAATTTAGAGACAGATACATCCTATGTTATTATTTTATTGTTTTGATGAATGCAGAATTTGGTGTTTATTTCAAATATTAACATGTCAAGATTCTTAGCTGGACACATACTAAAACAACTATTTGGTGATACTGTAATGTACAGGTAAAAGGAAAAAGTCCCTTTCGTCTTATATGAATAACAACAGATAATGTTAAGACGTAAACGCACCAAATACTTAACTCCGAAAAAATGTCAAAATGGAAAGCCCTTTTCAGATGACAATGTCAAAAGCTCAAGCACATCAAACGAATGTATAACAACTGTCATATTCCTGACTTTGTACAGGCATTTTCTGGTGTAGAAAATGGTTGATAACACCTGGTTTTATAGCTAAACCTTTGACATATATGACAGTCGCATCAATTTCCTTCATATTGACAACGATGTGCGAACAAAACAAAGAGACATAAAGGTTAACGTGTCAAAAATAGAGGTACATCAGTCAACATTTGTGGTAACCCTACTCACTATAAAAACAAACAAATGTATGACGTTCATTATCACTGAACTAGTATATATATTTGTTTAGGGCCAGCTGAAGGACACCTCCGGGTGCATTGAAGAACTATTGGTGACCTTCTGCTGTTATCTGTTCTATGATCGTGTTGTTGCCTCTTTGACACATTCCCCATTTCCATTCTCAATTTTATGTAACAAAGGAGCGAAAAAGGCATAAAGACAAATTATATTAGCAAACATTAAAGACCAGAATACAAAAAAAACATGACGAAAGCACAATACCATAATGACGGATGTATACGTACAGATACACGTCATATGTACCAATGAAAAACAAAATGGCATATACACAATACACAATGACGGAAATTATAAGTACACAGCCACGTTATATGTATCCAAAGAAACACAAAAAAGGCATATAGACAAAACACATCAGCAAAAATAAAGGACAAAAATACACAAATTATTTAAACAATAACACAATGAGGGATATATAATTCTAATGCAATTTGGATGTAACATTTGTTTTCATTGGCTAAAAGTTGCCGTCAAATCCACAGTAGACCAGGCGTAACTAAGGAGGGACCTGCCATTTTGAAATGATTGAAACAACAAATGTTTGCTTACTGCTATATAATCGAAAATAAAACAACACCTACCTCGAATTCGCCGTTTTAATGTAATTTTATCCGAATTTGAAGCGTACAGATAACGTAATAACCTCCTATTTAGACATTTTTTTAAAGTTTTAGAATCGGAATATCAGTACTGTAGTTGAAGAGTTGCCACAGTCAATTTTGATTTGACGGTCGCAAATCTCCGTTTTATTGTTTGCGCTTCGCTTCGTCAGTAAAACTGCATTTGCGACCGTTAAATCTACAATTGAATAAAATTGTTCATATCAAATCTTATAAGTTATTGTGTGCGGTTATTTTATGTTAACAGAATTACGTCAATCAATCCCAAGTCTTTAAATGTCATGAACATAAATGTGGCGAGGTTGTCAAGGAAAGACAATTTTCATTATATGAATGACCGTTACATCATTTGTACATATAAAAAATCATCACTACATTTCTTTTAATGTTGAGTGATTTCGATTTCATATCAAATTGAGACGTCAACTCGACGAGCTCTAGCACTCAATTTAACAAGTCAAAAACAGAATTGATATAATTCAAATGTTTTTGAAATCAACATGTAGTTTATTTCCTGACTAAATATTTTTATCAGGGACACTGAGTACAAAAGAACTATTGTTTGCTTCGTATGAATATTAATTTATTTCAAAGATGCAAAATATCGCTTAAAAAAACACAACAGCTTTAACGAACATCAAATGTTCTCTAAGTAAACACAACTTTATTTTTATCTTTGTTTTTCGTCGGACATATATGTGATGTTTTGTTCTATGGACACTATAATTAGAAAATATATGATACTGTAATTGTCAACTGATTAATGTCATCTGACAAATTCAACATGCATATTCAAGACAACAACAGGCAATTAAGGGCAGCAGTAGAAAACTGCTGATCAATATTCATCAATCAATTAGGCATAAACAAATCGGGGTCGACATACCAAAACCGTAGAAATCATATAAACTATAAGAGGAAAACGACAGAGAAACAGAAACACTGACCTTACAGAAAATAAATGTCAACATACATAGAAACGTTGATAATAACTGCCATATTCCTGCCTTGGTGCATGACATTTTACGACAGGACATTCCTTAGAATTTAATAAACAATTGTTTGTACTAGACGTTCACGAAGATGGATTTGCAACGTGCGAGCCCATTCGATAACAGTCTACAAAAGATAACAATCCATTTGATGACACGTGTCTTCCTATCCGTTGACAAATTAATCAAATTTTATGTTACCATAACGTACTACATACTCATCTATAGTCTGGTCGAGTCGAGTATGTTTAATTTGTTGTTATACGTTAATGAAACAACAACCAAGCATCAAGGGGAATTAACGTTCGGTCTCCATCGAAAGACAGGTCTATTCACGAAACGTCAAGAAAAAACTTTAGGGAAAATTTGAAAATATTGAACAGAGAGTTTTTGAATAATGCATCAACAACACATTCTCAAAAACAACCAAACATAATTCTGATATGACAAAAACAAATGAACCGATAAATACGTGTTATAAAAAGACCTATTATAGATAATTTTTCATAAAATTTAGATATGAGGAAATTGTTTTTTGGTAAGTTTTTTATGGTAATTAAATATCTGTATAGCATGATAAGAATAAAGGATATATAAGGTTAATGTCATTGACTCAAGTAATCATCAGACATCTAAAAATGAAAGCAGATTAACAACTAAAATTGTCACGTTCTAATTTGCATTGATTCTCGATATCAGTTGTCAAAGATTAGCTTTTGTTTATTTATATGAATAGTTTATTATTGTACATGTATGTACACTTATCGCAAAGTATTAGATATAGTACAATATCAAGACAAAACAATATTTCATGTTTACATCGTTATTAGTGATCATGCAGTATTAATATCTATTTATTATTTGAAAATATTTGGACTTCACACAGGAGCTTTGAAAAAAGAAGCAACATTCCTTAATTTTACTTTCCTCTAAATATGATAGAAACAATTTTCCTGTAAAGACGGCTAAGAGTCTAGTCATGTAACAATTTGAGAGAGCAAGTAATTCATCATTATTTTAAAACAATTTCTAGGGAATTTGATGATTACAAAACGAACATCTAATTCTTAATTGAAAATTTCATAATTACAAGTTACAAATCTATCAGTAATATATAACATGTTCCCTTAAGAAAGATACTATTATACTATATTAAAATTCAATAACAGAAGAGCAGATTGATCAAGAGGTCTTATAAGTAATCCATTTTCCTCCTCTAAGATTTTATGAATAATTTAATATCAAGTGCTCAAAAAATAAAATTGAACATTTACAAAGTCGAATTGTTGTTAGATGTTTAAAAAAAAAACAGGAAATCTCAAAACACAAATTAATAAAACAAATGTTTTAAGACGAGAGTTTTCTCTTTACATAATTTGTACAGACCACATACTCTTGATAACGCATGACCACGGTTTTAAAGATGAAATTTGTATTTTACACAATCTGTAAAGAGCACGTATACTGAATCACACTTGGTCTTATTCTTACATCCAGATTTTCATTTGTTTTCAAAATAAGAAAGGAAGAGAAAGTAGGGTAAACAAACTACTTAAATCCAAGAAAAATTCTAAACAGAAAGTTACTACACAAATGGCAAAAGTAAAAGCTCAAGCACATAAATTGATTGGATAACGACTGTCTTATTCCTCACTTGGTACTTGAATTTTTTAATGTAGACAAATGTGGAATATACCTGGTTTTATAGCAAGCAAAACCTTAAACTTTTGAGACCGTCTGATACAATTCCAGTCTATTGTCAACAATGTGTGAACAAAACAAACAATAATTGTAGGTCAAAATGTCAAAAATAAGGGTACAGCAATCAACATTGTAATTTAACTTTTACACTAAAAAACATCAACTAAGAAAGACAACCAGACACAAAGACAAAGTACAGTAGCGAAAAGAGAAGTAACTTTATATCAATAACATAATGACAGGGTGTACAGGTAATCATGTAGTAATAATATCAATATATAATTTGAAAATACTTAAACTTCATACAGGAGTTTCGAATTAATAAAAGTAGTATTCCTAAATTTTACTTTCCACTAAATGATATAGAGACAATTTCTTTATACAGACACTAAACATAGGCTAAAAGTTAAGTAATGTATAAATGAAAAAGCAAGTAAGCAATCAATGTTTTATAAAGCATTTGTAGGGAATTTGATAATACCTTACGAACGTCTAACTCTTAATTCAAAATTGTATAATTACAAGTTTCAAATTCGTCAGTATTATATAACATGTTCCCTTAATAACGATATCATTATACTAGATTAAATATATATTACACAAGTGCCAATTTAGCAATAGGTCTAGTGAGTAGTTCATTTACCTCTTTAAAAGATCTTATGATAACAAGTGCTCAAAAATAAAAATTGAACATTTACAAAGTCGAATTCTTTTTTAGATGTATAAAAAAAACCAGGAACGCACAAAACACAAACTAATAAAACAAATGCTTTAAGACGAGATTTGTCTCATTACACAATTTGCACAGAGCACGTATACTTGATAACGCATGGCCAAGGTTTTAAAGATGAAATTTCTATTTTTACACAATCTGTAAAGAGCACGTATACTGAATTACCCTTGGTCTTATTATTACATCCAAGGAAAATTCTAAACAGAAAGTTACTACACAAATGGCAAAAATAAAAGCTCAAGCACATGAAACGTTGGATAACAACTTTCATATTCCTGACTTGGTACTTAGATTTTTTAATGTATAAAATTGTGTTCTATGCCTAGTTTTATAGCAAGCAAATCCTTTAACTTGTATGACAGTCTCATAAAATTCCAGTATATTGTCAACAATGAGTGAACAAAAATATATAATTGTAGGTTAAAATGTAAAATATAAGGGTACAGCAGTCGACATTGTGCTTTAACTTGTACCCTATAAAAACAAACAAATATCTCAATTAAGAAAATCAAATAGACACAACGGCAAAGCACAGCAGAAAAAAAGAGATGTAACTTTATATCGATAACATAATGACAGGGTGTACAAGTCTCCAGTCACGTGAAATGAATATTACAAAAAATAGAATAAACAGTAAAAGTAATAATTTACATAGACAAATAACAGAATACTATAACGTTATAGGGATTATAAACTACATCAGTACCTAAAATCGATACTCGGGTAATGTATTGTGCAAAATGTAATCAAATTTCAATTTCAATTTTTACTCTTTTCTGTTCTGTGGCTGTTTTTTTGTCATTTTTACACAGTCCCTGTATCCAATCTCAATTTATTGCAAGTTCTAAATTTGTTTTAATCATCTTATAATGTGTTTCTTGTTTTTATGTTTCTATATGAGCATACAATATCCGAATAAAAGATCAGGGGTCTGTTGTTCAACTTGTCGTTAGTGCTAACGCGTCGTTTAAATTTCTTAATCATTCGATTAAAATTAATCATATGATTAGTGTGTTGTTCAACTTGTCGTTAATTTTAACGCGGCGTTAAAAAGGCTAAAACTGTCGTTAAACTTAATCCACCTCTTTGAGGTGTATCAAATTTTAATCATATGATTAAAACATCTAAGATGGCTGCTGTACAATATATAAATATATATATAAACATATAAATATGAGATGTTTAAGATATATTTAGCTCCTGGATAGAGATTTCAGCCATGAAAGAGCTTTAATATTTGAAAGAATCACAATATATTTGCTAGGAGTTGAGTTGAAACATAAATTGGAAAACGAGAAAACGATTTGACAAGATGGGGCGAAGGATCGCACGCACTCATTCAATGGTCATTTGATAACAGAATGAAACTGAACATTTTGGCAGATTTCCGTTTGTATTTTACCGCTCAGTGACGGTGTTGATTGCAACGACGGCCACATTATTGTGTGGAATCAATCAATAAAATATTACGCAAAACAGCTTTATAAATAATTAATGTTACCATAGCATTAATGTACAGGCCATAGGTGATTTTGGAAGCAAGTCTTTGCTAATTTCCCCATTTTTCGAAGTTCAAATAATAGCACATTCAGAAGCGCCCTTGACCTAACAGTTTACGCAGGTAAATTCTAATGGTTCAATTCGTCCCACAGATAGCTCGGACCTTATGGTTTTTTTTAATCTTTACACAGACTTTTTAAACATTATATAATGTTGTACCATTTAGTATTAAAACTTATGAGTTTGATGAGGACCCAAATGATGGGCGGATCCAGCCATTTAGGGGAAAGGGGGCCGGGGGGGGTGGGGGTCCAACAGTGCCTTAGTTAAAAGGGTTGTTCCAACCATATGTCTCTTTTCAAAGGCTTTGATTATCAAGTAAAAAGGGCTTCACGGACCCCAGTTACCCCCCCCCCCACCTGAACCTCCACTCCAATTATTTATCATTATTATTGAAAATGTTGTACCGTAAGTGTTTTATGTTAGTGATTAAGTAAAAAAAAAACGACTGTCTTAATTTCTCAACTGACGTGTAATCTACAAAATCAAGCACCTGTTATCAAGAATCTGGAAAATCTCATTTGATTTTCCGAGTGTCAGAGATATTTTAAAGAAGCAACTCACCCCCGTTGGGAAAGAGGGAGAATTTCAGTTACTAGTGCCGGTCATTCAAATAATTTGGATCAATCAATGTGACAAAACATAATATTATGTTTGATTTATATAACACTGAACTATATGCTTCTCCGGTTAGTCCAAGTAAGACATGATATTAAACTGAGACTACTATAACACATGTTATAGTAGTCTTAGTATTAAAGTAATATTAAATTGCTTCAATATTAACAATAAAGGGCATGCAAAAATCCAATAGAGAAAATTACATGGAGAATTTTATATATTTACCACACTGGACGTTAAGCAACCAACAATCAATCAATTATATATTTATCATTTGCTACATGATCGTGTTCTTAGCGACATGTACATGTAGGTCATAAATTAATTTCATTTAATGGAATCAAATCTTTATCTACTATTTGGTGCAATAGGACTCGGTTCATCGGATATTTGAGCGAGGATTTCTTGACATGTAACGGACAAAAAATTCAGGGTTAGAATTCCTAGAACAAACAAGCCGTACAGTGACAAATATTTCATATATATTTTGAACATGGAGAGGGTACCCCTGGCGTATCATTGTCATTTTGTTTAGTTTTATTTGTTACCTTATCTGACTTTGGACTTCTTTTAAGCTGGGTTTTACTATGCGTAATTTATGCTGTTCTTTATTCTACGCATTGGCTAGAGGTAAAGAGGGAGGGTTGAGATCTCTCAAAACTTATTTAACCCCAACGCATTTTTGCGCCTGTCTCAAGTCAGGAGCCTCTGGCCTTTGTTAATATTAAATGTTTTATATTGGGGGGGTCCCCTGTCCGTTCATCTTTCCGTCCGTCCGTCTTTCCGTCCCATTATGGGTATGTAGTTATTCCACATAACTCCTCATACAGTTTGAATCCAAGGAAGTTTTTACTTGGCTGTCTGTTTGTACATATATATCGAAGGTGTACATGTGGTCAGAGTTTTTATTAATATTTGCTCTTTTGGGAGATAGTTGAACTTTACACTATTGGAGTATATGCTTTTCATTTCCGGATGGATAACTCCTCCCACAGTTTGAATGCTAGGAAGTCTTCACTTTTATGACTTTTTAAACATATATACTGAAGGTGTGCATGTGGAATAGTAGATAATAAGGACATACTATATAGATGTGCATATCGACATGAAATTATGATTCAAGTTAATTTCTAGGAGTTACGCCCCTTTGAACTTATTTGCCTCAATATACTACTGCAACAGTTTGTCACCAACAACAGAATTTCATAAAACCTTTTAGATTATAAGGACATAATATGTAGATGTGCATATCGACAGGAAATTACGATTTATGTTTTTTTCTTATACAATTTTTAAGGTGTTATATCTGCGGGGGCACACTGACAATATTTCAAATAAAGTCTCATATTTACTTGTTTATAGTACAGTTACCTCAGAATGGAGTGTGTGTGTGTGGGGGGGGGGGGGGAAGCATCACTTTGTCTAGATTAATTTTTAGATCATTTATATGTTTTGGAGTTTAGTGTGACGTCCATTTTTACTGGACTAGTTCACAATTTTATTTAGGGGTCAGCTGAATCCCGCTTCCGGGTGCTGGATTTTCTCGTTGCGTTGAAGACCCGGCATTGGTGGCCTTCAGCTGCTTTATGTTTTTCGGTCAGCCGGGTCAGGTTGTTGTCTCTTTGACATTTTCCCCATTTCCATTCTCAGTTTTATCAATTAGTCTGAGACAAAGAAACGATGTAGTGGCATTATGTGATCTCATGTGTTTGATATTAATTATTTGCTGTTTGTTTCGTGTTTTTCTGCTGAAATTTGAACACGTTGAATAAATATATATAACGTCTACTTGCAAACACTTCATGCATACATATAATCGATAGCAATAAAGAGAATGTATTTCAAACAAGAAGCTGCACTTTTTGCCGAAAAAAAAAATTAGAAACATAAACATAATCAATAGTTATTTTATTCATAGTAAGCAGACATCTTTTTTTTTTTTTTTTATCTTTATATTTATTAAACCTCAATTCTATTATTTACAACAAATTTTACATATTATCACAGAAAACATAGAGTCCCTATACTACCATTCTACAGCATTCTTTCTTTTTACAACTAATAACAATCACACAAATCCTAAACTTACTTCATTATATCAATAACAGCGTATATGTATATAGATACCTTGTATTAAACAATTATTTTTAACTGTCTATTCAAATATGCAACAATGTTCATTTGTAGCGTTTGCGGATGGATTCCATTCCTGAAAACACATTCAACGAAGTCAAAGTTTTTTTTTAAATAAACAAAAAAAAACAAAAAATTAGCTTGCAACTAAGTACTTTTATACCGCAAAATAATATAACTAAATTGAATCACTCACAGAATTATACATACTTTCACGCAAACCTATCACACAAAAGACTTATAAATAACTTCATTATAATGTCGACAATTTATTACATTTCACATAGTTTATCATCAATTGAATAGCTTCCTTCGCTTTGTCCGAATAAAAATCCGTCTCTGTTATATCATCATACTGCTTAAAAAGTAATCGCAAATAATGTTCATATCTTGCATCCCGGTTATCAACCGCTTCAACAGATTTTCTATTTACATTACATGTAACTATAAGGTTCTTATTAATGATCTTTCCGATCAAAACATCACCACTTGTAAGACTTCTTTTACAAACAATTTTCCCGAATTCTTCATGTTTCGATTCTATAATATCTTTATTACAAACATCACTATTTTGTTCTTTTATTTCAATTTCTTTACTATGTTTACGTTTCACTATTTGTTTACGTTTTTCTTTACACTCTTTTGTCTCTCCTACAGGTAAATTCCTTTCGCTATTAATAACCTGTTTTACGGGTATATCAACATCATTAAATGTACATCGTTCTATATTTTTATCCACGTGTTGAATTGGAATACTATGTGTGAATGAAGAGGCTCCCATAAGGGGAATGTCTGTAATCATTGTACTTTCCTCGCATTCATCCACGGTACAAGCTTCAATGTTAATATTATCAATTACAATACTTTCATTATCATCAACGTTCAACACGTCTGTGTTACTTTGAATGAAATTAAATTCTTTCAAACGTTTATTATCTCTCTTTCTTGCCGATTCTGATTTACGTTTTACCTGCTTATTTGTATCAGTATTCGAGAACATAATCGAAATTCTTGTTTTGTCATTATCACCATGGAAACTATATGTTATTATTCCATACTCCTCACATGCACATTCTAGCGCCTTTATAAGAAACTTGGGTAATCTATCCATAACGCACAGTCAATGTTTTCATATATGAAACAAAATAAACCAACGGAGCCTCTGATCAGGTTCGATACACAATTTAGCCGTCAAAATAGATATTTCAAAACACTTATTCTCTTTAAAATAGAAGAAATTACTTACTGCAAACAAGGTCCGAAAATTATAAACATTTCACTGCTTGGAGTTCCGAGCATAACCTTGATAACAGAATCAAATATATCCTACTTTCAAAAAGACGTGTATACACTTCAGAACACTAACCGGAAGTCCAAGTATACACTTTATACAGTTTTAACTTTATATTTTAAGTCAAAGCAGACATCTTTGTTGGTTAGTTGTTGCACAATCTCATCCAAAGGTATAAGAGACAACAAAAAGGGACCAAATAAGCATCTGCTTCTTGTATGCAATCGGCTATTTGCATGTGCCTGTACTTCAGTGGTTTTCGTTTGTTGCTATATGAATTACAACTTTGTACTTACACAATTGAATATTTATAATTGTCCATCTGTATCTCCTTATGTCGTAATAACTACAAGCGATCTCAGTTCTGTTATATTGCGATCTACACCATCCGTAAAAATGACATTAAATGTTAACTTGGCATGCCATACTTGATGAAATGCGGACGTGAAAGAAAGCACTCTTCGTCTATGCGCCAAAGGAGATTTTATTCCCAACGATTTCGTCATTTGGCATGTGAAGAAGGTTCTACTAAATCAACAACATAACTGACAGGTTTTTAAAGGAATCATCATGATCTGGATATGTGAAAATTCAGGGTAAAAACATAAAAATCATGGCCCATTAATGAGGCATGCATTCTTTATATTGAGGATTGAAGACAATCACTGACATTGTTTCTGATTAAGAACAACAACATGCTGCATGATAAAAATATTCAAGTGAAATGCAAATTTTGATTATTACAAAATGTACCCTAAACCATTTCATGGTAAACAGGGACCAAACAAATCGGCATATTCTCAGGGTTTTACTTTTCACTGAAATTATTTTTCCATTTAAAAACATTTTATTATGAACTGAAAACAAAACTAAAATATCAATATGTTTCTATGAAAAATACGAACATGTAACAAGACATTTTTTCAATAATTATTGGCACCCTAAACTGTTTAAAAGAAGAATGTTATAATTTAATGCAAAAAGGGAAGTTATATAGGCCTTGATTTACAATGCATTGTGGGAAACACTTGCTAACTACCCAAACTTAATCAATGATTAAAAATTAATCGCATGATTAGTAAATACAATGATTAAAATAAGTTGAACAACGAAATTTAATCATTGTATTTACTAATCATGCGATTAACTTTTAACGACTGATTAAAATTTATCATATGATTAGTTTAATCACAAGTTGAACAACAGACCCCTAAAAACTTGTCGTAGGTGGTGAGGTTCAATCTGTGGTTTTTAAATTTAGAGTGTTCATATATAGTTGTTTCTAAATTACATTCATCGACTATGTTGATACAGAAAAAAACATCATTTCTGATTTACAGCGTTATTCGTAATCATGTAGTAACAATATCTATATTTAATTTGAAAATATTTTAACTTCATACAGGAGTTTCGAATTAAAATAAAAAAATATATTCTTTAATGTTACTTTTCACTAAATGATATAGAGACATTTTCCATGTAAAGACACTAAACATAGGCTAACAGTTAAGTGATGTATAAATTTGAAGAAATAAGTAATTAATCATTGTTTTAAAAAGCATTTGTAGGGAATTTGATAATACTAAAACGAACGTCTAACTCTCAATTCAAAGTTTTATAATTACAAATTTCAAATTCACCAGTATTATATAACATGTTCCCTTAATAACAATATCATCATACTATATTAAATATCTATTACACAAGTGCAGATTAGCAATAGGTCTAGTGAGTAATCCGTTTACCTTTTTTCAGATCTTATGACTAATGTTAAAACAAGAGTTCTTAAATAAAAAAGAACATTGTACAAAGTATTGGATTTTTTTTTACATGTTTTAAAAATACAGGGACCTCAAAAATAACAAAATAATAAAACCAACGTTTTTAAGACAATATCTTAAGATAATAATTATTACAAGGTATTTTAAAAGGCATACTACTATAATACAAGTACTCTAAGCGCTTTACTTGTTAAAATAAATACACAAATATGTACATACATATATATAAGATATGTACAGTGTCGAAAAATATGAATTTTTTTTTATGAGCCTTAGAAACGGGACGAAAAATACAAATAATTTAAACTTTCCGACCATGTACATATATTTTTTTCTGTCCTGAAAATTACTCCCAAAACTAGAAACTTTAGTTATTAAAATCATTGCCTCTAATATTGCATAGAAATCGACACAGTTTAAACGCGAACCGCGAAGAGGACTCCAAATTGAACTGGTTCAAATAAGAAATATCCACATTATGAGTTGCTCAACAAGGTATCAGGGTAACAGAATATTTTATTTGTACAAGTGCAAATTAAGCAAAAATATATTTGTGTACCCTTAATTTGTACAAAAGTTGGTTAAATGCAGGATAAATGATACTACAAAGTTAAAAATAGATTTAAAAGCAAACAACATCAAATCAAGTTTAAACAGTTAAAACTCTGAAAAAAATTACCAAATTGGTTAAAGAGAAATTAAAAGAATTATCTTTGCACAATCTGCACTTGATCACACTTGATCTTATTCTACGATTCAACATTTCATTTCAACAGACGGAAGGAATAGAAAGTTTAATGACAAAAATACTCAAATCCAAAGCAACTTCTAAATGGTAATCCCTAAGGGAATGGCAAAATAAAAAATCTCAAACACATGAATGGATAACAACTGTTATATTCTTGACTTGGTACAGGCATATGAATAGATAACAACTGTTATATTCTTGCCTTGGTACAGGCATATGAATGGATAACAACTGTTATATTCTTGACTTGGTACAGACACATGAATGGATAACAACTGTTATATTCTTGACTTGGTACCGACACATGAATGGATAACAACAGTTATATTCTTGACTTGGTACAGGCACATGAATGGATAACAACAGTTATATTCTTGACTTGGTACAGTCACATGAATGGATAACAACAGTTATATTCTTGACTTGGTACAGTCACATGAATGGATAACAACTGTTATATTCTTGACTTGGTACAGGCACATGAATGGATAACAACAGTTATATTCTTGACTTGGTACAGGCACATGAATGGATAACAACAGTTATATTCTTGACTTGGTACAGTCACATGAATGGATAACAACAGTTATATTCTTGACTTGGTACAGTCACATGAATGGATAACAACAGTTATATTCTTGACTTGGTACAGGCACATGAATGGATAACAACAGTTATATTCTTGACTTGGTACAGTCACATGAATGGATAACAACAGTTATATTCTTGACTTGGTACAGTCACATGAATGGATAACAACAGTTATATTCTTGACTTGGTACAGGCAAATGAATGGATAACAACTGTTATATTCTTGACTTGGTACAGACACATGAATGGATAACAACTGTTATATTCTTGACTTGGTACAGGCATTTTTTTGTTGGAAATGGTGAACTATATCTGATTTTAAAGCTAGCTAAACTTCTAACTTGTATATGACAGTAGCATAAAATTCCAATATATTGACAATGATGAGTGAACAAAACAAACAGGCATTACAGCTAAAATTGTCAAAAATAGGAGTAGAGCAGTTAACATTGTGATTTGATCTAATCTCTATAAGAAACAAACAAATATAGCATTAAAGAAAAACATAAGAGCATATAGACAAAGCAAATAAACAAATACGAAAGACAAGAATACAACATTAGCCACAGCACAACAACACAATAACAGGATGTCCCGACCTACGATAAATGGATAGTACCAGAAATAATATAAAAAGTAAAAGTAATTAATAACAAAAACAAATAACAGAATACTATAACACGTTATAAAGATTATAAACAACATCAGTACCTAGAATCTATACTCGGTTGATGTATCTCATTACAGTATAAACAGCTGATAAAACTGTCAATCAAAGGCTTTTTATTCTTTTTGGTATTGTTGGTGTTGTTACTTTCTTGATTATTGGCTCTATATTGGAAAAGTTCTTCCGAAAAGCAAAATAACACCAGCCAAATTTTTGAGTAACAAGCGTGTAAGAACAATCAATCTATAAACAGGTACCATTACATGTATTTCAATAAAACATCTTTTGTCCAAACTAATATAAAAAGGTGAATATTACTGTTGATTCATTGTTATAAGAATGGTGCATTGAGTACTGATATTATTTGTTTATCGGTTTTAAAGTAAAATATAAATCAACTTAACATTTTCTGTCCATTGACACACTTAATTCTGCAAACAATACATGCAAACAGAAGCATTTCATATAAGTAATAACCAAATGATCTAGAAAAAAAACTACTGTTATGATATGCTTTCAAAACAGATTCAATGGATTTCAATGGGAGTGTTGAATTATAAATCAATACTTACAATTATTACAGTTTACATCTTTCAGTCAACGTACAATTGTTACAGTATACATCTTTCAGTCAACTTACATTTATTACAGTTTACATCTTTCAGTCAACTTACATTGATTTACAACTAATGGGTCCATGCCACTGCTGGTGGAGTTTTAATTCCCTGAGGTTATCAACATCCCAGTAGTAAGTACTTCTGTGCTGACAAGAATTATCCTTGATATGGTCATATTTATAAATCAACTGGTTACCAAACATTTCAATTTTTGAAATACTAAAGCTTTTCTACCTCAGGAAAAGGTAACCTAAGCTGTATTTGGCAAAAGTTTTAGGAATTTTGGTCCTCAATGCTCTTGTACTTTGTACTTTATTTTGTCTTTTTAACTTTTTTTGATTCGAGCGTCACTGATGAGTTTTTTGAAAACGAAACGCGCGTCTGGCGTAAATACAAAATTTAACCTTGGTATCTATGATGAGTTAATTTGTTTATATCCCACCAGAAGTATTAGAAATGCACACTCGTGCATGTCCACACTATACGGACTTCATATACAGAAGTGTGCTCCTTACACAGAAACTGCGTCAACAAAGTTATGAGGAGGACAGATCAAAATTGAAACTCCGTAAATTTTATGGACACCATCAAGAATTAGTTGATCCATACGATGTGTCTTTGACCAAACTAGCTAAGGACATATTTACCACATTGTAGATTGTGGTTTGTCATTACGTCGTCTAATCTTTTAATGACCGAACGTGACTTATTTCCGATTGTGACTGTTTTGCTGAGTGTAAATTCGCATTACTATAAGACGTGTTACGGTACTTATCTATCCCAAATTCATTTATTTAGTTAAATGTTATATTTGTAATTTTCATCGGATTTTGTCAAATTGGTTGACGTCTTTTCTATTATATTCATGTGTTATGGTAAAGAAAATTAATCACCGCCTTCATTTATTAGTTTTGATTTTGTTCAACGTAATCTGTACGATATGTTTGTTATGTTTGAAGTTAGATTCAAAACAAACCGGCCATCTATATAATATAGTTAATAGCTATTATACCCTTTTTTTTACTTTCGAACTTTTATATCTGGGCGTCAATGCGAAGTCTTGTGTGGACGAGGCGCGTTTTTGACGTATTGAATTTTAAACCTGATGCCTTTTGCTATCTTTTATTCATGTGTTTCTTTGCATAATATGTGCTCCTATTTATTTGTATTGTAGTCCTGTATTATTATGTTGTCAATTTAATGTTATATTTAACAATGCCATTACAGTGTGAGGTTTGGCATGCCACAAAACCAGGTTCAACCCACCATTTTTTTTTTTTAAAATGTCCTGTACCAAGTCAGGAAAATGACCATTGTTATATCATAGTTCGTTTCTGTGTGTGTAACATATTTACGTTGAGTTTCCGTTGTGTCGTTTGTTTTCTCCTATATTTGAGTGTGACTTCACATTACTATAAGACGTGTCACGGTACTTTTCTATCCCAAATTCATGTATTTGGTTTTGATGTTATATTGGTTATTCTCATCGGATTTTGTCGAATTCTTAGTCAGTTGCTGCGTGTGTTACATTTTAATGTTGTGTCGTTGTTTTCCTCTTATATTTAATGCGTTTCCTTAGTTTTAGTTTGTTACCCCGATTTTGTTTTTGTCCATAGATTTACGAGTTTTGAACAGAGGTATACTACTGTTGCCTTTATTTATTAATCTAAAAGTTAAACGGCCATATAAAAGACAAGATGTATGCATTTAATGATTACAATTATATATACTCATGCATTACTACTATTATATGTTTAGTCTTAGTTGTATTGTATACAACAACTTAGAACAGTTAGTTATGATGTATATCTCTGTAGTAATCTTTGCTAATGCATGTATAATTCATTATTTAGATGAGTAATACTTTAAATATTTGCTCCTTGAACTGCCAAGGGCGAGGCAAAAAAGAAAAACGAGATAGACTATATATCTGGTGTGAAAATCAAAAACGTGACATCTTATTTATTCAAGAGTCCCATTTCACTGATAAAAACATAACTATAATAAATAGTGAAACTAAATGTAAGATATACCATAGCTTTGGCAATTCCCTAACTAGGGGTGTTTCAATTTTAATTAAAGATAACATAAATCACAAAATAATAAATGAAATTAAAGATGGAAGGGTAGATTTATTCTAATTAATGTAGAACTCGATAATAACATCTTCACTTTAGTAAATGTATATGCACCAAATATACAAAAAAATAGAAATTCTTTCTTCAAAAAAATAAACAACTTAATTGAAAATCATAGATTAGGCATTTTAATACTTGGAGGGGATACAAATGAAAGTCTGACTGAAAACGACAGAAAAAGTACGAGTACACAAAAATTTAATAAACCTGTAAATAGTTTGAAAATATTAATAAAAAAAAAACACAAATTAGCTGATATATGGAGAGAAATTAACCCAAACAAAAGACAATTTACCTGGAGAAGGAAAAAATAACTTTAACATAGCAAGCAGAATAGATTATTTTCTTATCAGCTCCGATATAAGACCACATATTACAGCAGCAGATATAAGACCGGCTGTTATTTCTTACACTGATCATCAGGCAATTTCGTTAAAGCTAAGACACAAAGCACGAAGCAGAGGCCGAGGTTTCTTTAAAATTAATAACAGTATATTGGATGACACACAATATCAAAATCTCATTAATAATTTAATTCAAACATACAAACAAAAAATACTTACTACGGCTGTTGATCCTCGAGTTAAGTGGGATGTTTTTAAAGCTGAAGTAAGAGACATAACCATTAAATACTGTAAGCAAAAAACAGCTGAAAATAAAAATGAAATAATTAAATTAGAACTGTCATTAAAAAGATTAAATGAAAATGTAGAAAACTTACAGAATAATAATGCTCATAATAGAATAAATAATGCTGAGAAAAAACTAGAGAACCTTTACATAAATGAAGCAAAGGGAGCTCAGATTAGATCGCGTGTAAAATGGACAGAAGAAGGAGAAAAAAACACAAAATTGTTTATAGGCCTTGAAAAATCCAGACAAACTCATAAAAATATTTGTGCACTTACGAATGAAAAAGGAGAAATTATAACAGATTCATCTGAAATTTTAAAGTTAGAAAAAACCTTTTACGAAAATTTATATAAAAGTACAAATCCCAATGAAAATGAAATAAAAAAATATATAACAGAAACAAAAGTAGATAAAACTCTTTCTCATGAGGAAACTCAAAATCTAGAAGGGGAGCGTACCATAAAGAATGTACAGAAGCTATTAAATCTATGAAACTAAATAAATCACCAGGTATTGACAGGGTCAGTGTAGAATTTTATCGAACCTTCTGGACAAATTTAAAAGAAATTGTTGTTAAAGTATTTAACACATGCTATCAAAAAGAAGAAATGAACACACTACAAAAAACAGAGGAGTCTCTTTATTATATAAAAAAGGAAACCCACTTCTTTTGGACAACTATAGACCAATTACTTTACTCAAAGTTGACACAAACCGTGTGGCATACTCTTTAGCACAACGTCTTAAACCAATACTAACTAAATCATCCATAGTGACCAAAATGGTTACATAAAAAAAGGTATATAGGTTTCAACATTCGTCAAATTCAAGACATAATAGACCACGCAGAATACTTTAATTTTGAAGGAGAATTGCTCTTTATAGATTTTTCCAAAGCCTTTGACTCATTGGAATGGCCATTTATGTATGAAGCACTCAAGAAATTTGGCCTTCCAAATCCTTTTATTAAATGGGTTAAGACTCTGTACAAAGATATAACCGGTTGTATGTTAAACAATGGGTGGGTCTCATCACCATATAACATTAAACGCGGTATTAGGCAAGGCTGACCGTTAAGTTCCCTGATTTTTGTTATTGCCGTAGAAATTTTGTCCTGCAGAATAAGACAAGACAACAACATCTAAGTTTTTCAAATTAAGCTAGATACTAAAACACATAGTTTAAAGATTTCTCAATTAGCTGATGACACGACACTTTTTCTAAAATCAAAAGATGAAGTACGTCACTCTCTAAATAATATTGAAATCTTTGGAACACTATCAGATTTAAAATTAAATAGATCAAAAACGGAGCGCATTTGGTTGGGAAAATTAAAACATTGTAAAGATAAGTTTGAAAATATAACATGGACTAAAGGACCAATAAAAAGTCTAGGAGTTTATTTTGGAACAGATCGAGCTGAATGTGATAAGCTGAATACTGAAAAAATAATACAGAAATGTGACAAATTAATAAATTATTGGAAAAAAATAAATCTTATAATGATAGGTAAAATAACAGTTGTAAAATCTCTTCTTATACTAAACCTTACATATTTAGCGTCAGTCACAAACCTACCACATGAATTCATTCAACAGTTTAAAATTCTTATCTACAATTTTATATGGGATGGTAAACAAGAAAACGTCAAACGAACCACATTAAGCAAAGATACTACTGATGGAGGGCTTAAGATGACAGATATAGACAATTATATAACTGCACTACAAATAGCATGGATCAAAAGACTTACTGCAGATGATTTTGCTAACTGGAAAGTAATTCCAATATTTTACTTCAATAAATTTGGTGCTAATTTCATGCTACTTTACAAGAATACAGACAACATTTACTCTATACAAAACCTACATAAAACTTTACCAAAATTCTACTTAGAAATTGTAAAGTCTTGGTTCAAAGTACAAAATTTAAATAATACCAAACTCAATATGAATTTTAAAAACATTAGACAACAAATCTTATGGGGAAACAAACTGATAACACTTCAAGGAAAGTGTTTAGTTTTTGATAAAATGGATTAAAGAAGGTAATATATATGTTAATGATATAATTGACCAAAATGGTAACATCTCTCAAGAAATAATATCTAATAAAATATCCTCAAAATCCAATTTAATGTTTGAAATTTCAAAACTTAAATATGCTATACCAAATGAATGGCTCAAGGTACTTAAATCAGAAAAATCAATAAAATCAAAAATTAAAAATAAACTTAACCTTTGCATTAATACAAAAGAAAAAAAAGTAATAAGTTTACAAGTAATGGAAACAAAACAGATATACACACACATTAACAGTGGAAATGAAGACACGCCTTTAGGTTTCTTTAAATGGAAACGAGTACTAAATTTAGATTCTTTAATCCCAATTAAATCTATGCTAATCTTTGTATTTACTTATTTAAAAGATAACAGATTAAAAATATTTAAATGGAAATTGCTGCATCATATCCTTCTTTGTAAAAAGTCAAAAACAGAATTGATATAATTCAAATGTTTTTGAATTCAACATGTAGTTTATTTTCCGACTAAATATTTTTATGAAGGACACTGAGTACAAAGAACTATCGTTTGCTTCGTATGAATATTAATTTATTTCAAAGATGTAAAATGTCGCTTAAAAAACACAACAGCTTTAACGAAAATCAAATGTCCTCTAAGTAAACACAACTATATTTTTATCTTTGTTTTTCGGACATATATGTGATATTTTGTTTCATGGACACTATAACAGTATAATTAGAAAATATATGACACTTTAATTTTCAACTGATTAATGTCATTGACAAATTCAACATGCATATTCAAGACAACAACAGGCAATTAAGGGCAGCAGTAGAAAACTGCTGATCAATATTCACCAATCAATTAGGAATAAACAAATCGGGGTCGAAATACCAAAACCGTAGAAATCATATAGACTATAAGAGAGAGAAACAGAAACACTGACCTTATAGAAAATAAATGTCAACATACATAGAAACGTTGATAATAACTGCCATATTCCTGCCTTGGTGCATGACATTCACGACAGGACGTTCCTTAGAATTTGATAAACAATTGTTTGTACTAGACCTTCTCGAAGACAGAAGCATTATGCAAGCCCATTCGATAACAGTCTACAAAAGATAACAGTCCATTTGATGACAAATGTCTTCCTATCTGCTGACAAATTAATCAAATAGTATGTTACCATAACGTACAACATACACATCTATAGTCTGGTCGGGTATGTTTAATTTGTTGTTATACGTAATAGCATTAAGTGGAATTGACGTTCAGTCTCCATCGAAAGACAGGTCTATTCACGAAACGTAAAAAAAAAAAACTTTAGGGAAAATTTGAAAATATTTAATAGAGAGTCTTTGAATAATGCATCAACAACACATTCTCAAAATCAATCAAACATAAAAAAGTTTTTTTATGGTAATTAAATATCTGTATAGCATGATAAGAATAAAGGATATATAAGGTTAATGTCATTGATCCATCGACCAAATGACTCAAGTAATCAACAGACATCTAAAATTGAAAGCAGATTAGCAACTAAAATTGTCACGTTCTAATTTGCATTGATTCTCGATGATCAGTTGTCAAAGATTAGCTTTTGTTTATTTATATGAATAGTTTATTATCGTACATGTATGTACACTTGTTGCAAAGTATATAGATATAAGATATAGTACAATATAAAGACAAAGCAATATTTCATGTTTACATCGTTAGTAGTGATCATGTAGTATTAATATCTATAATTTGAAAATATTTTGACTTCACATGGGAGCTTTGAATTAAAAAAAAGCAGCATTCTTTAAGTTTACTTTCTTCTAAATATTATAGAGACAATTTCCCTTTAAAGACGGCTAAGAGTCTAGTTATGTAACGATTTGAGAGAGCAAGTAATTCATCATTGTTTTGAAAACAATTTCTAGGGAATTTGATGATTACAAAACGAACATCTAATTCTTGATTAAAAATTTCATAATTACATGTTACAAATCTATCAGCAATATATACCATGTTCCCTTAAGAAAGATACTATTATACTATATTAAAATTCAATTACACAAGAGCAGATTTATCAATAGGTCTTATAAGTAATCCATTTTCCTCCACTAAGATTTTATGAATAATTTAATAACAAGTGCTCAAAAAATAAAAAATTGAACATTTACAAAGTCGAATTGTTGTTAGATGTATAAAAAAAAAACAGGAACGCTCAAAACACAAATTAATAAAACAAACGTTTTAAGATTTTTCTCTTTACACAATTTGTACAGAGCACGTACTCTTGATAACGCATGACCAAGGTTTTAAAGATGAAATTTCTATTTTTACATAATCTGTAGAGACCACGTATACTGAATCACACTTGGTCTTATTCTTACATCCAGATTTTCATTTGTTTTCAAAATAAGAAAGGAAGAGAAAGTAGGGTAAACAAACTACTTAAATCCAAGAAAAATTCTAAACAGAAAGTTACTACACAAATGGCAAAAGTAAAAGCTCAAGCACATAAATTGATTGGATAACGACTGTCTTATTCCTCACTTGGTACTTGAATTTTTTAATGTAGACAAATGTGGAATATACCTGGTTTTATAGCAAGCAAAACCTTAAACTTTTGAGACCGTCTGATACAATTCCAGTCTATTGTCAACAATGTGTGAACAAAACAAACAATAATTGTAGGTCAAAATGTTAAAAATTAGGGTACAGCAATCAACATTGTAATTTAACTTTTACACTAAAAAACATCAACTAAGAAAAACTTCCAGACACAAAGACACAGTAGCAAAAAGAGAAGTAACTTTATATCAATAACATAATGACAGGGTGTACAAGTCTCCAGTCACGTGAAATGAATATTACAAAAAATTGAATAAACAGTAAAAGTAATAATTTACATAGACAAATAACAGAATACTATAAAACGCTATAAAAATTATAAACAATATCAGTATCTAGAATCTATACTCGGTTAATGTATCTTTATGTTTAAATGTAACCAAATTTCAATTTTTACCTTTTGCTGTTTTTTTTTGTCATTTTTAAACAGTCACCGTATCCAATCTCAATTTAATTCAAATTCTCAATTTGTTTTAATCATCTTATAATGTGTTTCTTGTTTTTATGTTTCTATATGAGCATACAATATCTGAATAAAAGATCTGAAAACTTGTCGTAGGTGGTGAGGTTCAATCTGTGTTATTTAAATTTAAAGTGTTCATATATAGTTGTTTCCAAATTACATTCATCGACTATGTTGATACAGAAAAAACATCATTTCTGCTTTACAGCGTTATTCGTAATCATGTAGTAATAATATTTATATTTGAAAATATTTTAACTACATACAGGAGTTACGAATTAAAATAAAAAAATATATTCTTTAATGTTACTTTCCACTAAATGATATAGAGACATTTTCCATGTAAAGACACTAAACATAGGCTAAAAGTTAAGTAATGTATTAATGAAAAAGCAAGTAATTAATCATTGTTTTAAAAAGCATTTGTAGGAAATTTGATAATACTTAAACGAACGTCTAACTCTCAATTCAGAATTGTATAATTACAAGTTTCAAATACATAAGTATTATATAACATGTTCCCTAAATAACGATATCATCATACTATATTAAACATCTATTACACAAGTGTAGATAAGCAATAGGTCTAGTGAGTAATCCATTTACCTCTTTAAAAGATCTTACGACTAATGTTATAACAAGTGCTCAAAAATAAAAATTGAACAATTATAAAGTTGAATTTGTTTTTTAGATGTATAAAAAAACCAGGAACGCACAAAACACAAACTAATAAAACAAATGCTTTAAGACGAGATTTGTCTCATTACACAATTTGTACAGAGCACGTATACTTGATAACGCATGGCCAAGGTTTTAAAGATGAAATTTCTATTTTTACACAATCTGTAAAGAGCACGTGTAGCGCCGACCGTTTATTAAGTTTACCAATTTCAAAGCAATGAATAAAAAACTGGTGTAAAATATATTCCGTTTATTATAACAGAAATAAATGTGAAATGTATTGCAATTTACAATAAATAGTATTTAAATAGTCTCTATGTGTTTAATTACCTATAAAATAACTAATCTGTGAAGTTATATATATTCTGAAGTTCGTTTCTGAAAACAGCTGATCGTTGGCAATCCAAATTTAAAACTGACTATAGTCGACCTAGTTTACAAAGTGAATACACAAAAATAGATATTCCCTACGTCCGGTTAACGGTTACAATGTAAACATGAACGCTGTGTAGCAAAAAACTACAATTATGAAAGATTATCGTTATAAATGAATGTGTAAAAGGTAATTCCATACAACTTTAACATATATAAATGATTTGTTATGCAGTTCCTATGAAAATTACTCCGCATAACATCTGAGTCGCGAATGACAACCTAAAATGTGCTACGAACTCCCGGTAAAATCATTACCAAAATTTTGCCGGAATTATGAAATATAAAAATGAACTGCACAAACTATTTGCATTAAACAACGTAATAACTTCTATCACGCAAATAAATTAAGTTAATTAGCTTTGGCACAACACTGCCTCCCGTCAAATAAAGAATTCTGTCCGCAGAATTAAAATTAACAATTTAATATTTATCAAGCTTTTTGAAAAAGTTATTCATGAATTCAATCAATATTAGCACTAACCAAAAAGAAATCATCAAAATGAAAAATTTAATTAATTAACCTCTTCCTTAAAATGTTTAGGAAACATTTCTTATTCATACAAATATACAAATATATATATATGCGCAATAAAATAATATTCAATATTTAACAACAATGTTTATGAAAATAAAATGTTTATCTGAAGTTAAGTTTTCTTTTTATTGGAAGTGAAATTACACTCTTAATTTTCTTTGTGCAAATGTTTTCATTTTCTAATTTCTTTTCCGATGACTTCAGATCTTTCTTTAGCTCTTCTTTTCTCTTTTCCAGTCTTTGTATAAAATTTCCGAATCTTAGGCATTCAAATTTGTGTCTTTCCTCCAATTCTTTTATTTCCTTCTTGTGGGTTTCTTCCATGCTTCTGTTATCTTCCCTGTGTTTTTCCTCCATTTCTTTTATTTTGTTTTTAAGTTCCTCAATTTGTTCATCCCTTTCATCTACCTCTACTTCCATAATGGCAACTTCTTCCTCGCTGATGGTGATTTCCTCATCATAATCTGGGATGAATTCTTCCTCAAATTTCTCTTTAATTTCTGATTTTAGTGTTGAAGGTGTAATTAAGGGTGTTGTTTTAATAAAAAATGTCACTACCAATCTTTACATTATATGGGTTTGTAGACTTACGAAAGGTATGTACAGCAGAATCCTCTCTGAGAGGCTTTCCTGCCATGGCATTAGCATGATTTCTCCATTTTCCCTCAGTTAGTGCCTTAAAGTTGCAGATATTACATAGATAGGGAATTTGGTTATTTGGAGTATGTCTAAACATAAAGTGTTGCACAGCTCCTTTCTTGTTTAAATGTACAAAATCACAAAGCCTACACTTCCATACTTTGGTTCCTATGACGTCTGACATTCTATAAATATTAAGGATGCCCAAATCATTAAGTTTCCTGAAATCTAAGCACCACCTAACAGTGTTGTCTTTCTTCCGAACAAGTACGACATTGGAAGCCCATGCTGATTTAGATGGCTGGATTATCCCCTGTTCCAATTGTTCATCTTGGTTCTTCTTATCTTCATTATCAAATGCTGCTGGTGTTCTTCTTAGTGGTTGTCTAATAGGAGCAGCCCCAGCTGTATCGATTCTATGTTTGACTAGGGAACATGTTCCCAAATCTGTTTTTGAAGAGGCAAAAGCCATACTGTTCTTCTGTAAAACTTCAGCTAGTTTTTCTTTTATTTCTTTTATAACGTTGGATAACAATTGTCATATTCCTGACATTTGTACTTAAATTTTTTAATGTATAAAATTGTGTTCTATGCCTAATTTTATAGCAAGCAAAACCTTTAACTTGTATGACAGTCTCATAAAATTCCAGTATATTGTCAACAATGAGTGAACAACAATATATAATTGTAGGTTAAAATGTAAAAAATAAGGGTACAGCAGTCAACATTGTGCTTTAACTTGTACCCTATAAAAACAAACAAATATCTCAATTAAGAAAATAAAATAGACACAACGGCAAAGCACAGCAGAAAAAAAGAGATGTAACTTTATATCAATAACATAATGACAGGGTGTACAAGTCTCCAGTCACGTGAAATGAATATTACAAAAAATAGAATAAACAGTAAAAGTAATAATTTACATAGACAAATAACAGAATACTATAACGTTATAGGGATTATAAATTACATCAGTACCTAGAATCGATTCTCGGGTAATGTATTGTGCAAAATGTAATCAAATTTCAATTACAATTTTTACTCTTTTCTGTTCTGTGGCTGTTTTTTTTTTTTTGGTAATTTTTACACATTCCCTGTATCCAATCTCAATTTATTTCAAGTTCTAAATTTGTTTTAATCATCTTATAATGTGTTTCTTGTTTTTATGTTTCTATATGAGCATACAATATCCCAATAAAAGATCACGGGTCTGTTGTTCAACTTGTCGTTAGTGCTAACGCGTCGTGTAAATTTCTTAATCATTCGATTAAAATTAGTCATATGATTAGTGTGTTGTTCAACTTGTCGTTAATTTTAACGCGGCGTTAAAAAGGCTAAAACTGTCGTTAAACTTAATCCACCTGTTTGAGGTGTATCAAATTTTAATC
The DNA here is from genome assembly GCF_965363235.1 of Mytilus galloprovincialis. Taxonomy (NCBI): domain Eukaryota; kingdom Metazoa; phylum Mollusca; class Bivalvia; order Mytilida; family Mytilidae; genus Mytilus; species Mytilus galloprovincialis. Next base: position 2,332,110 of record NC_134838.1, on the reverse strand, counting down.
ATATGATTAAAACATCTAAGATGGCTGCTGTACCAATTTAAATATGAGATGTTTAAGATATATTTAGCTCCTGGATAGAGATTTCAGCCATGAAAGAGCTTTAATATTTGAAAGAGCACAATATATTTGCTAGGAGTTGAGTTGAAACATAAATTGGAAAACGATTTGACAAGATGGGGCGAAGGATCGGACGCACTCATTCAATGGTCATTTGATAACAGAATGAAACTGAACATTTCGGCAGATTTCCGTTTGTATTTTACCGCTCAGTAACGGTGTTGATTGCATCGATGGCCACATTATTGTGCGGAATCAATCAATAAAATCTTACGCAAAACAGCTTTATAAATAATTAATGTTACCATAGCATTAATGTACAGGCCATAGGTGATTTTGGAAGCAAGTCTTTGCTAATTTCCCCATTTTTCGAAGTTCAAATAATAGCACATTCAGAAGCGCCCTTGACCTAACAGTTTACGCAGGTAAACTCTAATGGTTCAATTCGTCCCACAGATAGCTCAGACCTTATGTTTTTTTTTTTTAATCTTTACACAGAGTTTTTAAACATTATATAATGTTTTACCATTTAGTATTGAAATTTATGAGTTTGATGAGGACCCAAATGATGGGCGGATCCAGCCATTTAGGGGAAAGGGGGCCCGGGGGGGTGGGGGTGGGGGTTCCAACAGTGCCTTAGTTAAAAGGGTTGGTCCAACCATATGTCTCTTTTCAAAGGCTATGATTATCAAATAAAAAGGGCTTCACGGACCCCAGTTACCCCCCTCCTGAACCTCCACTCCAATTATTTATCATTATTATTGAAAATGTTGTACCGTAAGTGTTTTATGTTAGTGATCTAGTAAAAACACAACTGTCTTAATTTCTCAACTGACGTGTAATATACAAAATCATAATATTATGTTTGATTTATATAACACTCAACTATATGCTTCTCCGGTTAGTCCAAGTAAGACATGATATTAAACTGAGACTACTATAACACATGTTATAGTAGTCTTAGTATTAAAGTAATATTAAATTACTTCAATATTAACAATAAAGGGCATGTAAAAATCCAATAGAGAAAATTACATAGAAGATTTTATATATTTACCACACTGGACGTTAAGCAACCAACAATCAATCAATTATATATTTATCATTTGTTATATGATCGTGTTTTTAGCGACATGTACATGTAGGTCATAAATTAATTTAATTTAATGGAATCAAATCTTTATCTACTATTTGGTGCAATAGGACTCGGTTCATCGGATATTTGAGCGAGGATTTCTTGACATTTAACGGATAAAAAATTCAGGGTTAGAATTCCTAGAACAAACAAGCCGTAAAGTGACAAATATTTCATGTATATTTTGAACATGCAGAGGGTGCCCCTGGCGTTTCATTGTCATTTTGTTTAGTTTTATTTGTTACCTTATCTGACTTCGGACTTCTTTTAAGCTGAGTTTTTCTATGCGTAATTTATGTTGTTCTTTATTCTACGCATTGGCTAGAGGTAAAGAGGGAGGGTTGAGATCTCTCAAAACTTATTTAACCCCAACGCATTTTTGCGCCTGTCTCAAGTCAGGAGCCTCTGGCCTTTGTTAATATTAAATGTTTTATATTGGGGGGGGGGGGGGTTCCCCTGTCCGTTCATCTTTCCGTCCGTCCGTCTTTCCGTCCCATTATGGGTATGTAGTTATTCCACATAACTCCTCATACAGTTTGAATCCAAGGAAGTTTATACTTGGCTGTCTGTTTGTACATATATATCGAAGGTGTGCATGTGGTCAGAGTTTTTATTAATATTTGTTCTTTTGGGAGATAGTTGAACTTTACACTATTGGAGTATATGCTTTTCATTTCCGGATGGATAACTCCTCCCACAGTTTGAATGCTAGGAAGTCTTCACTTTTATGACTTTTTAAACATATATACTGAAGGTGTGCATGTGGAGCAGTAGATAATAAGGACATACTATATAGATGTGCATATCGACATGAAATTATGATTCAAGTTAATTTCTAGGAGTTACGCCCCTTTGAACTTATTTGCCTCAATATACTACTGCAACAGTTTGTCACCAACAACAGAATTTCATAAAACCTTTTAGATTATAAGGACATACTATGTAGATGTGCATATCGACAGGAAATTATGATTTATGTTTTTTTCTTATACAATTTTTAAGGTGTTATATCTGCGGGGGCACACTGACAATATTTCAAATAAAGTCTCATATTTACTTCTTTATAGTACAGTTACCTCAGAATGGAGTGTGTATGTGTGTGGGGGGAAAGCATCACTTTGTCTAGATTAATTTTTAGATCATTTATATGTTTTGAGTTTAGTGTGATGTCCATTTTTACTGGACTAGTTCACAATTTTATTTAGGGGTCAGCTGAATCCCGCCTCCGGGTGCTGGATTTTCTCGTTGCGTTGAAGACCCGGCATTGGTGGAGAAGTGTTTATAACTTCTAAAGGGTTTAAAAGAATATACTGTTATTTTAGAATAGATGAATTTGCTGAACGTCTACTTGCAAACACTTCATGCATACATATAATCGATAGCAATAAAGAGAATGTATTTCAAACAAGAAGCTGCACTTTTTGCCGAAAAAAAAAAATAGAAACATAAACATAAGCCATAGTTATTTTATTCATAGTAAGCAGCCATCTTTGTTGGTTAGTTGTTGCACAATCTCATCCAAAGGTATAAGAGACCACACAAAAGGGACCAAATAAGCATCTGCTTCTTGTATGCAATCGGCTATTTGCATGTGCCTGTAATTCAGTGGTTTTCGTTTGTTGCTATATGAATTACAACTTTGCACTTACACAATTGAATATTTATAATTGTCCATCTGTATCTCCTTATGTCGTAATAACTACAAGAGATCTCAGTTCTGTTATATTGCGATCTACACCATCCGTAAAAATGATCTTAAATGTTAACTTGGCATGCCATACTTGATGAAATGCGGACGTGAAAGAAAGCACTCTTCGTCTATGCGTCAAAGGAGATTTTTTCCCAACGATTTCGTCATTTGGCATGTGAAGAAGGTTCTACTAAATCAACAACATAACGGACAGGTTTTTAAAGGAATCATCATGATCTGGATATGTGAAAATTCAGGGTAAAAACATAAAAACATGGCCCATTAATGAGGCATGCATTCTTTATTTTGAGGATTGAAGACAATCACTGACATTGTTTCTGATTAAGAACAACAACATGCTGCATGATAAAAATATTCAAGTGAAATGCAAATTTTGATTATTACAAAATGTACCCTAAACCATTTCATGGTAAACAGGGACCAAACAAATCGGCATATTCTCAGGGTTTTACTTTTCACTGAAATTATTTTTCCATTTAAGAAGTTGAACAACAGACCACTGAAAACTTGTCGTTGGTGGTGAGGTTCAATCTGTGTTATTTAAATTTAGAGTGTTCATATATAGTTGTTTCCAAATTACATTTATCGACTATGTTGATACAGAAAAAACATCATTTCTGATTTACAGCGTTATTCGTAATCATGTAGTAATAATATTTATATTTGAAAATATTTTAACTTCATACAGGAGTTTCGAATTAAAATAAAAAAAATATATTCTTTAATGTTACTTTCCACTAAATGATATAGAGACATTTTCCATGTAAAGACACTAAACATAGGCTAAAAGTTACGTAATGTATTAATGAAAAAGAAAGTAATTATCATTGTTTTAAAAGGATTTGTATGGAATTTGATAATACTTAAACGAACGTCTAACTCTCAATTCAAAGTTTTATAATAACAAGTTTCAAATACATCAGTATTATATAACATTTTCCTTAAATAACGATATCATCATACTATATTAAATTTCTATTACACAAGTGTAGATAAGCAATTGGTCTAGTGAGTAATCCATTTACCTCTTTAAAAGATCTTATGACTAATGTTATAACAAGTGCTCAAAAATAAAAATTGAACATTATAAAGTTGATTTTTTTTTAGATGTATAAAAAAACCAGGAACGCACAAAACACAAACTAATAAAACAAATGCTTTAAGACGAGATTTGTCTCATTACACAATTTGTACAGAGCACGTATACTTGATAACGCATGGCCAAGGTTTTAAAGATGAAATTTCTATTTTTACACAATCTGTAAAGAGCACGTGTAGCGCCGACCGTTTATTAAGTTTACCAATTTCAAAGCAATGAATAAAAAACTGGTGTAAAATATATTTCGTTTATTATAACAGAAATAAATGTGAAATGTATTGCAATTTACAATAAATAGTATTTAAATAGTCTCTATGTGTTTAATTACCTATAAAATAACTAATCTGTGAAGTTATATATATTCTGAAGTTCGTTTCTGAAAGCAGCTGATCGTTGGCAATCCAAATTTGAAACTGACTATAGTCGACCTAGTTTACAAAGTGAATACACAAAAATAGATATTCCCTACTTCCGGTTAACGGTTACAATGTAAACATGAACGCTGTGTAGCAAAAGACTACAATTATGAAAGATTATCGTTATAAATGAATGTGTAAAAGGTAATTCCATACAACTTTAGCATATATAAATGATTTGTTATGCAGTTCCTATGAAAATTACTCTGCATAACATCTGAGTCGCGAATGACAACCTAAAATGTGCTACGAACTCCCGGTAAAATCATTACCAAAATATTGCCGGAATTATGAAATATAAAAATGAACTGCACAAACTATTTGCATTAAACAACGTAATAACTTCTATCACGAAAGTAAATTAAGTTAATTAGCTTTGGCACAACACTGCCTCCCGTCAAATAAAGAATTCTGTCCGCAGAATTAAAATTAACAATTTAATATTTATCAAGCTTTTTGAAAAAGTTATTCATGAATTCAATCAATATTAGCACTAACCAAAAAGAAATCATCAAAATGAAAAATTTAATTAATTAACCTCTTCCTTAAAATGTTTATGAAACATTTCTTATTCATTCAAATATACAAATATATATATGCGCAATAAAACAATATTCAATATTTAACAACAATGTTTTTTGAAAATAAAATGTTTATCTGAAGTTAAGTTTTCTTTTTATTGAAAGTGAAACTACACTCTTAATTTTCTTTGTGCAAATGTTTTCATTTTCTAATGTCTTTTCCGATGACTTCAGCTCTTTCTTTAGCTCTTCTTTTCTCTTTTCCAGTCTTTGTATAAAATTTCCGAATCTTAGGCATTCAAATTTGTGTCTTTCCTCTAATTCTTTTATTTCCTTCTTGTGGGTTTCTTCCATGCTTCTGTTATCTTCCCTGTGTTTTTCCTCCATTTCTTTTATTTTGTTTTTAAGTTCCTCAATTTGTTCATCCCTTTCATCTACCTCTACTTCCATAATGGCAACTTCTTCCTCGCTGATGGTGATTTCCTCATCATAATCTGGGATGAATTCTTCCTCAAATTTCTCTTTAATTTCTGATTTTAGTGTTGAAGGTGTAATTAAGGGTGTTGTTTTAATAAAAATGTCACTACCAATCTTTACATTATATGGGTTTGTAGCCTTACGAAAGGTATGTACAGCAGATTCCTCTCTGAGAGGCTTTCCTGCCATGGCATTAGCATGATTTCTCCATTTTCCCTCAGTTAGTGCCTTAAAGTTGCAGATATTACATAGATAGGGAATTTGGTTATTTGGAGTATGTCTAAACATAAAGTGTTGCACAGCTCCTTTCTTGTTTAAATGTACAAAATCACAAAGCCTACACTTCCATACTTTGGTTCCTATGACGTCTGACATTCTATAAATATTAAGGATGCCCAAATCATTTAGTTTCCTAAAATCTAAGCACCACCTAACAGTGTTGTCTTTCTTCCGAACAAGTACGACATTGGAAGCCCATGCTGATTAAGATGGCTGGATTATCCCCTGTTCCAATTGTTCATCTAGATTCTTCTTATCTTCATTATCAAATGCTGCTTGTGTTCTTCTTAGTGGTTGTCTAATAGGAGCAGCCCCAGCTGTATCAATTCTATGTTTGACTAGGGAACATGTTCCCAAATCTGTTTTTGAAGAGGCAAAAGCCATACTGTTCTTCTGTAAAACTTCAGCTAGTTTTTCTTTTATGCTTTCACTCTCTATGTCTTTACTGCTTCTTTCATAAAGATCTTTGAGGTGTTCTGGCAACAGTTGATTTTCGGCCTTTTTCTTCTGTTAACCATTCAGCTCATTGATTTTACAAATCTTTATCTCTGATTCCCACTTTTCTGGTATATTTGCCTTTTCTATGGTCTCAGACAATGTGAAGTTTTCTTTGGATAACTCATGTGTTTTACACATCTTGGACTGTTTGCTTGTCAAAGTATCGACTCTGTCATTCTCAAGTTCAAACATGTTTTCTATGTAATCAACAGGATGAAGTTCACCAAGAAGATAGTTTTTCTTCAAACGTATTGGTTCTGAATCTACATTTATCAGTCTAACTGGAATATTTTTCATGAAGGGGTCAACTAAAGTCTGTGCCACCATAAATTTCCTGCTGTCTTCTATAACAGGCTGTATCATGGAATACCGGGTATCTAACAACCCCAACTAACCCTTGTTATTAGTTTTGCACGAATATAATTGAAAAAAGATTAAAAAAAGACTACAATTATGAAATATTATCGTTATAAATGAATGTGTAAAAGGTAAGTCCATACAACTTTAACATATATAAATGATTTGTTATGCAGTTCCTATGAAAATTACTCCGCATAACATCTGAGTCGCGAATGACAACCTAAAATGTGCTACAAACTCCCGGTAAAATCATTAACAAATGTTGCGGGAATTATGAAATATAAAAATGAACTGCACACATTATTTGCATTAAACAACGTAATAACTTCTATCACGAAAGTAAATTAAGTTAATTAGCTTTGGCACAACAGCACGTATACTGAATTACGCTTGGTCTTATTCTTACATCCAAGGAAAATTCTAAACAGAAAGTTACTACATAAATGGCAAAAATAAAAGCTCAAACACATGAAACGTTGGATAACAACTGTCATATTCTTGACTTGGTACTTCAATTTTTTAATATATAAAATTGTGTTCTATGCCTAGTTTTATAGCAAGCAAAACCGTTAACTTGTATGACAGTCTCATAAAAATCCAGTATATTGTCAACAATGAGTGAACAAAAATATATAATTGTAGGTTAAAATGTAAACAAATATGGATACAGCAGTCGACATTGTGCTGTAACTTGTACCCTATAAAAACAAACAAATATCTCATTAAGAAAATCAAATAGACACAACGGCAAAGCACAGCAGAAAAAAGAGATGTAACTTTATATCAATAACATAATGACAGGGTGTACAAGTCCCCAGTCACGTGAAATGAATATTACAAAAAATAGAATAAACAGTAAAATTAATAATTTACATAGACAAATAACAGAATACTATAACGTTATAAGGATTATAAACTACATCAGTACCTAGAATCTATACTCGGGTAATGTATTTTGCAAAATGTAATCAAATTTCAATTGCAATTTTTACTCTGTTCTGTTCTGTGGCTGTTTTTTCTGTCACTTTTACACAGTCCCTGTATCCAATCTCAATTTATTTCAAGTTCTAAATTTGTTATAATCATCTTATAATGTGTTTCTTGTTTCTATATGAGCATACAATATCTGAATAAAAGATCTGAAAACTTGTCGTAGGTGGTGAGGTTCAATCTGTGTAATTTAAATTTAAAGTGTTCATATTTTGTTGTTTCCAAATTACATTCATCGACTATGTTGATACAGACAAAACATCATTTCTGATTTACAGCGTTATTCATAATCATGTAGTAATAATATTTCTATTTGAAAATATTTTAACTTCATACAGGAGTTACGAATTAAAATAAAAAAATATATTCTTTAATGTTACTTTCTTCTAAATGATATAGAGACATTTTCCATGTAAAGACACTAAACATAGGCTAAAAGTTACGTAATGTATTAATAAAAAAGAAAGTAATTAATCATTGTTTTAAAAAGCATTTGTAGGGAATTTGATGCTTAAACGAACGTCTAACTTTCAATTCAGAATTGTATAATTACAAGTTTCAAATACATCAGTATTATATAACATGTTCCCTAAATAACGATATCATCATACTATATTAAATATCTAGTACACAAGTGTAGATAAGCAATAGGTCTAGTGAGTAATCCATTTACCTCTTTAAAAGATCTTATGACTAATGTTATAACAAGTGCTCAAAAATAAAAATTGAACATTTACAAAGTCGAATTCTTTTTTAGATTTATCTCATTACACAATTTGTACAGAGCACGTATACTTGATAGCGCATGGCCAAGGTTTTAAAGATGAAATTTCTATTGTTACACAATCTGTAAAGAGCACGTATACTGAATTACGCATGGTCTTATTCTTACATCCAAGGAAAATTCTAAACAGAAAGTTACTACACAAATGGCAAAAATAAAAGCTCAAGCACATGAAACGTTGGATAACAACTGTCATATTCCTGACTTGATGAGTCTTATGTAGACGAAACGCGCGTCTGGCGTACTTAATTATAATCCTGGTACCTTTGATAACTATTTTCACCACTGGGTCGATGCCACTGCTGGTGGACGTTTCGTACCCGAGGGTATCATCAGCCCAGTAGTCAACACTTCGGTGTTGACATGAATATCAATAATGTGATATTTTTTTATAAATTTCCTGTATACAAAACTTTGAATTTTTCGAAAAATTAAGGATTTTCTTATCCCAGGCATAGATTACCTTAGCCGTATTTGGCATTACGTTTTGGAATTTTGGATCTTTAATGCTCTTCAACTTTGTGCTAGTTTGGCTTTATAAATATTTTGATATGAGCGTCACTGATGAGTCTTATGTAGACGAAACGCGCGTCTGGCGTACTTAATTATAATCCTGGTACCTTTGATAACTATTGGTACTTAAATTTTTTAATGTATAAAATTGTGTTCTATGCCTAGTTTTATAGCAAGCAAATCATTTAACTTGTATGACAGTCTCATAAAATTCCAGTATATTGTCAACAATGAGTGCACAACAACATATAATTGTAGGTTAAAATGTAAAATATAAGGGTACAGCAGTCGACATTGTGCTTTAACTTGTACCCTATAAAAACAAACAAATATCTCAATTAAGAAAATCAAATAGACACAACGGCAATTTGTGTAAAAAAATTTCCATGTAAATACACTAAACATAGGCTAAAAGTTAAGTAATGTATAAATTTGAAGAAATAAGTAATTAATCATTGTTTTAAAAAGCATTTGTAGGGAATTTGATAATACTAAATCGAACGTCTAATTCTCAATTCAAAGTTTTATAATTACAAATTTCAAATTCGCCAGTATTATATAACATGTTCCCTTAATAACAATATCATCATACTATATTAAATATCTATTACACAAGTGCAGATTAGGAATAGGTCTAGTGAGTAATCCGTTTACCTTTTTTCAGATCTTATGACTAATGTTAAAACAAGAGTTCTAAAATAAAAAAGAACATTGTACAAAGTATTGGATTTTTTTTTTACATGTTTTAAAAATACCGGGTCCACAAAAATAACAAAATAATAAAACCAACGTTTTTAAGACAATATCTTAAGATAATAATTATTACAAGGTATTTTAAAAGGCATACTATTATAATACAAGTACTCTAAGCGCTTTACTTGTTAAAATATATACACAAATATGTACATACATATATAAGATATGCACATTGTCGAAAAATATGAATTTTTTTATGAGCCTTAGAAACGGGACGAAAAGCAAGTACAAATTATTTAAACTTTCTGATCATGTACATATATTTTTTCTATCCTGAAATTTATTCCCAAAACTAGAAACTTTAGTTATTAAACTCATTGCCTCTGATATTGCATAGAAATCGACACAATTTAAACGCGAACTGCGAAGAGGACCCCAAATTGAACTGGTTCAAATAAGAAATATCCACATTACGAGTTGCTTAACAAGGTAGCAGAGTAACAGAATACTTTATTTGTACAAGTGCAAATTAAGCAAAAATATATTTGTGTACCCTTAATTTGTACAAAAGTTGGCTAAATGCAGGATAAATGATACTACAAAGTTAAAAAAAGATTTAAAAACAAACAACATCAAATCAAGTTTAAACAGTTAAGACTCTGAAAAAAATTACCAAATTGGTTAAAGAGAAATTAAAAGAATTATCTTTGCACAATCTGCACTTGATAACACTTGATCTTATTCTACGATTCAACATTTCATTTCAACAGACGGAAGGAATAGAAAGTTTAATGACAAAAATACTCAAATCCAAAGAAACTTCTAAATGGTAATCCCTAAGGGAATGGCAAAATAAAAAGTCTCAAACACACGAATGGATGACAACTGTTATATTCTTGACTTGGTACAGGCATTTTTTTTGCTGGAAATGGTGAACTATATCTGATTTTAAAGTAGCTAAACTTCTAACTTGAATGACAGTAGCATACAATTCCAATATATTGACAACGATGTGTGAACGAAACAAACAGACATTACAGCTAAAACTGTCAAAAATAGGGGTAGAGCGGTTAACATGATTGTGATTTGATCTGAATCTCTATAAGAAACAAACAAATATGGCATTAAAGAAACCAATAGAGCATATAGACAAAGCAAATTAACAAACACGAAAGACAAGAATACAACATTAGCCACAGCACAACAACACATTAACTGGATGTACAAGTCCCGAGCTACGATAAATGAATATTACCAGAAATAATATAAAAAGTAAAAGTAATTCTTAACAAAGACAAATAACAGAATACTATAACACGTTATAAAGATTATAAACAACATCAGTTCCTCAGTACCTAAAATCTATACTCGGTTGATGTATCTCATTACAGTATAAACAACTGATAACACTGTCAATCGAAGGCTTTTTATCCTTTTTGGTATTGTTGGTGTTGTTACTTTCTTGATTATTCGATCTATTGGAAAAGTTCTTCCGAAAAGAAAAATAACACCAGCCAAATATTTGCGTTACATGCGTGTAAGAACAACCAATCTATAAACAGGTACCATTACATGTATTTCAATAAAATATCGTTTGTCCAAACTAATATAAAAAAGGTGAATATTACTGTTGATTCATTATTATAAGAATGGTGCATTGAGTACTGATATTATTTGTTTATCGGTTTTAAAGTAATATAAAAATTAACCTAAGATTTTCTATCCATTGACAATATATTTATTAATAGTATCAGAAGCACATGTCTGTGTTTATTTATGTTCAACACGTGTTGATGAGCACATGGTTGCATACCTGGTTTGTTATTGTATGATTTGATTGGCTATTGTATGTCGCAATGCAGGTATCCTACCCGTTTGTACGATGGTAGGATCGTGATTCTCGTGCAGAATCTTATTATAAATAATAGATATTTTTATAACTAGTTATTCGACGTTCTGCCTTTCAGAGTAGCATACCTCCGTTTCGTTATACATATCCCCCACCCCACCCCACCAATTTGATAGATTTGAGTTAGACAGTTTAATGATGTGACAAGATAAATTGTAATAATAATGTATTTATTGTGTTTTGTAGATTGTTGTTGATTTTGATTTTTAGTGGGATGGAGTCCCGATACGAACTTTGTTGTATTGAGGAAACTTGTGTGATTTTCTTGGATGAGTTATTAGATGCAGATCGACGTTTGAATGAATATTGAAATGTGAATATATAAAATGTTTTTTTGATGATTGAAGAAAAAGTAAAGTATGAAAGTATGCTACTCACAAGGAGAGCTCATTCCTTTAGTATACATGTGTTGGGTTTTATTGACCAAATAATTTATGTTCGGTTAAGCTTAGCGAATTAGAACATAACACTCAATTCTGCAAACAACACATGCAAACAGAAGCATTTCATATACGCAATAAGCAAATGATCTGAAAAAAAAAAAAACTACTTTTATGATATGCTATCAAAACATTTTCAATGGATTTCAATGGGAGAGTTAAATTATAAATCAATACTTACAATTATTACAGTTTACATCTTTCAGTCAACGTACAATTATTACAGCTTACATCTTTCAGTCAACTTACATTTATTACAGTTTACATCTTTCAGTCAACTTACATTGATTTACAACTAATGGGTCGATTCCACTGCTGGTGGAGTTTTAATTCCCCGAGGTTATCAATAGCCCAGTAGTAAGTACTTCTGTGGTGACATGAATTATCATTGATATGGTCATATTTATAAATTAACTGGTTACAAAACATTTGAATTTTTGAAATACTAAGGCTTTTCTACCTCAGAAAAAGACAACCTAAGCTGTATTTGGCAAAAGTTTTAGAAATTTTGGTCCGCAATGCTCTTCTACTTCGTACTATATTTTGCGTTTTAATTTTTTTTGGATTCGAGCGTCACTAATGTGTTAATTTTTTTTAAAACGAAACGCGCGTCTGGCGTAAATACAAAATTTAATCCTGGTATCTATGCTGAGTTTATTTGTTTATATCCCACCCAGAAGTATTAAAAATGCACACTCTTATTAATCTTAAAGTTAGACAGACATATAAAAGACAAGATGTATGCATTTAATGATTACAAATTCGGTGGTATTGTTTTATTTATATTGTTAAAAATGATACAATCGATCATTGTTTAAAAAACTCTCTTTTTTGTTGTAATGTCTTTTTGCTTAAAATATTTGTTAATATGAAACACTTGGTTCATATAATGTTTATGTATTAATATGTTTATTTTTTATTGTTAAGGGAAATACTTTACTTATTTGTAAAACTTGACTCTGATCCGCATGTCTTTTTGACCAATGAAAAACGAGGGTATCACCAGCCCCGTAGCCAGTACCAGCACGAAAATATGGATTTTTTGTGTTATTAAAATTTGCTGTTACAAAATGTTAGAAATTATTATAAATTAAGGAATGTATCTCCCTCATGCAAAGCTCTGATTCTTTTCACGGATTTTGCTATTCTTTTTGGACCTTTTGGATTATAGCTCTTCGTCTTTTAAATTAACTTTGGATTTCAAATATTTTGGCCACGAGCATCACTGAAGAGACATGTTTTGTCGAAATCCGCATCTGGTGCAGGAAAGTTGGTATCGTTAATGTTATTAAACTAGCCAGTAGATAGGAAATGATGATGTGCATGTCGTTCACTATTTAAATGGACGTCAAATCATCAAGGTTTTTTTATCATTTAGATATTGAAACTTTGGAAATATTATTCCGAACAAACTATGTTGTGTCTCCTCTATTATCATTTGTCTGTTTACCTTTTTTGTTTTCAGCCATGACGTTGTCAGTTTATTTTCAATCTATTAGTTTCACTGTCCACTCTAATATCTTTTTCCCCTCTTGCATATCAAGAAAAATTGAAAAAAAACCAGTTATTGTCTTTTACTAGAATGAACTATTGATTTTGATTTTCTTTACGTTTATTCATTCATTTTCTAAGTTTTCTGGGAATAATGTGTATTTAAAACACAAAAGCAAAACAAATAATGAACTATACCTATCAAATTTATTTGACTGGTACCATTGTATCATTTATAAACACGTTTTTAGGTGTTTGTCTTTGAGAATTGTGACTTTAGTAAGACAAACAATGATCCATTTAATCAATCTCAATATTATTCATTTACAACAATGTATTAAAAAGTTTAGTCACCAAAATACTGAACTCGAAGGATTTTCAAAACAGAAAATTCCTTATCAGATGGCATACTCAAAAACTTAAACACATCAGACTAAAATCTAGAACCGTTCTTGTGAGACATACGTACACGTAAAACAGATAAATAGATAGATAAATAAAAACACGTTAGAATTTAGTACTTTCGAAGCGCTTTTCTAGATTTTCATTTATCAGGAACGCTCAAAAGTCGAATATAGAAAAGCTAAGGATGAATATGAACTGGATATGTTGAAGAGTATAACAACAACAAGGACATAAAAATCCATTTAAATATAAGAAAGAAGATGTGGTATGATTGCCAATGAGACAACTGTTCACAAGAGACCAAAATGACACAGACATTAACAACTATAGGTCACTGTACGGCCTTCAACATTGAGCAAAGCCCATATCGCATTGTCAGCTATAAAAGGCCCCGATAAGACAATGTTAAATAATTCAAACGAGAAACCTAACGGTCTTATTTATATAAAAAATGAACGAAAAACAAATATGTAACACACAAACAAACGAAAACCACTGAATTACAGGCTCTTGACTTGGGCCAGGCACATACTTCAATAATGTGGCGGGGTTAAACATGTTAAAGCCTATTGTACCTAAGGGAATTAAAACCTTAGTTTCTGTATAATTTCTAAATTTATTATCAGCAAATACTTGATAGTTTGTTATGAATCATGTCAGAACTTCGGTTCTGACTAATAAAATGATGCTATCATCGGGTACTGATAGTCCAACAGCGTAGGTATCGACTACGAGTTGTTAAAATGAAAACATGTTTTTTTTCAATTTTCCGAAGCGCTTTTCCTGATATATCTTTATTATCAACGCTTACAGCCGAATATTTGAAAGCCAAAGATGATCAGTTAAACCGTTATCAAATTCAATGACTTATTGTTGCAAACGAATTAAGTTCATACCTTAAACAAAATACTTTTTTGTAAAGAAGGAAAGTAAAATCAATTGTTGGAAAACGAATAATTAGCAGTGTATACAAGACAAGAAGGAAAGTAAAATCAATTGTTGGAAAACGAATAATTAGCAGTGTATACAAGACAACGAGCAAATACACAGTGTATACAAGACAACGAGCAAATACACAGTGTGTACAAGACAACGAGCAAATACACAGTGTATACAAGACAACGAGCAAACGTAGGCCAAAGAGAGCTATAAAAATAACAGCTCAAAATCATATAACATTATATATACACAAGAATACATATACTGATACACATAAGTTCATATAAGGCAAAGTAGAACACAAATGTTTAACTGAGCAGCTTGTAAACACATGTTAATGCTTGAACGTATAGGACAAAAATTTTATAGCAAAGGTAAAAGGGTTTGTGATATTACAAAGATCACATAGATCTTAGAGATGTAGGTATTTTGGTAGTCAAGACAAAACCAAACGGAGGATAGGGAGGGGTCCCGGGTTCCCTGAAGGTATTTGGCACAACTTTGTGGAATTTTGGATCCTCTTCAACTTTGTATTTGTTTGACTTTCTAACTATTTTGATCTGATCGTCACTGATGAGTCTTATGTAGACGGAACGCGAGTGGCGTATTAAATTATAATCCTGGTACCTTTGGTAACCAATTTAGCAGATTCTGATTAAAAATTAAATAACCTTGAAAATAGTGCATTCATGTCATGTGTTATGCCTATTCCTACCAACTAAAGCCATTTGTTGAGATATTCACGATCATTATGCATTCCGTGTTTAAGTTAAAAATAGAGGGACGAAAGATACCAGAGGGACAGTCAAACTCATAGATTGAAAATAAATTGACAACACCATGGCTAAAAAAAAAGACAAACAGAAAAATAATTGTACAGAAAATAACATAGAAAACCAAAGACTAAGCAACTTAAGCCCAACCAAAAACTGGGGGTGAGTAGTAGGTCAACTGCAAAAACATTTATGGGATAACTAAATACTAAGATGTTAACAGATATAAAATAATCAAATACAAAGCATCGGTACAGTTCCGCATGTGAAGGTTAATTAGAAATAAAGCATGATATAATGATTACTTCATTTCATACTAAAACCAAATATTCAATCAGGAATTTGTGAATTTAAGCAAATTGAAACGTGTAAGTTATTTGAAATTGATCACAACATGATAAAATACGGATAAATTTCCAATTATCGAAGTACATCACGAATGCAATTTAGATTTAAGGATGTTGACATTGACAAAGGTTCTTTTCTTTTAAGAAAGAAGTATATATAATGTAATTGTAAAATAATTGATTGCATATTTTTGTCCTTGGTTATGCATATTACAGTCAAAATAACTTAATTGCAATATGACCTGCATTTACAAAGTACACGACATAGACTAAGTAAATGTAAGATGTAGGCCATTATATAATTATAATGCTCTTTAGATTCAAATGTGCATTAAAGTTAACAGATACTAGAATCAAACCGAGAGTTTTAATAAGAATCAACACATGCTTCACTTGTCAATAAATTGGGGAATCCAAGATAAGTGCATGTAATTCTTATATTCATATATCTATATTAATAAAAAGCTATTCCAAGAGTAAGAACAAATGTTTCAGAGGATTAAATAGATAGTTACATCACAAAAACAGATGAATAATAATGCAGACGGGTCTTTATATCATTTCACTAACCTTCACACATTTTTTTTAATATATACGTTTTTTTTTTTATTCAGTACACCTCTTATCTAAATTCATTTACATATCAAAGGATTAATAAATATGCAATTAGCATGACAGAACGTTCCTCAATTAGTTTTGCTAAACCGTTTGTCTTTCTCATAATGTGGTAAGATACGAATGGAAATATCGGAAAGTATATTCCACCACAAAAAAACAACCAAGTTGATGACTCCAAAGTCATGTTATAACCGTTATCGGTCATCGGTATATGTAGAGAATGTATTGTATTTATTTAAGTGCTTTTACACATGACTCAACCCACACCGTACATCTACAAATGGACAATGCTGCTCGGTTGAGAACTTATTTATACGACAAATAAGAGAATTTCAATTTTTTGATTGCGAATTTTCAATCGACAGATATTATATCCATATTCAGAACCAAAAAAAAAAAAAAAAATACAATGATTAGAACTAGACTGAACAAATCGATTGATTTGCAACATACAATATAAAAAAGAAGATTTTGTATGATTGCCAATGAGACCACATGACATAAAAACTAACAACTATATGTTACCGTTCTTCCTTCAAAAAAGCTTAAACCGCAAGGTCAGCTATAAAAGGCCCCTAAATAAAGGCAACAGCAGTATACCGCTGTTCAAAACTCATAAATCTATGGACAAAAAACAAAATCGGGGTAACAAACTAAAACCGAGGGAAACACATTAAATCTTAGAGGCGAACAACGACACAACATTAAAATGTAACACACACAGCAACGGACTAAGCATTAGACAACATCCGATGAGAATAAACAATATAACATCAAACCAAATACATGAATTTGGGATAGAAAAGTACCGTGACACGTCTTATAGTAATGTGAAGAAAACTTACGACATAATTTATGTATTAAAAGATATAAAGATAAACAAATAGATAACACAACAACAAACGACAACCATTTAATTACTGTTTACTTGGGACAGGCACAAACATACAGAATGTGGAGGGGATAAACAACTCCCCCTAACTTAGGACAGTGGTGTAACAGCACAGCTTAAGAACGAAATATAAATATCAATTGAAAAAAGCATACCTCAATAGATGGATACAATGGCAATGGAGCTGGCATGACAGTAACTGCTATTTGATACAGAAGTTTCGTATTTACATTGTTATTCGTGATCATGTTGTAGTATAATAATTTGAAAATATTTTTACTTCATACAGGAGCTTCGAATTAAAAAAGCAGTATTTTTTAATTTTACTTTCCACCATATATTATAGAGACAAATTCCATTTAAGGTGGTATGGGTGTCTTCCTCCATCTTGGATTGTAAAAAACAGAGAATCAAAGGTCCAGATTTTCCATCAAGTTAGCAAAATTTGATGCAGGAATGCAGATGTTTAATGTACATTTTCATTTAAAAGTACCAATTTATAAGAATATAACTTCTAAATATTGATATTTTTGCAAATGTTAATTATTTTTGATGTTTTTATTTTATTTGGCATTTCAAGGGGAGGTAACTCTAAAAAAGAGCATTTTCTGAAGGATTCTGTATGGAATTTTCCTATTTTGTATTTTAGCCGGAAAAACCGTACGGTGACCCTATCTTTTCTTTTAATATTCTCAAAGCAGTGTCTGAAAGCTATCTTTTCCTGAAGTATTTAACAATTCTATCATTTTGTTTAGTTTCTAATCACAAAATGGTGTTTTTTCCTGTATAATCCATAGAAAATGTGTCATTTTGTCCCGTCCTGTAGCTTGAGAAAATGCGCGGTAACCTATCATTTTTATTATATTTCTCAACATTATCAATAGATACAACGTTTTGGCAAAGTATGAACAAATTTTATCATTTTTATTTTAGACTCCCATACCACCTTAAAGACGACAAACATAAGCTTAGAGTCTAGTAATGTATCATTTTAAAAGAGGAATCCATCATTATTTTAAAAGCATATTTTTGAAAATTGATAACAAAACGAACTTTAAAATTCTTAATGCAAAATTACATAATTACAAGTCGCAAATACATCAGTATTATATAACATGTTCCCATAAGAACGATGCTGTTATGTTATATTAAATATCTATTATGCAAGTGCAGATTTGGCAATAGGTCTAGTGAGAAGTCCCTTTACCTCGCCTATGATTTTATGTTTTATAAAGTGCTAAAAAAAGGGTACTTTACAAAGTACGTGATTATTTTAGATGTTTAAAAAAAGCACTTATGCTGGACATTTCTTTTCAACATAAGAAAGGAATAGAAAGTAACATACCAAAAAATACTGATATCACAGGTAAACTCTGAAAGTCCCTAAGGAAATCGCAAAATATCAAACAGATTAATCGAATGGATGACACCTGTCATATTACTGACTTGGAACAGATATGGCGGAATATATCTGGTTTTATACCTAGCTAAACCTCTAACTCGTATGACAGTTGCATAGAAATCCAATATATTTACAACGTTGTGCGAACAAAACAAACAGACATTGTAGATACAATTCTCAAAACTAAGGGTACAACAGACAACATTGTGTTTGATCCTAATCCCTATAAACAAATACGTATGTCAATAAAGAAAAACAAAACGGCATATAGACAAGTCACATTAGCCAAAAATAATAACACAAGACAGGATGTTCAAGTTCCGAGCAACGTCAAAAACAGAATAAACAGTAAAACACGTTATAAAGGTTATAAAAAACATTAGTGCATAGAATCTATACTCAGTTAATGTATCTCATGACGGTATATACCGCTAATAAAACTGTCAGTTGAAGACTTTTTATCTTTTTTGGTACTGTTGTTGTTGCTTTTTTGATTATTGGTTCCATTAGAAAAATACTTCCAAAAAGCCAAAAACATCGGCCAAATCTTTGCAGTTCATACATGTTTTAAAATAACAAATCTGTAAACTTGTATCATAACAGGTATTTCAATAAAATACCTTAATTTCCAAGTAGTACAAGAAAAGTGAATATTACTATTTAATAATTATTAGGGATGAAGCATTGAGTACTGACGAATATTATTTTATTTGTTTATTTGTTAAAAAGTATTTGAAGAATACCTAACGTTTTCTATGCATTGACAAACCTATCTCAGTAAACAACACATGTAAATAAAAACATTTCATAAAATTGCAATAACCTCATAATTTTTAAAAAATAACGAGTATGTTAATAAAGATTCAATGAATTCTAATGGAAGCATTTAAAGTTCAATTATAAATGAATACAATGTACTTATCATTGTTTTTTTTTACATCTTTCAATCAACTTATATTTTGTATATCTCCATCCCAGAATTATTAAAAATACACACTCTAACAATCTTAAAGTTATACATAGAAAAGACAGGATATGTGCATGTATTGATTACAGAATGACAAGTGTTTTGTTTTTGTCTATATTGTTAAAAGAAGCACTCGGTTGTGATTTCAGTAATTATTTTTTTGTTTTCATATCATTTAGCTTGAATTATTTGTTAGTATGAAATATGTGATCATTTAATGTTCATAGATTCTTGTGTGTATGTCCTGCTGTTTTAAAGGAAACTTTACTTAGTTGTAAAGTTTGTCTTTGATTCGTTTGTCATTTTGAATCTATACTATTAAACGAGAAGACCTCATTTTGTGTGTCGCTTCTCTTCCTTCCACGATAAATCAATCATCATGCCTCTGTGTTTTATAGGTAACATGCATAGTCGCATTTGTCATCTATTCCTATGATTATTCAGATTTAGTTTTGGAGAAAAACGGCATTGTCTGGATATTGATTACGTCATCAGACGGACTTTTAGTCATAGATAGTAATTCCAGTTTGAAACACAAGTACAACCAATCGTATGATATATAACAATAATGAAAAATAAATAATCCAATCAGACCGTTCTCCATATCATGGTGTTAAGATCGCAAGAACCACAACTATTATACCTCCTTAGAGAGGACAATCATTTTTCTACATGCAAACCACGATTATACTACTTTGATATATAGAGACTCTCTGTATTCTGTCTACTGTTTTCTTTGAAATATTTACTACTTAAGGGGTCATACCAGTTGTATATATATTAAAAAAATAAAACATGTGGAAACAAGAATAGGTCCATAGTACACGGATGCCAAAATCGGCATTATATTTACTACGTTTCGTGTTGATTGGACATCAACTTCATCAAAAACTACCTCGACCAAAAACTTTAACCTGAAGCGGGACAGACGAACGAACGAAAGAAGAAACGCACGGATGCACAGACTAGAAAACATAATGCCCATAAATGGGGCATAAAAATCTATTGTTGATCGAAAGTGAAAGTAGTGATTTGGCAAAAATGAATGTAGGGTAGAGATTAGAGGGAGGCAGGACCTTTTTAGGGACGTCGGGATCGGGTGTTTGTAAGCTCGGGATTTGAGGATTGATCCTTATGGGATTCGGGAATACATTTTTCGATTTTAGGATTTCGGGATATGAATTTCTTTAAATTCTGCATCTCGGGATTTCATGGTTTTAAGCTCGGGATTTCGGGATCAGGACCCCTCCGACCACCACTCAAGTTAGCCGAAGTCGGTCTTAGTCATCTATAAAAGATATACCATTGGCATGTTAATAAGGCTCACAAAAGAAAAAGCACTGATGGATTGTCCTAGAAGCATGTTTCATTAGACTAATAATGGTCTATATATAAGCAGTTACATTTAAAATTTATTTCATGTTTGAAGCGGTGCAAATATTTTATTTAATTTGACTTTTACCAAAAAAGTAGCAAAGGAGAAGAATAATTGTGTTCTGACGTCAGAAACACGAAAATAATTTAACAGAAAGGAAATAAATATCGGACTTTGGAAAAAGGGAGAGGTCTTTAGATACCTTTTATGAAATTCTCCATACATAATATATTTTACAAAAAATCATCCTACAACAGTTCACAAGCTGTATATGCCCGCGATTTCGTGGACGTGTTCTAGTTATGTTTAAACTGACAATTAGATAATACATAGTGATATGCATATCGTTCGCTATTTCAATTGAAGGCAAAATTACATTGCAAATTAAGAAAAAAATATAAAAAGTTATTATCCCATACTTGACTGAACTATTGATTTCTGTTTTCTTTACGTACATTCATTCAAGTTTACTGTGGATTAACCGTGTCAAAGTCACAAAAGGAAAACAAATAATGAACTATACCTATCAAAAATTACTTGACATTGTACCATTTTTAACTAACGTAGTCAGCTGATTATTTTTTAGAACCATGATTTTAGTAAGACAGACAATGATCCGATCCTTTCAATCATTTAACAAAAGTCAACATATAATAACATTTGTATTAAAAAGGTAAAATCACAAAAAAAAAATAAACTTCAAGGAAAATTCAAAACAGAAAGTCCACAATCGGGCAATTCAGAAGTTAAAACACATCAAGCTTAAATACATTAGACCTTAAGTCTAAAACCGTTCCTGTGAAGAAAAAACGTAGACGTCAACAGGATAAATAGATAGATAAATGAAAACACCTTATAAACTCATGCATCCAAAGCGGGTTTCTAGATGTACCTTCATTAGGAACGCTAAAAGTCTAATAATGAAAAGCAAAGGATGAATTAAGACCGAATACTTTAAAGAGTTGTACAACCAAAAGGACCTAGAAAATAACCAAATGCTATCTAAGGCTAATTTTGGATGAGGGATTTAAAACCTTAGTTTCTGTATAATTTTTAATTTATAAACAATCAATTTTAGATAATTTGTTATAAATATTGATAGTACCGAAGTTCTAACTACTGAATGATGATACCCTCGGGGACTAAGCGTCCACCATCATCTGTATCAACTCAGTTTGATAAAAATGAAAACACTTATCAACTTCGAATTCATGAGTCCAAAGCGGTATATCGTTATCATTAACGCTCACAGGCGACTATTTGAAACCCAGGTTGAATAATTAATCCATAGACTAAATCCAATGACTTATTGTTGCAAACGCATTTAGTGCACACGTTGACTGTCCCTCTGGTATCTGTCGCCCCTCTTTTATATTACTCCGTTTAAAGAAAGGGAAATTACGTTGGCTGTTAGAAAACGTATCGTTAACATATGAAATATGTCATTAGACGTAAAGCTTTATCTATAATTAAAGTATACAAAAAAATGAGAAACGTACGCACAAAAGAGCTTTTTAACGGAGAGACCAAAAGCAAATGATACAGTTTATACATATAAAAAAATGCACATTTCATAGAAGGCAAAGTCAAACACGTATGTTTACCTGAGCAGCTTGTATACACAAATTTAGGCTTGATCGTACTGGTGTTGACGCCAAACGATCGGTAAACAGGTGTTCTCGTAAATAGCGTTTTTTTTTTATTTTAGGGGAGGGGGGGGGGGTGAAATTGAATTGATGCAATCAGTTTATGTAACTTCTGATAGAATAGAGCTAATATAACTGCAAATTGATGTCTCCTTATTCTTTCTACATCATTAGTCAAAGGCAGAAAAAAATACTGTACCATCATCCTATGCAGACTTAAAACTTGCTAGTATAAATTTGAGTCGAGACAAACAAAACGTTGGATGTGAAGGGGTCCCGGATGCCCGAAAGGGTAATCAGACTCTGATAAAAAAGTTTATTAACCCTTGAAATAGTTCATTTATTTCATGCCTATTCAAACCAAGTAAAGCCTTTTGTAAAAATATTCACGACCATTATGCCAGTCGTGTAAAGGTTATATAAAATAAGGCAACTGCAACAACATTTATAGGAAAACTAAATACTAAGTTGTTAAATAATATAAAATTCTCAAACACAAAACATCGACAAAGTTCCGCATGTGAACTTAGATTATAAACATGGTATAATATAATGATAACATAAATGCATACTAAAACCACATATTGAACCAGGAATATTTGAATTAGAGCAAATTAAAATGCGTAGGTTATTTGAAACTCATCACACAGCATACTTAAATACGAATACTTTCTAATTATCGCTGAATAAATTTATTTGGCCAAATAAATTACATTACGATTGCAGTTAAGAATTAAGGATGTTGCCAAAAGCTCTTTTCTTTTAAAAAATAGACGTAAACTATAAAAGAATCGATTACGTGTTTTCGTCCTTGGTTATGCATATTACAGTCATTATGACTAAATTCGAATATGACCTGCATTTACAAAGTGCATGACATAAACCGATTAAATGTAACATAATGGCAATTATATAACTGCAATCCTCTTTAGATTTAAATGTGCATTAAACTTAATAGTTATTAAAGCTGAGAGTTTTAATAAGAATCAACAAATACTTTACCTGTTTATCATTTATATATGCCAATTTCGTGCATATAATTCTTATATTCATATATCTATATTTATAAAAGCTGCACCACGTTGCCAATAATATTGGCATTTAAGAGTTGGAACACATGTTTCAAAGGGTTAAATAGATAGTTACATCAATAAAAATGTTAATAACAATGCAAACTTGTCTTTGTTTCATTGCACTAACTTTATTAGAGTTTTTTTAAACACATCAGCATTTTCTTATTTAGTATATCTCTTATCAAAATTCATCGGAACCCCTATTCCACCACAAAATAAAAAAACGAACAAGTTGATGACTCCCTTGTTAAGTTAAAACCATTTTTCGATCATCTTTAGATGTTGTTAATGTATTGAATAAATGTTTGTGACAATGTTTTACAGATAATACAATCTTCATTGTTGATCTAAAAATAGACAAAGATGCTCGGTTGAGAACATACCTCTACGACAAATAAGAGCATTTCAATTTTCTTATTGCGAATTTTCATTTGCAATGTAGTAATATTTAATCAGCGCTTATACTGAATTTCTAGTTAATGGGCTAATATACTTATAAGGACTATTGCATTGACGATTGTAAATAGATTTGTGATATTTTTGTTATGAGAAACTTGATTAAAAAGAAATATATAAATGACAGATGAAAATCTCAGTAGAATTTTAAGGAAGTAATGTTATGAAATTTGATACAATTCTGTTTCCAGTCCACAAGTGGTTTGCAATATTTTAAGACTCGACTTATTACCCTATTCTTAAACAAAGTTTAAACATTCACTGTATCACATGTTATATCCTACGTATTGTGTATAAGTTTCTTTTTTTAATTTTAGAGCGACATAGCAAACTTGGCAAAATGACTTTTATTATTAAAATATTACCAATAAGC
The DNA here is from genome assembly GCF_965363235.1 of Mytilus galloprovincialis. Classification (NCBI taxonomy): domain Eukaryota; kingdom Metazoa; phylum Mollusca; class Bivalvia; order Mytilida; family Mytilidae; genus Mytilus; species Mytilus galloprovincialis. The sequence continues at coordinate 2,307,468 of NC_134838.1, read as the reverse complement.
AATCGTTTTTCCGGTCTTCTCATTAGTTCAAAGCACTACATCTTTGAACAGAGAATCAACTTATAAGTTAGATTTGATTTTATTCAATTGAACGGCGAAATAATATAAATATAACTTAACAAAAGACAGGCGAAATATACCAAAAACTCATAACTCGAAAATACACTGACACGAACATGACTAGACAAGAAACAGACAAACAGACAAACAATACTACAGAAAACACGAAGAGTTGTCTCATTGACAATCATACTACATCTCTTTTTTTATAAAGAAAACTAAAGACTTAGATAGTCACATTCATTACACTTCATTCGACAGTTATTAAGCTTTAATATGATAATATTAAAAAATGACTGTAATTTTGCCACAAAAACATTTTATCTTTCTGAATCACCAAATAGCTTTATTTTTTTCACATTTACAGTCAATGCCAAGCCCTAAAACGTTTTCAACTTCAATGGTTAGTCTTTACTCAGAGTTGTTATTAGGTGTACACCCATTTTGTCCATTTGTTACGATGTACCTTAAACATCTGTTTAAATCTGACGTGAATATCTACTCAATTGTAAACATGAAATCATCATTTTTCAAAAAACGGTTGAAAGAAAAGTAATTTAAAGAGTTGAAAATACTGTGTAATTTTGTATTTGCATAAACATGATAAAGCGTATCTGTGTAGAATAGTGCTGATTTCATTTTGTTTATCGTTTTACTCGTACATCAATTAATTTGTACTTCATGGAGAGATACTGCATGTAGAATCATACACAGCTACTTTTGCATAGGTACTATTTCTGTACTAAAAATATGTAGTACTGGAAATTTACTTTTAATATTTAGTACTATTTCTTTACTTTAAAATTATTGTTATATTTAGCTACTTGTATTTTACAGTACTTGATTTGAAAATCATAATTTTAAGAGATTTGAAATAGAAACACTTTCAAAATGCTGAAAATGTAACGGTAGTAACCAAAAATCTGTAGTACCTAAATTTCAAGTACAAATTAAGTACTGTAAAAAACAGGTACCTAAATATTACAATAATTTTAAAGTAACAAAATAGTACTGAATATTAAAGTAAATTTCCAGTACTACAGATTTTGAGTACAGAAATAGTACCTATGCAAAAGTAGCTGTGTACTATAAACTGAAGTTATTGTAAAATTTATCACCTATCACATTAATGTCTTTAAGCGTCTTTTGTTATGTATATTTAGAAAGGTGCTCGAATTTGATAGTCAGTTGCGTTGTGTGTCTGGGATGTTTGTTAACACAGTTTGACCTGCTGGATCCCAAGTTATTGTCACATTAACCTATGATGTTCCTATAAGTTACTCATCCATTTGTTTTCAATACTACAGATCAATTAACAACTGTCATATAACTGGGAGGTTTTTCTAGATATGAAACTATTTTTATCCCACCTTTTAGTTTCCATTTGTTCCGTTGGTTGATATATGTTAACCTTTGAATTTTGTCATTTTTAATGCACAACCCACTTTTTGGATTTACCGAACAGTTTTACATTTTTTTTTAGTTATAAATATGCAGTGTATTGAGATATATAGATATAAGAAGATGTGGTATGAGTGCCAATGAGACAACCCCCTATCCAAGTCATAACTTGTAAAACTAAACCTTTAAAGGTCAAAATACGGCCTTCAATACGGAGCCTAATATAGAGGTTGAACATGGAATGTCATGCTTAAATCAATAAAAAAGTAAATAACTGGTAATTCTCAGACTGATTTGGGAATTAAAATAATTCGGTATTGTACGTCACGATATTATAGAGTTGATAAAACTGTCAATGAAAATCTTTTAATCCTTTGTCATTATGTTTTTTTTTTATATTCTTGATAATCAGTTCCGCACATCGTACTTACAAACAGCCAATGATACATTCGAGTATGGAAAACTATTTAAATTTTAAACGAAGCTATTAAAATGATATAAACCAAGAAAGAACCTAATACTTGTTGTATATTTTCGATGTGGCAGTTGTTATATAATAGTTCGTTTCTGTGTATATTGCATAGTCGTTTGAGAAATCAATAAACTCTACCGTTCCAATGTACCATTTATAATTCACGCAGTCAGGAAACTGTTTTGTTAATCATGACTTTTATAAGACAAACAATTATCCATTCAATATTTAATGAAACCTTTCATATTTTCAAAGTCTAGAACCATTCCTGTTAAAGATACATAAACGTACAAATTAATCCATAGATCAAGGGCAGAGACGTGTTGTTGAAAACAAATTTACTTTATGCCTTTATTGTCGGAAAACCTGTACAATGCTCTAAGAAATAAGACACAAGCCCTAGAGAGCGTTTAAAATGACATTGCATTGGTTTTTTTTTCAGGAGAAAAAATTTGTAAGCCGTTCTCAAATACAAGTAGATGGATTTGAAAATTCAAATAATATTACTACATTCTATAGGAATAATTTTGGATTTGGCTGATTTTGTTTTAATGTACCTCATTTAGAATAGAGCAAATAAAAAATCCAAAAATCTTTTTTGTCGAATTTTATTTTGATTGTTGATTCTTCAGAAAGAGGATTTTAAAGTGCCCTGGTCACTGCAGATCTTTAACTTACTTGTTTAAATTGTCAGTTTATGAACGTATTGGAATAGACATCCACCTTCATATATTGATTTTCATATAAAAGCTCTTTCTATATGATCGTCCTCTATTTGCATGAACTATTTGCCACTTAACTTTAATCAACCAACAAACAATCAAACAGTCTAAATGCTAGCTGCTTTGCTAATGATGGACAATGAGGAATTGAAGTATGCTAAAACATTTCATTTCTGAATAAGGATTATAATTTTTGACAAAACTTTCAAATCATATTTGGTTGAGCATTTCTTGTTATTAAAAATGCAAATTATATAATTATACAATTTGACAATTTAAGACGGTACTTCGGGATGGATCGTATAACTACTAGGTCTGATAACAGAGGGGCGAAAGATATCATACAGACATTCAAACTCATAGATAAAAAAAAACTGACAACGCCATTGGAAAAAGAGAAAAAGACAAACAGTCAAATAATAGTACACAAGACATAACATAGAAAACTAAAGATAAAGTATCTGAAGTTGGAAAAAAACCCTAAAAACTAAACAAAACTTAAGACTTATCATTCATGACCAAAACACTAATGACATATTGCGATTTCAGTGACTTCATCCTTGCCCTTTCTGTTTTAGTTTTTTGTAGCCTGCTATAATGATTATAAAGTTGTTCTGCGACTATTGTAGACAACGAAATAAGTTTTGGGTCAGTAATTTGTCGTCAACGACTTCTTAAATTACAAGATTACATGTTTGTGTGAGTGAGCTCTTTTTTTCTCATTTTGTAAATAGATATAGGAAGATGTGGTGTGAGTGCCAATGAGACAACTCTCCATAACAATTTATAAAAATAAACCATTATGATAGGTCAATGTACGGCCTTCAACACGGATCCTTGGCTCACACCGAACAAAAGGCTATAAAGGGCCTCAAAATTAAAAGTGTAAAACCATCCAAACGGGAAAACCAACGGTCTAACACATTTGGAAAAGGGGCTAACACGTGTATGTTAAATAACTGACTACATCAGTACAGGCCCACATTTAAAACTTAACCTTAAGCAGTGTTTGTTATAGTACTTCTTAATATATATATGACTTGGAGCTAATTAAAAGTTAATTGTAATTTATTGCAACACAACTAAAAACGAATACATTTATTATTATCAAAGAATAAAATCATTTCAAACATTTTCCAAGATGACATACATTCGCATTAATAATTTATTTAAATCACGACCGCAATTAAGTATAAAAGATTTTGACATTAATTTGTTTTCTTAAATAAAGAACAAGCAATAAAATATTATTGTTAAATCATCGATTGCATAATTTTATCCTGATTTATATATGTTTCAGATATTATAACTTTGTCTGATTATGACCCGGAAGAATACAAAATGCATGACATAGACAGTTAATATTAGATAAGGGCCATTGGATAATTACAATGCTATTGATATTTAAACTTGTTTTAAAGTTTACAGATACTAAAATGAAACTGGGATCTTTAATAAGAGTAAAGACATACTTCACTTGTAATTCATTTATATATGTCCAGGTTTCAATTGCATACAATCCGTTTTGTCAATATTAAAAAAGTATGTATACTTGATTTTTGTGTGTTTTAAATTTTGAACATCTGTTTCACATGAGTCAAATGGAGACATGGAATAATAAATAAACAAACAGCAAGAACCAATTAACAAATAAGGTTTTATTTCAATGAATATTCATTTTTCCTGATTTATCTGCATATCTAAATATCCATAAATTAAGATAAGATTCAAGAAAGAACTTTCTTTAATTACGTCAGCAAATATCCTAAATTAAGCGTGTCATGAAATGAGTGGTTATTTTGTTTAAAGAAATGCTACAGATTAAAAATGTAGTAATGCTTATTCATTATAATGAGATACACTGAGCAAACTGAACACCAGGTAAAGTTGAAATCGTTTTCAATCATCAGTCATGTTGAACATGTGATTCATTTATTCAAGGTACGGTCTTCAACACGGAGCCTTGACTCACATCAAACAACTATGCTAACAACTATCGATGAATAGTTTCTAAGTGAGCAATATTTTGTTTGTAATGAGTATTTTGATTGGGGTGGATTCTCTAAAAGTGAATGAGTAAACGAGGAAGACAAAACTACCGATCTACGTGGTAAATAAAAAACAGATCAAATGCTATCAATTCATGGAATACTTCAAAATCAACTACCAAAATGTCATATTTGGTACAGGCATTTTCCGAAGATAAGGGTAAATTGAAACTACTCTTACAGATAGTTAAATCTCCCACTTGTATATCAGCTGTTTGCATTTCCGTTTTATTTTGAAAGGTCACAATCAAGAAGCTGAAATCATCAAGTTTGTGGTATTGTTTGTTCTCAACCGACATTTGTTGTCAATTTTCTAGATGTTACGATAGGACTTAACACCAGAAGCATCATGTTAGTAGATAAAACGATCTTTCAATCTATCTGTAAAGCATACATCATTAAATTAAGAAACATACGGTTGTTCTCTGGTCTTATCAAAAAGCATTTGAAACCTTACATTTTATCACATAGACGTCTTTCAAAAAACCTTTGTCATTGAATTTATATAGAAAAAGGATGAGAACCCTAAGGTAAGCTTTGATTGGCGTTTTTGTACGTCCATTTATCTATTTTCCTAAACTGAGACTTTGATTGGTGTTTTTGCACGTCCATTTATATATTTTCCTAGACTGACACTTTGATTGGTGTTTTTGTACGTCCATTTATTTATTTTCTTTGCATTATTACAACGGATTAGCTATGAAATACACATTAACAGACAACTAATTATAAAATACATCGTATCAAAGATTGTTCGACTGGTTCCAAGGTACCATTAAAAATTCATGGTATAATATTTTTTGATTGTTTTAACATTGTTAGTAATGTGCAATCAAACATTTCAAGTATCAAAAGTCTAGAATAATTCCTCCCAAAGACACATAAATGTATACATTGGTTCGTAAATCAAAACCAATGACTTGTTATTGCAAGAAATTAATGTCATACCTTTATTTTTCTTCTTATAAAAAAGTGAACATTTGTAGTTACGTAAATTGTCGGGAAACCATTATTCGAATATATGACATTAAGTTGTATTTATTGACAGTATATTCAAGACAACTTCCAATCGGAAGCACTAGAGAGCGTTAAAAACCACAAAAAAGCAAATGAAGCATAATATACACATACGAAAACATGCCCAAATGCAATAAAACATTCAAGTTCATATAAAAGATTACAAGATTTAAACACTAAACAATTATCACATAGAGTTCAGATAAGAAACTTGTTTTGTTGAAAAAATGGGAAAATCACTATAGGTAAGTAAAACATAAAAATAAAAGCTGAAAAAGTGGAAAAGAACGATATAACTGTCAGTCGAAGCATTGGCACGAGGTTGTCGATTACTTGTACAGTGAGTTGAAATTCAAGGAAATCAACATACATCAGTCAACTATCCACCAAAGTTCAAATAAAACTTCTACGCAATTACAGGCATCCGAACGGCACAATTTATGACAAACCTATTCACAAAAAACAATGTGACGGATATGAACCTACGACAACCATTGATCTACAATTTACTGAATTAGGACCGGCATACATAGAATGTGGCGCGGTGAAAACATGGTTATGAGCACTGTACCATATATTATGGGACAGTGGTGATGTACGTTTATGGTAGTGTAAATGAAAACATTATTTTTTATTCCATTTATCTATTTTGACTTATTTTGGAGATAATAATAATCCTATTCATAACATATATATATATATATACTTTTAATAAGTGTTAATTAAACTTGGAAAAAAGGCTTTTAGCTGTCAACTTTTCAACGTTTGGTACATAATAAAGTTAAAACTATGTTCATATCAATTATAATTCCTGTCAATAAAGAACTTACTGGGCTGTTGATTAGCTAGGGGAGAAAAACACCGTCGTCAGTGGCAATGTCCTAGTGGTAGTAAATGGACTCACCATAGTTACAAGCTTTGACGTTTTCACGCCAGACACGAGTTTTGGTTTAAAAAGACTCATAAAAAAGCCGAACAAAGTACGACGTTGAAGAGCATGAAGGACCATAAATTCCTATATGTTTTCAAGTCAGAAGTAGACAATCGTTAGTATTTCGAAAAATTCAAAGTAGACAGACCATACTGTATTATTTATGAAGTAGACACCTTGTCTCTTTTACACATTCCCTATTTCCATTTCCAATTTTACCCAATATTTGCTTCGAATCACGATGCGGAGTTATTAATTTCAGTCGGTATACACGCCATCTTGAAATAATTATTCATTGCATATAAAGTCTGATTGGTTGCTTTATGACGCGGCCGAGATACAGCAACAGCTATTGGCTTACATAAGATAAAGAATTATAAATTTTTCTCGCCTGCGGATGAGACAATAAATGACGAATAATTAACTATGTGTATTTTAGTCCTGATCAACTGTCATTTATTCATATTTGGTTTATTATATAGATATAGGAAGATGTGGTATGAGTGCCAATAAGACAATCCAAGTAACAATTTTTAAAAGTAAATCATTGTAGGTCAAGGTATGGCCTTTAACACGGTGCTTTGGCTCACAACAAACAGCAAGCTATATAATATTATATATAATTGACCCACAAATTACTAGTGTAAAACCATTCAAACAGGAAAACCAAAGGTATAATTTATATAAAAAAACAAGAAACAAAACACTTATGAACCACAAAACAAAACAACCACCACTCAACATTGTCCTGGCTATTTGTAAATAAGTTCAATTTCAACAAGTAAAATAAGCAAAACCTTCAAGGCATCCGTCTAACGCACACTCTTAAAGTAGAACAACATCATGTTCACTGAAACTAAATATTTATTAATGTTACAAATTAATGTAATTGCTTCGTATTGCAAGCTTTATGGTAATTAAAAAAGCACATGCACACATGATACTTCAAATTAGAATACAGCGAAGCAGTCAACAGCTTTATTAAAGCTCAAACTGGTTATCTTTTAGTCTTGTTTCTTTCCGATACGCTTTTTGAGAAAAGGTACAAAGCGTTATTTTACAAAGCCCTGGCTCATTATTATTTTGCTCAGACAATGATGACGTTTTTACAAAGTCTGAGTAGCAGTTACAAGTTCTAGAATATTGTATAAGTATTTCATACGCGGGAGCAATTTGTTTTTGCTGTAAAGATGAGAAAATTTATAATTTCGAATTTGAAATCATCTCGTTTTTACATAAATTCTGGTACTGACCTGTCGTTATATTTGAAATACATGTTTAGAAATGATGCAGTGGAAGCTGTGGGTGTGAATGTTTCTTTAATCTCTGTATAAGGAAGATGTATTAATGGGACCCAATAAGAAAATTTTAGAAGTAGGTCTACTGCAATAGAACTGATATGGGATCAGTTTGAAACTATACTAAAATAAAAATAAAAACACCATTACATCGACACAGTTCAATAAAGGCAACAATAGTATACTGCTGTTCAAAACTCGTAAATCGTTGGAAAAGAAACAAAATCGGGGTAACAAACTAAAACTGAGGGAAACGCATTAAATATAAGAGGAGAACAACGACACAATATTAAAATGTAACACACACAGAAACGGACTAAGCATTGGACAAAATCCAATGAGAATTACAAATATAACATCAAAACCAAATACATGAATTTGGGATAAAAGAGTACCGTGACACGTCTTATAGTAATGTGAATTCACACTCAACTATAAGAGGAAACAAACCTCACAACGGAAACACAACGTTAAAATGTAACACACACAGAAATGAACTATAATATAACAATGGCCATATTCCTGACTTGGTACAGGACATTTGTATTTTAAAAAGAAGAAACAATGATTGGTTGAACCTGGTTTTGTGGCATGCCAAATATACTGCTTTAATGCCAATGTTAAACATAACATTATAATGACAACATAACATTACAGGACTACAATACAAATAGATAGGAGAACATATTAGACAAAGAAACACACGAATAATAGCTAACAAAAGGCACCAGGTTTAAAATTCAATACACTAGAAGCGTGCCTCGTCCACAAAGTACTTACCAGTGACGCCCAGATACAAAATTCGATAGTGAAAAATGAGAATTACAAATATAACATCAAAACTACATACATGTATTTGGGATAGATAAGTTCCGTAACACGTCTTATAGTAATGCGAATTCACACTCAGCAAAAAAGTCACAATCGGGAATAAGTCACGTTCGGTAAGATTAAAAAAGATTAGATGACGTAATGACAAACCACAATCTACCATGTTGTAAAAATGTCCTTAGCTAGTTTGGCCAAAGACATATCGTATGGATCAACCAATTCGTGATGGTGTCCATAAAATTTACGGAGTGTCAATTTTTTTTCTGTCCTCCTCATAACTTTCCGCGTAAGGGGCACACTCCTGTATATGAAGTCCGTATAGTGTGAACAAGCACGAAAATAACGTATCAATTTAGATATGTAAACACTGTACGGGCAGAGGGTATGTTAATGCTGAGAAATGGGAAATTGAAAATTTGGAAGTTGAAATCGTCCCGTTTATTATAGATTTTCGTGTGAAGTCGTCAATCTGCGTCAATATTGAGGAAAAGATCAAGGTATGAAGCAGTCCTTCTAGTATCAGTAGTATCCTTAATTTCAAGTTCACTGGGATCTATGAGATGTAAGTATTGGTTGAAATATGGGAAATATGAAAAATTCAATAATAGAACATCATCAATATATCAGAAAGTGAAATTAAAGAATTTTGCAAGGTGCTTTTTCTTTTTGTCTTTTAGAAGGTTCTGAATGAACTCTGCTTCATACGAGTACAAAAACAAATCGGCCAGTAGAGGGGGCACAATTAGCACTCACTGGAATACAGACTGTCTGTTGAAATATAAATCCTCTAAACTCAACAAATATATTGTCGATCAAAAAGTCCAACATTTTGATAATATCATCTTCAGTATTTTTTTTTTTGAAGATTCAGTGTGATTCTTCACAAAATATGAATTATTGTAACCCAAAAACAAGAAATTCAAACGAAAAATAAAAAAAAAAAAAAAAAACACAAACTTATTATTAATGATTATATAATAAAAAGTAAAATCACAAAAATACTGAACTCAGAGAAAAATCAATTCGGAAAGTCCATAATCACATGGCAAAATCAAATAACAAAACGCATCAAAAACGAATGGACAAGAACTGTCATATTCCTGACTTGGTACAGGCATTTTCAAATGTAGAAAATGGTGGATTGAACCTGGTTTTATAGCTAGCTAAACCTCTCACTTGTATGACAGTCGCATCAAATTCCATTACATAGTCACCGATGCGTGAACAAAACAAACAGACATAATAGGTAAAAATGTCAAAAATAGGGGTACAGCAGTCACCATTGTGTTATCATCTTAATCACTATAAAAACAACAAATGTAACGAATAAGCACAAAAAGGCATACATCAAATTAACATCCTCATTTTGATTATATTATACGATTATATTTGTCTATGTAAAATGCACCCATCAAGGAAGGAGGGTATGGGTACTGGTGTAAAATTGCGCGTTTGAAATTCGCACAGGTAGACATGAAATAATTTTGTCGTTCAAAGTATGACGGGATGCACAAATACAGTCACGCAAAATAGATATAGCAAACACTGACTTAGCAGTTAAAGTAATAATAATAGATAAAATAACATTCTGAAATCTAATATTAAAACAGAAATTTGTAAAAAGAAGAAGATTAGAATGTGTTAGTTGTTTGAAATTCATCACAACACTATAAAAAACGAATTAATTTCTATGAATACAATCCTTGACATTTAAAACATTTTTCAAGATACATTTCCTTTGTCACAGCCATTACATCAAGATTTATATTATATATTAAGGAAGTAAAAAGAAGCTCTACCATTGAAAGAAAAATAACATAAAATGTAACCATGGTAGAATCGATTGCATATTTTTGTCCTGTTTTTTGCCTGTTTTTGTCATAAAAAAGTTAATATGACATAACGATATACAAATTGCAAAACATAGTTAATGAGATTTTCAAGAAGAGTCAACAAATCTCATCTATATATGTCAATGTTTAAAGTGCATATTTTTTTTATTTCAATATAGAATGACATTAACATATATTTTTTTTAATTTTGACAAAGTGTTTTTGTTAAAAAAATAGATTCATCAATAAACAGATACATAAAAATGAAGACATATCTTAAAGATAAAAGGAAGTGGTCGAATTCATGTTCATCGACATAGCGCTAAATAAATTCATCATAGATACACGGATTAAATTTTGTATTTACGCCAGACTCGTTTTTCGTCTACAAAAAACTCATCAGTGAAGCCTCGGTCACACCTTACCGGATAGCTCTAACGGACGCCTAACGGATAACTTTTTTTCAATCCGTTTATGTCCGTTAGACGTCCGTTCTTATCCGTTAGACCTCCGTCCATATCCGTTGCATGTCCGTTAAGCGTACGTTTTATCCGTCGGCGTCCGTTCTGTCCGGTGGAAAATTTTTAGCATGTTCAAAACTTTGAACGGACGTCCAACGGATAAAATGTCCGTTGAACGTCCGTTAGGCGTCCGTTTTGTACGGTACTCGTTCGTTTCGTTTCCATTTTGTATCCGTTACGTGTCCGTTATACATCCGTTGGAGGTCTGGAAGATAAATTCACCAACGGACTTCTACCGGACGTTTAACGGATAAAACGGATGTTGAACAGATGAGAAACGGACTTCTTCCGAACGTACAACGGATAAAACGGATGATGAACGGATCTGAAACGGATAAATGCAAATTGAAAATTTCGCGTCAGAAATGCCAATTATTGGTATGTCAGATTTCTTAAGGTTCATGAATTCTTATTATTCATAATCGATCTTAGAGTATAGACACGTCTTCACAATCAAGCAGTTCTTATTCAGGCCAGACACGACCCTTTGGCGGAATTTTGAAGAATAAACCAAAACCAGTTACACAAAAACATTTTGAATATATATGCAATTACATGTATTATTATTGTCGCCTTTGATTTTTCCGTATATCTTGTTCATCCATTTTATCCGGTACGCTTCCGTTAGGTGTCCGTTTTATGCGGTACTCGTCCGTTGGATGTACGTTCGACATCCATTCTGTCCAGTACGTGTCCGTTTCTCGTACGTTGCATATCCGGTGTGTTTCCGTTATGCATCCGTTACACGTCCGTTTTATTCGGTCAGTACATCAACGGACTCCCAACGGAAAAAATTTGTCAACGGACAACTTTTATTTTCATCCGTTAGGCGTCCGTTCGTGCTATCCGGTAAGGTGTGACCGAGGCTTAACGTCCGAATCCAAAACAAGTTAAAAAGGCGAAATAAAGTACGAAACTAAAGAGCATTGAGGACTTAAATTCCTAAAATGTTTTGCCAAATAAAGGTAATGTAATATAATCCTGAGGTAGAAAAGCCTTTGTACGTAAAAAAATCAAAAGTTTTGAAAACAGTTAACTTATAAATATGACCATATCAATGACAATTCAATATACATTTGAATAATATTATACTACCCCGGATATCCACATTCATTAAAAGAAACGACTGCATGAAGTTGTTAAGAGAAGCCAGCATTTCGTTTGATTTTTAGACAAATCGTTTTTCGTTGTTGACATTGTTGTATAGTGGTATAGATTATAGCACAATGTTGATTGCCGTACCTCTTTTTTGACATTTTTACTAAATATATCTGTTTTTTCGTTCACACAATGTTGTCAATATAATGACATGTACTGCGACTTTCTTATAAGGGAGAGGTTTATAAAACCAGGTGTAATCCACTTTTCACTTTTCTCTACTTAAGATCTGTACCAATAGTTATCAAGGTACCAGGCTTATAATTTGATAAATAAGACAAGCGTTTCGTCTACATAGAACTCATTAGTGAAATTCATATCAAAATAGTTAGAAAGCTAAACAAGTGCAAAATTCCAAAAAATTGTCCAAATACGGCTAAGGTCATATATGCCTGGGATAAGAAAAACCTTTGTATTTCGAATAATTTATAGTTTTGCAAACAGCAAACTTATGAAAATGACTATGTTGACTACTGGGCAGCCGATACCCTCGGGGACGATACGTCGACCAGCAGTCGGATTGTAAATACTTATCAAAGGTACGCGGCTTATATTTTAATACATCAGACACTCATTTCGTCTACATAAGGCTCATCTTTGACGCTAAAATCAAAATATTTATAAAGCCAAAGTACAAAGTTGAAGAGTAATGAAGACCCAAATTCCAAAACGTTGTGCCAAATACAACTAAGGTAATCTTTCCTGGGATAAGAAACTCCTTAGTTATATCTATGGAACGCCGGAACTGTCTTATAGTCTAAATATTTAATGTGTTTTGTCGATTTGCCTTTACGTCCTGTCATTTCTTCTTTATGTTATGTGCAGATGCCTTTATTTCCTGACACGGCATCTCTTTGTTATGTAAAATTAGTAATTTGTCTGGTCAAAAAATTGTATGATATGTCATTGCGAAACTTTGTTGTGTAAAATTTGCATTATATTTAAGAAATAATTCATGGAAGCCATAGATTTGTTGGAAATTTACACATGGCCTGGGCCGTGATATTCGAATTTTATCCTGAGCGTTAGCGCTCAGGATGAAATTCGAATATCACGGCCCAGGCCATGTGTAAATTTACAACAAATCTATGGCTTCCATGAATTATTTCGATTCTAATAAGACAAATACGATCATTAAAAAACTGAAGCGATGATGGGTATACCGTGTGTGTGGCTGTTCTATTTTACCCACTGTTCGATAAATGTAAAACAAATCTAATAAACCTGCATGAATGATTTCTTAACTAACTGCTAGAATAAAAAATGTGATTACTTTTTTTACTTCTCAGTAAACCCAACATTTGCAATTTTAAGTTTACATTTTTTATCGTAAGCTACCGTTAAATTAACTGTTGACATGTTGTAACCAAGGAGCCGTCATGTTGATTTGCTGAAATCAGTAAATGCGCGAATAATGCAATAGAACAGAAAACAAGCAACACCTACCTCAATACTTTATTTTAATGCAATTGTATCAGAGTTTAGAAGGTAAACGCAATAGAAAAACCTTCAGACTTGACGTTTTCATTCGTATGACGTCATGTTTTTAAATGACGTTAATGCGCCAAAATCATTACTGGAATTTCGCGGAATTTAATTTATTTTGTTTTTGTCCATTTTTCCGTTCTCTAATGTGTAAATTCTTTTTGTTATGCGTCAGAATCAGAATAAATGTTCTGTAGGGTTTTATTCAGTTGTAATTGTTAACACAGCGAAATCCACAACTGTTTACACATAGGTTACGATACATGTGGATTTACGTGGGAGGCAAATTTAAACAGCCATTTGTGTACATCTTGGAGTCTGCGCTAAGTATAGATATATCGAGAATTTTATCACGGTGTTGTTTACAAAGCGAAAGAAGCACGCCATATTAGAATATGCTGTAACTACTATATATTCTGTGAATACTTCAAAACTTTATAATCAGCCACCTTAACATTCTCTTATATTTTATCTATGCTGTGTCTATTCTTTTACGTAAGTCAGTTAATAATTGCGACCTGTCCCAAGTTTTATTGTTATGTCAATGTTCTAAAGGTTTTGTTTTGATACACCTTTATTCTATGTAAACCTCATGATATTATAGTCTTTTGGCGTTATGTTGTGTTAATACATATGTATCTCCAGCAGGGAAAAACACAACACATCATTGTATAGTTCCTATGCGTTTTGCCGAACAATTAATACTCTCTATGAGCATTCATTACGTCATGTGCAAATGCCTTTTACATTATGTGCAAACAACTTATGCGTTTTGTGCAAACCTCGTTTACCTTATGTGCAAAAATATTGCGTTATGTGCAAACATTGTTTACCTTATGTGCAAACACCTATTACGTTATGTGCAAATACCTATTAAGTTATACATTGTGTACAAACATCTATTACGTTATGTGCAAACACCTATTACGTTATGTCCAAACACCTATTCCGTTATGTGCAAACACCTATTACGTTCTGGTAAACGCTTTTTTGACACAGATTAAAACAAAAAGCATCAATGATATGTATTTTGAAAATGAAGAAAATGAAAAGTTTGACCTGTCTAACAAACTGTGGATTTTTATATTAATTATATTGATTGGTGTTAAAATGCTATATGCATACAATGTATCTAGTTTTATGGGAAATTATTTTGCTCTACTTTAAGAATGTGCGTTATGCATCCATGCTTTGAAAAATTGTTCACTTTGCTTGTTGAAAATTGTAACAAATATACAGACACGACTTTAGTTTTCAAGAGGTGCAACCGAAAGGAACAACACGATATAAAAAGGAAGATGTGGTACGAATGTCAATGTGACAACTCTTCACAAGAGACCAGGATAATTTGTTATTACCCTCCCAGTAGGGTTTTCATCTAGCGAGAAACGTGAACTAGATTAATGCTACAAATGTAATGACGTCTCCCACGATTCATGTAGCAGCTAAGGAATCCTACAAAATGTTCAAGATTTTATTTTCGTTCATTTCCTTTAACAGTTGTGAATATTATTCTGAATAACCTTCCTAAGACTTAATATTTCCTCCGTCCCTGACAAGGCGTGTTGAGACGGGTGGGTGTCCTGAAAAGGGATGGTCAGGTGACCCGCCCCTCTTATCTGACATTTTTTTTTTAAACTAACAGGGATGTTGGAAAACTTGATCCAATTTTGGAACAGACAGGTAGAAGGGTGTAACAAAAAACTGCAGTTTCTCAAAAAAAACCTCTACTTTTTTCATATTAAAAACTGCATTATCCTGTAATCCACAAAAATGACGCAAACACATATTTTTTTCTGAATGAAAGGGTTATCAACTTTGTTTCACCTTCACTGGCCATACTCGAAATTAATCCCGCAACTTGAAACTCCAGATAATGACTTTCATTTATCCGTATTTGGTCGGAACTTTTCGAACCGTGTCATCAAGAACGATACAAAAAATACATATTCTAGTAAATTGTAATTGTTTTCTTCTATTATTTTTTTTATAAGTGATATGCATATCGTTTATTTTGCTGTCTATAAGAATAAACAAATAATTTCGTTGCTAAAATGGTCATCATAACATAATTTTCCCTTTGCATTTTAGAAAAAAACTGACTATCTATAAAAAAAAGATGTGGTATAAATGCCAAGGAGACAAGAGAGACCAAATTACAAAGAAATAAATAACAATAGATCTTCGTATGGCCTTTAACAAAAAAAACCATACCGCATAGTCATCTAATCTATTTATTTTTCTACTCCATTTAATTTTTCACCAGTTTGAAAAAAAATGTTACAGTTAAGTAATTCGCTTTTATTCTGCAATTAGCTAGTTATTCTATACAAATAACAGGTAAACAACATTTTTTTTTGCTTTGTTTGTACATGTACAAATAAATTTTCCTGCTACCCGCTTCCATGTTGATCAATCGGTAATATGGATATTTCTTTCTGGGTAATAGTTCATTTTGGGGTTTTCCCCGAGTCCGCGTTTCAATATCTGTAAAAATCAGAGACAATGGTTAAGATTTAAACAACTTATGCTCAAATACCAGGTGTGAATTGTAAACAATATATGTACATTGTCAGAAATATAAAATTTATTAGTTCTCGCTGCGAAACAGGAGAAAATTCGGCAAGCCGCGCTTTTCGTCCTGTTTCTAAAACTCGTACAAATAAATGTCACGTTTACCGACAAAGTACATTTATAATCAATACATTATTCCACAGTTGTTGATATGAATTTATCTTTTTGTTCAATAATTCAACGAATATCGTCGTAAAAATTAGCCTATTTTCCGAACGGAGAGTCATAAATTCAATGAATATTATTACAGGATATACGGTATAAACGGTAAGCTTCGATGCGTTTAGTTATGAACGCGAATGGTTCGATAAATATAGTTAAATACACAATTAAGCCAAATGTTCATTAAAGCGATTTGCTGCACATCATTATTTTGAGAAATCTTATTTTAAAAAATATAAAATTTCATACAAATATATTCTTTTGGATCTAAATGTTAACATTATAAAATATGTTTTGACAGTTTCCGTTAAAGTCATAAGAAACCTCAAATTTAAAAAAAATATGCATATGTTTTTTTATAACTGAATGGATAGTTTTCATTATACAACTATGTACATATACTTTTTTCTGAGGAAAATTCTTTAATTTGTCCACATTTACAAAAAGTTAACTTATTTTTAATTGCTTCCTTCCAGGAAGCAATTCGCCGACATATTTTCCGTATGCATAGTGACCTGAGTGTAACCCTCTTCGTAAAAATCCGGTAATCGCAATACGCATGGATCTGTCATTAAAATAAACAAGTATCTGATTGTACATGTTAAACACGTGCTAAATACCCATGCTTTTTGTTATTTGTTTACTATAAGGTGAAAATCATTAAACTTCGGCTTCAAAACACGGCATTTAATGAGCAGCCATATTTTTTAAATAATAACAGACAGAGAGAAAAAAAAATTGACGATTATACGATATATTTGCGTAAAAAATGAGAAAATCGTGCACAGAGGTTCATGATATATACATGCATTGGTTCAAGAATTGGATAAACATTTTTTTCCACCACTCACTCGTTTCATATGACTTTAAATATTGCCATTTTTAGATAGATCGGTTCCCCTTTTCTCGGCTACTGTTAAAGCGAGACGGTTTTTTTTTATTAATAGCTAGCGAGGCATGAAGTTCATGTGATTCAATCCAAATTATCCTCAAAGTGCGGAAACAATCTTGAATTGATGCAATCTTGTTCGCTTCGAAATCGACGTAACATATTTAGTCAAAATTCTTTAAAAAAGAATCACCTATATAACGAAAAGAAAACTGTGACAGACTTTAACACGAAAGGGAAGGCTTAAATTCTTCTGTAACTTTCCTGCTACTGATTATACATTAAGAAAGTTCACTTGCCAGCTAACTCCCAGTTTTCAAAAATCTTAAAATGTGCAGTATGTCATTGATACGATTTGAGTTCTCAAAATGAATCAAGATAAAATAAGGATAATAAGACATTTGTAAAAAAATATAAAACCCTTGTTATGTTTTATTAATTTTTGAGAACATCTTTATGTTAAAGATATTAATCAAAGTACTGAAGTACTGAACATCGGATGACCGCAAGTTCTTGTGGACGGTCACAAGCACTTGTCTCAAAAAACCAAATCTCTTTACCTGAAAGTAACGTTAAAGTACAGATATATATTTTTTCTGTGCGTGGATGATAAATTCAACCTCATCGTAGAAGTGATACAAATCAGTAAACTCTGTTTTTTTTGTTATACATTATGTTAATATTTGTAAATTACAGTTACATGTATATATAATTTTCATCCATTTGTATATCATTCTATTGCACTATATTAATTATAGTGCTGTGCACGTGCATGGTGGACACTCTTCTGTAATAATTCGATTTTTCTGATAGATTGAATTTGAGTGGGCATTCATATTTTCCAGCAAAACATTCAATGTCCCACGCAGAGAGAGGGAGCAAAGACAGATAACTCTGCATGGGAGATTACAAACGTTCTTGAGATATTCTTCCGCATGCGGTAACACACTTTTTCTGTACGTGTGTATAAATATTAAAGATTTTTTACTTTTAAATTATTTATGTTTCTAACGAGTTTAATGACATTTTCATATCATTAATTTATGTTCCAAAAAATATATTTTTAGTAGTATCCATTTGAAATGAATTAATAAGTGATAAGGAATGTAATTTCGCACTCGATAATGTCCGCGTATTTATTATTATTTGATTTTAAACATATTTTATTCATTAAGATATGAAAAGGATTGAGCAACAGGCACAGCCTATAAAAGCTCTCTCCATATTACATGTACAAGGTATAATTCAATCACAACAACTGTATTTAAAAAAATGCAATATAGTGGAACATGCATGCTACTTGTGAGCACACACGAGCAAATATATGTTAACAGTGTTACTTACTAAATGCAAAATATATTTAAATATATAGGCAATTAATCATCAGTTATTTAAAGTACCTTGAAACATGCAAATATCCTTTATAAGTCATTAGAAATATATATATATATGGCTTGAAAGAGACACTAAGCTTGCTTAGTGGAATAAATGAATTAATGTTGGAGTGTAGAAAAAAATAAAAAATAAAAATAGATGAAACAAAAATTAAAGTAAGTTTCAAACAAAACGTTGAGTGTCACTGATATATTTCTGAACAGATTTAAAAATAGCAATATTCATATCATATGAAAATAATCTGTTTCCAAAAAGTAGTAATTCAATATTTATGTCAACATTATCAACAATGGAGTAAATGGAATCAAGAAGGATCTGTCTTACATCATTATACTTAGGGCAAATAAAAAAGAAATGTTGGTTATCCTCAACAGGATGGTTACAGTTTGTGCAAAAAGTGTTCTCGGATAAGAACTGATTAAACAAATGAGATTTAAGGTTGCTAGCATTATTTCTGAGTTGACAATGACTTATATTTAGTTTCCTTATCCCATAGTTGAAAGGTTTAAATATATCATCAGTCCTATAAAACTTATCTAGTCCACTTCTAAAGATACCCAAACTTGGTGATTTTTGTAAACTCAAAGGAAGACTATTCCAAAGTCTTATAGTGGAAGGAATGAAACTATTAAAATAAGAGCTAGTTCTAGCAAGAGGCGGGTGAAAAGTGTTATTTTCATTCCTCAAAGTATAAGGGGTTTGTCTGGGAAGATATGGCTGAACTAACTCATATAAGTATGCAGGTGTCATCCCATTTAATATTTTGTAGAATAGTATAAGCTTATGTTTATTACGTCTATTCTCCAGAGTTTCTAAACCTAATTCAATATAAAGTTTTTGTCTGGAGGAATTACGTCGTAATCCTGTAATAATTCTAGCAGCTTCTATCTGAATATTTTCAAGAAGCTCAGTCTCATGCTGGGAGCAATTGCCCCAAATAACATCACCATATTCTAATATAGGTCTAATAAAAGCATAATAAATACGTATAAGTGAATTCCTATCTAATAAGTGTTTAACTTGACGAAGCACAGAAAGACGAGAGCATGCTTTTTTATAAATAATATCAATATGCGTGTGCCATGAAGCTGATGACTGAAATGTTATCCCAAGATGACAGTGAATATTTATTTTCTCAACCTCTTCACCATTTATCCCAAAAAATACAGGTGGATGCTCCCTTTCCCTTCTAGTAAATACA
Organism: Mytilus galloprovincialis; assembly: GCF_965363235.1. NCBI lineage: Eukaryota > Metazoa > Mollusca > Bivalvia > Mytilida > Mytilidae > Mytilus > Mytilus galloprovincialis. The sequence continues at coordinate 2,287,471 of NC_134838.1, read as the reverse complement.
ATATTTTTAGTTTTCTTAAAATTAAATTGAACAGCCCATGATTTTGCCCAATTTGAGATAACATCCAAGTCATCAGTCAAAGAAGCAGCCGCTACAGCATGATCATCATCTACTATGACAAATAAAGAGGTGTCATCTGCAAAAAGTCTAATATCATTAGTAATGTCATTTACTATATCATTTATATAAATAAGAAACAGAAAGGGTCCCAAAACTGATCCCTGGGGGACACCTGCATGTATACTTCTTAGAGTTGACGAAAAGCCTTCTGAAACTACCTTTTGTTGACGATCCGAAAGATAACTTTCTATCCAAGATAAGAGCTGGTCATTTAAGCCAGATTGTTTAAGTTTAAATAAAAGTCCTTTATGCCAAACTTTAACGAAAGCTCTAGATACATCACAAAATACAAACCTTACATCCCTACCACTATCCATATTACTAATAATTTTATGATATATTTCAATTAACTGATTAACAGTAGAATCACCTGGTTGGAATCCAGATTGAAACTTTGACAAAGGTTATTACTCCTCATATAATTATACAAATGTTTAAATAAAACTTTTTCCATAATCTTACAAACAATACTAGTAACAGATATTGGACGATAGTTTAGAGCTGAATGTGGACTACCTTTCCCTTTAAAAATAGGATTAACATGTGCAATTTTCCATAACAGTGGAACCTGTTTAACTGATAGAGACATATTAAATAACTTAGTTAATGGTTTAGAAATAAAGCTAGCAACCTCTTTTAAAATTCTAGGACTGATACCATCAGGTCCAGCTGGTTTATTAACATTGAAAATTTTTAACTGGTCTAAAATTTCTATCTCAGTGATGACAAATTTGTTTAAATGACATGGAGGAGGCTCATTATTATCAGGAATTTCTGGTTCTATATCAATATTAGCTATATCAGCAAAATGATTGTTCATTGTTGATATTATTATCATGTTAATAGATCGGTTACGATCTCAAAACGAAGGTTACGTAATGGAAATTTAGGCGACAGCAATACACATGAATGCCCTCACGGTCATCCGATGTAAAATGAATAGAGAATTTGTTCATTAAGATATCATAAGATAAACAAACACACGGACCTATTTTTTTTTTCTTTTTGTTTTCTCATTCGATGACCAGTGACGGAACCAGAATTTTTGAAAATGATGGAGCTGCGTTTGTTGGTTCTATAAGCAGTTTGATTAAAAGGGGGCTCGGGACTCAGTTTTGCCAAAACTCTCTGCTAATTCAAAAAACAAATACAAGATAAGAGGTGGGCGGAAAATATCTTCGTCCTCGGTCAGTCTAATCTGAATAGACCCATATATAATGTGTTGACCTTGTCAAAAGTCTATAATTCATAAATGTAATTCGGCGTCTTCCAAAACCATATGTTATGATTATGTATGTAAGATATGGCGACCTATGAAATGACCCGCTTGGTGCAGATGAAAGAGAACATTACATAAATAAGGCCGTTAGTGCTTTCGTTTGAATTGTTTTACATAATCTTTTCGGGGCCTTTTATTGTTGACTATGCGGTATGGGCTTTGCTCATTGTTGAAGGCCGTACGGTGACCTAAAGTTGTTAATTTCTGTGTCCTTTTTGTCTCTTGCAATAATACCACGTCCTCTTTTTTTACATCAACTTATTTTCCGTTCACATTTTCCGTAAAGAAATGAGGTTGCATTTTGTTTTTTACATGCAGCTTTCTTTTTGCTTCGAATAACAGGGCAGAGCTTTTAGTTTCAGTCGATATACACGCCATCTTGAAATAATTACTTGTCACATAAAAATTCTGTTTGTTTGCTTCATGATGTGGCTGATATTCAGCAACAACTATTGGCTATATATTTATATAACATTTTTATATCAATCAATAATAAAAAAAACTACATTTCCAATACTAAATCAACAACCCGATCCACATATATTACCTTCATTTCACTTTCAGCATCCAATGGATATTACCTTGTAAAAAAATACAGCGAAGTAGTTCAGAGCTTTTTAGAAAGCAAAAACTTATAATTTTCTTAATTTTCAAAGTGTATATCAGTGATGCGTTTTGTTTTAATCTGTGTCAAAAAAAGCGTTTACCAGAACGTAATAGGTGTTTGCACATTACGTAATTGGTGTTTTGACATAACGTAATAGGTGTTTGCACCTAACGTAATAGATGTTTGGACATAATGTAATAGGCATTTGCACAAACCGTTATCGGTGTTTGCACATAATGTAAGCGGTATTTGCACATAACGTAATAGTGTTTGCACATATTGATGTAGTTGTTATACATAACTTAATAGGTATTTGAACATAACGCAATAGGTGTTTGCACATAAGGTAAACGAGGTTTGCACAAAACGTATAAGTTGTTTGAACATAATGTACAAGGCATTTGCACATGACGTAATGAATGCTCACAGAGAGTATTAATTGTTCGGCAAAACGCATAGGAACTATTCCATGATGTGTTGTGTTTTTCACTGGAGATACATATGTATTAACACAACATAACGCCAAAAGACTATAATATCATGAGGTTTACATAGAACAAAGGGGTATCAAAACCAAACCTTTAGAACATTCGGCATAACAATCACATTCGAGACAGGACAGGACAGACTTACGTAAAAGAATAATAGACAGAACATAGATAAACTATGAGAGAATGTAAAGGTGGTTGATCATAAAGTTTCGAAGTATTCACAGAATATATAGTAGTAAAAGCATGATGTAATGCCTATTGTACAAAACAAACTTTAGCAATGACAAATCATACTACTGTTTGACCAAACAAATAACTAATTTGACATAACACAGAGATGCCGTGTCATGAAATACAGACATTTGCACATAACATAAAGAAGAAACGACAGGACGTAAAGACAAAGCGACAGAACACATTAAATATTTACACTATAAGACAGTTCCGGCGTTCCATATATATCCTTACTTTTGGTTGGATATATGTAGTTCGGCTTAAGTTTTCATGTTGTGTTTTGTGTATTGGTATTTATCTGTTAGTCTGTTACCTTTTTAAGCAATGACGTTTTCAGGTTATTTTTATTTAATCTAAATGTCCCTTTTGTATCTTCCATCAAAATCTTAATTGAAAATACATTTTACAGTCCATACAAGACTTTCCGAACTTACTTTTCCTATTCTTATTTTCTTTTAAATGGTTTAATGCTTGCAAGGACAACTTTTCATCAAGAATTCCAAATGACTTTTTTTTAGTTTTTTTTTCCAAATTTTATTATAATTTCGTAAACAGCATTGGAATATCTTTTGAAAGTACTCATCGCCGTAAATTTTGTTTGAAAATTTTACGATCATTAAACATATATCTTGTCCAAAAATAAGCTTGACTAGAGTTAACAAAAGAGAGACGAAAGATTCCAGAGGGATAGTCAAACTCATGAATCAAAAATAAATTGAAGGGTAAGCAGATCCTGTCCCACATGTGGCACCCGTCGTGTTGCTCATGTTATAACAAATCCGGTAAATAGTATAATTCGGTAGGTCATATTCATGAAAGGGAAGTAGATTGTAGTTACTACGTAAGGAACATATCCGATATCATCTGTGAAACGGTTATTTAACGCGTCGCCAGGTTAACTTAATTGGCGAAAATAAAACCGCAAAGCCTCTAATACAATACATTTATCTCTTAATTGTATATCGTTGGATAGGTGTATCATGTATCATTGCAATCGTTCCACATCATCTTAATTTTATATAATACCCACGCATTTCGCATGGCATTGTAGAAAATTATTTGATGTATATTACAATTCTCTGAACATTTTTTACGTTGACATTACGTCGATTTGTAATATCATTTAAGAAAAATTAATTTCCAGATTCTTTATAAAGCAGGAAATAATCTGCACCCACTCCAGCGTATTTCAATTTGGAATAGATTATTGTGGATACTATTGATATGATCGTACCTTAAGTATTAAAGTTATAAACCAATTGATCCGTTTGAAATATTAATATATTCTATATCCAATCTTGTTTCGGTTTAATATTTACTAAAGTATATGGGTTAGTGTGTATGGTTATTGTATGCTTACAAGATTACGTCAATCATGCTCAAGTCTTTGAAAGACTATTTTAGACTCAAAGTAATAAAACATGCTGATTGACGTTTTATTATTCAATAGAAGATTTTCATAATAAAAATGCATATTTTATATAAATTTTCCCTTTTCGCTTTTTTTCTCGATATCATTCCAAATTGACATAAACATACATACATGTTTTAGTTCTTACTTAAACAAGTCATTAATAGAAAAATTAGTTTTGCTGCAATTTTACTTTCGATTCCTTATGAAATTGTGTATAAAATGAAATTGATTACATAAACAATACCTTACGCTACATGTCGTAAATCGTTTTTGTAAATGTGAAATATCGCCAGAACAGAAGACAGAACAGAAGACAGAAACTTGTTATTAAACTCGATTACTCTCCATGTAAATAAAACTTTTTTTTTCAGTTTAATTTTGAATTATTTGTAAAACAAATAAAAAAGACATTTACACATCATAATCTACAAACTTATAAAATTATAAGGTATACTTTTGTTTAGTTAAACGCAAATGAGAACTAAAAACAACAATTCGAGGCTGTAAAGAGTATGTGTCGCTCACTGGGCTTATGTGCATATTAAACAAAGGACACAGATGGATTCACGACAAAATTGTGTTTTAGTGATGGCGATGTGTTTGTAGGTCTTATTTTACTGAAATTCTGGCTGCTTACAATAACCTCTATCTATAATGAACTTGGCCCAGTAGTTTAATTTACAGGGAAAACATTTTGCAAATTGTTAAAAAATTACTATAAAGGGCAATTACTCCATAAATGGTCAATTGACCATTTTGGTCATGTTGACTTGTTCTTATGTCTTACTATGCTGTACATTACTGCTGTTTACAGTTTATATTGGATTATAGCTCTTCATCTTTTACATAAGCTTTGGATTTCAAATATTTTGGCCACGAGCATCACTGAAGAGACATGTATTGTCAAAATGCGCATCTGTTGCAAGAAAATTGGTACCGTTAATTTTATTACTACCACTGGGTCGATGCCTCTGCTGGTGGACTATTAGTCCCCAAGGGTATCACCTGCACAGTAGCCAGTACTTCGGTACTGGCATGAAAATACGGATTTTTTGTTATTAAAATTTGCTGTTACAAAATGATAGAAATTATTATAAATGAAGGAATGTTTCTCCCTCATGCAAAGCTCTGATTCCTTTCACGGATTTGGCTATACTTTTTGGACCTTTTGGATTATAGCTCTTCATCTTTTATATAAGCTTTGGATTGCAAATATTTTGGCCACGAGCATCACTGAAGAGACATGTATTGTCGAAATGTGCATCTGGTGCAAGAAAATTGATACCGTTAATTTTATTATCTCTATCTGTAATAACACTCATGATAATATCAAAAGGCTGCTAAATTTTCTTAAAATTACCAATTCAGGGGCCGCAACCACTCATTAATGGGTTGCCTGAATGGTCTGAAAATGTCAGGGCAGATAGATCTTGACCTAATTAACAATTGTATTATGTCAAATTTGCTTTGGTTTCAGAGATATGAGCCCAAAAACTGCATTTAACCTTATGTTCTATCTTTGACCATGTCAGCCATCTTGGTTTGCCGGCATGGTCATCGGACACAATTTTTAACAGATACCCTAATGATGATTATGGACAAGTTTGGTTTAATTTATCAAAGTAATTTCACAGGAGAAGATCTTTGTAACTAAACTCTCATAGATACCAGGACTAAATTTTGTATATACACCAGACGTAAATTGTCCAATACAGCTAAGGTAATCTACGCCTGAGGTAGAAAAGCCTTAGTATTTCAAAATTTCAAAATTTTGTGAACAGGAAATTTATCAATATAACCATATCAATGATAATGCATGTCAGCACACAAAAATGCTGACTATTGGGCTGGTGATACCCTCGGGGAAATAAATCTCCACCAGCAGTGGCATCGACCCAGTGGTAGTAAATAAACTCATCATAGATATCAGGACTAAATTTTGTATATACTCCAGACGCGCGTTTCGTCTACAAGACTCATCAGTGACGCTCGAATCCAAAAAAGATAAAAATGCCAAATAAAGTACGAAGTTGAAGGGCATTGAGGACCAAAATTCCTAAAAGTTTTGCCAAATACAGCTAAGGTAATCTATGCCTGAGGTAGAAAAGCCTTAGTATTTCAAAATTTTAAAATTTTGTGAACAGTAAATTTATAAATATAACCATATAAATGATAATTCATGTCAGTACACAAAAGTGCTGACTACTGGGCAAAGACTACAGGGGTCAACTGACCATTATAGTTATGGTTACTTATTTGTAGATCGTACTGTTTATAGTTTATCTATATCTATGATAATATTTAAGATAATAACCCAAGACGGCAAATCTTCCTCAAAATTACCAGTTCAGGGGCAGCAACCAAACAACTGGTTGTCCAATTCATCTGAAATTTCGATGGCAGATAGATCTTGACCTGATAAAGAATTTTTACTTCATGTACGATTAACTCTAAATCCTTTGGTTTCAGAGATATAAACCAAAATCTACATTTTACCCCTATGTTCTATTCTAAGCCATGACGGCCATTTTGGTTGGTTGGCCGGGTCACTGGACACATTTTTCAAACTAGATACCCTAATAATAATTGTGGCAAAGTTTGGTTATATTTGGCCCAGTAGTTCTAGAGGGGAAGAGTTTTGTAAAAGTTAAAAAAGACATACGACGGACTACGACGTATGACGGACGCCCAGTGATGAGAAAAGGTCAATTAGCACTTGGGTCAGATGAGCTAAAAATGCAACAAGAGGTGAACTCTAAAAGTTCCTTGAAATGCAGTTGTATACACAAAAAGTAGACTTAATCGTCGAAAACAATAACAATCAAAACCAAGGAGTAAACAAAGACTCACAAAACCAAAGGACATTTACATAAACAGTTATAAATAATAATTAAAAACCAATTGTTCAGAGAACCTTCAAGGTCTTTCCACCAAAAACAATGTATTTTAATATGAAAGTTGTAAAATTAAGTTTAAAATATCATTTCAATCGTCAAATGATAGCTTATTGTACGCTGATTCCAAAATTATATGGTTTCTATACAATATTTTTTAAATACTAGTAAGGGAGATAATTTGTTACTTACGGTTTGAAAAATGTTACTTCCGATAATATTTGAATGTTTACTTGACACTGATTCAAAAAATATCTGGTTCTATATACTTTTATATTAATTAAGTACAAAAAATAGCTTCCGGTTTACACAAGGTCACTTCCGGTTGTATTTTTCAAGGTTTAATGGTTTGATACCTTTTGCCAAAAGTTTCATGGCTTTATCATGTATACATATGAGGTAAAAGCAAAGGTCAAAATATAGAACGTCAAATTAACCTATGACCTTGAGATCAAATTCAATGTCATAAACCAAGGACTTCAAATCAAAAGACTATAGGTCATAATTATATTTGGTTAATGAGTTATATCACCATACGCGTCTTTTTAAATACAGGAGGGGAGAAAACTCCTTTTTACGTTCAACGTACCCTTGCAATCAAAATTTACGTGTTACGACATGTCGCAACTAACAATTTAGTAAATATATTTGGTTGATATCTTAAACGTTATTTTGGGACTTAGTGAAAATAAGCCAAATTCAAAAATTAGAATATGACCTTGACCTTTGACCTTGACCTAATTTTCACTATTTTATTTGGACCAAGGACCTCCAATCAAAAGATCCTAGGTCTCTATCACTTATGATTTACAAGATAAAAATGCATATCACTTCTTTTAAATGCATAAGGGGAAATAAATCTCGTATGGAGCGTTCATATTGCTTCAATCAAAATAGGACAAATCATGCGAAGGATATAACGAGCAATTTTATAAAATGAATTTGTCGTAATCTTTTATGGTTGCGAAGGAGTAGTGGACACAAGCAAAACAGTGTTTGTGGAGATAACTCCTACAAAGAAAAGTATTTGGTTACGCAGGGTAAATTTCAAAAGGGCATAAACTGTTCGATATCATTTACCAAATATCTAAGCGACATATTGCAAACGACAATAAAGAAGCAACATTATTATATGGCCCTTATGTGGAGTATTCATCTATCCGTTAGTACGATTCCTGAAGGGGGTTTCATGTTATCATTTTCCTGATAGAGGTTTGCTGCATACAAAGACCATATTGATTAGAGTGTAGTTGAAATTTTTATTCGAAACATTCTGTAAAAAAATATATAAAATATAAAAAAAAATGTTGAATGGTTAATTCAACCAATTAAACAATAACAGTTTGATTAAGTAGTAGGTAGCAAATATTCAATGCAACATCTTACTAAACTATATTTCATGTGCGTACACATTAAATGTTTTACAAGAACTTTGAATAACAGAAATATATAAAGAATGGATAATAAAAACATACAAAAACCAATCAATTTCCTGTGTTATGAAAGAAATATTTCTTAATAGAGAAAGGTGAACTGAGAGCAGTATTATGATTAGTTTTGATATCAAGACATCTTACATAAATGCTTAATAAGTATTATGCCAGGCAATTGGTTAAAGTGAAGAAGGAAGTCGAAGATACTGTTTCCGAATGTATTAAGGCTGTGAGGTCATTGATACAAAACGGAATTCAGAAACTGAATGGGTCTATCAACACCCATAGTACGTCAATCTTTGCAGACCAAAATGTTTCAAAACACTTGTCCTACCTCCATGACAAATATGTTGTTGTCCCCGCATATAAAGCCCAAACAACATCGTTTGTATGTGCAAATCACATTACATGATCTGTTTGAAGAATGTATAAGTTATGCCCCTACGACACTTACTAAAGAAGTTCTGTTTTAAGTTCCTTTGGAATTTTAACTTAAGATGAATAACTGGAACATCCATCAATTAAGGCAAAAGTAATATACCGCTCGTTAAAGGCACAACTCGACTGACAGAACATCTGGGTTACAAACTATTACCCAGGAAAACACATCAACTATGAGAGTAAAACAACGAAACAGCAAACAATCTGAAAAGCAACAACAAAAAAAAAACCCACAAAATTCCTGTATTGGATACCTGGATAAGTGTCCCTACAAACAATGTTAATAAAATGTGCAAATCTAAGGCAACACACTTTGTTTTTCCTTTTCAGGGATTGAAGATGAAATTGATTGCAAATTAGCTAATATATGTCATAAAGGATCGAAAGACAAATTCACAGAATAATCATTCTAAAGTATGTCTAAAAAATATTATTACTCTAAATATCAGCACAACAATTTTATTTGCGGACGCAAATATTTGTTCTTGCCTCGCAAGGATTCGAACTAATACTATTTGGGATGTTGAGACAGCACCGCATGCACTGTGTTCAGCTCTCTAAACATCATAGCTATTCATTTCTGTTAAACACACACCATAAAACAGAAAATTATCATTAAAGAATTGTTATTATAAATGCTTAAGTTGTAATCATTGTGCAAACTTACCTTTCATAATTCTAAAATAAAATACAATTAATAACATAAGTTAGTTTATTCTATTTATTTCAAAGTATATACTTAAGAAAGGTAGTCTGTGAAGTATTGTTTAATCAATAAAATAAAGTACATAGTTACTTTAATCAAGATCAAACGAAATACATATAAAGTGATACAATAAAAAAATTGTCAAAGGGTTTTATTCAGGTTATTGTCTTATATTTATTTGTAAATCCTTAATGACAGCATAATCGATTATGGAATCTCAGAAAAATGATAAAACAAGAATATTTAAAACTTGATTCAATTCTGTTGACACTCCACACGTAGTTTCCTATATCAAGACTGAATTCATTTCCCTTTACATCAAGAAACTGTCAAAACAATCACTGCAACCACAACACCGTTTAAGGCAGATCATAAGTATATATTTTATGAGGCAGAATTTTCTTATAATTTGCCATAATGAAGATTTTACATTGCTTTTTTCAAAAATTTAATAAAAAGTATGGGTCACCGTGCTCTATTTCAAGCTATGAGTCATTGAAAATTGCCAAAATTTGGTTAGTTTGTTCATGAAAAAACACATTAGTGTTCATAAAAAAAAACAACCTATGAGATAGAATTTTGAAATAAATTGTGAGAAGATAGGTTTCATTAATATGTTTTAAGAAAATAAAAAGAAATCATGGTGTCACCGAACTTGTTTTCTTGCTACAAGCAAAAATAAAAAAATCCCTATTAGCCCATTATAAATTTTGTACTAAAAAAGTTATCTCCCCTTATATGGCTCATTTGAAAAACATGATTTTAAAACCCCAAAAACTGATATTTGTTAAAATATTTTGTTTAATACAATTAATTAACAAGTTTTCTTTATACACAAAAACAGTCTAACCACTAAATTGCCAATATGTCTCCAAATTTGCAGATTAAGGCAAATAACTAGACCGATTTTGTACTGTGATTGTACAATTCAAGATGGCGGTATACCATGAATCTACCATAAATCCTATATTTTATGTATTAATTATTTGTTCTTATTCTATAAAGGTAAGAAACATTTCACACGTAACGACGCTTTGTTACCAACAATCTATCATTTTGCAGGTTTTTTCAGCAGTTTAAGCAGAACCGAAAATAAACTTATAGTCCAGTATTTGCAACACACTAGTTAATATTTGCATTGTAATTGGTTAACATTTAGTATTGCTATATACATAATATACGATATTTTGACATCATAAATGTGTAGACATAACGAGTGAAGTTAGGCCAGCAGTATTCTCCAAATTTACAGTCGCTATAACGACGATGTTTGTGCATTACCATTAACGATTTAATGATTATGTTGAATGCAAATATCGAAGTGAACCTGAACTAATTCGGTCCATATCTTGACTTAATTTAGAAATCAATAATGCGGATCGTTTGAGGACAAAACTCTACAACAGGATGGATTCACAATTGTTACATTTTCATTTCTCTGGACCAACATAATAGCAGCGCCTGCACATGGACTATAATATATATCTCTGTAACAATACATTATTATTGAGTTGTTTCCTTTCATGATTTCTTCGATACAGTATTATTGATATCAGGCCGCTATTGAATACCGGGTTTCAAGAAGTAAACTTGAAGTCATCACTTTGACAGTTTTACTGGTCCAATTATGTGATGGTTGACACAGATGACCACAAACATGTTTCTATTGTCTGTACCTTTATTCCTTCTGGTTTTACGCGATTAAAAATATAACTGAATTAGACGTATCACCGGAGTTGAACTTGCAGAAGCAAACAATACGTGATACATGCTGAACATTAACTACTTAACCTTTTTCGTTAGAACTTTCTGTGTAAGTCTAAAGTTTTAAGTTTTATAAAACGTGAAACCAAGATAACAAAACTTACCAAAAATTAAGATACAGTATCATCGTTATTATATGTAAACTTTAAGCTCTTTTGAGTTCTACTCGCACCATAAATCACAATTGTTGTATTTTCAATATTAACCTTTGTTTTCAATTTTTAAAGTCACTAATGTTAAGTTCACTACAACAATGGGCTTGAGGGTTTTTTGAATGTAATGCACTGGGAACAGAATTAGCAATATGTTCTCAAATTCAGGTCAACCATCAAATCGCATTCTATTATATTCTTTGAATGAACAAACATCCGAAATGTCAGAAGCAATTTATTTTAAAACTATTTACTCAATTATATATTTTCTAATAACAACACATTAGTTGCTCTATGACGCACTATATTTACCTAATCATACAAAGTGCAGGTTTTCCCCATCAAAAATAAAATATTGTTTTATTCAAAGAAATTTGTTTAAAAGGACCTTGATTAAAAGAAATATATTTTGAAAACAGCCAATAAAACATTAAAAACCAATTGATCAAGTTACTGGCCTGTATTGTTTATATACCATTGCTGCTATGTTTATTACATGTATTTATATGTTGTTTGAATCGAAGAAATCTGTACAATAAAGTGAAATAAATTATTGTACCGCAAGAAAAAATAATATCATACTGCAAGCAAATTATCCTATTTCTTGTTTATAGCCTATTGAATTTAGAGATGACATACTTTCAATTCGGACGAGAAGGATGAGAGAAAATTTAATCAGAATTAAAAGCAATTAATAATGAAAATTAATTTATAAAACTGATTTCCTTTTTAAATGGAATATTAAGTTGTCAAAGTTGGTTCTCATTTCACCTGTGAAGGAACGTTTGCGCGTCAAACTCAATTTTAATATCAATGAAATTCACATGGAGAGTAAGAATTCATTCTGACTGGTTGTTGATTGAAAATTATCTTATTAAATAACCTTCAGCCAAAAATAATATGATTGAATACCGAACATATTATGCCTTTCATTTTTAGTGTCTTTTTAGGTAGATCATAAGTAGAGACTTTTTTAAACAGAGTTTTCTTATAATTTGCCACACTGAAGATTTTACTGTGCTTTTTTTTCAAAAATATAATAAAACGTATGGGTCACCGTGCTATTTTTCTAGCTATGGGTCGTTGAAATTGCCTAAATTTAGATTGTTCATGAAAAAACATATTTGTGTGCATTAAAAAAATGTGAGAAGACAGGTTTTTTTTTATGTTTCAAGAAAAAAAAAAACAAAAAAAAATGGTGTCATCGAACTTGTTTTCTTGCTACAAATTAAAAGAAAAAAATTTCCTTTTATTCAAGTATAAATTTTTTACTAAAAGAGTTGTTTCCCCGTAAATGGCTCATTTGAAAAAAAAATGATTTTAAAAACAAACAAGAATGATATTTGTTAAAATATTTGTACAATACAAGAAATCACCAAGTTTTCTTTATATAAATAAACAGTCTCACCATTAAACTGCAAATCTGTCTCCAGATTCGCGAATTTGAGCAAATAACTAGACTGATTTTTCACTGGGATTGTACAATCCAAGATGGTGGTATACCAAGCATCTACCTCAATCTATTGTTATCAAATCAGAATATTAAACATAATTTTGTAACGGCATTACATAACTATCATGGGATTATTCTGAAATGAAACAGAATTACTTGTGAAAACTATTTGTGTTGAATATAACATACACTGTAAGTGGTCTAAAATCTTTCGTTGAAAACTTAAAGTAATACAACACAGAAGTCAAGATGACATAAGCATTTTATGTAAAAAAAAAAAAAAAAAAAATAACGAATACTAAATATAGTGGTGATTCTTTCTTTTTTCTAACATCTTTACCAGTTTGTCTAACATGTTAATTCAGTGTATCGGCTACGTGATAACATATTTTTTTCGGAGAATCTATGAAGGGGAGTTTATAGCAATTATATAAAAAATAAAAAATGTTGAGGAAAAAAAAGATAAACATATGAAAAAGAACCAAGTAAAACTCTAAAACGTCACTGTTAACCAAAAATATAAAAAAATGAATAAAAAGGGGCATCAATCTTAAATTAGATGATTGAAAAAAAATAAATATTGTAGAGAGCAATTTTAAAATAATAGGAAATGACAGTTTTTGGGGTACATAATTTTACGGGGGAAACAACCTCATACTAAGGTAAATTGTAGTTTATTTTCTTTTTACACAGGCAAAATTTGCTCGCATGAAACCGACATGAAATTCACATGAAAAAAATCACGTGAGATTCACCTCAATCGTGCTTATATTTACATTAAACGCACGTAAAAATTGTCATATGAATTTCACGTGAATTGCGATTGATTTGAATCTGATGTGAAATATTTCACAACAATTTCAAGTGAAATTTACAACAAAATGTTTTCATGATTTTAATTAAATTTGAAAATTAAGATGTTATTTGTATTACTCTATTTCAAAAATTCATGTGATTTTCACATGAAAACAATTTACGTTATTGTCATGGGAAATACATATGAGTTTCATATGAGATTCATGTGAAACTCACAAAAACCGATTTTATGTATGAGCTCGTTTGAGGTGAAATTCACCTGAATTTCCCGTGAGATTTACATGAATTGAAATTAACGTGAAATCAGTGTGAGTGAAATATGCCTATGTAAATTATACTTTGTTTATAAACTCTATTCATTCCGTCCTGATACTGTTTTAACTGTTGATGTATGTGAACCATGGTGTAAAGAGAAAAAAATGGTCAATTGTTGCACTTTAATCCAGTCAGTGGGTTAATACAAAATAAATCTGTTTTGTTTTGGAATATGTTCCTTATACACTGTTGCGGTTATATGGTCACGTTTAAGAGTAATATAAAAGAGGGACGAAAGATACCAAAGGGACAGTCAAACTCATGAATCTAAAACAACTGACAACGCCATGGCTAAAAATGAAAAACACAAACAAACAACAGCACACACGATACAACATAGAAAACTAAGGAATAAACAACACGAACCCCACCAAAAAACTAGGGGTGATCTCAGGTTCTCCGGAAGGGTAAAATGTAACAAACTTTCAAGACAATGTCAGATATCGAAAAAAAAATATGGATTTTGAAATATTTAGGCTTTGAGCATAACTTAAGAGACATTACTTGTCGAAATGCGCATCTGGCCCACTAAATGTGATACTGGTAATTCTTTTGCATATTTTCTAACGTTCTAGCGCTATAAAACCAGGTTTAATTCACCATTTTCTTCATTTGAAAATGCTTGTACCAAGTCAGAAATAAGACAATTCTTGTCCATTCGTTTTTTATGTGTTCTGTCATTTGATTTTGCCATGTGATTATGGACTTTCCGATTACATTTTCCTCTGAGTTTTGTTCTTTTGTGATTTTTTTTCTACACACCGGTCATTCACTTTTATTTGGAAGGTTCGTTGATATCATGCAGAATATAAAAGGATATTTCTTTATTAATTCAATCAATCTGCAGTGTTTGGTATGTGTCGGTATTGCATTTAAAATAATGAAACCATTACATTTGCAAAAATTTAATGGGAACTTTATATTGTAAAGTAATCAAATAAAACTATGTATTTATATTTCTTGTTATGTGGCATTGATTTAATTAAACCTGGAGAATTAACTGCTTCCTTTTTGATTATTGTTAACATCAGTCAAAACCCTCTGAAATAAGGAGGATTAGATATTCCATATGAGAAATTCAATTAAAATGTATAACTTAAACTCCTTGTAGAGCACAATGGCAAATAAAACAAATCTTTGATGGTTTATATTGATATGAAGAAAAGGAAATAGTATGAAAAAGTTCACATTTATGATCCAAGTCCGTAAGGGAAACCAAAATACTCCACATACCAAATCAGGTTCATTCTAGAAACGTTTATACTGAAATGAAGAAAGGCAGATATTATGAACAAGGCTATATTAACCTAAGGTGTAATACAACCATTGTTTTACCCTATTAATGTATATTAAATTTGCAATTTTTAAAAAAATGTGCAAAATGTATTTTTGTTTCAAATAAAGAAATAATTAGCATGATTACAGTTTTTTTTCTGTCCATTACTATAGAAAATATTGCATATAAGAAAATAATCATCTCTTGAATATAGTCAATCAAATGTTCACCTCTTTTTAACATGTGTACAAGCTTCTGTAACCATGTAACCTCAAGTTTCCAAAAGTTTCTATTGAAACCCCAAATAAAAATATTATAATGCTTTAAATTACCAAAGACATATGTTTATTACCAAGACATGTTTGACTGCAATGAAATGTAGAACTTATCAGTCAGATACCAGGTTGAAATAGAACAAAAGAATCGAAGCTCTTTGTTAGAGAAGGCGATAAATGCCTACTGTAATGTTTACTATAGTAACAAAAAAATTAAAAGTTAATAGAAACAAACAAAATTACAATTTTCTTCTCAGTAACGAAGTGTTTTATTTTAAAAACAACATTTGCATAAGTTTTCAATTTATCTAGTACATAGTTAAGTAGAACAATTAGATATCAAGTCGACGACATGGGTATCTTTCAAGTTGGATGTAGAAAATGCATAACCTCCGATTTAAAAAAAAAAAATTACCACGGACGGAAAACATATCAATCTATTAGTTCAGCAATTTTCGTGTCTGCCCTTCCATTATGTGACTCAAGAAAAAATTCCAAAAAAAGGGTAACAATTGTATCGAAAAGAGAAAATCGAGTGCACCTTTTATGTTAGGGCGTATTTGAGTTGAATATTTTGTCTTGATATCGTACAAAGCAAGACTATCTCATACATCGTCTCGCTTAAGATTCTATCATTTTTAAATATCAAAGCTACAGGTTGACTTTATTACATAAAAAAATCACAGTTTTTAAAGATAAAATATATAGGTCAAGTGAAATACCTATCTAATGAATCACAAAAACAGAGTAGGTGTGTTCGAAAAGCTATTTTTTTACTGAAAGTACTTGACGACAGTCTTTCAAGTTGGATGATGAAAAATGCATATCTTTGAAAAATTATGATTTTTTGTGTGTAATAACTAGGGTTTATTGTCTTCAACCACTAAAAAAAAATCTAGTCTGCCCCTCCACGAAATATTTAATTAGAATTTATTAAAATGTTTATGAATTTTCAAAAATTCCACCTGACAACCGATCAGACAATATTTTTAAGTTGAATCAATGCAGACAAGATCATTAACTGAAGCTCATTAGCTAGTTGATACATTTGTCTTTTAAAATACAACCGACAAATAAGGATCGTAATAGTGCAATGTGGATAAATTTATCGGTTTCCAAGAGCAAAATTGGCCGCGCGTCATCCCTACAATGGCTTCCATTTCTACGATTGTGGAAATGAACTGGCGTAATGGGGAGATAATTTTGACGAAGTAGAATCCTGACTGTTATTAGCTACAATTGTCAAATTATATTATTTCACTCTTCCGGTTTCATTTGTCACGGAAATTTGCGCAAACTACAGCAAGGATCATCATATATGGTTTCTGTCATTTTTTTTTGTTTTTATTACCGAAAGAATATAAGCAATTAAACACTTTAAATGAATTATTTACATGTTAAAATGAGCCTAGAGCATTTCAATACACTAGTGAATAGCAAACACAATGATTTTTCTAAAAAAAACATTGAAACTTCAGTCTTTTTATCTTTGTCGTTTATAATCTAAATTATTATGTTTTCAAAAGTATGGGCAAAAACTTTACCAGTTGATAGCTCTTTAGAGTATACATTGAGAAAATCGCCATAATAAAAATCCATAACAACAGGAGCAATATCGGATACGTTACCAGTTGTTTCTTCATTTATTCAACAGCAGTTCAATCTCATTTTTTTTGTTATTCAAATAATATTTACACTCACATTGTCCTATTTCACAGGTAAAAACTTCCTCATAGACAATAATTCGCCACTTGAAAATACTTTAAAGTTATAATCAACATTATCTATTGTAAATGAAAGATAGAGAATGCCCCGATTCCTGTGTCAACATAATTTCCCTTTCGGTTACCAGCAAACACATTGTTAACTACATTGACAAAGCGATATGCACACTAGAGTTTATTATCTTCAGGAACTACAAATATAGTAGTACCATATCTCTGTTCGACAATGTTTTTAGAAACCATGTTTATTCGTCATTCGATAGTTTGTATATTAGACTTTTTACCAAAAAAATACATATCTTATACGTAACTGGGACTTGGAAAAAGGCATATATCAGTCGCCTTTACCTACAGTACTTCAACAAGTTGCATCGCCATTTACTGTGATAGGTATTGTCTTTACTAAAGCTCGCCATATAAGGCAGGAGTAAGGAACATAACTAATATGGTGTTTGTGTTGCTTAGTTTTCATTTTTCTATGTTGTGTTTTGTGTACTATTGTGTCTGTTTGTCTTATTCAATTAAAACCATGGCTTTATCAGTTTAATTTTGATCTATAAGTTTTAATGTTTGGTATATTTCGCCCCTCTTTTATTCATAAGTGATTGATTTTTCATGTGCATCATTAAGAGCAGAAAGCGAAGATGTTCTATCGAATTTACCAGAAGAATAGTGTGTGAAAGCTGTTGCCATTTAATAGGTCTCAAATCAAAACGAAACTTATCAATGCGCTTACCATTATTACAGCTTCCAACGAAATCGAACAGATAATTGAATCGCAAAATGTACAAAATAAAAACGCACATATATGTGTGCAGTAGGAATTTTTTTTGTAATCTTGTTTCCTGAAATTATGGGTTGTGAACGGGATGGACAGCACTTACAAAACAATTTATTTTTAAAGGATAGAGAGAATCTTGGCAGCCATTTAAACTGTTTGCACTGTGGTTACAGAAAAGGAAAGTGTAATGAACTACAGACCACTAAGTTACAACACAACGGATGGTTATGACAACAAACCACCTTCTGAATTGTTACTGTTATATTCTTGAAGAATTAAACCCTAACACTATCCATATTTAGAATGCGTTTCAAGTGAACTCCTGTTTATGGACTATTCGTAATTTACGCAACAAAACGGTAAACTAACCGAAATTTGAAAGATGAGGAAATTACAATTTAACATCCGTGAAAGAAGACTTTAAGTACAAGAAACTAATGAAATGTCCTACTTGAATAGCACTTGATATGTTTGTCTTAGGAACATGATTTATGTTTTCAATTGTTATTGACTTTGAGCTTGCTTCAACAGGGAGTTCTTTCATATCTGTACTGTCTATCCTGTTTTGTTGGGTGTACATATTTCCTGCCACTCTGGGTCTGTGACATTGTAACTTGATTTTCGGCTTTGTATTTTATTTGATGCAATAAGCCCTGATCAACTGATTTTCAAAGTTTGTTCTTATGTTAGTCTGTTACATAACTATTCAAGGTAAAGAGGAGGGTTTGACACCTCCAATTATGTTTAACGTTGCCATATTCTGTAAATGCCTGTCCAAATTCAGGAGCCTCAAATTCAGTGGTTTGAACTTTGAACCAGATAATCACATTGATGATACAATTGACGTAATTTAACTTTGAATCTGACTCAGTTTTGAATTAACGTCATGTAAAATTTTACTTAGAGAAAAACGCCAATGATCCCACAAGAACAAATACACGTAAATAAAATAAACAAAATGTTGATTCTGTTGGGGCATAAACATCCTATTTCATGACATTTCATCAACCAGTCGGTATTCCATTGAGTATTACCTACACTCCGTCTTGTTAATGCACTCTCTTTTGACAGTTGTCTTATAGTTACTTATATAAGACAAAAAGAAACCAACCATAATTGCAAAGGTCTTTAATCTAATTTATGTTCTGTCACCCGACAACCCGCATTTAAATGCGTGTTTACTTCAACAGTAGTATAAAAGCTGAACGAACATTGAATTTAGATAAGATTTTATCATAAAAAATATAAGAAGATGCGGTATGGGTGAATATTAGACAATCACACAACTCGCAATCAAGTTGTCACAATTGGTAAGGTAAACAAGGATAGATCTACAACACGAAGCCTATGCACCGAAAACATATAAATCTATAGAGGTCCCAACAATTACTTGTGTAGAACCATTCATACAAGAAAACAAACTAACGATAAACACAAGATTACTGAACAGCAGGTTCCTGACTAAGGACAGGTGCAAACACATACAGCAGGTTTATCAATTCATAAAACTACCAACCTATAAAAATATAGAAATACTAGTGAAACATCAAAACATCGAAAGCCACACTATAAAAATATTAATTAAAATGGCTTAACTCAATCAAAAGACACAACAAAAATATTATTCGTTCACTTTATTTGCTTAATATAAATGAACAATTATAACATGTATAACTATGAAAAAGAATATAATATATATTTTGACAGCGATAATCTAGACCTCTGATGAATAGTGAATCTGAACAGAGCACTTAACACAAATGAGTTCCTAAAAGAGATTTGTTTAACCAATATTTTGGAAATTGTATAAAATATCAATAGTCTTTCTTCATTTATCTTTTTTTTTTTTCCTATCAACGAATAGAGTAACATAAAACATGTCATTTGCAATCTCACTGAAAAATGTAATTCAAAGGCGCAAAGACGATGGGGAGAATTAACAGGCATGACCAGGAGAACAGTAGACAGCACAACGGGCAAAACACTGGACAGCACCACGAGCAAATTAAAGCAACGGTGAAACAGTCATAGCCGACTACAAATAGGATAATTATACATAATATAAAAAAGAAGATGTGGTATCATTGCAAATGAGACAACTCTCAACACGAAACCAAAATGACACAAAATTAACAACTATATTTCATCGTACGGCATTCAACATTGAACAAAGCCGATACCGCATAGTAGCGATAAAAGGCCCCGAAATGACAATGTAAAACAATTCAAACGAAAACACTTATAAACGAAAAACAAATACGTAACACATAAGAAAACGACAACTACTGAAATACAGGCTTCTGACTTCTGACAGGCACATACATACAAAACTTATTTTACAAATTTTAAAACGGAACATTTTACTTATTGTTAAGACATTTTCAGTTGACTTGATCATACTTTTTATCGTACGTAATTATTCTATAAACGTTTGCCTGTTGGTGTGTGGGATATATACCGGTTAAACTATTTCCTTTGCATTGTCTTCAAAGTTTCCTGCCTTGTCAAATTGCAATGATGAAAAACAGTTTGAAGTGAAATACTATCTACATTTTATTAATAATTGACCTTCAAGAGAAAAATGTGTTGAGCGGTTTTGACGAGAAGAGACTTAATAACTTCATTACTATAACTGCCTTTTATCCATATAGTAATCAAGTTAATTCCTTAAAAGCTATTACTTGTAATATAAAGCTTGCAGTAAACAATCAAATCTGTAGATGATGTAATATAGGATAAAATTGAGAATGGAAATGGGGAATGTGCCAAAGAGACAACAACCCGACCATAGAACAGACAACAGCAGAAGGTCACCAACAGGTCTTCAATGCAACGAGAAATTCTCGCACCCGGAGGCGTCCTTCAGCTGGCCCCTAAACAAATATATACTGGTTCAGTGATAATGAACACCATACTTAACTCCAAATTGTACACAAGAAACTAAAAGTTAAAATGATATAAGACTAACAAAGGCCAGAGGCTTCTGACTTGGGTGTGAGATCTCAACCCTCCCCCTATACCTCTAGCCAATGCAGAAAAAGTAAACGCATAACAATACGCACATTAAAATTCAGTTCAAGAGAAGTCCGAGTCTGATGTCAGAAGATGTAACCAAAGAAAATAAACAAAATGGCAATAATACATAAATAACATCAGACTACTAGCAGTAAACTGATATGCCAACTCCAGACCTCAATTAAACTGATTGAAAAATTATGTCTTCATCATATGAATATCAGGCACAATCCTCCCCGTGAAATGGTTTAGTATCATACCATCATAAAATATATGAGAAGAACATAACCCGTGTCATGCCAACAACTGGTTTATTTAGAATAAATGTGTTTAGTTCCGATGCAAAGACCCTATAAGTGAATCAATATTAACGCCAAAATATGCAATCTTTAATGACCTGACAACAGTATCGTAACTATATCCCTTCTTAATAAGTCTATTTAAAGGTTTTGTTAGCTTCTGAGGTGAATACTGACATTTTTGTGCTTTATAAAGAATATTTCCATAAAATATTGGATGTGAAATACCTGAACGTATAAGAAGTCTGCATGTTGAGCTATATTTACGAATGATGTCCTTATACCGATGATAAAATTTGGTAAATGTTTTGACTAGTTTGTGATATCGAAAACCCTGGTGTAATAATTTTTCAGTAATACATAAAATTTTGTTTATACCCGCGTTTCGTCTACAAAAAACTCATCAATGACGCTCGAAAAAGAAAAGTGCAATCAACTTTGAAAATATTTTCCAACAACCATCTACACAGAAAAACAATGCATAGAAGTATAAAGATAAATGACACCGGTAACTCAACTACTGAATCTCATTGAACCATTTGAAGAAGTCCTATGTGTTTGAAGGTTTGCCATGTTTTTGTGACGAAATGATGTGCATTTAGAAGACAAAGTCAAAAATATAAAAACCATATAATACATGTACAACCTGTATTTACTATTTCTACATCATATAATTGCACATGAGCGATAGAAAAACGAAAAAAGATATTTTAGTTTAAGAATATTATAATTACCACGATAGCCTAGCTAGCACCATGCACGTTATCATTTGTTCACATTGAATTTATATGAATTAATCGGTTAAATGATAAAGCACCAATAAACAGCAAACTATGACGAAAAACAAGACGCAAACAAGACAATCATTTAGTTCAAATTAAAAAGCCTACTTTTACTGACCTTAAAGTTAAACTTCATATTCTATTAATTGGAAATGTCTGTTTCAAATGTACAGGGAATTGAACGGTTAGAAAAACTGTCTTCCTGTCTCTTCAAATGTAATAATATTAGAAACTGTTTTCCTATGCTGTCAAGTTTGTGTCGTCCTTATTCAAATCATCTACAAAAGTTAAATTTAATTATTACCATTCCCATATGTTATATTTGATTGAGATTCATTATAATGTATTAGATGTACGCTTATGACTATGACATGTCTATTATCCTTACGAAGTTTTTTTTCTGATAATGTTTAATGTTGTGATGTGTATCGAAGAAACTCATAATAGATACCACGAAAACGTTGAAAATAACAACAATGCATAAAACCATAGTAGAATAAGAAACCAATATTGTCTTACGACATTTCCAAAAGCAGTAACTGAAGACGATATAGTAAAATGTTTCGCTTTCATAATAGTTAAAAAACAATTGCATAACTATATGTTGAAAAAAGTAAAAACATTTTAAGACTAGTTTCTTGTCTTGTAGATGATCATTTGCGGATTTTTATCTGACTAGCGATTAAATTCTGAACTTTTGTAAATTAAAAATAATGAGGTTATTAATTTAAGGCTAGTAATAGAGCATGTAGAGAGAATAAATGTTTGATTGCGTTGATATAAAATCGTTGAATGGCTATATTATAACACGTATTAACCTTAATCCAACAGTTGAACGACATTCACTGAAAAACCCATTCCTTTGAGATTGTGTAGTGTTTACTGTAAAACCCATTCCTTTGAGATTATGATCGACATTTTCTGCAAAACTCATTCCTTTGAGATTGTGATCGACATTTACTGTAAAACCCATTCCTTTGAGATTGTGATCGACAGTTACTGTAAAACCCATTCCGTTTAGATTGTGTAGTGTTTTCATAATAAAACGAAAAAGATAATGTCAGTATGTGCAAGATACTTTGCACTTAACATGTCTTCTATCCAAATGCCATTTCGGGTTATGATAAAACACGTTTAAAGACTTCTTAGATTGTAAAGAAATATTCAATTAGGCCTGTTTTTTTCATCTAACGGGTGATTTGTTTTCTGTCCTTGAACAATAGTTTTTAGATTATGTTTGTCAAATTTTGCAACGATATATTAGTTCTTAATTATCATGAAAGAATAGCAGCGACTAAAAGACCAACATCAGTATACATTACATGAAAAACTTAAGATTGCGCAAAATGTCATCACGTCAGTACCGACGTAGTGGCAGCTGAACTGATGATACATTCAGGGACTAAAATTACACCAGCCGCGATATTGATTCAGTGATATACAAATTAAAATAACAATAAGCTGGAGCAAGTATATTTTATATGGGCAGGGATAATACATGAGTGAAAATATCAACCTTACAACGCTCAAAATAGTTTTTGTTTTTATTTTTCAAGTTGAACCCTGTACTTTTCGAGTTGCTTTTCAACCTACAAATCAACTGTTTGATTATGGAGGTAACACCTTGTCATCTGTATGACCGTATTTTAAAGGTTGGCGAACGATACCAAAAAGACATTCAAACTCATAAGTCGAAAATAAACTGGCATCTCCATGTCTAAAACAGACACATAAAAATAAGACAGACAGAAAATTGTAAACAAAACACAACATAAACAACTAAAGAATGAGCAATATGGACCTCATCAAAAACTGGGGTCTATCTCAGGTAGTCCAGAAGGGTAAGCTAATCCTTTGCATAGAGTGCTGGAAACTGTAATACAAATGAGAGGTTTCCATAGCTATAAAACCAGTGTTAATCTATTCCCCTCAAAAATGCCTTTACCAGAGTCAGAAATATGACAATTGTTTTTCTTCATTCTTTTTTGATATAGCCTAATGTTTGTAAGTTTTTGATAAACTTTCAATTTACCTTTTGTTAATACTTACTACGAGTTTCGTACTCCATACGATACCCCTGCGTCAATATAAAAAGATATGAAATAACTGTAGATATTGTATACAACATAAGCATGTAAACAAAACAGCACTACTTTCAATAATGATTTAAACCAAAACTGTATAATTGTCATTAAAATTTCCAGTAAATGATAAAATGTAAAACAAATCAAAAAAGAAATGCAAATGCCTGATTAATGCTAAAAGCAATCAATTATAAACAAATATGTCAACCAGCATCCTTCACTAACGGAAGACGATATAATATAACTTTGGACTTTTGACAAGCACATACACATTGTAATGCGATTCCCAAAGGTAACTATATCCAATTAGTCCGAATTTCTGTGCTGATATAAGCAGTCTTTTCTTGGTTTTCTTTTTTGTTTGTTTTTGTTTTTGTTATTTGAGCGTATCATTCTTTATTGATTATTTTGACATTGTTAGTAAGATATAAAAAATAATTGTTACTTTATCCCTGCCTTATACATATACATTGTGAATTAAAGTATACAAA
Organism: Mytilus galloprovincialis; assembly: GCF_965363235.1. Lineage (NCBI taxonomy): Eukaryota > Metazoa > Mollusca > Bivalvia > Mytilida > Mytilidae > Mytilus > Mytilus galloprovincialis. Next base: position 2,262,625 of record NC_134838.1, on the reverse strand, counting down.
ATCAATGGAGTCTTCTAGAGGAATATACAATTTTGAGTCCAAAGAAATGTCAACTGTGTATGTTCAATAAATCTACAACATTATTTTGTAGAAAAGAGATTGCAAAAACACAAATAAAATTCCAAAAGTGTAGTCGTAATAATTAAACGGTGTAAACTAGTAATAAAAATACAAAACTAGAGGCTCTTAAGAGCCTGTATCGCTCACCTGACTCTACTTGGGTTTTTGAAATCATATAAAAACAGATAAGATTTGACTACAAAGTAACAACACTTGGCCACACCTTATAAGGAAAGGATTATTCATGTTATGTTTGATTTCATTCAATTCCTTGGTTCTCTAGAAGAAGACTTTTGTATGCATTTCCAATAGTGTTCTGTGTTAAACTAAGCCCCCCCCCCCACTGGTAACCATCTTGGATGATGGATCGGAGACAAAGTAACAACACTTGGTCATCATCTCATAAGGAACATTCATGCTATGTTTGGTTTCATTCCATTCAGTGGTTCTCTAAAAGATGTCATTTGTATGCATTTCCCATAGGGTTCTATGTTAAACTAAGCCCCCCACTGGCAGCCATCTTGGATGATGGATCGGAGACAAAGTAACAACACTTGGTCAACATCTCATAAGGAACATTCATGCTATGTTTGGTTTCATTCCATTCAGTGCTTCTCTAGAAGAAGTCATTTGTATGCATTTCCAATAAGGTCCTATGTTAAACTAAGTCCCCCGCTGGTGGCCATCTTGGATGTTGGATCGGAGACAAAGTAACAACACTTGGTCAGTACCTCATAAGGAACATTCATGCCATGTTTGGTTTTATTCCATTCAGTGGTTCTCTAGAAGAAGTCATTTGTATGCATTTCCCATAGGGTCCTATGTTAAACTAAGTCCCCCGCTGGCGGCCATCTTGGATGATGGATCAGCTACAAAGTAACAACACTTGGTCAGCACCTCATAAGGAACATTCATGCCATGTTTGGTTTCATTCCATCAAGTGGTTCTCTAGAAGAAGTCATTTGTATGCATTTTCCATAGGGTCCTATGTTAAACTAAGTCCCCCGCTGGCGGCCATCTTGGATGATGGATCAGCTACAAAGTAACAACACTTGGTCAGCGCCTCATAAGGAACATTCATGCCATGTTTGGTTTCATTCCATTCAGTGGTTCTCCAGAAGATGTCATTTGTATGCATTTCCCATAGGGTCCTATGTTAAAATAAGTCCCCCGCTGGCGGCCATCTTGGATAATGGATCGACTACAAAGTAACAACACTTGGTCAGCACCTCATAAGGAACATTCATGCCATGTTTGGTTTCATTCTATTCAGTGGTTCTCTAAAAGAAGTCATTTGTATATATTTCCCATAGGTCCTATGTTAAAATAAGTCCCCCACTGGCGGCCATCTTGGATGATGGATCGGCTACAAAGTAACAACACTTGGTCAGCACCTCATAAGGAACATTCATGCCATGTTTGGTTTCATTCCATTCAGTGGTTCTCTAGAAGAAGTTCAAAATGTAAAAATTAACGACGACGACGACGACGGACGACGACGGACGACGGACGACGGACGCCAAGTGATGAGAAAAGCTCACTTGGCCCTTCGGGTCAGGTGAGCTAAAAATGGAGATACACTCATGACTCAAATAAATGTTTCAAATAAAAAAAATACATTCCTAAAGAAGCCTACAGTTCTAAAACATAGTTAAAAAATAAATAATTACTATTGGAATAATTAATTTGCATAAAAACAAAGTAACCTTTTGTAGGACACCATTCTTCTGAATTAAAAGCAGTTTTAAAAATAGTTATACAATTTAATCATTTTAAAAATAATAGTCAACCTTTGTTCTACACGATTTTGTAACCATTACAAACAAACAAAGACTGCAAGGTACGACGCAAAATAACGTCGCCTGCAATACTGTAATACAATTATTTCGTAGTCTATCAACACAGATTAACGAGAGTACTAACAAAGTTGGTTGACCTAAAATAATTGGAAACAACATTTGCAAAGTCAAGGGAACTAGACTATTAAAAAAACTTTTCTATTTGTTTTGTTTTCATGTGGAAAAACTTTAAGAAGTGTATAATTCAAAATGGACTATTTTTTATTTATTCGATTAGTGCATTGTAGTTATCATAACTTTAATAACTTTTCAAATTGCTAATTGTGTTTGTACAAGAACTATATCACCATTTAGCCATATGATTATACATTTAATGTCAATTTTGATTTACTTGTCCTCTGATGTTTCAAAACAAGATATTTTTTTCTGGAGATTTGATGGTAGTTTAAGGTAGAATTAGCACTTTATGGTTTCTAGGGACTTTGTTATCAGATAACGATAAAAAAAAACTAGCTCTGACCGATTTACTAAAACCGCATAGGCCTTGACTGAAAACTTGTACAATACAAAATCTACTATGCATCTAACCACATTAAATCAACATTTTTGGGGAATATTTGTTTTCATAACAAGTCACTTCCGGTGCAAAACAAAAATCTTTTATAACACATAATTAGACCTACAGAATTATACTATTTTCCGGATTTGAAATCACATAAGCAACAAGACGGGTGCCACATGTAGAGTAGGATCTGCTTACCATTCCAGAGCACCTGAGATCACCCTTAATTTGGGTGGGGTTCGTGTTGTTTATTTTCTAGTTTGGCTTTATAAATATTTTGATATGAGCGTCACTGATGAGTCTTATGTAGACGAAACGCGCGTCTGGCGTACTAAATTATAATCCTGGTACCTTTGATAGCTATATTCAGTATTTTTATGATTTTACTTTTTACTTAACCATAACTATAAGCCTGTTTGGCTTTTAAAATAAAAATCAATAAAAAAAGGAACATAAGTTTAGTTGAATGAAAGCTATTGATGGAGAAAATTGAAAATAAAACAACCGGATACATTACATAACCCGACAAACTCCAACACAATCCAACACAAAAAATAGACACACCCGAATTAGTCAAGGCCTCAACGAAACGTGACGTCACATTTGAAATTGTAAAAAAGGGCAAATAAATGACGTCACATTTGAAGTTGTAAAACAGCACACCAAAAATGAAAACGGACGTCCCATTTGAATGAATAAAACTATCTGTCAAAAATAAGATAGAATTAGGATGGATTACATTTAATGCCAATGAAAATTCCAATGCTTATTAGCAATAACCTATATTCTATGTCCGGTTAATTCACAAATTACGTTGAACCAAATCAAATCTAATAAACAAGGCGGTGATTAATTTTCTTTAAAAGACATTTGACAAATTCAAACGATTCAATGACCAGTAGCACTACAAACAAAAAGAGACTTCAAAGTACGACGCAAAACAAACGACGCTGTATTGCAATTATACTGCATTCTATCAGCACGGATTCAAAAGAGTACTTAGAAAGTTGGCTGACCTCCAATAATTGGGAACGACATTTGCAAAAGTCAAGGGAATTAGACGACAAAAATCACTTTTCTATTTATTTTGTTTTCATGTAGAAAACTGCCGCAGTACTACCAGTTTGTGTCAATCTAATCTAAATCATAACAAAGTCTAGTCAATTATTGCCTGTCAAGGGGAATTTTTTTGATTGCCAGACCAAAAGAGTGTGGAGTTATCCTTCAACGCAAAACATGTCGGTTGTTCCGTATATAGTGGTAAATCAGAAACTATGTTAACGTTGTCTGTCCATTTAAACTCATAGAGGTCGGAAACAGATAGATACACAAACAATAATCTTTTTTTTAGATCCACGTGAATTGAACTCTAATATGTAATTGTCCAACAGGCATTCATTCCACAACGCATTATTGTTTTTATGGAAAGCAACAATTGCCCGAAATAGTATAGTCTTGTCAATCAATATGTACCATGGTTTTACAAACCTAAACGTTTTTAATGCTTTTCTCAATGTTGCATTTCAACAGTATCATTTGTATTATTAATCAACAGTTTTTTTTGTTTTGTTTTTTCAATGTTGATATTACCATATTACAAATTGAACAATGTTTGATTTATTCGATTAGTGCATTATAATTGGTATCATAACATTTATAACTTTATTTTCAAATCGCAAATTGGGTGAGTACAAGAACTATAACGTCATTATACCCTATCATTATACATGTAGTGTCAATTTTTATTTACTTGTCTTTTGAGGATATATTTTTTCTAAGGATTTGATGGTATTCAAATACAGAAGTTACTCTCTATTGTCTGATATTAGATAACGATTGAAACGAGTTCTTACCGTTTAACAAATCCGCACAGGTTTTGTGTGAAAACCTATACAATACAAAATATATTGTGCATCTATACACTTTAAACCAGTATGTTTAGGGATCTTTGTTTTCAAAACAAGTCACTTCTGGTGCAGTACAAAAATCTTTTTCAACACTCAATTACCAAAACATAACTTTAAGCCTGTTAGGTTGTTTTCTAAATAAAAATCAGTAAAAGAGGGACGAAGAATACCAAAGGGACAGTCAAACTCATAAATCTAAAACAAACTGACAACGCCATGGCTAAAAATGAAAAAGACAAACAGAGAAACAATAGTACACATGACACAACATAGAAAACTAAAGAATAAACAACACGAACCCCACTAAAAACTAGGGGTGATCTCAGGTGCTCCGGAAGGGTAAGCAGATCCTGCTCCACATGTGGCACCCGTCGTGTTGCTTATGTGATTACAAATCCGGTAAATAGTCTAATTCGGTAGGTCACATTCATGAAAGGGAAGGGGGTTGTAGTTACGACGTAAGGAACATATCCGATATCATTTGTGAAACGGTTATTCCATAACGGTCAACCAACTCGTGATGGCGTCCGTAAAATTTACGAAGGGATGATTTCAACTTCACCATTTGGAACTCTTGGTTTAATAGCTTCCTTGTGAGCAGTAACCCTACAAGTGAGATCACAAATTTGGTTCAACAGAAGATTGTGTTGGACAAAATTTAAAATAACATGATAACTTATTGCTATGAAGGACAAAACAGAGAAATTAAGTCATCGAGATAAAGCGTGCATTATTTTTAAAAGCCTTGTCTGTTAAATCGTCCACTTAGAGTAGGATTTACAGACGACAGCATATTCGAGAAACATAATATTTGGATAGTTTTAGCTAGTGACACTAGTAACCCGAATTTAACTTGATCGGACAAAAACGTGTTAACGCTATTTAAATGAGATTGATCGTTATTTGATAAAGATTGACAAAAATTAAAAATTATATTTAATTCATTTCAATTCATATCAATTCATTTTAACGCCAGTCAAATAGATTTCTCTGCAGTCGATCAATTGAAATCAAGTTAGTGGTTAGTTGCGTCAAACTAATAGGCCACGCCCCTGTTAAGCTCTTTCAAACATGCATTAATTCGTTTTAAACATGGATGAGACCCGGACTTTTTACAGGTAAATCACTTAAGCGAAACGACCTCGATGTATCTATCGTTTGGGCAGAATCAATTTGCGCCAATTGCAGTTTTTTGTTTCAAACTTTAAATGCGTACAGTCTTAGTAAAGTCACATGTTTCACAATTTAAACAAGCGAATGAATAATAGGGCGCCCGAATAATACACGTGACATGTTCATATATAAGGAATTAAAATAAAAACATTAAAATATATATGCACACGCGGTTTAAAAATGCAAAACTTGTGAATTTGTTGAAAATAAAATAAATAGATAATTATATAACATGATTTTAATTTGCTCAAATGCACTAGATCTTTATCGCATATAAACATGCGTTTCAAAAATTGCCAAGTTCTATGAAAACTCGTGGCATGTAAGTTACGTGTGGTCCTTTGCAACTATTTACAAAACTTTATGTATTCCTGTATATTTACCGTTTCTCTTTTTTCTTTTTAACTATAATAATTCTTTATTCCGTAAGAAAATTAATATACAGCTCATAGGATCAAATACATACACAAATTATACAGTTTACTATATTGTACTCGTATGTAAATGTAGACACGGAAAACTACACAGAAATTATTCATTGTGTACATAATTTAAATCGATGTATTTCATATTTTCGGTATTGACTGTAAAAAGTGCTTAAGTGCAGTATGAGTAAAATACAGAATTAACTCTATCTTTTTTTATATTTCTTTATTTTAGAGGTAAGCTGCTGGCCAAGTTTCACTTATTCTGTCGCAAATCATTTACTTCAATAACCAATCAATTGTATTCTGAAAGAAGTTGATTTGTTCTCTGTACGAATACATGAAATATTTCTCACTGAACATTATGTTTGCAATCGATGATCAAATACAAATCTACAGTATTTATATGAAAGAGACTTAATAATATATTTCTTTATTATTATTCTACATATATTTGAAGGATCGAAATAATCAGTTCTACAAATGGATGTTATTTAAAGACTTGAAATTTTACAATTATCAAGTGCATCCATGACATTTTTATCGACGCACCAAATTTTTCCCTTTCATCGTGCATAACGATCTTCTTACTTGTTCGTTGCATTCTAAAATTAAAATCCTACACAAATTGCAAAAACTTTTATTCTCCAGCTAGACTGCGTAAAAGATAAATATTGCTTTGTTTGTGTATACACAATGTTTTGAAGGCCGATATCCAGTTTGGCTAAAAAAGAATTAATTTGCGCCACAAGTTAATTACGCGAATTCTTTTTTTTTTCTTGTATCACTTAATCATAAAAACTGCAACATTCATTTGCGCCAATAAAACAATCATTTAATTGTGCAAATATCAGTGTATATAAAGTGCGAATCCAGCTAGTTCATTTTTACTGTTATATGCGGGTATGTCTATTGTAGAATAAAGGATCATGGGAAAACTGTATTTGTTTACGTTTTGAAAATATCAAGTTAAAGGATTTTAAGTTACGTTTTAACATATTTTCATTGTGATATGTCTTTATAATATACAAACATAGCATTAAAATTCAAAAAAGTGTTATAAAAGCATCATAATATAGCATATCGATTATTGAAAGCGATTCATTTTAACTATAGATGCGATGAATTATCACTGTTAGTGCAGTCATTATTAATGTAGAATTTTCAAAGATGCGAGGAATTTTTATTGTAGAATTATGTGATAAATGCACTTGCAACAAATGAAAAAAAACTTAGTTGATGACTTTAGGATTTATGATACATGTATTTTCAAATTGAAATACAAACTCCTCATTCATTCTTCATCAAATATATAGCTTTTCAAACTTGTAACAAAAGCGATTCTCAAAATGTCATATTGTATTCTTCAGATTACGTTTCTCCTTGATTTTAACTTATATAGGGAATCACTGGAGCGTGACAGCAGCGGGCCCTCTTAGGCAGTCAGTGGGCCCCTACTAATGAAAAATTCTAGATCCGCGAATGGATACTACCGCAGAGGTGAAACCATACACATATGGGTTATTGTACATGAAATGCATGCTTCAATTCATTTTTGTTGATTATAGACCCTTTGGAACTCTATGTGGGCTATTTCAGCAACTAGGCAAACAATCCCCAAACTAGATACACGGTTAGATTCAGCATGTCAACGAATTCCAAATATCTATATTAAAGGACATTTGTCTATAAATTTGGACCCCACAAAATTGAAAAAGGGATCAAAAATATAAAAAAATGCATGCATCGAATACATTTGTTATTGAAGGCATGACTGTAACAATAGGATGAATATACAAAAATATCTTATTCTGGGGTCTCATTGGGGGGTTCTGATCCCGGATCCCGCTTACTGTTTTGGCAGATTCCCGTATTCCGCTTATTGTTTTGTCAGATTCCCGTATCCCGCTTATACTATGCAGTTCTATTTTTTTGTGATTATCCGTGTCCCGCTAGACTTCATTTCCCGTTTTTCACTTCACAATCATTTGACTTTCACCTGTCACGCTTGCAAAAAATCGGCAATCCGGCGTGACGCTTATACCCAAATGCGACCCACTATTTTAGTTTTTTACTCTATTTTGACTCATATTAAGCCCATTATAAATATACTAAAAAAGTAGCGTGGATTTTTGTGTCCCTTTTTATCCCGTCTCGTTTCGTTTTTGAGCCATATATAGATGTCGTATGTGACAATGAAACAACTCTCCATCCGATTCACAATTTATAAAAGTAGACCATTATACGTCAAAATACTGTCTTCAACATGGAGTCTTGGCTCACACCGAATAGCAAGTTATAAAGGGCTCCAGTGTAAAACCTTTTAAACGGGAAAACAAAGGTGCAATCTATATCAAGATGTACGTAATTAGTGGTGAAGTGTCATGGAAATGGATAAAAAAAATAAGGATAAAGATCCCTATACGCTTTATAAGAAACTAAATGGAATACATTTGGAATAAATGTTATTTCTATTGAATTTATTAGAGTGTTTTAAAACCAAACTTTCCTCCGTAAGTTAAATTTTATCAAATCTTTCTCTTACTTTATCTATTGTTTGAGCAAGTCGGCTAAATTAAGGCTTTACAGCTTATTTCCTAATGCATGTAAAGCAAAACTTTGGTTGGCTTGCTTGCTTTGTTTGTATAATTGTTTATACAAACTTTGTAAATAAGATTGACATTTTTAAACAATATGAATAGGCATAGTTTAACCTGTATTTTTAATATTTGAATTAAATTGGGTGTTATCATAATGATTATCCAATAAAAAAAGCAAGCAAATCAACTAAAGTCTTGCTCTACATGCTTAAAGAAATGAGCTGTAATAGATAAAAAAAAATTATACAGTGAAAATGCACCGCATATACAATACTAATGATTCGCTCCACAGTGAAAATGAAAGAATAGTATCATTATTCGACAGTAAACATGACTAGCATTACGAAATCATCATGGTGGAATTTAGTTAAATATGAAGAAACTGAATGACAAAACATAATTTACGTTATACAACTTTAATAATTGTATTAAAATGAATATTTTTTACTGCAACAACATCTTACCTGTTAGTTATAAAGCACCTGCACGATCTGTTCGTGAAATGTCCTAAATATTCACCTATTTTGGTATATATTTCACAGCTGGATGGCTTTAGGCGCGATAAAACTCCGCTCGCATCTCTTACTTTGTTTAATTAGTATTATGTATTTGTGAACATATACATTTTAACCAATTTTCCTCATTTTCTTCAAAAATTAAAAAAAGTTCGTCTGTTTATTTATCATTGAATTTCTACATTAGACATTTATGGCATATACAGTAAAAATGATATTTTAGTATCCGCACTTTACATACACTGAAATATTATACACTTGTTTTCAAATGTTTCTTCTTAGAGCACTGAGGAGGTCCTTTTTGGTATTTACATGTAGGTTCAGAATTCGCAAACTGAAAGGGCCTCCTTAGTGCACTTAGACTGACAAAAAAGTGCACAATGGACCTGATCGAAAGATAGAATTGACACAAAAACATGGCATACGGAAGGAGAAGTATATAATTTCGAATTTTAGTAATTATAAAGTTATTTAACAGTTAAAGTAAGTATTCTAATGTTACATGTACGTGTAAATATGTTAATAGTTTGGGCAATAGTTTCGAGGTAAATATGACACAATTAATAAAATTGAGAATGGAAATGGGGAATGTGTCAAGTTCCATTTATTGGCGCAATTGATATTATAAAACAGAAGAGATGAGCGCTATTCAAACGTTTACAATATGACAAATTACACCTAACCGTTTTCACAAATCAGTAATTTTTTCGCCCGGGGATATACACCTGCCAGTAATCTACCTTCAGTAACTTTACAATACCCAGCCGTGTCATTTCCGTATATTGTACATGTAGGTATCACGTGTTATACATGTATATACACCAGAAATACCCATTCAAGTGATTTTTAATTTCAGAAGAACTCCATATCGGGTACATAAACATAAAATTATAATAATATAAAAAATAAATGTTGTTTTATTAAAAGCACCTAGGTATGTATTTGTAAACTTTTGTTAATTCGTTATTTCATGTATCTTTTTTTTTTGCTTCAATTACTTTTTTGTATCTTATTGACTTATTCGTAAATCGAAAAAACGCACAAATCTGAAATAAATCGTATGCATGGCATTGGAAATGTTGAATGATTTCTCTAACTCAAAACTAGTTATACATGTACATGTAGATGCCTCTGAAATTATATTTTTCTCGTTGGGTTGCTTGTCCATTTATTGACGTTTACGCTATATTCTTATGTTCGGTATTTGTGAAAAACGCTCATCTATCAATTTTACAAGAAATATAATACTTGTAAGTCATGAACATTGAAGTTTAACTTGCTATCATTTTTTCGTATACGCACAAACATAAAATAAAATAAAACACCTTAAAGCGGTTTCAATTATGCAGTGCATTTTGAAAATATAGTTTCCGGTTATTTTTGTTTCATACTTTTTCTATCCCTTTTCCTAAAAATTAGTACACGGGTCACTGGTTAATATAGAATAAAATTAACGGTACCAATTTTCTTGCACCAGATGCGCATTTCGAAAATACATGTCTCTTCAGTGATTTGAATTTGAGCTGTTTTATAATAAGTATATAATGATGGTGCCTCGTTTTTAAGGGATTGTAATTCTTTAAAATAAATTTATCTATTCATCCATAAAATACACTATAATTTCACTTTTTTTAAATGACAACTTGTATCAACCGGAAGATTTGCAGATATTGACACCTGTGCGTTTGGATTAGCATTAAAATGTTCCTGTATTTTTATACGAAATACTTTATAACACAATCTTGGACTTGTACAAGTATATATATATGCATCTATAAGTCCAAGCATGTGCATACAATAATGCATGTATGTACATGTATACGCATGAGTTTCTCGCTACATTGAAGACCCGTAATATAGGCCTTCCTCTTTTGTCTGCTCTATAGTCAGGTTTTTGTCTCTTTTACACATTCCCCATTTCCATTCTCATTTTTTGTAATATACGACGGTATATTAGGGAGCGTCTAAACACCACCTAGGCCGCCTTAGTGCACTAAGCTCAAGAAGCTGCACTAAGCCGATGATGGGATGGTGCTATGAATGTAAAAAAGATACCATCGGACGCTGTTTTTTTTAAGATAATGTATCGGATTTTTTTTAGTCATTAGAAATTGTAGTTAAGTCGTAATTTGATTTTTTCTGTCATTAAAGGTTTTGTCCGACGACACGTGCCAGTAATTAACAAGGTAATAAAATCACTGACCCATGCAGAAATAAAGAAACATAACAATTACACGGCTTCCACCTTTTTGTTTGCCGTGTTATATAATTGTTTGTTTTTGTAGGATTTAAAACAAAACTTTGTATTTCTTTCTTTTTTGAGTGTATTTTTTATAGGTTAATTATTTTGACTTTATGATACTTTTTTGGGGTTTTTAGTCAAACTTCATTGTAATTCGAAGTTGATTTATTTTTGTAAAACGATTGTTTTAGGTGGTGTTTGTTTCGTTGTATTTGTAAAATTGTATGAAAGATTGGTTTGTCCTATAATATAATATGGAGCAGGTTTATGGGGTCAAAAAACATATTCCTGTATTAACTCTATACATAATAGGGCTTGTAGATTTTTTTCTCGGAGTACAAAAATATGCAGCAAATGCTACAGTTACTAGAGACTTAGGAATACCACCTAATTTTGATAAACAGTGGAAAAGTATTATTCGTTTGTGGTGTAGATTAAATAACATGAGCTCAAATCGGTTAAGTGCAAAAGTTCACAAGTGGGCTGATAGTGTGAGTATTAAGCATAAGTGTGTTAGAAACTGGATTTTCTTAGAAAAAAAACCTTCTAGCTAAATTCAAGTCATTTATCGTGTCCTGAAAATATAAACACTAACTTTGTTGTAATTTTTTTTATGTCAAAATTGTTCCTGTAACAAATACCATGTACATGTACATATATGAGGCTATGAAAGTAAATAAATAGAGTTTACAGAAATAAAGATGATAATGGGATAAGCACTTTAAATTACAGAATAAAGAGATGAAAATATAAAGAATAGATTAAATGATTCATGGTTGCTTAACGACCAGTTACAAATATTACACTCTACCCTCCATGTTTTTGTCCATCTGATGAGTTAAGCCTATTTAAACTGATTATTATAGTTCGTTTTTATGTTGTACATGTACTTTTATACCACTGACCGAGACTAGGGGGAGGACAGGGAGCCCGCTAACAATTTTAACCCCGCCACATTATTTATGTATGTGCCTGTCCCAAGTCATGAGCCTGCAATTCAGTAGTTGTCGTTTGTTTATGTGTTACATATTTTTTTTCGTTCATTTTTTTTTGTTGTTATATAAATAAGGCGGTTAGTTTTCTTGTTTGAATTGTTTTACATTATCATATCGGGGCCTTTTATAGCTGACCATGCGGATTTGGCATTGCTCATTGTTGAAGGCCGTACGGTGACCTATATTTGTTAATGTTTCTGTCATTTTGGTCTCTTGTGGACTGTTGTCTAATTGGAAATCATACCACATCTTCTTTTTTTATATTCCTGTGCTTTTAAAATGCCCATTATAGACATATCATGATACATTAAGCTTAACATTTTAATTTATAAATATCAAATAGCGAACAATTTATATATTTATTCAATAACGACAATGTTGCTGCAATAGATGCCAGAAACATCAACAATATTATATTGAAAAGAAACGGCATTTTTTTCACTTGTTCTTAAAGAAAAAGATGTTTAATTTCATTCAGTATACGGACACTGTAAATTTTGAATGTAAATGAGTAAAAATTTGTTTATATTTATATATTGTGTCTTATACGGCTCTCATTTATCTTTTTAAATTATTGTTTAGTTCTGTGATTCTCATTTTATGTTTGTATGTGGTGAGACTTTGAAATAATAATAATGATAAAATATTGAATCTAAAAATATTTAGAAACTATAAACTTTTCTTAAATTTATACTTGAGTCAGAAAATTAAAACCAGCAGTGTCAAAAATATTTTTTTAAGCTGACAAATATTTTACACTCAGCGGCATTCAATGTCATTGACATACTATATAGCACTAATCGCAATATACATGTACATGATATTTTGGACATCTTATATCAGTAATCTCTCTATTGAAGATGTTGAAATCTATGTATTATAATTATTCGCTTATTAGGCAAATTCATTTTCTACAAAGATATTTTCCATCATTTTAGTTTTGATAAATACCATTACAAATAACATATTTGTCTCAGTCTCCTCTGTGAGGATATTCGATTGAAAAAAAAAACAATAAACAATTTAAGGTCGTCAGGTAAATGTGGATTACGGATTAAGATGTTAGATGTCAAACTTGAATTAACAAACTGAGGTGAATTTAACCCGAATATGTAGTTTCTCTTCAACAGTGTTTTAATTCCAAGTTCCTTATTTTCATTTAAACTAAATTAATTATATAGAATGATAGAAAGATTCGGAACTAAAGATAGTCACAATTAAAAATATGTATTTTGAAAAACCGCCAGATCATATCTGATTTAAATCCAGGGTCCGTATATGCATCTTCTGACATCAGACTCAGACTTCTCTTGAACTGAATATTAATGTGCGTATTGTTATGCATTTACTTTTCTACATTGGCTAGAGGTATAGGGGGGGGGGTTGAGATCTCATAAACATGTTTAACCCCGCCGCATTTTTGCGCAAGTCACAAGTCAGGAGCCTCTGGCCTTTGTTAGGCTTGTATTATTTGAATTTTGGTTTCTTGTGTACAATTTAGAAATTAGTATGGCGTTTATTGTCACTGGACTATATATATATATATATATATATACATATATAGAACTCGTCTAAACATCAACCCAACAATGTTAGATCTGTAAATTTGCTTTCGCAAATTTTTGGTTCTTCCCTCGCCGGGATTCGAACCCATGCTACTGTGATATCGTGACACCAAATCGCCCACACTGCAGCCGTCCCGCTAGACGCAAAAAAGAGCTTTCGGTGGGCATGTGTTACCTTTCCACGTCAGTTTTAATCTAGCGGCGTACTACAGTACATGATATATAAGGCATGAAGATGTTATTGTTTACAGATCAGCTAAATTATCTATAGTAAAGGATCCTACAAATTAATGTAATCAAGATACAGTCACAGAAAATAATTATATTCATAACTGACTCAGACGTACTTATATATATATATATAGTATATATTTGTTAAGGGGCCAGCTGAAGGACGCCTCCGGGTGCGGGAATTTCTCGCTACATTGAAGACCTGTTGGTGACCTTCTGCTCAGTGTTGTTTTTTTTCTTTGGTCGGGTTGTTGTCTCTTTGACACATTCCCCATTTCCATTCTCAATTTTACAATGGTACATTGTACGTAAATTAAGATTTTATCCGAAAAGACGGATTTTCTACATGTACTACAAAAAATTTGTACAACTATTGAATATTGTAAATGTTTAATGCATAAATGTCCAGATCTAGATCGAACTTGCTTTGCTTCGTCGAAAGTACGAATAAAGAAAAATCACAGATTTATATTACAACTAAAAGGTCCTAGAACAGTTGCAGAAATCATCAGAATTTGTTTATTGTTAGTTATTTGTACATGTATAACTATAATGCGAACCCGAAGTTGTGAAATAGCAACTAAGCGTGAATTCTTTGGAAAAGCGGCGGTTCTATGAAAACCTATTGTCAATTTCAAGTTCTGTTTCGACATCATTGTAATATATGTCACAGGACGTTAAAATTTAATCCTTTATTTCGTCTTCGTCTTCGTCAAATATTGCTGTTGGTTTCTGCCGAAAAAAATCTTTCAAAAAGTTGTAACCTTTGGAACTTTTTCAGATAATTTAACCACATGACAAGAAATTATACAATAAACATTGGTCACGCACGATAGATTCTGATGTAAGACACGTACCGTTACAATACCCAGTTTACACGCATCAGCGCACACAGGTTTGTCGAATAGGCCAGTTGATTGGAGGAAAGTTACCAAAAACCACGCCTACCTTTAACTATTATCCAATCAAACGCCTTTGACATAAACTTAAATAATACATGGGTAATATAACAAAGACTTTGAAAAAAGTTGAGACTCTAAATTCTAACTTAAAAGTATAGATTAATGCTCGTAATGCATTTTCGCAATTTACATTAAATTTTATACATACTTTCACCTATCTAGTGAGGAAAAAATACAAATTTAAAACAATTGCAAATTACAACTATTTTGAATTATAATGCACAGCAAGGACGTATATTAGTTATCCGTCCTTGTGCACAGTTTGTGATAAATGGGTGTCAAAATGTCTTAAACAAAAACCCAAAGACCAGTTTCAAGAAGAATTTTTTGCTTTTATTGCAGAATCGCATAAAACATAATGTTGTCGTATTTTCAAAAAGAATTATCAATTTGAAAACTACTTTTCCTTTTTACCTTTCTAAAATAATACATTACGCAGATATAGATGTGGTAGTTGCCGATTGAGTCTAGAAAGTGTCAGGATTTACACAGAGAAGACAGAATATGCCGTCACTGTGACACAAACAACATTGATGACGAGTACCATTACATAATGAATTGTAAAACATTTAAAATATAGAAAAAGAAGGAAATGTTTAAGGAACTACTGTTAGTCAAACCCTTATATCTTTAAAGCTGTTCAACAGTTAAACTCATCAAATATTGTAATATTAGAAAAACTATGTTAGAGTTATAAATGTGAAAGTCAGTCCTCCAAGTTTATTTAATTGTATCGTTTACACATGCATGTGATAATTTTACCTTATAGTTATGTTTATGTATGTTCTTGATAACTAGCAATTGAAGTTTTATGAGAAATAAAGTATTCGTATTCCTTTAAACCATAAATTACAGTACACGAAGACCGCCTACGGGTAAAGTACAAGTGAATATATCACAAAGATCATCCGTACGCGTCCTTGTAAATGCAAAACTCTGGATTTTCTTTGATAATTACCCGAGAGGTTATAAAAGATCTAGAAAAGACTTCCAAAGGTGTTTGCCAAAAATGAATTGAAATAAAAGATTTTTGTGTAGACGAGTTACAACATTGCATAAGCATGATTAGGAAATTTGAACAAAAAATGTAAGTGCACATCTTTCTAGTGGCGAAAAACACGTATATCGAGCTACGTAGACGAAAAAGAATAAGTTCATAATGATTATGATGTAAATTCACGAAATTATAAGGTTATAATTAGAAAACAATTTAAAACACGATTCGTCATTCCCCATGTATATAGATTAAAACAGAATTATAATTTTCTAATTCTTAAATTAAATACTGAAATTCAAAAGACATGTTTCTGATACTTGACAGTTCAGCGAACACTATTACATGAAATGCACGATGATATTGACCGAAAACAAAGGTGAAAGATTCAAATTGTAAAATCAGCCGCTGGACGGTAGAATTTCTATCAATCATTCAACGATAAAAAAAAAGAAGACTATTGAGTGTAAAAGTATGATAGAAATACTTTTAATTTATCATAATGCCTGTTAAATTGTTCCAGTCATTGGTTACTAGTGATTGTCAGTCCATTTCGATATTTCATAGCACTTTTACAAATTCTGAAACAAATAAAAGAAAAAACTAATTTTCCCATGGGAAAAATATATCTACCCATGAGAAGAAATTTGTCCCGCACAGTGTTCAACTCCCAAAAAGGGAGTCTAACCAACAAAGAAATGCTTTATCATCTGTAGATTGATTTTTATATATATAACGATGTGTATTGATTTTACTTTGTTCAATGTTCAGTGGCAAGTATTTTATATATGCGCAGGTCCTGAGACAGAAAATCAAATTATTCATTCACTTAAGGTCTTCAAAAATAACGATTGCGAGATGACGGACAGGAAGACTTCAAACGTAACAGTTTGAACTAGCTGTCAGAAACTTAAGTACTCTCAGATCTTTTCTTGCTATTGTCGTTTTGTTCTTCTGGTAAACAAGTGATTCTTTCATTGTTGAAGATTCTCTAGCGACTATAAAGATGAACAGGAATAAAACGCTGACCATTGATAATTTGTATTTTTGTTTAGCTCTGACTTTGTGTTCGATAAGGTCCCGTGTACCTTTACTCCATATTCCTTTATTTTCTATAAAGGCGTCTGTCTTGACAGTAAGTTGACACGACTTAATACAAGTTAAACCCTTAAATGTAAGACACCAGATGGAAGTACTCAAAAAAGAGAGCCAGTTTGGTATTCTGTAATGTTAGAGTTCAATTCTTCATGAAGAAACGACTACTAGTATATGTTTTCTGTATTCAGCATAGAATCATATCTTCTAAAGTATATTTTTTCGCACAATGTCTGGATATTGGTGGACATGCATCATTGCAAAACCAGACATTTACAAATGAAAATTAATACTTGTACTATAGCCATTTAGTAGGAAAGTAAATGCACAAAAGACAAGTAATTCAGAAACATGCATGGATCACGCAAAATTATGCAGGGACGACACCGGAGTAATGGGAGTTTGCTTCTTGCAAGACATTCGCCGTGAAAACAATTTGATATGAAGACAAGCCTTTGTTTCAACTTTGTTTTAAAATTTCAAACATGAGGCTGTTACGGCCCAGGTCAATGTTCTTAAGCAACACATATTTTCCTTTCATTTTGCTGTTAGCTTTCTGATATAAATTTATACATATTATGATTCTTTTTTTCAATTTCAGTTAAACACTATTTATGATTTGCTTTTAAATAAATTTTAACATGTTTAAATGTCTTTTTCTTTTTCTTCATCTTTTTGAAACCCTGGTTTTGTATTACCACTGACCAGTTCAGTAAAGAAACAGCTGCTTCATGTTTGCATAAATGTGTTTGTAACCAATCTAACATGCTATTATAATTTCCTTAGTTTTTATTCCGTGTCTATAGATTGTCTTCATCGGGGAGGCAAGATTTATTTTGTCTGTTGGTTGCTTGGCTAGCGTAAGCTAATCGATTTACCTCACATTTTGAAGTTGGATGGAGATTGTTTCTAGATAAATGCCGTACCTTTGTAGTTTGGTTTCCTGTCGGATTTTTCTCAATTTTAAATTGGGAAGTTTTATCATTTGTTTTGCATAATTATTATTTTTGACTTGCAAATGAACGATTAATAAATCTAGTCCCGTGTGTGCTAGCGAAATGTCTATAGTGTAATCTCGGAGTGTAATTTTTATTTCAACTTTTACGTTTGCATCAGGACGACCTAAAACACGAAAACTTTCTTTTTTTCAAGAATGACATTCGTTACTTCAAACAAAAATCGCTTTTATCTTCTTTTTTTTTTTTGCAGTGAAAGACCTGTTTCTTTAAAAAAAACTTTCATACAATCGACTGATTCGGGAAGGTCAAGGATTATAACATATTTTTCGTAATTCTGAAAAACTTTTTAGTAATCTCTGGTGTATTTATGATGGCTTGGTTTGAAGCGATAACAGACGAACTATGCTTACTAGTGCTGCATAAAAAACATGAGGATATGGTTTGTCCTTTATTACAAATTTGACTCCAATAAGGATAATTTTTGTCTCATAGAAAAATCGATAATTTATTTTTCGATTTTTATCGGATATAAAAGTTATTTTGAAAAATACAAACCGGATTATTATTTATTAAAGTTTCGTATGCATCATAAATCAAGCTCCGGCAACTTTTGACTTGTTCTGATATAAATAGTAATGATTTTCATTGGAGAAAAAGATAGATATTTTTGTCGTGATTGGAAGAATCGTAAAAGTGTTATTTTTTGCTGAATTCTGTTTGTTTAATCGGACATCGTAGAGTTTTAATTTGATTTCTTTTTGCCGAACTGGACTTCATATTGTGTATTGATTTGAAATATGAACGAGGACCTCGATGAGAACACCTGGATTGAAAGTTTGCAAACGTTCCGACCAATGAAATTCATTTTAATATGTAACGAGAGCACCTAGATGAAATATTTTATCTATACTACAATCAGTTTTAACTTGGAAATTTCCGCTCAAATATATAGGAAATAAAATTATATGAAAGCAACAATGCAGAATGTTTCTTTTCCATTTTCTGTTTTTTTAACAATGTTTATGTTCATTTCAATTTGGAAAGTAGACTTATATTAAATGCCCAAAACGTAAATGTATGTTTTCTTTTAAAACATTAAAAAACGTAAGAGTATGCCGACAAATAGCCTGTCAAGGTCGTTAAACTTAAATCAACTTACCCATCTTTATCGCAGACTAAAATTTATCTCATATATACAGAATACATGTTAATTTATTACAAGTACGTCAGGGTGCATGACAGCACAATAATCTTTTTACAGAGTCGTAAGAACAATATTTTTGTTTGATATTTGTTTCTCTTCCACAATTAACGCCCGATTTGGCCAGTGACCGGTATTACAATTTAACACAGTTTTAGAGTTCAGTGGGCTGCTGCTTCATTTAGAATTTTGAGCATGCCTTTCTGTTTATCATATTCAACGTCAACATTATCTTCGTCGATTTTATTATTCAACAATATCTTGTTTTTCATTACAAGCTTTTCCAAATATCAATATACAGCAAGAGAATGAATATATGTTGCTTCAAGACACATCGATTTAAATTATGTACACAAATTATGTAGTTTTCCGTGTCTACATTTGATTTACGAGTACAATATAGTAAAACAGAAAAAAGAGAAACGGTAAATATACAGGAATACATAAAGTTCGTAAATAGTTGCAAAGGACCACACGTTACTTACGATATATACATCGAGGTCGTTTTGCTTGAGTGATTTACCTGTAAAAAGTCCGCGGGTCTCATCCATGTTTAAAACGAATTAATGCATGTTTGAAATAGCTTAACAGGGGCGTGGCCTATTAGTTTGACCCAACTGACCACTAACTTGATTTCAATTGATCGACTGCAGAGAAATCTATTTGACTGGCGTTAAAATGAATTGATATGAATTGAAATGAATTAAATATAATTTTTAATTTTTGTCAATCTTTATCAAATAACGATCAATCTCATTTAAATAGCGTTAACACGTTTTTGTCCGATCAAGTTAAATTCGGGTTACTAGTGTGAATGGATAATGAATTTTTATTAAAAATTAGCAGATGTGGTATGATTGTCAAGGAAAAAACTAAACATCAAAGTTCAAATAAGGTGAATGTAAGCAACTGTAATTTTTTGGAACTCAGTGTTTGCTCAACGTTGACCTTATATGACTTTCATGTTTGATTTTGTATGTTTTTATGAATCTTCTTTTTTTCAATTTACCATTTGTTAACTCTTACTACGAGTTTCATTCTCCATACAACGCCCCTGTATCAATATATTAAGATATGCCAATGAGACAACTGTCGATAGTTTATATACACCTGGAAAAAAGTATTGCAACACCAAATTGAAATTGAAATTAAAAAACACGTTTTATTTTTTTGTGATATAATTTGTTAAAATAGAACTAGTTAAACATTATTTAAATATCACCTGAGTTTAATCAATAAATATCGACTCGATAAGTTCTTATCTGCACATGCAGCTTACACTACAAAAGTCAAAAAGTCTGAAAAGACCAGTTTTTGTCTGAATTTGCATGAATTTTTACTGGACATTCTTAATTTGTCTAAATCATTTTAAAAAGTTCTTGACATAGTATGAATTTGTCTAATAAGGTTCTTGATTTTTCTTGACAAGTGTCTTGACAGTATGAACATTGTCTTAAAATTTCTCGACACTTCCTGTATCATCTGATAAGAGTCTGGATTAGTCTCGACGAATTCTTGACTGTCTTAAATTTGTCTCGATCTGTCTTGACATATTATTGACATTCTTAATAATGTCTCGATTTGTCTTGACATATTCTTGACATTCTTAATAATGTCTCGATTTGTCTTGACATATTCTTGACATTCTAAAAAATGTCTGAATATGTCTCGACACATTCTTTACAGTCTTAAATATGTCTTGACACTATCTCAACAGTATAAATTTCGCCTTAAAATGTGAACAGACTTATTCTGCACTGTTTATGACATTCTATTGCTGTTATATATATACTTACTATTGCTAAACTAAACTTTGAAGAATCAATGATTAATTTGGTATAGTAAGATACCCTTTTGGTGCAACTAAGTTGGAATACTCTGAATAACCCCCAATGTAGTTTAATTTTGATTTATTTTTATTAAACGTTTAATAAATTATTTTCACTTGGAATATAAGTTAAGGTTACTGACAAACAGTATTTCGATATTTGCCGTTCGCAAAACTGCCAGTCAAATTTGCTTTACTAAAATAGGTGTCTTGTAGGCAGTTACAATGGACCCATTATAAATACATTTTTTTATTATTCCTGGAGAAGTTAATATTTTTCTTTTAATCTTTGGGAAATATTCAATTTTTTTTATGTTAAAATAATTTCATAATTTTCATGAAGAAAATCAATTTTAATTCCTTTTTTTTCATTTACATCTATGAACAAAATCTTAAAATTGGTTTGGCATGGTAGGTCAACTTATAAGCTTATTACTGGCAAAGCAGTAATTTCTATTTGACAGTTGCATGTAATCTGGTATGTGGAATATCTTAAATTTATTGGAACATCCTGTCCATGTGTAATACTTAATATATATTCCAACGGATGACATTACACAAATTTTCTTCTGTTAAATGAATCATTTGTATATCATCATAATTTACTATTTCAATAAACCATATGTTGGTACAATAATTATTTACCATATAAAAATTGAATATTATGAATGTAGAATGAAATATGTCTACAGTATGATTGGTTTTAATAATTTAATTTGTAAAATTAAGTAATCAAAATTTGTAATTATTTAAAAACCAATTTTCAATTGTTTTATATCAACACACCCACATTTGAATTATTTTATACATTAGATTTCATAGCCATATTTGCATTTGTAAAGATATTTATTTACCCAAATTTTCATTTATTTTACATGCCCATTTTTTATTATTGAAGTGTAACTTGAAACAACAGTATATTATATAAAGAGAAATAAATATTAAAGTTATATCATGAATATTGGTCATGATTTGTAAAACTCAGAACTGTCAAGTAAATTTAAGACACAATTCAACATTTTCAGAATATGTCAAGCCATACTGAGAAAAAAACAGAAAGTCGAGAACATGTTGAGAAATTTCAAGACAGTATTCAAATGTCAAGAATTTGTAAAGAAATTTAAGACAATATTCAGAATGTCGAGAATATGTCAAATAAATTTCATACAAATTAGATATAAATGAGAATTTGTCAAGAAAAATTAAGACACAAGTCATACTTTTGGAGAATGTCGAGTAAAAGTTCATGCAAATTAAGACAAAAACTGGTCTTTTCAGACTTTTAGACTTTTGTAGTGTTATGTACCCGTAAACAGCAAAACAGATGTTTTTATCCTCATGGTTTTCAACACTTTAAATAACCAAGTTTATAAAGTTATGTGATTGACACCTTGTTATGGGTCCTCCACAACTCTTAACTGCAGCAAAATGGCAGATAAGAGCACGAGAGAAGCAGGAATGTCGCTGTGACAACCGCACGTATTGTTGGTCATCGCCATTCCACTATTAGTCGTTTTGAGAATAAAATCAGGCAATACACGATGTTAAAAACCTTCCGAGATCAAGAAGACCGCCTATACCATCTGCTAGGGAAAGTCAATCATAATAAAGGTTGGTCAGAGGGAAACCCATTGCATACAATACAATCCTGAAAAGAGAGCGGTGGGCAGACAGGAGCCTCTTAACAAGAACTGTTCGAGATCGACTCATCGCTACTGATTATCGTGCGATAAGACTATTTCGGGGACCTTTGCTTACGAACAGACACACAGTTGTCCGTATACAATGTAGTGCAGAGCTCGCCAAAGTTGGAAATTAGCATCGAGAAGGAAGATCCATTATTTCCAATGGAATTCGGTTCATCTTCCTTGGCCCGATCGTAGCCCAGATTTGAACCATATCGAGCATACATGGGACACTACTGGGCGTAAAGTGCGCGAAACGAGACCCCAGTTCAAATACGTCATGAAATAAACAATGCCCTTCATCAGAAATGGTTGCTGCTACCTTAGCAACAAATTAGTCGTTTTATGGCAGGAATCAAAAGACGTTAGGAGGTGGTTATCTGTTTAAATGGAGGCTGCGCACAAAGTACTAATTCTTTGGCGTATAAAGATCAACCATGATGTGACCAATCATCTTAAGACTAATTTTGAAATGTCTGACATTGTAAAGTTCGACTACAGTAAAAGTTGTAAACTGCATTTTTTTGCACAAAAAAACACTTCATTTTGTTATTAAAATTGTGGTTAGATAAGTCATTTTTTTTCAAACATTTTTTGTTTGTTTAAATGCCAATGTTATCATAAACTATGTTTCAATATTATTTTACAAATATTTTATCATATTCCATCAAAAATAAGAGGCTGATTTTTCAAGTTTTAAAAAATCAAGGTGTTGCAATACTTTTTTCCATGTGTATATAATATAACTATGTAATCAACACAGTACTAGTTTTCAATAATGATTTCAACTAAAACTGTATGAGTGTTAGCTATAAAATCAACTGAATAACAAAATGTTAAACAATTTTAATAAGATATTCAAATACGTAATTAATGATAAAAACAATAAATGATAAACACATATATCAACTAGCATCCTAAACTTTGACTTTGGACAAGCACATACAAAATGTAATGTGATTACAAATGTTTTTGGAGCACTTAACCGTTTCTTAATTTCTTTCCTGTAACTGTATCAAAGTAGTCAGCACTTGTGCTGACATGATCTGTCTTTTGCTTGTGTTTTGGGTTTGTTTTGTTGTTATTTTAGTGTATCATTCTTTATTGATTATTTTGACAATGTTAGTAGGATACATAAAAAATACCATTACGTTATCCTGCCTAAACATATACCTTATGCATTATCGTGTACAAGGTCAATGGAGTCTTTTAGAGGAATATCCAAGTTTGATCTATAGAAATGTCTCTGTGTGTATGTAAGATAATATGCAAAATTATTTTAGAGAATAGAGATTGCAAAAACACAAATAAAATTCTAAAAGTGTAGTCGTAAAGATGGAATGTAGATATAAAATCCATGACTCATGTTTTAAGGCAAAATACTCTCTAAAGGTGCATATAGTTCTCAAACATAGTAATCACCTAATTAATTACTATTAGAAAAATTGTATAATAAACCAGGTTTCCTTATGTTACACATCATTCAAAGTACATTCTTCTGAATTAAAAGCTGTTTTTGACACAAGTTATACAATGTAATCATTTTAAAAATATTACCAGCTTTTGTTCAACACGATGTTGTAACCATTACAAACAAAGAGAGACTGCAAGGTACGACGCGAAATAACGTCGCCTGTAACACTGTAATGCAATTATGTCGTATTCTATGAACACGGATTTTAAAGAGTACTAAGTAGGTTGGTTGAACTCAAATTATTGGACACAACATTTGCAAAAGTCAGGGATTTAGACCACAAAAAATACTTTTCTATTTGTTTTGTTTTCAAATAAAAAACTCCCGCAGTGCAGTCAGTTTGTGTCGTTAACCTTTGAATATTTAAAAAAAAGAAGTCTGATTTAATTTTTAAGAGTCAAAGGGAATGTCTCTGATTGCAAGACAGATATGTCAGTTGTCCTCAATATAGTGATCAACCAGAAAACGATAAAACGCTTCATGTCCGTTTGCACTAATAGAGATAGGAAGCAGGTAGGTACACGTTCGAAACGCTGCAGACTAGAGTTATCTAGATCCACGTCACTAGAACTGTGACGTAAGGTTGTCTTATTGGCATTCACAACAGATTGCATTATTGTTTCCTGGTAAATATCATTAAATTGCATTAGTCTTGCTTATCTATCATTTTATTGTTTTGTAAACCTTCATGCATAATAAACCAGGAAACCTTAGGAAACAAATCAATCAAAATTCACTACTTTGAATAAAATGGTTTAAAGCAATTTTAAAACAAGTACTACAATTTAATCATTTACAAAAAATAATATCAACTTGTGTTGTAACCATTAGGCACTACAAAAGAAAAGACTGCAACGTCCGACGCAAAACAAACGACGCCTGCAACACTTTAATGGAATTATTTTGTATTATAAAACATGGATTAAAGAGAGTACTTAGAAAGTTGGCTGACCTCCAATAATTGTGAACGACATTTGCAAAAGTCAAGGGAATTAGACGACAAAAATTACTTTGCTATTTGTTTTGTTTTCTGTAGAAAAAAACTGCCACCGTGCTGTCAGCGTATGTCATTCTAGTTCAATTAAAACCAGTCTGTGGGAATTTCTTTGATTTGCATACCATATGAGTCTGGAGATACCCTTCAACGCAAGATATGTCGGTTGTCCCCAATATACTGGAGAATCAGAAACTGTATTAACGTTTCCAGTCCATTTGAACTGATAACGGTAGGAAGCAAATAGATACACAAACAATACGCTACAAACCCAATATAGTTGAGAATCAGAAACTGTATCAACGTTTCTTGTCCATTTGAACTGATAGCGGTAGGAAACAGATAGATACACAAACAATACGCTACAAACTTAAGAAATTTAGATCTGCATCAACTGAACTCTGATGTATAGTTGTCTCATTCTTTTTATGGAAAGTAACAATTCCCCAAAAATAGTATAGTCTTGCCAATCAATCTATACCATGGTTTAGAAACTTAAGTTTTTCGAATACTTTTCTAAAGTCTTATTTCTACAATCATCCGTTTTTTGTTGACTTTTAGAAGTAAATATTATAAATTAAACTTTTTAATGTATTAGATGCCGCCAGCTTGTGTCATTCTAACCGAATGCATTAAAAAAGAGTCCAATTCAATTCATACCAGTCTAAGAGAATTTCTTTTATTGCCAGACTAAGACAATATCAATCAAAACCAAGGAGTAAACCAAAGGACATTTACATCAACAGTTATAAATAATAATAAAGAATGAGACTTAAGTTATCCTTCAACGTAATACATATATAAAAAAGAAGATGTGGTATGATTGCCAATGAGACAACTGTCCACAAGAGACCAAAAATGACACAGACATTAACAACTATAGGTCACCGTACGGCCTTCAACAATGAGCTACGCCCATACATGTCGGTTGTCCCCAATACATATGAAACAGAAGATGCGTTTACGTTTCTTGTCCATTTAAACTTATAGAGGTAGGAAAAAGATAGATAAAACATCAATACGCTACAAATAAAAGAAAGTTAGATCCACGTCAATTGAACTCGGATGTATAGTTGTCTAACTGTCATTCATACCACATCAAAAGAAAGTTAGATCCACGTCAATTGAACTCGGATGTATAGTTGTCTTACTGGCATTCATACCACATCACATTTTTTTGTTATGGAAAGCAACAATTCTCCAAAATAGTATAGTCTTGCCAATCCATTTATAGATAAAGGCAACAGTAGTATACCGGTGTTCAAAACTCATAAATCTATGGACAAAAAACAAATCGGGGTAACAAACTAAAACTGAGGGAAACGCATTATAGCATGGTTTACAAACCTAAGTGTGTCGTATGATTTTTTCAAATGTGTTTTTTTCATTTCTACATGATCATTTACTTTCTCAGTCATCCGGGTTTGTTTTTTTTTTTTTTTTGCTTTAAGAAATAAATATTCCAAATTGGACTATTTTTTATTTATTCGATTAGTGCATTGTAGTTATCATAACTTTGATTACTTTTCAAATTGCTAATTGTGTTTGTACAAGAACAATACCACCATTTAGCCATATAATTATGAATTTATTGTCAATTTTGGTTTACTTGTCCTCTGATGTTTTAAAACAAGATATATTTGTTTTTCTGCAGCTTTTATGATATTATAAGTTAGAATTAGCACTGTATGGTTTCTACGGACTTCCGTATCAGATAACTAGCTCTGACCGATTTACTAAAACCGCATAGTCCTTGACTGAAAAATTGTACAATACAGAATATATTATGAATCCAATCACTTTAAACCAGCATGTGTGGGACATATTTGTTTTCATAACAAATCACTTCTGGTGCAAGCCACAAATCTTTTATAACACTCAATTACTAAACCATAACTATAAGCCTGTTAGGATTTTAAAATGAAAGTCAATAAAAGTAGTAACAAATGTTAAGTGCAATGAATACTATTGATGGACAAAATTGAAAATAACATAACTTACGTCTATGAAGGACGAATCAGAGAGATCAGCATGATGCAGTCGGCGAGAAAAGGCGTGCATTTTATTTTAACAGACGTGTCTGTTAACTCGTCCACTGAGCGTAAAATTTACAGACGACAGTATATTCAAGAAATATAAATGTTTTGAACATACAATTTTTAAATCGTTTTAGCCAATAAATGGATAATGCATTTAAATAAAAAAAAAAGCAGATGTGATATGATTGACAATGAAAAAAAATATACACCAAAGTTCAAATATAGTGAATGTAAGCAATTGTAAGTGTTTGGGACTCAGTGTTTGCTCGACGTTGACCTGACCGAACTTTCACCCCGGCCTTATATAAAACATCAAATTTGTTTCCATAAGAAATTATCGACATAAAAGGTTGACTCAAAAGGACTATTCCTATCATATCAAACGACGTAAAACTCATATAAAGCGCATATTAATAAAATTCAATTATAGTTTTTTCAAGGAGGATATATTTTGTAACCTACAAAATGTTATCCCTTTCACATATACGTATACAGAACTATGATTGTTTCTTCCACAGCAAAAGAACTTTCATTGCACTTGTCTAAAGAACAAATAAAGAAAACATAAACTTATCATAGATTCCAGGATATATCTAATATAATTTACGTGTCAGATAATTTCAATAAAAGTATCTAAATCAATCTTTGGAATAAACAATACAGTAATAGATAATTCAATATAACACTTTAGCGTAAAGTAATGTGTGTATGTTTAAAATGTGTCTTAAATAATATAAATCTATTTCCTCCTAAAACTAATCACAGTTAACAAGCTGTATGAGTGTCCAATACATGTTGTGCATGTTAAAAAAACCGTGAAATGAAATTGTATCCTGTTATCCCGGAAAAGATATACAAACTAACTTTAAAAAAATTTCAAATTTTCCATATTTGTTTTAATCTTATATTCATATCAAATCTTTACATAATCCACAGAGGAGATATTTATGAATATTATTTGAAAATATATAACAAATAAAGGCAACAATAGTTTACCGCTGTTCGAGAGTCATGAATCGATTGAGAGAAACTAAAGCCAGGTTACAAACTAAAACTGAGGTAAACACACCAACTATAAGAGAAAGACAACGAAACAACAGAAACACTGAAGTGCAACAAAAAAAAAAAAAAAAAAAAAAAACAACAAAAAAACAAAAAAACACAATGCAACACACAGAAACAAACTGTAAGATAACTATTGCCATTTTTCTGACTTGGTACAGGACATCTTACGGAAACTTTGTGGGTTGAACCTGGTTTTGCGGTTAGCCAAATCTTGCGCTGTTATGACCATGTTAAATTAACAATGAAACGATATCATTACATGACAGGACTACAGTACAAATAAATTCAAGAACAATACGGAAAGAGAAATACACAAATAAACATTACAATATTGAATATATTTGTCCACCAATATTTGTCGTTATAACAAATTCTAATCTTTTCCACGAATGTGACGTCACTGATTCTCTACTTACCATGAGGGACATGTCGGATGTTGTGTTCGAATTGTTAAGCCTTTATGAATACATCAGATGGGCTATGTTTTTTTTTCAAACAACTCCTCATCACTTTTCTCAAAAGGTTTATGATTATAGGGATGGGCTTCAGTTGCATACACTAGGTTTTGACGTTAAGTGTTATTCAGTTTATTTTACACTTTGTCTCTGTACTATTTTTTTCTTTTTGGTCGTATGATTCTTGCTTATTGGGCCTTTAACTGATCGGGATGTATAGCTTGGTTTATAAGGAGGCTGCATCGGAAAATGCCAGAGCTAAGTCAGGAATGTCACAAAAGTTTTTCATTCTTGCGTTGGTTGATAATGTTGAACGTATGATTTTGTCTGTTGAAAGTGACTTCCCCGTGCAGCCTTGGATACAACCGTTATCGTTTACTCGTCTATAAAAATTGTGAAACAATCCAAACAAAACCTTATTTATTACAAAACAATTTACGAAACACACATATTACAGATATAAACCAACAACAACCAATAAAGTACAGTCTCCTTACTTGAAACAGACAAACAAAAGAATTAGGTATAACCGTGTAGTCCTCCTCTAATCTGGGACAGTGTTGTAACATAAAAAAAACCCTGAAAAATCAGTTGTTATTGGCTTAGCTTAAGGGCATTCGATACAGTTTCAACAGAGTTAACTCTTGACGCGACGTTTAGAGTTTGAATTCCCGCAAAACGTCACTTTAATGCGTGTAATTTTCCATAATAAGAAACGTAATGGGATTTTTCGATGCTCCAATTCCCGCATGCTAACATCTACACCATTAATATTAGTGCATGTGATTGTAACAAGATAACAGTCTAATAAAATAATAATAAAAAAAAAAACACATGACTGTTTCTGTGAAATCTTCACCAAATATCATATAGTTAGCAATCTCAAGATGACTGACTCTTTTGGTGTTGCTAATATAATGCATGTCAATTATAATTTTTAATATGAGGAAGGCTCTACCTTAAGGTAGCACAATACAAAGATTTTATAACTCCAACTCCCAACTTTTGTAATGTTGTAACTTTCTTAATAATGCTTGAAAAGTTATAAAAGTGGTAGTTTTGGATAGCTAACAGATTACTCTTTCAAATAAATACAATGTTAGTATTATGCAACAATTATGTTACCAATTATAATGTTAACTGTCTAAAATATTTTTCACCAAATTTCCACTTTCAAATGAAATTAGCTTCTGCATAGGTATCCCTAGATTTTATTATATGTTGTTCCTATGGCCATTATCTACAAAAGGATGTCTCAGATTTCAGATAGAATGTATAGAACAAATTTTACACCTAATTGAACATTATCTTCTTTTATGTGGTTAGGATATTTACACTAATTAGAGATTTATGAGAGAATGGAACACCATAGAGACAATCTGAGACACCCTTTTGAAGCCCATGTTGTGTTGATTAAGATTCCGTTAAATTTTTTAGTATAGTTAAAGAGATAATAGAGCTAAATTTATTCAAGTGAACTTACCCAGATTTTGTCACTAATTACATAATAATTGATTACATAATGATTGCATAATAAAAATATTGCATTCATTTAAAAGATTAATCTTTTATCTATCTATATATACCTCTTTTATTATTTTCTATGCATTCATAAGAAAGTTACAGCATTTCAAAGGTTAGTGATTGGAAGTAAAAAAAATCTTTGTATTGTGCTACCTTAAATGCCAGATTTACACCAATATAAAAAAGAAGATGTGGTATGATTGCCAATGAGACAACTATCCACAAAAGACCAAAATGACACAAAAATACAGTATAAGAAATAAATCATTAATCATGATAATAGATTAAGTAAACAGCTCTCTCACAAGCAAAAAACCAAGACTATGTCCTATATGTAGATTAATTGTTGGTTGCTTAACGTCCAGTGGCAAATATGTCATACATGTTCAGGACGAATTCCCTACATATGATATAGTTTTTGTCTTTAAAAAAAAATTTAGATGGTAAATGTTTATGGAACTATCATACGGTACGTACCGGTATATCTCTATGTCAAACGTCTTGAAAGGCTTTTATATTTTTTTTCTTTCGCGCGTCGCAGGAAGGCGTGCCGTCAAACCAAAAATTTAATATACCCTTCCTTACTGTCATGATTATTTGGACTCCTAATAGTATTTGTCTTAAAAAAATATTCTGATTCCCGAAATGATGGAAACAATATTCTGTTAAAGCAGAGGACATTTTTAATATCATTCATCATTGAGTCCGGCGGTAGGGTTTTTTTCAAAGTTTGCGCTGTATCTCAAAAACTGTTTATGATTATTGCTTAAAACTTTACACATTTTTTAGTTAAATGAATCTGAAGATCTGTATTCTTTTTGAGGAAGATTCAAATTTTATTTTAAAGTTATTGTGTTTATGAAAAAGAGGGTGTTTTCACATGTCGCGCCGTATCTCAGAAACTATTTATAATTATTGCATAAAAGTTCACATACTTGTAAGTTAAAATATTCTTAAGATCTGTTCTTTTTCGTGATGATTCTTTCATTCATTTTTGAGTTTTTGAATTTTTATTAAGCTTCAATTTGGTATCTTAGAAAACATGTTATGATATACAAACTTCCTTTTGAGCAAGAATAAGGAATTAGTCAGGATATACTTAGCATGACTTTCAGTACCCCCGTATTATTTTAAAAACATGTATTATGTTTGGGGTTTTTTATAAGACGAAGGGCGTGTCATGCGATTTTAGCTCAGCTGTTTATTTTGTTCTTTTTTTTTACAAATATTTTAAAGAAATGACGGAATGACAGCAAATACAATGGAATTTCCAATATAATTAATATTTCCAAATGGCATAACTCTTTTAAAGAACAGTTGGTATGCGCTGATTTTCGAACGTGTCCAGACGAGATCAGTTTTATAGAAAGGAGTAGGTTCAGTAAGACCTCTTTTTGGCCCAAAAATAAAGCAGTTTTACAAAATTGTGAAATTGTTATCTTTTAGCTATTTATTAGAAAGTAGAATTCTTCTGCTGCATAAATATAGGCTGTTTTTGACAATACAATGTACATGTATCGGGTACTAACATCATTGAGTGATGCTAAATTACTGAAATCTTCACAATTTTTGTATTTTAATTTTCGTCTTAAATGAAAGTGGCCGCATTCGTGTTCTTTCATTATATTAAAATGTAAGTTGTATTTGATGATAATACATAACATATATAAAGGTTGAGGATGAAGACGGATGCGGCCACTTTCATTTTGAACGAAATCCATCTGAAAAGTGACGTTTATTGGCATATGTGATAGATTTTTTATCTTTTTAAAGCTTGAATCGGAGGGTTTTTAATGACTAAATCAGTTAAAATCTTTCACAAAAACTAATCAATTCGATTGAAATAGACACTTAAGTATTCAAAAAGTGTCCAAAATCTTTCGTTAGATGAACCTGAAATTTGAGGCCAAAATCGGCCCTTCCCGGACCTACTCCTTTGGCAAGAATTGAACACTTGAAAAATCTAACTAACCATAAGGATCGGAACGACAGACAGATGAATGAACGTGCGATATTTTATGTACCCCCCAATCCGTCGCGCTGTGGTAATCAAACATATTTAGTTGTTTACCAATAAAATTACGCATAGGTTATATGTCCAGTCCTCTCACTATTAATTCAATCGATTTGCAAAATCAAAAATTTCAAAATTATGGTATAGTTTCTCTGTCTGGACAAAAGCATCCTTAAGCATATTGAAGATTTTGTTCTTATTTTCTAACAACACAGAAAAGAAGATGTGGTGTAATTGCCAATGAGACAACTCTCCACAAGAGACAAACATGACACAGCATTTACAATTATAGGTCACCGTATGGTCTTCAATAATGAGCAAAACTCATACTGCATAGTCAGCTATAAAAATTTGAGCTTTAAAACTGTTTAGGAGCCTTCAAGTTTATTCAATTGTAATCATTGACCTGAGTAAAAAGTTTAATTTTATGAATAAATGTGAAATTCTAAAAAGTGATTAAAACGTGGATAGAGGGATATAAAGGAATATTGTAAAGAAATAGCAGCCCACCAAACAAATCAAAACAAAAAACAACATATACAGGTCAACATATGCTATAAGTTAATACATAAATCAATACACGAGTGAGTACAGTACATGTACCTGTATGCCAAGTTCTAAATTGCCGAGTCTTTAATTTTAAAAGCCGTAAAAATTATCAACTTTTACATTCCGTAATCACTTTTCTTCAGATGTTTCTCACTTAGACCACAAACAAAGATATACATTTATGTTTCACATGATTTTATTTCCGAAAATAGTATAACCAATTTGAAGGTAGCTCTTTACAAACAATATTTATACATCTGAAAAATTTCGTCGGTAATTTGCAGCGATAACGTCGAAAAAGTCTGCCAGCGACGTCGTGGACTTTAGCGCTAACGTGGGGATAACAAAGGGGGGGACGCAAATTTTTAGGATATAAATTGCGTTTATCATAAAATCCAGCACGGTGACATATATTTTTTATTTGAGATTTGGAGAAAGCATGACAAAAGGCAGTTTATGCAGAAAAATGATAAAAATGACATTTTCAGAAACACTTTATTTCCATATTTTTTTGATTAAAAAAATACCACTTTCAGCATCTGGTTCCGCAATGTCAAGCAAGACTTTGTATAGTCATTCGTGTAGGGATTTATCTTTCCCCTATTGTGTCTTATCACAGCTTCAAATTGTATAGTCATTCGTGTAGGGATTTATTTTTTCCTTATTGTGTCTTATCACAGCTTCAAATTGTATAGTCATTCGTGTAGGGATTTATTTTTTCCTTATTGTGTCTTATCACAGCTTCAAATTGTATAGTCATTCGTGTAGGGATTTATGTTTTACCTTATTGTGTCTTATCACAGCTTCAAATTGTATAGTCATTCGTGTAGGGATTTATGTTTTCCCTTATTGTGTCTTATCACAGCTTCAAATTGTATAGTCATTCGTGTAGGGATTTATGTTTTCCCTTATTGTGTCTTATCACAGCTTCAAATTGTATAGTCATTCGTGTAGGGATTTATGTTTTCCCTTATTGTGTCTTATCATAGTTTCAAATTGTATAGTCATTCGTGTTTTTACAAAATTGCACAAATCCCCAATTTTCAGCCTCAATTTTCTCGAAAACAAGCACGGTGACCTATGTTTTATTTTGTGTTTTATTTTATAACTCGCCAAGGCCTTCAACATATATCAAAATTATAAAAATGACATTATATTGAGAAACGGTATCGGATGCCCTTATGGATGTATTCTTCTGACGTTTCAGTCGCATTCAGTCTCATTGAAATCTCATTCTGAAATTATTTACAAAAATTGGGTCACAAGTGGAAAATAACAATGAATTTGAGAAATAGTATAATCAAACTTAACTCTGTGAAAAAATTGGGTATTTCCAATGAGTAGTTTTTGAGTAATCAAATTTTTAAATTTTATTACCAATCAAGTAATTTTTTATCAGCCAAAATCTTGAGAAAATGGGTGAGGGATACAAAAAAATATTTTACCAGAAACATGAACATCCCACATCACTTTGTTTTCTTTTCAAATGTATTTTTTCAATCATTTATAACAAAGAATTTGAAAAAAATATGCAATTTGTGATTAAAACTGAGAGAAATCACAAATTTATCAAATTGACAACATGGTAAATTTGACACAAAAAAGCATCAAAATATGATAAAACATTCTAATATTAACACCTACCTATAGTTTGTTTTAATTATTTTTTTTTCAGGTTGGTCCCCTTCTTCTTTATTGAAAGTATGACAAAAAGTTTAATTGTGGAATTGTGATTTTTTTCATGATAATAGCCCAAAATAGGTTAAAATTGATGAAAAATGGGAAAATCATCAAATTGGCTACTTTCAAAGGGCCGTAGTAAAAGAAGTGCACCAATTATTTTTTTACAGTCATATAAATCCAAAAAACAGGTTTAGAAAAAAGTTTAATTCTAGAATTGTTTGGCTCCTCAGAGGTATACATCCTTAAACGATTGGTACGAGAAAAAAACCTTACATAAAATTAACAGACAGAAAGCACTAATAAATCTAGTACTCGCAGTTAAGTTCTAAACCAATTACGTCTTACAACTAAAATCTTGTTCTGATTCATTTTATATTATAATTAATCGGTTTGTTATGGTAGTATTCAAAGTATGTTCACTGGATCAGTTCAGTTATATTGCACTCTCCAAGCAATTAAGAGCCATTTTTGTTTTATTCTAACCGAGTTTAGGTCAATTATTTCTTCTATGACATGATTGTACTCTAACTAATTTCGGAATTTGACGTCTTTCTATAGATAATAATTAATCAGATGAACATTTGAAAGAAATGGAAATGGAAACCTTTCAAGTTTTCCATCTTGCGCTACGGATATTTGTTTCCTATCTTCCGAGATAACCATGATAATTATATCATAATTAATCTAAATAAGGTCTTCGTTCAGACATTGTTGAAGAATTGATTTTTTTTAAAACTAGTTATTTCAGACATTAAAGCTGTATTGTGCCTAAAATGACCACTAACTAAATTTTAACAATCGATCATTCTTTTGCTAAAGCTTTCTTACAGTAATTTGTCCGGTAAAATATCAGTCATCGGTATTCGTTGATTGATCTGAACATTTTCATCTGAATACAAACAACATCATCTGCAAGCTGTATCGTTTGTTCTTTGGTGGGAAGTAGTCGCATTGGCAATCATACCAAATCTTCTTTTTGTATACGGCATGTTTTGAATCATATTAAATGTGGTCGACAATCCATTACTTGTTTCTATCTTACATAAAATAATGGCCTATAACCAAAGAACTTAATAGTAAACATTTTACATTCCCCGGTTCCTCAGGGCCATAAAACTTTTCAGGTTTCACTAATTTTGGATATTAACTTTTGATA
This sequence comes from Mytilus galloprovincialis, assembly GCF_965363235.1. Lineage (NCBI taxonomy): Eukaryota > Metazoa > Mollusca > Bivalvia > Mytilida > Mytilidae > Mytilus > Mytilus galloprovincialis. The sequence goes on along the minus strand of NC_134838.1, from coordinate 2,226,874 downwards.
ACAGTAATAATTGTATTATTCTATTAAAGTAGATATGTTTGATCATTAAAGATGTGTGTTTTTAATTCTTGTGAAAAATTGCAATATGAAGCAACACATATTGTCTTCAGTCGGCTTATAATTTATTCATGCGTATCTTTTATCGACATACATGTACATATTAAACAACTCACTGTCTCTTCCATTTGTACATGCGCATACATTTATCCAGAATAGTAAGTATGTACATAAAGCATGATTTAAACATTATGATAAGAATGTTGCTGCATGTTTGGTATTAAAGAGTTTTTTGTTGTTGTTGTAGAATATATATTCTATATTAAAATCTGGCATGCACTCAATAGTACGATAGCCGCGAGATGAACAAATGGAACAAGTGCTGTCTTCAACGTGCAAAAGCCCGCTAAACTGAAACATCTAATATAGGTTTGTATGCAACTTCCTATATTTGATGTGTCTAATTATTTAAAAGCAGACTACCAAACAAATCTTTGAAAAGTGTGATCATAAGAAATACAGACAATTTACTGAATTTTTTTTTTTCAGTCCAGTTATTCTAGGCAAAACCTATTGAAGCAGCAATATATCATTTTGTAACCATTAAAGCAAAAGGACACTACCTAAGGAAAACATTCCTTGAATACGTTATAATTTGAGTTTCAGAATATTTACATAATTCATGATCTGACAATACATGGAAGTATCTAAGTACTTTACAGAATATTAAGTGCAGCTAAAAGGTGAACAGTTTTACTATGTTATACTACAGCCGTAGTCTTTATCTTGTGGTCAGTGTCACAAATTTGAATATTAAATCAGAAGCTGAAATGTCCACATAATGGCTGCATGTCTATCTGCATTCATATTGCAGATTTTCTTTGTTAAACTCTTGATGATGATCCATGGTGACGGGCGTCACATATGGATTAGGAAATACTTATTCTTCCACAGCAACTTAAATCCTCCTTTGTTTTTTTTTTGTGGGCTCGTGTTGTTCATTAGGTTGTTATTAGTGTACTGTTGATTGTGTTTTTGTGTTTGTTTATTTTTACAATGGCGTTGTCGCTTTAATTGTTATATACTTATGATTTTGTATATCCTATTGGCATCTTCCCATTGTCTTCGCTGGTGTTTCGATGACACTTATTAAAAAGCGAATGTATCATCAAATCAAAATATTATATAGGATAAATGAACTTAAAATCGTAGTTTTTCATAGTTCAAAATTAATATGTAAAACAGATGTTGTATGATTGCCAATGAAACATCTATACACAAGAATTTAAATGAATTGCTAGAAAGAAACTAAATTCTTACGTGTGGCCTTCATTAATGAGAAAACCCCGTAAAGTCGTTGTTAGAGGGTCCCAACATGCAAATTGTGAACCAATTCCTGCAAAAAAATCTGAAGGTCTGATTTAAAGCCAAACAATCTTAGAATAAAACAAATGTGACAGACATCCAATTAACTTTCCATCGATATAGGTTTATAATCAGTGGGTCAGACTGGCTAAGAGTGCTTAGAGAATTAGATACAATGCTTTGCAATGCCGAAGTTGTGATTAATGTTCATTTAGAAACATGATGTGATTTAAAAACGTTTAACCCATTTCTTTACCTTTTCTGTTATATTTAACTTCAGACTATAAAGAAACAGGTCTGCAAAGAAAAGTGACATGATGTGATTTAAAAACGTTTAACCCAATTCGTTTCCTTTTCCGAACTTTTCAACGTCATAAAAGTACAAAAACAGGTCTGCAAAGAAAAGTGAAATCAAGAGGACATAGAAATTGCATTAACAAATGGCACTCGCCGTTCATAATCTGATTCAGTACATCAAAGTTAGCGTTTAAAGACTTTCCCAAGTCGAAAGTCTCATGAACTATCAATATTAGCTATTCAATGTGCCGTGAGGGTAGAGGATACAAGGAAGACATCCATAGCTACCGTCGTTCATAAAAGAACATTATATTCAAGCTCACTTTCTAAAATTGTCAACTTCTATGCAAGAAAATTTTAATTTAGCACTGTGGTCAACGTTCATCCCAAACTTATATTGAACGGAATAGAATTAAGATTTTTTAAAATATTTTTTCGTCATGATTAAACTGATTAAAACAATACGTTAGATAATATATTCACATGGTTAAAGCTTGCAAATAATTCATATGAATAAAAATGTTCAACAGCTTTTGATGATCGTTTTCATAACGCAACACAACACATAAAACATCAGACTGAGCAATACGAACCCCACTTGAAACTGGAAGTAATCGAAGATAATCCGGTAGGGTGAGCAGATCATGCTCCACATGTGACACCCTTCATGTTACCTCCGTCCGTACACATCCAGTGATAAGCCTAAGCTGTTACGTCACAATTGCTGGAAAGGGGAGTGATGCTTATTTTGCTATCGATGAATAGTAGAAAACATTAATTGACAAATAAAGTCATTTATTACAATTTATTACATCACAATAGCCATTTATAACAATATTTACATAATGAATACATCGTTGTTGAGCAAAATCTTTGAGCTGAGGAATTACCTTAGTACCGAGCCAGTAACAGGACTAAACATTTCCTTATATGAAACATCAGTGTTACCATGACATCGTTATAGCTATTATTATACAGTAGAAACATACTGTTCAGGTTTTGAAAAAGTGAACACGTGTTTTATTTTCACGTCACAAAAAATTATCATTATGTGACTGTACTAGAACATACATATATTCATCTTTGTATCTTGCCTTTTTAAATTTTGAGAGTTGTGGGGCAAACGATAACATTTTTAAAAAATGTTGATTTTATCTAAATGGAGCGATAATTCAAAAAGTTTTATAAGAAAAGTGTAACATATTTTTGCTTGTTTCTTAAATTTTGGAGCGAGTGAAACCAAGAAATAATATCAATTTGAGGCCAAAATATTTCATTTAAAATAGTATGACTACCTGAAATAGTTGTAATACCCTTTAAATACATACCGCATGTTGTTTGGGAAATTCTGAATATCACTGGATTTTATATTATAAAAAGCCTTGTATTTTACTTTACACTGATCGCAATGACACATGCGCAGTTCACATCGTATTGTTGTAACCATTCCATATCGTAAACAGCAAACGTTTAACGTCTGTATACAAATATGTTGAAAGTCAGATGCAATTAGTTATCAAAGGTGCCAGGATTATAATTTAGTACGCCAGACGCGCGTTTCGTCTACATACGACTCATCAGTGACGCTCATTTCAAAATATTTACAATTCTCATATATTTATGTGATAAAGATTTTATACTTTTAAATGCGTTTGATATTACTTCCATGTGGATTCTATGTAATATTGGGAGCATTAAATGTTATCTTATTTGTATATATAGAATGAAGATACATGTTATCAGAATGTACACTAATACACATGTTGAAGGTGATTGTATATACCAATAAAGGGATATTCAGGCGCATACATCGTGATTTACCATTGCATTGTCTGTTTGTCGTCGACTTGTAAGTTTGAATATCTCTTTGGTATATGTCGCCTCTCTGTTTATATTTTGTATCAAATTATCAACTGTCGAGTGGATTATCGTGAACATAAGTTACACTATCGTACCAATGTATCGTAACAATGTCGTAACATATCTACAAGTATGTTCATGTTTGACAAACATCTCTGGTTCATTCCCTTTTTATCACTAAGATTTCATCGAAGTTGAGGCGCGGTAACATGTTCGTCAGACATCTAAATAAACGCAAACGTAAAAGACTAAAAGCTCCCACTTCTTGTATCCGGTATGAAGAATGGCAACGGTCGCCTCCTTCGACGACATGGAAATGATTCTTTAAAACTTTTCCTAAAGTTTGCTGAGAATAGTGCGTATAAAATTGGATTTAATGCGCTATTTAAATATAATATTAGGAATGACACGGGAGATAAAACCCGTTCAAGGTCATACATAGGCACTTTCCAAAATAACAGGAGAATTCTTATATGATGAGGGAGTACACAAACAGTAAATGAGATCACAACGGCAACCAGTAGTCTTATTACACGCCTTCTACTTCTTACTGCTCTTATGCTGTTCATTCGCGTTTGTTCAGTGTTGAAATAAACACGTAGTTTGGGAACATTCTTAGTCTCTCTTGTTTTATACTCTACAAATGCGACATTGTTACAATTAAACCTTGAATGGTTAGTGTTTATGTCGACCATGTTTGACGAAGATGCTGAACTCCTTTCCGATTCCACTTTTTCACAAGAACAGCGCTTTGTGTTTTCCTTTAGGGAATTACGTTGGTTTGAGGGTTTACAGTATAGACATTTGTCTCTTTGTTCCTTGTGATTACATACAGAAGACATTTTATGCATTCTAAGAGAACGTTTCCGACCTTGACCTTCAGATGATGATGTTGTATAATACGTATCTTCAGCTGGTATTTCTACAGGTTTCGGAGGTGTTGGAGTGCGTGGTTTTTTACTGACCTTCCAGAGTGAAATACCAATTCTACAATACATATAGGACATTAATCCTAATGGTATGACATACCAAATGATAAAATTGGCCGTTACAAGAGCTTTCATATTAATACGTGAATAATCTGGGAAACAATAGTATGTTATTTCACCATCCATTCCGGGCATTTCATATAAATCAAATATGAACAAATACGGCGTCCCATATACTGCTGCTATCATCCATATTATTGCTTGCACTAAAAACAGACGTTTTTGAGTGATACATCTTCTAGCTCTCAGCGGGAATCTGATGGCGATATATCTTTCCGTAGCAATGGCTGTCAAAATAACAATTGACGCCGTGTACGACATATTCCAGACAAAATAATATATCTTACACATCGCCTACAAATAGAAAGAAACATTTTATGTCATATTAAACATGGAAATAAATGGAAATTAAAAATAATATTTACATTTTGTTAGCCATCACAAGGGACAGTAATAACTTTTTTGAATGCATATTGTCACTTGGAGACTTAGAGGACCCACTTTACAGCTGAAGATATCTGTCTGCGATTTGTCTTTAACGAGTAACTACATGATGTATGAAAAGAACAGCATGAATATTTATAAATTCATATATTCTGTTATTCACACTTGATACAGACTAGAATTAAGTTATTGTTTCTAAAATTCCATTAGGGAATAACTATAACATTATTGTATTAATAAACCATTTTGCAAGACGTTTCGGTAATTGGTGCATAAGGTATTGGTGCTATGTTTCCATAAAGACATCGTTTAAGTCACAATATAAGACTAACATGTTGTATCAAAAACTTTTAATGAAAAACGCGTCTGCGTTAGCATGGAGGTGCACACAACATGGATGGAAGAATAAATGAAATGTCGTTGTATCTTTAGTAAAAAAGTATTACGACCCAATATATTAATCCATATTTATTAATAACGCTTTTACATTTCTGAATTGTCTAGATATGCTTAACAACATGTTTTACGATTAAATGTACTTAGGGAAAAATAACGTAACTTACAGATGATATATTCATTCAAATAATATAAAATCAAAAAGTCGTAAAACTGGCGATCAAAAGGACATTTTAGTTCAGAGATCGGAAACAAAGAATTAGCTAAGCCGTGCGGGGGTCTTTGAAAGGAAATAAAAATCACTTATCATTGATATATTTTTCTATTATGAGAGTCCTATTCAAAATTGTCTTTAACATAAGTGTCATTTTATCTTAAATGAACAGATGGTTTCATAGTGCTAAATATTAATATTGATGACTGCAGCATAATCGATAAGATATCACACAAGTTTGCTTCTAGGTTATACTAAGTTTCCTTTAAATCTTCATGATTGTAATCGTCAAAAATAAGCAAGAAAAGATGAAGACAAATGTAATTGCATGTTTACTATACGTTGCATGATACTTTAGTTTTGTAAAACATGATTTATCAATTGTAGTTGATAATAGCTTTCAGTAGCTGCAAGTACTACAAGTTCAGTCTGTTGTATCTTTTGTCTTTATGTTAGTTTTTTTGTCACGTGCTTCTTGTGATCTGACGATTTTGAGTTGTTTCACGTATTGTCGTATTGGACCTTTTTAGCTGACTATTATATAAAAGTTTTCTTCCTATATATTAGTTGAAGGTCATACGGCGACATCACATGCTGAAATCTGCTTCACTTGAAGTCTTGTTGATAGTTGTCCCATTGCCAATCATATGAACTTAGTATATACTATAACTTTTATAGATGAAATACTGTACAAGAAAAAAATATGATTGGTTGTTAACAATTTGTATACATCAATGAAAATGACTCTTTAAACATTCCGTGTGCCTGACCCATGAATTATTGTTTTTATATACATGATCCTCTAGCGATTAATGAAAAGAAGCTGGTATTATCATCACGGTTCCAGCCACTTAATAAACCATGTCTTCTTGCTGAATAATTCAAGTGTGTTGACTATATATTGATTTCGTTACAAGAGCGTTCGAACGTAAATATATTTCAAAATTAAGATGCTGCAATGTAAAAATTCCAGTAGAGTTGGGAAGATGGTATAACATTCCAAAAGAACAGAGGACATGTAATTTGTGTTTAACTGCAATTGGCAATGAATATCATTATTTATTTGAATGCAATTCTTTATTAGTAAAAAATATCAGAAATCATCATATTCCAGAGTACTATGTGAAATATCCGAGTGAAGCAAAAATGAAAGGACTACTGTCATTGACTAATATTAACGTACTTAAAAATGTATCTTTATTCATTTCAAAGGTAACTAAAATATTATAATATTAAAATATTATAATATAAAGTAAAGTAATTTTCTATATACATGTATTTCATTTCTAAGTTGTTTTATTTATTTCTTTAATTGTATGTGATTGTATTTTGTAATTTACCTCTTGTTTCACATGTCAATGTGACTGAGTGTTTTTGAAATAAAGCATATTGTATTGTATTGTATTGTTAAACATCAAGCAAGAAATGGCACGAAATTGTTGACACATACTAGATAGGGACTTTAACATATATATATATATATATTAGGCTATCTTTTCCGTTTTCACAATATATTTGCAATAGGATACATGTAAACGTATTCTGTGCATTCCCAAAATTTGTATACATTATAGGTTCCAGGATTTGAAAATCTGTTCACTTGCAATATTGAATGTTTGAGTTTTTATAAATAATATTGTTAGGTTCTAAAGAAATAATCAACCTGCATGAAAGGCGATGATTTCGATTGCTTCACTATGAGGGAATGTTGAATGAGAGCAGGAAATATACATTATATCTGACCCCCTATGTTACTCCAAACATTAACGAACATCATAACAGAACAATGAATCTAATTGTATGAACTTACCCGGCCTAAAATCCATTTTTGAGAAAAGAATGTCGACAGGTTAGGCAATACACAAAACACACCAATCCAGAAATCCGCTACGGCTAGGTTGGCTAGGAAAAAGTTTGTCAAGCTTCTTAACCTAGCACTTTTAACTATCGCAAACAATACCATAATATTACCTGAAATTCAAAAAAAAATAATTAACATACACATTTTAGTATAAAACTGAGACAACTTCTTTGTTAGCTTAACACACATATCAAACATCAGAAAAATCCCTGTGAAAGATTTGTTTTCTACAGAAAAACACAAACCACTGAAACGTATAATAACATAGTCAAATCATATAGACAGAAGTACACTTATTTACCTTTTCAGTGAAAATAAATTAATTCATAACTAATTTTGATAACTGTATTATTGATTTTAAAAAAAGTTCTCTTTTTAGTGTGTGTGTCAGGGTTGTGAGTAAAATAAAATATGTCCGCAGTCTCACGTCCTTGGTCTATTTAGAATAAATAACATTAAGTTGATGTCAGTTTGTTGGAATGCATTTATTCTTTGAACTGGGACTCTTGTAATATAATGACGCATGATATGCACAAGGCATAAATTGACTTTCTAACTTCAATCAGTGTGTGTTTGCTCGCCCTTTCAAGTATTTCCTTGAATTCATTGTTATATGTCAGATTTCTTATAAGTAGGTCACAAAGGATGTATATTGGAGATGTAGAAATAAATACCACTAATGTACTTGAATTAAAACCCAGACAAATTGTTCTAGGTGTTGCGTCTTCAATTAGTATCATTCACAGCTGTTGAAAGCTTTTTTGAACGTACAAATAAAACTAATTATTGACCAGTTGTATTGCCTGTATTTATTTCTAATGGGCCATCTGATTAGATTTACACATAAAACGATGCCTTCGGTAATCTATTGAAAAAAAGTGTCATTGGAACAATCTGTACTTATATTTGTATATGCCATAGCTTAACCAGTACGTATTTAAATCCCGTCAAGATCAAGTGCAAATTGAGGATTTATCCGTTCTAGTTTCTCGCTAATTAAGGTGAATTGAAGGATGTTAATGAGAGTCTGCTTTGGGGTTCCTTCGTTGCCGTATTTTTTAATTTTTCTTGAGATGTTTCTCTTTGCTAGTTCTTTTTATTAAATGTACATTTTAATTAGTTTTCCGATATTTTGTCAATTATTGACTTATGGTTATTAGCTATACATTTCATTAATATACATCATTGAATACCATAGGTTCGTGGTTTTCTGTTTGATTACTCTATGGATTATTTTTCATTGTTCACCGATTTGAATCAAAATATCATATTTGATAGTTAACAATATAAAACATGTATCCAAATTATAAAATGTCTCATAGTGCCGCATAGTTGCTAACATCCTCGTCATTGGGGTTCTGGTGATAGTGATAATACCACATATTGGTTACAGGCACTTGTCTAAGAAAACAACTCTTGAGACAAGAGCCTGTTGTATAGGTATCTTATATGTGTCTTTCTATGTTGTGATGTTATACCATTGTTTCAGAAAAGGGAGAAGGTTTGGTACCATAAAAAAGTTTAATCCCGCTGCAAATGTTACTCCTGTCAGGAATCTGATGTACAGTAGTTGTCGTTTGTTTATGTAGTTCACACGTGTTTCTCGTTTTTATATCGATTTTATGTTGGTTTTCCCGTTTGAATGGTTTTACACTAGTTATTTTTGGGGCCCTTTATAGCTTGCAGTTCGGTGTGAGCAGAGGCTCCGTGTTGAATCCGTACCTTGACACTCATACTACATCTTCATATATCTATAAAGGTACAATGTTCGGTTATATGAATAATAAAAATAAAGACGATATGCCTCATACTTTGATAAAAATGAAAATGTGATTTGGTCAATTGTCCTATTTATGTGTTATCAGAAAAGTTAATTTTAATCATGCTTGTTTTTTATAAAGAGAGATTTGTTTTACTATTGCTTTGTACTGAACAAAATTATCTTTTTACAAATTAAATTACTTTATTAAAGTCCAAATATATTTCATACTCATAATAGTTGACTAGATGTATGTATTATATAGTGTAATGACGTTGCATATTTTATCCGTAACAAATGATGATACTTAAAAATTATACAATTATTTATAGGTTTATTGATTCTAAAAGTGTCAGATACTGATTGTCATATAAAATAAACAGAATTTGGATAAATGAAAAATGCGTCTTGTGTACTTTCTGGGTAATTTTTCAATAAGATTAATCTTCAAATTAGCATTGTTCGACCTAAATGAGCGAAGTTAGTTCAAGGTTTGACGTTTATAACAAATGACGTGTTGTTTCTTCCTTAAAGTAGATTCATGGTATACCGCCGTCTTGGATTGTACAATCAAAGTACAAAATCGGTCTAGTTATTTACCCAAATCAGCAAATTTGGAAACAGATTTGCAATTTAATGGTTAGACTGTTTATTTATATAAAGAAAACTTGCTAATTTATTGTATTATTCAAAATATTTTAACAGATATCAACCTTTTTTGTTTTTAAAATCATTTTTTTAAGGGGAGATAACTCTTTTAGGACAAAATTTATACTGGGCTAATAGGGATCTTTTTATTTTTACTTGTGGCAAGAAAAAAAGTTCGGTGACACTATGTTTTCTTTTTATTTCCTTAAAACATATTATAAAACCTATCTTCTCACAATTTATTTCAAAATTCTATCCAATAGAATTTTTTTTATGCACTGTTATGTGTTTTTTCCATTAACAAACTAACCAAATTTAGGCAATTTTCAACGACTCATAGCTTGAAAAATAGCACGGTGACCCATACGTTTTATTATCTTTTTTTTAAAAAGTATAGGAAAATCTTTATTTTGTCAAATTATAAGAAAATTCTGTCTCAAAAAACATTTACTTATGATCTACCTTAAAATAGAAATGAGAGAGAAGCCCAATTCTTTGTCATTAGTAATGTTATGTAATACCATTATCTTAAACGTCAAACACATTATTTAGACATTATTTTAATCAAAATTGAAATAGTTTGCACTTAGCATTGAGATTAGTATTGTGCTAGATTGTCATTACCACTATGTGCGGGTTATTTTCTAGAAAGAAAATATAAAATGGAACGCTGTTCGTCATATGTTTCTGATGGGACAATTCAAGATGATGTTTTTTTTTTATAATATAACACGTAATAATTACATTTTCTATAAGTATTCAAGATTTTGATTGGTTGAGCGCTTGTGTACTTTTATGTTCATTTCAAAATGTGCTCAACCAGTATTTACTAAAAACAAGAATGTGTCTCTAATTTGGCAGTAAAATTAGAAAGATCATATCATAGAGAACATGTGTATCAAGTTTCAAGTTGATTGGACTTCAATTTCATCAAAAACTATCTCGACCAAAAACTTTAACCTGATGCGGGACAGACGGACAAACGGACGGACGAACAAACGAACGAAAGGATGGACAGACGGATGAACAAACGCACAGACCAGAAAACATTATGCCCATAAATTGGGCATACAAATATATGTAAGCAAACAATATACATTGTGTAGTATGTTATAATCGATTGATAAATTGTGAATCCAAACACAAAAGTTTAAAGAAGTTGACTTATTTTTCTCATTTCCTATTTATAAAGAAAGCCTTCACATTCTTGAAAATTGTAAAACCATGTGAAATGTACCAATAAAATGTTAAACATCAAAATGATATTTTTTAAAGTATGTTATATTACTACGTTGTATAATTGAGATAGTTAAAGGCGTATTGTGAGTTGTAATTTATAAAGTCATTAGGTCTCTGGTGAATAGTTGTCTCATTGGCAATCATATCATATCTTCATTTTTTTTAACATTACTGACGAATGCACATACCAGTGACTCTAAAAAAGTATTAGATAAAATACAAAGGTAACAAAGAAACAGGCCGGTAACAACCGTTGCCGGATAGTTTTTCTGCACGAGTAGTCAGGTCAAGGTCAGAGGCGATAGCCGAGGACCTTGACCTGACTACAAGTGCAGAAAAACTATTCGGCTGGTTGTAACCGGCCTGTTTCTTTTGTTACTTTTGTTTTTTATCTGACTTGTACGACGTTTCAAGAAAGTAATAATACTTTTAGCAAGACTAAACATTTGAGAAACGTAGACAGCCATAAAGCAGTAAATGTAAGTTATAGCATAAACACATTTGTTTTTCATTTCCCTTCAACCGAGATTTTTTTTCATTAAAAAATTAAAAAAAAACAGGAATTTAATAATTTGATAAAAAAAAAAAAAAAAAAAAAAAAAGAACCATTTCAAGTAAAAGATAAATGTTTTACACATTTAAGACTTTTTAAAATGCAACTTCGTAAAAAAGTAATATATTAAAGAAATATTTTAGTGGTAAGAAAGATAACGTTTGATTTTTATGAATAAAACGGAAAGCGGGGAAAAAGGGGGGGAGGGGCTAATTCATTTTAAAATAAACAGGCTGTGATCTTTATTTTTGATGAAAAAATGCAGGATGTGCCATTCCATCCCCCCCATTCCCCCTTAAAAAAAAATCGTGGAAATCGCGCGTTTGTTGCCAAATACATAAATTTAATATGCAGTGGTGGGAGTCCCGGGGGCTGGAACAACCCTTTTTTTGACGATCAATGCATTTAAATGGGGACATAAAGTTGGACCCCCCCCCTGTTTTGTCCTGGATTTAGACCTGGATCCACCACTGATATAAAGTCGATAAAAGTGAATTAAATGTTTATGAAAAAAATGGATTTTGTCTATATTCAGCCATATACTTTGCAAGTGTTGATCGGGATTAAACACGTGTTACTATATGATCCAATCGCAGCTTACCGCATTAAATTGATGACATAAGTTGAATGATTTTCTTCTAGATTTGCTGCTTATTTATACGTGTATTACATGAACACTTTTTGTTTATAGGATCAATCGTGCATTGGTGAGTTGATAGGGATTTTATCTTTTGATATTAGATTTGATTTTTATTTACTTATTTCCTGTCTTATTTTTATTGAAATATACACGTCAGTATCATCCTTTCTTTACTTTAAGCATTGTCCAAAATACTATTCATGTCCATATATTGAAGAAAACATTTATTGACCGAATATTTTGCTTCATAAAGGGGGAAGTATGTTCTTTTTTTAGTATATTAACTATTTACTTTTCAACGCCATCACCCAAATGTGTTGGTTGAAATTAGCACCAGGGGCGGATCAAGTCATTTTAAAAGGGGGTCCAAGCCAGGACAAAGCGGGAAGGGTCCCAACCCAGGATAAAAGGGGGGGTTCCAACTATATGTCCCCATTCAAATGCATTGATCGGCCAAAAAAAAGGGGGATCCCCCCCGGATCCGCCAATGAGCACTATTAACGGTATTCGGAAAATCAGGAATCATGCAAAACATTAATTTGTCATCTGCTTGACCATAATAATTTGTTTCTCATAAAATTTGGGATCATAATATCTATTTTAGGAGAAAACCATAACCCCCCCCCACACACTATTGAAGTTTAATGTCTAATCCCTAAGTGTACTGATATGAATAGTATTTAACTGGAAATGTTTAAAACAAAGATATTGATGCTAACGTAAATATTTTGTTCAATAAAAAGACAAGAAATAAGTCGGTGAACCAAAAAGTTCAAATCTAATTAAAAGTTAAAGTGCCCATGAACTCACTGATCATGCACGAGTGATTCTATTCATAAAAAGTGTCCGTGTAACAACTAAAAAGAGTCCGTGTATCGTCTAAAAAGAGTCCGTGTAACACCCGTTAATGTACTGTTTTTCTATAGCTCTGCGGGGGGCAAAGTCGTACAAGTAACGTTACTCTGAACTATATTCGAACAATACAACTATTTTCCTAACAGATAAAATGGCAATTCCTTTTATTGTGCACTATAAAACATTAAGCTGCGATGGGTTTAGATCGTAAATATCTTATTGACTGCATAATGGGAAATTTAGATAGAAAGCGTTGAAATTGCAAAAAAATATTATTTCCAAGCTGCAGAAACCCAGGTTCATCGATTCTCAAAAATTAAGTGTTACTTTTTTTCTTATTTCGTCACTCTTCTATAACGTTGACGGATTTTGCCTTATTGCGATTTATCTAGTGATATATACCCGACATTCTCTGTTTATATCGTTCATTAACCTGCGGCATTACTGAAACATGAAACAAATACTGAGTTCTCAATACACTAAACACAAAGACAAAGGTAAACATGTCATATAAATTATAAACCACCAAGGGATTTGGTTAGTTAATGAAAACTGTGAAAACAAAAGACGTCTACGTCAGGAGTGATCAATTATATTTTAAATTCTTATGACATTATTCAAATTAGCAATTGTGCTAATAAACAATTTTATCTATTGTCTGCTATTAAAATCCCATAGGAGTTCCATTTACTGTTCAAAGGGTTATTAAACTTAAGAGAAAATTGCATAGAAAAAGACACACGTTTCATTGCTGATCGTTTTCTCTTTATTTCAAATACAAAATTACAGGACATAATTATCTTTAAGATATTTCAAAACGTATGTCCGGCATAAAAAGTTAGAAAAAATAGTCACATTTTATAATTAAGATTGGAGGAGATTTTCAATGGTTTTCTCTTCTTTAATCCAAATATTGCATTGTTTTGTTTTCTTATAAATTGGCTATAGAAGCATTGAAGTTAATCGCATCTTTATTTCTATTTCAATCGAATATAAGGAACCCCAAAAGTCTCTTCAAAATAATATTCGTGAAGAATCAGATGACAATAATTTGATTTATAAGAGAAAGTTAAAAGTTCTAATTGCTTAAGGTGTATTAATAAATTTAGACTAACTGACAAACACAAAGGACTGTTTGCTGGTTTATAGGCTTTTATTTATCTCTGTTTCCCTGATCTATATCATTATGTGTATGTATGACCCTCTGTTTGATTCTAAATATCTTATTCTGACTGATCATTTTGGGATTGAATATATATCCACTTTAGTATAGAGGGTTACCATGATTAAGTTTGTGGCATCAGGGCTGCAAAAATGTATAACATGTTTCTAATTCTTTCATAATATAACCTAGTTTAATGTTAACGTTTTCATTAGTTGTGCATGACTGTTCACTCAAAAGTATTGTATTTGGAATGCATTATATGCAACTTTAGGTTTTAGTTGTATATATTTTATAAATTGATGACTCACTTTTATCTTTGAAGACCATTTACCAGAACATACCGTACACATTGAATATAGATATAAGGAGATGTGGTATGGGTGCCCATGAGACAACAATTTGTAAAAGTAATCCGTTATAGGTCAAAGTACGGTCTTCAACACCGAACAGTAAGTTATGAAGGACCCTAGAAATGATTAATGTAAAACAATTCAAACAGGGAAGCCGACAGTATAATCTATATATAAATCAAAACGAGAAACAAGAATCATTTATCAACCACATCAACAAATGACAAGTACTGAACATTAAAATAAGTTTTTGGTACCAACTTCTCAGAATAAAATCAGATCGTACAAATACATCAATGTGATGTTTCAGTATGTTTTTTTTAATTCTATTTTAGTTCTTTAACGGTTATGTGTATCTTTTTCGATGTCTTTGTCTACATTTGATGGCAATCTTATACTGTGAACACTGTTGCGTCTGAGGATAATAAAACTTATAAATTTTGAATCTTGGGATTTGAAACCAATAAAATATTCTAATTCATACAAATATATCGTGCACGCAACGGAATCGGTGTGATCGTTTATATAGCGTTTCCAATATAATTGTAAAGTTATGAATAAATGATTCAGTAAAAATAAGTACCATGCGTTTTTATTTTACAGATAAACTTTCAAGAGGAACTAGTTCAATCTGTTTTACCGTATCGTGATATATATATAAAAGTTCCCTTTGACATTTGATCAATAGTACGCAATGCAGTTACAAAATCAAGAATTCATATAATTTCAATCGGTTGAATTTAAGAATTAGAATGAAATTATTTTCTTCTGAATTGTCTGCCTATAGGTGGCGTTTTTAGGTTATGTGTTTTATCTGATTTGGTGGTTAAATCATTCGGCACGACAGGGTCCACTCGATCGGTCACGTTTATTGTTCTAGTTTTGTTTTGTCGATTTAAGTACATTCGAATTGAATCATGGATGGTGAAATTGAGCCAGATATTTCGTTAAGAAATGTTTTAACAGCTGTAAATCAACAGAGTAAAGATATCGAGGCAATTATTGACGCCAAAGTTACGGTGAAAATTGGTGGATTAAGAGAAGAGTTGCAGGGGGCCAATCAGTTAATGAAATCCCAGGTCAAGAAAATTAAAACAGACGCTTCCTATGAATGGAAATATTAAGGTAATAAGATCCAATTTGACTTTAATACTGAAAATCTCGAGGATCTTGTTTAGACTTTGTGGGCGATAGACAATGGGAAGGTAGATCATGCACGATATTTGTTATCATCTACCGTAGATAAAATCAAACATCGTAACAAGCTGATCAAAATTGCTGACACTTCCAAGGGAGGTTGGGATACCGCAAGGCAATACGACGCTAATCCTATTGCATCCAACTCCGAGGATAAAGCAAAAATTATCCGAGCTGACAATAGAGCTGTCCGCAAGAAGAAAGGGAAGTGCAAGCAGGTTAGAGGTAATGGTTCCAAAACTAAGGCTAGTAACCAGTCTCTATTAGGACAGGCTCCCAACTTCGTTCCGCAGCCCTTTCGTGGGTCTCAGCAACCTTGGTTCAATGGAATTCCCCTTCAGCAAGATTTCAACGCTGGAAAGACACAGAGGGGACAATGCTACTCTTGTGGGTCCTACTCACACTACAGGTCCAGTTGTCCGTATGTCAACAGCAGTAAACCAGCAACCCAAACCAGGCCCCAGTGAATTTTTGAAAGATGAGTATTTTAATTATCTTGAATTTTCACATGACAATTTAGTAGATAATCATATTGATGGCAATTTGACCAAAAGTTATTTTGAATACGAGCTAGGTCAATCTGATATAATTGTTAAAGGTAGACTTAGAAAAAACATTCAATTTTGGATAGATATTGGTGCTCCTAAATTTATTATAGATACTATTAGACATGGTTATATTTTACCTGTCTATTCCAATCCTATATCCATATGTTTATCTAATAATTTATCAGCTTTAAATAATGCAGATTTTGTAAAATCGGCTATTAACGATTTATTAGCTAGAGGTTTAATTGTGGAGACATTAGATATTCCATTTGTTGTGAATCCTTTAACTGTTGCTGTTCAGTCAAACAACAAAAAACGGTTAATTTTAGATTTGAGAGAAATAAACAGGCATTTATGGAAGCAGAGTGTGAAATTTGAAGATATGCGTATTGCAAAACATTATATTAATGCACATTCATATATTTTTAAGTATGACGTACATTCTGCATATCATCACGTCGATATCTTCCCGCCTCACACTAAATATCTAGGATTTGCATGGGAATTAAACGGTGTTAAAAAATATTTTAAATTTCTAGTATTACCGTTTGGTCTCAGTACGGCTTGTTACATTTTTACCAAACTAACTAGACCGCTTATTAAAAAGTGGAGAGAAAAAGGCAAGCAGATTATTATGTACTTAGACGATGGGCTTGGTGTACATGATGATAAGGAATTGTGTACTCAAATGTCTATACAGGTTAAAAAAGATATAATAAGTAGCGGTTTTGTACCTAAAGCTGAAAAGTCTATGTGGACACCTACTAAAAATCTAACTTTTTTAGGCACTAATATTGAAACAGATAAAGGCGTTTTTACTATCCCTGACAATCGTATTGATAAGATTATGAGTACCATTTCAGATATTGATTTGTGTTTAACCAAAAGTGGTAAAGTATTTGTAAGGAAGGTAGTTTCCTTGGTAGGACAGATTATATCTACGTCTCCCGTTATAGGCAATATTGTATATCTAATGACTAAACATTTGTCTATTGACATTAATAGTGTTCATTCATGGAACATTTATATACATTTATCTGTAGACAGTATTGATCAAATTAATTTTTGGAGGTGTAATTTACATGAAGCCAATGTTAAACCTTTTAAGACTGATGTATCTTGGCAGACTATTGTATATAGTGATGCAAGTAATACGGGTTACGGTGGTTATATCGTGGAAAATCCATATAATATTGCTTATGGTACGTGGTTAGAATCTGAAGTTTCTACTAGTTCTACATGGAAGGAGTTGACTGCGGTGAAAAATGTATTTTTGTCGCTAATAAACTTTTTAAGTGGCAAGAATGTAAAATGGTTTACTGACAACCAAAATGTTGTTAGCATTGTTAGTAAAGGGAGCACTAAATCAGTACAGCAAAAGTTAGCTTTAGACATTTTTAGCACATGTTTTAAACACAATGTTAATATAGATATGGTATGGATCCCTCGTACTGAGAATGAGAGAGCAGATTATCTAAGTAGGATTATTGATTCAGATGATTGGGGTATTTCTCAATTTGTATTTCAGATAGCTGAATCCCCTTGGGGACCTCATGAGGTTGATTGGTTTGCCTCTGACGACAATTTTAAATTGGACGTGTTTTATTCCAGATTTTGGAATGTGAATTCATCAGGTGTTGGTGCTTTCACGGTTGATTGGCGAGGGATCAACGGTTTATTTGTTCCGCCTGTTTCTTTGATCCCACGTGTATTGATGTATATGCGGCAGTGTAAAGCTGTTGGTACTTTTATTTTACCTTACTGGCCCTCTGCCAGTTTTTGGCCAATGCTTTGTCCTTTTGGTGATAGGTTTATTTCTGAGGTGGTAAATTTCCTAGATCTTCCTACTTACAAAAATGCTTATATAGCTGGTAAGAGTAAGAAGGCCCTATTTGGCAATGTTGATTTAACTTTTCGCATGTTAGCATTACGGATAGATTTTTCATCCAGTTAGCTCATTTAGATGTGAGCATGTATTATAGATCTCTCTTAATCTTTTCTTATAGAATGTTATTTTACATGGATTTCTTGTGTGTTTGTGTTGATAGTGGCGAATATTACAGTGACATTTAGATTGTAGTACTAAGATGATTGTAATTTTGCATTTAGATTGTAGTATTAAGATGATTGTAATGATTTTAAATGATTTTCATTATTAATGTTTCCTTTCAATTACACATATATTTTTGCAGGCATTCGCTGGAGAATTACAGAATCTACCTGTCTCTTTAGTTAGTAAAGTGAATACACTTCCAGAACTACTTAGAATCTCGAGCAGCATCTACAACAAAAGGGTATTATCAAAGTTTTTTACGATGGAAAAAATGGGCTATATTGAACGGAATTGAAAATTGTTATATTCTACATGTACCAGCTAAAACTATTCACGTAGCTATATATTTAGCTTCATTGACACAGTCGAGCAATACTGTTAGTCCAGTTGTTCAGGCGTTTTATTCTTTAAAGTGGATACATTCACTAATTGGATCATTATGTTCACCGACTGATTCGTCTTTAGTTATTAATGTGTTAGAAGGTGCGAAACGCAGATTGGCTACTCCTACGAATAAAAAGGAACCTATTTCGGTGGAATTGCTGCATAAAATGTATGATGCCATGTTTTCTTTTGGTAACTTGTATAATCAACGTGTAATTTGTGCGTGTTTCACTGCATTTGCTGGTTTTGTTAAGAGTTTTTGAGATGCTTAATTTTAGAAGAAGTGATATAGTCATTTTAGAGTCTTATATGTCAATTCTCATACAACATAGTAAAACAGATGTATATAGAGATGGAAATTCAGTATTAATCGCTCGTACACATTCAAATAAGTGTCCCGTTAAAAACATGGAATTATATTTGCAGTGGGCTGATATTTCATGTGATTCTGATGAGTTTATTTTTCGAAATCTAACAAAATGTAAAAATGTTTATGTTTTGCGTAAAGAGAATACCCCTTTGTCGTATTCAAGGATGCGTGAGCTCTTTATTGAGGCTTTCAAGCCTTTTGTTCATAACATAAAGCGATATGGATTGCACAGTTTGAGATCTGGGGGTGCTAGTGTTTGTGCTAATCTGGGTTTACCAGATCGCCTTTTTAAGAGGCACGGTAGATGGCGTTAGGGTTATAGATTTTTTGCTTTAATTTTGAATTCTTTTATTGCATGATATAAACTTTCTTAAAATTTTCCCGTTCTTTGTGTTTCGGCCATCGGCTCTGTCGTGTGGTATTGCACTTTACTATTTCTTGTTATTATTATTATGAAAATAATATGTGGGTTTTGATATATGGGTATTAACGGAAGAAGAAAAGTAGAATTAACAATCGTTGAATAAATATACAACGGTCAATAAAACGCACTTAACAACAGTAAAAGTGGGATAAATAAAACGCTAATCCTCTGTGTATGTTATGGGGATGATAACATTCAAGATGCTTTTTATTGACTTATTTATTTATCAATCACATGTATGGTGAACAAGTTACGGAATTCTAGTATAATTCTTATATGATTTGCATATTAGGGAATACGTTGATATGAATGGTCGAGATGACAAAACTAATTTTTGTAGTTTATTTTTATCAGATACTATTTAAATACGAGAACATATTTTTGCGTTAACCAACAAATATATTCATGCACAAGGCCTATTCAATGACACAAATATATATATATTTTTTTCTTCGCATAGAGTATTTTTTTAGCAAATACCACGGCAGAGAGGGTAAAAAGGGCATATCCTTTTTGCATATACCCCGGTGGCGTTAAAAAATGAACGATATTCATTTGATAACAGTAAATTGGTGAAAAATACACTGGCTATCAACCAATGAAAACCCAGGATTCTTACATAAGGTGTAATTGATTGGTGTATAAACTGGACCAAGTCACTCACTAACATATCATAAAAGTCCTTGTCGTGCATATCTTTGTCGTAAATAGAAACAAAACATTGAAAAATGGTATATTTAAACACAGGGAGGTTCTAACAGAATGACTACAGGCGTGATATATTTACTAATTAATTTTAAATATCATCTTTCTTCGGTAGGTCTTGTAATAGTTATACTAACTATAAAACTTAATGACCTCTCCCTTATTTTACCGATTTCGAGTAAATGTACTATTAGACTTAGTGAAACCTATAAATAGTCTTGTTGTTGTACTGTACAAATGTTTGGAATTAAGTGAATAAAATGCAGATAATGAAGGATTTTAATGTTGGATATGAAGGGTAAAGCTAGGGTACACGCATCAGTAAATGAAAAGGTACAGTGCTGTATTTACACACTTGCAAATTATCATCAAGAACGGCGGTGTAAAAACGATCAATAACACAATAAAATAACCGTAATTTATTGGCACACCGGTAAAAACACAAAAACATTAACAGTGCTTAATTAGAACACTAGTAAATTATATATTGAAGGAACATCTATTTATATGAACACTGGTAAAAAGTAAAAAAAAAAAATTAAAAGCTCAAAAGTAAAATACTTTCTTAAAGCACTGGTAAATAATTTAAATAATTAAACACGCTCATTAAAATACTGCAAATAAAATGAGGTTTTTATAACTCCTATCATTTTTGTTACGTAGAAATAGAAAGTTCACAATTTGGAATCTAAAACCTTGTCTTGTTTCTTATTCTTTCGTTTTGAACCGACACTCATAGTTCTTTTGAAAGACGTAAGACGTAGCTTATCTGTTGTATCGTTTATTTAAAGTTGTATCTTTTATCTGAAGTTGTGATAGATGCGTCCAACATAGTCACACGATATTGAGTTATTTAGTGAGAGAATATCATCTATCTAGCAGAAAGTTCAATAAAAGGATATGGCTAACTGCCAAATGACAATGCGATAAAAGTTGTGATAATTTAAACCATTGGGTTTTAAAAACATGTCTGTATAAAAGGTAAATATGGTTCGTTATTTACAACCACCATGTACGTACAATATATATGACACTTATTTTTGAAATAGATTTTATGGCAGTCTTGGTAAATTGTTATATATTTCCAGATGCCGTTCAAGGGCACTTGACCTTGATCACATTAGTTGTAAGCAAAATATGACTTCCAGAGTTAGAGTGGGTTTACTTATTCCGTAAGAGATTAATTTGATTTAACTCGTCTCGTTTTTATATACGTTGCTTTTAGGGTATTTAGTTGATATCTAATTAGTTATACAGACACAAATTACATTCTGTAAATTCAATATTAAACAATCTTTTTTTTCAGTTAAAACCCCACAAAAGTCGCCGTAATCAGTAACAAAAATAATATAGACAATGTTATTAGTATACGCCTTTCTGTTAATTCTGCCTTAGAAATTTGAACATTAAAACTAAAGATTTGCTATTTTGAGTCCACGAAGTAATGAGTGTTGACATTACTGAAAGTGGTTATTCTGTTTCAATATTTTTCTAAAGACTGTCGTGAATTGATAGTATACTCATAACACAACTAAAATGAAAGCTGTATATCCTTGTTTATAAAATATAAGTCATTAAAAAGTTGACAGGAAAGGATTCCCTACACATTTTTCGTACAATTTACGATTGCCTCCCTTTTTTTTGTTTTATAAACTATGAAGATGTCTTTTTAACTATATGTAACACGATTGTGAAAAAATAGGGTTAGCGAGCAATTTTTGCAATGACACAACACGAATAAAAATATTTGAACTGAATACAAGATACTGGCTTATGTTTAACCGCGGAGTATTATCCACACGGTTGTAAATCATTCCCCTATGACGGGATACCGACGGATTTATAAGTTTAATTAAGACAAATGACGTAAAATGTATCTTTTTATGTCTTGTATGAAAATAAAGCAGACAACCCTAATGACACACAGACATAATAATAACGAGAGAACACTATCTAAATCTATCAGATGTTAGGGAATCCTGGAAACCTGCCTGAACTTATACAATGTTATATAGGTTACTATTCATGTATCTGATTATTCTGAAATAGATTCTCTCCATTGTGATTGATGAAGGTAATTAACAGAAATAGAGGACTATATTACAATTTATCGGTGTTATATATATTTGTTTTATTTGAAATGCGATAAAATATCCTTGAGATGTTTAATGCTAAATCTAATTGAAGAACAGAGGTTATCAGAAAAAAAACCTGTTTGATTAATGAACGATTGCAGCTAATAAACATGTTTTTTTAATTTACGGGTTGAAAATACTGTCCTGCTTTGCACTGCAGACTTTTTATTTACTACGATTCTGCCATGATGTGCATTGTATTTGTCTTAATATCACATGATATAAGTTGTTATTTCTACCAAACTACGTTGACTCCAGTTAGAATCAAAGACGGGTACGCACTCATGAAACTATAAAAATATACAAAATGTACAAAGCATTTATTTTGTACTTACTACACTGTATTTGAAAACTTTGAAGGATACAAACAATCAGCTTTGTTTCTACTTTTGTTTTATTTCTATACGTGACAAACGTGATCGTTTACAAGCCTTTTGTTTTGCCAGTATTTATAGTAAGCTTTTATGGCGAATATCTGTTCTGGGCACGTCCTAGATATTGCCATATTGTATATACTCCTGCCTATATATTGTAGATGACCTGTAAGATTCTGTAAGCATCTTTCGGTTTACTATATCTTACTGACATATCTTAATCAATCTTAAGTGTGTTCAATTCAACTGGTATTTCTCCCGAAAGAAACAGTATATAAATACATTTTTCCAACTGAATACAAATATTCCAAACATGTTTTAACTTATAAAATTGCTTCTCACACTTTGGTGTACAGTTTGTCTGACCGCATCAGTTTACACATTTAGTAACAATAGTATTTCTACTTCAATTTCCTGTGTCGTTTCTGCTAGATTAGTTTCAATCAACACCAGATTCAAAGACGACCTATTTTAGCCATTTGTCTGAGACGGGATTTCATTGAAAATTCGAACTAATTTTTTATCAGCGTCAAATTGTCTGTAGATTATAAATTTTATTTAAAGTTTATCATCTGAACTAAGGGAACGACCATTTAAATTCAAAATGGAAGGGGGGGGGGGGGGTCTTAAAAATATTTATATTTTCCCAATTTTGGTGAAAAACAATATATTGTTGGGAAAACATTTTTTCTCACAATCAAGTGCTCACATGAACAATTGTAAGCATTATACTGAGTTGACCTTTGACATTATTCTGTCTTGTTATGCGGCTATTTGTTTTCTGATTTTAGCGTATTGTAACTATGTATTAGGCTTATAATATATGAGAAAAATGTACATACGTATGTCAGTGAATAGTATTGCTTTCAACTTAAAATCTAAGTAATTATGTCAGATGAAATTCAAGGTTTTATTTTAGTTATCATCATTTATCTCTCAATTCTTAAATAAACCTTTATGCAATGCATATCGCTAACTTTTATTACGCTTAGAAGTGACGTCATAAATTACCAAACTATGACAACAACATATGGAACGCCAAAGCTGTCTCTGATATAACGCTATATTGTTTTATTATTACTTGATGATATTTAGTCTTGACATAATATGGTTTTGACATTACGTAATGAACAAGTATTGTATAAATCCCACTAATGACACAACTGCATTTAAGTATTGAATGCTTCTTTTTGTAACTTCATTGGGGTGTAAAAGCGTTGACCGAAGTACATTTTGTATGAAGCACGGAAGCACTTCATATTAAAAATGTGCGCACGGTCAACGCTTTTACAACCCTATGAAGTTACAAAAAGAAGCATTCAATACTTATAATTACATTTTTTTAGCAATGATCATGAAAACACGAATTTTATTATTGTTTTATTTTATTAACCGGTGCACTTTATTGTGGGACTACGTGTTATCATGAATGAAAAGTTTTATTGAGCAATGCAATTGCTTACGGAATAACACGTGATGTGCAGTTAGCCAATCAGAATAAGGTATCATAATGAAACATACATCTAATGTAATTATTAAGTAATGGTGAAACCATATCGAATAATGACATATCTATATCAAGTCAATACGAAACCATATCGTGTATATTGAAATATCATTAAGTAATGACCAATACAGATTAATATTATTATTATTATTTACATTGCCTTATATAGCGCTTATCTTATATATATATATAAAATTATTAGAAGATAATAACGGTTTCAATGCATCACTTTTTTACTAGTACTTTCACTGCTTCGCCGATCTTCAGTTAATGTGACTTGTATATAAATAAAACAATTGATTGACGTTATTATTGTATGACGTTAACAAATACAAAGGAGACTACTAATGTCATTTTAAGACTTTAAAATGTTGTGTTAAATTAGAATATCATCTATCATTTAATCCTGGGTTGAGAATGTTTATGAATAGTTCCTCCTTCTTCCTACGAAAGAAACAAAAATAAAATATATATATATATATATATAAAATGTATATATAATATAATCAATGTTCAATAGAATCAAAAAAGAGACCGTAAAAAATACAACTCAATATATGAAAATTGAAAATTATTCATCAAAAACAATTTTAGAATATAGACAAATTTGGAAGAATTTTGAGTTATATCAAAACATCATTACGTAATGTAAATACCATAATATGTAAAGACAAAATATCTTTCAGTAATAATAAAACAGCACACTGTAACGTAATATCACAGTTCCACGCAAGACAGCTGTGAAGTTCCATAATAACACATAAAGACGTCAAAATTGTTTGCACTATTGGTTATTATTTCTATTCTTATCTGTTAAAAGTAACAAACCACGCTTCACTTATATAGTGCAGGAATACCAGGTTACACCAACAATTAAGTATTCCAATCACTAGGTCGAGAGTGTTGGAAGTAAACGTGTTAACCCTTAACATCAGGCTTACACCTCCTCAGCAGACAATGTAATGCCAAGTTCTGGAACAATGTTAGTAATTCAGCCTCAACCAAACCGAAAATTAGATTAGATTTAGTCTTTTATATTATCCAGACAGGATTGTTTTTTTGTACAGATCTTGATTACATTGGCAGGTATAGACATTAATTGATTTTACATATATTGAATATACCGCGTTTATTTTGATTCAATGTTTTTGAGTTAGTGAAAATGACCTTCATCCATATCACTTTCAGAATTATAGAACACATCATGGTAATGGTAACGGATTCGACTTTAAACGTAAACGCACTTACCTAAAATATACGCTCTACCTATTCTTGTTAAATAATTCTAATCTCAACAGAGATATTTGACTAAATTTAAAGGAACACTAGCTGTCATAATCATATTCATGAGTCAAATTCTCATATTTAATTGATAGCCATGTAAAATATCTATCCAAATTATAAATAAAATAGCCATCGAATTAGCTATTGAGATGGCCGCCAAGGACCTCCGATGGATATAAAAGCCAAATAAACATTATTATCGCTATTTCATGAAATTTTCCTTTAATCTTATTGACTGATGATTTCCTTTCTCAGCATACTAGAGTGATATGAAATATTATCACTAGAAACCAAAGCCGTACCTGTTCAAGCAAAAATACCAATCTCGTTGAGGTGACCAACGCCAATCTATAAATATAGATATAAATAGAAAGCAAACGGGAACGCGTTTAATTGGATTTTTCTATTTCTATTTAATTTCATATAATATAATCAAAATTAGTTTTCCTTTTTTTCACTTTCAAACTCAACATAGATTTAAATAACAGAAAACGCTAAATGCATGCGTAACCTGTCTCTAGCTAAGGGGTGAAATCAAAGTTCAAATGAATACGAAGTCAATAAGCTCGAATTATTCACTTGCAAGTGAACTATTCATCATCAATGTTTCTTAGCTGAATTTGAACGAATTGAACCATACAGTCTACTAGAAGCGAGTTTCACTTTTTTCACTTTCATAAATAGATAATTTTATAGATATTGATAGATAAGATAAGGCTAGTGACCCTTTAAAAAGAGTATATGTGATTATTGCTCTATTATGCACATACTATTTCAAGATGAATAGCGTTTCAAAGAAATGCAATATGGAGAGTTGTCGCATTGATAATCACAGACATTCTTTTATATTTGTATTACAATTTGAAATAAAGTAATTCTTTTTAATAAATGAAAAAAAAATGCATTATTATACAAACAAATAATAGTTTATCCCAGGCTCTATTGTGGAGAGTTGTCTAATTGGTAATCACACCAACTCTTCTTATTTATATTTATGTATATGTGTCAATTCAACAGTCAAGATTCATAACTTGTTATTTCATTATTAATGTAAGTAATACATTACCGAACACGGATACAACATAAACTATCTTTTAAAATTTCGATCCTAGTATCTATGATAAGTTTATTATCAATTTACCATATCATGTTCATGACCTGCTTATTTATCTTATACGAGTAAAGTATAAAATTATTTATATGACTAAATGGTAAGTTTCCTCTATGATTGATAACAACATTTTATAATCTTATCTTATTAATAAATCATGTTCATAATTATCATAAATAAAAAGGCCAGAAACACTCAATGTGCTCAATTCCCTTGATAATAAACATTATCAATAAATTCTGTTTATTTTTTTTTTGTTATCGTAATTAATGATTTTGTAGACAGAATTTGCAGTTGTAATTGCATGATTTGAGATAATCTATATATCTTGTCCTATAAAAAAAAAGCTAAATGAGTTTATTTATGAATGTTCAAAACGCGATGTTCAATAAAAATCTGTATAGTCTGTAAAAGTTCCAAAATAACACATCACTCATGGATTTTTATGGAAAATGCTGGCATATTTATTACTATCTTGCCAAACTAGCTAACAGTAACTAAATTTACAAGTTGTCTACATGATAAACGGAAAATACAATATTTGTCAATGAACTTCAAAAACGACGGATAAGGGAAAACATATGTTGTATAAATTCATGACAAAAATTCACCAATCGTACTTGACAGACACCAAGAGCAAAGAAACTGTGTTTTTGTGTATTCCAAGTCTTGGTCTAAACTTCACAGAGAAACACATCAGCTAGCACTCTCAAAAAGATGTAATACGACCCCTAGTGGTTGTCCGATATTCTAAGCAATCAGTTGATCAGGCTTAATCATTGCATCACAGTTACGGAATAATATAAAGTTATTATGTACAAGCTTTATCACATGTACCAATTATGAATAGGTTCAAATTGATCAGTTTTGTGGGAAACAATTGTAAGAACGTATGTATAAAAAATAATTACAAATGAGCTTTGTTCTATTACGAATATAATAATAATACATATTGTATAATAGGTTCACATTCTTTTGAAGAATAATTAATCAAAATTGGCATTTATTCAGATATGTTACATTACTATGAAAGAACACATCTACGTCAGTTTATATATTGAATGATATCAAAGATTGCCAGATATCACAGGGACAATAAGAAATCATGAGATATGAGACAAAATATGTAATGTTTATACGTATAATGCACTTAATAGTTCAATCTAGATCCAATTACATCCATTGCAAACAATTAAAAAACTAGGCACGTGCAACCCTGATAAACATGGACAGGACACCTGCTTATTAAAAAGTAAGATCACAAAAATACTGAACTTCAATCAATTCGGAAAGTCAATAATCACATGGCAAAATCAAATAACAAAACGCATCAAAAACGAATGGACAAGAACTGTCATATGAAATAATTGTCAACACGTACGTTTGGGAAAATAGTAAGACATTAAAGTCACATGAATTTATCACAAATGAACACAGAATACATTCTCTGTACATATGAATAAGGTTATGCAAAATCAGATTTATAAATTATTGCATTCCGTTTTTATGGATTTTAATGTGCTTTTGAATGCTGCAAATGTATTTTTACTCCGCGATTTATAAGGATGTAATCAAGCAGAGTGCTTTACTCTTTTAATTCGACTAGTCAGTATCGAATTTGTACTTCCGTCTCCCCATGGTGAGCACGGATAACAGTTATATATAGACATGTTATAATTTATAACTCACCTATGATTTACATGTGCATAATCGGCGCAAAATGAAAGAGGGAATTGGCGCAAGTAAACTAACAATTCGCTTCAAGTGAAATGCAGATCGACGACAGTGCTCAAAATTATAGGAGTGTATAGTATGGCTTTCACCTTAGAATTTAAGTAGATTTGACAGAAATAATACCTGGTCTGAGTTAAGTTATCATATTGTATCTCTCAGTCTCGCATAAACAATGACACAATAAATACTGTTAACGTTTACAGTGCTTAGATGTGACGTCATAAAAAACTTATGACAAACAAAAAAACATTAAGACGTCAAAATTGTAAGCACTAGTGGTTATTCATATCTGTTAAAAGTAATAGAGTATGTAAAGTGTATTCTAATATTGAGGCTTCACACATAAAGTGCAGGAATACCATGTTACACATACAATTAAGTTTTCTTATCACTCGGTCGATACAGTTGGAATTGAACCTGTTTTCCCTTGGCCTCAGGCTTACACCTTCTCATCAGACAATTCAATGCATAGTTCTGTAACAAGGTAAATAATTTAACCTCCCCTAAAGAGAAAATTATATTAGATTTAGTCTTTTATATGAACCAGACAGGATTGGTTTTTGTATATATCTTGATTAACTATACAGGTGTAGACATTAATTGATTTTACATATGTCGAATATGTCGTGTTCATTGTGGTTCAATGTTTTTAATGTAGTGTAAATGACCCTTCCATGATTATAGAACACATTTCAAGAAAGAATATCGGAATAGCCTTCAAAAGGATAAGCCCTCTAAGCCAAAGTATACGCTCTACTTATTCTTTTTAAATTCCTATCTCGTTAGAGATATTTGACCACATTTCGTAGAGTATGCGTGCTACTAGCCCTATAACACACTAATCATTTAATCTATTATTTCATTATAGAAATTTTTATTACGAAATGCTTTATTGAGGTTTGTTGCAATATACCCGACGCTCTACGCCGATTCAACACATATCTGAATTTGAAAAAAGCAGCAATTGTTTTTATGATAGTGCAGAAATTATTAGTTTCTACAATCACCGTGTAATAAGTTTCTAAATATGGAATAAAAATGCATAATTTATGAAATGCGTAAATTTGAATAATAGTGTATGCGTATTTCCATGACTATCATAAAAAAAAAGAAAGACTCATTTTGCTTTATTCCAAAGATCCATCTTTAAAAGTCTGATTAAATTAGATTTTTTTTTATCTATATTAATTATTTTGTAGACAAAATTTGTAGTTGTAATCACATGATTGAAATTAGTGTATATATATTTTGTCCTATAAAAACTTTATGAGTTAATTCATTAATGTTCGAAACGCGATGTTCAGTAAAAATCTGTATAGTCTGTAAAAGTTCCAAAATAACACATCACTCGTGGATTTTTATGGAAAATTCTGGCATATTTATTACAATCTTGCCAAAGTTTCATCAGAAAATAACTTTACAAGTTGTCTACATGATAAAAGAAAACCAAATGTACCATACTTGTCAATAAAAGTTTAAAATATGCTGCATAAGAGAAGATATTAGGGATAAATTAATGACAACACATCACTAATCTTATTTGACAGAAACCAAAAGGAAAGAAACAGTTTGTTTTTGTACTCCAGTTCTTTTGATAAACGTCACAATGAATAACACTAACTAGCAATCTCAAAAAGGTGAAATATGAACCCTGGTCGTTTTCGAAATTCTTGTCAATAAGTCGATCAGGCGTCATCAGTACATCACAGTCACGGAATAATATAACGTTATTATGTACGAGATTTACTTAAGAAATTTACTATATATAAATAGGTAAACAGTATCATTTCTACGGGAGACAAATGTATAAGAACATATTTATAAAAAACAGCTACAAATAAGCTTTCATCTATTCATATAGATAAAGGCAACAGTAGTATACCGCTGTTCGAAACTCATAAATCCATGGACAAACAATAAAATCGGTGTTACAAACTAAAACTGAGAGAAACGCATTAAATATAAAGAACACACAACATTAAAATGTAACACACACACACACACACACAGACAGAAACGGACTAAGCATTAGACAAAATCCTTTGAGAATAACAAATATAACATCAAAACCAAATACATAAATTTGGGATAGATAAGTACCGTGACACGTCTTATAGTAATGTGAATTCACACTCAAAAATAGGAGAAAACAAACGACACAACGGAAACACATATAGGCAATACAGACGAAAAAAATGATACATGTTTTAACATGTTACGGCAATACTCTGATGAAGAATAATTAATCAAGATTGGCATTTAATCAAATAATGTACATGACCACGAAAGAACACATTTATGTCAGTTTATATATTGAATAATATCAAACATTTCCAATGGATTTATGAGTTTTGAACAGCAGTATACTACTGTTACCTTTGTTCATCGTAAATGTCCACCAACATAGACATGGATACATCAAATACCACTGTGATAATCATAAATTATAAGATAAGACAAAAAAATGCAAGATGCAATGTTTTATACATATACTGAACTTATTTATCACATCAAGTTTCATTTGTAACCATTGCAAACAATCACATAAAATATATCATGATTAAGATGGACAGGACAAATAATATATAAGATTGCCAATGCCTTTTTCCCCCGAAAATAAGACACGGTAAATAAGATATTACAGGGACAATCAGAAATCATAAGATACGAGACAAAAGATGTAATGTTTTATACATACTGCACGTAAGTTTGCATGTAGTTCCAGATACAAAAAACTTTAACCCTCATTAACATGGACATTCCGGAAACCTGTTTATGATATAATTTCACCAGGTACGTTCCAGTAAGAAAGCCGTACAGGTCACATGGACTTATCACAAATGAATAACGAATACATTCTAATAACATGTAGATGATACAGATATGTTGCACTTAGTTGCAGGATATAATGCATTGGTATGGCAATTAGAAGTACTGTATACTTGAAAGTCTAAACAATTATAACTCTCAAACAGTCATGGAAATCTGTCTCTGTATGAAAGTCATAGAAATAAAGGATGGACTTTGTTGTTAGCAAGCACAACAAAATCAGATATATAAATCATTGAATTTATTCTTTTAATGTTGTTTGTTTGAATGCTTCAAATATCTTTTAAATCCGTGATTTTACAGAGTGTAAACAGAGTTCTTGTATCGTTTAATTTGACTAATCCTTGTCGAATTTTCTTACCTCCACCTCCCAGTTGTGAGCAGGCCCAACAGTTATATACAGTTATAAACATGTTATAAATAAACTCATCATAGATAACAGGATAAAATTTTGTATTTACAACAGACGCGCGTTTCGTCTACAAAAGACTCACCAGTGACGCTCAAATCCAAAAAAGTTAAAAAGGTTAAATAAAGTACCAAGTTGAAGAGCATTGAAGACCATAGTTCCCAAAACGTTTGCCAAATACAGCTAAGGTAATCTTTTCCTGAGGTAGAAAAGCCTTAGTATTTCAAAAATTCATTTTAACAGCTAGATTATAAATATGACCATATCCACAATATTTCATGTCAGCACATAAGTGCTGACTACTGGGCTGGTGATACCGTCGGGGAATTAGAACTCCACTTGCAGTGGCATCGACCCAGTGGTTGTAATTAAACTTATCATATATACCAGGAATAAATTTTGTATTTACGACAGACGCACGTTTCGTCTAAGAAAGACTCGTCAGTGACGCTCAAATAGATTGACAATTAATTGACAATTAATCAATGATTCATTTTTGCACATTCGGCGCAAGTAAAAGAAAAAAATGATGCAAGTAAAATGCAGATTGGCGCAGGTGCACAAAAGTATGCCAATGTAAAGTATGGCTTCCACCTTAAATTTTAAGTAGTTTTGACAGACATAATACAAGGTCTGAGTTCAGTTATCATCATTTATCTCTCGTTCTCACAATCATTTACATAATACATACCGTTAACGTTTATATCGTTGAGAAGCGACGTCATAAAATAGCAAAATAACACAATAACACATAAAGACGTCAAAATGGCATGCATGTCTATTAATATCTATTAAAATAAGAGTCGAAGTCTAGCTTATTCTATGTTCGAAGCTCACATAAAGCACAGGAATACCAGATTTATACACCAAAATTACTAGGTCGAGACAGTTGGAATTAAACCTGTTAACCCTTGGCATCAGGCTAACACCTTCTCAGCAAACAATGAAATGCCTTGTTCTGTAACAATGTACGTAATTCAGCATCACCCAAAGCAAAACTTAGATCAGATTTAGCATTTTATATAACCTAGACAGGATTGGCTTTTTGTACAGATCTTGATTAAATTGACAGGTGTAGACATAAATTAATTTTACATATTTCGAATATGTTGTGTTTATTGTAGTTTAATGTTTTTGATTTAATGTGAGTCCCTTCTTGGATTATAGAACACATCTAAAGGAAAAGGATAACGGAATTGCCTTCAGAAGTACGCCCTCTAACCTAAAGTATAAGCTCTACCTGTTCTTTTTAAATTCATATCTTGTAAGAGATATTTGTGTGATACTAGCCTTATTAGACACAAATCATTTAATCTATTACTTCAAGGAAGAAAAAAGTGTTTCAACGAACTGATTATGGCGTATGTTGTTGCAATATATCCGAAGCTCTGAAGCTATGCAACACATATTTGAATTTGAAAAGCAGCAATTGTTTTATGATAGTGCAGGAATTATACGTCTCTACAATCTCCGTGTAATATTTTTTTCTAAATATGAAATAAAAATGCATAATTTATGTAAATTCGTGTAAAATTGGATAATAGTGTATGCATATTTGTAAACTGCCGCCTATGATCATGATGATTGATAAAAAGATTTATAATCTTATCTAAACTCATTTCAATGATTATCATAAATAAAAACAAGAAATAGTCAATTTTCTTTATTCCAATTATTATAGAACACCATCTATTAAAGTCTTTTATAATTATTTTTTTTGGCAGTTGAAATTGCATGATTTGTATTAGTGAATATATTTTGTCCTAAAAACACTTTAGGAGTTGATTTATGAATGTTCAGAACGCGATGTTCAGTAAAAATCTGTATTGTCTGCAAAAATTCCAAAATAACATATTACTCGTTGATTTTTATGGAAAATTTTGACCTTTTTTTATTACAATCTTGCCAACTATCACCAGTACTAAATTTACAACGTACGGCGACCTATAGTTGATAATGTCTGTGTCATTTTGGTCTCTTGTGGACAGTTGTCTCATTGGCAATCATACCACATCTTTTTTATATTACAAGTTGTCTTCATGATAACCGAAAACAAAATGTACCATAACTGTCAATAAAACTTTTAGAAAATGACGCATTAGAGAAAAGATATTATGTATAAATTCATGACAACACATCACTTATTTTATTTAATAGAAACCAAAAGCGAAGAAAACAGTTTGCTTTTGTATTCCAGCTCATCAGATAAACGTCACAAGGAAAATCACCAGCTAGCACTCTCAATGCAAAAAGGTGAAAGATTTACGAAAGAATTCAACAAATTATAAATAGGTAAAAATCATTTAATTCTGCGGGAATCAATTGTATAAGAACGTATTTATAGAAATAAAAAAAATTAGAAATAAGCTTTGTTCTATTCATATGCAATACAGACGAAATAAATGATACATATTTTAACATGATACCACAACAATATTATGAAGAATAATTAATCAAGATTGGCAGTTAATCAAAATAATGTACATGACTACGACATAACACATCTACGTCAGTTTATATATTGCATAATATCAAACATTTCCAAAGCCTTCATCGTCAATGTCCAATAAAAATAGACATGGATAAATCAAATAGCATACAGTCAATCAGAAATCATAAGATACGCACATAAGATGTAATGCTTGTTTTGTTCAAGCATCGGTGACAATATAATTGAATGTGATACGACTGTCATACAAGTGAGAGGTTTAGCTAGCTATAAAACCAGGTTCAATCCACCATTTTCTACATTTGAAAATGCCTGTAGCAAGTCAGGAATATGACAGTTCTTGTCCATTCGTTTTTGATGCGTTTTGTTATTTGATTTTGCCATGTGATTATGGACTTTCCGAATTGATTTTCCTCTGAGTTCAGTATTTTTGTGATTTTACTTTTTATACATATACTGAATTTAATGCTTACATCTACTTCCTTTGTAACCATTGCAAACAATCACATAAACATATCCTGATGAACATGGACAGGACACCTGCTTATGAAATTATTTTTCAAAATCAAGTTCATGACCTGCTTATTCATCTTATACAGGAAAATTATAACATCATTTATATGACTAATTTCTTTTCAATATTGATAACAAACTTAATAACGAACAATCATGTTCACAAACACTCAATTAAATTCATTCTCATATACAATATCAACAAATTTTTGCTTAATTTTTTTTTAATCTACAGTAATGATTTTGTAAACATTATGTGCAGATCTAATTACATGATTTAAATACGTGTATGCATTTTTGCTATGAAAACCTAAATGAATGTTCAAGACGCGATGTTCAATATAAATATGCATAGTCTGGGAAAGTTTTAAAATAACACATCACTCGTGGATTTTTATTGAAAATGCTGGCATATTTATTACTATCTTGCCAAACTATCAGCAGCAACGTAAGGGGGCTCGCGGGTCTAAATGAAATTTTTTATTTAATATAGGATTTCTCTATATTTTTCTATATATGAACTTTATCTTATACTTAATAGAAAAATGAAATAAAAAAATGGGGTCACCGTTCATTTACGCTCACAATCTGCCTTCGAAAGGAGCATACATTTTTGTTAATGTCCTTTTTTTCTGTTGAACTAATAGAAGAAATAGCGGCAATATCGAAATAAAAAAATAACTAAATTACAGAAATCGCTAAAATTTTACAATTATTTAGTCTATGTACAGCTTATTCGAAAACAACAGTAAAAAATATAGGTCACCGATGAGTTAAAAAAGATATTTCAATTTTTATGCCAAAAAATGGCATTTTTGCACCAAAGGGAGATAATTTGAAGCTTTTTCAATGGCATCTACAGTTTAAAAGTCCGCTGGGGCCAACACGAATTGATTTTTTGGAATGATTTTTGTACCATATGATAAAGTAACAGCTACTTAAGGTAATCAATAAAATTTGTAATGAAAAATTAATGTTTAATTTTTTTCTGAAAATCTTATACCCGGTGAGCGACACAGAGCCTCTAGTTACAGTTCGTTCTTATGTTGTATTATTACACCACTGTCCCAGTTTAAAGGGAAGGGGGGGGATCTCGAGTATAGCTGGCATGAATTATTTCGATTCTGATTAGGACAATTACGGTAATTTCTATGTTCGCTGTGTACATAAGTGTACCGTATTGGTGTAGGCTCTTCCATCAACCTTCCTGTCGATTTTTATCCAACTAGTTCAAACCAGTTTAATTTCGCAAAGTTGTATTTCTAAAATTCAAAATTGAAACAGAAATTAACAATTAATTTATTAACTAAAACAATATTTGTGTCACAATATAACAGAAACGTTATATTACAACAGTCTTTTCCTTTGAGGTCAATTTCTGACACGCACATTTTCAAGTCAGTTGTCAATGGCGGTGGACGCACAAGGAGAATCGGGTAGGTCTTTTTTTACTAAATTAATCGTAAATATTCCGCCGGTTAATATTGTAGCATTGGTAAATATGTTCATATCTGATAGAGGATTCCTTGATAAAGTTGTGCTGACACTCGAGACTTGGCAGGAAGGGCCCTTTGACAGAGATCCATTTATACTTGCGGTGGCTACACCTTGTAAAGTTGATCAAAGCCAAAGATCTGACGATTTCAAATGCTGTATTACATGATGATTAAAATTAATACTGGGTGACAATCTTGTTGCATTTGTAAAATGGATTGGAAACCTTGGTGGTATATTGGTAATTACGCCTATTTTTTATAGGAGAATGGGGTTCGATTCCCTGCTAGGGTCAATCCATTTTATCAGAAATATGAAACAATTTTGTCATTTCAGTACAACAGTAATAATAACCTATACTTTATTTTATATTTTATCGTCGGAACATATATGTTTCAATGAAATTATTATATACAATGACATGCCTTTTTAACGGGAGAGATGAAACGTGTTTTTCAGAGGGAGGGGTTTTGAAATTGGAACAGCCAACATGGACGTTGTGGTATCTAGGTCAAATATGTCAATTACGAATTGTAACACATTGTTGCCATTGTAAAAGTATTAGTAACAAAATGTGTATCATTTAAGTGTTTGAAAGTGTTTTAAATTAAGGAAATACATTAAATGCATACCAATTTGACGAAATTCGTTTTTCTGCCGTAGTCAATATACGCATGTGCAAACTAATTTTATTGGATAATAAAGTATGGTTTCTTTACAAATCCAAAGAAGCACGTCATATTAGAATTAGAATTTACAAATTGTCTACATGATAAATGAAAAATACCATGATTATCAATAAAACGTCGAAAATAAGTGATAAGTGAAAGGATATGATGTTTCAATTCATTGTAAAAAATCAATTATCGTACTTGACAGAAAACAAAAGTTATGTTTGTATTCCAGGTCTTTGTCTCAACGTCACAGTAAACTCTCAAAAAAGGTCAACTACTACCCCTAACGGTTGTCCGAAAATCTACACAATAAGTCGATCAGGCTTCATCGGTGCATCACAGTCACGGAATATTAAAAAGTTATTATGGACAAGATTTATAAAGAAATTCACAAATCATAAATAAGTACAAAATCGTTCGATTCCGCGGGAAACAATTGTTTGAAAGTATTTCAAAAATCAATTAAAATAAGCTTTGTTCTATTCATAAGCAAAAAACAAAACAAATATGAATACATATTGTATAATGTTGCGTCAACATTCTTTTAAAGAATAATTGATCAACTATTGTACAAATAACTTTTTTCTCTAAATTGCGTACAGAGACATTGCAATAGTTCTCGTTTAGTGAAAATAAAGTATACGGTCTATTTATTCTCACTAGATTTTTCTAATCTCATAGCTGATATTCGACTTAATGTAAAGGAGTACATGTTATACTCGACTTAATGTAAAGGGATATGTGTTATACATTTTGTACTCGACTTAATGTAAAGGAGTATGTGTGATACTCGACTTTATGTAAAGGAGTATGTGTGATACTCGACTTAATATAAAAGAGGATGTGTGATACTCGACTTAATGTAAAGGAGTAAAGGAGGATGTGTGATACTCGACTTAATGTCAAGGAGTATGTGTGATACTCGACTTAATGTAAAGGGATATGTGTTATACATTTTGTACTCGACTTAATGTAAAGGAGTATGTGTGATACTCGACTTAATGTAAAGGAGTGCATGTTATACTCGACTTAATGTAAAGAGATATGTGTTATACATTTTGTACTCGACTTAATGTAAAGGAGTATGTGTGATACTCGACTTAATGTAAAGGAGTATGTGTGATACTCGACTTAATATAAATGAGGATGTGTGATACTTGACTTAATGTAAAGGAGTAAAAGAGGATGTGTGATACTCGACTTAATGTCAAGGAGTATGTGTGATACTCGACTTAATGTAAAGGGATATGTGTTATACATTTTGTACTCGACTTTATGTAAAGGAGTATGTGTGATAATCGACTTAATGTAAAGGATTGCATGTTATACTCGACTTAATGTAAAGAGATATGTGTTATACATTTTGTACTCGACTTAATGTAAAGGAATATGTGTGATACTCGACTTAATGTAAAGGAGTATGTGTGATACTCGACTTAATGTAAAGGAGTATGTGTGATACTCGACTTAATGTAAAGGATTATGTGTGATACTCGACTTAATGTAAAGGAATATGTGTGATACTCGACTTAATGTAAGGGAGTATGTGTGATATTCGACTTAATGTAAAGGAATATGTGTGATACTCGACTTAATGTAAAGGAATATGTGTGATACTCGACTTAATGTAAGGGAGTATGTGTGATACTCGACTTAATGTAAAGGAATATGTGTGATACTCGACTTAATGTAAAGGAATATGTGTGATACTCGACTTAATGTAAGGGAGCATGTGTGATACTCGACTTAATGTAAGGGAGTATGTGTGATACTCGACTTAATATAAAAGAGGATGTGTGATACTCGACTTAATGTAAAGGAGTAAAGGAGGATGTGTGATACTCGACTTAATGTCAAGGAGTATGTGTGATACTCGACTTAATGTCAAGGAGTATGTGTGATACTCGACTTAACGTCAAGGAGGATGTGTGATACTCGACTTAATGTAAAGGAATATGTGTGATACTCGACTTAATGTAAAGGAGTATGTGTGATATTCGACTTAATGTTAAGAAATATGGGTGAAACTCGACTTAATATAATGGAGGATGTATGATACTCGACTTAATGTAAAGAAGGATGTGTGATACTCGACTTAATATCAAGGAGTATGTGTGATACTCGACTTAATGTCAAGGAGGATGTGTGATACTCGACTTAATGTCAAGGAAGATGTGTGATACTCGACTTAATGTAAAGGAGGATGTGTGATATTCGACTTAATGTAAAGGAGAATGTGTGATACTCGATTTAATGTAAAGGAGGATGTGTGATACTCGACTTAATGTAAAGCAGTATGTGTGATACTCGACTTAATGTAAAGGAGTATGTGTGATATTCGAATTAATGTTAAGGAGTATGGGTGAAACTCGACTTAATATAAAGAAGGATGTGTGATACTCGACTTAATGTAAAGAAGGATGTGTGATACTCGACTTAATGTCAAGGAGTATGTGTGATACTCGACTTAATGTCAAGGAAAATGTGTGATACTGACTTAATGTCAAGGAAGATGTGTGATACTCGACTTAATGTAAAGGAGGATGTGTGATATTCGACTTAATGTAAAGGAGAATGTTTGATACTCGACTTAATGTAAAGGAGGATGTGTGATACTCGACTTAATGTAAAGCAGTATGTGTGATACTCGACTTAATGTAAAGGAGTATGTGTGATACTCGACTTAATGTAAAGGAGTATGTGTGATACTCGACTTGATGTAAAGGAGAGTGTGTGATACTCGACTTAATGTAAAGGAGGATGTGTGATACTTGACTTAATATAAAGGAGTATGTGTGATACTCGACTTAATGTCAAGGAGGATGTGTG
Organism: Mytilus galloprovincialis; assembly: GCF_965363235.1. Lineage (NCBI taxonomy): Eukaryota > Metazoa > Mollusca > Bivalvia > Mytilida > Mytilidae > Mytilus > Mytilus galloprovincialis. Next base: position 2,187,219 of record NC_134838.1, on the reverse strand, counting down.
ATACTCGACTTAATGTCAAGGAGGATGTATGATACTCGACTGAATGTAAAGGAGGATGTGTGATATTCGACTTAACGTCAAGGAGGATGTGTGATACTCGACTTAATGTAAAGGAGGATGTGTGATACTCAACTTAATGTAAAGCAATATGTGTGATACTCGACTTAATGTAAAGGAGTATGTGTGATATTTGACTTAATGTAAAGGAGTATGTGTGATATTCGACTTAATGTTAAGGAGTATGTGTAATACTCGACTTAATGTAAAAGAGTATGTGTGATACTCGACTTAATGTAAAGGAGTATGTTTGATACTCGACTTAATGTAAAGGAGTACGTGTGATATTTGACTTACTGTAAAGGAGGATGTGTGATACTCGACTTAATGTAAAGTAGTATGTGTGATACTCGATTTAATGTAAAGGAGTGTGTGTGATATTCGACTTAATGTAAAGGAGTCTCTGTAATACTCGACTGAATGTAAAGGAGTATGTGTGATTATTGCCTTATTGTAAAGGAGTATGTGTGATACTTGCCTTATTGTAAAGGAGTATGTGTTATTATTGCCTTATTGTAGAGGAGTATGTATGATACTTGCCCTATTGTAAAGGAGAATGTGTGATACTTGCCATATTGTAAAGGAGTATGTATGATACTTGCCTTATTGTAAAGGAGTATGTATGATACTTGCCCTATTGTAAAGGAGTATGTGTGATTCTTGCCTTATTGTAAAAGAGTATGTGTGATACTCGACTTAATGTAAAGGAGTATGTGTAATTATTGCCTTATTGTAAAGGAGTATGTATGATACTTGCCCTATTGTAAAGGAGTATGTGTGATACTTGCCCTATTGTAAAGGAGTATGTGTGATACTTGTCCTATTGTTAAGGAGTATGTGTGATACTTGCCCTATTGTAAAGGAGTATGTATGATACTTGCCTTATTGTAAAGGAGTATGTATGATACTTGCCTTATTGTAAAGGAGTATGTGTGATACTTGCCCTATTGTTAAGGAGTATGTGTGATACTTGCCCTATTGTAAAGGGTTATGTGTGATACTTGCCCTATTGTAAAGGGTTATGTGTGATACTTGTCCTATTGTAAAGGGTTATGTGTGATACTTGCTCTATTGTTAAGGAGTATGTGTGATACTTGCCTATTGTTAAGGGTTATGTGTGATACTTGCCATATTGTAAAGGAGTATGTGTGATACTTGCCCTATGGTAAGGAGTATGTGTGATACTTGCCCTATGGTAAAGGAGTATGTGTGATGCTTGCCCTATTGTAAAAGAGTATGTGTGATACTTGCCCTATTGTAAAGGAGTATGTGTGATACTTGCCCTATTGTAAAGGAGTATGTGTCATGCTTGCCCTATTGTAAAAGAGTATGTGTGATACTTGCCCTATTGTAAAGGAGTATGTGTGATACTTGCCCTATTGTAAAGGAGTATGTGTGATACTTGCCCTAATGTAAAGGAGGACGTGTGATACTTGCCCTATTGTAAAGGAGTACGTGTGATACTTGCCCTATTGTAAAGGAGTATGTGTGATACTTGCCTTATTAAGAACCTGATGTTTCAATATTAAAATTGCTTCAAAGAAAAAAAAAAAAAAAAAAGAAAAGTACTATGGAGAAGTAACAACCATGCCCAATTATTTCTATTTTTATATAACAGTATATAACACATATAACAAAAGGAATCCATAATTTTACAAACGCGCAAATTTGAATAATAGTTTGAGACTTTAAGTCTCATTTGAAGAGTTGTCTCATAAGCAATCATACTGAATCTTCATATATTTAAATATGTGTTAAATCTGAATTGATTCGACAGTTCAGATTTATAACTTATTATTTCAGTCTAAACATAAGGTTGATAAATTATCGAACAAAGGCACAACATAAATCTTTTATCAATTTACCATACCATGTTCATGCCTTGCTTAGTTATCATATACACGGAAATAATAACATTATTTGTATGGTTAACTGGTTAATTTTCGCTTGTGATTGATAGCATGTTTTACAATCTTATCTTATTGATAAATCATTTTCACAATTCTCATAAATAAAAAAAAGCCAGAAACAGTCAAATGGTTTCATTTCCATGATAATATAATACATCTATAAAATTCTGTTTAAACTATTATAAATATTTTTTTTTATCTTAGGTAATGATTTTGTAAACAGAATTAACAGTTGTAATTACATGATATGAATTAGTGGATATATCTTGTCCTATAAAAAAACAAAATGATTTGATTGATGAATGTTCAAAACGCGATGTTCAATATAAATCTGTATAGTCTGTAAACGTTCAAAAATAACACATCACTCGTGAATTTTGATAGAAAATGCTGGTCTATTTATTACAATCTTGTCAAAGTTTCTGCAGCAACTACAATTACAAGTTCTCTATATGCTGAACGGGAAATACCATAATTATTAATAAAATTTCAAAACATGTCGTTATAAAGGGAAAGCATATTATGTATTAATTCATGACAACAAACCATTTATCGAACTTGACAGAAACCAAAAACAAAGAAACAGATTTTATAATCCACTTCTTTGTATAAACATCACAGTGAAAAACACCAGCTAACACGCTCAAAAAAGCACAATACGACCCCTGGCGGTAGTCCGAAATTCTAAGAAATAAGTTGATCAGGCTATATAAGTGCATCACAGTTATGGAATAATATAAAGTAATTATATACTAGATTTGCCGATTATAAATAGTTAAAACTTGGTCACTTCTGCTGGAAACAATTGTATGGACGTATTATAAAAAAGATAATTACAAAAAAGCTTTGTTCTATTACAAATATAATAATAATACATATTGCTTAATGTTACTTCAGCATTCTTATGATGAATAATTATTCAAGATTACCATTTAATCAAAATCAGTTCCATGAATACAAAAGAACACATCGACATCAGTTTATATATTGAATAATATCTAAAATTGCTAATGCCTTCATCGTAAATGTCCACCAGAAACAAACATGTTAAATCTCAGATCACAGGGACAATCAGAAATCATACGATAGGAGACAAAATATGTAATGTTTTAAGCATATACTGAACTAAATGTTCGCATCTATTTCCAGTTGCAACCATTGAAAATAATTACAATAGGCACGTTCAATGAGAATTTACATGAACAGGACATAAATTTATAAATAATTTTCAATTTGAACGTTCGAGAACAATAGTTAAAAAGCCGTACAAGTCACATGGATTTATCACAAATGAATAACAAATACATTCTCTGCACCATATGAATGAGATAACACAGATCAAAGTTGGCTGTACATTGTTACAAAATCTATTGCATTGCAATGGCGAATAGATATACCAATCTACTGTATAAATTAACTGATCTTTATTATATGCATGGACCTTCCCGTAATACGATGTGTTCATGTAAATATAAAGTAAATAGCAGAATACGATAGAGAATATATAGCAATGAGGAAAGAAAGTGATCAGACACATTTCTGTAATGAAACAGGATGCATAAATAATATTTCTCGAAATATCACAGTTCCTCTGTTTATGGCGACATATCATAATAAAGAAACTATTAAGCTATTGTGTAGTATGAAGGATAAGGTTACCATAGATAAATTTTATTGAAGGTACAAATGGTTAAAATATGTGTTGTTCAACTGATATCATATCGCTCTGATGTATTCACAAAATGACAATTGAAAATCATGTTCCCGTTTTGGCATAATTATGAGAACAAATTTGTTTTATTTTTCTAATATCAATCGTTTTTCAATAATTAAGATCATGAAGAGTTTCTCTACAACCAAAAACAGTTTCAAATCAAATTCAGTTCTAATTCTTATTCGTTTTTTTTTTTGTTACATAATTCATTTTGAATTCATTTTCTAAAGATAGGATAATTTAATGATGATGACAGCATTTTTTTTTTTCATCAAATTCCATCTTACTTTTGGTTTAAGAATAGCTTTAATATGGAATTAATGAGAAATAGTATCCTTAATTTGAAATCTAATGTACTTAGAGTGACATGTGGTTAACATAGACATCCTGTGCATTAACTGTTAATGAATCTGATACTGTGTTATCACTAACGCGAAATAATGTTTCTCTTTTACGATGACTTTATTTATAGAGCTCGTAAATTTGTTAAGTTTTATGTAAAATTAGATACTATCTATGTTTATCTTTTTAATAAACGTTTTCTTAAAAGATATAATTGTTTTGAAGTGCAGGTAAGTTAAACACATTAATAAGGCTTCTAGTATGTTTCTGGATAAACACTCAAGCATTGCCCATCAGAAAGCACTTCTCTCTTTATACATCAACTATTGACTTATGATTGATTTTATAAGTGTTATTTGTAAATTAATTGCTTTTCAATCTTTTATTTAAGATTGTGAGACTTTATTGTTTATTGACACTGAAAAACAAATACAAACTTCAAAAGCATATCTTTATGACCCTGTTAAACGGAATAAGCAATGATTCGTGAAGTTCATCATTGGCAAATAGTTCTGTTATTGTCTGTAAACCTTTCTTTTTATGTTATAAGAAAATGCTCAAATTGAATGAAAATTGTAATATAATAGCGTGTGAATGGCTCAAAACTGTGATAGACAAGTGTGAGTTTGACACCAACTCTTATTTTAGATTACTTTTTGTTGTCTTTTTGTTATTATACTACATAATGTGTTTCCCTTATTACGAACAAATGTTCCATTTGTGTACAGAAATAGAAGAAATTTATCAGTAATGATAAAATGCCGTCTTATTGAAGATCTATATGCTGGTAATTCCGAGGTAAAATCAAATGTGTGTCAATTTTATAAGATACATGTTCTTCAACTTGTAAATGATTTTTAACCTATCAAGTAACTCATGGTCTTTCTAAAATCTGTTCTTAACTAAACACCTTGTAAGTAAAAGTATCAACAAAACTGAGGGAGTGAAATGAACCTGATTCAAAGCGGAGTAGATCGTGTACATAGACAACGACAGCCTCTCTTCTGCTGTTCCAAATGCTAAACGAGTCAAAAGTAATGACACAAAAAAAAAACAAACATCGAACTCAAAGGAAAATTTAAAACGCAACGTCCTTAGCCAATTGCAAAATCAAAAGCTCAAACACATCAAACGAATGAAAACCAATTGCATTTTAATAATAAATTTCGATACCACGATTAGGAGATACCATGGATCGGTATCAAACAAATCAATAGTACATAGGCAAGGAAAGCCAATAAAAGCTGTGTATCAATGTGCTTCGAATAAATCAGCACCTCATGTTCTTGGAATGCCACACGTGGTATTACCCACAACAAGTTTGAAAAAGTGATACATTGCATGCATAGCTTCTATTTGATGAACGGAGAACGTGAATAAAATTCCAAAAAGTGAAACAAATCCGTGGTAAACTGTAACACAAGTCCTAACAGGGTCAATCAAATCATATGGCATCCGTATAAATGTTTAAATAGATTACTTTAACTTTGACATTTTGATCATTAACTTCCTTTAAAAAAAAAACAATCTGTTTCCAGGAAAATCATGATAGAAAAAGTATGTGCTTAGATATTGCATTAATAAGTACCTACAAGTACAAACAAGTCCCAACTAGTGAATGTTTAAAATAGCTCAAGTGGTGGCAGTAATTGCACTTTGAACTTGGAATAGAAAATAACATAACCAAGAACAGATCACTTTGTACAGAAATGTAAAGACTATATATAATTAGAACTCATCTCATTTGTCGTAAATTCTTTTTATCAATGGTACAATATCATCAATTTCAAGAAATAACATGTATAAAGTATAGGCCCTTTTTTCCTTTGTAGTCATTTACTGCAGTTTACGGCACAGTTGAAGTAGTAATCTTTAACTGGTGAAATGCAAATAAATACGAACAGTATATTTGAAAGAGTTATTAAAAGATGATTTCTAAAGCTATTTTTAATCTTTTCTCTATACAAATTTTATATTAATTCGGTTTTATATGAGAACAATCACAATGAAAATGATTTATCTCCTGAAATTTTCAAAACTTCAACCTTTTATATTCTAAGCTTATTTGAATGTATTATAAAATCAAAGGTAAAACGCTTGCATAAAAAAAGTCACTTTAGGTTTTAAACATCGACACTTTCAAATATTCTTTTATACATAACACATTTACTGACGGGTTCGTTTAAATCAAACTGAACGATTCAGCATATTCCTGAAAATTACCAATTAAAGCTCATACAGATTTGTTTCATTGAAAAAAAGTTGACAAAAGTATGATTTATTGCAGGATATCATTTCACGGATATTTGATCTTTTAGATACCTAAATATATATTAAAAAAATCCTTTATCACATTATTAAACTAACCAACAGTTATTAATGTGTCCCATTTATGTTTTAATGCCATTAGTTATGCATAGTTAAGATATAAGATAAAAAAAGTAATTAGAACTTCAATTAACTAAAGTAATTTTCATTTGATTTTCAAGCGCATTGTATATCTAACCTAATTTTAAGTTTGTTCACATCAAATTGAAGTAGTAATGACACATATTTTAACTTAAACACATTAAGAATATCTTTATAATGTCAAATAAAAACAAAGAAGATGAGCGGTGATTTCCAATGAAAAAACTCTCATCAAGAGACCAAATAACACAGAAATCTATAGTTCACCGTAATGCGATTAACAATGAGCAAAACTCATAGGTGTAATACCACCAATTCATGGTATGTCACATCCGGTTGTATACGAAAGTAGGCCTAAAAAATATTTCCTTGAATTTGACAGTTGTAGAAAATTAACCCTGCATTTCAATGCACTTAAATTTTTCTGAGTCATAAACATGTATGTTGAGTATCTGGAAGCATCATTCTTTTTTTATTTGATGGTCTTATAAAATATTTTGAAACGTTAAGGTTACATAGTTACCAAAGCAGGTAACCAGTAAATAACAATGTAAAAATGGGGTTGTTTACTTCCGGTGATGGTTACTGTCTTATATGCAATGAAATGTAATGTGAAATTTTCACTGTAGCACTGGCAAGGATTAAACTTTATACATGCAAAGTATTTCTTTGGTTGAAATAAAAGTAAATACTGTACAATTTTTTGAAAAGTACCAATTTAACAAAGACTAATAGGGACAAATCAATGGTGGTACTACACCTATTTACCACATAGTCAGCTATAAAAGGCCCCGACATGACAAATGTAAAGTAATTCAAATAAGAAAACTAGAGCTTACTACAACAGTAAACTATCTTCCACACGAAGAAGAGAAATGAATGGTTTTACTAAAGGTAAATTCATAATGATAACATTAATGAAATACTATAAGTTGTTTGGTTCGCTATTGATTCCCTACGTATCCATAGAGGGTAAGTAAAATCCATAGGTAATGCGTTCTCCTGCTGTGTTTTGTAGAAAAACAAACAATAAAATACAACAACAAGTCCTCTATGGATTTTACTCACCCTCTATGGATTTGTAGGGGTCAGTAGTGAACCGTGTAACGAATTTATCGTTCGCAGGACTTTTCCTGCTGTATTTGTAGAAAAAACAAACAATGAAATACAACAACATCAATAGACTACGTTACCATTAACGGTAGACGAGATGTCATGAACCTCCTATAAAATTTACTAACCCACTTCGGATCCATAAGCGGTCACCACGTGACGGCGCTAAACCAATCATGTTACCAGAGGTGCGATAAAAGTACATAAATGAATTATATTGAATTTAACAGTAACAACACTCCTCTTTTAATTTGTTATTGATGACAAAAATATAATCATCCGATTAAAATCATTGCATCCTCTTATTACTGCAACTATTGTCATATTGAAGAGTATAACAGGTTTTTATAGTTCTCGTCTCCCGGAAACGTATGGATATTTCAGCCTTTTGTGTCCCTATTTAGAATAACAAAAAGAGCTGTATCAGGAAATATAGCTAAATGATGTCGTAGTGCACGAGCACCTGACTAACTTATATCAGACTTCGCACTTATTTTACTATACGAATCATTGCCAAAAATACAACACAGCTAAATAATTCTTACTTTATGTACTAAAAAATCATTGCTATCATGTTTATGTTGTGAAAAAACGTAAAAAATTACTTTGATTTGAAAAACAAAAACGCTAGTTTTTCATATTCTACTATTTGAAACAAAGTGAAATCTCTTAAAAATTATCATTTTTTTTATACATGGTTCTATCTGATGATTATCTAAATCTAAAGCAAATGCAAATATATGTTATAGTCAGCACTTCGGTGTTGACATTCATGTCAAGTATATGGTCATTTGTATTTCCTGTTTACAAAAGTAGAATTATTCGAAATACTTCGGCTTTTCTCATCTCAGGCATAAATTACCTGAGCCGTATTTGGCACAACTTATGGGAATTTTAGGTCCTCACTACCATTTATCTTTGTACTTGTTCGGCTCTATAACTATTTTCAACAGAGTGTCACTGATGAGTTTTATGTAGACGAAACGCGCGTCTGGCGTATCAAATTATAAGCCGTTACCTTTTATAACTATTGTTTACGATATTATTTCTCAAATATTTTTGGGGACACTTTTCTTTTCATTGTAATCCTAAAGAAAATAACATTGAATATATCCCTTTATTTGAATAATTTTATTGAACACTTTTTCGTTTGACGATTTTTTTCAAGCTGCAATGTAACTGTTTACGCTGAATTCAATATATAAAGAAATCCGACTTAAGTGCTGACATGAATTAACATTGATATGGTCACAATAATTTAATATTGGATGTAACGCGTCTTATGATTGGTTGACGTTATTTTGTTATCAGACCATAGACATAATTTAGTCATGTGACCGTAACGTCATCAACGTTTTTTCATGGTTTTCTACGAGTTAAAATGGAATTTAGCATTAAATCATAAGAAATGACTGTAATATTTTTTCTGTCTATTCAAAATAACATAAAAAATGTGGTGCACACTGTTAAATAACCCGCTATGCGCGTTATTCAGTGTGCACCAATTTTTTTATGTTATTTCTTCATAAACAGAAAAAATATTACAGTCATTCCTTAAATAACAACACTTTTGAGAGAAAAAAAAAGGATTTTGTGCACGAGGAATAGATTACCATAGCTATATTTAGCCAAACGAATTGTTGGTTACGATTGTTCTTTTACCTTCTTCGTGGTTTTGGCCTTTTTATCCTTTTGTTTCGAGCATGAATCATGAGTCTTAAAGACGAAATAAGTGTCTTGCATACACAGTTTTGATCCTGGGATCTTTGATAAGTTTCAGTTTGAACGCGTCATTTGTCTTGATAATCACAATAATCTATAAACTGTATTAAAACACAAATTTCTGAAAGTTCACAAAGATCATCAAGAACATTAACCATTTAGAGGAGAATCTTTAATTTGAGGTCTTTACAAAAACATCTGAATAGTAAACACATGTCTTATTATTTTGAGTAGACAATTGATAGTATCTCTGTTAATTTAGCTCATCGTTCCATTATAGCCTTTTACAAATAATGCGTAAAGACGAAACCATGTTTTCTAAGTCAATATGTATTTAAATGAGGTAAAACTATATTGAAACCTTTATTCTCTTGTGATGTCTCAAACCAGCAAACAATCGTAAAGATGTAACACTCAACACGATTATGAAGGTATATCACATAATATTAATGGAATGACGTTAAAGATGTAATTGATAAATTTAGAAATAAGATAAATGGAGTCTTCTGAGGTATTTGCATCATACACATAATAGTGGTAGTAATCGTAGTATTGTGCAAATAGTGTAAAAGAGGGACGAAAGATACCAAAGGGACAGTCAAACTCATAAATCTAAATCAGACTGACAACGCCATGGCTAAAAATGAAAAAGACAAACAAACAACAGCACACACGACACAACATAGAAAACTAAAGAATAAACAACACGTACCCCACCAAAAAACTTGCTTATGAGATAACAAATCCGGTAAATAGTCTAATTCGGTAGGTCACATTCATGAAAGGGAAGGGGATTGTAGTTACGACGTAAGGAACATATCCGATGTCATTTGTGAAACGTTTATTCCATAACGGTCAACCAACTCGTGATGGCGTCCGTAAAATTTACGAAGGGATGATTTCAACTTCACCATTTGGAACTCTTGGTTTAATAGCTTCCATGTGAGCAGCAACCCTTTATCAAGAAAATCATGATAGGGAATGCAAGCACGGGAATATCGTATCAATTGGGAGATATATACCCCGTATGTAGGTGCTGCTGGAATGTTGCTACTTAGAAATGGAAAGTTTATAATTGGAAAGCTGAAATCATCTCTTTTGTCGTGAAGTTTTGTTTCCAACCGACCCTCATTGTCAATTTCTAGATGTAAGTCAAGATATGAGGCCGACTTAACTGTGTCTGTGGTATCCCTTATCTCTAACTCGATTGGATAGATGCGTTCCACATAGTCACCAAATTTTGAATTATTTAGTGAAAGAACATCATCTATATAGCGAAAAGTAGAGTTAAAGGATATTGCTAACTTCTTATCTTTCTTCCTAAGAAGTTCCTGCATGAAGTCAGCATCATAATAATAAAGAAACAAGTCGGTAAATAGAGGGGCACAGTTTGTTCCCATTGGAATGCCGTCGGTCTGTTGAAAACACGTCTTCCGAACGTAACAAATATGTTGTCAATTAAGAAATCAAGGATCTTGATAATATCAGTTTCAGAGAATTTTTTGTTGGAATCAGAGTGATCCTTTACAAAGTAGGATTTATCCCTCCCTACGACAAGATACTTGTATCTACGTTGGCCATTCTTTTTTACGAAGCAAATCAATACCAACTTTTTCAATTTGTCTTTTAGTTTGGAATGTGGAATACTAGTGTACAGAGTAGAAAAGTCAAATGTTTCAATACTGTTACAAGATGAAAGAGAGTTAGATTGTATGTACTCTAAAAGATCTTTGGAATTTTTAAGTATCCACATCTGATTCACGTCCCTTCTAGAATAGGCAGTTTCACAATAACTTTAAAGCCCGTCTTTGATTGCTGATAAAATAGATGTAATAATTTAGAAAGGGGTTTCGTGGAGCACTTGGAAGACCCAACAGGTAAATGCTCATTGCGCTATATCGCTATTTAATTTTCTTATGCTATTGCCGAATTCCTATGTGGTAAAAGGCGATGATCCTAAATCTTTAATTTCGAACATACACTGTAACCTTTTCTAAGGTTTTAGAGTTTTAAGTATTGTATGACCCCTATCTTTATGATTGCAGACACTATGCTAGTCTTTAGATACCAGTGGTTGGTATAAAGTAAAATCACAAAAATACTGAACTCTGAGGAAAATGCAAAACGTATGTTATTGGAGATGAAAAACAGAACATATTTGAAAGCCCTGAAAATAGAAGATCCATCACCATAATAATGAAGATGGACTTTTAAAATTAAATCAAAGCATGATATCATCCTTGCGTAACTGTTAGAACAGCACACATTTTAACTTTAGTAAAGAGTTGTATCCTGTTTAATGAAGTTAAAATGGGTTCCTTTTAGATTACTTCCGCTCTCAGAATTATTCATCATGCATAGTTATATAAGTACATGTGTATCTTTTTTCATATTAGCTACAAAAGCTTACATCCTTAAAAACGGTATTTCAATTATTCATTTACGGACCAAATTGTAGTTTGCAAAGTAACATGCCAAAGGATATCTAATTATAGGAAACAAGAGCACGAACAAATTTAATTAGTTTGCATAAAACTTACTACGCGTACTTCGATAAACTAAGTCGAAATATTATATCAATTGTAATAAGCATCCCTTCGGCATTAGAAAAAAGCTAACAGGGTTTCCACTTATTTGACATATTTTTCGATAATAACATCTAATATAGCTATGTACCTTTATATTCGTCCTTCCAGTATGGGTTATGATTTACCGTTATAATGTAGGGCAAATTAAGCATTATTTTCTACGAACAGTCTTTCAATTTATTCCTTCTTTAAAGTACAATTTCAAATGAATTTGTTTTTGTTTTCGTTTCGAATTTACTCATGAAGGCACATGTTGTTTTAGTCCCTGATGCATGTATGCAAATTTTGTTTATAGTGTAACTGCTTCTGTTTTTATACATCCTTGGCTTGTAAATATTCAGCTTTAAGTGTTCGTGGTAAAAGAGGGACGAGAGATTCCAAAGGGACAGTCAAACTCATAAATCTAAAACAAACTGACAACGTCATGGCTAAAAATTAAAAAGACAAACAAAAAAACATCACACATGACACAACATAGAAAACTAAAGAATAAACAACACGAACCCCCCCAAAAAAACTAGGGGTGATCTCAAGTGCTCCGGAAGGGTAAGCAGATCCTGCTCCACATGCGGCACCCGTCGTGTTGCTTATGAGATAACAAATCTGGTAAATAGTCTAATTCGGTAGGTCACATTCATGAAAGGGAAGGGGATTGTAGTTACGACGTAAGGAACATATCCGATATCATTTGTGAAACGGTTATTCCATAACGGTCAACCAACTCGTGATGGCGTCCGTAAAATTTACGAAGGGATGGTTTCAACTTCACCATTTGGAACTCTTGGTTTAATAGCTTCCTTGTGAGCAGCAACCCTCTATCAAGAAAATCATGATAGGAAATGCAAGCACGGGGATATTGTATCAATTGGGAGATATATACCCTGTATGCAGGTGCTGCTGGAATGTTGCTACTCAGAAATGGAAAGTTTATAATTGGAAAGCTGAAATCATCTCTTTTGTCGTAAAGTTTTGTTTTCAACCGACCCTCATTGTCAATTTCAAGATGTAAGTCAAGATATGAGGCCGACTTAACTGTATCTGTGGTATCCTTTATCTATAGCTCGATGGGATAGATGCGTTCCACGTAGTCACCAAGGTTTGAATTATTTAGTGAAAGAACATCATCTATATAGCGGAAATTAGAGTTAAAGAATATTGCTAACTTCTTATCGTTCTTCCTAAGAAGTTCCTGCATGAAGCCAGCCTCATAAAAATAAAGAAGCAATCGCCAAGAAGAGGGGCACAGTTTGTTTCCATTGGAATGCCGACAGTCTGTGGAATAACACGTCCTCCGAAAGTTAGAAATATGTTGTCAATCAAGAAATCAAGCATTTTAATAATATCAGTTTCAGAGATTTTTTTGTTTGAATCAGAGTGGTCCTTTACAAGGTAGGATTTATCCCTCTCTTAGACAAGATACTAGTATCTACGTTGGCCATTCTTTTTTATAAAGCAAAGCAATACGAATTCTTTCAATTTATCTCTTAGTTTGGAATGTGGAATACTAGTGCTAAGAGTAGAAGAGTCAAATGTTTTAATACTGTTACAAGATAAAAGAGAGTTGAATTGTATGTACTCTAAAAGATCTTTGGATTTTTTAAGTATCCACATCTAATTCACGCCCCCTCTAGAATAGGCAGTTCCACAATAACTTTGAAGCCCGTCTTTGATTGCTGATAAGATAGATGTTAATAATTTAGAAAGAGGTTTCGTGGCGCACTTGGAGGATCCAGCAATATACCGTTGTTTGTAAGGACATTTATGTAGTTTAGGTATCCAATACAGTGATGGAAGATCCAGTTCTTCATCTTTGGTTGAAATTCCAAAGGAACACAGAACAGACCTATGATTATCCAGGATTTCCTCTTTGGTAAGTGTCATGAGGGTATATGTTGAGTTTCCAAGTGAATTGTCAATACCTAATTCGTTTATCAAGCAGTTAATGTAATGAGTTTTACACACAAAAACGATGTTGTTTGGGGCTTTATCTGTGGGGACAACAACATATTTTTAATGGAGGTAGGATAGTTTTTTTGCAACATTTGGGTCCTTACAGTTTGACGAAGAATGGGCATTGATAGACCCATTCAGTTTCCTAATTCTGATTTGTATCAACGACGTCACTGCCTTAATCCATTCGGAAAGAGTGTCTACGTCTTCCTTCTTGCGCTAAGCCCATTGCCTGGCATAATCCTCAACTGAATCCATCAAAATTTTAAAGTTGTATTTCCAATTGATGGATTTAGGCTCACGATATTTCGGACCTTTCGATAACACATTTCGTAGAGAAGTGTTATTAACAATGTTGAGGTCACCGGTAATAACGTGGTCAGCAGGATTATATGTAAATTGGGAACTAGCACAAGTGCAATCAGGAGGTTTAGACTTGAATTCGTCAATATCGAGATCCTGCAAAACGTGTTTGTAATTGAAAATTTTAGTTGCAATAGGTTTGGTATAGGTATAAGAAATGATGGGTACAGACTGGTCTTTGAAATAAGGAGGTATTTTCGTTTGAACTAATTTATGATGACGGATATTGCCTAAGTTGACGCCATCGATACCTTTGTTGCCAAAGGAAAGATTAAGGAACGGATGCAAGAAATTTATAAAGTGATATCACTTTCTGTAATGACTTTATGACCTCCAATCATATACTTGTTATATTTATAGTCGCTTGCAGTTTATATTGATACAATAAATGCTTCAAATGTATTCAAACAACAAAACTTGGATCTAATCATTTGTATAATGTATACAGTTAGTCTTTACATATTTGAATTTGAATATGCCTGATTAAGATTGAACATGAAAGTAAAGTTTCAGTCAGACTAAGTTTTTTTTTGTCTGGCATACCTTATATTTCTTGTGTTATTCCATGGTGAATTAATTCACATTTTTTAATATACTCACAACATTTAACCATACCATAAACACAATCGTTGTTAAAACTGAATGCATGGATTATATAACAATGCTGTATAATGTGTGTCAGGGACTACTTTTTTCTTGACATATCAACACATTTTTTACGACAACCTTGACATCTAGTTTTGTAAAACTGTGGTTATAATCTTTATTAAGGAAAGGAATTGCCACCCATGTCAAACTAATGATGCAATAAATTGTTTTCAATTTCATATAAATATTTGAACCAAATAATCTATATACAAAAGTTACGGTTCCTGACATTATATTTCGTCTGTTTACTACTAATGGATTAGTGTTATATTTCAAAGAATATTCGATTGCAATAAAGATGTATAATTTAAGAATTAACCTTTAAATGAAACAATACCGTTTTTTAAAGTATTGTTTTTGTGTCAATACAATAAAAGTACAAATATTTAGCATGTAAATGGGAGGATTAGCTAGCTATACAATTAGGTTTTAAAACCACCTTTGTGTTTGTAAAATACATGTTTCCAGTCTCGAACTTGACAGTTGTTGTTTACTTTTTCCGTTTGTTGGAAGCGTTTTATTTTTTTTTACATTCATGGAATGTTTGCGTTAACGTCCTTACATTCAAATATTAAGGTTCAAACCTTCTAGATTGAGGATAGTTCAAAAAAAGTTCTTGATGTGCAAAATACAAGTGTAAATTTAATAAAGGATTATCAATCATTAAAAAAATCTTGTTTTCATTTAACAAATTAATATCACAGTATTTCATTGAATTTGTTTATAATCGATTAGGTCTAGTCTTATATGAACTTTTCAAAAATATAAGATCTCATTATTAAATATGATTTCTTCAACCTGTTACAATTTAATCATACATGTTTTATTGGTTTAAGTACGGCGATGAAAAAAATAGAAGTTATACTTTATATAAGTCTATTTATTTAGTGTGAAAGACATCACCAGAAAGGAAAACTTCTTACATTGTTTTTCAAAAACCTTCCATTGTTCCATTTAGATATTGAGTTTCTATCCTGTTTTGTTTTTTTTATCTTCATTTTTTAAACTGTATATATTTCTTCTCATCTACATTTGTTATTGATTCGATAAAGATACTACCAATAATACAATATAGAACCATTTATTTTTTTTTTTCATTAATACATTAAATGTAATAAAGGGTTGTGACTAGTGTGGCAGAACGTGGTAATTATCTATAGCACAAGTATTTTGTTCTTGTTGTAGGATAAATGTCAGGTATATTCAAACTGCTTTATATTATATTCAGCATCTTTGCGTTCGTGGCAATTAGAATAAGTCTGTACACTTGTTATTTGCCGACGATTTCATTCTGGCCGTTTATGTAAATTTCATTTAACGTCAGAAGGTTGCCCTTATATTCCTTTTTGTTTTATTACTGATTGAGACGAACTAGATACAACATGCATTATTAAGTAAACGCTGTTCCATTATATATATATTTGTTTTTCGTAATTCCATACAAAGTCTTTGGTTATTGCCGTTTACACGTGCCGTCAACAATTATTTCAGTTATATACTTTTATATAACTGCCATTCATTTTTAATGGTGGCCCAGAGGTTCCACTAACAAAGTCTTAATTCTTTTTAAAGTAAAAAAATATATCGAAGTTCATCAACGTCTGCAACTTAGGTACACAACGTCGGTTAAATGTTACAGCCGTATCAATTTCTTTTGATACACGACTTCGAATAGGTTTCATTCACTAGTTTTCTTTTAAATGTACTCGATTTTGGACACAAGTGCACTTATCACATCGTTTAACAGGATGACTTATTACTCTTTCTGAGAAACACATGTCGTGTGGCCAAAACTCGATGTTTTAATCTGAATAAGAGGTCACGCGGAAATAGTTCTATAATGCTGCAAACAAGCGAAATAAACACAAAATATATCAAAAGGTCAAAATACGTCTCAAACACTTTTTCTTTGCAATATTCTAAGGTCTTAATTTCCAAAGTCTAAAGGAAACGATTTTAATACATTTAGCGAAAATACCGAGTAATAAGCACATGGTAGAAAATGAAAATTAATTGATTGGCCTTTGTTCTTGCCTTACATCTTGAAACCTCAAATGGCTACATAATTTGAGACTGTAATTTAAAGAAACGAGTGTCAATGTAAAATATGCACTTAGACATCCGATCTTATTTTGTGAGCTACTATTTATTCTAATAATGTTGGAGAAATTAACTATCATAGTCTTAAAAAAAGAGATTTTTTTTATAATTGTACCGACATGATAACCATGGGCAGCAATAAAAAGACAACAAAAAACAACACCGCCATGTCAATTAGACTCTAAGATACAATTATAATGAGTACAAAACATATTACTTTAATCTCATAATGATGAATTAATGTTTCGTGTACTTATTAATATCGTTAATATAAGGAAACACTTGTATATTATGTTTATTTTTCATTTTATTTTTTACAGTGGTTCAGTTCTGAAACTTGCCATAGATACCAGGATTCAAACTTTGTATGTACGCCACAAGTGCGTTTCGTCTACAAAAGACTCATTAGTGACGCTTGAGTTAAAAAGAATATGCCTAAAACGTTCACAAAGATTCACTACTGTGACGGAATACGGTGACTTCTACCAAGATATAATTGAATATTGCGAATAGATTTGCCAAAATGGCATTTCCTTTTCGAATTAAGGATAGGCCATCTTTCATGAATTAACAGAGCACTTTGGTAAACACAATTTAATTAAGTTTGTATGATGTCATTCATGAAATGAACGTGATAATATGAGTAGATTACTTTAATGGTATACATATGCATTTGTCTTTTATATAACATAGTCAAGTGTATAAGACATGCTCGTGTTATAAACATTTTCCAAAACTAAATTACTAGCAAGTGAAAATTGTTAATTAAAGCGCTAGAGGATGTTCTTTCGCCGACCATTTTGTGAACAACAGCCGTCTGGTTCCTTAAACCATTTGTTAGATAATTGCTTATTTAATGAATTTATGTAAGAAGTTCACTGCTCGATGAAACCTTGCTTTAACTTTTTCTGTCTGATTCCTAGAAACAACATTTGTTAGATTTCCGAAACCTTACAGTAAAATATCTCTTAAGTAGGTCTTATAAATAGACAAAGTTATACAACTGAAGGCTATACAAACACGAACTCTTCATTTAAAATTATTTGATAAGCCATACTTTTTTCCTTGCAAGTTGTCAACATACAACTAGGTTCTTGCTTGTGTCTCGTCCAATTTATAATATCTGTTTGATTCTGTAAGCCATATAGGACATACATTCTACTCTATCCTTTTGCTTATTAAAATATGCTCAGTTTCAAACTTATGAACTTTCGGCAAATCTCGCGTATAGAAGTAAAACAAAGTGAAGCGTAAACATTGTTATCAGCGATAAGTAACCAATATTGAACATATATTGGGTTTATATAAACAAAAATAACCGTAAAAAAACAAATGACTATTTTTCATTAGGCTTCGTAAACTGAGTTTCAATTTTAAATGAGGTCACACGCATCATTATAATTTGAAAAGTAATTTCAATCCCTATCTTGAGGGATTAAAATAATGATCAAACAAATTGCAAATAGCCCAAACATTAAACTGGTTGAGCGTCAGACAGAAATAATCTTAGGACAATGATTGATCCCTATTTCACGCAAAATGTCAAAAATATAGCCGAAAGGTAGACCCTTGCAAACCAGGATAAAGGGAGAGAAATCTTGATCAAAGGTGCTACAACTCTTTATATTTTTTTTGTCATACGATTTACATGAATTTGAACCAACGGAACACAAAAAACAATGCAATTAGCAAGCCTTGTCAATGCTTTGTATTTGTCAATTATGAACACGAATTAGGAACATGTCGGCTATAAAAGAAGCACATTGGTTCCAATTAAAATGCTGAGTATCATTTGAACAGTTCTCCAGAAACAAAAACAAACAAAACAATGTCAATTAATACAACTTTTGAAAATTAAATCGAAATCAAAATATTTTTCCTTGATACTTCATTACTGACCTTATATTGATCTGACTCAATTATAATGTTAGAAAACAGTTTAAACAGATAAGAGAAGAACAATTAAAATTAACGGAATGGCAATATCTTGATAGAAAGTACTAAAAAAACTGAAAGCCACAATTGTATCATTTTCATAACTTATTCTATAACTTTCCTACAAATATGCATTACAATTTAACAAATTAATCCTATCATTTGCTGCTGCCTGTACACCTTGTATTTTTATCTAATGTTTACTGTTGAAAGTTTAATCAAGCACTACACGGTTCATGTTTGCATTCGTTTACTTTGAATGTCCTGGTCATGTATCGCGTACTATAGTTGATAAGTTCATACGTTCATTGGGTCATTTGTAGATAGTTATCTAATTGACAATCGTTCTGAATCTCTTTTATTCTTGTTATTACATGGTTGTGGAAGGTTAATTGGTTATTTAAGCTCACTAATCATACAAGCTACTTAAAAGAACTGAATAAACGTCATAACATTGGTTTAAGTAAGAGGCACGATTGATAAATGCATTAACAAGCATATTTTCAGGAACAATTTAAATTTTTTCTATTTCCAAACACCTACTCATTTTCTTGTTATGAACGGCTAACAACCTTGAGTACTGATATAGCAAACTTATCATGCAATAAAATGTAATCTTGACTGCTACATAATATCAATAACTAAATTGATATTAACTACATGTATAAATAAAGGAAGTTAAACATTACATTATATTTGCTGGCTGTTGATGACCTCTCAATAAAGGAAGTTAAACATTACATTATATTTGCTGGCTGTTGATGACCTCTAAATAAAGGAAGTTAAACATTACATTATATTTGCTGGCTGTTGATGACCTCTAAATAAAGGAAGTTAAACATTACATTATATTTGCTGGCTGTTGATGACCTCTAAATAAAGGAAGTTAAACATTACATTATATTTGCTGGCTGTTGATGACCTCTAAATAAAGGAAGTTAAACATTACATTATATTTGCTGGCTGTTGATGACCTCTAAATAAAGGAAGTTAAACATTACATTATATTTGCTGGCTGTTGATGACCTCTAAATAAAGGAAGTTAAACATTACATTATATTTGCTGGCTGTTGATGACCTCTCAATAATTGATTTCAGGAATTGAATAACTGGCAACAAATGCAGCAAACTGTCCATAAATGATGTCGGTAAGAAAACATGATTAGCAAAAAATAATTTACTCTTTTGAATTAGAATTTAGTTTATTTTGTTTTTAGTTTTGAACCATAGAATCCTTGTGGTCATCTTTGAATTATAACACTAATTGTTCTAACTGGTTATATACTCTCGTCGCTGATGTCTTTTACTAAATGACAAATATTGGGTTTTTTTAAATTTAAAAAGGTAAAATGAATAAATACATTATATATGAGAGTTCTTTGTTCTCAGCTATGATATCATGACTTATGATTGCATTATAACACAGTGACAACATCAAACTTCTTAAGCAAAAAATCACCCGATGAAATTTTAATGAAAATCCAGTCAACCGTTCGTGTCTTGGGAATTTTAAGACTCTCTTTATACTACTAATTATAAATCAATAACGATGCAATTGTTTGAAGAGAAGATTTGTGGAGTATTGCAGTTCTTGTAGTCACTTGTTACATATCCATATCATAATGCTTTTAGTTTTAAGTGTGTATATCATCGCACTAGTGTTTCTTTAAGGTCCCTTGATAATCACAAATTTGATATGGATACCTTGTTATATTTGAAGGCTTACTAAAATAGTATTTTTGTGCTAATCGATTGCCTAATCGAAAAACATTCACTAATTGAAAACGCTTTGTATTGTACTACATCTTATGAAACATAAGCTGAGAATCTTAACAGTAAAACGCAATGAAGCAAAATAAATAGCTGTCAAACACTCCTCCGCATTGTAGTAATTTACTTGTGCAAAGAATTTCATAGGACAAAATAATAATATTGTATATTCATTTACATATATGGTATCATTTCTAAGTCAAAAAATATAGCATGGGTGTTTCATAGATAAAGGCAACAGCAGTATACCGCTGTTCAAAACTCATAAATCCATGGACAAAAAACAAAATCGGGCTAACAAACTAAAACTGAGGGAAACGCATTAAATATAAGAGAACAACGACACAACATTTAAATGTCACACACACACACACACACACACACACACACACACACACACACACACACACACACACACACACACACACACACACACACACACACACACAGAGAGAAACGGACTAAGCATAAGACAAAATCTTTTGAGAATAACAAATATCACATCAAAACCAAATACATGAATTTGGATAGATAAGTACCGTGACACGTCTTATAGTAATGTGAATTTACACTAAAAAATAAGAGAAAACAAAAGACACAACGGAAACATAATGTTAAAATGTAACACACACAGAAACGAACTATCATATAACAATGGCCATATTCCTGACTTGGTACAGGACATTTTTAAAGGAAAAAATGGTGGGTTGAACCTGGTTTTGTGGCATGCCAAACCTCCCTCTTTTATGGCATCGTTATTTTTTTTTATTTGATGATTGTAATCATTAGTTTTGAACTAAAGGTTACATGGTTACTAAAGCTTGTTAACAGATAGGTAAGGGATTGAAACTTAATTGGTTACCTTCCAGAGGTGGTTATCATCTAATATGCAATGAATTGGTATGTCACATTTTGTTTGTAGTACTGGACAAGATCACACTTTCCTTATTTCAAGAATATCGAAAAACAAAGATCAATACTACACAAATTTTGAAAAATGCAAATCTAGCAAAGCTTAATAATGAGAAAACAATGATAGTATTACACCTAATATAGCAAACCAGTAAATAATTTGTGTAGGTTTTTAATTCAGCAAAGGAATAGGTTCAGTAAGACCCCTTTTGGCCCCAAAATATAGATAGTTATCAAAGGTATCAGGATCATTGAGGATTCAAAATTCCAAAAAGTTATGCAAAATACGGCTTAGGTAATCTATGCCTGGGATAAGAAAATCCTTAGTTTTTCGAAAAATTCAAAGTTTTGTAAACAGGAAATTCATACAAATGACCACATTATTGATATTCATGTCAACACCGAAGTGTTGACTACTGGCATGGGCTGGTGATACCCTCGGGGACGAAATGTCCGCCAGTTTTACAAAATTGTGAAAATGTAATCTTTTAACTATTTATTGGAAAGTAGAATGCTTCTGCTACACAAATATGGGCTGTTTTTGACAATACAATGCACATATATCGGGTACAAACACTATTAAGTCATGCTAAATTACTGCAATTTTCAGAATTTTAGCATTTTATTTAAATTTTTGAATCGGAGCGTTTTTAATGACTAAATCAGTTGAAATCTTTCCTAACTAATTGAATCAATTGAAAAAGAGACCTAAGTGTTTAAAAAGTAACCAAAATATTTCGTTAGATGAACCTGAAACTTGAGGCCAAAATCGGCCCTTACCGGACCTACTCCTTTAAATAAAGATGTAAGAACGTATTGCCCACACAATGTAGTGGGATGGCATATTGAATACATCAAATGAATGTAAAAAAACAACTACGTATGATTCTGAACCATTGAACAATGTTTTGTCTAAATAAATCATCAACCATGGCAATTTTAGTAACATCACTTAATTAACCCAATATATTGTAATATTTGTTCTTAATGTTTTTGATATGTACAAGAGAAAATGGTGTAATGATTTAAACACAAATGAGTGCAGTAAACTGCGTACATATAGATTATTTAAACAAGAATATTATAAAGAACATTATTTAAGTGTTCATATGCCAGAAAAATATAAAAGCGCCTTTGCTAAATTTCGATGTGGTGTGGCGCCAATAAGAATTGAAACAGGCAGATATGAAGGGGTTTTAAGTGAAAATAGATTTGGTTTTAATGATTCATGTATGCAACAGAAACTCATTGAAGATGAGAAACATGTTTTACTCAAATGCCCTTTATATTCACATGCAAGACAAGAGGTTTTTACTAGAGCAGTTTCTTTTAATATTGATTTTTTAGACTTAAATGATGATGAAAAATTTATATTTTTATTTACAAATGAAAATTTGTGCTTTTATTCTGCCAAAATCTGCCATGATATTTTAATTCAAAGGAAGAATGTTTTATATAGATAAAAAATGTTTTGTATTTTTATCGAGCTGTCCTTTTTATGTAAAAGTCTCTCATAACTCTTTTGAGAGTGGCTCTCGATTGTTTTTAAGATTGTGTTGTACTTTTAATTAAAACATGTTGTATAATATATTGTATTCATGTTTGTATTGTACATGTAGAGAGGTGAGACTATAATAAAATATTTGATTTGATTTGATTTGATTTTTTTATATAATTTGAGAAGGTTTACCAGTGTAACGTGATTTTATATGTTTACTTCCTTGTTTAAGACGTGTAAGACACTAATTTTATATTAGTAACAGTTCGAACTCAAATCCTCTTAAAGTGATTGTAACTCAAACGGCATCTCGTAGAAATTTTAATCACATATTTTAATTTTTGCGGATCAGTTTAAATTTGTAAGGGAAGAGATAATTCCTTTAATAAACCGTTATGATTATTCTGTTTCTATAAGAATTAAGGATTAATTTGTTTTCGAATTACGAAAACATTTCCATTGTTTATGGTTCAAAATCATTGACTTTTGATTTATAATTCATGGTGATAGTGAATCGTTGATTTTCTTTTGACAGACGAACATGGAAATTTATTAGAATTCAATTAACTTTCCAATAATAAATATGTCTATTAAAATACTAATTACATTTGATATACAACCAATCCATGCAATTATTGGGGTTGTTTGAAGAAGGAAACTATGTTTTAGTAAAATAGGAATAAACAACCTTTTACTACGATTAAGGTTGATAACCACAACTTTAAAATGAAGACAAAAATTGTCTACAGTAATTAAAATTTCAAAATTATTCCAAAAAAATTATACATCAACAAGATATGATTAAACTGAACAAAAAGTATTTTCTAAAATTGAGATCCAACATCCTTAATAACATAAGTGAAACATTTGGGGTTTTTTGCTTCAATTGTTTTTATTAACCACTCATGTAGACCTTCATAAACAAAACAAATTAAAATCACAAAACAAAACAAAAATGTTTGTACTGGAATAACTGATTGATTCTATAATTTTGTGTTCAATTTTTACATCAAAACAACATATTGAACAAAAATATTTTTTTCAACCATCATGCTGGATGCTATGAGCCACAGGAACTTTGTTACTGCTTCATTCTTAAATATACTGCATGTCACATATGTTTAATAATTAGGTTTGAAAATAAAATTAATTGTTTTATATAAAGTTTTACTCTAATCAACAAACGGTAAACGTGTTATTTTGAATGATTAGTCAAACCCCGACTCTTTTTATTCTGAGAATATTCTTGTTCTTAAATTTAGTGCGTTAAGAAATGCCCGTAAATAGCATAAATAAAATACTGAACTCGAACACAAAATCAAAAAATGGAAGTCTAAAACAATCCAAAATCAATCAACATAAGAACAAAAGTAAAACAACTTAAATTTGCTCTTTTTGATTTCTTAAAGAAAATCATGAAAAACTTGTCAATAAATTAACTATAATGTTTGGTTTTGGCCCAAAT
The DNA here is from genome assembly GCF_965363235.1 of Mytilus galloprovincialis. Taxonomy (NCBI): domain Eukaryota; kingdom Metazoa; phylum Mollusca; class Bivalvia; order Mytilida; family Mytilidae; genus Mytilus; species Mytilus galloprovincialis. The sequence goes on along the minus strand of NC_134838.1, from coordinate 2,162,723 downwards.
GTTACAAGATCTGCTCACATACCAGGTATTTACGTAAGATTAGTTTTGTTCTGTTCAGCTTTAGTCGATTGTTGTAATTCTTGTCAACTTAAGTATGTCTCAAACGTAGCGTTGTTTGGCGTCGTCGGTCCTGTGTTGCCAGTTTCCTATGGTATTTTCAAAATTTCATTCATAACTGAAAACGTGTTTAATAAAAAAACAGTTTTCTGACTACAATTCGTTCCAAGAACGGTTGTCAATCACCTTGAATGTTTCATTTGAATAATATAAAGACAACTTTTGCTTATAAACTCATCATAGACACCATGATCTAACATAAAGTAGATATATATATTGTCAAATGAAACATGCGTCCTGACATGATCATGATTAAGTGTTTAGTAGGGTCAATTATATGAACTATGTTTTCACTTAGTGGGTAATTGCTTTGTAAACGCTGTCAGTTGTCTATTTGTTTAACAAGTTGAATATGATCACTCTTTATCTTTACATACAGAAATAGCTGTAGCTGTCTACGGAAAGGCCAAACGCACGGTTCTTTGAGTAATTACTTTGCTATCATGGTTGTCAGGGCTGTTAACTGTTATAACTTTATCTTAAGTAGGTGTTAGAAAATAGGAATGTCGGTTAATGCATTTATTGCTTCTATTTAATATTACCGAATACCTTCCGCTAAATTCATTACGTTTCAATCCAAAGAACATCAATTTACTATAAAATTTGAATTAAGATACACAAATGTTTCTGTTTTATTATTGAACTTCAGTATTGTTTTTATATTTACGTTGTAAATTTCATGTTAAATGTTTTATCAGTGGCATTTATAGGCATCTAGTACAGATACATTCATTAGATTGTTTTTGTTAGTGGTATTAACTCCTCAATCTGATTGAAAACAAATCCGCTATCATTGCTTTACTAACAAGAATTGCACAAAGCTTCGTTCTTTTTTTCTGTTTCAAGCCGTAATGGCACATATCTTCCAAAAGATGATGATTGAAATTTCATTTGATAATGAAAGATAAAAGCAAAAGTTGTGTACCGCTGTTCAAAAGTCAGAAATTGATTGAGAGAAAACAAATCAAAGTCACAAAGTAAAGCCGTGGGAAACACATCAACTATAAAGGAGAAAAACGATCATCAGAAACTCTAAAAGAGGGACGAAAGATACCAAGGAACAGTCAAACTTACAAATCGAAAATAAACTGACAACGCCATGGTTTAAAATGAAAAATACAAACAGACAAACAAAAGTACACATGACACAACATAGAAAACCCACACAAACAAACCCCACGAACCCTAAAGTGACCAAACGACAATGCAACATACATAGACACGAACTATAATGTAGATAACAACTGCTATATTCCTGACTTGGTATAGGACATTTATATAAAAAAAAGACAATGGGGGGTTGAACCTGGTGTAGTTGTTAGACAAACCTCGCGTTTTCTAAGGCCAAACACAGTTAAAGAGCATTGAGAACCCAAAATATCAAAAGGTTGTGACAAATACGACTTACGTAATCTATGCCTTGGATAAAACATCCTTAGTTTTTCAGGTCAACATTACATGCCAGAAATACACTATAAATAAATGCCAGAATACTCAAGTGATTAATCTAATAATAAATTCCAACATGTTAACCACAGAATAACAACGAATACCTAAAACAGATTAATGAACAGTACACCAAACAACACATACAATTACGAACTTTAGAAACGCCAAAAGGAGTAACGTCACAGGTAAATTTAAAAAAAAGGATATAAATCGATAGTAGGTTTGAAATTATGTTATCTTGTGTATTTTATAACAATTAAAAGAATATTCATATGGGATTGTATAAGTTACTTTGAAACTAGCTTTACTATCCAACTGTGTCGGCCTTTCTTCTATATCAACTTTTTAGAAAACAACTTAGTCTTGTGAATATAGTTGCTTTAAACTAAAATCATACGAATGAACTGTTTTACCCTCAGTTTTAGTTTGTTACCCCGATTTTGTTTTTTGTCCATAGATTTATGAGTTTTGAACAGCGGTATACTACTGTTGCCTTTATTTACCGTTACTTTTTTATAAACTGACAACGCCATGGCTTAAAATAAAAAGACAAACAGTTAATAGTACAGAAGACGCAACATAAAAACTAAAGACTACAAACGATAAGACACAAAACAATATCAGTTCAGGATTATAAATAACACATCATAACTTAATACATGAACGCTGGATAAACAAATACCAATACACGTCTTATAGCCATGTTGATTCACACTCAGCAAAACAGTCAAGGAATAGGTCATATTTGGTTTTTAAAAGACAAGCCAAAGTTAGTTACAGTTATCAAAACAGGAAGAAGAACAGATTGTTCTCGGATGCTGGTTAGTAATTATTGGAGACATGTACATGACATGTATAAACACATTAATGTTTTTTACTTAGCAAATTATCGAAAATTGATGAAAAATTCTTATAGTTTTGAATTTATAAAAATTTACCTTCATGTGCTTTAGAAAATACAAGCTTTGAATTAAAAATAAAACGACGGTATATATAAAAAAGAAGATGTGGTATGATTGCCAATGAGACAACTATCCATAAGAGACCAAAATGACAAAGACATTAACAACAAGAGATCACCGTACGGCCGTCAACAATGAGCAAAGCCCACACCGCATAGTCAGCTATAAAGGCCCCGATAAGACAATGTAAAACAATTCCAATGAGAATACTTACGGCCTTATTTATATAAAAAAATTGAACGAAAAACAAATTTCTAACACATAAACAAACGACAACCACTGAATTACAGGCTCCTAACTTGGGACAAGCACATACATAAATAATGTGGCGGGGTTAAACATGTTAGTTGTTTACCAACCCTCCCCCTAACCTAGGACAGTGGTATAAAAGAGGGACGAAAGATACCAAAGGGACGGTCAAACTCATAAATCTAAAACAAACTGACAACGCCATGGCTAAAAATAAAAAGACAAACAGAAAAACAATAGTACACACGACACAACATTGAAAACTAAAAAAATAAACAACACGAACCCCATCAAAAACTAGGGGTGATCTCAGGTGCTCCGGAAGGGTAAGCAGATCCTGCTCCACATGTGGCACCCGTCGTGTTGCTTATGTGATTACAAATCCGGTAAATAGTCTAATTCGGTAGGTCATATTCATGAAAGGGAAGGGGATTGTAGTTACGACGTAAGGAACATATCCGATATCATTTGTGAAACGGTTATTCCATAACGGTCAACCAACTCGTGATGGCGTCCGTAAAATTTACGAAGGGATGATTTCAACTTCACCATTTGGAATTCTTGGTTTAATAACTTCCTTGTGAGCAGCAAACCTCTATCAAGAAAATCATGATAGGAAATGCAAGCACGGGAATATCGTATCAATTGGGAGATATATACCCCGTATGCAGGTGCTGCTGGAATGTTGCTACTTAGAAATGGAAAGTTCACAATTGGAAAGCTGAAATCATCTCTTTTGTCGTAAAGTTTTGTTTTCAACCGACCTTCATTGTCAATTTGTAGATGTAAGTCAAGATATGAAGCCGACTTAACTGTATCTGTAGTATCCTTTATCTCTAGTTCGATTGGATAGATGCGTTCCACATAGTCACCAAATTTTGAATTGTTTAGTGAAAGAACATCATCTATATAGCGGAAAGTAGAGTTAAAGGATATTGCTAACGTCTTATCTTTCTTCCTAAGAAGTTCCTGCATGAAGTCAGTCTCATAATAATAAAGAAACAAGTCGGCGAGTAGAGGGGCACAGTTTGTTCCCATTGGAATGCCGACAGTCTGTTGAAAAACACGTCCTCCGAACGTAACAAATATGTTGTCAATCAAGAAATCAAGCATCTTGATAATATCAGTTTCAGAGAATTTTTTGTTTGAATCAGAGTGATTCTTTACAAAGTAGGATTTATCCCTCCCTAAGACAAGATACTTGTATCTACGTTGGCCATTCTTTTTTATGAAGCAAAGTAATACCAACTCTTTTAATTTGTCTTTTAGTTTTGAATGTGGAATACTTGTGTACAGGGTAGAAAAGTCAAATGTTTTAATACTGTTACAAGATGAAAGAGAGTTAGATTGTATGTACTCTAAAAGATCTTTTGAATTTTTAAGTATCCACATCTGATTCACGCCACCTCTAGAATAGGCAGTTTCACAATAACTTTGAAGCCCGTCTTTGATTGCTGATAAAATAGATGTTAATAATTTAGAAAGAGGTTTCGTGGAGCACTTGGAAGATCCAGCAATATACCGTTGCTTGTAAGGACACTTATGTAGTTTAGGTATCCAATACAGTGATGGAAGATCCAGTTCTTCATCCTTGGTTGAAATTCCAAAGGAACATAGAACAGACCTATGATTATCCAGGATTTCCTCTTTGGTAAGTGTCGTGAGGGTATATGTTGAGTTTCCAAGTGCATTGTCAATACCTAATTCGTTTATCAAGCAGTTGATGTAGTGACTTTTACACACAAAAACGATGTTATTTGGGGCTTTATCTTCGGGGACAACAACATATTTGTCATGGAGGTCGGATAGGTGTTTTGCAACATTTGGGTCTTTAAAGATTGACGTAGTATGGGCATTGATGGACCCATTCAGTTTCTTAATTCTGATTAACAGTACAACAAAGGAACGAACTATAAACACCGGTTGAAAAAGGCTTAACTCATCAGATGGACAATAATACATGTGGACTTGGCCGGGTACTTGTACATCCCGAGAACAAAACGACACTAGGAACAGATCTGAGAGTACCCGCTGTTATCTGTCAGCTAGTTCAAAGCCACTAACAACTGTTTATTTTAAGTGTATTTTAAGTCCAAGTTTAAAAGTTTAATATTTTAAGTCCAAGTTTATTTCAAGTCCAAGTTTGTCTCTTTGAAATTTAACAAACAATAAAAAAAAAAATAATGCACGTATCTCTTTCAATCTCTGGTACAAATATTTAATAAAGAAAATCCTATGTTGTTGATACATTGATTTAGTTTCTAATGATGTAAAATAACTATAGGGTAACATAGATCCGAAAAAGCATCAATTATAAGTCTTATGTAGACGAAACACTCGTCTGGCGTACTAAATTATAATCCTGGTACCTTTGATAAGTATTGTATTTCCAAAGGCATTTTACTTCCACAGAGAGAGAAAAAACATTTCCAATACGGATAGAGAAACCCTGATTGATGGTTTCATATATGATGGTTTAAACGAGGTTAGGATATGACGCAGCTTTTTTTCAAAAGTGATGATTTTCTATAAATTGTTTAATATTGCACAGTGGTATCTTACTTTGTTTAAACCTGTTTATATACCTTTGACCTTAATTATGTATCCCTTATAAATGTTATTAACTATTAATTCAGGTATCGAAAATCAAATTCATTCGTTCATTGTGTGTTGATTTTCGTTTTTTGATTCAGTTAAGCCTTCCAATTGATATGTTATAGTGTGTTTTTCTATGTTCTGATGTTATACTATTGTTGCACAAAGGGATAAAGTTTGGTCCCTTCCTAAGTCACGAATCTGATGTTCAGTGGCTGTCGTTTGTTTATGTAGTTCATATGTCTTTCTCGTTCCTCGCTTTTATATAGATAAAACCGTTGCTTTTCCGTTTAAATGGTTTTACATTATTAATTTTTAGGACCCTTTATAACTTGCTGTTCTGTATGAGTCAAGGCTCCGTGTTTCAGACCATACCTTAACCTATAATGATTTACTTTTATGAATTGTTACGTGGATGGATATTTGTCTCATTGGCACTCATACCACTTCTTCCTATATCTATTAACTCAATAGAGTTTGAAACATTATTTAGAATAAAGTAGGTGAGATAAAGAATGAAAAATGATTCAACTAACAAAAATAAAAATATAAGGATGCTTAAATGTAAAAAGAAAGAGAAAAATGGACAATATTAATTAATGAAAAAAGGAAAAAACACAGGAATCAAGACCACCTAGCATTAGCCTTAATAAAGAGATAAAAAATACCATAACATACAGGTATTTGTTTTGATAGATGATGTTTTTTTACAATTGGATAACATTTCACAGTGGTTTTATACTTTTCTTTAATCACCGCTGTTTTTTGTTTTATTAAATATGTATTTACATTGTATCAAAGATCAAATGTATTCGTTCATTGTGTGTAAATTTGTGTTACATCTTTTTTTTTGATTGAGTCATTCCAATTGATATTTTATAGTGTGTCGATCTATGTTGTGATGTTATACTATTGTTTCATAAAAGGAAAAAGGTTTGGTACCATTAAAACGTTTAATCCCGCTGCAATTGTTTGCACCTGTCCTAATTCAGGAATCTGATGTTCAGTGGTTGTTGTCTGTATATGTCGTGCATAAGTGTAGCTCGTTCTCGTTGTTTTTTGTCTCTGTTTAAATGTTTTACACTAGTATGTTTTGGGACCTTTTATAGCTTGATGTTTGGTGTGAGCAAAAGCTCCGTGATGAAGGCCGTACCTTGATTCATAAGTTGTAACTTGGATGGGGAGTTGTCTCATTGACACTCATACCAGATCTTCCCATATCTAAGTATTGACAAGTTTCTCCAATCCCATTACGTTTATAATTAAAAACAAAACAACACTTATGTTAAGTCCGACAGTTACGTTAATTTGGAATATTGGATTAAAAAACCTGATTATCACTTGTAAAATTCATTGTTATTTAGAAGAGGTACAATTTTCATCTTGTTTGATTTATTAATCAGACACTTTGTGTCCTAACTTTGTTTCCGACGAAAATCTCCGTTTTCACATCAAAAGAACACCTTGACTGTCCTTTTGGTATCTTTCATCCCTCTTTTAATACTTCATTAAATAATTTGAAATTGTAAATTACTCATTCGATCGATTCTAAGTGAAACCAAACCAGGGAACAATCATTTTATGACGTTTAAGGTATAATGTCTTATATGTTAATTCAGTTTATTGAAACAAACGCTGGATCAAAATAACCATAATTTTGAAAACTAATGATGCATCAGTCTTTTTAATAAGTAACGATCTTGTATGACCAAAATAGACATTCAAAGATTAATTAAACACGTAATGAACATTATTTTTTCTTATTTCAAATAGCTATGATGTCAAATAAGATTGAGCAGTGAGGGTTTTACAGCTTGAGTCTTTTGTAGACGAAAAGCGCGTCTGGTGTACATACTAAATTTAGTACTGGTATCTATTATGAGTTTATTTATAATGGTATTTATTTTACAACAGTCTCGGAAGATTAGTTTTGTATAATAACATAAAACATAAAAACATACTGCACCCGATATTCATTTTAGCAATAAACATTCTCCTCCGTAATGTTTACTGTTCAGGATTACATGATTTGAAAGTCCTTGTGGTATCTTTGGACTCTCTTCTGCTCTGGTTGGTTTATTTTAATATAAAAACAAATATGTCAAAGAAAGTACTCAAAATGAGAACAGAAACGTCAAAAAAATAGTATTTGATAAGTATATATATAAACAGCTGTCTATTACTGTCGTGTGCTTGTTTAATTGCTCACAATATTAATTCATTAATGTCGAATACTTGTTTCAAACAAAGGGTACGACATTCACTGTTGCATAAATATTTTGCTTATCATTTTTTAATATAAACTTTCGTCAAGTGAAATAATTTAGCCATTCAACTTGATCTGATAGCAAGCATTAATTAACATGATAAAGTTTAATTTAATTTTTTTTTTTATTTATTTATACTTTTCTGAACTAAAAAAAGGTTTTGATTAAAGTAAGATGAAATTTTAAAATTTTAAAACGGTTGACTGTTTTTTACAAATTCAAATGGCAAAGTTTTACTATAAAACAGGAGAACATAAATTTTCGGGTACAATAAATTCCTTTAGAGTATCAAAATCGTCATGAATCTTCAGCTATTGATAATAAACTTATTATAGAAACCAGGATTGAAATGTTGTATATGCACCAGACGCGCGTTTCGTCTACAAAATACGCATCATTGACGCTCGAATCAAACAATGTTTAAAAGGCCATTTCAACTACAAAGTTGAAGAGCACAGGACCAAAAATTCAAAATTGCCAAATACAGCTGAGGTTATCTATTGCTGAGGTAGAAAAGCCTTAGAATTTCAGTTATGTTTTACAATTATGACCATATCAATGATAATTCATGTCAACACAGAAGATTTATTATTCTCATCCCGTAAACTAATAAGTTGTTATTTTCCTTATTCAATAGTAATAGCTTATTCTTACAGAACACATTTAATACAACAAAGCATCGAAGAACTGTTAAAATCAACTTTAATTACAAATGTACAGACAAAGTAGAATACAGAAAACATGTGTCTTTTAATAACATGCTCCACATGGTATTTGTTGGTAATTTTTTATCAATGTCACGATCCAGTAAACTAAGGAATTTATGGGATCAACAATCACTGTTTGAAATAAAAATTATCGATAATACCATATAGATTTGTCATTTCAATTCAAAATGAACCTGCAGGACCTACTTTAGTATATATGCATGGATGGTTAACTAACTTCGATAATATTTATTTATCAAAAACACGTTTAATATTACTGTAAGACAAATTTGACCTTTATAACATCTTACTCTGTATGTTCATTTGTAAACATATGTGAACAGCAGTATGTAAATACACAATCGTTCGCTTGCAATATATTAACAAACAATAGATATAATATATTATCTAATATATTTGCAGTGTTTAGAGATACAGAACCCGTGATTGGATTATAATCTATGGCATGCAAAAAAAATATTCCAGAGACTATTTGTTGCATGCCGACGAAGGAGACTTTATGACTACTTCTTTAAACATTTCAAAAACTTCAAACCTTTCCATCTTTTCAGTTCTGGAATAAGCTATATACCTTCCTTCCAGATGCTATTTAGTAATGAAAGATAGAAGTGGTGTCAAATTTTTATAATATTTCATTTTACGGCTAAAAATTTTCAAGCAAAAAGAAAGACCAACTCCCCTCGTCTATGTTCAGGTAAACTAATTACTAGTAAACATAAAATTATGTTCATTGTTTTATTTATACCTTCTTTCTGTATTCTTATACCAGTTTTGTTTCCGAATTTTATAAGTTGCTTCTCTCGGAGATCGGCATGTTGTTATTTTATTTTAAATACTAATTAAATTGTATTTTTGTATTTTTATATTATTTTCATTATAAAATACTATCTTCACTAATATCATGATGAAATGTTTTAATTAGAAAAAAAAATGAAAAAGTTTTAATATTGCACAACAATAAGCATAAAGTACATTGCCACAAGCATTTTATCTCATAACTAAGTAGTATTTGTTATTTTTGTAGCAATAATTTCAATTATTTATTGATTTAATCTAATACCTCAAGCGTGTATGCTTATTTTAATAAAGTCTCTTTGATTTTTATTAGCCGTAATGAATTGGAATATAATACCTGCGGTACAAAAGAATAAATTGTTTACATAATAACTATAAAGGTGGTAACAATAAATGTACTTGTTACATATTTCCTGTTCTTCACATTTTTTGTTTCTAAAATGTCCATTATTGTGACACAGTCGAAAAAAAAGGCAACAGTAGTATTCTTGTTCAATTGTCATTAATCGATTGAGAGAAAATAAACACGATTACATACTTAAACCAAGGGAACATATCAACTACAACAGAAAGGCTATACATACTTAAACCAAGGACACATATCAACTACAACAGAAAGGCTATACATACTTCAACCAAGGGCACTTATCAACTACAAGAGAAAGGCTATACATACTTCAACCAAGGGAACATATCAACTACAAGAGAAAGGCTATACATAATTAAACCAAGGGCACATACCAACTACAAGAGAAAGGCTATACATACTTAAACCAAGGGGACATATCAACTACAAGAGATAGAGAAAATAAACCAAGGGAACATATCAACTACAAGAGAAAGGCTATACGTACTTAAACCAAGGGCACATATCAACTACGAGAGAAAGGCTATACATACTTAAACCAAGGGCACATATCAACTACAACAGAAAGGATATACATACTTAAACCAAGGGCACATATCAACTACAAGAGAAAGGCTATACATACTTCCACCAAGGACACATATAAACTACAAGAGAAAGGCTATACACACTTAAACCAAGGGGACATATCAACTACAAGAGATAGAGAAAATAAACCAAGGGAGCATATCAACTACAAGAGAAAGGCTATACATACTTAAACCAAGGGCACGTATCAACTACAAGAGATAGAGAAAATAAACCAAGGGAGCATATCAACTACAAGAGAAAGGCTATACATACTTAAACCAAGGGCACGTATCAACTACAAGAGAAAGGCTATACGTACTTAAACCATGGGAACATATCAACTGCAGGAGAAAGGCTATACATACTTAAACCTAGGGAACATATCAACTACAGGAGAAAGGCTATACATACCTAAACAAAAAGGAATATCCAAATGCATAAGTTTAAAAACTGATAATACCATTGTAAAAAACAATAACAACAAATAAAAAGACAACCAGTAGTACACGAAACACGACACAAAAATAGTTAATACTTAGTAATACGAAACGAACCAAGTCGATATCAGGTGCTCCGTAAAACCTTTATAATGATGCTACATGTATGAGAACCAGTAACACCATTTGTCCTATTAATTCGTTAATCTAATCTTGTTTTGTTGATTTTTCTAATTAGTTTTCAAAGGTACTAGGATTATAATTTAGTACGCCAGACGCGCGTGTCGTCTACATAAGACTCATCAGTGAAGCTCATATCAAAATATTTATACACGGCTAAGGTAATATATGCCTGGAATAAGAAAATCCTTCGTTTTTTCGAAAGAAAAAAAAGAAATTGTTTTGTAAACAGGAAATTTATAAAAATGACCACATCATTGATATTCATGTCAACACCGAAAACGTATGCTTTTGTATAGTTTTAAATATTGTAGTATTTGATAAATCAAGTATATGTAATCTGTTGGATTTATAAAGTATCTGTGTATTGCTATACACAGTTGAGTGTCTATCAACGTCCGGACTACTTCTGACACTTGTGCTAAGGTCATTTTGTACTTAACAATCAAATAAACTGTTAATTTGTGTATGTGATAATGGATCGCTTCAACCACGTTAGCTGTTATACAACTAAAATTGATAAAAGGATATACGTTATGTGTTACAATTATTGAACCAATACTTGAACAAAACAATATACATATATAAAAAAGAAGATTGCCAATGAGACAACTCTTCACAAGAGACCAAAATGATACAAAAATCAACAACTATAGGTCACCTTACGATTTTGTTCATGTTTTATAGTAAACAGTTACCATAATCCAATCCACAGTAACTCAAACAGTAATCATAATCCGGTCTATAGTAGTTACTAACTCTTATTTGACATCTCTGATTTACGGGTATCACAAATGGAGCAGAATCTGTTTACCCATCATAAACAAATACGATAAACCCTTCATATAAACGGGCTCATACTAGTCAGACATTTACTTTTTTGGTGTTGAGTTTGAACTTTTGTTGTTGCTGTCGTTGTTTGTTTGTCGTTTACTTATGAGCCTTACTATCCTATTGGTGTCCTCTGTCTCATTTTAAAAAGCAAAGTGTATAGACCTCTTTGTATTAAACAAAACACAATAATGTTATTACTGTTCTTTTGTATATTAAATTCATATTGTTCCTTCAATATATTGGGTTTTAACAAAAGTTGTTGATAAAACCACCAACAATATGTGTAAAGCTAAACACCACTGGATGATTTTGTTGTATTTAAACATATCACTTTCCTTAAACTAGACATGTATTTACTTGTGTTTTGTTCATGTGATTTTACAGAACGTTTAGCAGACTTGATTTATAGATAATTGAACTAAATGCAACAAAGTTACTTTTACCACCTATAAATAAATTCACCATAAGTATAGCTTACAATTTCAATTCATAATATAAAACCAATTCGGCGTATCTGATTAAGCCCTTTTTTCATAAAGCACCTACTGCTGCAGTGTATTACATATAACTGGATTTCGAATATTTATGTCAAAGCATTCATGATACAGGTACATCTTATAGCACTTTGGACATACTTTACTCATAACCTATATTATATTTTTATATATGTATGCAATAGCAATGAGTCGTTCACACTGTTCGTGGATTGTTAGTCCTCGATGAAACTATCAGCTCTTAGTTAGTGCTTCTGAACCGATATAAATTATCACGTATTCTTTTGTTAAAACACTAAAATTCTAACTCCCTCATGCAAATTTTAGCTATGATATATTTGACTATTCTGTTATGGTCCTTTTTAGTCATTAAAATCCGTACATTGCAAGAAATATACGTTTCTAATGTAGGTTGATCAAGAAAAATGGTTTAATTGCAAGAATGTATCAGTTATTTACTTAATACATTTATTCCTTCTGTATATCAGGACGTATCATAATTTCATATATATTTTGCAGAGAAGTTTTCACAAAGTTACAGCAAATATACGGTAAAAATGATAATTGTACCGGGTATATTCATGCATGTAGTTATGTAAGACAGTTCACAGCCAGGACAATAATTAGGGTACACTTTCAAAAAATGCCAGATATAGAAACTATTTATTCATCTCTTACCAATATGCTTCAGCAATCAAATAATTCTCATCAACTTTGGTAAACATTTTATTAACCTAAACTCAAAACCATTATTGGAACTAGTTGCATGTGAATAATTAATAACATTCGAAAAGACGTTCGATCCCCTTGACGAGACTAACCTGAAACGATCTGCCAACGCGAGTTCAATTAAAACACGTGATCGAATAACAATAGACGTTTCACAATCATAAACAAGGTTTAATACACCATGCATTTGTTAAGACGTAATTGAAATCATATGCATATGTGCATTGGAAACACGTGGAATAGAATGCTAGGTTTTTGGTATCAAGGACAAAGACAATTGCATTCGGACATATTACAATAGTCTGTGCATAAATAATTTTGTTAATATTAGAAAACCTAAACAAACAATGCTGTTTTTGTTGTATTTTCGTATGAAAGAACCACATTTTACTAATAGTAATATGTTGTCACGGATGTGCGATACCATATGGATTGTACCAAACCAAAGGAATAAGGAGCGGAAAAAGAATGCTTTAGAAATATAAACCAAATCAATTGTCTATTATCAAACAGATGTCCACCTTTTGATTAAGTACACATGTTTTTTGTATAACCTGCTTCTTATAAAGTATGTCAACTTAATATATCTAATATGAAATCAAAACTATGAGAAAAAAGTAAAATTATTATTTAAATTCAGATAGGGCCTCGTCTTTAATTTTTTTTAATAACTTTTTCAAATTAACTTGGATGTTCATCAACCTTTGCAGCTATTTTATGTTTATATTAAGCCTACTGAATCACAAGTCGTTATGTAATTTGTAGTATTACTGACAAATTTAAGAATTAAATTGATGTAGGTAAAAAAAAAAAGCTAAAATGTGCAGTTCAGACAAAATTCAGATAGTACACTTTAGATTATTTCAAAGCAACTCGGATTTTCATTCAAATCTCTAGCTATCTTTATTATATATTATTCTTACAAAAAACAGGTAATTTGGAAATTTAGTTTATTGCTGTCAAATCTAAATATTTGAATTATAGGTATCTATCTGAATCTTGTCAAAACTGAAAATGTTATTACCTATTTTAAACACCAACATAAAAAACAACCTTGGTTTTTGTATGAGAACTATATAATAAAGATAGCTGAAAAGTGTCATAACGATCCAAGCTGATTTGAAAAATTTATGAAATCTTAAAAAAGACATCTTTTTTTAATTTAATATCATGAACTTTCATTACAATCCTTGATAACCTTTTGAAAAAGGAAATGTGTTCCAAAGTTACAGTTAAAATTTATTTTAATCAAATCTTAAAATATTTTTTTGTCAATTTTATGACATGGAACTTTACATGGTTTAATTACATCAGTCCAAGTGATTTTTACAGGTAAAAAGAAAACTCGTGTATTATTTATCTAGTGAATTCAAAAAGCCTTGCGATTTAGATTTAACAAGATGTTGCAACTTTGAATGAACGTTATTTAGAATTTAAAACTCTCTGGTAGATGTGATCTTTTTAATAAGTTTGCCACAAGCAGGAGATTTTGCTATATAAATCACCATAAATCAGAAGACCTATTTTGATAGTTTCTTTAATGTTTCATACCTTTTTGATATATTTATATAATATATATCAAAAAGGAATAAAACATCAAAGGAATAATATTTTATATATACTTTTTCCCAAATCATAAGGAAAGATATATTTCTAATATCGTAGCTTTTTGACCTAGATTAATTTAATTTTTAAATTTGACAGCAAAACACCAAACTAAATAACAACCTAGGTTTCAGTAAGATCAATATATTACAAAGATAGATGCAGAGTTTGATAAAAATATAAGTTAATTTGAAAAAGTTATGAAAGTTATAAATTGTACTATCTCTATTTTGTATAAACTGCAAATCCTAGCTTCTTTTACCTAGACTAAATTAACTCTTAAATTTGACAGACATACACCAAACTTCATAACAATCTGGGATTCAGTAAGATTCATACATCACCAAGGTAGCTGTATAGTTTGAGGAAAATCAAAGTTGATTTGAAAAAAAAATATTAAAAAAAATAAAGTGTACTATCTGAATATAGTTCGAACTGCAAATTCTAGTTCTTTTGACCTAGATTAATTTGATTCTTAAATTTAACAGTAATACAACAAAAACCCAAATAACCTAGGATTCATTAACCTTAATATATATATATATATCTAAGATAGCTGCATAGTTTGATGAAAATCAAAGTTGATCTGAAAAATTTACAAAAAAAAATTAAAGATGCCTATCTGAATTTATATAATATTTTTTCTTTGTACCTATTGTAAAATTAAATTCTTTCATTTCACAGCAATAAATTAAACTACCAAATAAGCTTGAACTTTGTAAGGTAAGTATTTAATTTAGTTAGATTGGCTGATTTACACCAGTCAAAACTAAATTTGAATGTCACGAGGAGTCGAAACAGGTCGAGACAGGTTGCAACTGTGTCGAGACTAGTCGAGACAGGTTGAGAATAATCGAGACATGTCGAAACAGGTCGAGCCTTGGTCAAGACCATTTCAGACTACACAAAGATCATCAAATAATGAATCAGACTAATTAAGTAAAGTCGAGACCTAGTCGAGTACACTTAAGTACATTTAAGTACAGTCGAGACAATGTCGAGACTAGTCGAGTAAAATATGTGCTTGATTTTACTGGTCGAGCACAAAAACTGGTCAATTCAGACTCTGAGCAGTTTGTAGTGTTTTGAAATCATCAGAATAAGATAATTTTGAATTTTTCGTAATATTATTTGACTGTATAACTTTTAGTATGTAAATACTTACCAAAAAAGCACAAAGAAAACACTGTGGAATATGCACAAACAAGAACTACTTTGGTGAACATATCATCGAAGAAAAAACTAGTTTGAACACTACTTGAAGTCCCATTGACATAATCTCCACTTATGCTTCCGTTTGCTTCCATTTTGTCAGATTAAAAAGATTCCATATGGTATATAAAAAGTTTTAAAAGTACACGAATTCCAACTGAACTAATAATCATGATACACGAAACATAGTTATATTTATAAAACATTTTAAGTTAAATATCTGCCATATGATACACAATAAGATAAAATCAATCGGAAACATTCACCTTTATAGAAATTAATAAATGTTCACTTCATTTGCGTTGACACCTTCAGCCTGAAGAATCGTATCAACATCATGTTTGTAGTGCTAAACAACTGCCCTCTTTAGCGAATGTATCGATTCTCCTACATTCATATATTTTATGATTTAATGCGCTTTTATGTCCCATTCTATTATTTTTCACGTTTCTTTGTCAATCTTCCTTAATTACTAGTGACGTCCGGAGATACATGCAGTATTTATAAAGCATCTTTGTACTAGTATATATACATATATATTATATGCATTCTCTGCAGTAATATCAGTTGTATGTTGGACAAGTTTAAGTTTAGGACAAAGATCAACTTTAGAAATCTCACGAACATTATAATCAAACATTTAATAAAAAAAACACAAATAACTTTAATTTTCGATCGGCATTCAATCAGTGTAGCTGTGCTTTCTCTCCATCAAAAAGTTTGTATATAGGTTGAGAAATTGTTCTTTTAACTTATTGCTTTTTATCAAATATGAGATTATTTGTTGTTAATTCAGTAACTGATCGAGTTATTTATCTTGTTTTATTGTTGTCACATTGATTACAACCCTATTACGTTCCTAACTATTGTTTGCTTTCTCATTATTGTGTATTACAACCAGAAGAACTTGGTTTTGATTATTTTTAATTAAGAACCGATTCTTGACTTGTACAGGGCAGAAATACATGACATTCCTATAATGTTAATTTGTATCTACGTACTCTCAATCAAGGTCAAAAATAAAGGCAACAGTAGTATACCGCTGTTCAAAACTCATAAATCCAGGGACAAAAAACAAAATCGGGGTAACAAACTTAAAACGAGGGAACCGCATTAAATATAAGAGGAGAACAACGACATAACACCGAAACGTAACACACACAGAAACGGACCAAGCATCATACAAAACACCACGAGAATAACAAATATAACATGAAAACCAAATACATAAATTAGGGATACACAAGTACCGTGCCACGTCTGATCTCAATATCTCAAAAATAAAAGAAAACACAAACGACTCAACGTTAAAATGCAACACACACAGAAACGAACAATAATATAACAATGGCCATCTTCCTGACTTGGTACAGGACACTTTTAAAGGGGAACAAAAGTGGTGGGTTGAACCTGGTTTTGTGGCATGCCAAACCTCGTACTTTAATGGCAAAGTTAAATATAACATTGAAATGACAACATAATATTACAGGACTATAAAATGTCATGTTCATGATTCTAATAGGTAGGTATAATTGATCAAACTTCAACGGTGGTTTGATAACAAAGACAGTCACACACTAAGATAATTTATGAAATGTATTGTTATTATTTAACGCTCTCTTTGGTTCAAAGTCAATATAACGTTTATACGTGCGTATATATAGAAAAGTTACTTTAAAAGTACTTTACTTAGGAATTTGTTTAGAATAATCTACTTTCACTACTATCAATCACGATAAGATGATGTATTCCTTCGTGAATTAATTTAGTATGATATAAAGGAGATAAAAGACGGTGAATAAAAAAGGTTCATATAAATTCTTCCACTGCACTTCTAACGAAAAAAAATAGTTTTCGATGAAAATCATTTCGTAACTTTTGATGGTAGTAAGGATTTTTAACCATTTGAATCATTATTGGGCAAACGTGTGGGCATCGGTTAAAACAAAAAAAAAAGAAAACAGGGAAAGAAGGAAAAATATTCAAAACAACAGACGAAGAACAGTTGGTTCAATAACATTCTTATAAGCAGAAACATTCTATCAATAAAATCAAGTAGGATAACGCAAGCTCTTAAATATCGTATAAATAAAACCAAAAATGTATACAACATATGCAGGTTCTGCTCGAAATGTCAATGTTTAAATCCACCAATTTTCTACATAAAAAAATGCCTGTACCAAGACAAGACGGTTACAGTTGTTATACATTCGTTTGATGTATGAAAGCGTTTGATTTTGCTATTTGATTAGGAAATTTTCTTTTTGAGTTACCTCGGAGTTCAGTATTTTTGAGATTTTTCTTTTTTCTCTTCATAAACACGGACAGTTTACAATCGAGAAGCGGAAATTATCTTTTGTGTCGTCAAGTTTGATTCTGAAACGAAAATTATCAAAAACAAAATAAATGAATTTCGGGCGTGGGGAAGGAAAATATGTGTAATCCTTTCAGTGCTTTTTCATAACTTGGTCAAATGTGTTGCTGATTTTTATCAAAATGCGACCTCCCTCTCTGTGATTATTTTATAGAAATTGTCTCTAAAGAAGTAGATAGCAAACACATCGAATAAATTTGGTTATTATGATTATGATGCCTTTATTTATAATGCAAACGTTGAAATGCTATTTATAGAAACACTGCTGCTGCATAGTTGACCTTAACATTTATTTTAAGATGGTGTAATCATTTTACTTTCGTTACATTGATAATTTATTGGCGTTCACCTTTTTTTCTGGTATACGACAGCTGGTATATATTTCGTCGATAGAGAAGCAAAGATATATTTTGTAAAATGACAATGGCAATGAAATCTTGCTTTATTCACTATCAGGGGTTCCATTAATGATAAACAACTAAAATTAAAAATGGATATTGGGGATTATTTTATTTTTATGTTAACATTTTTTGCATCAATTGTTAGATGCAGTTAAATCAAATATTGAATCATTTGCCAAAAAACTGAACTGTTTTGTATTCTGATCAAAACTTTTGAGATAAAAATTTTCAAGATACATGCACATATTTCTTTTTACTTTAAACTTATTTTTGTTCATTTCATTTGTGGTCATGTTCATCATTTAATACGATTTTGTTTTATAGCGCTAAACCTCTCACTTGTATGGCGGTCGCGTCAAATTCCATTATATTTACAAGATTCCACTTCATCTTGAGGATTTTTCTTAATTTAGTTTGACCAGAAATGCCCTTAACCAAGTCATTCAAAACTAAATATGTATAGTGACTGAAACAGGTAAACAGATATGACAAAAAGCAGAAGAAACTTAAACAAAAGGCAAATGCATCTGAGGCCAACTGTGCCTGAGGAATTAGAACCATATTTTCCTTTTAATTTCTAAATTTGTAAATGGGCAATTCAAAATTGCTATGTTATAAATTATGTATATGATAAAGCAGTGGCTACTGATATGACGATTAACAACAGTAAACAAACAATAACATAAAGATGCATAGATGTTCATCGTTGTACCTGTTTCATAACAAAATATACTAGAAACTTTTATTTTAATTTTCATTCTGAGCTAATTCATCCCTTTTTGTAAAATAACTATAATAATTCTTGTTATTTATATGACAGCCAAATTATCAATAAGTCGATTAGCAACTTATTTACAAAAAGTAAGTCGAAGGATGTGTTTAGATTTGATACAGGTATGATATAAGTCCTAAGATGACCAAAACTCTCAATACAGTCAAACAATGCTGTCCTAATTGGCTATCTTGATAGAAAGGTGAAAACCATATCTTTCAAACACCTTAATGTAATTGATACCCTTTATACCGACGCTAATATTTATTAATTCATCAATGCACAGACACGTATAATTGAATGCACTGTTGAGAAAATATATCTTACACAGATATTCTTACAAATATAAAATTGTCTCGCGATTACAAACAATAACATCGTCACAAATAATGTCCGTCATATTCTTATATTATAAACTAAAGTGACAAGTAAACGATAAATTCCTGGTATGTTCTCATTAAACATGTGAGTTTTGACTTTTATAATCCGTAATAAATTGCAATAAGCGGTACACACAAATTATTGTAATTACATTATAAATTATGTAAGCAATAACCATTTGTAACAGATTTTTATGTCTAATAATTATTTGTCGAATTTCTTGTATCGTTCGAATATGTATATTCAAACTTTTAATGCCGTTCACAACAAAAATCAACTTAACTCATATACCATGCTAATAATTTCGTTAGAAATGATAACATTCCATCGGCGGTGCTTGAAATAAAACTGGCGGAAGGATTTATCAGTAAATTTACAGAAAACAAACCTACCAATATATGTTACGTGCTAATAAAAATGCCGACTACTAGGCTGCCCAGTCAAGTTCAAACGTGATTTCGAAAAATGAAAACTGGTAACACTTAGTTTCATGAAACCATAATATTTGTTTGAATTTTTTGATTTATTTTTTTTTTTAAATTAAACTGTGGGGAAAATGTCAGATATCGCTAGATGTTTTACATTAGTATTTTTTAACATTCACCGCAGGTGTACTTTTTGAAATGTGAATCGTCACTACTGTATAAAGACAAATCTAATATGTTCAAGTACTAAAACAGTGTTTTTGTTGGCATTGATGACAAACCGCATCACTGCCATTAAATTGAAGAACTCTATCAAAAGATAGTTAAAGATCAGTCGACATCTGCAATCATATTTTAGTTATACAAGGCAGAAGATAACTCACAAATAAACAATATTTTTACGACCACTTCAGTTTTGAAATGATTTTGTATATTTGAACTGAAAATAGCATCAAACCGTAGTTCTTCGAAGTCGATAAACAATCTATAATCTTTAACTCAGAACTCAAATAGGATCTAGTCATATGTAAATAACCAAATATCCTGTCAACAAATTATGGATCTATCGGAACAGATTTATTCAAAATTATTTGTCATCGCTTACATTAAACCCTTCATTGATGCATTATAGAAGATTAAGAATCTTAAATTGGAATTTATATGGAACCAGTTTAGAAATAATTAGTATATAATTCCTTGACTTGGATTCCTCTTTTTCTTTAGGCTTATTTTATTCATCACCAAAACGGAAATAGAGGTAAGTATAGTTTTGCCTTGGGAATAGGTCGGAAAATCCGGTTTTTTAATTTCCTGCAAATGACTTGCACTTTGTCTTAGTTTTTATATTCCGATACAAAAACTTGCGTTAGAAAACGGGCAAGACTCTTATTCAGATTTATGTCCAAATACATAAACACCATGTGTTGACTTGCATTCAGAATTATAGACACTAAGACTTTTGTATCTTAATAATTAAGGACAACATATCCAATGTCTCGTGTAGGAAGAGTTCCACGCTGTATGCACGCAAAATGATGCACGTTAAATGGTCTCTGGAATACAAAACCTTTAGGCCGGATCAAAAATTGCATGCACTTTTATCATGTCAAATACCTATTTACTGATCGACCTACTGTTCTTGTGATCTAAAATATTCGTGAAACATTGGTTACTGGTCGGCAGCAAATATAAAGTTAATTAAATATCTTCAAATATTTGAATTAAAAACTGCAACAACTTGACCATTTATGTTAAATGACTTTATAACAAATATTAAAAATAAAGAAAAACATCAAGAAAAAAACAACCTTGTTTTTCTCGTCAGATTTTTAGTAAAGTCGGTTATTTCTTTCTTTTTCTTTTCTTTTCTTATCTTTTCATTTCTTATAGTTTAAGGTCAGCTTTTGTTATTAAAAGAGGCGAATGATACAAAAAGAACGAAAAAACTCAGGAATTGAAGAAAAACATCAAATAAATGTCAACAGATACAAATCGATGAAAGAACGAAGATTTTATGAAACAATATCAGAAGTAGCATAATAAACAATAAATGAATAATGAAAAGTAAGTATTAGTCACAATTACAGTTATAAGATATAAAGTATACCATTAGTTTAGTTGGCATATAAAACGAAATAAATGAACACTTACCAAAAACACACAAGGCAAAGACAGTTGAATAAGCACATATGAAAACTACTTTCGTAAACATATCGTCAAAAAAACTAGTTGGAACACTGCTTGAAGTCCCATTGAAAGAATCTCCATAAATGCTTTCATTTTCTGCCATGCTTTCCGTAAATTTAATTCTTCCTAGGAATATTAAAAAGTTTACAAAATACACAAATTCCAACTAAAACAATTATTGAAATACATTAAACACATAGTTGCTAAATATAATACAGCGTAAGTTAAAATCTACCATATGATACACAATACTATACAATAAATCGGATAAATTCACCACTCGGCAAAAACTTTTAAAGTAATAAATGTTCACTTCATTGACGTTGACAACTATAGTCTAAGGAATCTTATTAACATCTTGTTACCAGCGCTAAACAACTGCCCTCTTTAGCTAAGGTATCGATTTTACTACATTAATATATTTTATAATTTAATGCGCTTTTAAGTCATATTCTATTATTTTTTTCGTTTTTCAGATAGTTTTTCCTAATTACTAGCGATATTTAGAGATAAATACAATATTCATTAAGCATCTTTCTAAATAGATATTTGTATACGTTTTTGTCTTAATAACCTTGCATAATTTAAGTTTCATCTTAACAAATTGCTCAATAGATCGGTATGGAAAAAAAAACAATCAAATTATATATAGACAATTAACACCAAGCAAATATGAAAAGTTATAAATAAATCACGTTCTTCCAGAATAAAGTATCAATCATTTCTTTAAACATCCTGTTGAAATAACATGAATTTGTAAAGGTGTGTCGACCGGTTGACAGCAAAAGGTTGTTATCAGGATTCCTGTATTTAGTATTTCTATTGATTAAAAAGTTATTGTTTGTTTTGTATTAATTTTGAATAGGCTAATGATGTTTTTGCTCGCTACCTTTAGCGTTCCAATCTTTTCTTCTCTTCATTACTAATTGCATGCAAGTCATTTATCAATTTTGAAGGAGCAAAGGCATTATGCGTGTAATGGCCCTTCAAAGACTACCAAATTGTATGGATATTCAAATTGCCGCAGGACAGACAGTTGAGTATAATTGCTTACCTTTACTGTATTTGAACACTGATATATTTTATTTTGCATTGACAATCTACATATTCATATTCAGACTTGTCAGTGCCCTACCGATGGAATATTTTTCTCTACGGGACCTCTGTCTTCCTAGCAAAAGACATTTCCCTTTGACAGCTAACAGTGTTTAAAGTGGCTTTACACACCAATCAATCAAACACATACAACCGTCATTTTATTTACTTTCGCGAGTAGAAAGATAATTTGAAAAATATTTGTCGCAAATATGTAACGATTGGATCTTTCCCGATGTATCTATATCAAATGAATTTGAAATTAAACGCCGCTAATTCGGATAAAAAGGGCCAAATGCAAAATAAATTATCCACCAAAAGAAGATTATTTATAGAATATTTGATCGAATTTGTAAGGACAATTCAACGTGTTACTGTTATGAGAGCAAGTATCAATACGTTTTCGTGTATATCAACCAGTTATACACTTGACAAAACTTTTGTGGAAACAGTGATTAAACACCAACAGTAATAATTTAGTTCTTATGTTTAGTCTTAACCAGACTCATCACCGTTACAAGAGACAAAACAAGTTTGAAAGCAAAACCAAACACGATGTTGAAGATAACTTAAAGCCCCAAAAATCTGAAAAGTCCACATTCCGAAAAAGGACATGTATGCAAATCCGGAGTGTTTAGGTGTATTTGAATAAAATAAGAAAAATACTGACCTCGAGGAAAATTCAAAACGGAAAGTCCCTATTCAGATGGCAAAATCAAATGATAAAACGCATCAAACAAATGGACAACAACTGTCATATTCCTGACTTGGTACAAGTATTTTCAAATGTAGAAAAGGGTTGATTGAACCTGAATTTATAGCGCTAACATCTTACTTGTATGACAGTCGCATCAAATTCCAATATATTATGTGCATTAAACTAGTATAGTTTTCCCCTTTTTCAAATAATTATCAAAGGTAGCAGGCAAAACGAGAGAGAAAACCTCAGTTACAAAGTCATCGAAGGACGAAAGCCGGTAGACGTTCTCGACTTTAAAGGACATTGGTAATTTGTTTTCTTGGGAAACGTCAGTGAAGAATAATAGCGTAGTCTTTCTAAAACAAAATTACTTAGAAGACAATATCAATCAAAATCAAAGCCTTGCTTGAATGTTGCTACATAGATATAGAAATTTCCAAATTTGGAAGAAAAAATCATTTCTTTTGTCGATAAAGATTGTTTTCAACCTAGCCTTCTTGATGGAATAAATGCGTTCATTGTAGTCATTAAAATGTAGATGATTGTTTGAAAGGATATCTTCTATACATCAAATGACAGTGCTACTATGTAGATTCTTCTATACATCAAATGATAGTGCTACTATGTAGATTCTTCTATACATCAGATGATAGTGCTGCTATGTAGATTCTTCTATACATCAGATGATAGTGCTACTATGTAGATTTTTCTATACATCAGATGATAGTGCTTCTATGTAGATTCTTCTATACATCAGATGATAGTGCTACTATGTAGATTCTTCTATACATCAGATGATAGTGCTACTATGTAGATTCTTCTATACATCAGATGATAGTGCTACTATGTAGATTCTTCTATACATCAAATGATAGTGCTACTATGTAGATTCTTCTATACAACAAATGATAGTGCTACTATGTAGATTCTTCTATACATCAAATGATAGTGCTACTATGTAGATTCTTCTATACATCAAATGATAGTGCTACTATGTAGATTCTTCTATACATTAGATGATAGTGCTACTATGTAGATTCTTCTATACATCAGATGATAGTGATAATATGTAGATTCTTCTATACATCAGATGATAGTGCTACTATGTAGATTCTTCTATACATCAGATGATAGTGCTACTATGTAGATTCTTCTATACATCAAATGATAGTGCTACTATGTAGATTCTTCTATACATCAAATGATAGTGCTACTATGTAGATTCTTCTATACATTAGATGATAGTGCTACTATGTAGATTCTCCTATACATCAAATGATAGTGCTACTATGTAGATTCTCCTATAAATCAAATGATAGTGCTACTATGTAGATTCTTCTATACATCAGATGAGAGTGCTACTATGTAGATTCTTCTATACATCAGATGATAGTGCTACTATGTAGATTCTTCTATACATCAAATGATAGTGCTACTATGTAGATTCTTCTATACATCAAATGATAGTGTGAAAGGATATCTTCTACACATCAAATGATAGTGCTACTATGTATATTCTTCTTAGTTTAACAAATTGTTAAGGAAATGTTCCGGATTATAACTGTTTTGTTTTTCATTCGTGCCGTTGGTTGATATTGTATAATGTTTGATATTAATTAAGGAATGACTGTAATATTTTTTCTGTCTATCAAGAAATAACATTAAAAATTTGGTGCACACTGAATAACGCGCGTAGCGGGTTATTTAACAGTGTGCGCCACATTTTTTATGTTATTTCGAATAGACAGAAAAAATATTACAGTTATTTCTTATAATTTAATTCTAAATTCCATTTTAAACCGTAGAAAACTATAAAAAAAATGTTGATGATGTCACGGTCACATGACTAAATTATGTCTATGGGCTCATAACAAAATAACGTCAGCCAATCAGAAGACGCGTTACATCCAAAATTAAATTATTACTAAATCAGCAAGTAACTTTTTTGTTTTTACCACAATATGATGAATTGTATCATAAACGGATTGTGTAAAAGGGATTCATGTTAATTTGACTGGATGATATACTAGTAAACGGATTGTGTAATAGGGATTTATTATCCGGTTGTAGTATTAGAAAACAGAAAGATGGCAGTTTTCCACTCATAACAAACACGGAAATGGCTGATTTCATTTATGACCGGATTATCCTATTCCTCGAGTGTCTTTCCGTTAGGTGAGACTGTATATGTGCAGAAGGAAGAACAGAAGACTTTTACATTTTCACAAAGTTTCTATAGAGCAAAAATTCAGTTAAATGATGCAACGGAAAAAGAAAAATAAAAAGCATCTAACTTTATAAATAAATGAACTATGACGTAACGTTTTCAGTATCATCTCGTTTTGCAGTATATTTAGACTAGGCATTATACTACCGTTTTGAACCCTTCTTTGCTTAAGTTTCATTATCACAATAAGTTTATATATTTTAAACCATTCAATTATCATACACATTATCTGTCAAGGTGATGTTTCGAATATGTTGTTGGTCCGTGTATCACTTTATTAACATTGTCAACAGTTATAGTAGCATTGGATGCTTTTGATACCAATTTCGGATATGAACAAAATTGTGCAGCAAGTTGTTGTTCATGAGTTTCGACGCTACTTATTTGAAAGGTCAATAAGTTTACATATAAATAAAATGAGCTTGAATCGTCTGCTTTTTTTCCAAACTTACAAAACCCTTGAACAGATGAAGGATTATCAAGCAAGATAAAGGTCCTTGCCACTTCAAATCTACTGATGAACTTGGTGTCGCATTACAGGCCAACTGCACAAACTGGTGTTTTCAGCTGATTTTCGTAATTGAGATGAAAACATATTATCGTTCCCTGTGACCTTTCATGCTCTTAGAATGTAATTGCTAAAACGACGCAGTAGGACGCAGAAACAACAACGAATGATATGGAATGCGCTATCTATATATTAATTTTTTTAAAGCCTGCAGTTTCACGATATTTCTTTACATTTACAAAGTAATTATTTTATTTATTTGAATATCGCTGGTATTTTCTTTGATATATACAGATGCCCTGTTTGTTCCTGTTGCTTACATGAAACAAAACTAATGAAAATCAATCAAATAGGTACATTAACTTCAAAATAAATCTTTATTGTAGTGATCTGTTTATGTTATAGTTGTACATTTTGTATCAGAATGTCATTAATGTATATTGTAGATGCCATAATGGACGATTTTATTCGGAGATAAGTAAAATAATACTGCAAGGCATTATGTAACATGACGGGAATCAAAATAATGTACGTATATATTATATAACTGGAAGTGATAAATAAATGAGGCGACAAAAGGGAGAAAAAAACAGATAAATTTTGCATATAAATTGAACTAGTGATTGATTATTGATGACTTTACATCCAGTGCCGTGCATTAAATGCGTAATCATTAAGAAAATAAATGAACGTTATACAGTGCAAATGATCAGTAAGGTATGTTGTTTGGGATGAATGCAGGACATTCAGACTTCAACTTTAGTTATTGTGCGTAGGGTTAGACTACTAATGGGGTCGCCAAATGACTAAATATATATTTTTTATAAGTTATAAAACCGGATTTAATCCACAAATTGTATTATTTAAGTTTTTGCTGACGTCTGTTACACAATTTCCGAGGTTAGGAGAAGGTTTCGGTGTTCATTGATATGGTTTACTGCAACATATTTTCTATGTGAAGTCCCAAAATGAGTATTGTGTCCTGCCGTACTGGTCTTTGGTTTCTGATTGAAAGATAACTACGTCATTTTGTGACAAATAAATAGGGATGACTCAAATATCTCAATGACAATGAAAGTATTTCTGTATTTAAAAAATACAAATACAAGAGACTTTCTAAAAGAAAAAAACGTCTTCCAAAATGTATGTACACATATATAAAACATTACGTATACAAAACAAATAGTCTCATGCACAATCATTTTAAATAGAAATAGGACATCTTACTCTATTGTTTTTACAATAAGAACGCTTTATATAATTGAAAATGCATACTGGTGTCATACCACCAAGTAAAAGTCCCTATCTGTTCAACCAAATTTTACAATGTTCACAGCTTTCTAAATATTTTACCTTAAGTTTAACTTCATAGAAACCAGGTATATTCTGAATTGTACATGTATCAGCTTACTACATGCCAATTTTCAACAGATGTTTAAAATCATATAAAAAAGAAAAGGTCTTCCGAATAGAGGTACCACTAAAAATAACCCCTGGTTTTCTGGAAATATTAAATTAGTATACTATGGAGTGCATTAATCCTCAATTTTGAATGCAAACTCATAAACAAGTAAATTTTAGCTCAAAATGGTCTTAATATATTTCTCTTTCACCAAAAGTTTCATTTCTGCCAATTTATTGGTTAGTTAAAGTAAACAATGACATCAAATGCACTATTTTTTGTCCGAGTAGGCCTACTTTCACATACGTTCTAAATTTGAGGGAGTAATTGGTGGTTTGACACCATACTGTTTATAAACATATTATTTTAATTTTAGTTTCGTGTGTATAATTTGGAAATTAGTATGGCGTTCATTATCACTGAACTAGTATATATTTGTTTAGGGGCCAGCTGAAAGACGCCTCCGGGTGCGAGAATTTCTCGCTACATTGAAGACCTGTTGGTGACCTTCTGCTGTTGTTTTTTCTATAGTCGGGTTGTTGTCTCTTTGACACATTCTCCATTTCTATTCTCAATTCTATAGTAATTGTCTTATAATACATATACATAGGAAAATGTGGTATGACTGCCAATAAGACCACTCTCCATCCAAGTCACAATGTATAAACAGTAAAGATCTATAGATCATAGTACAACTTGGCTCACAACGAACAGCAAACTATAAAAAGTTTAGAATGGAAATGGGTAATGTGTCAAAGACACAACAACCCGAATAAAGAGCAGAGAACAGTCCAATGTGACCGATTGGTCTTCAACACAGCGAGAATATCCCGGTCGCGCAGGCGTGCTTCAGATTGCCCCTAAATATATATGTATATATATATAGTAAAACTTTGTTTTATATCACTTTAATAAAAGAAATCTGTACCAGGTCAGGAATATGACAGTTGTAATCCATTCGTTTGACCTTTTGATTTTGCCTGCCATTTGATTAGGGACTTTCTGTTTCGAACTTTCCTCAAAGTTTAATATTTTTGTGATATTACTTTTTACTTGATATTATAACGAAAAAGAATAAAAAATTCTTCCTCCCAAACGAGATTCATGATAAAACAAAATAAAAATATAGTTAGACACGTACCATTCTTGTTGCATTAAATGTGTATATTTTTTAGTATCGTATTCTTAGTACTCGCATCACATGTTTATTATATATCCGTTATTTGGCATACATTGTACATATACTTTGTATTTATACATTTTTTGTAAAATAGCAAATGTTTACATTTGATACATTACTGTCTTTCACATGTTAAGGTTTGAACCATCCTGATTAAGGACATATCATATTCCTATCATGATTTCACTTTCATAATTGTCTGATATTAGATATTTGTTTTAACGTAAACTAAGATGTAAATAGTCTCCAGGGCATATACTCTTATGACAATTTCAGATCATTTGAAAAATCATGATAAGCTGATTTGTTCTTTTAATAATTTTTGTGTAGGCTAACACTACAAAAGTTAAAAAGTCTGAAAAGACTAGTTTTTGTCATGAATTTTTACTCGACATTCTTAATTTGTCGGAATAATTTTTAAAAATTCTTGACATAGTATTAATTTGTCTTATAAGCTTCTTGATTTTTCTTGACAAGTGTCTTGACAGTATGAACATTGTCTTAAAATTTCTCGACTCTTCCTGTTTTATCTGATAAGAGTCTGGATTAGTCTCGACCAATTCTTGACTGTCTTAAATTTGTCTCGACCAATTCTTGACTGTCTTAAATTTGTCTCGATCTGTCTTGACATATTCTTGACATTCTTAATAATGTCTGAATATGTCTTGACATATTCTTGACGTTCTAAATAATGTATGAATATGTCATGCCACATTCTTGACAGTCTTAAATATGTCTTGACACTATCTCAACAGTATAAATTTCGCCTGAAATGTGTACAGACTTATTCTGCATTGTTTATGACATTCTATTTCTGTTATATACTCCTTTTTATTATGGCTAAACTACACTTTGAAGAATCAAAGATAAATTTGGTATAGTAAGATACCTTTTGTGTGCACCAAAGTTGGAATACCCTGAATAATCCCCCATGTAGTTTAATTTTGATTTATTTTTATTAAACATTTAATTTTGAGATATTCTTTTGAAATGACTCTGTGGTTATGTAAAATATCATACTTTGAACGACAAAATTATTTCATTTATTAATATTACTTTCATTGATGGATCTTGACATACTATGAATGACAAAACTATTTTATTCAATAATACTACTTTTTCTGTTAAGTCTGTTTTTTATGATATACATCTGACGTGAAACTGTACTTATGTATACCGTCATACTTTAAACCACACAATTATTTTATTAATTATTATTACTTTTACTGTTAAATCTGTTTTCTGTTATATCTACTTAACGTGACTCTGCATTTTTGTATGCCGTCATACTTTCAACGACAAAATTATTTTTATGTCTACCTGTGCAAATTTCAAGCGCTCAATTTTACACCAATACTGAAAACCTTCTATCCTTTATGGGTAGACTTTACACAGATAAATTAAGTCGTATAAGAAAAACAAAATTAGTATGTTAAATTTGATGTATGCCTTTTTGTGCTTCTTCGTTACATTTGTTGTTTTTATAGTGATATTAAGATGATTACACAATATTGACTGCTGTACCCCTATTTTTGACCTTTTTTACTCTTTGAGTATGTTTGTTTTGTTCATGCATCGTTGACAATGTAATGGAATTTGATACGACTGTCATACAAGTGAGAGGTTTAGCTAGCTATCAAACCAGGTTCAATCCACCATTTTCTACATTAAAGAATGCCTGTATTTCAAGTCAGGAATATGACAGTTGTTATCCATTCTTTTGATGTGTTTGGACTTTTGATTTTGCCTTTTGATTTTGGATTTTTCTTTTTGAATTTTCCTCGGAGTTCAGTATTTTTGTGTTTTTACTTTTTAATTGTTTTCACTTTGAATATAAGTCGAAGTAACTGACAAACAGCATTTAGATTTTTGCCACTCTCAAAACTGCCAGTCAAATTTGCTTTACTAAAAAAATAGTGTGTTGAAGGCAGTTTTAACATATGACCATGTGTCTCTTTTGGACCCCACAATTCATCTTTTGGGTTTGAGTGGCTACAAAAAGAGGGGGGGGGGCTTTCGTGTAGGTAAACGAATTTGTTCTCATCTTGATTCAAAAACCTTATTCATTTTTTAGAACAACCCAAAAACATTTTTTGTTCAAATTGGAGTGTTGAATTTTATAATTTTGTGTATGTCTGTTTGAGATCCATTTCATAAGACCAATGATTTCTACAGAAATCATTGATGGGACCCATTATGAATACATTTTTTTTTATATTATTCCCCGAGTAGATAATAATTTTCTTTTAATCTTTGGAATGGTCAACTGATAAGTTGTATGGCTGCTTACAGGTAAATCAGTAATTTCTATTCGACAGGTGCGTGTATTTTGGATGTGGAATACCTTATTTTTATGGGAACATCCTGTCCATGTGTAATACTTAATATATATTCCAACAGATGACATTACACAAATTTTTCTTCTGTTAAATGAATGCTTTGTATATCATCATAATTTGCCATTTATATAAACTACATTTTTGTACAATAATTATTTACCATATTAACATTGAATATTATGAATGTATAAAATATGTATACAGTATGATTGGTTTTAATTATTTAATTAATAAGATTTAGGAATCAAAATTCGAATTTTTTTAAAAACCAACATTTAAATTGTTTTATATCAACACACTCACATTTAAATTATTTTGTACATTAGATATCATAGCCATATTTGCATTTGTAAATATCTTTAGTTACCCAAATTTTCAATTATTTTATATGCCTAACTTCGATATTTTTTGTAAGTAGTGTAACTTAAAACAACAGTATATTATGTAAAGAAAAATATATCATGAATATTGGTCATGATTTGTAAAACTCAGAACTGTCAAGTAAATTTAAGACACAATTCAAAATGTTCAGAATATGTCTAGCCATACTGAGAAAAAATAAGAATGTCGAGAATATGTCGAGAAATTTCAAGACAGTTTTTAAATGTCAAGAATTTTTCAAGAAATTTTAAAACCATATTCAGAATGTCAAGAATATGTAAAGTAAATTTCATACAAATTTGATATAAATGAGAACTTGTCAAGAAAAATTAAGACACAACTCATACTTTTGGAGAATGTCGAGTAAAAGTTCATGCAAATCAAGACAAAAACTGGTCTTTTCAGACTTTTTGACTTTTGTAGTGTAAACACCTGATAAAATTGTTTAGCTCTATCGCAAGTTTTTGCCTTGCGGTCAGAACAATTATTTACAAGGATCATCTGTCAAAGGTTGGTACAAAAAGTATTTTCAAACTTGTAGAATCTTTTTTTCTCTTATTGATAGTAGGATTCCTGTCATTAAATAGAAGTCAAAGAAGTATTGTCATTATCTGTACAGCATATTACATTCATAAAACCTGTCCCATTTATGTTTTGTGATGCTCATTAATTGGTAAATGAAAAAACTAGTTCACTAATTATAAAGAAACTAAGGTCTCAATCTTTATACTCCTCCAGATATTTTGTTCATCTTTGGCTCTCCAAGATACCAGAGGTCGCTTTTGATGCAAGTATTATTTTTATTTATGACATTTTCAAAAATGAATCAAAGAAATCTTAAAAATGCATTGCGATATTTTGTATTTTACAAAACTTATAAATATATATGTTTTACATCTATTTTAAAAACCTGAAGTGATCATAGTACACTTAGCAGGATTTCCCCCAATAATTACAATAAATAATTTTAGATAAAGCATGTGAAATTCATCTACTATATGTCTATAGAAATCCGGAAATGAAGAAAACTTGTTGTTCAATTCTCATCTTATTAACCTTTTGAAACACGACTGAAATTATTCATTTAATCAAATTTTTCTAGAAGTTCTGTACTTGAGTCAACTGGCACCATTGTTATAAGATCAGACATATACAAATTTTAACTTTACTAGTGATTACCTTTATTTAAAAAAAAAACAATTTTAATTCCGTTTTGAAAACAGATTAGTTATGTAAACATTATCAGCAAATTAGTATATATTTTCCAGGATGTTTTTTTAAATATCCTTTTTTTTTAATTCGATCTCAGTTGTTATCCGTTTTTCTTGTCATAGCTCTTATAAAATAACATCCGAGAAACTTTTGTTTTATATAGCATAGTCATTATAAAATAACATTTTTTTTGTTAATCATTTTAATTGTAAATGGCTGGAATATTATATTAACTTGGAGATATGTACTCCGTACGCAGGCAATGCTGGAATGTTGTTACATAGAAATAGAAAGGTAAGAAAAGGGAACCTGCAATTATTTCTTTTTTCGTCAAGTTTTTTTTTATCTAATCGACCATCATTGTCAGTTTCTAGATGTAAATAAAGATATGAGGCAGTTTTAACTGCACCTATTGTGTCCTTTCTCTCAATGTCAATGACAAGTTCAGTGTCGCTAGTTGTCCCTTCACACAGTTTTCTAACCATGTACTTGAACCAATTCAGAAACTATGTCAATGTTAGTCATATGGCATATCTGAATATTCTTGTATTTTGTCGTTTAGGTGTTTTTTTTTACTCCTATGATTATGTTTGTTTTTGGGGGAGAGGGTATTGTTTATGGTGGTATACATTTAGGTAATTGTTTATGTTGGGAGCAATGAATTTATTAGCACGTTTACTTACTTTTTGATTTGTTAAACTCCAGAATAATTAGAAAGTCACTACTTTGTGGTTGAATATATGTTTCTTGTCTTTTGTTTCTTTTGTTCTAAAATATCGAATTATGGACACAAACGTTAACTTCTACTTGTACTTATATACAATTATTTTTTGTACGCAAATTATTTTATTTATTTTTTTTTTTTGATAAATATATGTTTCTTGTATTTTGTAACTTGTTCTCAATGTGTCAAATTATGGACGCAAACGCTATCTTCTGTTTGTATTTATATACGATTAGTTGTGTACACAAATTATTTCAGTTGTAGATTAATCACCACATTTAGTTATACATGTCAGGCGAATCGTTATGACCTCGAGCAATGAGTCATACTCACCTTCGTTGTTGACTGGAGATATCTTCACCATTGTACACTTACTTGGACATCAAAACGCCAACTGGGACCTCTCAGCAAGGAATGGAGATTACAAGCTAGTACTAAGATGGAAAAAAAATCCAGACAAGAAGTGCAGACTGAGTCACCTACAATACAAAAGACACGGAAATGGTCATCAAAAGCTAGAACAGACCGGAACAAACGCCGTCTTTAAGGTTACATAGCTAAGAAGTCCACACCATCGACGTCCACACCAACGACATATGAGAATGGAGAACCCGCTCAAGAAAAATGTCTAGAAAATGACCACGATGTAAAGCTTACCAACAATACCGAAGAGATCGGAGAAAATACCGCTCAACATACAGAGGAAATGATTACACAAGAAGAACCGTTAATCACAGTACTCAATGATGACAGAACACTATCCTGTAAACCACATGAGGATACCGCCTGCACAACAGGTGCCGAGGGTCAACTTTCAGCAAGTTATGCAGGAATGGAAAAACCTGAACGAACTACGAGATATAGGATAGGAAAGATAACTCTCGACCTCCCACAAAAGACCTTTTTATTCGAGGCAGAAAAGTAAAACAGTTTTATCCTTGTTTTTTCAGATAAACTGTACCCCTATAAACTGATCGAAAAAGAAAAAGAACCGACTTTCTATAGCGCCATCAAAAGAAGTCATGACCACTGGTTAGACGTACGAGACACGATGAATTTCTTGTACTCAGAAGAACGTAAATTGAACATCGAAGAAGTGGCTAAGAAGAAAAATTTCAAATTGAGAAAAGTAGACAAAACAAAGGCTATATGAGCCCAAACCTGTTAAATACCCTTAACTGTTATATCTGTGTGTTACGGGGCGAGATAAGCCCACCCCTTTTCTTGCTCTATCAAAAAAGAAAAAAAAATGATATGTTTAGTGGTTAACCTTTCGTCCCTCTTTTGTCTCATTGGCACTCAAACCACATCTTATCTATCTATATTCACAAATGTGTTGTTTCTATGTAGCATAAATACAACCTTAGCAATCCTAAATCATTTGCAACATTGTACGCAAGAGGACACAAATGAAGTCATCTTGCATAAAAGGATGATGATAGAAATTAGGCGACGTAAAAAATATCATTTAAGGTTAGATCATTCATATTTTAGAACATGATTTTAATGATTCATTTAAGTAAATTGATTGATTTAAATTCTATGCAAAGAATCACATCTTTATCAAATCAGGTAAATATTCTTTTTATTAGAGATTCTTTCATCTTTAATACAAAGAAAAGGCGTATTACTATTCAGTGTTAAGATCAGACGTTTGCATATTTTGTGGAATTTTATTATAAATCTTTCTGTCAAACATTTCTTTTTAATTGTTATCTTTAGAATATGTTAGGATATGGTTTCCATGAGTTCAATACCTTTTCCAATTTATTTAGAATTAATTTTTAGCATTTATACAGCATAGAGTCGTTAATGTCGCTTTACATAGAAGATGATTTGTAATTAAGAATAATTGTTACATGTTCGTATGCATGCCAAACAGAAACCTATTTAGTGGTTGTAATTTCATAATATTTTCCTTTAATAGAAGATCAATGATAGTGTTCCTGTTTGATTTAGTTACAATATTTTAAAATGTATAAATAAAACCAGGTCAACCCCCCCCCCCCCCCATTCGTTTCAACAGCATGCTGTACAAAGACATGATATAGCATTTTTTATCATACAGTATGTTTCTATGTATGCTGGAAGTTCAGTAGTTCTGTTATACTGTTGTACTCCTCTCATAGTCGATGTGTTTCTTTTAGTTTTGGTTTGTAACCTGGATTTGTTAACGCATGTACAAATGTATGACCATGAAACGCAGTTTACTACTGTTGCCTTTATCTAAACTTGCAACTACTTGAACCATGTGCTGTCCAGGTTTATTGATGAACGACTGTTTGCTTCCTACTTGCTTACTTTCGATTAGTTTTGAAAACTAAATTAAATTGCTTTACTTGTATTTTTCAGATGTTTTTTTTTTAATTCCATTAGATCAGAAAGAGGCAGATATTCATAAATAGTTCAGAACTTTAAACACAATGTATTTCCATTTGAAAATATAAAGCGATAATGTTATGAATTACTATCAATATTATTTATTCGATTTTTCACAGTTATATGTAATTAAAAGAGGGACGAAAGATACCAAAGGGACAGTCAAACTCATAAATCTAGAACAAACTGACAACGCCATGGCTAAAAATGAAAAAGACAAACAAACAACAGCACACACGACACAACATAGAAAACTAAAGAATAAACAACACGAACCGCACCAAAAAACTATAGGTGATCTCAGGTGCTCCGGAAGGGTAATTAACATGCATGTATGTATGTATACTAATTCCAACAAAAGCAGGAAACATCATGACCAAAAATAAAAAAGAGGAAAAACAAACACAAAGCAGTTTCACAGAAATCGGAAATTGAGCCACACGAATTCAACCAAGAAAACTTGGACTGAGAACCATTGTGGACGCGTTTTATTTCAACAATATAACGCCTGGTGAATTTATTTCTGCAGCTAATACCTCATATGAAATAAGTTGTGCTTGAAAGCAGTTTTCATTCCAAAGCAATACATGGCCATATAATTTATATCTGTATACTCTTATATCTGTTATAATGATATGACTAAAATATATTCTTAGGAAAACTTTCACCAGATAAATTATTGGCACAAAACGACGTAAGTGAAGGTCATCTACTATATAACTGATATAGAAATCAGGACGTGAACAGAAAAATGTTGTTCACCTCATTAACCTTTTGAAACACGACTGAAATTATTCATTTATTCAACTTATATTGAAAGTCTGTAAATGGAGTCGGCTCGTACCATTATTATAAGATCAGACAGAGACAAACATTCAATTTGAAAAATATTTTTTTTCAAATAAAATTGGTTATTTTTCTAACTCGATTTTGGAAACAAATTACTACTTATGTAAATGATGCATCACGTCTGTTATATTTGAAATGATGTTTCTTTTTATAAAATTTCATTTGAGTAATT
Source organism: Mytilus galloprovincialis (assembly GCF_965363235.1). Taxonomy (NCBI): domain Eukaryota; kingdom Metazoa; phylum Mollusca; class Bivalvia; order Mytilida; family Mytilidae; genus Mytilus; species Mytilus galloprovincialis. The sequence goes on along the minus strand of NC_134838.1, from coordinate 2,125,926 downwards.
GTGTGTTCCCTTGTCATTGCCTACTTGGATTTAAATGATTTAAAGGTTAAGGTATATGTTTTATCTTGATATGTCCAAATGTCGTTTTATACAGTTTAACCAGACGTTAAATGAAAAAAAAAATATTTTTGAGACTATGTCAGTGGTTCTTTTTTCTTGGAGAGAGGGAGACTGTTGTTTTTCTAACTGTTTTGTTATGTTTTAGTGATTTGGTTTTTGTTTTGGGTGAATTATAACATTTCTCCACAGTTTTTTTATTCTCACCTTTATTCACACATTTTTGTTTGTTTTTTTTTACTCAAAATTTAATTGTACATTTTTTAAGAAGGTTTCTTGAAAAAAAAACGATTTCATTTGTATTTATCTATTAATACAAATACACAAAATAGTAAGTCCAAAAGAGCTTTCCAAAATACTGTAAAATATTTCGTTATGCAAATTGAAAATATCACTTTATTAGATTGTGTGCAACTGAAGAGTTTTACTCTGAATTATCTTCTGTCGGAGCGTTATTTGCAATAAGGTAAATAGCACACTCAGCCAGGTGTATGAAAACTCAACAAGGTATATGATCCAAAGGGTAAAGAAAATAGACACATCAAGAAAATGTCAACTTTGTATGAATCTTCTTTTCTATATGTGCCCAAGGGATATGAAATTATAATGTGTATTTTGATAATTTTTTGATATCCTACTCTAGAAGGAACTGTCTTCAAAGAAGGGGTTCCGACATGTTCATTTTAAACCAAGAGTTCCAAATGGTGAAGTTGAAATCATCACTCTGTAAATTTTACAGACGCCATCACGAGTTTATTTGACCGTTATGGAATATCCGTTTCACAGATGATATCGGATATGTTCCTTATGTCGTAACTACAATCCCGTTCCCTTTTCACGAATGTGACCTACCGAATTAGACTATTTATCCCTATTTGTGACATTTTTACGTATTGATTAAGTTGTTTTGTTCACACATCAATGTCAATATAATGGAATTTGATGCGACTGTCATACAAGTGAGAGGTTTAGCTAGCGTTAAAACCAGTTCAATCCACAATTTTCTACATAAGAAAATGCCTGTACCAAGTCAGGAATATGACAGTTGTTATCCATCTGTTGTGTTTTTTTATTCATTTTGCCATTTATTGGGGACTTTCCTTTTTGAATTTCCTTGGAGTTCAATATTTTTGTGATTTTACATTTTTCAATTAGTTCACCAGCAGAAATAGAAACAACCATTTATAATGTTTATGTAGTGTTTATTTGGCACAAATTAGGATGTCAGCCAAAGATTCAAATATTCTTCATTTTTTTTAAAGCTTTAGTTTAATCAATCTCATATAAATCCAAAACCTGTCTTACATGTCGACAGCATTTACAAACACTCTGCATATTGTATCACAAATTGCATATCAAATTTGCGAATTGTAGAAAAAATCGATACAAACCAAATGCCAAATAACTAAACACCTATAGGTCACCGTACGAACTACAACTATGAGCAATGCCCACATCGCATAGTCAATCGCATACAAACAGTCGAAAGTAAGGCATGTATATGTTTAAAGTGAATGACTGCATGTATTCATATTATTAAGATAAGCCTCTTGAACAAAAACTATAAGGATCTAGGGTATGCTTGCAATGAGACAACTATCTACCTCCGTAAGTATTAGCTTGGCAGAGTGATTAAATAGTACATCAGAGCAATCAAGCATAGATGTTACGTTAATTGTTCTCTGGTGGAAAGTTTTTTCACTGGTAGTCATACCTCAATTACAATGCCTGTACCAAGTCAAGAATATGACAGTTGTCATTCATTTGTTTCATGTGTTAGAGTTTTTTTTATTACATACTTTCCGTTTTGGATTTCCCTACAAGTTTGCTTTCTACATATTTTGACATAGAGGTGAAAACTTTCGAAAAACTATAAACTAACAATACCTCCATAAAATATTCATAAAACAGGAGGTTGATAAGCGAGGAATGTCAAAATACAGCATGCGGTATAACATGTTTATACAAAGCCTTATAACAAATTTCTAGAAATTCAGATATATAGTTTCCTAGAAATCTGTGACAAAACATTCCTACGGGACTAATTTGTGAAATTTTTATGTTTTCCGTAAATAGGAAGCTGACAGGCGATAATGTGACAGCGCTTCAACTTGTATACTCACACTAAGCTAGCCTTAATGTGGAACCAAACCTTATCTGGTTATATCAACTTAATCTTTACGAACCTTTTTGTATGTATCAAGTGAGATAACTTAAAGGTATATGATCGAAAAGAGGGTTTGTCACTTCCTAATGTTATATTTTGCAAATACACATTACAGACTCTCAACTGTATATAGCAATACACAGATACTTTGTAAATCCAACAGATTACACATACTTAATTTATCAAATACTGCAACATTTTAAACTATACAAAAACAAACGTTTTCGGTGTTGACATGGATATCAATATTTCGGTCATTTTATAAATTTCCTGTTTACAAAACTTTGATTTTTTTCGAAAAAAACGAATGATTTTCTTATTCCAGGCATATATTACCTAGCCGTAATTGGCACAACTTTTTGGAATTTGGAATCCTCAATGCTCTTCAATTATGTACTTGTTTAGCTTTATAAATATTTTGATATGATCGTCACTGATGAGTTTTATGTAGACGAAACGCGCGTCTGGTGTACTAAATTATGATCCTGGTACCTTTTAAAACTAATTAGAAAAATTAAAACAAGGTAAGATTAAAGAATTAATAGGACAAATGGTGTTTCTGGTTCTCATAGCTGCTTTGATATGATAATAAAAGTTTTACGGAGCACCTGATATCGCCTTGGTTCGTATTACTCAGTATTAAATATGTTTGTGTCGTGTTATGTGTACTACTGGTTGTCTTTTTTTTTATTTGTTGTTATTGTTTTTTTGCAATGGCATTATCAGTTTTTAGACTTATGCATTTGAATAATCCATTTGTATCATCCTGTAGTTGATATGTGCCCTTGGTTTAAGTATGTATAGCCTTTCTCCTGTAGTTGATATGTCCCCTTGTTTTAAGTATTTATAGCCTTTCTCCTGTGGTTGATATGTGCCCTTGGTTTAAGTATGTCTAGCCTTTCTCTTGTAGTTGATATGTCCCCTAGGTTTAAGTATGTATAGCCTTTCTCCTGTAGTTGATATGTGCCCTTGGTTTAAGTATTATAGCCTTTTATAAATTTAGCCTTTCTCTTGTAGTTGATATGTGCCCTTGGTTTAAGTATGTATAGCCTTTTGTAAATTTAGCCTTTCTCCTGTAGTTGATATGTCCCCTTGGTTTAAGTATGTATAGCCTTTCTCTTGTAGCTGATATGTCCCCTAGGTTTAAGTATGTATAGCCTTTCTCCTGTGGTTGATATGTGCCCTTGGTTTAAGTATGTATAGCCTTTTGTAAATTTTGCCTTTCTCTTGTAGTTGATATGTCCCCTTGGTTTAAGTGTGTATAGCCTTTCTCCTGTAGTTGATATGTGCCCTTGGTTTAAGTATGTATAGCCTTTCTCCTGTAGTTGATATGTGCCCTTGGTTTAAGTATGTAAAGCCTTTTGTAAATTTAGCCTTTCTCTTGTAGTTGATATGTGCCCTTGGTTTAAGTATGTATAGCCTTTCTCTTGTAGTTGATATGTTCTCTTGGTTTAGGTATGTATAGCCTTTCTATTGTAGTTGATATGTGCCCTTGGTTTAAGTATATAATCCTGTTTATTTTCTCTCAATCGATTAATGACAATTGAACACCGGAATACTACTGTTGCATTTCTTCGACTGTGTCACAATAATGGACATTTTAGAAACAAAAAATGACAAGAACAGGAAATATGTAACAAGTACATTTATTGTCAACACATTTTCAGTTATGAGGTAAACAATTTACTCCTTTGTACCGCAGGTATTATATTCCAATTCATTATGCCCGCGTCACACTGTCCCGATTTTTACGTCGATGGCAACACGATTATGGAAATTTTCAAAATCGGGACTGATCGTATCCAGATCGGGCTATTCGTAGTGCCATCTTTAACCATCGTAGAACCATCGGCCACTTTTTCTAGCCTTCGGGGACAACTTCGGGAAGGGTTCTAAATTTTTTAACATGTTAAAAAATTCCCGAAGGTGCGTCCGATGTTGAGGGTTCGTATTCAGTTCGTATCACCATCCTTACCATCGTAATGTCACCGGGAATGCATCTTTGAACATCGTATTGCATTCGTGTTTCCATCGTTTCCATCGGGCAGTTTTGACATTACGATGTCTACACGAATGAATTACGAAGCTACCCGAAGGTCTTACAATGGCAACACGACTTCGTAAAGACCTCGTAATCCCGTCGTGTTGCCATCGAATAAAAGTACGAAGGCGACAAGATGGAACTACGACGGCAATGAATTCAGCTAAATGTAAGTTAATTTTCGCACTAAAATACATTTAAAGTGCCATGCGCGATATGCACTGGTCAGTCTAATACGACAGTTAAGAAAGACGTTCACAAAACATTGAGCTCATATCATATGATTCTATAAGAACAAGAAAGGCGACAGCGTTGTTTCTATTTATTCGAATGGAACAAGAAGAGCAGCTATTACAGGCTCAGGATGTACTTTTACAAGTAAAATATTATTTTTTGTCAATTTTTCATATCAAGTAACATAATGAAAATCATAAACGCGCCTCGTACACCAACACTACAGGTACACGTATATAGGGAAACCAACTTTTTCTTCATTATTCTGATTTTTTATGTATCGTCTGAGTTGTCGTCACACGAATGTTTACTCCATAACCGTTTTGTTTTCTATATGTCATATTTTGCCGCATTTGTTGCATTCCCCAACATCCTTCCTTTTATCTATATTATTATGATATTCTCCTGGAAAGAGCTCTTTTTGAATAAAAGGGATCAACGAACCCATTACCTTACCTTTAAGATAGATCAGTAAATATGGGCATAATTATGGGTGATTATTCAGACTAGTGCACACATTTTACAGTTCAAACAAGGCAATGCCGAGCGTGGCATCCCCTCGTATGTAACATATTGGGGACAAATATGGACACTATATTTGTATATGACACATGCAGAAAATGGTAAATTGAATATGTATATTTGATACATAAACTATTTTTTTAGAAATCAACAAAAACATTCAGTAACTGGAAATACCTTTAATATTGTCTTTAGAACAAGCAGGTAAAAAAATGAGCAACCAATTTCCTGTGTATTATGCTATTTCAAGGAGAAAATAACAAGTCCATCTGCATGACCTTGACCTTTGGCCTTGAACGTAAAAAAGGTCAGATCATTACAAGGAGGAACAATATACCAAATGTGGTTAAAATCTTTTGAAGCATATTGGTTTTAGAGTGTCCACAAGAGTGATATTGCCTTGTATTACAACTGCCACTGTGACCTTGACCTTTGAACTTTAAAGTCAATAGCGCTTAAAACATTATTAACGAGTAGCACCATACCAAACTTGAGCATTTTGGTTCTAGAGTGTCCATAACATTTTTATCTACACGCAACTTACATGTAGTAGGCGAGGGGATAATAAACTAAGTTTTATAAGAATTAGACAAAAAGATCGATTTCCCGCCATGCATGGCAGACTTGTACAGAAACGATATGTTGTCGAAATTCTGTTTTACCCTTCAAGCCCACGATCTTCCGTCTTATGATTAAACCAGAAATTAAATGTACAATATAATATTTATTCAATATTGATCAAACAATTTAAAACGCGTGATGCCTTCGGCATATAATTTAAATGCATCGTAAGCTGTACACGACGTCTTTTAGACATCGTAATCCATCGTGTAGCCTTCGTAACCCATCGTGTAGCCTTCGTGATCCATCGTGTAGGCTTCGGCTGAGATATGAAGCTTAAATACCCGTCTTCTGTTAACCTTCGTGTGTCCATCTTTTGCTATCGTATATAATTTCGGCACCATCGTATAGACTTCGTTATTCATCGTACTTGCTTCGGTCACTTTTTTGTATTTTAACGAGATCGGGACCAACTTCGTACGAACTTACAATTTTCGCATTCGGGTGTCCATCGTATATAAAAATCGTGACAGTGTGACGCGGGCATTACGGTTAATAAAAATCAAACAGACTTTATTAAAATAAGCATACACGCTTAAAGTATTATATTAAATCAATAGATAATTGAAATTATTGCTACAAAAATAACAAATACTACTTAGTTATGAGATATAGTGCTTGTGGTAATATACTTAATGCTTCTTGTTGTGCAATATTAAATTTTTTTACGATTTTTTTTCTAATTAAAACATTTCATCATGATATTAGTTAAGACAGTATTTTATAATGAAAATAATATAAAGATACAAAAGAACAATTTAAATAGTATCCAAAATAAAATAAAAACATGCCGATTTCCGAGAGAAGCAACTTATAAAATTCGGAAACAAAACTGGCATAAGAATACAGGAAGAAGGTATAAATAAAACAATGAACATAATTTTATGTTTACTAGTAATTAGTTTACCTGAACATAGACGAGGGGAGTTGGTCTTTCTTTTTTCTTGAAAATTTTTAGCCGTAAAATGAAATATTATAAAAATATGACACAACTTCTATTGTAATATTTTTAATTACTAAATAGCATCTGGAAGAAAGGTATATAGCTTATTCCAGAACTAAAAAAGGTGGAAAGGTTTGAAGTTATTGAAATGTTTAAAGAAGTAGTCATTCCATAGATCATAATCCAAGCACGGGTTGTGTATCTCTAAACACTGCAAATATCTTAGATAATATATTATATCTATTGTGTGTTAATAGTTTGCAAGCGAACGATTGTGTATTTACATACTGCTGTTCACACATGTTTACAAATGAACATACACAGTAAGATGTTATAAAGGTCAAATTTGTCTTAAAGTAATATTAAACGTGTTTCTTATAAATAAATATTATCGAAGTTAGTTAACCATCCATGCATATATACTAAAGTAGGTACTGCAGGTTCATTTTGAATTGAAATAACAAATCTATATGGTATTATCGATAATTTTTATTTCAAACAGTGATTGATGATCCCATTAATTTTCAAGCTTGTTGCCTAAGTTTACCGGATCGTGACATTGATAAAAATTTACCAACAAATGCCATGTGGTTATTGGAAGACAAACGTTTTCGTTATTCTATATTGTCTGTACATATGTAATTAACGTTGGTGTTAACAGTTCTTCGATGATTTGTTGTATTAAATATGTTCTGTAAGAATAAGCTATTACTATTGCATACAGGAAAATAACAAAATAGTTTACGGGAAGACAATAATAAATCTTCTGTGTTGACATGAATTATCATTGATATGGTCATAATTGTAAAACATAACTGTTACAAAACTTAGAATTTGAAAATTCTAAGGCTTTTCTACCTCAGTAAAAAATAACCTCAGCTGTATTTGGAAATTTCGAATTTTTAGTCCTGTGCTCTTCAACTTTGTACTTGATTTGACCTTTTAAACATTGTTTGATTCGAGCGTCAATGATGCGTCTTTTGTAGACGAAAAGCGCGTCTGGTGCATATACAACATTTCAATCCTGTTTTCGTCAATAGGTTTATTATCAATAGCTGTAGATTCATGACGATTTTGATACTCTAAAGGATTTTATTGTACCCGAAAGTTTACGTTCTCCTGTTTTATAGAAATAAGTAAAATCAGAAAAATACTGAACTCAGAGGAAAATCAATTCGGAAAGTCTATAATCACATGGCAAAATCAAATAACAAAGCGCATCAAAAACGAATGGACAACAACTGTCATATTCCTGACTTGGTACAGGCATTTTCAAATGTAGAAAATGGTGGATTGAACCTGGTTTTATAGCTAGCTAAACCTCTCACTTGTATGACAGTCGCATCAAATTCCATTATACTTTCACCGATGAGTGAACAAAACTTTGCCATTTTAATTTGTAAAAATAGACACCTTTTTATAAAATTTCATCTTACTTAATTCAAAACTTGTTATTTTTTTTTTATTTCAATAAAGTATAAATAAAATAGAACCAAACAAAGTTGAACTTTATCATGTTAATTAAGGCTTTCTATCAGATCAAGTTGAATAGCCAAATTATTTCACTTGACGAAATCAGTTCATGTTAAAAAATAATAAGCAAAACATTTATGCAACAGTGAATGTCGTACCCTTTGTTCGAAACAAATATTCGACATTAATGAATTAATATTGTGAGCAATTAGTCAAGCACATGACAGTAATAGACAGCTGTTTATATATGTACTTATCAAATACAACTTTTTTGACGGTTCTGTTCTCATTTTGAATACTTTCCTTGACATATTTGTTTTTATATTAAAATAAACCAACGTTTCAGAGTAGAAGAGAGGCAAAAGATACCAACAAGACTTTCAAATCATGTAATCCTGTACAGTAAGCATTACGTAGGAGAATATTCATTGCTTAAATGAATATCGGGTGCAGCATGTTTTTATGTTTTATGTTATTATATAGAACTAATCCTCCGAGACTGTTGTAAAATAAATATCATTATAAAAAAACTCATCATAGATACCAGGACTAAATTTAGTATTACGCCAGAACTGCTTTTCGTCTACAAAAGACTCAAGCTGTAAAACCCTCGCTGCTCAATCTTATTTAATATCATAGCTATTTGAAATAAGAAAGGATAATGTTCATTACGTGTTTAATTAATCTTTGAAGGTCTATTTTGGTCATAAAAGATCGTTACTAATTAAAAAGACTTATGCATCATTAGTTTTCAAAATTATGGTTATTTTGATCCAGCGTTTGTTTCAATAAACTGGATCATCATATAAGACATTATACATTAAACGTCATAAAATTATTGTTCCTTGGTTTGGTTTAACTTAGAATCGATCGAATGAGTAATTAACAGTTTCAAATAATTCAATGAAGTATTAAGGTGTTAGTTGGATGTGAAAGCAGTGATTTTCGTCGGAAACAAAGTTTAGACACAAAGTGTCTGATTAATAAATCAAACAAGATGAAAATTATACCTCTTCTAAATAACAACGAATTTTACAAGTGATAGCCAGGTTTTTTAATCCAATATTCCAAATTAACGTAACTGTCGGACTTAACATAAGTGCTGTTTTTTTATTATTATAAACGTAATGGGATTGGAGAAACTTGTCAATACTTAGATATAGGAAGATATGGTATGAGTGTCAATGAGACAACTCCCCATCCAATTTACAACTTGTAAAAGTAAACCATTATGAGTTAAGGTATGGCCACCATCACGGAGCTTTGGCTCACACCGAACATCAAGCTATCAAGGGCCCCAAAATATACTAGTGTAAAACTATTTAAACACGAAAACCAACGAAAAACGAGCTACACTTATGCACCACATATACAGACAACAACCACTGAACATCAGATTCCTGAATTAGGACAGGTGCAAACAATTGCAGCGGGATTAAACGTTTTAATGGTACCAAACCTTTTTCCTTTTATGAAACAATAGTATAACATCAGAACATCAAACTACAAACTATAAAATATCAATTGGAATAACTCCATCATAAAAAACAATGTAACACAAATTTACACACAATGAACGAATAAATTTTATCTTTGATACAATGTAAATACATATTTAATAAAATAAAAAAAAAAGAGGGTGATTAAAGAAAAGTATAAAACCAGTGTGAAAAAAAAACAGGGTGATTAAAGAAAAGTATAAAACCACTGTGAAATGTTATCAAATTTTAGAAAAACATCATCTATAAAAATAAATACTTGCATGTTCTGGTATTTTTGATCTCTTTATTAAGGGTCATGCTAGGTGGTCTTGATTCCTGTGTTTCCCCCCTTTTTTCATTAATTAATATTGTCCATTTTTCTCTTTCTTTTCACATTTAAGCATCCTTATATTTTCATTTTTGTTAGTTGAATCATTTTTCATTCTTTGTCTTACCTACTATATTCTAAATAATTTTTCAAACTCTATTGTGTTAATAGATATAGGAAGATGTGATATGAGTGTCAATGAGACAAATATCCATCCACGTAACAATTTATAAAAGTAAATTATTATAGGTTAAGGTATGGTCTGAAACACGGAGCCTTGGGTCACACAGAACAGCAAGCTATAAAGGGTCCCACAAATTAGTCATGTTAAACAATTTAAACGGAAAACCAACGGTTTTATCTATATAAAAATGAGGAACGAGAAACACATGTGAACTACATAAACAAACGACAGCCACTGAACATCAGATTCGTGACTTAGGAAGGGACCAAACCTTATCCCTTTTCTGAAACAATAGTATAACATCAGAACATAGAATTAATAGTCAATAAAATTTATAAGGGATAAATTATTAAGGTCAAAGGTAAATAAACAGGTTTAAACAAAGTACGCTACCACTGTAAAATATTAAACAATTTATAGAAAATCATCACTTTTGAAAAAAGCTGCGTCATATCCTAACCTCATTTAGACCATCATATATGAAACCATCAATCAGGGTTTCTCTATCCGTATAAGAAATGTTTTTTCTCTCTCTGTGAATGTAAATTGCCTTTGGAAATACAATACTTATCAAAGGTACCAGGATTATAATTTAGTACGCCAGACGCGCGTTTTGTCTGCACAAGACTCAGCAGTGATGCTTTTACGGGTCTATGTTACCCTATAATTATTTTACATCATTAGAAACTAAATTAATGAGGCAACAACATATGATTTTCTCTATTAAATCTTAATTTATACCAGAGAATGAAAGAGATACGTGCATTATATTTTTTGATTGTTCGTTACATTTCAACGAGACAAACCTGGACTTAAAATAAACTTTTAAATTTGGACTTAAAATTGACTTAAAATAAACAGTTGTTAGTGGCTTTGAACTAGCTGACAGAAAACAGCGAGTACTCTCAGATCTATCTCTACTGTCTTTTTTTGTTGTCGGGATGTACAAGTACCCGGCCACGCTTACACGTATTATTGTAATCTGAAGAGTTAAGCCTTTTTCAACTGATGTTTATAGTTCGTTCTTATGTTTTACTGTTATACCACTGTTATATGTTAGGGGAGGGTTGGGATCCAGCTAACATGTTTAACCCCGTCACATTATTTATGTATGTGCCTGTCCCTATTCAGGAGCTTGTAATTCAGTGGTTGTCGTTTGTTTCTGTGTTACATTTTTGTTTTTCGTTCATTCTTTTTTATATAATTAAGATCGTTAGTTTTCTCGTTTGAATTGTTTTACATTGTCATATCAGGGCCTTTTATAGCTGACTATGCAGTAATGGGCTTTGCTCATTGTTGAAGACCGTACGGTGACCTATAGTTGTTAATGTCTGTATCATTTTGTTCTCTTGTGGACAGTTGTCTCATTGGCAATCATACCACATCTTTTATATACTTTTTGTATGAAATTTCAGATACATTAGAAATGAATATCTGCAATTGAAAAAATGTTTACTTATAACGTAGAAATATATTGCCTTAATTTTATAACTGTATCCAATCTGTCCACAGTTGTCCCTTATTATTTCTAAGGGTAACACTATCTTTATTTTGACTGTTCCTTTGGTATCCTTCGTCCCTCTTTAATTGCATATATGCTGTAACAATTAACTTTTTTAATACGTCAGTTTTAGCAAAGTATGTTCGCCATCAATTGCCAAATTTTACACAAGAGGACACAAATGAATTCAACTTGAATATGATAATAGAAATCATACAACGCAAAAACTCTTTTTTAAAGGTCAAATCATTTATATTTTTGAAAAGGACTTACATGATTTATTTAAGTAAATTGATTTATTTAATTCTTTGCACGATATAAGGTTTTTGATAAATTAGTCAAACATTCTTTTTATCGGAGATTTTTTCATCTTAAATACCAAAAAGTCACGTTGAAATTTGAAAGTTTAATCAATTCAATTCAGGTTTTATGACAAACATGTGTTATACTATGGGCATTTTAATTATAAATCATTCATTCATATAGATTTTTTTTTTCACAAAATCAGTTTTTTATCAAATCAGGGAAATATTCTTTTTCTAAGTGTGTCTTCAGTCTTTCATACAAAAAAGTCTTTTTGAAATTTTAAATAGTCAACAATTCAATAACGATTTATTGTGTAACGTTTTTACCTGTTGTGTCTGTTTGTTTTGCTCGTGCATCGGTGACAATGTAGTGGCATTTGATGCGACTGTCATAAAAGTGAGAGGTTTAGCTAGCTATAAAACCAGGTTTCATCCACCATTTATCACATTTGAAAATGCCTGTACCAAGTCAGGAATGTGACAGTTCTTGTCCATTCGTTTTTGATGCGTTTTGTTATTTGATTTTGCCGTGTGATTATAGACTTTCCGAATTGATTTTCCTCTGAGTTCAGTATTTTTGTGATTTTACTTTTTAATACTTTTAGATTTTTATTGCAAATATTTCAGAAAAAATTGTCATTAATTCTATAAGATTCAGTTTCCTTGAATTACATATTTTTTCCAGATAATTTTTTATTTAATTTTAACATTTATTCACTAAAGTTTTGTCTATGTCGCTTTACCTAATTTTTAATTTGTAGATAATTTATAATTATTTTAAACAGCTTTAAATTTTTAAACTTGTTCTTTTACATACCGTCCCAATTGCAAGTTGAAGGATGATTGTTATAATCTACAGTTAAACCTCACTGCATTATATATGTAGCTATCTCAGAAAAAGACACCGTAATTGAGTTATATTTCTTTGCTGTTTCTAATATTCCGTTTATCATTTTGTAAAGTTTGTTCTTGTGTTGTACTGGAATACAACTTTTCACTTTAAGGGCAAGGGCGAGGGAGTTACCGGTCCTTGGTATGGTGACATGAAATTTTGAACGAGAAAAAAAATGTGACAAAGGTGAAAAATATCTAAATTTGAGATATGTAAATGCTGTAGAAACGTTAACAACTGTAAATATATGTGAATATATATGTTTGAGATAACAATTTAGTGACAATTTAGTAGCTAGTGCCAATCTATACCTGTGATTAATATTCAAGGACACAAGGACACACAGACTGGACATGTAAACAATATGAACAATACTCCGAATAAAGCAGGTTTGAAAAGGGAACTCTCATTTAGCCCATTTGATATTTCTCCTTCACAAATACAAGTAGGTAAATCAGCAAAAACAATTCCAGATTCACCATCTCCAAATACCTCATTACAAGTCTCTGAGATGTCACAACCCACAATTATATCCGCTCAGGGCGAGACTGTGCTTCCGCTATCAGAAGTGGTATTGTCCGTAATAAACAACCCTCAGTTCGTCCAGGCAATATTTCCAATGGTTTTAGAAAAAGTGTCTCTAGATATAAAACCCATGGTCGAGCAAATGGTACCTGACAAAATTCAACCTTATAGAGAAACAATAGATCAAAATAAACAAGCCTTAACATCACAAAACATAATCATTAAAGATCAACAATATACAATCAATAAGCTGCAAACCCTGGAAAAAGGGTTGAAGAGCAAGAGCAGTACTGAAGAAGAACAAGTCTTCGCTTTAATAACATCAAGATACCAACAAATGGCAATGGTAGAATAATAAAACCCGTTAATACTGACTATCTAGTTTTGCAGATCTCCAATGAGCAATTAGGTCTTGATATAAATTTAAAGGATCTTGGTAGAACACATCCAATAGGAAAGGTCAAGAATGGTAAAATGTATGTTATAGTTCGATTCCTGTCTTATAGAACACGTCAATTGGTTTTCTCAAACAAAAGGACACTAAAAAATAACGAAGATAAACTTTTCATTTCGGAAAACCTTACAAAATACCGCTATGGGCTTCTGAAACATTTGAATGTCCTACGGTTCACCGAAAAAAATCATTCTTTTTGGACCCATGATGGTAAAATCATAGCTACAGAAACACCAGAATCGAAAGATTATATCGTTATTTCGTGCAACCAGGATATCAGAGACCTAGGAGGTGAAATTTCCGATGAAGACGACGATTATTAAACCGTTTATGGCTACACATGTATCACTGTTTACAAACTCTATACTGTATAAAAACTTGTCTTAAAATTGATACTAGTGAGCGCTTTCTCGATGTAACAATTCTATTATTAATCTAAAATCACCCAACCTGAAATTTTGATTTGTTTTTCAGTTACTTACCTGTGCTAGTTGTATTTCAGTAATTTAAAAAAAAAATAATTAAAAAATCGTTGTGTCTGATCACATCTTTAAAGTTTTAGAATTTCCAAGTTAAATTAAAACTAATGTAGATATTCAAATTTCAATTACTATATAAAATCTAATAGGTATAAACAAATATAAATATATATATTCATTTATAGTATGATTTTTAATCTACAGTTAAAAGGTATATCATTTCCTTTTTTCCAATTTTGATATTTGCAGCCATACATCGATTTACAGAACGCAAATATTCCTTGTACATATACTGTTTTTTGTTTTTTATGGTCATATGTTTTCATTCTTACCATTCGAAGTCAACAATAAAGTTATTTTTTCTTTGTTTAGTTTTTATACAGCCCTTTTTAAACATGTGTGTCAGATCCATTTTTGACAATGGGTAGTGACGCAATCACACATAGAATAACAACAGGGCTATTTTACGGCAAAATTAGTGGAGTGCTTACAAGAAAAGCGATAAAAATACATGTCAATATATATGATATATTTTGTTCATTTATACTATGGCTGTGTGGCTTAGTTAAAAACCAATTATCCATGCTGAAAAACATTTTATCATTCTTGTTTATATGTCTTAGGCCGTGTTCACACCAAACGCCGTGTAGAGTAAACATGTTTACAATTAGTTTAGTGAAGTGTGCACTGGTTTCACATTACATTTGTTCACATCTATGCACATTGTTTAGCTACCTGTACATAAGATTTGTTCTCACTTGTAAACTATGTGTCATTTAAATGTTCATTACGTAGAACTGAATTCAAAAATTTGGGACAATTTTTCTAGCGGTAAGGGAACAACCATTTGACTTCAAAAGGGTGGATGGGGTGGGAATGGAAATATTCCGATCCCCAATTTGATAAAAAAAAATGATCATACAGATGATAAAAGAAATATTCTGAATCAAAGAGTTTCCCCATACATTATAGTGTTAAATATTGAAAAAAAATGTATTTGATCACCAGCATCGAAAAAAAAGGAATAAAAACGTACGCGCGAAAAAAAAATCTTACTCAGATAAAAAAAAATAACCCTCCCCCTTTTTAAGTTAAGTGGTTACTACTTTATGAAAGCCATTTTTATAATTTGCAGTAGTTTGAATATACTAGAGATGTCTCGATTACGCACTAGAAAACGTTAGCTGCAGCAGCGTGCTTACAGCCGAAAAAAAGGATTGAGTTATTAGGGATCTCTAAATTTTATCTTTTCTGTTTGTTTCAAATGGTATTTCTTCTCCAAGGAGTATTTGGTAAAAGAATAGGGTCACGTTTTTTTTAATTTATTTTAAGTGTTATTTAACGGATTTGAGATACTAGACAAACATATCATTTACCCCACACTTTTTTTAGTCATGCATTTATGCGTGAATCGTTGTTTGAGTAAAGACCAGTGGCAAATATTTCTATGTACGTCAAGTCGATTCGGGAAGACCTTTTCAAATGAATTAGGCAGCAACTATTTACTTCATTTTTTAGGGAGGGAAAAGGGGGGGGGTAGAGGGGCGTGGGCTATTGATTTTTCCAGGACAAATTTTGGTGACAAGTCGAAATCAATTTTAGCATTATATATATATATAGTGGCAGCTGAGGGTGAAACAAACAAATTTTTTTTCAGGGCCAAAAACTGGAAACATTTTTTGTTTCCAAAACAAAATCCATAGCTCACCCCCCACCCCCTTGCCTTTATGTTTTATACTCAACTATAATAGCCCCACCCCCATGCCTTTATGTTTTATACTCAACTATAATAGCCCCCCCCCCCCATGCCTTTATGTTTTATACTCAACTATAATAGCCCCCCCTCCCCGAAAATCAATTGGTTCCTGCCTTATGGGTTCGGCAATGATGCTGCTTTGAGTCTTAATCAGGGGTTAATAAAGTACGCGAATTTGTTTTTAACAAAAAAAATCTGTAAAATTTAGACAACAATTTCTGTAAAGAACTATACTAATAATTATCAAAAATATCAATTTTACTCAAAAATAGTTTCCTCCTTATATATATACACGGTAAAACTAATGTCCTAAATGCCTAGTTTTGTGTACACTTAACCTACACAAGGCCTACATTGACTATCGACTGTGTGTAGATAAAACATGATTTAAACTACATGTAAACATTGAGTTTTATCAATGGGAACGCAATTGTGTTTAGTTTACGTGTGAGTTACACTAACACAACACCGAATTTAGGTCAATGTGAACACGGCCTTATATATGTAAATATGTTGATTTTGGCAGGAGATATTGAATCAAATTCAGGCCCCGCAGGTGACATTTCTGATCAAAGTTTATCAATTTTCCACTGTAATATACGCAGTTTGAGAAACAAACTGGATTATATTTCAAATGTTATAGAAGAGTTCGATATCGTATTTTTTACAAGAAAATAGCACTCCCGGAATTTGAAACACCAATAAGAAAAGACAGGAACTCCGATGGAGGCGGTGTTATTATGTATTATAAAAGTAACATTAACATAAAGCGGCGCCTGGATTTGGAGCATGATAGTGTAGAAATTATGTGGTTTGAGTTGAAAACAAAATTGCACGTGATATTGATAAACATATCTTATCGATCTGAACGTTTTTTCACCGTCCAATGTTTGGTCGTTATACGATATGATGTTGAAAAGGGTATTAGACGAAAGTAATCATATTATTTGTTTGGGTGATCTAAACAAAAGTTTTCTTCTCAACCTTCCTAACTGTATCAGTGATATACTAAGTATAAATGGTATATTTAATACAATTAGCGATGCTACTCATTTTGATTCTCGAACTGGATCGTTGTCCTTATTAGACCCAATATTGATAACCGATTCCATTCAATTTATTGACTCGGGTATTATATCTATCAATAGAGACATAAGTGATCATGATGGTACTTACATAACAGTCAGAAGCGGGTTCAGTAACTCGAAGAGTTTCAAACGTACAATATGGGACTATAAGGGGGATTATAATTTAATGAAACAGATGGTTTCAGAGGTCGAATGGAATAAATTACTGGATAATGATATCAGCATCCATGAATCTTGCAATATATTTACGGACGAATTTTTAAAAGTGACTGAATCTTGCATTCCGAAAAAAGAAGTAATTATTAGATCTAATGATAAAATTTGGTTTAATTCAAATCTCCGTAAAGAAATAAGAAAACGAGACAGGTTTCGTAAAATATTTATAAGAAATAAAAGCATGACAAACGAAAAAAAATTAAAAACCAAAGGAATCGAGTGAATAATTTAAAGAAACAAATTAAACAAAACTTAAATGAACTAAAGCAAACGAATAGTAGAGTATATTGGAAAATAATAAACTCCTTATTAAAAGAAGACAGATCTTCAAATGATATTCCACCGATGCAAAACCCTAATAATAATTTTGAATTTTCTTATGATGTGTTATGATATTGTAATTATTGTATTTATTTATGTTGGCCTAATTTGTGTTGTATGGCCTGATAGTTGTTTACCAAATAATCTTATAACTGTGCAGTTTATGAATGATTGGAACTTTCTAGAATGATCCTGATAAAAGATGCGTAATTTAAACTTCTACGTTATTCCAGAAACTTCCGTTGTAACTTTCCAGGATTTTCCACAATGTTCCATTATAGAGTGTTCTAGAATTTTCCATGACAACACTATATATATACAGACACTAAAGTTAAACTCTCATAATTAAACTTGGACATAGACATTGATAGACATTAGTATTCACAGCATTTGGATTGACACTTTTATTCTACAAACAACATCATACTGGATTGTGACATTAGTAGTGAACGTAATATTCAAATTGGATTCCGAAAGATTTCCGGATACAGATAAAGATAACAGATTGGACTCATATTTTGACAGTTAAGTTAACAGTAATATTTGTGTAATACCTTTTGTAAACATTTGTATAATAAATCTTGTTAATTTTTATAATTGATTTGTGTCTTTTGTTGGCTACAATTTAAAGGCGATTTCTGGCCGTAACAGAAATTGGGGGCTCGTCCGGGAGATCTTAAAAATATTTTATTCAAAATTTGTTTAATATTTTTATTATAACTAGCCAACAAAATTCTACAAAATGGCATTTGATGCTGGTAAATTTTTGAAAACGCCAGACCTGGAGAGTTTTGATAATTTAAAGAAAGAGGAATTAGTGTTGCTAGCTAAACAACTGAAATTAGTTTTTAAAGTATCTATGAGAAAACAAATTATAAAAAATTTGGTTATAGACAAACTAGTTGACGCAGAAATTTTAGGTGAAGAGGCTCTTGAACTTAAGGTCGAAAATGTTGACGCCTTTAAATTAAAACAGCTTGAATTAGAACATGAACTTAGATTAAAAGAACTGGAAATGAAGGAAAGATTGGAAATGGATAAACAAGAAAAAGAAAAAGAAGATGAATTCAAATTAAAACAAGATGAACTTAAATTAAAACAGGCAGAACTTGAAATGAGGGAAAGGCTAGAGATGGAAAAACTGAAAATTGAAATGGTCAAAGAAGAAAGCAACATTAAAGTCCAGTCAAAATCAGATTATTTTGATGCAGCAAAAAATATACGTTTGGTTCCAAAATTTTGTGAAAAAACAGTCGATAAATATTTTCCACAGTTTGAGAAAATTGCTAATAATTTGAAATGGCCAATGCCGTATTGGACTACCATGCTGCAAAGTGTTTTTGAGGGTAAGGCCGCTGAAATATACGCTGCACTTCCATCAGAAAAAAGTTCTAATTATGACACGGTAAAACAGGAAGTTTTGAAAGCTTATGAGCTAGTACCAGAAGCATATAGACAGAAATTTAGATCTTATAAAAAGTTTGATTCGCAAACCTATGTGGAATTTGCTCGGGAAAAAGAAGATCTATTTGATAAATGGCTTACTTCAAAGAAAACAGATAACAATTTTGATAACCTAAGACAATTGATGTTATTAGAAGAGTTCAAACAATGTGTTCATTTAGACTTAAAAACACATTTAGACGACAAAAATGTTGGGACAATACATGATGCAGCTGTTATATCAGATAATTATACTCTTTCACATAAAAGAAGTTTCAAGGGTCAAAATGTTAATACTTCCAGTGGAAATTACAAAAATCAAAGCACTGAGCGTACTGATAGTAAGCCTGTTGCACAGAATAAGAGTCAGTCCAGTTATAATATGTCTAGTCCAAAATTTGATATTTTTGAGAAGAAGTCACTGATTTGTGCTTATTGTAAGAAGAATGGTCACCTGATGGCTGATTGTTTTAGACTCCAAAAGAAGAATGAACGAGATAATAAGCCTAAGACCAGTGCGTGTACGACACCTTATATTACCAGTACATTGGAATGTCCTGCGAGTCAGGCTTTTAAGTCCAGTTTTTGTGATTACATGGAGGAATATAAACCCTTTATGTCTGATGGGTTTGTTTCTATTGTTGATGATACCACTCTTCAGCCTATTAAGATTTTACGGGACACTGGAGCTTCTCAGTCTTTATTGTTAGAAGGTGTGTTGCCTTTGTCTGAGAAGACTTCTGTTGGTGCCTCCGTTTTGTTACAAGGTGTAGAGTTGGGTTGTATAGATGTTCCTCTCCATCGAATTTATCTGAAGTCAGATTTGATAACTGGACCAGTTGTTGTAGGTGTTCGTCCTAATCTCCCTGTTGAGGGTGTTACCTTATTGCTAGGAAATGATCTAGCTAGGAACAAAGTGGTTGCTGAACCAATTGTTACCAGTGAACCGGTGGTGGATTTTAAATCACCTGAAGATGATGCTGAATTGTATCCAGCTTGTGTTGTTACTAGGGCGATGGCTAGAAAACAACAAAATGAGATTTTGCAAGAAGACAAGTTTGATTACATGGACCTTTCTGACACTTTTATAGCTGACATTGAAGGTCCTGGTAGCTCAGAAAAGGCCATTACAAAACCACCTAGTGTTAACAAGAATGTTATTATGCCATGGCCAGACGTTACCAGCCATTCATTAGACCGAAAGAATTTATTTGAAGAACAACATAAAGACCCTGAGGTTCTTCAGCTCAGCCAGAGAGCTCAACCACAGGAGGAAGCAGACAAAGTGGCCGAATGCTATTACCATCAGGACGGCATTTTGATGAGGAAGTGGAGGCCTCCTGATGCTACCCCAGAGGAGGAATGGAGAGTGGTGTACCAAGTGGTGGTGCCTAAAGTTTATAGGCAAGAAATTATTGGTCTTGCCCATGACACCCCCTTGGCTGGACACTTAGGTATAAGGAAGACTTGCCTAAAAATATTGCAACATTTCTACTGGCCCAGACTTAGAAACGATGTTGCAGAATACTGCAAATCATGCCATATATGCCAGGTTGTTGGTAAGCCTAACCAGAAAATACCACCAGCACCACTTCTGCCTATTCCAGCCTTTGACGAACCTTTCAGCAGAGTTCTAATTGACTGTGTTGGACCTTTACCAAAGACCAAGACTGGAAATGCATATTTATTGACGATCATGTGTACATCTACCCGCTTTCCTGAAGCTATTCCGCTCAGAAATATCAAGACACCTACTATCGTCAAAGCTTTGATCAAATTTTTCACATTAGTAGGACTTCTTAAGTCTATACAGTCCGACCAGGGATCAAATTTCATGTCAGGTTTATTTCAGCAAGTCGTGTACTAGTTAGGGATTGCTCAATATAGATCAAGTGCGTACCATCCAGAATCTCAAGGTGCCTTAGAACGTTTTCATCAAACATTGAAGAACATGATTAGAACTTTTTGTCTTCAATTTGACAGAGACTGGGATGATGGAGTTCACTTTCTACTTTTTGCAGTCCGAGAGGCTGTTCAAGAATCCCTTGGATTTAGTCCCTTTGAGTTGGTATTTGACCATACTGTAAGGGGACCGTTAAAATTGATTAAGGAAAAGTGGCTTACTGAACATACTGACTTGAATCTTTTAGACTATGTATCTAGATTTAAAGAAAAATTGTATACTGCTTGTCAAATTGCTCAGAAAAACTTAAAAAATGTACAGAACAAGATGAAAATTTGGTATGATAAAGATGCCAGGGATAGAGTTTTTGAGCCTGGTGATAAGGTACTTGTATTTTTGCCAGTCCCTGGACATCCTTTACAGGCTAAATATTGTGGTCCTTATACAATAGAGAGTAAAATTAATGATTTGAATTATATTGTAAAAACTCCAGGTCGGCGCAAACAAAATAGAGTGTGTCATATTAATATGTTAAAACCATATTTTGAGCGTACTAATGTACTATGTGATAGTAAACCAGTTGCCACTTTAGGCATGGTTCAATTTGAGAACAATCATGACAAACCAGATGTAATTGAACAACCTTTTAGTTCTAAATCTATGGAAGAGACAGTTAGATTGAAAAATTCAGAAATTTTGTCAAATTTAGACTCAAAAGTTGCACATCTGTCTTTTGATCGTAGAGAAGAAATAAAAACTTTGGTATTTTCTTTTAAAAATCTTTTTCCAGATGTGCCAAACAAAACCACTTCTGTTTGTCATGATGTTGATGTAGGAGATGCTTCTCCAATTAAGCAACATCCTTACCGGCTCAATCCACTCAAACTTGAAGTTATGAGAAAAGAAATTAAATATATGCTTGACAATGATATTATTGAGCCGAGTAACAGTGAATGGAGCTCTCCTTGTCTCCTTGTGCCAAAACCAGATAAAACTTTTCGTTTCGTGACTGATTTCAGAAAAGTAAATTCAGTCTCAAAATCTGATTCCTATCCGATCCCAAGGATAGACGATTGTATTGACAATATTGGTCAAGCAAAATTTGTGAGCAAATTTGATTTGTTGAAAGGTTATTGGCAAGTTCCACTGACACAGAGAGCTCGTGAAATATCAGCTTTTGTTACACCAGATGGCTTATTTCAATATACTGTAATGCCATTTGGCATGAAAAGTGCTCCAGCTACATTTCAAAGAATGATCAATAATGTTATAAAAGATTTAGACTGTTGTTATGCTTATATTGATGATCTGATTGTATGTAGTGATAGCTGGGAACAGCATTTAACACATTTGTATGATACTTTTGATAGACTGTCACAATCAAATTTGACTGTTAATCTTGGTAAAAGTGAATTTTGTCAGGCCACTGTTGATTATTTAGGGCATACAGTTGGCCAAGGTCAAGTAAAACCTATTATGGCTAAAGTGGAAGCTATTTCCAAATTTCCACCTCCTACAAATAGAAAACAACTTATGAGATATTTAGGCATGATAGGATTTTACAGGAAATTATGTTCAAATTTTGCTACTGTTGTTCAACCATTGACTCATCTTTTACGAAAAGATTCTAAATTTATCTGGAGTGAAAATTGTCAAAAAGCTTTTGAAAATAGCAAATCACTTTTAATTAATAGTCCAGTTCTGATTACTCCAGACTTTGAAAAACAATTTAAACTTGCCGTTGATGCAAGCGATGTAGGAATAGGAGCTGTTTTATATCAAGAGACAGATGATAATGTTGAAAAACCTATATCATATTTTTCTAAGAAATTAGATAAACATCAGAAAAATTATTCAACTATTGAAAAAGAGTGTTTTGCAATGTTGTCAGCACTTCAACATTTTGATGTATATTTGAATCCCACTGTATATCCTATTCTTGTTTATACTGATCATAATCCTCTCACCTTCATGCATAAAATGAGAAACAAGAATCATAGGTTGACTAGGTGGAGTTTATTGTTACAGGAATATGATGTAATTGTAAAACATATTAAGGGTAAAGATAATGTTATAGCTGATGCTTTATCTAGAGCTTATTAAATCACTTTGTATATATTATGTATTTTTGTTAATATTATTCATGATAAGTTTTTGTTACACTAAAACTTCTTTTAAGGGGGGAGGTGTTATGATATTGTAATTATTGTATTTATTTATGTTGGCCTAATTTGTGTTGTATGGCCTGATAGTTGTTTACCAAATAATCTTATAACTGTGCAGTTTATGAATGATTGGAACTTTCTAGAATGATCCTGATAAAAGATGCGTAATTTAAACTTCTACGTTATTCCAGAAACTTCCGTTGTAACTTTCCAGGATTTTCCACAATGTTCCATTATAGAGTGTTCTAGAATTTTCCATGACAACACTATATATATACAGACACTAAAGTTAAACTCTCATAATTAAACTTGGACATAGACATTGATAGACATTAGTATTCACAGCATTTGGATTGACACTTTTATTCTACAAACAACATCATACTGGATTGTGACATTAGTAGTGAACGTAATATTCAAATTGGATTCCGAAAGATTTCCGGATACAGATAAAGATAACAGATTGGACTCATATTTTGACAGTTAAGTTAACAGTAATATTTGTGTAATACCTTTTGTAAACATTTGTATAATAAATCTTGTTAATTTTTATAATTGATTTGTGTCTTTTGTTGGCTACAATTTAAAGGCGATTTCTGGCCGTAACAGATGCAAAAGAAAAAGTTGATATTCTAAATAAATATTTTTGTTTAATAGCTAGTCTAGATGAAGAAAACAAAAAAATGACCGAGTTCGATGATAGGGGTATAAACATTTTGTCTGACTTTACAGTAACTTTAGAAGACGTTTAAGATATTATTTCTACTTTAGATCCAAATAAAGCTGTTGGTCCTGACAAAATTAGTAATAGAATGCTTATAGCAGTAAAAAATGAAATTGCACTTCCCTTATGTATTCTTTTTAACAAATCGCTCTCTCAAAATATATTTCCTAAAGATTGGAAATTGGCATATGTTATTCCTTTATTTAAAAATGGAGATAAGTCAATGCCGTGTAATTATAGACCAGTATCACTTCTTTCTTGCGTAAGCAAGGTACTAGAAAAAATAATATATAAACATATATTCAATCATTTAGTTTCTAATAAACTTTTGTATAAATTTCAGTCTGGTTTCCTACCCGGCTGCTCTACTTTTCATCAACTAATTGAGATGTATCATTCTATCGTATATGCTTTAGACAAAACATTCTATACAAGTTTAACTTTTGCCGATGTAAGCAAGGCATTCGATCGAGTATGGATAAGGAGTCTACTTCTTAAGTTAGAAAGATATGGTAAAAAAAGGTAATCTGTTATTATGGATCGAAAGTTACTTAACAAATAGAACTCAGAGGGTAGTATTAAAAGATGCGACTTCAGAGTTAGGTAATCTTACAGCAGGGTTCGGTACTGGGTCCTCTTTTATTTTTAATATTATTAATGCCATTGCAGACGATATGATTGGATTAAGTAGAATGTTTGCAGACGATACATCTATTGGACATACTGCTCAGGATAAAACTACTCTCCAGTCTATGATAAATATCGATCTACAAAATATCAATTTCTGGGCAAATGATTGGCTAGTTAAATTCAATCCAAATAAAACTAATATTATGTTATTTAGTAACAAAACTTAAAAAATAACTTGATTTTTCATTTTGGCGGAGTTAAGGTAGATACGGTTACTAGTCTAGGCATATTTTTTAGCAGTGACTGTAAATGGACCAAGCATGTTGATTCTTTAATAGAAAAGGTATCAAAACAATTAAATGTTCTTAGACGTTTGAAATTCCGACTAAAAAGGGAATATTTAAGAAGAATATATTTAACTTTTATAAGGGCTGTTCTAGAATATTCTTCTGAAGTTTGGGATAATTGTGGTCAGTTGAATTCTGAAAGATTAGAAAAATAACAACTGGAGCAACACGTGTTGTCACTGGTCAAACAAGCTATGCTAACACTCAATCACTTTATTTAGATACGGGATGGGAAAAATTAAAGATTAGACGGTAAGTGAAGAAGTTAACTTTATTTTACAAAATTATGGAAGAGAACGCCCCAGAATACTTACTAGATTTAATATCCCCTACAGTTGCAGAAACGAACAACTACAATATACGAAGCAGTCAAAATATATACCAAACCTCTAGCAGACTGTCTCTTCATCATGAATCATTTATTCCATCTACATGTAGTATCAAACTGTGGAATTCGCTCGATTTAAGTATTAGAAATGAACTTTCTTTAAATATGTTTAAATTAAAAATTAAAGAGAAATATTTTAAAAACAAATCACCCCCTACGTATTTCAATATTGGCGATAGATATTTAAATGTTTAACACGCAAGATTAAAAAACAAATGCAGTGCCCTGAACATGGATCTGTATCACGCAAATATTAAACCTAACGCAATGTGTCAATGTGGTTATTTATTTGAAAATGCTCAACATTATTTCCTCTCGTGTAAAAATTATACAGTGCAAAGGAATAAATTATTTTTTGAACTTAGAAAAGAAAATATACCTACCGACTTTGAAAATTTTAAGTACGGCAATGCTTTGTTTAATATGAACATAAACACGCTAATTTTTATAAAAGTGCAGAATTATATTAAAGAGACCAATCGCTTTTCATAGTTAATAAACATTATGGTTAAATATATACCAATAACAATGTTATTACTTTTTGTCGACTTCGAATGCAATTGTTCATTTTTTCCTAAGACATGGATCATCAATTTGATTTTATTATCCATCAGTTGACAACAACACTTTAATGTAATTGTTCAAAATACAATAAAAACTTACCTTTTGAGTGAATATTTATTCCAAGTTCAAAACAACCTATTAGGTAGGTCTTTCATAAAAGTTTACGGTCAACTCGACTTTTAGGAATCGATGAACCATGTCGTATAAATTCTTGTTAATTTCATGTCTTCATATTAATATTGTTTATGACGTTATTATTATGTATTTCATATTTGTTCGGATATGTTTTATTTGTATGTAATGGAGAAGACGTTCTAAGTTGCAAAACTTGTGTCCAATCCTATTGTCAATGTTTTTTTTTTGGACAATAAAATATGTTTAAACTATAAGAGCGAGGGGTTAGTAACTAGGTATCTGCTAACTTTGCAACATGTTGTATGTGACTGTCCCATGTCAGCAGCAAGTAGTTCAGTGAATGTCGCTGTTTCATTTCATATTTGTATTTTGTGATGAGTTTTGTTATAGATCAGGGTGTTTTGTTTCTAAATTGAGACGAATGTACGGTATTACTTTTTTCTCGTTGTTGAATGCCGTACAGTTGGCTATAAGTATTAACATCCTTTTAGTTTGAACATTGCAAATCATACCACCTCTACTTTTTTTTTATTTTACTGATCGAGATTGTTTAATACAAATGACGTTTTATTATCGATCATCAATGTGCAAATACTTTTGTAATCAACAATTCAGGTATATCTTTATGATATAATGTGAAAATATATCCTAATCTTACCTATTTCCAATTGTATTTTTAAGGATTTATTTTCAGATAATATGGATACGGCAAAGGAAAAGACTCTCTCTCTCTCTCTCTCTCTCTCTATGTGAGTTTAGGTTGTACTGTTTGGATACAGTAAAACAGATTTAGTACTATTAAGTTACACATCGAAATAACAATATCAAAAGAAAGCAAGAACATATGACAAGAATTATTGACTTATGATATTCACACGTTGATTATATATATAAAAGAATAATTTGGGAGATGTAAACTTCAAAGTAGCATTTCGGATTTAAAATAGTTCCTAATAAAACCATTCGATGTAGTCTCATTGATATATTATGGCATTTGATTTTCTCCGTTTTTTTTTAGAAATCTTCCTTTTGAATATACCTTGATGTTTATATTTTTGTTAATAATTTTTGTTTCTATAACTAGTATAAATAAGAGTGCAGTTTAAACATGGAAACATAAAAATACATTCGCCGTACATCTCAATAAATTCGCAAAGATTTGTCTACATTCGGACACTAATCATGTTTTTTCCCCTTTGTTATGTAAGGAACATCATTAGTGGTTTTCTTTGTCAGCACATATTTCATTTGTCTTTGTCAGTAAGTGCTGTAAATAAACTTGAGTGTAATGGGGAATCTTGGACTTAGACATACTTATAACACCTAAACAAATACTAGTAAACATTACAAAGAATAATATATGTGTTTTAGTTCAAGTTCTAAAAAAGCTGCCGTATATTACGTCGCAATCGGGCCAATTGAAGAAATGAAAAGTCATGTAACAAACAAGTACAGAGGTAACAACAGTTCCGACATTTTGTAGTCGAATGTAGCCTACCAAATTAAAATTCCCACAATGTTGGTACTTACAAGAGCAATACAATGGGTACCATAGAAAGAAAGATACCATAACCAGTTTGTTTGTTTGTTTCGTGTTGCACAATCCCTAGATTTCTGTATTATGCTTTGTGTACTATTTTGTTTTTGTCTTTTCAACAATTTTGGTGTTTTACTTCGTCAGTTTGTTTTTTACCTATAAGTTAAAATTTCGTGTTGGTATTTTTGATCTCTCTTCCATACGTTCGTTACCCGTGCTTTGAAAAAGTAAAATGTTGTCTGCTTTAAAAATATATAGTTTTATATAAAACAAATTTCGTAAGATTGAGCAAGCAGTGCGTGATGAATAATTCAATTTCACACTATTTTGAACTGTTTGTAATAAACGATTGTTTTATTTGTACAAATAATTGTCAGTTTATACCTGACTTTCTCAATTTAATTTTTGCGCATGACTCGATATATAAGATTTGAAGAGATTGTTGTTCAACGTGCAATTACGAAATGATTGGAAGACGGAAACCAACGAAGTCACAAGATGACAACATTAATATGACATGTCATTTACAAAAGCGCGAATACGAAAGACGACGATTTTAATGATACAGAAATAAACAACCTACGCACAAAACATTTAGGAATGAGGAGCAATAAGAAAATCTAGTTATCAATAAATTAAGGCATCTATAGCTTACCGATGTTCAAATTCTGTAAATCGATAAGTAAAAGATAAATGGATAACAAACAAGACCAAAACTAGTGAACTGCATATAATTCAAAAGCATCAAGAGCGGATGCTTCGACAGAGCCAGTGGCATTGTTCGGCTTGCATCATCAAGAGCGGATGCTTCGACAGAGCCAGTGGCATTGCTCAGCATGTATCATTAGACATGCGAATTCACAGTAGCATACTAGTTTTCACAGCAAGTTCTGATAACGCTATTTTGGACGTGATGTCTAGCTGCACGAACACATTTATACAGAAGATCGTTTTATACGCCCCTAAATAATTCAATCAGCAGGTCGGGATCAGAAGTCTCAAGCCGATCACATGATATTTTATATACCTGTACAGATTAAAATAACCGCTGAACATGTTTAGTATTAATAACTTTTAAAGGAAAGGGTAAATACATGTTACACGTTAGATGCTTTATTAGATGTCAGGAATACTAGTATATCCTGTTTATGTCACAAAGAATTAGACAACACAATTAACCCCAAAGAGACATTGTCAAAATACATCAATTTTATCATGCGGTATAAAATGTTTATACAAAGCCTTATAAAAAAATTCTAAAAACTTAGATAGGTTGTTCACTAAAAAGCTAAGACAAAACATTTTTTCGGGACAAAAATATGTAAGAATTTATATGTATTCCGTAAAAAGGAAGTGCTAATGGACGATGGACGATGGACGACAGCACTTCAATTAGTATGAAATCATCAAGCTAGCCTTAAGGTAGAAACAAACCTTATCTGGTTGAATCATCTTAATCGAACGAACCTATTTAGTTTATATCAAGTGAGATACGTTAACGATGTATGCTTGAATAGAAGGTTTGTCACTTCTTAAGGTTATATTTTGAAGAATATATAATTTAAATCACATTTTCGAAAAATATATAGATATAAGAAGATGTGGTGTGAGTGCCAATGAGACAACTCTCCATCCAGGTCATGCTCTATAAAAGTTAACCATTATAGGTAAAAAAAAAATCTTCAAAACGGTGCCTTTGCAGCGAATAACAAGATAAAAGGGCCTAATGAATTACTAGTGTAAACCCATCCAAGAGAAAAACCAACGGTCTAATCTGTATTAAGGATGCTCCTGGGTATAAATCAAATTTTTTTTCTAATATAGGATTTCGCTATATTTTTTTTATAAATGAACTTTATCAAATACTTAAAAGAAAAATGAAATAAAAAAATGGGGTCACTGTTTATTTAAGCTCACAATCTGCCTCCGGAAGAAGCATACATTTTTGTTAATGTTCTTTTTTTCTGTTGAACTAATAGGAGAAATAGAGGTTATATCGAAATAAAAAAATAACCTAATTACAGAAATCGCTTAAATTTTACAATTATTTAGTTTATGTACGGCTTATATGAAAACAATAATAAAAGATATAGGTCACCGATGAGTTAAAAAAAAGATCTTTCAAATTTAATGCCACAAAATGGCATTTTTGCACCAAAGGGAGATAATTTGGAGCTTTTTCAATGATATAAAGATTTTAAAAGTCATCTGGGGCATAACTCGAATAATTCAAGCCTTTTCCGTGTCCGATTTTCTCCCACACGAGGGCTTGAACTCCTTATGATCATTGGCCGCGTCGCCTGCTCTCTGTGAGAGAAAGCCAATCAGCAGCGATCGGGATAATGAGTTTTTTTTTAACCTAGTTATATTATTAATTATATAAACACTGTGCTTGATTTGATTTGAGTCTGTGCAACTCTCTTGTAATTTTCTTACCAAACACGTGTGTTAAATGAACACAAATCCGATAATAATTAATTAACATCAATTAACATCAGTTTACATCATTTAACATCAATTAACACCCGGAACTTCTCCTTCTTTAGCTGCCAATTTAAATCAAAATTCCCATATTGCAAAGCGGTGTGAATTTTCCGGTTGACGGTCTTGATCGAGAAAGACGTTCAGGCGTTAATGTAGCCTTCGTAGATCAGCGGAATATAACGACTGAATTAATCGGGTTATCTGGGGCAAAACTTAATCGATTTTTTTGAGTTGATATTTTTACCATATCATAAAGTAATAACTAATAGTGTAATAAATAAAATTTGTAATGAAAAAAAATAAAGGTTCATTCTTTTGCTGAATTTTTTGTACCCACGAGCCACACTTAAAACGAAAAACACTAATCAACACATAAAAAAACGACAACAACTGAACATCATAAAATCACAGAAGGAGGTGTGATTTGCCAACTAGACAACCATCCACCTCAGTAAATTTATTTTGGTAATTATGATAAAATTCGCGAAAAAAAAACTTTTTTCCTTGACAAGCATACACTATTTACATATTTTACATTTTCATTTCGAGGTCTAAACAAACGAAAACTTATAATTTTTTTATGCCTCCGTGAGCATATTCATAATTTCGCTGTTGATCAGTGATGGATGTTGAATAAGATCACACGGTTAAACTTGTTAACACGAAGACTTATTTCCCGAAAATAACGACATATTCTTAATTTGAGTGTTTGTCACTTTCTAGTGATATATACTACAAAATGCGCTTTTTTCTCTTTGAATGTAATTGAATTTTTCAGGACCATTTTCAATAAATATCTGCAATTGAATAAAGATTTAACTATAACGTAGAAATATAATGCCCTAATCTTTAACATGCATATAAATATGACAATATATTTTGGCCATCAATTGCCTTATGTGACACAAGAGGATGCAGACTAAGTCATCTACTTTAGGTTAATAGAAATCAGAAACGTTAAAGTCTTTTTTGCAAATGTCAAATTCTTGCTATTTTTGAAAAGGACTTACATGATTTATTTAAATTCTTTGCACGATATAAGGTTTAATAAATCAGGCACACATAATATTTATTGGAGATTTTTTAATCTCAAATACAAAAAAGTCATTTTGAAATTTAAAAGTTTAGTCAATTTATTTCCGGTTTTATCACAAACAATTTAATACTATGGTATTTTCATCATAAATCTTTCTGTCAAATAGATTTGTCTCTTCAGCTTCAGATTTTTATTAAATTGGGAAAACTTTCTTTGTCTTAAAGATCCTTTAATCTTTTATACAAAAAAGTCTTTTTGAAATTTTATATGTTTTATAATTCGGTTAAATCTGTAACGTTTTAATATTTTTAGATTTTCATTGTAGATGTTTCAAGTATTTCGGATTGATTGTCATATAATCTATAAGATTTGGTTTCCATGAATTACATATGTTTTCCAGTTAATAGTAGATTTAATGTTAACATTCATTCAGCCAAGGATCGTCTGTGTCACTTTACATGGCAGATAATTTTAAAAGCAACAGTAAACAGTTTATTAACAGTCTGCTTTCACATACACCACTGTCCAAAGATAAGTGCATTTTACTTGTCAAAACTCGCTACATTATGTTGGTGTCTGTCTTAATCTGTTTCCTATTTGAATTTTTAAATTTTACCATGTCGGTGCCTTTTAAAGACGACCATACGGCATACAATACAGTCGCCAGTAGAAAACCGGTGTTTTAAAGATATAACTCGATTAAGAGAAAATAAATTTGAGTAATCGACTGAAACCGAGGAAAACATATCAACCATAAGAGGGTAAGAGGAAGACAAAAAGAACAAACATAACACTGAAGTGCAACACAAACAAACGCTTATATACATAGAAACAAACCATTTTATAAAAACTACCATATACGTTTTTCTCATTGTTGAACGTCGTACGGTTAGGTAAACATACTTACAGCCTTTAATCACTGCCAAAATATCTCATAAGCAAAGTGGAAATAGATTAATATAAGTAGTACTTACTTGTTTGCCAATCAACTATAACTAAATATGTTTTACTATACTATATCTACTTTTTTATAGTATATATAGCAACGAGATTGTTTAAAACAAAGTTAAATCACAAAAATACTGATCTCCGAGGAAAGTCAAAAAGGAAAGTCCCTAATCAAATAGCAAAACCAAAAGCGTAAACACATCAAAAGAATGGATAACAACTGTCATATTCCTGACTTGTTGCAAGCATTGTCATATGTAGTAAATGGTAGATTGAAAAAGCTGTTTTATTATCGATTTTCTAATGTACAAACATATTTGCTAACAATCATATTTGTATTTTGTATTTCATTACGGTATAACCTATGCATATATCCTACTTTCTCTCTCTCTCTCTCTCTGTCTCTCTCTGTCTGTCTCTCTGTCTCTCTCTCTGTCTCTCTCTCTCTCTCTCTCTCTCTCTCTCTCTCTCTCTCTCTCTCTCTCTCTCTCTCTCTCTCTCTCTCTCTCTCTCTCTCTCTCACCGTTTGCGGTCATCTGATATATATATATATTAAAGAATTTGATTTTGTCAGGTTTTATAGAATCCACATTTTTAATATACCTTCTTGTTTCATATTTTTATTGATACTTTTTTATAACCAGTATAAATAAGGGTGCAGTTAAACCAGGAACCGTAAAAAAATCCTTCGCCCTACGTCTCAATAAATTCTCCAAGTGTTGTCTTTATTCGGGCACTAATCAAGTGTATTTTCCCATTGTTATGTAGTTGATCCAAGTAATAGTAGTTTTCTTTGTCTAAACATATTTCATTTATTTTGGTCAGTAATTGAATTAACGTTTAGATATATTTTTCAATAATGTTGAATCTCGAATTCGGTAATTCTGAAACCACCTGACCAATAAGATAAAAATGAGAATGGAAAAGTTGAATGCGTCGAAGAGACAACAAACCGACCAAAGAACAGATCAAAGTCAGAAAGATTGAGCAAGAAATGCGTGATGAATAATTCCATTTCAAATTTTTTTGAACTTTTGGTAATAAAAGTATAATCTATTTTTACAAATAATCGTTAATACCTTACTTTTTCCATTTAATTTGTGGGTACGACTCGGTCACTTTCAAATATAAGATTGAAAGAGATTTGTTGTTCAACATGCAATTACGAAAAGGTGGGAAGACGGAAATCTTGTAGATCAGGATCCTGACAGACCAAGTTACCCAATACTGATTGTTTTTATTTGTTACAAGACAAATTCACTTAAACTCTTTGCTAGGTTTAGTTTAAAACCAGATGTAATCCACCATTTTCTACATAAGAAAATGTCTGTACCAAAAAATGTTTTGTTAACAGTTTATTTATAATTATGAACCTACCAATGATAACTCAAGTCAACACAGATGTACTGACTACTGGGTTGGTGATACCCTCGATGAATACCCATTAGTGGCCTTCGGATGTTGTCTGATCTTTGGTCGGGTTGTTTTTACATATTCCCCATTTCCTTCCCTTACAGAAAACAAGCACAAAGCAAAATACTTTAGAATAAATGGGGCAAGCTCAGTTGACACACAGAGTGCCCTTTTCAGGAAAGTCCGGCAACCACACGTAGTCAATTAACAAACTTTAAAGAAACAATTCCTGAATATCATGGAGAGAACTGGAAAGAAAAATATAAAAAGTATCCAATATTATACACAGTTGACTTAGGAGTATGAAAACCAATTGTGCCAACATAAATATTTTACTGTTTGACCAATTAAATTAATTGATCCTTTCTAATTTTCATAGTTTAACAGATGCAGTAGACTCCATTGAATGAATAAGTAAAAGCTGTTTTTTCCTTGAAAATAATGGGTAGGAGCAACAAACAATGTCTACAAGGATGTACTATATTGTTTTTTAGCGAAAGAGAGTCAAACACGAATGTAAGCTCCCTAAGTCGACATACAACGTATTGTAATTAATTAAATTCACTAATTTAAATCTGCTTCCTCAAATCAAGATATTGCATATGACGAAAGACAAAAAGAAAAACAGGTAAAGAAACATGTAACAGGGAACAGTGATAAAAGACGAATACAGTTTATGCTTCTTACAAAAAAGGAGAAAGAATATCTGCCAATTTTCAAAGAATGAAATTAAGACAAAAAAAGAGAGAAGAATACGATATCATCTCAAGAATTCTACAAGCCTGTTAAAAGAGTAATTAGAAGTAAGATACGTTTAATTACTAGTGATAAAACATGTTTCACAGATACTCATTTCAAAAACAATGATCTATTCACGATTTTTATATGTATTGTTTCATTTAGTGCATTTTGCACTTTGTATAGATGCAGTAACCCCAAACTTTAAACCCTTGATATAAAAATTGCTTGTTGTTGACAAAAATATGGTTGAATTGTAAATAAAAGCTCAAAAGCTTTCGGATTTTATTGCGTAATAGATTTACGGGGGCACTACTGCAATATTTGAAAGTTTCTTACAAATTCAATGTTTCTTATCAATTAAATCATTGTTCGGTTGCAAATTTCGAACAGAGTAGAAAATTCGATTATCCTACGTTAAGAAAGGACATTATAACTATGTCTGAAACACTTTTTATATCGTGACGGTTTTTAACGTTATATCATAACATTTGAAAAAATAAAACATTTAACCTAATGTCTCTTTTTCTTTAACAGAATAACAATGTATTAACATGTTGATGCTCGAAAGGATATACATCATCGTCTTGCGTGTCAATTAGGGAAGGAAGAAAAGATTAAAAAATACATCAATTTTTAATATTGGTTCATGAGGAATGCCATTTTTTGCATACATAACCTTAATGCTTAATCAAACGAAGAAAAAACAACAGTACATGATTTTAATGGTGGTTATATAAATAAAAGTAATTCTCTGTAGGTAACAACTTGAACGTAAGAAAAACCTAAACACTATTTCACTCAACAGACTCAGTTATTGCAGTATTCCGAATTTTACAGCCTACTTAACAAAGGAACTGTTTAGTGGTTGCTTTCACAACAACGGGTGTCACATGCTGAGAACGATCAGCTTATCCCTTCGGAGCACATGCTATAACTCCTTGTATTAAATGGACTCCGAGTTGCTCAGATTAAATTTGTCTATACTGTGTTGTATGTACTGTTGTATATCTGTTTGTCTTTTTTTTTTTTGTTTAATATGGTAAAATCTGTTTTCTACTTGAATATCACTTTTGGTATTTTTCAAATTCTATTTGTCTTTAGTCTCATCCGCATGATGTTGTTTATTTTCGATTCGTTTTGAATCTCCATATGGTAAATATTTTAATTCAAATAACATAGAATAAAGCCTCGGTCACACCTTACCGGATAGCACAAACGGACGCTTAACGGATGAAAATAAAAGTGGTCCGTTGACAAAATTGTTATCCGTTGAAAGTCCGTTGACGTACTGACCAAATAAAACGGACGCGTAACGAAGGCAAAACGGACACACACCGGATATGCAACGTACGAGAAACGGAAACGTAACGGACAGAACGGATCTCGAACGTAGACCCAACGGACGAGTACCGCACGAAATGGACACCTAACGGAAGCCTACCGGATAAAACGGATGAACAAGACATACGGACAAAATAAAGGCGACAATAATAATAAATGTAAATCGCATAAATATTCAAAATGTTTCTGTGTAACTGGTTTTGGTTTGTTCTCCAAACTGCCACCAAAGGGCAGTATCTGGCCTGAATAAGAGCTGCTTGATTGTGAAGACGTGCCTTTACTCTACGATTGATTATGAATAATAAGAATTAATGAACCTTAAAAAATGTAATCAGCATTTCTGACGCGAAAATTTTTATTGCCATTTATCCGTTTCAGATCCGTTCATCATCCGTTTTATCTGTTATACGTCAGAAAGAAGTCCGTTTTACATTCGTTCGTTCAACATCCGTTTTATCCGTTAGACATCTGATAGAAGTCCATTGGTGAATTTATCTGCCAGACCTGAAACATCCGTTAGACGTCCGTTCAGTTTTGAACATGCTCAATATTTGCCACCGGCCAAAACGGACGTCGCGGAATAAAACGTACTTTAAACGGATATGGACGGACGTCTAACAGATAAGAACGGACGTCTAACGGACATGAACGGATTGAAAAAAAGTTATCCGTTAGGCATCCGTTCGAGCTATCCGTTAAGTTTTGACCGGGGCTTAAATCTGATAAACAAAATAAATTTCAATTTACAAGGTTGATTAATCCCTGTTACTGAAGATTTGAAAACAAAAATAGTTTTAAAATGCTCTTTTGTTGAATCCATGTCGGAGTAATATAGTTTCAAATAAATCATCAATGTGTTTTTGATATCTAAGCTTTAAAACAGAAAACTACCCGGATAATCTCTTTTTAACACATTATATTTATATGTCTTAGTAGTAACAAGTTGTGAGATAAGCGTAAAGAATTATGACATAAGACAGGAGTCCTCAAAGAGTCATGTGTATCAATTGTAGGAGTATATATGACTAAGGATTCGTCAGATTTATATATAAATGTATATTGCATAAAAGAAAATGCAACACAGTTTACCACACTCACATTGATTGCTTACAGCAACATTACGACACAGGATTGATATTGCTTTCAAAAAGATTGTATCATTTTATATTGGTCAAAATAGCTGTCATTAATCAAACGATATAAATTATTGAAACCAGTCTGTATGGGCAAAAGTAATACGAATAAATATAAATTCAATTTATATCCCTTGTTTGAATGTACACAATTACAAAAAAAAAACTATTCGTGTGCTAATTTTGTTCACTATTATACAATTTTAAGGTGAAAGGTTGACTATTGTGTTGTGTTTGATATGGGAAACCAAATCTTCTTAAAAAAGACAAATACGACTTTCTGAAATGACTTCAAACAATAGAATAAGAGTGTTTTCTGTGTTTGTTTTATTATTATTACCATTTAAGGAATGAATTATCAATGTAGTAAATGTGAAGAAACACAATTACCCAACTCCAAAGACATTCAAAACAGAAAATTCCCTTTTCAAATTGCAAAATAAAAACCTTCGCTTAGGACTTGACAAATAGTATCGGGATTTTGGAAAATTCTTATGATATGCACATAGAATTTTTCAAAACATTTCAGAGGTTTCCTATTTTGACGTTTTTTATGAATTGACTCAAATTTTGTGTTTCAAACTTGTACCTTGCAGAGCTTTACCAATTATCGTGTTTGTGTTTGACGTAGCTAGACCAACTTTGGATGAACATTTGCTTTTGACTTAAGAACTTCGAACTAGTAGACGAGTAGAGCATGCAGGAAAATATTTTTGTAGTCCCATTCAACAAGTTACAAAAGAACTTCGAGTATGATGTTTTGAATCTCCATTTTAACTCAGTATTTAATATAATGTTCGTGTGCAAAACATGTTATTGTAAACATATCACTTATAAACGACAAAATTGTCTTTTGTAACGGGCTGATGATAGCAAATTGTCTTATTTCAACACAGCTGATGGGGAAAGGTCCAGGAGTCGTAAAAGTGCAATTTAAAGGACAAAAGATCAAACTTTGATTGTGTCTGAACAATTGATAAACTAATCTTTGTTATTGGATATCTATAGTGCATTCAATTTAGCGTATACAACGGCAGCATTACTTAAGATGAAAAAAAATTTTCAATTGATTTACGTATTGACCATCTACTCTTTAATCTTATAGGGCACGCCAAAATAGTTACAGCATCGGTGTGTTTACATAATGCACCAACTAGGAGTAAAAATGGTTTTGAAAAGTGGACGAACTCACTAAGTAAAAACCTGATGCAAAATGCAAATCGAATGATTCTCTTTTACAAAACAAACATAAAACTAATTTTGCTGATTTGATGTTATTTTTCTGTCTTTCATTAACTAGAATTGAAATCAGTTTGTTAAAACCGACATAAACATCTTAATCAAACAGAATGTAAGATCAGTGTGAAAGCTATTAGTTAACCAAGGTTAGATAAAGCAACTAAAATAGCTGCATGTCATGTCAAAAGGTAGTTTGTTATTCTATGAACATGCCATTTAGTCAGGAGAACAAAGTATATGACTGCAGGTTTTATGATTGATTTCAAAGTTGTGTGCCAGCAAAGATTTTAGATTTTTTTTACATTTCAACTGTAGGTCACAATTTGAAAGTTTGCAATGCAACTAAACGTTTTTCAACTGAAAGTGAAAAATATAAAAAAAAAATCTTTTAATTACTGACTGGTAATCAGGAAAGATGTAATAAGTTAAATGTAACAACAAGTGTACACCTGAACAAAATATACATTTTACCAAGCAATATTAATGGTTAAAAGTAAATTTTATATTTATAGTTTTATATTGTAGTCCAGTAATATTATGTTGTCATTTTAATGTTATATTTAACATTGCCATTAAAGTGCGAGGTTTGACATGCCACAAAACCAGGTTCAACCCACCATTGTGTTCTTAAAAAGTGTCCTGTACTAAGTCAGGAATATGGCCATTGTTATATTATAGTTCGTTTCTGTGTGTGTTACATTTTAACGTTGTGTTTCCGTTGTGTCGTTTATTTTCTCTTATATTTGAATGTGAATTCACATTCTTATAAGACGTGTCACGGTACTTTTCTTTCCCAAATTCATGTAGTTGATTTTGATGTTATATTTGTTATTTTCATCGGATTTCGTCTAATGATTAGTCTGTTTCTGTGTGTGTTACATTTTAATGTTGTGTCGTTGTTCTCCTCTTATATTTAATGCGTTTCCCTCAGTTTTAGTTTGTTACCCTGATTTTGTTTTTGTCCATAGATTTACGAGTTTTGAACAGCGGTATACTACAATTGCCTTTATTTTATTCATTAATGCATTTTTTTAACTATTGTGTTTGTTTCTATTCTATCCGCAATTGCGTGGGTGTCTTGCTATGAAAATTAAAAAGAAAAGTAATATTAATGTTATCATATATCAAATAGTACTAAATATAAAAGATTTTTTGTCATTGATTTCTAATTGCACTTTGTATAATGTACCAATTTAACTGCTTCAGATTAATAAATGACCAGTCTGATTGCAGAGGTTTTGAATAGAAAGAATTAGATAACTTTTTCTCCTTTTGTGCGATAACAAAAGATAAGTCTTACTAATAAAATTGTTTGATCGTAAATATTCTCATATTGACCTGGTTTTTTTTCTGCATATTTGGGTAACTATGTTGAAAAGGATATTAAGCTTTATCTTTCAAGCATACAAATTTTGTTTTGTAACAAGCAAAATATTTTAGCAGCTAACAAAATATCTTTGTCCACTTAACAGTACTGTGCATGAGAACCGCTAAAACTTTGTTGCGTATTAGCAAACACAAAACTGATTGCAGACTTGTAGAACAACAGGCCAACAAGAACACTAGGACCACCTGAGACTAATTGTTAGCTCAAAATTCTTTGAGTTGGCAGGAGCTACATAAAATGATATTTAACCCTGTAAGCATAGAAATTGGTACAAACATGTACAAATCTTTAAATTGGTCGAAACCAAGAAACGATTTGCAAGTCCTAGAGATAATGTTGAGGAGAATAATTTAATTCGTTTTTTTTTTTCTTTGGTGACGATTGCGAAAAGCGTATTTTAATCTTTAATGAATATGTTTAGAATCCGTATATTTTACATTCGTTTTAATCTAAGTAGGTATCGCTTGCAAATTAGTTGGGGAGTCCAGCATATGTTTTCCACTTGTTCATACTAAATTTAAATAACAGACGGAAATTTACCGTGGTTTATAATTCGGTGGATGATCAAATAAATATATTCTAGTTCTGTTTTGTGAAAATTATCAGGATATATTTCAATATTTTCATGCTTATTGAGAGAATATGTTTGTGATTCAGTATATTTAGGATCGTTACTAGCAGCAACAAAAACTCTGATTCCATAACATATTTAAGAAGCACCAATATATCCCGACTGTCTCCAGAAGGTGGATAAAACCTCTAACTGCTTGGTTACCACCGATATTCAATTGAGTAGATATCTGAAAAAATGTCCTACTTGTTTTCAACAGTACACATGTCCTACTTGTTTTCAACAGTACACAGGCTATTGAACGATAAATTTATCTCCATTTTCCGACTACAGAAATTACAAATAAATTAAAATAGAATTATAAATAAAAGATCTGCTTACAATGCCAAATTCTCCAAATGACGTAATTCTTTTCAAATCATAATATTCGACCTTGTGATTATTATACAAGTAGGTAAGTCTGCACTTTCCTTATTAAGATAAACAAAAGAACCATTTTGTAAAAGTGAACAACCTAGCTAAAAGAAATTAAAGTTAAATAATCTTGAATAGTCTGAGCAATACAGCTATACAGAAATTGTCAAACTTTATTATTTGTTGAACAAATGTTAAAGTACATGGAACATAAACTTATTAATCCAACGTCGATGTAACGTAAAATGAGATGAAGATACCTTCACAAGGATGATTACGTTGATCAGCAAATATTAAACTTCAATGATTTTTCAGGAGTAAGCAATTTATATAAATAAACGAAGATGAACGAACGAACCCATCGACAGCGAAATTTAACGTATATGTTTGTTTATTCTACATTGACTATAGGAGAGGGTTGAGATCTCTCAAACATGTTTTATACCGTCGTATTTTGCAACTGTTCCAATTCAGGAGCCTCTGGTTTTAGTCGATCTTGTATGTTTCTTTGTTTTTGGGCCAGCTGACGCCGAGTCAGAAAAATATCTGTGGGACGATGTGAATTGACTCATATATAATCAACCTCATCTTGTCTGTCTAGTATAAAGAAAATTTGATATGCATCTCATATAAACATGTTATCGTCCTGATATGCATATAATAACTGACAATACATTTAAGAGCATTTTAGAATTTACTGAAAAAACCTGTTTTATGATCTTATAAAGTTCATCAGAGTGAACTTCACGTCTCTGAATTTTTCAAAAGATTAAGGTTTTTTTTTCAAGTGAAAACAATATATGATGAGTGGTTGTACTTCAGAGTTAATTTCACTGTTTTAAACTATATGATGAGTGTTTGAACTTCAGAAATAATTTCACTGTTTTAGATTACCTTAGCCGTATTTGGCACAACTTTTTGGGAATTTTGGATCCTCAATGCTGTTCAACTTTTTACTTGTTTGGCTTAATAAATTTTTTGATATGAGCGTCACTGATGAGTCTTATGTACACGAAACGCCCGTCTGGCGTACTAAATTATAATCCTGGTACCTTTGATAACTATCTACACCACCGGGTCGATGCCACTGCTGTGGGACGTTTCGTCTCCGAGGGTATCACCAGCCAAGTAGTCAACACTTCGGTGTTGACATAAATATCAATAATGTGGTCATTTTTTAAAATTTCCTGTTGACATCACTACAAAAGTCTAAAAGTCTGAAAAGACCAGTTTTTGTCTTAATTTGCATGAAGTTTTACTCGACATTCTCCAAAAGTATGACTTGTGTCTTAACTTTTCTTGACAAATTCTCATTTATATCA
The DNA here is from genome assembly GCF_965363235.1 of Mytilus galloprovincialis. Lineage (NCBI taxonomy): Eukaryota > Metazoa > Mollusca > Bivalvia > Mytilida > Mytilidae > Mytilus > Mytilus galloprovincialis. The sequence continues at coordinate 2,084,473 of NC_134838.1, read as the reverse complement.
ATTTGTATGAAATTTACTCGACATATTCTTGACATTCTTAATATGGTCTTAAAATTTCTTGACAAATTCTTGACATTTGAATACTGTCTTGAAATTTCTCGACATATTCTCGACATTCTTATTTTTTCTCAGTATGGCTTGACATATTCTGAACATTTTGAATTGTGTCTTAAATTTAATTGACAGTTCTGAGTTTTACCAATCATGACTAATATGATATAACTTTAATCTTTATTTCTCTTTATATAACACTTCTTACAACAAAAATAAAAGTTGGGCATGTAAAATAATTGAAAATATTGGTATATAAATATTTTTACAAATGCAAATATGGCTATGGAATCTAATGTATAAAATAATTTAAATGTGGATGTGTTGATATAAAAAATTTAAACAAATGTGGGTTTTTAAATTACATATTTTAATTCCTAAATCTTATAAATGAAATGATTAAAACCAATCATACTGTCCAGTAGACATATTTCATTCTACGTTCATAATATTCAATGTTAATATGGTAAATAATTATTGTATCAAATTGTGGTTTATATAAATAATAAATTATGATGATATACAAATCATTCATTTAACAGAAGAAAAATTTGTGTAATGTTATCTGTTGGACTATATATTAAGTATTACACATGGACAGGATGTTCCCCATAAAATAAAGGTATTCCACACCACAGAGTACATGCAACTGTCAAATAGAAATTACTGCTTTACCTGAAATCAGCCATACAACTTATCAGTTGACCGACCATGTCACTACAATAATATTTAAAAAGTGTGTTGATAGATGAAAATATGAAAATCATCACTTTGATGAAAAGAAGAAAATGAATTAAAATGGACTTTCTTCATCAAAATTATGAAGTTTATTATTTCAACATAAAAAATTGAATAATTCCCAAAGAATAAAAGAAAATTATTATCTACTCCAGGAATAATAACAAAAAAAATGTATTCATAATGGGTCCCATCAATGATTTCTATAGAAATCATTGGTCTTATGAAATGGATCTCAAACAGACATGCATAATATATATATATATATATATAAACATTCTTTTCTTTTCACTAACATTTATTTTTGATTAAAAAAATTATATTTGACTGGCAGTTTTGCTAACGGCAAAAATCTCAATGCTGTTTGTCAGTAACTTCGACTTATATTCCAAGTGAAAACAATTTATTAAACGTTTAATAAAAATAAATCAAAATTTGAATACACGGAGGATTATTCAGGGTTATCAAACTTAGTTGAACCAAAAGGGTTTCATGTACTAAATTAATCCTGGATTCTTCAAAGTTTAGTTTAGCCATGATAAAAAGGAGTATATAACAGCAATAGAATGTCATAAACAGAGCAGAATAAGTCTGTTCACATTTCAGGCTAAATTTATACTGTTGAGATAGTGTCAAGACATATCTAAGACTGTCAAGAATGTGTCGAGACATATTCAGACATTATTTAGAATGTCAAGAATATGTCAAGACACATTCAGACATTATTAAGAATGTCAAGACAGATCGAGACAAATTTAAGACAGTCAAGAATTGGTCGAGACTAATCCAGACTCTTATCAGATGATACAGGAAGTGTCCAGAAATTTTAAGACAATGTTCATACTGTCAAGACACTTGTCAAGAAAAATCAAGAACCTTATAAGACAAATTCATACTATGTCAAGAATTTTTAAAAATTGTTCAGACAAATTAAGAATGTCGAGTAAAAATTCATGCAAATTCAGACAAAAACTGGTCTTTTCAGACTTTTTGACTTTTGTAGTGCATACTTTGATATTTTCGAAAAACTAAGGATTTTCTTATCCCATGCATAGATTCCCTTAGCCGCGTTTGGCACAACTTTTTTGAATTTTTGATCCTCAATGCTCTTCAACTTTTTACTTGTTTTGCTTAATAAATATTTTGATATGAGCGTCACTGATGAGTCTAATGCAGACGAAACGCGCGTCTGGGGTACTAAATTATAATACTGGTAACTTTTTACAATATATAATGGGTGGTTGTACTTCGGAGTTAATTTAACTATTTAACACCATATGTTTGATTTTTTGCTACTCCGAGTTATTTTCCCTGCTTTGCAATACTCAATATATGATGGTCGGTTGTACTGTTGAGATAATTTCACTGTTTTACAATACTCAATGTATGATGGTTGGTTGTACTGTAGAGATAATTTCCCTGTTTTACAATACTCAAATAGTGATGGTTGGTTGTACTGTAGAGATAATTTCCCTGTTTTACAATACTCAATATATGATGGTTGGTTGTACTGTAGAGATGATTTCATTGTTTTACACTACATGATTGATGGTTGTACTTCAGAGTTAATTTCACTGTATACACTATATGATTGGTGTTGTACTTCTGAGTAGAGCTTACTGTTCTACATTCTAGTATTGGTGGTAATTTTTAAGAATTAATTTTTCTGTTTAACACTCTTTTATTTGTAACTGTAATTTTTGATAATAGCAACATGATGGAAATATCAACCTAGTTTACACTAATTCATCAGTATCTATTGGGAGAATATTGTATTTTGATTTTAAAGAAAAATATAATTTGATTGACAGGATGGTGACATTAACGTACGAAGATAATGACATCAATTAATTTTGAATAAAATGGATTTATGTATGAAACTTCCATCCAATCATGACAATAAATGACAACGGATTTTTTTTCTTCCTGTTTCATATTGTTATCTCTTATTATTTTTTGCCGTCATCTGAACTGTTCATTTAGATTATATCAATAGCCTTTAAAAATAATACGGTTTCTAGAAAACCTTGAAGTAATTATTTTTGTAATGGACTTAATCACTGTCTTTACGACGAAGATCATCACCATAACACTAAAATTACTGCCGGAAATGGAGGAGTTTGTTTGTTTTCAGGAGCGATTTCTCGCATGTTGTATATCATCGTATCTTCCCAAACAAAGTGTTCGCGAAAAATAGTTTAACAGCCTATCTTAAACATGAAACATGGTGCAATGTGGTTTAATTTGTTTTAAATATCAAACATTTTTATTGTTATTGACAAACATAAAACTTCATTCTAATTAAGTTGATGGAAACGTATTTCAATAAATTTTCAGTTTCTAACTTTTTTATTTCCCGTCAACTATTAGAATTTGTAAACACTTTAATGGGAACCTTGTACTTGTTGATGAATGAATTTATTGTTTGAATTATAGCAGGCTAATGAACTATAAGTGATTATAAGGAACAACCCGTCAACGATTTGTCTTCAAAAAGCCAATTAGTTGTGTTTAACGAAAGCCATTAAAATGTTTTTTGATTTTAAAAAACCTGAAATATTCCAAAAACGAGTACAGAAAAGAATATGAACGTAAAAACCCCATATTGTTTCTCCTGGTTTTAAGTTTTACTATTTAATTAGATCTAACCAGCAAATTATTGGTCCTTTGCTTTCAAATAATAATATATAGCGTTACCTCAAAACGATTATCGTCATTTCGCAAATCGTGCAAGGCTTTTCAATTCTTATTTTAACTGTTGCTTTGCATTTGTGTCTCTTCGCTCTTATCTTCTAATTAAACTTAGCTAAGGAAAATTGAAAACACGAACTTATGTCCTTTACGCACAATGATTACATTTGAATAATAACAAGGGTGTTTTGAGTATACGTCATCTCCAAACAATACCACAAAACAGTTGTTGAAAGGTTATCACCAACGTGGAGGACATAGAACAGCAAATTAGCAAGCTCGTAGCTTTTAACAAGGTGAGATCGGCACTACTTGACATTGAACAATGCAACTTATTTAATCGAAACTTTATACCTCCCTTTTTTGATAACCTAGAACCACATATTATTTCATACCCTTACAAAAACAGCAAAAGATTACTTTTGTAATAATACGTCGGTAACATAAGACGTGAATGTAGAAAATAATACTCTCTTAACTTGAAACTGTGAATCGTTGAAGTTTAGATATGTTCTATATAACCATGTTATCACAGGGGACCTCAATATTGTCCAGAACAGAGAGGCTAAAAATGTTTTGCAAAAAGGACCAAAGAATCGGCCTCCATCTAAAATAGATTGGAAAGAGTGTCGTCAAGACACAACAGATGCTGTCTATACGTTTTGTAAAAAATGGTGTAAATGTAAAAACAATCTGTTAAAAAATTTTGTTGGTTCTTATTTAAATAAATGTATGAATATTGTAGATAATGGAATATCACATGTTGAACATAATTTAGAAGTAAATAATAGAGTATATAATACGCCTATTTCCAGAATAAAAAATAAATTTCAAGAACTTTCAAAGCGGTAAATGTTTGTCCCGCCTGACAAAGCAGCCACAATGTGGTGGTGGTATGCCGTAAATACAACACGGACGTGAATGAAATTTCAAATTCTTCTACATTCAAGTTCATGCGCTCCACAGAGAGTCATATGGTAAAGAAAAAGGTAAAATCACAAAAATACTGAACTCAGAGGAAAATCAATTCGGAAAGTCCATAATCACATGGCAAAATCAAATAACAAAACGCATCAAAAACGAATGGACAAGAACTGTCATATTCCTGACTTGGTACAGGCATTTTCAAATGTAGAAAATGGTGGATTGAACCTGGTTTTATAGCTAGATAAACCTCTCACTTGTATGACAGTCGCATCAAATTCCATTATATAGTCACCGATGCGTGAACAAAACAAACAGACATAATAGGTAAAAATGTCAAAAATAGGGGTACAGCAGTCAACATTGTGTTATCATCTTAATCACTATAAAAACAACAAATGTAACGAAGAAGCACAAAAAGGCATACTTCAAATTAACATCCTCATTTTGATTATATTATACGATTATATTTGTCTATGTAAAATGCACCCATCAAGGAAGGAGGGTATGGGTACTGGTGTAAAATTGCGCGTTTGAAATTCGCACAGGTAGACATGAAATAATTTTGTCTTTCAAAGTATGTCGGGATGCATAAATACAGTCACGCAAAATAGATATAACAAACACTGACTTAGCAGTTAAAGTAATAATAATAAATAAAATAATAGTGTGGTTCAAAGTATGACGTGATACATAAGTACAGAGTCACGTAAAATGTATATCACAAAAAAAGTTGGTTAACAGTAAAAGTAATATTAATGAATAAAATAATTTTGTCATTCAAAGTATGACAAGATACATAGGTACAGAGTCACATCATAAAATAATTTTGTCATTCAAAGTATGACAAGATACATAGGTACAGAGTCACATCATAAAATAATTTTGTCGTTCAAAGCATATCATAATCACATCAGAGCTTAAGACTTCTTCTGAACATTGGAAGGTCCCTATTACATGTATGTATTGATTACCTAAACTACAGAAAAAAAAGCATTTAAATATCGTTTTATCTCGACCTCTAATAAGTGTTCTACAACTAATCGTTCAGTGCTTTAAACAAGTTTCTTAACTACTATCAAAGAGCTTATTATAACCTATTGTACTAAAATATATGAACATAGTGATTTTTTTTCTACTCTTACATAACAGTTCCGCACTATCTTATTAAACAAAAGTTGTCCTATTTAACTAAATGGTACATCTCAATGCAAATATATTTACTGCAACTCATTTAAAGACTTCTTCTGTAATGAGAAAGGGAAATATACTAGATATACTTGCTGGAGGTGAGATGAGATGATTGACGCTGTTAATTTTCATCTTGATAATATTTATGTACGTTTCGGTAACAAAGTTTATCGACAGGTTGTAGGTTTCCAAATAAACACTAATTGCGCCCCTTTAATAGCAGACTTGTATTTGTATTGATATGCATCAAAGTTTATGACATAACTACGCAAAGACCCGTCGAAATTGCTTTTAATTGATAAATGCAACAACACTTACCGTAATCTTAATGATATTTTTCTGTTAAACAATCAAGATTTTTCTCAATATACTGCCGAAATTTTCCCAAGGGAACTTACATTTAATAAATCAAATGTAAACCGTTATAACTGTCCATCCCTAAATTTAGATATTTCGTTCTTAAAATGGAATTTCCACACTAAAATGTACGACAAAAAGGAACGATTTTTTGTTCTCTATTGTTAATATTCACTTTTTAGATGGTGATGTTCATTTGGCACCATCTTACGGTGTTTATATTTCACAGCTCGTTTGCTATGTCCGTGTCTGTTGTGACGTTTTTTGATTTTTACGAACGTATTTATTACTGGTGAATTATTAAGCCAGGGATTTAGTTACCATCAGTTAGTTAAAACCTTTACTAAAATTTTCCATATATATAAAAACTTTAGGTTTTGATGCGCATTTAACCGTGCCTTAAAATTTAGAAACGAGTCTGGTAAACTGGTTGATCCTTTAAATAAACTGATCTTAAAAGGTTACCAATTCAACACTGTAATAAGATCTTTGAATATTGTTTTTATTGGAATAATATTGTTTTTGTTATCAGTAAATTAAAAGCTAACGGAATATTAATTGTATGATATATACATATACACATTCAGGTATCTACAATATGTCGATATCTGTATCTTGGCATTGCACAACGTCGTGATTTTCTCCGACTATTTATGACGTCTTCACATGAATGACATTGGATGTTTGATGTGTTCGGATTTATCATTTAGTCTTAGATGTATGATTTTCTTATTAGTTGTTAGAGACTTTGAACTATCTGTCAGTTAACTGCAAGTACTCTCAGATCTCTACCTAGTGTTTTTTGTCGTTAGGATGGACAAGTATCCGCCCACATCTACTTGATTTTTTTTCTCTCCATCTGATGAGGTAATAGATATAGGAAGATGTGGTGTGAGTGCCAATGAGACAACTCTCCATCCAAATAACAATTTAAAAAAAGTAAACCATTATAGGTCAATGTACGGCCTTCAACACGGAGCCTTGGCTTACACCGAACAACAAGCTATAAAGGTCCCCAAAATTACTAGTGTAAAACCATTCAACCGGGAAAACCAACGGTCTAATCTATATGAAATAAAAAAAGACAAAAAAGGAGAAACACGTATAAATTACATAAACAAACGAAAACTACTGTACTTCAGATTCCTGACTTAGGACAGGTGCAAACATTTGCAGCGGGATTAAACGTTTAAATGGATCCAAACCTTCTCCCTTTTTCTGAAACAATAGCGTATTATCACAACATAGAAAACACACGGTAAAACATCAATTAACAGGCTTAACTTAATAAAAAAAACGTACACTGATACACTATAAATTAATAAATTTCATCTGCGATATCTGAATGCAAATGCACAGTGAATAAAATATTAGGGACAAACATATAATAAAATTGAGAATGGAAATGGGGAATGTGTCAAAGAGACAACAACCCGACCAAATAAAGCCTGTTTCAACTGTTTTTTATAGTTCGTTCTTATGTTGTACTGTTATACCACCGTCCCAGGTTAAGGGGAGGGTTCGGATTCCGCCAACATGTTTAACCCTGTAATTATGTACACGTTGCAAGTCAGGAGCCTGTAATTCGGTGGTTGTCGTTTGTTTATGTGTTATATATTTGTTTTTCGTTCATTTTTAAATATAAATTAGGCCGTTAGTTTTCTCGTTTGAATTGTTTTACATTGTTATATCGGACCCTTTTATAGATGACTATGCAGTATAGGTTTTGCTCATTGATGAAGGCCGTACAGTGACCTTTAGTTGTTAATTTTTTTGTCATTTTGATCTCTTGTGGAGAGTTGTCCTATTGGCAATCCTACCACGTCTTCTTTTTGTATATTATTTAATAATATATATAGGATATTTAGTACAGTTAAACTAATATATAAGAGAAACGAAAGATATTACAGGGACATTCGAACTCATAGATTGAAAATAAACTACACAACGCCATGGCTATGAAAGAAAAATACAAACAGAAAAACAATAGTCCACAAGATACAACAAAGAAAACTAAAGACCAAGCAACACGAACCCCATCAAAAACTGATTTATATTTATAACCCACATGTCTGATCATAAATTTCTCTGAATAAGAAGCACAAAGGAGCATATAACAAACGAGGAAGATTCATAGCATCGTGGCTACAATGAAGTGGCAATATGTGACAAAGGTATTCCTTAAAAAGGACAACTAAATCAGGATTCCGTTCAATAAGTTGAAGAATTGATAGCATCTACTTGTCCATTTAGAACCATAAAAGCAACATCCTTCTTGATCGATGATATACGTGCTGTTGTAATGATGCTACATAGAAATCATAGTAATCAATGGACAATCGAATTGTCTAATGTATCTAACCTCATTGAAATGTTAAACTACTGGTTTAAAAGTTTAAAATCTGAGTAACCTACTATCTTTATACAATGTTACATACTGAAACAAAAACCCGAAATCAACACCAAATACATTTCAGGCATCTAAAGCGCTTTTCTGTGTTTGTATATTCCTTATGAACACTTAAAGTTTCAGATTTCTAAAAGCAAACTATCTCATGTTTAAAAAAAAATATATTCGTCTTTTAAGAACATGGAGGGAGGAGTAGTAAACATGTTTTTACCTAAAGATATCTTAAAAAGGCAAAACGACACAGAAATAATCAACAATAGGTCACCAGATGACGTTCAAAAATGAACAAATCCCAAACCGCATAGTCTGTTATAAAAGGCCCTCAATATGACAAATGTAAATTAAGTAATTCAAAAGAGAATACCAATGGCCTAATGTATTTACAAAAATAGAACGAAAAACAAATATGTAACACATCAACAAATGACAATCACTGAATTACAGGCACCTGACTTCGAGAAGGCATACACATACAGTTACTTGCGTGGTTAAACATGTTACCGGGCTCTTAACCCTTCCTTTAAATGGGACAATAATGTAACAGTTCAGCATAAGAATTAATCATAAAAATCAGTTAAAAAAGGCTCAACTCATCAGATGGATACACATAAAAATTCCAACTAACAAAACACGGGGACGTGGTTCCTTATTTGATAGGAAAGCATGCTGATAGATTGATCATTACCCAAAAACACTTCCCGAGAATAATAAACAATGTGTGATTCTTAGTAAATACTGTGTTACGTCCGTTTGACTATGAGTGGGAACAAGATGCAAAAGATATTAAAGGTATGACTAGAAAACAAACTATCAATGCTATTGCTAAAAATGATAAATGATCATTAAACAAGGATCGGTATATGAAACACACCATAGTCTTTTACAAAAAAACTGGTTTAACATTACTTTTATTAAAAAGTGGTCATTGTCCAAAGTCATGGCTGTGATAGTCCTGCACAAAATATTCAAATTTCAAACTTTTAAAGAGATTTTCCCAAAAATAATAATTAGATTTAACATTAAAATTGTGAATGGAAATGGGGAATGTGACAACAACCCGACCATAGAACAGACAACAGCAGAAGGTCACCAATAGGTCTTCAATGTAGCGAGAAATTCCCGCACCCGGATGCGTCCTTCAGTTGGCCCCTAAACAAATATATATACTAGTTCAGTGATAATAAACGCAATACTTAACTCAACATTATACACAAGAAACTTAAATTAAAAATAATACAAGACAAACAAAGACCAGAGAAGTCTGACTTGGGACAGGCGCAATAATGCGGCGGGGTTAAACATGTTTGTGAGATCTCAACCCTAGGACTTTTTATTATACAGATTTAATTATAGTTATCAAAGGTACCAGGATTATAATTTAGTACACCAGACGCGCGTTTCGTCTACATAAGACTCATCAGTGACGCTCATATCAAAATATTTATAAAGCCAAACAAGTACAAAGTTGAAGAGCACTATGATCCAAAATTCAAAAAAGTTGTGCCAAATAATGCTAAGGTAATTTATGGCTGGGATAAGAAAATCATGAGTTTTTTCAAAAAAAATCTAAGTTTTGTAAACAGGAAATTTATAAAAATGACCACATTATTGATATTAGTGATATAATATGGATCGTAGCACACACAACCCTGTTATAAAGTTTGGCTTTTTAAAATATTGCTTCAGTTTGTTTTGTAAATTATTTTTGACAATAACTACAGGAATGTCACTTTACTGTCAAACAAATATCGAAAGTGTCATATTTGACATGCAATAGTAATCTGACCGATCATTTTAGCAAAATTAAAAACCAAACTCGTAACTATCTATATAAACAAAAGATTGTTTGGGCAAAGGTATGAATACATAAACGTGATAAATGAGCATTTTTAACATAAACTGCAAAACAAAATCACAATAGAAATAAACTGGCATTTAATCAACTAATGTTTTGTGAACAATTTAACAACTAAAGTATCCTATTCAATTATATTTAGGCGTTTATCGCAAGAGACAAACAAAAGTATCCTTATTACACTTATTCATACAATATACTTGTCATTCCTTTAACGTTTTATTAATGAATTATTAGTGGTTTTTTTTTTTTGGCATGCAGATTTCACTGATATTAATCAATAAATAATGTTTTACATGCAGGTTTAAAATATAAATGATAATTGGGTATCTCTTTACTGTTTTACATTAAAGCATTACAGACACGTTGTGAATCAATGTACACAATAAAATTGAGAATGGAAATGGGGTATGTGTCAAAGAGACAATAACCCGACCATAGAACAAAGAACAGCAGAAGGTCACCAACAGGTCTTCAATACAGCGAGAAATTCCCGCACCCGGAGGCGTTCTTCAGCTGGCCCCCAAACAAATATATATATACTTGTTCAGTGATAATGAAGGCCATACTAAACGCCAAACTGTATCAAGAAACTAAAATTAAAATTAATACAAGACTTACACAAAGTTGATAAGATATAATGAGTGAATATACGATTTCATCAATATTTATCAATAGGACCTATAGTAGACGAACGAATAAATGTTTGGGATAGCAGGAAAGCATATTTTATCTGTATCATGATATACAAAAACAGAAAATATAACAATTGTTCGTGTTAAAAATAAAAGTTCGAATTCTAATAACAAAAAAGCTATCGGAGTTTTTTCAAATAATACTTAGTAAGTTCAAATCCTCAAAAATTTCTATCGACGAATTAATAAAAATCAGAAACTTCTTTTTATGTATAAAATCATTATTACGAAGTTGAATCGCTAATCCATTTAGTTTCAACACAAAGTGTAATAAATACCAAAAACCAGGTTAATACCCATTGTATATTATAATTAAAATGACGAAATCTTTTAAAATTGAATTAGTACACTAAGAAAGCGCTTTGTGTTTCGCGTTTGTACCAACTGACAAAGCAGATTACACCATTGTCGTTGATTTTATGCTTGTTTTTCTTTCAAACGTTTGTATCTGGGCATCACTAGTAGATCTTGTGTGGATAAAATGCACTTTAGGCGTATTAAAATTTTCAACTTGTTGCCTTTTGTTGGCTGTTGTTCGTGTGTTTCTTTGTCAATTGTATTCTCCAATTTATTTATATTGTAGTCCTGTGGTGTTGAGTTGTCATCTTAATGTTATATTTCATATGGGTATAAAAGGGGAGGTTTGGCATGCCACAAATCCAGGTTCAACCCGCCATTTTTTTCTTTAAAAATGTCCTGTACCAAGTCAGGAATATGGCCATTGTTATATTATAGTTCGTTTCTGTATGTGTTACATTTTAAAGTTGCGTCGTTTGTTTTCTCTTATTTTTTAGTGTAAATTCACATTGCGATAAGACGTGTCACGGTACTTGTCTATCCCAAATTCATGTATTTGGTTTTGATGTTATATTTGTTATTCTCGTGGGATTTTGTCTGTTGCTTGGTCCGTTTCTGTGTGTGTTACATTGTAGTGTTGTGTCGTTGTTCTCCTCTTATATTTAATGCGTTTCCCTCAGTTTTAGTTTGTTACCCCGATTTTGTTTTTTGTCCATGGATTTATGAGTTTGAACATCGGTATACTACTGTTGCCTTTATTTAGCACGTAAAAAGTAGATACCTAACATTAGAAGAATACGTTTCAGCATTGGCTGATCAAAAAGATATATTCAACAACGTAATGTTCCCATTTGGTAGAGTTTTAACTCCCCGAGGGTATTACCAGCCTAGTAGTCAGGACTTATGTGCTGACATGAATTATCATTGATATCGTTATATTTATAAATTAACTGTTTACAAATCTTTTGAATTTATGAAATACTGAGGCTTTTCTATGTCAGGAAAGATTACCTTAGCTGTATTTGGCAAAACTTTTAAGAATTTTGATCCTCAATGCTCTTCAACTTTGTATTTTATTTAGCCTTTTGAACCTTTTTGGATTCGAGCGTCACTGGTAAGTCTTTTGTAGACAAAACCTGCGTCTGACGTAAATACAAAATTTGTTCCTGGTATCTATGATGAGGGTTTTTGCAGGGACTGCATAGATGGTAAATGGTCAAATGTCACACATCTGCCGCGGTTATTTTGTTTTATATTTATGAAACAAAGTCGTTAACAACACTTGTAAATTTTGCATACCGTTGTTAAATATTGGAATATTATTTCTTTTATAATTACTGAAATTGAAACCGTCAATAATGCTCTGAATAAATACAAGGGGTTGTAAAAAAAGTAAAATCACAAAAATACTGAACTCCGAGGAAAATTCACAAACGAAAATCCCTACTTAAATGGGAAAATCAAATGATAAAACATACCAAACGAATGGCCAACAACTGTCATACTCTCGATTGTATGTGAATGTTTATCACAATTGTAGAATTGGAGATAACTTTTTAAGACAATGAACAATCATTGTGTATGTTGATGTCAAGTATTTTAAATAATGCTGCAAACGTTTTTTGAAATTATTAACTGGCTTCAATTTACTAGTTACAATCAATCTTGATAAAGTCACAAAACAACTTTGTTGATTGGTTGGTTTAATCAGTACATTTTTATCTGCAGTCAGATGAAGTTTTTTATACTAAAGGAATTAAAGCAGTTGATGGCTCTTCATCAAATATTTTGAGAACTGTAATGTAAATAGAGACTTTTAACTATTTCTGGGATGTTAAACGTCTTTGGAATTCTAGAATAGACTACGTTCTTTTGGTGATCCATAATCAGCGTTCTATTTTGTTTACTACACTAATTTATAATCTCATCAAACAGAAATCAATGGTTAAATACAATTGTTTTATTTTTCTAGGTGGTATTCGTTTGGAATTTTATGTTTTAAAACATGTAGATATAAAAAAGAAGATGTGTTATGATTGTCAATGTGATAACTCTACACAAGTGATAAGATGACACAGAAATTAACAACTATATGCTACAGTTCGGCCTTCAACATTGCCAAAAGTCAATATCGCACGGTCAGCTATAAGCCACGAAATGATAAATGTAAGACAATTCAAACGTGAATGTAAATCAATCAGTGAATTTGATTCCACTCCTATTTTATACCTTAATCCTATAATTTCGAATGATGGTTTCCTTACCAAAACGTATTATTAGTAAAAAGACAGTTGCTTTCAAGTGTTGATTTACCATACTTCTATTGGTTTTTCAAGATGAGTGTGTTTTTACTGAATAAGCAGTAACTTTAATGTTTCAGATTTAAAATGAAAGTATCATTTTAAAAACTAAAACTTAAAAGCGAAGGTCAAAATTATAAGGGGTTGGTTGATATTTTTAAAAACAGAGCGCAATCTAAAAGTTCATGTGACTGTTCTATGTTAGAGCTCTGATCTATGATTGTCTTGTAATGTATCGTTTTATGTTTGTCATTAAAAATGATATGCTTTTGATGAAAACTATATGTAGTCCTAAAAAATGTATTTACCTTAAGGGTCCTATAGTGATTAAGAACTCTTGGCATTTTGTATATATGAAAAATGAAATATCGTATAATTGCCAATGAGACAACTCTTCATAAGAGACCAAATGACAGAGAAACTAAAATAGTAAGTCACCGTACGGCCTTCAATAATGAACAATGCCCATACCGCATAGCTAAAATAAAAAGCATACACATTTGACCTTATGTTTTTGTTTTCGTTTTTAGTATTTTTATGTTTATATTTTATTGACTTTCTCGTGCATGTTACCACCGTTTCCATGTATTCATTCAGCCCTCATTTCAATTCTTCTGAGAAAGTAAATCCAGAGAAGTTGGACACGTAAGATGAATGAAGTTGTACGAGTTTACATGTGCTTAACTGTATGAGATCTTAAACTCCCTTGCATGCCTCAAATAAAGCTGTTGGTGTGTGTAATTGAATATATTAAGTCTTATGTCAATATTTCATGAAGGTTTATTTCCCACGGTTAAAGATATTACTTCTTTATTTCAAGTATATTACAATATCTTACTATTACTGGAAAGGAATAGGCAAATTTTATTTTTCTGCATAGAATTTTTCTATATTTCCTTTTTTTTCCCTTTTTCTTATCTATCATACATTTAAAAATTAACCAATTCATCATTGCGAATCTCTGTTTATCCATTAAACAAGTGTGATTTGTTAATAATTTGTATGAATGCGGTTGACTTCCTGTCTCATTTGATCGCACGAAGTGTAGCAGCTTAACGGAAAGATTAATGATTCAATAAAGAACTAAAACCACAAACCGGTGGGAATGGACAATAAAAGAATTGAAATAGGACGACAATTAAACGAATGATGTGTTACATTTGTGAAAAGAAAACCCTAATAAGGACATGACCATGAACTAACCACAAATTGATTTATTTTATGTGATAGTTATATAAAGTATTTTTTGGATAAATTCCAGAACTGTAATTAAGAATTGTAAAAGAATTCTGAGATAATCGAATTTTCTTCTACTTAACAAATTAATCAGTTTTACAATCATGCGATTCCTAATTGTTTTTATCTTGAAAATTTAAACCTCGCATTCAAGTATTTGAAATAAGTATTTGTTCCACTTTCTATTCTTTTCTTATTTTCATTCTTTGTCTTTATACTTTTTTTTCGATTTCTCCTAAAAGGTAGAATTTATTTAGCTTTTTCGATGCATTAAGACTGTTGCTCTATTTTATTTAGTTTGTCAATCTTTCTAAGCGTCAAGTTTATCAATATGTAGAATAAGAAAATTCGAAAAATGGCTGTTTGATTTTTCTTCATCTCCAATTTTCATTGTGTAATTGTTCTTATTTTGTGGCTTACATAGATGCAAAAAGTTATATCACAAATTATACTTACTAGTCTGTATAATTTGAAAACTATATCTATACATTCTTTTTTCAAGTCAAAAACAGTTTAGAAAGTTTAGATGCAGCGAAATCAAGGTGACCTTCCAAATATGTTTGGTTGGAGCGTCACTGATTATGTAGACTAAACGCGCGTCTAGCGTACTTTATCGTGAGGTTGATATCTTTGGTTGATTAAAAGTCAATGGTACGTTTTTTTGTATTTGATTCATATTTAGAAAACCAAAGAAAGAGAAAAGAGAGTTAGAAATTGGTTATTTGTTATTGAAATTAAATTTTAACACCACTACTATACCTTCAACATGTATGTAACCTTTCCCTAGTTTAAGACATTATTGAAGTTATTGACATTTCATATTGTTAGTGACATTTGTCATCAGCTGCAGAATTCATTAGAAATGTTTGAGGGCTGTAAATTAAATGCTCTCTCTGATGGATTTGTATAGAAACATTTTTTGTAAAACGTGACTGGATTTACTAAAAGAATAAAACATGCACTTCTGAGATGTATTACGTTATAGGGTCTTAGTGACACAATTCATCAAGTTCATTGCGTTACTGGGGAAGGACATGACTACTAAACTCATCAAAAATACCAGGATTCCATTTACGTCAGACGCGCGGTAATTTTACAAAAGATCAAGACTCATCAGCTGAAATAGAGGGTTTCTCAAGACCATACTCGCAAAAAGTAAAATCACAAAAATACTGAACTCCGAGGAAAATGTATAACAGAAAGTCCCTAATTGAATGGCAAATGTTAAATTATAAAACACATCAAACGAATGGACAACAAAGTATTCTTGACCTGATTCAAGCATTTACAAATGTAGAAAATGGTGAATTGAACATGGTTTTTTATCGCTAAACCTCTCACTTGTATGACAGTGTCAAATGGTGGCAAGGGAGAGCCGAAACAAATATGACCCTGAAATTTTCTCCCCAGAACAGGGATCGAACCAGGAATTGTAGTGTAAGAAGTCCGATGCGCTAACCACTTCACCGAGACTCTTGATAAGTTTGCCTATAATTGCTTATATCCACTTCATCTAAACTTTGGATGACAGTTGTCTTATTGGTAACCACACCATATCTCATATGTATATCAATCAATCTTTTGAGCTGTGCATATACTGATTCTTTTTCATAGATAAATATCCCAAATTACAGGTTAAGTCGATCATAAAAGTGGTGTTAATAAGTCTTGAATGGTACATAGTGGGTAGGTACCACTTACATTGATGATGGGGTCGTATTGAAAAGTGAAGAGCAAAACTTATGTAAACCATACGAGTTACCTTGATAGTAAATACACAATTTTTAAAACGATATTTTTGGTTTGTCTTTAGGGATAGTGAGTCCAATAAAGTATAACCTAGAGGTCGTTTTGACAGCAGAATATATATAATATAAAAAAAGAAGATGTGGTATGATTGCCAATGAGACAACTATCCACAAAAGACCAAAATGACACAGACATTAACAACTATAGGTCACCGTACGGCCTTCAACAATGAGCAAAGCCCATACCGCATGGTGAGCTATAAAATGCCCCGATAAGACAATGTAAAACAATTCAAATGAGAAAACTAACGGTCTTATTTATGTAAAAAATGAACGAAAAACAAATATGTAACAAATAAACAAACGACTAGCACTGAATTACAGGCTCATGACTTGGGACAGGCACATACATAAATAATGTGGCCGGGTTAAACATGTTAGCGGGATCCCAACCCTACCCCTAACGTATTTTCATGTCAGTTTAAGAGGAATCAAATAAAGAGTTCTATTTAAGTCCATTTTAGGAGTTGTCATGAAATGTAAAATTACCGCTTTATCTAAATCTGATGATCTTTTAATTAATTTTTTCAAAAACCTAGTATTGTCAAGAAATAATTAAAAACGTTATACCCTTGATCAGATATTTTGTATCCAATTACTATATGTTTTGCTAATATCTTGTTTTGAAAATTAATTTTTGCTAAAAGATAATGTACTTTCTCCCAAAAATCTTTCAAAAATGAACATGTAATAAAGAAATGAAAATAATCTTCTTCTTTTGTTTTACAAAAATTGCATTTATCGTTCTCAGATAATTCCCACTTTAATAGTAGCTGCTTTGTAGGAATAATATACTGAAGCAGTTTCCATCTGAAAATTTTTAACTTATTTTCCTTTAAATTTTAAATATAAAAATTGTATACAAATGACATATGTGGTACGTTTTCTAATTTTAAATATCTTGTCCAAATGTTGATACCGATTGGCTTTATATATTTTTTATCTTCTAAAGTTTTATAGAATATTTTATTGTTGATATCTTTTGTTTCAATTTGTTTATTTTGTCATCTTAATTTAACCTTCCATATATTGATTATACTCTTAACGGAGTTGTCGTTTTTTTAAACTTGCATCCATTCTTTTGGGATGCAGGAGTTTAACATCTCAAACTCTGCAATCCAATTTGTTTTATTAATTAATTTTAAAAAAAAAAAACTTTCGGATGAATTTCCTTTACGATCCACTATGTCGTTAATATACACCAATCCACTTTTAACCCAGTTCGGCAAAAACCAAGCATTTGTTGCGATATTTTATATATTTATTTCCCCAAATAATCTGTTTTCTAATATTAGAAAAGTGATTAGAAAATGTTGATAAACCTCCTCCTGTTTTAACCCAACTTGAAATTACTTGTAAATAAAAATCGGGTATTTTTCCAAGTCTAACTATTGATTTAATATTATCTTAATTCATGTTAAAGACAAGAAAGTTTTTAACAAAATTGTTAAAATATCTAGTAGGAATAATCTTTCAATTCGGTAGATTGGTTGTTGTTAAATTAGAGACCCATGAGGCTTTCATTGCTGTAAAATAACTGTCAAAATCAATCATTCTTAACCCCCATTTTGGTATTCGCCAATAAGTGTGTTTCTTTTTACTTTGTCATTTTTTCCTTCCCAAATATATTTGAAACAGCAGCTTTCAATTTCTTCAAGTAAATATCTGGAACTTTGCACGAAGTAGCCAAAAATGTAAATTTTGGTAATATTAAAGATTTTATGATCAATATTTCCCCAACCATTGTTAATTTTCTTTTTTCCCATGTTTGAATTAATGATTTCATGTTATCAATTTTAGATTCCCAATTTAACTTTTCACATTGAAGTCTATCGTGACCAAAATAAATGCCTAAAGCCTTGACGGGTTTGTCTGTCCAGCGTATGCCCTCAATCTTATCTACGCTGTTTTTAAGCGCCCCAATCCACATTCCTTCTGTTTTATTACGGTTTAGCTTCAACCCTGAGAAAGAACCAAATGTTTCAATTATATTCATAGCTTTAGATATATCTGATTTTGAACTACAAAACAGTGTTGTATCATCAGCTTATTGCAATATCTTGATGCTATGTATTTTATTATCTATAGTAATACGAAAACCTTTAATGTTTGAGGTTTGCCTCAATCGCTCGGCCATAATTTCGACCGATAAAACAAAAAGTAAAGCCGATAAAGGATATCCTTGACGGATTCCTCTAGAGTTTTCAAAAATTTCGGATACCTATCCATTATTTATTACACACGTCTGTATTCCCTTATATAATGTTTCTACCCATGATTTGAATGATTCATTAAAACCAAAATGTTTTAGAACACTTAACATAAATTCCCATTCCAAAGAATCAAAAGCTTTTGTAAAATCAACAGATATTATAGCCCCATGTATTCCGTTTGATTCTGCATAGTCCATTATATCTGGATTTGCCGTAAATTAAATCCAATAATACGATTTTTTACATATCCGGTTTGATCTTCTGTAATTAATTTAGGAAGAAGTTTTTTTAAGTCTCTATGCTAAAACATGAGATAGTATTTTCAAATCTATATTTAATAATGATATTGGACAATAATTGTCTAAAGATAATGGATCATTTTTTTTAATAGTAAAGTAAGAACACCTGTTCGTTGTGTATATGAAAGAAGTTTTTCCTCATGTCCCTTATTTAGAACTTTTACTGACATTGTTTTTAATTTTTCCCAGAACGTCTTATAAAATTCTAATGTTAAACCATCTAGACCCGGTGATTTATTTAGTTTCATCGTGTTAATAGCTTTAGTACATTCATCTATAGTAACCTCCCCATCACAAATTTTAAAGTCATCTACATTTATCTCCCTTTCCATAACAGTATCACCTACATATTTATGCAGTAGATCTTTGTCTGGAGCCGTGGTTTTATATAATATTTTATAATAGTTTTTAATCATTTCTAAAATTTGTTCTTGGTTTGTTGCTACCTCGTTATTTTCATTTCTGAGTTTGTTAATAGAGTTTTTTACTTATTGCTGTTTTTCTAATCACAGAAAATAAGAATTATTCCTTTCCCCTAGTTCTATCCATTTCCCCCTAGATCTAATTTGAGCCCCCTTTGCTTTATATTCATAAATTGTGTCTAATTGTAATTCCGATTGTTTTATATTATTTGTTAGTGTTTCATCTTCGTTTAATTGTTCATCTCTAATTGTCGTTAAGTGTTCTAATTCGCTTTCTAATTGTCTTGTTGTCTCCCTTGATAATTTCGATTTTCTTTTACAGTATAGAATAGATTCGTCTCTAATTTCAATGTTTAGATTGTCCCATAATAGACGGATATCGCTATTGTCACTATTGAGTATACGATTTTTGAACTGATTTATTACTCTGTCGATTTTTTTTTTTATATTCAATATCCTTTAAAATAGAATTATTTAGTTTCCAGTATCCATTCCCTCTTTCTGAAGCCCCTGTCTTAAAGTTTAAAACTATCCCTTGATGGTCAGTCACTTTAATCACTGCCAGTTTAATTTTACAGTATTCAACAAGAGACTGAAATTCTTTTGCAATTAAAATTATATCTATCCTACTAGCGTGTGCCTTATACTTTCTTCTCCATGTAGACTGTTGTGTGTTTTTATGTAAAATACGCCAAATATCTATAAAATTATGATTTTTCATAAGAACTTTTAAACTATTAACAGGTTCAGAAAATTTCGTATTTTTATTTAAGCTTTTCCTATCTAAAGTCTTCAACGCTTTATTGAAATCGCCGGCAACCAGAGTAATGCCTGTAGAATTTTCTTTTATAAAATTGTTTACTTTTTTAAAGAAAGAATTTTTATCTGTTCTATAATTTGGCGAGTAATGACAAACTAAAGACAATATTACATTGTCCATTTTCACATTTAAAAAAATAAGTCTTTCGTCATTATCGCAGAATTTATTAATAACCTCAATGCCTGCATATTTGTTGATACCTATTGCTACCCCCTACTTGCCGTAGTTCCATGACTGCAGTGAAAAGTAAAATCAGTTTCCTTTTCTAGACTAGCACTAGTTTCTTCATTGAGATGTGTTTTTTGCAAAAGGGCAATGGAACACTTATTACGTTTAACCCAATCTATAACTCTTAATCTTTTTTCTTTATTTTGTATACCATTAACATTAAGTGTACATAAATTAATATTTGTCATTGTAATGATTATTTAAAAGGTGACAACAGGTAAATTTTTGCGACCTTATTTAATATCGTGTCAATTATTAACCCGTGAAGTACGGACTACCCAGGTACAAATAATTTGTTTCATCACCTGTTACAATGTGTATAAAGCATTCAATTTGGACAAATAATTCTACCTCTATCGGTTTAAATGGATTACGTTGCAGTTCACTTAAAACTAAGTGAAATAAAAATAATGAGAGAGTTAGACTTTTTAAGAATATGAATGATTGTTTATATCTGTTTGTTTATAAATTACTTTGTTATCCCTTGCAACAAAAGGTTTGTGTTTGTTATCAACTAATAGTAAGTCACAAAAAGTATCGCCTTTATGATACACATGCATATCTAAATCATATTCACGCACAATAACATTATACAAATACGTTGTAAGAAATAACTGTTTTACATACATACAGTTACAGGTTTTAAAAATGACAATATGTAATCTACCTTGTTCTTGTTTAAAGGTAGTTTTTCGATTTCTTTGCTGTAATATATTTCTAAAAATAGCTTTGGGAAAAACCAATATTGCAAGTAGTTGACATATAACATCGTCGACATTGTACATGTAATCGTCTGTATATAATATAATTTGATTAAGGCCTCATCTACTAACCGGTCATCTACTATCTTATAGTAATTGTATAAAATCTCAACTTCACATGTTGATTTTAGTGCTATAAAACCATAAATGTTGTACATTATCGTTTGCATTTCAGATATGAACATTTCAAATTTAATCAGTATACATTTGGTGGATAACAAAATAATAGTACTACATACCCATGTCCATGATAATATTGGTTGAGATCTATAAAGCAACAAAAAAGTGTATAATATAATTTATTTTTTTTTGGTCAATGGATAACTTCTGTTATCCGATAGATTTTCACACTGACTTGATGGTTCTAAATATAGCATAGGGAAAACCGAGTTTTTTTAAAACAGCCGGTTGACTTTTTTTATACAATGATAATACTTAAACAAATGATTATGCAACATCTGATTGATCATGATTCTGGAAATATATATTATCTTTTGACCTGTTAAATCATTGATGAAACACCATAACCTTGATTCTAATATTTTCAATTGACATTTTATAAATACAAACATTTGTATAGTAAGGCACAACTTTATTCCTATTAATAGCGTTTTCAACACCATGTTAACTTTTATCTTGTTTAATAACATTCCAACATTTTTAAATATTTCATCTTTACTTCGATTGAACTCTGTATTTGAGCTTGCTTTTTTCCCATTTAAATGGGTTTTTTTTGTTTTGTTTTTTAAATATTGTAAAAATATATGTTCAGTTCATTATAGTACAAAATTATTTTTAAATGAACCTTTCAGTGGTAAATCATAAAAGTACAATATTTTGAAATGTGTTAAAACAGTTGTTTTGACTATAAAGTGATAAAATAGTCTATCCTTTTGATTTCTTAGGTCCAATGTTTTCAGTAGGTGTTGGTGGGGTATGATTTCTTGCTGCGGGTCTTCTTGCAGTTTTTGGAATTCTCACAAATTTATCAATTGATTGTTGTGATTGGTCATTGCCTGAGTTACTGACATTTGATATTTGCACCTGTTTCGTTGAACTTGTTCTCGTATCACTGTGTTTGCTAGATCCATTGCTGTTTTGTGATGGTTTAAGTTTTGATGTGTTGGATGTTTTGTCAGTTGTTTCAGACCTTTGTTCTTTTGTCTGAGCTTCAATGGATTGTAGATTTACATCTGCACTTTCATTTTCATCAACCTCTGTGTTGTCTTCATTTTTATGTTCACTTGGGCAGTTCATCATTTTATGCCCACTTTCTTTGCATGTCCTACAAACCCAGTCATTTGGACATTCATATATCAAGTGACCAGGTTGTAAGCATTTATGACAAGTTTTTACATTGTTTTCATAATTGATGCTTCTGTTGAACTCAGGTTGTCCAGCATGGAAAACCCTAGCCATGTATTTGCCTATCTGCAGATTTCTTGGTATGGTTTTGTCGAATACCTTGCTGCTTACCACTCTGTCACCAGTTTGGCAAGCAGTTAATGCGCCATTGACTCTCAAATATTCTCGGAAAAGGTCTTGAATGTCACACCCTTGTAGAGTTAGAGCTCTGTGGATTTGTCCATCGTCAGCGGACAGAGGGACATTCTTCACCTTAATACGAGTAGTATGTTCTCGAAGTCTACCAGGATTTTGCGAGTACAGGGACACCTGCCTGCCACGCAGGTTAAGCCCTGTCACTAGCAGAGACAGTCTGTCCTCCTCGTTGTCCATATAAAGGCGCCATATTTCTCTGATCCGTTGAATACCTTTAATACATTCGGCAGGGACTTTGTTACCTATGGCATTGTATATCTCTACATTTGTGAGCCAAGAGTTCTTGGGGGTTTTACTGAGCCATGTACATCTTCGTCTTTAAGAAAGATGGGCTTTATAAAGTTTCCGGAATTAATACTTTGAGGTGTCTCAGCTTGATTGTTTTCAGTTTGTTTGTTTTGAGTTTTTCCAGTGAGTACTTCAGAAAAAGACGCCATTTTTTCTTTGTTTTGATTATGTTCATTCACTTCATCTCTGTCAGATTCATTTTCTTCGTTTTGTAAAACACTCAGGAGGCGTTTCATACGATCAGCATTCATACGCTTACATATTGCTTCAAGTTGTGGATCCATCTTACCTCCAATTCTTTAATAATTAAACTTTTTAACGGAGTGCTATCTCAACGAGCCTTAGCAACAAGGGACATCACTCTATATCTTAGTTAATTTTTTGATTTACTGTGGATTCATTTTTATTCGTTGGATACAAATTTTCGTGGGTTTCGTGGGAAGAGGTGAACCACGAATTCAAATATTCAACGAATACCATATTTTCAATAGGTTTTGCATACAGAGATTGGCAAAACCACGAAATCAAATATCCACGAAAACGCAAGTTTTCAGCAATCCACGAAAAATGATACCCACGAAAATAAATGAATCCACAGTAAGTCAATTTCGAGGATTCATCTTTTAATGTTATTAGTACAATTTAAGTCCTCCGTAAGGATGGTCTTGAACTGTCAAGAGTACTGCTTCAGTACGATATTAATATTGTATTATTTTCTTTTCAGTTTTTCGTACAAGAGATCGATTCAAGAACTCAATAAACTATAATCAAACCGTTATTATTTGAAAGCTACTATCTTTTTATAAGAAATGGGTTGGTTTTTTGTCTGTGTACTATTTCAAACCTGCAATTAGATTTACTATTATACAACTTTAAGTGGTATTTTCTTTCAGTAAAAATGGTGATGTAACTGAAATAAAAGACTGAATAAGACTACTTAAATACATTAAAGCAGACGCCTACATGTACATGTCAGAACTTGGAATTTAAGATTGATCAAACATTCAAGATATAGAGTGCTATATATGTACGTTAACATCGTGTTTTCATTTTTATTTTTCAGGAGTTATGGATTGTGTTTGCACTAAAGTAAAACTCGACCAACATGTAATTAGCTGATGAATAGCTGTATACTTTTTATACATGACGATAGATACCACGTTTGTATACACCATACCTTCAAAATGTTTTACTTCCATTTAACAAAGAAACTGCTGCATTTTTGTTATCGGCTATGAAAAAGAAGGCGGAATTTGAATGTTATCAAACTATGGTAATACATATATATACGGTCCATTGGCAAACGATGTTTCTTTCTCAAATAATTCAATTGTGCATGACAAACGTTTGTCTGATTGCTTCAAAACCAATGGTGTTGGTGAGAAGAAAAATAAACATGCTTACGGCAATGAATCGTCCTTTATTTGATTAATATATACTTATAAGTAAAGGTCATCAAATTCGTTATCAAAATAATTAGGATTGAGAGATATGTTTCGCTTTCTCAAGGGAAAAATGCATTCAATTAAGGAAACAGCTTTTAATTAGATTGGTTCGGTTTCATCCATCCGGCTTTCTTTTGTTTGCCTCTAAGCGTTCCTGATGAAAGAAAATCAAAACGATCACATATTGATAAATCTTTTCATGTGGCATGCGTTTTAAAACTGTAATTCTTTATGAGTGTTAACGAGCATTATTTTGGCGTCGCCATTTTGTAAATTTGCGATAGCAAAACTTTTTTTTCAACTTCTAAAAAACTTTGATTATAAAAATAAAGCCTATACGATTCTAAGATGACACAGTATCGTCGATTTGAACTCTCAATATAGATTAGTGGCTTTGTGATAAATGATTATAATTATCAAAGATGTGAAAATATTATTTTGACCTTCAGCATTTGTGGTCTGTAATGTGTTATTTGATCTTGAAAAATAATGTGTTATAAACCCTTGTGAGATACAAACAATTAGGTCTTTACAACAGAGAAGAGAATACATTAATTCTAGGGAGATATAAACAATTATAACTTGCTTGTTTTATAAAAGAAGTTAAATAAAGGCAACAGTAGTATACCGCTGTTCAAAACTCATAAATCTATGGACAAAAAACAAAATCGGGGTAACAAACTAAAAACTGAGGGAACCGCATTAAATATTAGAGGAGAACAACGACACAACATTAAAATTTAACACACACAGCAGCAGACTAAGTATTAGACAACATCAGACGAGAATAATTAATATAACATCAAAACCAAATACATGAATTTGGGATAGAAAAGTACCGTGACACGTCTTACAGTAATGTGAATTCACACTCAAAAATAGGAGAAAACAAACGACACAACGGAAACACAACGTAAAAATGTTACACACACAGAAACGAACTATGATATAACAATGGCCATTTTCCTGACTTGGTACAGGACATTTTTAAAGAAAAAAATGGTGGGTTGAACCTGGTTTTGTGGCATGCCAAACCTCGCACTTTGATAGCATTGTTAAATATAACATTAAAATGACAACATAATAATACAGGACTACAATACAAATAAATAGCAGAACGTATTAGGCATAGAAACACATGAATAATAGATAACAAAAGGCATCAGGTTTAAAATTCATTACGTCAAAAATGCGCCTCCTCCAAACAAGACTTACTATTGACGCCCAGATATAAAAGTTCGAATTCAAAGTCAAAAAAGGGGGACAACGTTGTACAGCTCTGAGGATCAAAAGTTGAAAAAGGTTGTGCCAAATACGGCTAGGTTTTTTTGCTTGTGATAAGAACATCCTTATTATATAGAACAATTTATGCTATTGCAAACAGTAAATTTTATCAAATGAATATAAAAGATTTACATGATCAAACTGACGTTAACTAATTACAGAAAACAAAACCATAATACATAATGCATAATAACATTAAACCTAGTCAAATAAATGAGGTCACAGTCAATTAAAATATCATGCGTTTTAAAAATAGTAACATCAAAACACGCAAACAAATTTGTGTTTCCGTTGTGTCGTTTGTTTTCTCCTATATTTGAGTGTGAATTCACATAACTATAAGACGTGTCACGGTAATTTTCTATCCCAAATTCATGTATTTGGTTTTGATGTTATATTGGTTATTCTCATCGGATTTTGACTAATGCTTAGTCCGTTGCTGTGTGTGTTACATTTTAATGTTGTGTCGTTGTTCTCCTCTAATATTTAATGTGTTTCCCTCAGTTTTAGTTTGTTACCCCGATTTTGTTTTTTTTCCATCGATTTATGAGTTTTGAACAGCGGTATACTACTGTTGCCTTTATTTAGGAAACCAAACCTCCAAAATAGTCGAAAATTGCGATATGGAGATTTTAAAGTCGTTAAAGATCCAAATTCGTTAACACAAGGCATAAAGGCCTGTTGTTGGACTAAGCAACTAAACAAATTAAGAACAATCGTATAATATGATGTCATAAATAAATGAGAACCGAACGTACACATTAATTACACCAGATGAGACGTCAGACGCAGGACAATTGTCTCTTTGTCAGTCATAACCGGTTCACATTTTTCATACTAGTTTGAACATAAAGATTCGATGGCAGAAACTGTAATGAATCAACTTCATAGATAATACATATTAGTAGTGAAGTGTAGATTCTATGTCTTGACTTTGTTTATAATCCTAATTGCTTGATATAGTGTTAGTTTTATTTGCCAGTTTAAGTTATAACCTTTACTGTTTTGTCCATATGTGGGAATATCCCTTTGACATGGATCGGTACTTATACATTCCTTTCCATCGTGTTAGTTATCTATAGTCTTTTCTTCCCGTCTTCCATTCTTGCATATGAGCTTTGTTTAAAGGGGGTCTACACTCAATTGTGTTCTTCTTTGTTGACAAAGTTGTTTGTTACTTAAAGTATTCATTAATAACTGGGTTGATAGATAGAAACAGCATATTTACTCGTTATATCGAAGGTTTTCTTTAAAGATGAAACGTTTTAATTATCCATATGGTCATCAATATGGTCTTCCATCATTTTTGATTCGAGCAAAACTAATGAGCAATATGTAGAGGCATAAGGAGTCTAGAGTACCAATTTAAAAGCACAGTATCGAGGATGTATAGGTAACTGAACGGCTCAGATAAGGGAAAATGTGTAACGTGTCTTCC
This sequence comes from Mytilus galloprovincialis, assembly GCF_965363235.1. NCBI lineage: Eukaryota > Metazoa > Mollusca > Bivalvia > Mytilida > Mytilidae > Mytilus > Mytilus galloprovincialis. The sequence goes on along the minus strand of NC_134838.1, from coordinate 2,057,162 downwards.
TGTGAACTGTTAAATTTGATCAAAACCAACGAGACTGTCATTGTAGTACATATAATGGGTTTTGTGGGATATTGTGTTCTGCCTTGTAGTTTGTGGTTTTAATTGATCTTGAAAGATATTTGTTTTTTTGTATATTCGGTAAATACCATATATGTCCAGCTTGTCAAAAATATTCGGGATAAAATCATTTACAAAGGATAATGCTTTGTGTTTGTACAAATTATTATGACGTCATCCCAGCATTAATTCTAAATAGACTTTCATGACCGCTATAATTATAATTGGCATAGTATTGTGTTAATAATTGTAAATTTATGGATATAAATTTCATATAATTCAATGTATTTCAAGATTATATATATTTCACAAAATACGTCACTGTTTGTGGTTTGTCATGTGCTATAATATAGCTAAAGGAAGATGTCCGTTATTATTCCGCAATTCCTGTGTGAATATGTACAATTATATTTGTGTTGTCATTTTATATATGTTTTTACATTGCCATGTACAAAATGTAAGCTGGAGGTTTTGCTGGTCATAAAGCCCGGTTCAACCCACCATTTTTTTAAATGTCCTGTACCAAGTCAGGAATATGGGAGTTCGTTTCTATGTATGTTGGTGTTGTTGTTTTTGTTGCACTTCAATATTGCTGTTTTATCTTTGTGTTCATCTTATAGTTGTTGTGTTTCTCTCGATTTTAGTTTAAAATCCGTTCTTTTCTCTAAATATATTTTTGACTTCTGAACAGCGGTATACTACTGTTACATGTATTTATGTCCTTCTGTCTATATAAAAAAAGGGACAAAAGATACCAGAGGAGCATCCAAACTCATAAATGAAAATAAACTGACAACGCCATGGCTAAAATTAAAAAAACAAACAAACAGACAAACAATAGTACACATGATACAATATAGAATACTAAAAAATAAACAACACGAACACCACCAACATCTGGGGGTGATCTCAGGTGCTGCGGAAGGGTAAGCAGATCCTGCTCCACATAAGGCACCCGTCTTGTAGCTTATCAGATAACAAATCCGGTAAATAGTATAATTCGGAAGTGACATTCATGAAAAGGAAGGGGATTGTAGCTACGACGTAAGGAACATATCCGATATCATTTATGAAACGGTTGTTCCATAAAGGTTATATAACTGTTCCGGTTCTTATACTTAATTGACTTTCAAATATTCAGCTTTGAGAGCTTCTGATTAACGTAAATCGTAAAAATATCATTAAGACGCCTGATTTGAATTCTTGTTTCGTGGTTTTATTTTAGCTTTTCTCAGTTTTAAGAATCTATTGTCATTTCATGTGCCTAGTTACATTAATTTTGTGCAATAGGCTACAGAAGTATTGAGAGATTCCTCAATACTGTCAATTAAATACTGACTCTTGTGGAATTTTATTGGTACATTTTTGTCAAATGTGACTCGATTAACTGATGGAAAAACGTACGCTTCGGAGATGTATTACGTTAACATGTCTTATTGACATCATTCTACAAGTTGATTACGCGACTGAAAAACGACACGGCCAATTAGAACTATATTACGACATCTTATCAAGGGAAAGGTCTGATTAGATTGTTGTGTTATATAACGACATGGTTAAATAAATTCATCATTGATACCAGAATTGACATTTTGTGCAATACGCATGCGTTTGAATAAATCAGAATCAACAGTGACACTCAAAACAAAATAAAAGCATAAAAAAGGCTGAACAAAGAATGAGGTTGAAAATCATGGAAGACCAAAAAAAACTAAATGTTTTGACAAATACAGCCACGTTTATTTGAAAGATACCCAGCGTCTCAACATTTATGTAGTCATATAGAGTTTTGACAAAAGGAAAGAATCTTTACCATGTTTACAATAGTTGGCACTCCAAATCGTCTGGTGTCTAGTAAAACTTTTGGAAATAATTCCACAAAGATAAACTTTTAAAATCTACTGTCTTTAAAAACGTGTGAATAAAAGTAGTAAAACGAACTTTTGCAGCAATCAGTTATCCCTTAAGATTAAGTGGTGAACTGAAACTTTGTACCAATTTGCTTTGACCTAAGATTAAGTGGTGAACTGAAACTGTGTACCAATCAGCTTTGACCTAAAAGTAAGTGGTGAACTGAAACTGTGTATCAATCAGCTTTGACCTACGATTAAGCGGGGAACTGAAACTTTGTAGCAATCAGCTTTGACCTACGATTAAGCGGGGAACTGAAACTTTGTAGCAATCAGCTTTGACCTAAGATTAAGCGGTGAACTGAAACTTTGTAGCAGTCAGCTTTGACCTAAGATTAAGTGGTGAACTGACATTTTGTAGCAATCAGCTTTGACCTAAAATTAAGTGGTGAATTGAAATTTTGTAGCAATCAGCTTTGACCTAAGATTAAGTGGTGAACTGAAACTTTGTAGAAAATAGGTTTGACCTACGATTAAGCGGTGAACTGAAACTTTGTAGCAATCAGCTTTGACCTACAATTAAGCGGTGAACTGAAACTTTGTAGCAATCAGCTTTGACCTAAGATTAAGCGGTGAACTGAAACTTTGTAGCAATCAGCTTTAACCTAAGATTAAGCGGTGAACTGAAACTTTGTAGCAATCAGCTTTGACCTAAGATTAAGCGGTGAACTGAAACTTTGTAGCAATCAGCTTTGACCTATGATTAAGCGGTGAATTGAAACTTTGTAGCAGTCAGCTTTGACCTAAGATTAAGTGGTGAACTGACATTTTGTGGCAATCAGCTTTGACTTAACATTAAGTGGTGAATTTCAATTTTGTAGCAATCAATTTTGCCCATAAAATCAAGATGTGAAATGAGACTTTGTAGCAATCAGCTTTGCCATAAGATGAAGTGGTGAAATGAATCGTTTTCACAATCATTTTTGCCATAAAACTAATTAGTGATGTACAACTTAATAGCAATCAGCTTTGACCAACAGGACAAAACATGCCGTATTTACAGCTACTCAGTACCTGGACATACAAAATGTGAGACAGTAAAAGAAAAATCAACGACAAATACGGTTTAAATGTCCATTGCAGACGAAGCATCCATTGTTTATTTTTCATTCAAAAATACTTTTTGATAAATGTTGTTACTTGTATAATTTTAATGCACTCACTTTGCCGGTCAATTGGTATTTTTTTGCTACTAATTAAGTCCTCACCAGATTTTCATGGAGTTTATAGTTTTACCTTTACAAATGTTATGAAGACTTTTACATTGCAAATCAAGTACACTTGACTACGTCCTATGCGTTGCCTTGAAAAAAAAACATAACGATCAAAGTAGATCAAAGAAGTCATCTTAAAAAGAAAAATGATCCTAGGGGTTTATCTTGAAAAATAATTCATAAGACTTTATGTAGTTTTTTGTGATTTAAAGTAAAAGGTAACAAGACCACTTACTTTTATCATAGGGGTCGTCTTGAAAGATAAATAGTACTACAAAGGTTTACTGAAAGTGGTTGGATTTAAAGGTAAATTGTAATACTGATGTCCACTCTAGGATTGAATATAAAGAAAGCTAGTACTAAGTGCAAAGGTCTATTGTAGGGATTTGGTTGAAAGGTAATTCATCTCATAAACTCTGCAGTAAGGTTTAAGTAAAAGATCAATAAATAAAATGTCCAAAATAGTGTCGATTGAAGAAGTCACTTACTGAAAAAACTTTACAGAAATCGTTATACTTCAAATGATGTCAATGTTTTATAAAATGATATGGTTTGTCCTCTTTGCATCATCAAAAAAGCTGTGATTAGAATGCATACAACTGTAAGCGCTATTTTGTGTTATGTAAAAATTCTAAAGTTAATGACGAAAAAGGCAAGTTGTAACAAAACGCCTACGTTAAAGAAGTCAGCAACATTTATTCATCCTGTTTAAGACAATGTTTAAATGTTATTTTTTTTTGGGTTAAGTATTTCGTTTGCACTGTAAAAAAAACGATTACTACTTTTTAATGGCACTTTACATGCATCTCCTTACACTTCGAATGTCGAACACTTTACTTCCAAACGTGTTTGCTGTCATTCCGTGAATACTATTTTGGTACATTTATGGGGTATTGAAAATAAAAAGCAATTAAACCTGCATTAAACTATAATGATATAAATTAAAAGATGTTGTATGAATGCCAATCTGGCAACTCACAACCGAAGACACAATACATAAAACAGTACACAATCATATATCAAAGTATTGCCTTATACACTTAGCCCATGCTCACACCGGACAGCAAACTATAAAGTTTCCCAAAATTACTGTTAAAAATACCTAGATATGAATCATTGGATAACACTTATTTTTTGTCATTATCTAGTTGTGAATGAAGCAGAGTTGTATTTGCCTTTAAATCAATGATTTATGTTTAGAGAAAACAAAATATATTTTTTTTACTAAGGATTAACTTATTAGTATGCATGTAGTTATTGACATCGCAATAATAATAACTAAAGAAGAAATATTTGTTACTTTCACAATAGCAAACATGAATGAAATTGAAGTACAGTTTTATCTGTATATATATCTATATCTATATTGAGTTATTTTCTTTCAGATGCTAGGTTCTTATTATGAAGAATCAACTCGGACGATAATAATTTTCAACGAAATTTGTTTCAAGGCATACAATAATGACCTTACGTGATATTTCCCTTGATTAAAATGAAAAGTACAATTTACTACAATATTTAAATGGTATAATATTTACCGTGTATTGTTGAATATCGCGGTTTTCCTTTTTCAAATTTCCATCTGTGGTAGCTTAGAGGCAGACATAATTCGTTTTGTACGTTTATTAGACACACATTTTAACTTTCTTAACAAATAAATTGAAGTTTTGCTAATTTATCATTTCATTTAAGGGACATTGTGTAAGATGAATTTAAAAATGCAAAATTTTCTATACCAGCCAGATCCAACAAACGTGAGTGTATGATTTTGAATATCATATTGATTCATACTTTACTGGAAATCATGCGTTTACCAATGAATATTCGTTCATCGTGTGATGTACCTGCACATGTAGCACGGTTTACCTCTTTTCGTGCAAATTCATAACTTTTAACAAATATACTATTTACTCTATAAAATGCCCAAATATTTTTTTTGTAGAATAATTGCCACATACTTTATTATGGTTTAAGGCATAATATTTAATCCCGATTCTCAATTTCAAGAAACGTGTACTTGAAGACAAAAAAGAGAAAAAAGATGTCATAAAAAAGAAGAAAAACAAATATAACGTCCCTTTTTAAATTAATTAATTGTTCATACTACGTACCATTTCATTTACGTCTTGCATCAATCAATTACTATAATATTTGTATAGTAACTGGATATGTATTTCTAAACTCAATAGGTCTTGATCAATTAGTAAGTTTATTTCACATTTCTATGAGCTGTAGTGGGTATTGAAATCTAGACACAGCAGGAAAGAATGTCTCTATATAGCGTCGTCGGTAAAATAGGATGCTTACTATTCAAATATTTGCAAAATTGATATGTTTGACGGTATATGAGTGAGAAAATGCTTGTTATGTTGTATAACACACCTGAGGTGTCAGAATTGCTCAAATAAGACGATAGGTCTTTCATATGAAACATCCTTATAAAACAAAAAAACAAACGTATCTATAACAAAATCATTCATCTACGCCATAAAGAAATTTAGGAAATTTCACATGTTTGGGCCGTTTATCTAAATTATTAATCAAGCGTCAGCGATCGTTCCCACAAAACATTATCTATTTTAATCAATTTTAGCAGTAAACTCTACATTCTAAGTAACATAAGCTTAATATACAATACAGACAAACAATTAGTCTTGTTTTAGATAAAAAACCTTTTTATGTTGTCTTATAACATAACAAATTATCATTTATTTGGTTTGAAGAATGACGTGATCTTCCATAAGAAACATTATTACGATGCTTCTGAAGACAATTAATAAACGCATCATATTATCAAAGAGGTGAAACACATAATTTGACCTTTATCATTTGTGGTCTGTCATTTGTTATTAGTTCTTAAAAGTTAATATGCTTACAATCCTCGTGAGATGAACACAATTAGAGCTCGCTTTACATCAGAAAGGAGTAAAGTGTAGGCAAAGTCACAAAAATAGTAGAATTCTTAGTACACAAAAAAACTGTAAAACCATGCATTTTTGAAAAATCTTACATGTTAACACACAAACACCCTTACCAGCCATCTAGTATGGAGAGGGGTGCATGTTATTATAAAATGAAGTGGTTGATTCTAAAAATATCTTAAAAAACAGTTTTAGAAGAAAAGCGAAAAATTGTTTGTTCCTTTGGATATTTTTAAACAACATTTATTTGTGTCTGTGCAATTAATGAAATACTATTTGTTTGTCATTTAAAGTTGACCATGTGAAACATAAGATTGTACGACATTAGAAATGTAAACATGAAAAGGTGATGTATCAAGTATAAGGTAAAAAGGAGGTCAACTTGCACCTTCAAAGATGTTAGGTGGAACTGAGAAATATCATATTGACAAAGGGAAATGTAAACTTTGAAATGAAATATTTTAACAATACAAATTTCCTTCGAACCTTACGTAGACTGTATTTTCCTTCTGAAAAAAAAAGACTTCTCTACTTTGTTGAGACATACCTGTAGCTTATATGTTAAAGAACCACTAATTCAGGCCCTGTCGGAAATGACATACAACAAAGTAGTACATATTTTAAACAAAATGATTCCTACGCATAGCTGTATCTTTGTCAATAGTGGGAAATATGGGTAGTGTTTGTATCAAATGAAAGCTTGGGGACTTGGGATAACTGCAGAACCCTTGTTAAAAGTTTTACTTGAATAATAAAGAAGTTTATGGAATTTTAATAGGATGGCACATTTGGCCTGTTGTTCACATCAAAAGTTCCTGTTTTTGTACTATCAAACTTCGGGGAACCAGTACGCCTTAATATGCCTTTATATTAAAGGTATGTGGATTCTTTCAGCTATCGTTAGGAAAAAGGTACAGTTTTGACATGAAATAACTGCCACTTTATTTGAACTTAAGACAAAGTAGTCATAAATGCTTAAAATTGCAAAATTTAACCTAGAAAGCAATGGGGCTCTGAATTAGTGGTTTTATACCATATTCTCCCTATTTCAATATTGTGATGATAGAAAGCAATGGGCTCTCTGGTTTTATACCATATCCTCCTTATTTCAATATTGTGATGGTGTGCTGACGAACTCAATCTTGTTATTTTTTATCTTACGTAAATGAAATGCACCTCATTTTCCTGTTAAACAATACATAAAAGCAAAGGTGACATCTAGCATGCGATTGTTAATTCGGTTTTCATTTTTGTTTAAAAGGTTTATAATTGACTTTTTATTTTCATTTAGGTTTACATTTCTATCTGCCTTTGCAGAATTAAATAAGTTTTACATAGCATCAACTGTTACAAAACTTTTAATTGAATATTCTCTCTGATTGATTTTAATATCACCACTTTGAAAAACGTGACTTGCTTAACTGAGCGAAGACATGCCTTTCTGAGCTGTATTAAGTTAACGTGTCTTATTGACATCATTATTCGAGTTAATTACGGTACCGGGGAATGACACGACTAGTTTAGACCCTATTACAACATTTAATGAAGGGGGAGGCGTTATTGGCCTTTTCTGTTACAGAACCACATGAACTATTCAATCCAAAACAAAGTTGAAATAACATACTTTTGATATTTTAATTATTGAAAGATTCACTTACAGCAATTTCAGAGACTCAGCGCTATCCAATTTGAATTCTTAATGATTATGCACTAGTTACTCTTTTAAACAGTAATACTTGAATATATACACTAATTGGTAATCCTAGGATATCTTTCTTCCTGCTTTAAAACCATAAACGAGAGGTGAACGAAACAAGAAGGACATTCAATTAACAATGGCAAAAGAGGAAAAAAAACAAACAGACAAACAACAGTTTATAAAACACAACACAGAAAACTAAAGACTGAGCAAAACAATCCCCACTAAAAACTGGACCGATGTCAACTGCTCCGAAAGGTTAATCAAGACACAATATAAAGAATCAGTAAACCAATGCTGTGTTTGAATTAATAAAATTTTAATGATTGACAGAAGTACATAATTGGCATTGCAGAAACATGCTAACCATTGTTTACAGTCTTTGGGGTGTTGTTGTCAATGACTTGTAATTTTACAGTACCTGCGAATTGTATTTTTTGGATATACGTATGAATAAAATAAAACGAGGTGTTTACGTCAAAGATACAACAATCAATAGTAAATAACAGCAACATAACGCACATAAACGTAACCTATTTCCACAAAATTATCATCACGCTATTCCACGCTCTAAAAAGCACAGATGACTATCGACAGTTCAATACATTATTTGTATAATCTGTATAATGTGCATAGAATAATATTCAAAACAGTGTTATATCAAAACATCATTACGTAACGTCAAAACCATATTAAGCAAAGGCAAAATATCATTAAGTAATAATAAAACAACATAAAGTAATATCAGAGTTCCACATAAGACAGCTGTGGCGTTCCATGACCCACAGTCTAAGTGTCTTTAACAAGTACATAGTGATCAGTGGTAGTTACAGAAAAACGTTCATCTAATCTGTCTTAGCCAATGGGATAATTTAAGGTTGTCAATCAATGGTCACAGCCACACTGTTTTGAATATGATTCTATGTTAAAACATAATTGCAACGGTTAAACAAAGCACTTGAACATCCGGTTTGTAATTTTAGGTCGACCTTAGAGGTTATTCTTTAAAAGTAGATATTGCTGCGTTAGTTTATTCAATGCCTCGTGAGTAAAACAGACTGCTAAAGTCAATCCTAGTGCTGGTATTGAAATATAAACTGTACTACATATTTTATCGTTAGTATAAAAAAGAAGATGTGGTATGATTGCCAATGAGACAACTCTCCACAAAAGACCAAAATGACACAGACATTAACAACTATAGGTCACCGTACGGCCTTCAACAATGAGCAAAGCCCATACCGCATAATCAGCTATAAAAGGTTCTTTTTACATAAATAAGGCCGTTAGTTTTCTCGTTTGAATTGTTTCACATTGTCATTTCGGGGACTTTTATAGCTGACAATGCTCATTGTTGAAGGCCATACGTTGACCTATAGTTGGTAATTTCTGTGTCATTTTGGTCTCTTGTGGAGAGTTGTCTCATTGGCAATCATACCAATTTTTATTGTTTTATATTGAATGGCTTAAGAAATCCCTCGAGAAGTACCTTTGTATGTCAATCATATACAATGTAGGTCGTCTTAAACGGATACGAAACACTATGCATTTCATTTGGCAAAGATTCATCTTAAAATGTAAAGAGAAATTAACACGTCGATGTAAGGGATTGTCATGAAATATAAGTCGTACCGTTTAAGTTGTTAGTAAGAGAGCCGTGGTGAGGAAGGGGACGATAAATGACTGGCCCATGTTAAGTAAAAGACACCCTTGAAGATTTCGAAAACGGGCAGACTAATGCAGCTACAAGGCAGCACTCGCACCACCAAAGTGGAAAGGAATTAATATTAGTAGCAATGAATTGTTTTCCAATCCACTCATAATGAATATGTTTAAACTAAGTTGCTCCTGGGTGTTGCAAAGATCACCTTATATAACACTTTGAATGGATCTTTGTTTTGAATTATAACGTACAACGTTTGTCTACTCTGAGGGTCGTAATTAATGGTTACTAACTAAAATCGAAGAAAACACATCACCTATGAGAGAAAAAAAAACGGAACACAAGAAATATTGAACTGTAACAAAAAAAAACTTTTTTCTACTCTGCAGTCGGGTTGTGGTCTCTTCGACAAATTCCCCATCTCCAATCGCAATTTAATTTCATACTGCAAATGCTAAAATCAAGAAATAGGGTGTTTTGACCCTCAACTTCATTTTAAAGCTGTGCATTCATTTTCTTTAGTAAAAGAAGGATTATGTTACATTAATCACTTTATGTTGTTCTTTGTTTTAGATTTGCATTGAAGGGTGAGATCACCACTTACAATTATCATAAGGGTCTTCTTGAACTGTAATTCGTACTACTTAATTCTACTTTAATGGTAGGATAGCAAAGCTACAAGTACACTAGTACTACCTCAGCAAAAAAAGTTGAATAGTACTATTTCATTTATTATTTCAAAGAGAGGATGATTGGGGAAAACACTGACTGAATGAACTTTAATTAAACAGTAAAACTTCAAATGCTGTCAATGTTTAAAAAATTGAGATAGTAATTGGTACCATTTGCATCATTAAAACGCTGTGATCAGATTTACTGCAAAGAGCTGTAAGCGATATTCTGTTTTGTGTAAAAATGCTGAAGTAAATGACAGAAAAGACTAATTGTTACAAACCACCCACGTTTAAGAAGACTTAGACATATGTTAACCGCTGTTCAATAGCGATAAGTCGAGTAAGCTTAAAATAATCCTTGTTACACCCTTGAACCGAGGGAAACACTTCAATGATCAGAGGAACATAATTGATCACTAGAAACACTGAACCGCAACAAAACAAACGCCAACATACAGACTAAATACAGAGTACCAAACCATTTGATAACAGCTGCAGCAATCTTGAATTTGTATAGAAAATTTTTAAAAAATGGTGAGTTGAACCTGGTTTTATGACTAACTAAGTCTCCCGCTTATAACATAAAGTGTTAAAAAAAAATCACAAGAAGTCGATTCAAGTAGTAACTGACTTTAATTAAACAGTTTTAGATTTAAAAATGGGATGGTGTCATGTTTTACTTCATATTAAAGCAGTGATTTCATTTACTGTATTCAACTGTAAATGGTATTTTGTATGGAAAAATATGCTAATGAAAAAGAAGGAAATATTAAATTAAGTAAAGTAACATCGTAAAAACAGACACATACATGTACATGTCAGCATTTGGGCTTAGCATTCAATTATCATTAGAACTAATTTGTTAGGAACTTTTAGCGTTGAATTTTCCTCGGAGTTTAGTATTTTTGTAATTTTACTGTTTCATGCTAGCAATATAAATGATATATGTGGTTAAATTTTGAATTTATAACCTGGTCCGCTATATTCGAAATTTAATCGATAGGAATCATTATAATGTGACTTCTGAAGAAACGATGATAAATAAATATCATTACCAAAGAAGTGAAAATAATATTTTGACCTTGAATATTCGTTGTCTGTAATTTGTTATCAGTTCGCGAAAGATAATTAATTTATTATCCTCGAGAGGAGTAAACAATTATGTCTTAAAAGCCGAGAAATTACATATTATACTCATAGAGAAGTCAAAAACTATGGTTTCATGGGAGATTAACATTAGTGCTAGTCAATATCATAGTAAAAGTTACTGAATGCCTCATAGGTTCAGTCATTATCAGACACAGTAAGGTAGCAACCTAGTGGGAGACGTGTATGCTTTTTGTTTCAAATAATTTGATTCTAATATTCCTAGCAAAAACGTGTTTTTTTTTTTGGATAATTAGTTTTTTATCTACAGACAAATCAGAAAATTATCAAAGGAGTCTGTAATGGATTATTAAAACGCTGGTGACACCATCATTTAAATCGTTCGCATTTAACGTGTGGCGAATAAATAAACAAACAACTATCAATATCTGCAATCATCAACACATGCCTACCCTAAACTCACTACGATACGACAACAACAGTTTCATACATTTACATTCTTGAGAAAATTTTCCCTCATTCCGCTGTGCAGAATTTAATACTTTTAACATAAAATTTGAAGGCACACCATCAATTATATCAGAGCATCAGTACTGATAATAATTACGAATGTTGAAATGGACCATAAAACAATGGAAATATTTATTAATATCTTATAACTTTATTATTTCATAAACTTGTGTACATCTCTCAAAAGAAAACAAAAATGATACAAAGGCAAAATGAATTCGGAAGAATGAATAGGTTAATCATTATTGATACTTAATCATAAAATAAAAAAAAAGAAATAAGTGCACACTAGTTTTAACAGATAGATTAAATAACAAGGAACTTGTATCACAGCTGTTGATAGTTTCTTTATATTGACAAAACTTGTAAGCATTCCAAATAAATATACAAGGTTATTATGACGATCATTAGACTCCACCAACCACAGCTGTGTAAACATACGCCACGTACATACAGCACAACTGACTGAAGAAATTATCATTATAATGATAGCGATACCTCATCTTTTTTATTCCAAAATCTACTTTGTTTTTTTTTCTCGATGTAAATCAGTAGATGGTACCGCCGTTTATGCCTCTTTCTGAAAACAAAAGACACGAACTCATTAGTAACACAAACTTTGTCTGTCTTAATATGACTTTCCGTAAGTAATAACAGCATTTTGACACGTTGTCGTATAGTACTGTTTTCAAGTTAATTGGTTTTCATATTTCATATTACCGGTATGATTAAATTTTCCATCGTTTATTATGGAAGAACTTGCAGTTCTTAATCTGTTTTTCACTTCCTCATTTTCTTTAAAAGAAAATACCTTGTAGCAATTTTTAGTTCGATTGAGTTCATTGAAAAATCTTGCAGAATAGAAACGATGAGAAAACTGGAAGTAGCTTTAATATTTCTACACTGTTACATTACTTTTAAAGGTTTCTAGAAATCATAGTATTGTGTTCTTTATGGCAAAATGTATAATTTGGCACTGTGATGTCTCAGTGCATCAACCAACACATATATTGTCTTCTCAATCAAGATAAAAAAAATAGTATCGAAATTGATGGACTGTAATGAAGTCAAATTACTAGCTAACTATTTTTGTGAAAGTCAACCCGTTCAAGCTTTTTAAGTAAACTTCTCTTCTCTTATGTCTCGATATACGAAATAATTGATGCCCCTACTTTTTTATTTGACCAACTCAATACTCAACGTCAATAATAAGTTTGTCTTCCTCACTTCTGTAGTGAGGATTGTGATGCTTGTTTGTTACTTTTTGTCTATATATAGTGTGTGTTGTAGTCTGCCAATCGCGTTCTTATTATCATGTTGATTGATCTTTACTTATATTTATTAATTATTCGAATTTTTCTATTTTCTCTTGTGAAATATAGCTATTCGCTGGCTGGATGATGTAAGGAATACTCTACAGTGTTAAGCCTAATGCCAACAAGAGTAACCAACTTTACATTTATATTGTACTTTATTGCCTCAAGTTTTTTATAAATAATCAACAACAAAAATGAAAAACACTTTTATGATAACACTAAACAGTAGTCAATAAAATGTGTTTAAAAAAATAGTTTATATTTCATATATTGATTGGACTTAAAGTGTATTTATTATTTAATTTTGAGGGGAAAAAACCATTTCAAAATAAATCGTTTTTCACTTTATTTTCTTTCAGGGTGGCTGCATTTCTATCACATCAATAATTTTCCTGGATATTTATGAGAAAAAAAACATTAAGACTAAACCCTGCAAATGTTACGTTATTGTCCTCGAATATTTAAAAAAAGGTCACAGCATAAAACGTTGAACCTCTAGTGCTTAAGTTGTATTGTGAAATGTGTTGTTTATTTTCATCCAAAAAATACTTACTTACCACTTTGTTTTATGATCATTCCTGAATGATTTAAAATGCTTTTAAATTTTCAATAATATAATCTGTTGCTATTACTATCTTGATCAACATTAATAGGAAAATCTTTACTAAAAATTGAGGCCTTTGATAATGTGTAAGCAAATTAATTGTTATCCATTCATTTAATGTACTTAAGTGATTGAGTTTCCCATTTGATTAAGGACTTTCCGTTTTGAACTCTCCTCGTAGTTCAGTATTTTTGTGATTTGAATTTTTGAATACAACAATTATTTCATATTACATTCTGGAGTTCATACGGTTCCATCAGTTTGCGTTAGTTACCTTGGCTTGTCTTCTAAGAGGATTTTAATACGTTTTTATTTTGAAAATAAAGAATCCTCACAAATATATCAAAGTTTTTCGAAAAGTTATGCCAACCGGCAATAAATCAAACTACAAAACAAAAGTTGTTTTTTTTCCAAGCGGCGACAGTAAAATAAACAATGTTCTGCAGATAATGGTAGTTTTGTCGTGACTAATTATTGTCAGTTGATAGAAAAGGATTATTGTCTTTAAACTAGTAATGGGTTGTCATGAATAACAGTTATATCAATAACGTCTTCAACATTGTCAGGAGTTCATTGTTTGAGGATGATTTGTGAATGTCCTCATTATAGTTTACAGAAGACTCTTTATTATAATTAGTTCAGGTTTTCATACATTCTAGGGTTTGAATTATCGATATTGAGTTCTGCAGAAGGGAAAATCAAGAAAAAAGTTTCCTTGTGAACCCTAATTACAAAATATTGTTTACAATGTGTCGCACGGTCAACAGTTTAATAACAAGTACCATTACAATTTTTCAAATTTTCTAATTTTCAGTCTTTGGTGAACAATATCCAACCTTTTGTATATAAATCTTTATTTCTTTTCTCAACATGATCTAATAATAACATGTCAATGTCCTTAATATATTAAAAGTATTTACCTCTCGAAGTTAAGCAGAAGACAAATTAGAAGTTATCAAATTACTCACGATGCAATGTCGATCACAATAAAAAGATAAAAAGATGTGGTATGATTGCAAATGAGACAACGAAGATAAAAGCAAGTAAAGGTCATTGCACGACTTTTTACATTGAGTTCAACTCATAACATACAGTAACCTTTTTAACACGTACAAATGTCAACCTATTCAAACGAAACATTTGTCATTTCGGGTCCATTCAGAGCTTATCATGCGGTAAGAATTCTGCTCATTTCTTGAAGGCTGTACGGGGGCTTATAGTTGTAAACTTATATGTTGTAAACTCATATGTCATGTGGTATGTGGTTGATCAGTTGTCTCATTTGCAGTCATACTACATCTTTTTATTTCAGTTGAGCAAAATGTCTGCCACACTCTAGAATGTCAATACTTTAAAACTTTTTTGGAAAAGATCAAAATACTATTAGATAAACAGAAATCTCATAATAGAATACAAAATCTGTGATATCAATTGTTATGATATAAATCCTTGGTGACACTCATTACATTTTCTATTCACAAGAGCACCCACAGTTCAAATTATAAAACTACAAATTTTGATGTATATGCCCTGTTCAAAAACGCATTTTTTGAACTACTTAATTATTTCGACACATTCAGGTGGTAAACATGATATAATTTTGAAAGAAGTAAGCTTGTACATATAATTATTATTCTTGCATATATGTTATATGCTATATTTATTCAGCAATACATGTGTCTCAACATTATTTAATCTTAAAACCAAGTGTTGTGGACTTCGTCATGATCATGATCAGTGATAAAAGATTAAATCCCTATAGCTACTATCCTTGAAGCATCCTTCATGTAATATATCACATATTCATAAATAAATAAACTAATATAATTTACTTCAATTCGCAACCAAATATGTACACCTACATAATTAATAAATATACAAACTGCTTCGCCTGTTGACTTGCCTCCATCGTGTGATCCTTGATCAATAGGTCATGACCAGGTCAACTAGCATATATACAGAGTCAAAGTGGTTCACGAATGAAATGTTTTCCGGAAATCAATTTCTGTAGTAATCTGTATACATAATATTGATACACAGAATATAAATCTAACCATTTATTATTATTATTAATTTACTGAACAATCTCCTTGTTTGTTCAGTAAAACTAACACTACAGGGGTGCCCTGTCAAATGCTGTAGACACGGTGTTCATTATAACAGCAATAGTGCAATAAAACAGATTTTAGATAAAAAAAAATAAATAAGCAAAATTTTAAAACAGACACACAAGACCTTAAAAGGCCGATTTAGAATTTGACACATTGCATATACGTTTGCCTATTATTTACACTTTTTGTATATTATAACAGCTGGCAACTATATGATAGACGTTAAACGATTGGAATACCTGCCATACTTAATGTATTTAACAATTATTCTAAGCATCACATATATTTTTGATCCCCATTCAAACTGACTTTTTTCGGACAAGCAGTTTGATTAAAAAATAATATTCAAATTCAAGAAAAACACATAAAACTAAGAACAATTTAAAAATTAAGGAATATTTTACGTGTATTTACTTTATAACATACTGTTTTATTTTGTTTAGTTTATTCAGAAAGTATGGTAACTTGTTTTCCTTATATTTTAAATTGTCCATAGTTTTGCCAAACATTTGCAATGACATTTATTTTGCATAGTTAACAGAAATAATGTGATAATTTGATGTTTGCACCGTCAATAAAACTAAAGAGATCTCTTATTTATTCAAAGTCAATACAATAATGATATTTTCAATTTGTAATTATTCCTAAAATGTGCTAATTGTATTAAACATATTTAACCAGTATTTCAAAATTGAGGTTTTCGGTTCACTAGAATAATTACTCCGACAAATACAAAAAAGAATGAGAAAAACAAACAGTTCACATACGTAATGAAAAGACATTGAGAATGCAAAAATTGTTTCCTCACTGAATTGAAAATATACGATCGGTATGAAAATACGTTGCTACAGTAAACAAATATACGCAGTTTGAAACGAATATGTAACAACAATAATTTGAACAAATTGATTTCTACGATGAAGTTTTAAATTAAGTATTAAGATCTGCATATTCGTGAGTCTTAAGTAAAATATTTTAATTAAGTTGTGTTCGTTCACATTGTTCTTTTATTTTCCCTCCTTTTATTGTTTAATATTGACACGGTATAAGAACATGATGATCTTAATGCACCAACATTACTTGTTTCAAATAAACAAAAAGGTTATTTGTAAAATATTATTCTTTAGTTCATGAAGTGCAACCGATTGAATTCTATTTCAGATGTCGTCAATCATAACATTGTAAACATGCTAATTTCTCTTCAGTTGATCAGAAATTGTTTTTGATAAACAAAATTGATAGTTTAAGTAGTAAAAATTAGTAATATGTTATTCAAATTAAATTCCTAATGGCACATCACGAAGAAAACTTGCAAAAAATAATTCAATACTTTATTTGTAAGTTTGTGTCAGATAACACTGAGGAAATTCATGAAATTCAAAGTTTCCATCGGGAATGGACTAATCTCAAAATTTAAATGATCTAATATTACAAAACATGTCCCTGGTAAATTCAGACAGCAATGCACTATATGTTACTACTGGTGGTGGTTTTGTCTCCAATGGTATTACCAACAAAATGTGTTGACATGAATTATCATTGATATGGTCATTATCATAAATTAAGTGGTGACAAAACTTTCAATTTTTCGATGATTTGTTTGTCTGGCTAATCTAACGTCTCCCTGAAGATTTTTTCTGTCATTCCAATTTGTGTAAATCGATTGCAATCTCCTTTTATGTTACTGTGGCACGCGTTTGTCTGACAGAGAAACATCCTATCAATGTGTGATTGAGGAAAATCTGCGTATCTGTGATAAATCAACACCCTTGTTACTTTGGAGCAACAGCTCAAAAAGGGCATATCAAAACGTTCATATGTTAGACTGAATAGACTTGTTTCAATTTATAGATTTTTTTAATTTTTTTTTATATTAAGGTACAATAGATTTATGTTGAGATGATACATGTATTATGTTTTAAAACAAAACTCGGGATCAAACCTGGTTCTTAAGTTTGTTGTTTTGGTCATTATTTATATTTCCATGTTGTGTTATGTATACTGTTAGTCTTGTGTGGTGTAGTGGTTAGTGCATCGGACTACTAACACAAAGGTTCCTGGTTCGATTCCCGTTTGGGATGAAAATTCAGGAACTCAATTTTCGGCTCTCCCTTGACACCATCTGCGAGTTTGGTCTTGAGGAAACGATGATAGTCCGTCGGAAGGGGACGATAAATGGCTGGCCCGTGTGTAGAGAGAGCCATATCTCTTGCACGTTAAATACACTCTTGTATATTTCGAAAAAGAGTAGGCTAATGCCGCTACAAGGCAGCACTCGTACCCTTAAAGTGGAAAGGGATTAATATAAGTTGCAAAACTTGTTTCCCAATCCATTATAAATAAATATGTTTAAACTAATTTAACTAAACTATTAGTCTTTGTTTATTTGTCTTTACCGGATTGTAATTGCCATGGTGCTGTCAATTTGTTTTCAACTTTTTACCGTGACACATCTTATAATAATGTGAATTCACACTCAAATATAAGAGGAAACAAACGACACAAAAGAAACACAACGTTAACATGTAACACACACAGAAACGAACTATAATATAACAATGACCATATTCCTGACTTGGTACAGGACATAATTTAAAGAAACAAATGGTGGGTTGAACCTGGCTTTGTGGCATGTCAAACCTCCCTCGTTTATGGCAATGTTAAATATAACATTAAAATGACAACACAACATTACAGGACTACAATACAAATAAATAGGAGAACACAATTGACAAAGAAATAGTTATCAAAGGTACCAGGATTATAGTACGCCAGACGCGCGTTTCGTCTACATAAGACTCATCAGTGACGCTCATATCAAATAGTTAAACCAAACAAATACAAAATTGAAGAGCATTGAGGTTCCAAAATTCCAAAAAGTTGTGCCAAATACGGCTAAGGTAATCTATGCCTGGGATAAGAAAATCCTTAGTTTTTCGAAAAATTCAAAGTTTTATAAACAGGAAATTCATACAAATGACCACATAATTGATATTCAAGTCAACACCGAAGTGCTGACTACTGGGCTCGTGATACCCTCGGGGACGAAACGTCCAGGAGCAGAGGCATCGACCCAGTGGTGTAAATAGTCATCAAAGGTACCAGGATTATAATTTAATACGCCAGACGCGCGTTTCGTCTACATAAGACTTATCAGTGATGCTCATATCAAATAGTTATAAACCAAACAAATACAAAGTTGATGAGCATTGAAGATCTAAAATTCCAAAAAGTTGTGCCAAATACGGCTAAGGTTATCTATGCCTGCGATAAGAAAATCCTTAGTTTTTCGAAAAATTCAAAGTTTTATAAACAGGAAATTCATACAAATGACCACATAATTGATATTCAAGTCAACACTGAAGTGCTGACTACTGGGCTCGTGATACCCTCGGGGACGAAACGTCCAGGAGCAGAGGCATCGACCCAGTGGTGTAAATAGTCATCAAAGGTACCAGGATTATAATTTAATACGCCAGACGCGCGTTTCGTCTACATAAGACTTATCAGTGATGCTCATATCAAATAGTTATAAACCAAACAAATACAAAGTTGATGAGCATTGAAGATCTAAAATTCCAAAAAGTTGTGCCAAATACGGCTAAGGTTATCTATGCCTGCGATAAGAAAATCCTTAGTTTTTCGAAAAATTCAAAGTTTTATAAACAGGAAATTCATACAAATGACCACATAATTGATATTCAAGTCAACACCGAAGTGCTGACTACTGAGCTGGTGATACCCTCGGGGACGAAACGTCCACCAGCAGAGGCATCGACCCAGTGGTGCAAAGAGCATTGAGGTTCCAAAATTCCAAAAAGTTGTGCCAAATACGGCTAAGGTAATCTATGCCTGGGATAAGAAAATCCTTAGTTTTTCGAAAAATTCAAAGTTTTGTAAACAGGAAATTTATAAAAATGACCACATAATTGATATTCATGTCAACACTGAAGTGCTGACTACTGGGCTCGTGATACCCTCGGGGACGAAACGTCCAGGAGCAGAGGCATCGACCCAGTGGTGTAAATAGTCATCAAAGGTACCAGGATTATAATTTAATACGCCAGACGCGCGTTTCGTCTACATAAGACTTATCAGTGATACTCATATCAAATAGTTATAAACCAAACAAATACAAAGTTGATGAGCATTGAAGATCTAAAATTCCAAAAAGTTGTGCCAAATACGGCTAAGGTTATCTATGCCTGCGATAAGAAAATCCTTAGTTTTTCGAAAAATTCAAAGTTTTATAAACAGGAAATTCATACAAATGACCACTTAATTGATATTCAAGTCAACACCGAAGTGCTGACTACTGAGCTTGTGATACCCTCGGGGACGAAACGTCCACCAGCAGAGGCATCGACCCAGTGGTGCAAATAGTTATCAAAGGTACCAGGATTATAATTTAGTAGCCAGACGCGCATTTCGTCCACATAAGACTCATCAGTGACGCTCATATCAAATAGTTATAAACCAAACAAATACAAAGTTATAGAGGAAAGAAACACACGAATAATAGCTCACAAAAGCCACTAGGTTTAAAATTTAATAAGCCAGAAGTGTGTTATGTCCACACAAGACTGAATATAGTGACGTTCAGATACATAAGTTTGAAAGCCAAAACAAGTACAAAGTCGAACATTATCGAGAACCAAAAGTTCAAAAAAAATGTGCCAAAAACGGCCAAGGTTTTCTGTTAGCATCCCTATTATTTAGAATAATATATAACTGTGCAAACGGGAAATTTTATAAAATGACTATATAAAAGATATACATGATAAAACTGAAGTATTAACTAATTACAGAAAACAACCGGATACAATACATAACCAGACAATATCCAACACAATCCAACACAAAATATAGACACACCCGAATTAGTCAAGGCCTCAACGCAAAGTGACGTCAGATTTGAAATTGTGAAAAGGGGCAAAAAATGACGTCATATTTGAATTTGTAAAACAGCACACCAAAAATGAAAAATGACGTCACGTTTGAATGAACAAACCTATTTGTCAAAAATCAGATTGAATAAGGATTGATTTAATATTATATTTGTATTGAATACTGATATTAAATTTAATAACAATGAAATTTGCAATAGTGAGGTAGCAATTAGACAATTACCTATATTCTATGTCCGGTTAATTCAGAATCAAACTGCAACCGTTATACATCGTACAAATCAAATCGAATAAATGAAGGAGGTGATTAATCTTCTTTAACATAACACATGAATATAACCGAAAAGACATCAAGACATTTGACAAAATGAATGTGTAACAATATTAATTGTTTTACAAAATGTGATTCTATCTTTAGATATCGCTACGACAGTGACTTTTATTCTTAATTGGAATATAAGAAAGTAAAAGATACAATAAAATCATGATTTGGGAAAAAAATATACCTACAGATGAGATAACAAGACAAAGACAACTATATACGTAAACACAACCTCCAACAATGAGAAGAAAAAAAACTATATTGTATAGTCGGTTAACAAGATCCCGACATGAAAAATTCAAAACAATCCAATTAAGAAAACTAACGGGTTATCAATGTCCAAACAAATTCCTGGTGTTTTATACAAAATAACAAACACGATAGGAGAAACAGTTCATAGACAGTCAATTGCATGTTCAGATAAAGGTTATATTATAATTATATTACACAAACTGTCAATGCGTCAAATAAATATTCGCAAACTTTGTTATTTAGCTACTGGTATAATTCCAAATTGTCAATCAAAAATGAAGGAAAAGACATGTAAATCCTAATTTCGATTCAAAGTATGTTTTTATTGAGATTGAAAGGTTATATCTCAGTCAATAACGCTTCGGGATCTATTGGAGATATGTCAGAGTTTAAAACGTAATACAGCGTCCGTGATCTTGTTTATTATATTGTATTTACTGTTAAAAATGTTCAATACCATGTATCTTTATTCATTTTTTTATAAAATATAATTTCATAAGGTATTAAGAGCGGTTAGGTTAATTCTTTTAAGTTAAACTATGTATGTTAAGTAGCTGTTTTATCCTTTTGACGTAACTCTGTGCTGATGTATCCCATCATACTTTGAACGACAAAATTATTTCATGATGTGACTCTGTACCTATGTATCTTGTCATACCTTGAATGACAAAATTATTTTATTTATTAATATTACTTTTACTGTTAACCCACTGTTTTTGTGATATACATTTGACGTGCCTCTGTACTTATGTATCCCGTCATACTTTGAACCGCACTATTATTTTATTTATTATAATTACTTTAACTGTTAAGCCAGTTTTTGTTATATCTATTTTGCGTGACTGTATTTATGCATCCCGTCATACTTTGAACGACAAAATTATTTCATGTCTACCTGTGCGAATTTCAAACGCGCAATTTTCACCAGTACTCAAAACCCTCCTTCCTTGATGGGTGCATTGTACATAGACAAATAAAATCGTATAATATAATCAAAATGAGGATGTTAATTTGATGTATGCCTTTTTGTGCTTCGTTACATTTGTTGTTTTTATAGTGATTAAGATGATAACACAATGTTGACTGCTGTACCCCTATTTTTGACATTTTTACCTATTGTGTCTGTTTGTTTTGTTCACGCATCGGTTACAATATAATGGAATTTGATGCGACTGTCATACAAGTGAGAGGTTTAGCTAGCTATAAAACCAGGTTCAATCCACCATTTTCTACATTTGAAAATGCCTGTACCAAGTCAGGAATATGACAGTTCTTGTCCATTCATTTTTGATGCGTTTTGTTATTTGATTTTGCCATGTGATTATGGACTTTCCGAATTGATTTTCCTCTGAGTTCAGTATTTTTGTGATTTTACTTTTCATTAGTGTTCTCAGTGTACACTTATTGTTCAGCAACAAATCTCTTAAGAACTGTTTGACATGTTGTCAAGCCGAATGAATTTGAAACTGACTACATACAAATTATCACCGAAATCGGTATTGCAGAATTAAAAGGTACACATATCAGAATCTTCTTTTCAAAAATCGTTATCCTTTACTGTGGAAATGCAATCGGAATTACTCACAGTCAGTACTTCGATGTTGATTTGAATATCAATTGTATCGTCATTTTTATAAATTTCTTGTTATAAAACTTTAATTTTTTCGGAAACTGAGGATTTCCTTATTACAGGAATAGATAGCCTCAGCCGTATTTGGCACAATGTTTTGGAATTGTGTGTCATCAATGCTCTTCAACTTTGTCTATTTGTCTATTTCGATCTGAGAGTCACTGGTGAGTCTTATGTAGATAAAACGCGCGTCTGGTGTATTAAATTAAAGTCCTGGTACCTTTGATAACTTTTAACAAAACTGGCTACACAAGTTAGCAAATATAACTTATCACCAGGTTTTTAACCTCCAGGATCAATACGCCGGGTGTAACATGTGCAGCTCTAACTGCCTACCTGTTCAGTGTACTTGCATTCACTGTCAGATTTTAATAGGGTTCGTGTTTTCAGCACTGAATGTTTCTATGTTATGTTTTATGTTCTGTTGCTTTGTCTTTTCGTCGTTTTTGGCTTTAGCTATGGCATTATCAGTTTGTTTTTTTACTTATGAGTTCGAAAACCCCAATTGTATCTTTCGCTTCTATTTTATTATTGTTGCTTTATTTGAATAGTTTTGGAGTACTAAGGCACAGTTGTCCTCGTAAATATGTCCTTTTGTTCTATCATTCAACTTAAATTTCTGTCTTTTTTTTTATAGATTTCATGATTTTATAATTAGATATCGTAGAAAATTAAAACGTTTACAGTTTTAACCTTCTAATCAATTTACCAGATTTGATAAAAGGTAAATTATTGTTGCATTTATTCATATCTAAAGAATGCTTAATTTGACATGATATAGGTTGCACATTGTAAATACATCTGTTTCGCAAACCACGTCTCTTTTGTGAAGATCTTTAATATTCATAGACAAATTATTTTGTTTACATACATGGGTTATCAACGCTCCTCAACTTTGTGCTTGTTTGGCTTTATAAATATTTTGATCTGAGCGTCACTGATGAGTTTTGTGTAGACGAAACGCGCGTCTGACGTATTTAGTTATAATTCTGATAACTTTTTTAAGTAACTTCAAAACGAAAAGTCCTTTATCAATTGGCAAACCAAAGCTCAAATACATCAAACCAATTGAAAACAATTGTCTTACGTGTGTAGAATATGGTTGATTAAACATGGTTGTATAGAGATTTAAACCAACGGTATCAACGTGATATTGGTTTTTTGTCTGAAATCTAGTTAGCCTCCCGAAATAATGTTAACTGATTATTTTCTTTTGTCTGTTTCGTGTGACCTTAAACGCCTTGTGAACAGAAGGACATAATGTATGAGGTTACATTTTCAATAACTGTTATAACTGTAATATGGAATTGAAGGTCATGTTCTAAACTGTTTCATTTCTTTTCAAGTTTTGATAATGCCAAAACTATGAAGGAGGGGCGAATAATACAATAGGAACATTCAAACTCATAGATCGCCATGGCTAAAAAAGAAAAAGACAAACAGAAAAACAATAGTACATAAGATACAAAATAGATAACTAAAGACTAAGCAACACGAACCCCACAAACAACTGGGGGTGATATCAGGTGTTCCAGGTTTGGAACATAGTCTCAATAACAAATAAAGCAACCATTGGTTGAATATTGGACAGACTATGCAATATGTGTCCCTACTAATAGAGAGCAACATTTATATTCACCTTTAAGATATTTTCACGTAAAAAATCATATAATATTCACTAGCGGTATTACCTAATTAAAATGCAGTCAAAATATCAATTTCTTGTCTTATTCCTGTTCCAACGGTGCCTCAATGCCTGAATAAGTGCAGATATAAAAGTTTGATATGTTGATCTGTGCATCAAATAGCCGTTAACGTCGTGTTTTGTTATATTGACAAAAAGTCTAAAATAAGATTTCATTGATATAACAATGAGGAAGTAAATCTTTATAAACATAAAATAGAAATAAAAAAATAATCAATGTTATAGTATCTTTGAGTTTTAATACGTCGAACACAGTTCTAAAACGGACTTGCAAAGGACAATTATATGGTTGTATTATGAAACAATGACGTATCTTATGCTAGGTCTATTAGCCTTTTTTCCATGATATTATCTGTTACATGGTTTTCAAGTGATTGCTTAGCTCAATGAATTATCGTATATGTGTATGCAAGTTTTAGAAGAGTTAGGGTTTACGTTGCAGAGAAATCATGAAAATTACGACAATGAAAAAGGCATAATGAGCTTTAAAAGCGGGTTGCTATTCACAAGATAGCTACCAAACAAAGACTTCAATTGGTCAAGTTGAAATCATCCCTTAAAATATTTTACTGATGCAATCCGAGTTGGTTGATCGTTTGGAAATATTTAAAATAAGATTTCATTGATATAACAATGAGGAAGTAAATCTTTATAAACATAAAATAGAAATAAAAAAATAATCAATGTTATAGTATCTTTGAGTTTTAATACGTCGAACACAGTTCTAAAACGGACTTGCAAAGGACAATTATATGGTTGTATTATGAAACAATGACGTATCTTATGCTAGGTCTATTAGCCTTTTTTCCATGATATTATCTGTTACATGGTTTTCAAGTGATTGCTTAGCTCAATGAATTATCGTATATGTGTATGCAAGTTTTAGAAGAGTTAGGGTTTACGTTGCAGAGAAATCATGAAAATTACGACAATGAAAAAGGCATAATGAGCTTTAAAAGCGGGTTGCTATTCACAAGATAGCTACCAAACAAAGACTTCAATTGGTCAAGTTGAAATCATCCCTTAAAATATTTTACTGATGCAATCCGAGTTGGTTGATCGTTTGGAAATATTTGTTTCACATGTGACGACGAATTATCTCAATTCGTGGAACAATAATCCTGCCCTAATTTTAATGTTACCTTCAAATCAGAGGTTTCATCGGATTTGTACCCATGTTAGCAACAACATGGGTGCCACGTGTGTTTAAGAACATGTTCTCTTAAAGTGTTTCTTTTAAAAGTGTAAAACGATGGTGACTGCTGTACCCATATGTAGACTCTTCTATTATTATGTCTGTTTAGTTCACGCATCATTGTACGTATAATGGAATTTGACGAGACTGTCGTACAAAGTGAGAGGTTTAGTGCTATAAAACCAAGTTAAATCCACCATTTTCTACATTTGAAAATATCTGTACCAAGTCAGGAATATGACACTTCTTGTCCTTTGGTTTTTATGTGTTTTGTCATTTGAATTTCCAATGTGATAAGGGACTTTCCGATTTGATTTTCCTCTGAGTTCAGTATTTTGTCACTCAATCTGTTGAAAGGCTACAAATCGATATGTTTTCCAAAAAGAAATGGCGCATTTTTTAATTGAATTTGGCAGTGAACTGCCTTTCAATATTGCTATTTGTAACGTAACAATCATATGTGTGTTATTCTTATTGAATCTTTTGGAATGCAAGACAAAGTAAACGTACTTATTTGTTTCAGTTTTACAGATTCCTGTAAACAAATAATGTTCTGATAACGAGATACTCTATTTGAAGTTCAAATCTAAACAAAACCTAGTTTATCTCCCAATGTTTATCATGGGGTCATACATTAAACAGCGTGGAAATATAATTTGATTTTTCATCTATAGATCAATTATGCGACGATGAATACATATGAAATATTTGTACTATTCTAAATATATCTATAATACTAAAATTACGAGGTCCAATTAGTCAGCCGTCATCACGTAAAAACGACGAATCAAAGAATTCAACTTTATATACAACTAATATAGTACACAGGTGTAGATTAAAAATTACACCACTCCAGGCCCCTTTGTTTTCCACGTAATTAATATTGCCAATAATTAGGAAGTTCCGGGTCGAGTCCGATACCGATATCAATAGTATAATGACCTGTTACCTATTACCTTATCTGTACGTTCTGCATCTGACAGGCGCACCACCAAACGGTGTATTCAGGATTAATATGCTATATACACGGGTCATAATCACAGGGTTGACACTACTAAATTGTCAAATTGTTACCTATTGTAGTATTTTAATCCGTAAGACTTACTAAGATAACAATACGAATACTAAAAATCTGGACTAAAAATAAGTTTCAATTTGTTAGCGAGCATGACGTAAAACAGCGAATCAAAGAATTCAACTTTATTTATAACTAATATAGGACAATGCTGTTGATTAAAAAAATACTCCATTTCAGGACCTTTTGTTTTCCAAATAATTAATATTACCAATAATTGATAAGTTCCAGTTCGACGGGTTCAAATAGAAAGATTTGAAAGCAGAGAAAATTGTGTATCTTATAATCGGCATGACTTTATCAGATGACAGTACTAATACTAAGATAAGGCTTGCGCATAGTTATATACTTTAATTCAGTCACGGACCCGCGATATCACGGGTGTGTTCTAGTATAAACGAATAATACAGAAAAATTAAAGAAATTGTCACAGCTTACTTTTTAAGGATATTTGATTATGTAGCAGAAATGAATGGTTTAAATAAACGTCAAACTGTCATATCGTAAAGAAATATTATACATTGACTGTTACGGCCAGAAATCGCCTTTAAATTGTAGCCAACAAAAGACACAAATCAATAATAAAATTTAACAATATTTAATATACAAAAGTTTACAAAAGGTATTACACAAATATTACTGTTAACTTAACTGTCAAAATATGAGTCCAATCAGTTATCTTTATCTGTATCCGGAAATCTTTCGGAATCCAATTTGAATATTACGTTCACTACTAATGTCACAATCCAGTATGATGTTGTTTGTAGAATAAAAGTGTCAATCCAAATGCTGTGAATACTAATGTCTATCAATGTCTATGTCCAAGTTTTAAAAAAAAGAGAGTTTAACTTTAGTGTCTGTATATATAGTGTTGTCAATGGAAAATTCTAGAACACTCTATAATGGAACATTGTGGAAAATCCTGGAAAGTTACAACGGAAGTTTCTGGAATAACGTAGAAGTTTAAATTACGCATCTTTTATAAGGATCATTCTAGAAAGTTCCAATCATTCTGTGATTGTTCCAGTGATTCCTAAACTGCACAATTATAAGATTATTTGGTAAACAACTATCAGGCCATACAACACAAATTAGGCCAACATAAATAAACATAATAATTACAATATCATAACACCTCCCCCCTTAAAAGAAGTTTTAGTGTAACAAAAACTTATCATGAATAATATGAACAAAAATACATAATATATACAAAGTGATTTAATAAGCTCTAGATAAAGCATCAGCTATTACATTATCTTTACCCTTAATATGTTTTACAATTACATCATATTCCTGTAACAATAAACTCCACCTAGTCAACCTCTGATTCTTGTTTCTCATTTTATGCATGACGGTGAGAGGATTATGATCAGTATAAACAATAATAGGATATACAGTGGGATTCAAATATACATCAAAATGTTGAAGTGCTGACAACATTGCAAAACACTCTTTTTCAATAGTTGAATAATTTTTCTGATGTTTATCTAATTTCTTAGAAAAATATGATATAGGTTTTTCAACATTATCATCTGTCTCTTGATATAAAACAGCTCCTATTCCTACATCGCTTGCATCAACAGCAAGTTTAAATTGTTTTTCAAAGTCTGGAGTAATCAGAACTGGACTATTAATTAAAAGTGATTTGCTATTTTCAAAAGCTTTTTGACAATTTTCACTCCAGATAAATTTAGAATCTTTTCGTAAAAGATGAGTCAATGGTTGAACAACAGTAGCAAAATTTGAACAGAATTTCCTGTAAAATCCTATCATGCCTAAATATCTCATAAGTTGTTTTCTATTTGTAGGAGGTGGAAATTTGGAAATAGCTTCCACTTTAGCCATAATAGGTTTTACTTGACCTTGGCCAACTGTATGCCCTAAATAATCAACAGTGGCCTGACAAAATTCACTTTTACCAAGATTAACAGTCAAATTTGATTTTGACAATCTATCAAAAGTACCATATAAATGTGTTAAATGCTGTTCCCAGCTATCACTACATACAATAAGATCATCAATATAAGCATAACAACAGTCTAAATCTTTTATAACATTATTGATCATTCTTTGAAATGTAGCTGGAGCACTTTTCATGCCATATGGCATTACAGTATATTGAAATAAGCCATCTGGTGTAACAAAAGCTGATATTTCACGAGCTCTCTGTGTCAATGGAACTTGCCAATAACCTTTCAATAAATCAAATTTGCTCACAAATTTTGCTTGACCAATATTGTCAATACAATCGTCTATCCTTGGAATCGGATAGGAATCAGATTTTGAGACTGAATTTACTTTTCTGAAATCAGTCACGAAACGAAAAGTTTTATCTGGTTTTGGCACAAGGAGACAAGGAGAGCTCCATTCACTGTTACTCGGCTCAATAATATCATTGTCAAGCATATATTTAATTTCTTTTCTCATAACTTCAAGTTTGAGTGGATTGAGCCTGTAAGGATGTTGCTTAATTGGAGAAGCATCTCCGACATCAACATCATGACAAACAGCAGTGGTTTTGTTTGGCACATCTGGAAAAAGATTTTTAAAAGAAAATACCAAAGTTTTTATTTCTTCTCTACGATCAAAAGACAGATGTGCAAGTTTTGAATCTAAATTTGACAAAATTTCTGAATTTTTCAATCTAACTGTCTCTTCCATAGTTTTACAACTAAAAGTTGGTTCAATTACATCTGGTTTGTCATGATTGTTCTCAAAGTTAACCATGCCTAAAGTGGCAACTGGTTTACTATCACATAGTACATTAGTACGCTCAAAATATGGTTTTAACATATTAATATGACACACTCTATTTTGTTTGCGCCGACCTGGAGTTTTTACAATATAATTCAAATCATTAATTTTATTCTCTATTGTATAAGGACCACAATATTTAGCCTGTAAAGGATGTCCAGGGACGGGCAAAAATACAAGTACCTTATCACCAGGCTCAAAAACTCTATCCCTGGCATCTTTATCATACCAAATTTTCATCTTGTTTTGTACATTTTTTAAGTTTTTCTGAGCTATTTGACAAGCAGTATACAATTTTTCTTTAAATCTAGATACATAGTCTAAAAGATTCAAGTCAGTATGTTCAGTAAGCCACTTTTCCTTAATCAATTTTAACGGTCCCCTCACAGTATGGCCAAATACCAACTCAAAGGGACTAAATCCAAGGGATTCTTGAACAGCCTCTCGAACTGCAAAAAGTAGAAAGTGAACTCCATCATCCCAGTCTCTGTCAAATTGAAGACAAAAAGTTCTAATCATGTTCTTCAATGTTTGATGAAAACGTTCTAAGGCACCTTGAGATTCTGGATGGTACGCACTTGATCTATACTGAGCAATCCCTAACTGGTACACAACTTGCTGAAATAGACCTGACATGAAATTTGATCCCTGGTCGGACTGTATAGACTTAGGAAGTCCTACTAATGTGAAAAATTTGATCAAAGCTTTGACGATAGTAGGTGTCTTGATATTTCTGAGCGGAATAGCTTCAGGAAAGCGGGTAGATGTACACATGATCGTCAATAAATACGCATTTCCAGTCTTGGTCTTTGGTAAAGGTCCAACGCAGTCAATTAGAACTCTGCTGAAAGGTTCGTCAAAGGCTGGAATAGGCAGAAGAGGTGCTGGTGGTATTTTCTGGTTAGGCTTACCAACAACCTGGCATATATGGCATGATTTGCAGTATTCTGCAACATCGTTTCTAAGTCTGGGCCAGTAGAAATGTTGCAATATTTTTAGGCAAGTCTTCCTTATACCTAAGTGTCCAGCCAAGGGGGTGTCATGGGCAAGACCAATAATTTCTTGCCTATAAACTTTAGGCACCACCACTTGGTACACCACTCTCCATTCCTCCTCTGGGGTAGCATCAGGAGGCCTCCACTTCCTCATTAAAATGCCGTCCTGATGGTAAAAGCATTCGGCCACTTTGTCTGCTTCCTCCTGTGGTTGAGCCCTCTGGCTGAGCTGAAGAACCTCAGGGTCTTTATGTTGTTCTTCGAGTAAATTATTTCGGTCTAATGAATGGCTGTTTACATCTGGCCATGGCATAATAACATTTTTGTTAACACTAGGTGGTTTTATAATAGCCTTTTCTGAGTTACCAGGATCTTCAATATCAGCTATAAAAGTGTCAGAAAGGTCCATGTAATCAAACTTGTCTTCTTGCAAATTCTCATTTTGTTGTTTTCTAGCCATCGCCCTAGTAACAACACAAGCTGGATACAATTCAGCATCATCTTCAGGTGATTTAACATCCACCACCGGTTCACTGGTAACAATTGGTTCAGCAACCACTTTGTTCCTAGCTAGATCATTTCCTAGCAATAAGGTAACACCCTCAACAGGGAGATTAGGACGAACACCTACAACAACTGGTCCAGTTATCAAATCTGACTTCAGATAAATACGATGGAGAGGAACATCTATACAACCTAACTCTACACCTTGTAACAAAACGGAGGCACCAACAGAAGTCTTCTCGGACAAAGGCAACACACCTTCTAACAATAAAGACTGAGAAGCTCCAGTGTCCCGTAAAATCTTAATAGGCTGAAGAGTGGTATCATCAACAATAGAAACAAACCCATCAGACATAAAGGGTTTGTATTCCTCCATGTAATCACAAAAACTGGACTTAAAAGCCTGACTCGCAGGACATTCCAATGTACTGGTAATATAAGGTGTCGTACAAGCACTGGTCTTCGGCTTATTATCTCGTTCATTCTTCTTCTGGAGTCTAAAACAATCAGCCATCAGGTGACCAATCTTCTTACAATAAGCACAAGTCAGTGACTTCTTCTCAAAAGTATCAAATTTTGGACTAGACATATTATAACTGGACTGACTCTTATTCTGTGGAACAGGCTTACTATCAGTACGCTCAGTGCTTTGATTTTTGTAATTTCCACTGGAAGTATTAACATTTTGACTCTTGAAACTTCTTTTATGTGAAAGAGTATAATTATCTGAAATTACAGCCGCATCATGTATTGACTCAACAGTTTTGTCGTCTAAATGTGTTTTTAATTCTGAATGAACACATTGTTTAAACTCTTCTAATAACATCAATTGTCTTAGTTGATCAAAATTGTTTTTTGTTTTCTTTGAAGTAAGCCATTTATCAAATAGATCTTCTTTTTCCCGAGCAAATTCCACATAGGTTTGCGAATCAAACTTTTTATAAGATCTAAATTTCTGTCTATATGCTTCTGGTACTAGCTCATAGGCTTTCAAAATTTCCTGTTTCACAGTGTCATAATCAGAACTTTTTTCTGATGGAAGTGCGGAGTATATTTCAGCTGCCTTACCCTCAAAAACACTTTGCAGCATCGTAGTCCAATACGGCATTGGCCATTTCAAATTATTAGCAATTTTCTCAAACTGTGGAAAATATTTATCAACTGTTTTTTCACAAAATTTCGGAACCAAACGTATATTTTTTGCTGCATCAAAATAATCTGATTTCGACTGGACTTTAGTGTTGCTTTCTTCTTTGACCATTTCAATTTTCAGTTTTTCCATCTCTAGCCTTTCTCTCATTTCAAGTTCTTTTAATTTTAATTCATCTTCTTTTATTTTCTCCCTCTCCTTCATTTCCAGTTCTTTTAATTTAAATTCATCTTCTTTTTCTTTTCTCTCTATTTCCAACCTTTCCTTCATTTCCAGTTCTGCTTGTTTTAATTTAAATTCATGTTCTAATTCAAGCTGTTTTAATTTAAAGGCATCTACATTTTCGACCTTAAGTTCAAGAGCCTCTTCACCTAAAATTTCTGCGTCAACTAATTTGTCTATAACCAAATTTTTTATAATTTGTTTTCTCATAGATACTTTAAAATTTAACTGCAGATGTTTAGCAAGCAACACTAATTCGTCTTTCTTTAAATTATCAAAACTCTCCAGGTCTGGCGTTTTCAAAAATTTACCGGCATCAAATGCCATTTTGTAGAATTTTGTTGGCTAGTTATAATAAAAATATTGAAAAAATTTTGAATAATATATTTTCAGTATCCCGGACGAGCCCCCAATTTCTGTTACGGCCAGAAATCGCCTTTAAATTGTAGCCAACAAAAGACACAAATCAATAATAAAATTTAACAATATTTAATATACAAAAGTTTACAAAAGGTATTACACAAATATTACTGTTAACTTAACTGTCAAAATATGAGTCCAATCAGTTATCTTTATCTGTATCCGGAAATCTTTCGGAATCCAATTTGAATATTACGTTCACTACTAATGTCACAATCCAGTATGATGTTGTTTGTAGAATAAAAGTGTCAATCCAAATGCTGTGAATACTAATGTCTATCAATGTCTATGTCCAAGTTTTAAAAAAAAGAGAGTTTAACTTTAGTGTCTGTATATATAGTGTTGTCAATGGAAAATTCTAGAACACTCTATAATGGAACATTGTGGAAAATCCTGGAAAGTTACAACGGAAGTTTCTGGAATAACGTAGAAGTTTAAATTACGCATCTTTTATAAGGATCATTCTAGAAAGTTCCAATCATTCTGTGATTGTTCCAGTGATTCCTAAACTGCACAATTATAAGATTATTTGGTAAACAACTATCAGGCCATACAACACAAATTAGGCCAACATAAATAAACATAATAATTACAATATCATAACATGACATATTGAGATTTAATCAAACTTTTTACTAATTTGATAACCGCAATTCATTTCAACTTTTACAGTGCATTAATGTGACAATCTATACTATATGAATAATAATTATGTATAAAATTTCATCTTCAACTTTGATCTTTGCGTGACATTCGCTCCAGGAAATATAATGAATGATATCCTGTATAACTAGGTGCGAAGCATTGAAAATAACGAAGAAAAGTTTACTAATGTGAGTTTTAACAATTTCCTGTATAGGAGGATTCAAAATTTCATTTAAGACAACAAATGGGCTACAATTTTAATCTTTGACTCTCTTGTATTGAAATGCATTGTCCGGCATATTTTTCATGTTTTTGTAAAGTTACTCCTAGTCGGTTTCCGAAACAAAATGATTTACTGTTGTTTCAAATTTCATCACGCAACTTGAAGATTTTTAGCCAAATCAAAAGCAATCTATATATTTGAAAAGTGGTCTCACTTATGCATTCTCTATATTACAAACTGTGACTCTAAGAAATATATGTAGTTTTCCGAACCGAGATGGTACTTTTGACCACGATGCTCAAGTTAAAGTGGGATGATTTGACTCTGAAATGGTGTTTAACGAACCTGAAGTGCGATGGTGAACTATTTTGTTGATAGCTTCGCCGAAGTGCGATGGAGGTTCAGCTGAGGACCTGATTGATAATACAAACTATATCTTTAATGTTTTTCTGGTCGATGAAATAATCAAGTTGTTTGTTAGAAGTACCTTTTTATGTACTAAGAAAATAATAGGGAATAAATAAACCACTTAACAAAATAAAGTCATGATAAATATTTCCAGTCATAATTGTTCAAGACACTACATACACAGGTTTATTTTCATTAAAACAGTGCAAAATACAATGACTAAAAATGTGGTACAAGTCACTGTTTAAAATGCAATGTTATATCGTCTTACAAACTTATCTCCGTCTGTGGTTTTTACTGAAACTGGATCTTTTTTTTTTGCATGCTCAACATGAACACAACAAATTTTACTACCAGAAAAGGGTAATAGTAATAAGACAGGGTTTATTCTTGTCCCAGGAATAGATTACCTTAGCAGTATTTGGCACAACTTTTTGGAATTTTGGATCCTCTGTGCTCTTCAACTTTGTATTGTTTGGCTTTATAACTATTTTAATATGAGCGTCACTGATGAGTCTTATGTAGACTGGCGTACTAAATTATAATCCTGGTACCTTTGATAACTATTGATAAGATACTTTTCTCAAACTCTACAGACAACAGTTTTTACTAACGATTGCGTCTGGAATATTTACATATGGGTTCGCTGAGATATTTTCCCATTATAATATAACGGTAAATGTGCTACTCATAAGAGCTGATAAAACTTTTAAAAAACGTTCATCTCAGATAAGAGGAACAAATTAAGATGTACTATTGACGCAGCAAATTCAAGTAGATCAATTTCTCATTTAGTATAAATTCTAGCTAATGACATATATAGACCATCACACTTCCACGAACAGACCACCGCACTTCAGAGTGACCATCAAGCTTCAGCGTCCCCATCGTATCCCGAGTCCCTACATATATATATATTTACACATATATAAGTCTGAAAATTGCATCAATCGAGGTGTAAGTATATATATTCTAAGCACTCAAAATTATTTAAGGAATGACATTAATATTTTTTCTGTCTATTCAAAATAACATAAAAAATGTAGTGCACCCTGTTAAATAACCTGCTAGGCGCAGTCATTTCTTATAATTTAATTCTAAATTCCATTTTAAACCGTAGAAAACCATGAAAAAACGTTGATGATGTCACGGTCAAATGACTAAATTATGTCTATGGGCTCATAACAAAATAACGTCAGCCAATCAGAAGACGCGTTACATCCAAAATTAAATTATATATATATATATATCTAGTTTCCAAATATATACAGATCATCATTTCATTCAATAAGTGTTCTTTTGTATATGTTTAAAATATAGTTACTAATTGAATGTATTGCAGATTAATAAAGTTTCAAAAAAACTCCTATCGACATCATCTTTTATTTAGAAGTGTGGTTATATAAACTGTAACTCTACTGTCATCGTGAATTAGATTGTCAGTTTAAAAATAAGAAAGATATGGTTTGATTCCCGAATCAGATAAATATCAGACACCAAGTGACGTAAATCCTAGCAACTATAGGTCACCGTAGAGCTTACAACAATAAGCCAAAACCCTCTTTTTAATTTGTTTTCGTTATCTTCTTGTTCAATTTACCGAATTTACTATAATACATTTGATTGAAAAAGCTTCCTTGTTCAACATCCTAATTAACCTCTATTAATACCATCAAATCCATTCCTTGATATCACGATAACGACATAATCACAACTCATTCCCCAGTCAATCACCTAATATAGGAGTTAATCAACGTTGGCATCGAGACGTTTAACTTGTATTTAGAAAGGAAAACAACAATTCTGTTATGCTGATTTCTGTAACATGTTTTCAAACCAGCATGACAGAGAGGACTTAAAAGCATGGGGTTGTGACGTGTAATTTGTAGAAAATTATAGTGCAACCATTCCTGTGAAAAATCGGGAACAATTTAGTACTGTTAATTACGACTTGAGACTTTAAAGACATAATTAAGGTTTTAAGGAGCATGAGTTGCTCAACTGGATCTATGTGCATATTTAACAATGGATACTACCCATCATTGCAGACTTTATATAACTAAAATTTTTCTTTTTCTCATCATTTTTTTGAAAATCATTTCCTAATGTTGACTAATAACATTTTACAGTATGTCTTCTAGTACTATCTAAAATCCTAAAAAAAACGTGACAAAATCGTTATTTTCCTTTACGGAAATATCTCAAATTTTACTATTTCGCCAAATTCGCTCAATATATAAGGTAAAATTAAAGCAAAACAAAAGTGTATTCAAGTGTATAAACACTACTACGAGTCGTTAAATGATTTTGTTCATATGACTTGTTTGAGGATCTTTTTGTCCACATATGACTACACAGGGGAGGTAAATACATGTACTTAAAAAATATTACAAAACATTGGTCGACACAGACAAATAAAACAATGAACAACAAAAAACTGTAAAAAAAAACAACAATAGCCACTAAAAACATAAGACACTTAAACTACATGATCGTAATTACATATTAAGCAAATTATTATATGAGCATACATGACACTTCAACTGTTATGTATACGGTTCTTATACATCCTTTGCTTTCAGATATTTCTGGCGAAAGTCATTCCAGGAAAGCGCGTTGAATGCATCGATTTCATAAGGTGAAAAAATTCAGAAACAATATATGATGGTACCGGAAAAACATTTTTTTTATAATTTCTTTTTTTTTTATTCATCATGGATTAACAGGCATTTACATAAATTATCTACAGTGGTATATAATAAAGCAAACAAGAAAAATAAGCATAATCAAGCAAATAAGAGTAAACAAAAATAGTAATAATAATACGATATGATATAACGGAATATGGATGAAGTATACCATTTTCATCAAAAAATATACAGTGATAATGGAAATTACATTTCAAGCACATCTATACATAATAATTCACTAAATCAATTAATGACTTTATCCCAGGGGTTCCAGTACTTGTTATAATCTTTTACACTCATATTTTTTGAGGAAATATGTTTTTCTATAATTAAAGTTTCTTTGATATAGTTTTTAAGTCCTCCTATATGAGGTTTTTCCTCTTGCATCTTTGATCTGTATATAAAATACTTTACTAGTAAAATGTCTTTATTTTTTAAAAAATTTAGTTTATAGTTATCATAAAGACAAAGCATGACTATATCTACATTTAGTTGAATTTCAAAAAGTAAAATCACAAAAATACTGAACTCAGAGGAAAATCAATTCGGAAAGTCCACAATCACATGGCAAAATCAAATAACAAAACGCATCAAAAACGAATGGACAAGAACTGTCATATTCCTGACTTGGTACAGGCATTTTTAAATGTAGAAAATGGTGGATTGAACCTGGTTTTATAGCTAGATAATCCTCTCACTTGTATGACAGTCCTATCAAATTCCGTTATATTGTCATCGATGCGTATACAAAACAAACAGACACAATAGTTAAAAATGTCAAAAATAGGGGTACAACAGTCAACATTGTGTTATTATCTTAATAACTATAAAAACAACAAATGTAACGAAGAAGCACAAAAAGGCATACATCAAATTAACATTCTCATTTTGATTATATTATACGATTTTATTTGTCTATGTAAAATGCACACATCAAGGAAGGAGGGTTTTGAGTACTGGTGTAAAATTGCGCGTTTGAAATTCGCACAGGTAGACATGAAATAATTTTGTCGTTCAAAGTATGACGGGATGCATAAATACAGTCACGCAAAATAGATATAACAAAAACTGACTAAACAGTATAAAGTAATAATAAATAAAATAATAGTGTGGTTCAAAGTATGACGGGATACATAAGTACAGAGTCACGTCAAATGTATACCACAAAAAAGTGGGTTAACAGTAAAAGTGCTATTAATAAATAAAATAATTTTGTCATTCAAAGTATGACAAGATACATAGGTACAGAGTCACATCATATAATAATTTTGTCGTTCAAAGTATGATGGGATACATAAGCACAGAGTTACGTCAAAAAGGATATCTCAAAAAACAGACTTAACAGTAAAAGTAATATTAATAAAGACAAATAAAATAACAATATAATACGTTATTAAGATGATAAACAACGTCAGTACGCAAAAATCTATACTTCAAGACCATCGTGTATTAGTTGTGAAGTTGATACGGAATATTTATCAACAAGTTCTGGGTACCTTCCGATGAACTTTTTTAGAAAAAGGACGAGACGTTCTTTGACATACCCCTGGTTCATCAACTTTCTGCTAAAATGTGTTGTTTCAAAAATCCAGACATTCAGATGGTGCAAAATGTCTGCTACAATATTACAGCTCCACAATAAGTATTCTATGCTTTCTGGTTCGTCCTTGCAAAATGTACATAGATTACACTGTACAGGTTCATCTTTAAAAGTAAAGTATTAGTACCTAAAATATGGTGAATAATTCGGTATTAAAACCAATAGAGCTTGGTATTTTTTGAAATTTTAGTGACACAGTGATGATTTTCTTCCAGTCCCCTACAATGTAATTCAATATACCCTCCTCTTTTTGCTCAGCTACTATTACAACTGGTATCGCACCTTGATTTACTATATTATACATGTCTTTTGAACCTTTGTTTGACTCGAAAAAAAATGTTAACATTAAAAGGTAAAAAAGCTTGTTGTTGTTTTTTCCTTTCAGTGTTGATTCCAAT
The DNA here is from genome assembly GCF_965363235.1 of Mytilus galloprovincialis. NCBI lineage: Eukaryota > Metazoa > Mollusca > Bivalvia > Mytilida > Mytilidae > Mytilus > Mytilus galloprovincialis. Next base: position 2,018,281 of record NC_134838.1, on the reverse strand, counting down.
AGATTGTAACCATTTTTTAATACTACTTTAATACCATAAAATTGTAAAAATGTGGGTTTAAAAGTATATAGCCGTTCAAAATCTTGATAAGACAATATATTTCCTTGCTCATCTAGAAGGTCATTAACAGTCCCCACCCGGTTTCTGCCCAACTTTTATAATAAACACTAACGTTAACAATTTTACTGTTCTCACTATTCCATATAGATAAAGATATGACTTCCTCAAAACAGCGAGGATGTCGGAATCTCGACATGTTTTTCCAGGCACAAATAACTTCTTTCCAAAAAACGTTATCTATTTGTTTAGTTGTATCAAAATAAGCCAACTCTGTAAAATTTATATTTTGTGTAGAAGAAAATAATTTGATCCACTTTGACTTTGAATTAAATAATCTTTTAACCCATGTCAATTTTAGCCCTTGTATAAAATTTCTCAAATTAATCATTTTTAAACCACCTCTGCAGTATTCTTAGCATAAGAGCTCCCGATTTACCTAGTCGGGTTTACCATCCCAAATGAAAGCATAAATCTTACTATTGAGTTGTTTAAGTACATTTTCATATGGACTTGGGATGGATAAGAACAGATGATTCAATTTTGATATATTTAAAGATTTTATAATAGTTATTTTACCAAACGGAGTTAGCGACTGTTTTGACCATTTTGGTAAAATACTTTCTATTTCTTGAATGAATTCGAGGAGCATTATTTAGATTTAACATTCTATTCAAATCAACACAAAAAGTGATACCTAATAATTTGAAGGTACTGTAACCCCATTTCAATCCCCACTTTACGCATATCTTATCTTGACAATGTTTTTTACTTCCTATCCATATAACATTTGTTTTATCTAAGTTAATTTTCAGTCCTGATATCTCAGCATAGAATTGTAAGATACGGAGGGATGCATCTATAGAGGAAGGAGATCCATCTAAAATAAGTGATGTATCATCAGCATATTTAGACAATATAAACTCTGTATCATCTATCGTTATACCTTTTATATCATTACTATTTCTGACTTAAATGCCAAGTATTTCTGCACATAGCAAGAAAAGGTAAGGCCTTGTCTACAGCCTCTTTCCACACGGAAAAAATCTGACAGACAACAATTTTGAGTTACTGTTAAAAAATATTATTACAAAATGTTTTTATCCAGTTCATGATGGATTCTCCAAAATTAAAATATTTAAGTGTCTCAAATGAAAATGACCAGGAGATAGCTATAGAGTCGAAAGCTTTTTCAAAATCAATCAAGACTAATATACCAGGGATGTCATTTTCTTCCGTGAAATGTAAAATATCGTATATAAGTCTACAGTTCTCCTCAATAAATCTCCCCGGAATGATGCCTGTTTGATCGGAAAAACATTTAATAAAATAATCTCACATATTTTACCAAAAACAAAACCACATACTTTACAAAATTTAGTTTATCCAAAACAAATGTTTGACAAATTTTATTTACAACCTTATGTTAGCAAAATTTTATAAACCAATGAATAACAATGCTACCAGATAAATCACTTGCTAATAGACTCATCAGTGACGCTCAGATTAAAATACTTCAAAAGCCAAACAAGTATAACGTTGAAGAGCATTAAGAACCCAACATTCCAAAAAGTTGTGCCAAAAAACGGCTAGGTTATCTATGCTTGGGATAAGAAACTGCTTAGTATTTCGAACATTTCTTACTTTTGGAAATGGTTAATTTATAATATAGAAAGTGACCATATAATTGACATTCATGTCAACACCGAAGTGCTGGCTACTGTACTGGTGACACCTTCGGGGACGAAACGTCCACCAGTAGTGGCATCGACCCGATAGTGTAAATAGTAAGTATATATTTTTGATACGCCGGACGCGCGTTTCGTCTACATAAGACTCATCAGTGACGCTCATATCAAAATAGCGTATCATTATAATGAATAAGTGCCAATGAGACAACTCTCCATCAACGTCATAATTTTAATATTTTTAAAATAAACCATTACAGGTCAAAGTACGGTCTTAACATGGATCTATGGCTCACAACGAACAACAAACTATAAATGATCCTAAAAAATAGAAGTGTAAAAACAGATAAATGGGAAAGACAACAGTCTATTCTATATACACAAATGCAGTTATGAACCACATCAACAAACGTCAACCACTGAACATCAGGTTCATCAGTAAGAACAGGTTAAAACAATGACAGCCGGTTTTTAACGGTTGTAATAGGTACCAACCTTCACATTTACCTAAAACAATAGTGTAGCATCACAACATTGAAAATATCAATAGAAATGATATATGGCATAATGTTAAAATAAAAGGGTGACGTTTAAAATTTTCCGACTTCAGACACGCAAATCAATGAATGTGTCTGTAGATAGATGTGTTTGAGTTCTGTTAAATTTTTCCTTTTAAAATTGTTACACGATGATGACTGCTGTACCCATATGTTGACTATTTTATTTATTATGTTTGTTTACTTCACGCATCATTGTTAATATAACGGAATTTGATGAGACTGTCATCAAAGTGAGAGGATAAGCGCTATAAAACCAGGTTGAATCCACCATTTGCTACATTTGAAAATGCCTGTACCAAGTCAGGCATATGACAGTTCTTGTCCATTCATTTTTTAACTGTTTTGTTATTTGATTTTGCCAAGTGATTATGGACTTTCCGATTAGATTTTCCTCTAAGTTCAGTTTTTTTGTGATTTTACTTTTTTTTATAATAATGGTTTCAGAGAGGCAACTATATCATTATATAACGATGTTAACCTTAAACAAAATGCCCTCAACTAGATGTTTATATTTGTATTCCTTCTAATATATTTTGTTATATTAATAATATATTTTGTCTTTGAAAGCATAATAATATCTTTAGTTTTTAATTCATTGGCCAATTAACAGGTCGAATCCAAACATTCTCCTTTCGCAATAAGTTACTTTAAGGAACCAAGCATTTTTAGCCAATCGTACCTTTTTAATACAAGCAAGGCAACATAATAAAAAGTACAAAATAAATATGAATTTAAACGTTATTTTTAAAATGTTTGTCGTAATATTACAACTTAGCAAAATAGCAAATTCACTTTGAAATTGAGTAGTTACGTGACTTTAAGTGTCTTTTTTCGCTTTCATTTGCCTGATTGTTACATATCCAGGGGAGAGGAAGATATAGTCGTGTCAATTAGAAGGACAGCATACATCAAAGATATATCAACTGAGTATGTTTGTCCTAAATGCTATTCAACTTTGTACTTTATTTAGCCTTTTTGACATTTTTAAATTCGAGCCTTTTGTAAACGAAACGTGCGTCTGACGTAGATATAGAACTTCTACCCTGAAATCTATGATGAGTTTATTCACCAACACACAATAAAGTAGAAGTATTTTATCTTAATATAAAATAGAATACAATTTTAAAAGATCGCACGCGAGAATCATTTACAAAAAATATTATGCAGATAAAAATCAAATGGCAAATATCTATTTCCATACTTTTAAAAAGTTTGCATTATATCTGTATACACTATTTATATCAATATTTAGCCTTAAGAATTTTTCGACTTAATGCCTTTTTATTAATTTAACTTATTTCCGGATTTTCTTAGTTTACGGAATCATATAAATATATGCAAGGAGAGTCAGGGTTTACGTTTGTGAGATAGAGAAACAAGTTGAGGTAGTACTGCACGTCTTTTCCCTCAATCTGTTGAAAGCGTATCCATAATTTCGATTTTTTAAACCTGTACCCGTTTTTAATTAACTTACCTTTAGTAATTGCGGGCACTCTGAGAGCGGTCCTTTATGTCATTAATTTTTCTTCTGCTAAGTACCAAGCAATTATTGTAAAACGTACTGCCTTCAGCAATGAGACAAAAACATGATACATATTAAACAGTCTAGTTTATAAAACTAACAGCCTACATTTTTTTTTTGTGCAAACAAATACACGGTTCTGGTTATTGTTTTTTTTTTTTTTTTAATTTATGCAAATGAAATCCCAGTATAAATATGTTTTGCTGCATTGAAGACCTGTTCGTGACCTTCTGCTATCGTCTGTTATATGGTCGGGCTGTTATCTCTTTGACACATTCGCCATTTCCATTCTCAATTTTATCATTAAATACAATGTAAACATTAAATACAATGTAAAGAAAACAAATCATCAGAAGTGAAATTCCGCAATGCTTCAAATAATACAGAAAACATTCTAAAAACTTATAAGAAAACGCCTGTTATTTTACTCGCTGTCGTTCTCTGACAGTTATCGATTAATATTACTATAATTCATTATCATGTCCCTTTTGTATCTAACAAAGTTTTAACATGTTAAGTCGAAAATCTGTTTCATGTTTTCCAATGTCTTAAATATGAGATACTGTTTAAAGGAGTTAAAATATATAAATAAATTAACATTAATCTGGTCATTTTTCTTTAAAAAAACAAAATCCAGAATGTATTAATAAGTATGATCGATATTCCTTAAAAGTAAGCTTTTAAAGCTGCTATCCAGAATTCATCAATCGAAAATTTAACCTATTAGAAATAACAACAATAGTTACATACAAAGTAATATTTCATAACAAACACATGACCAAAATTTGATACACTCATTGGCATGCAGGTTTTGAATATGTGTGTGTAATACAGCGATTTGAGATTGATTCGACCATTTCTTGGTAGAATAACTAAAATGTAACAATAAACAAGTTGTATTACACCAAAAGTTTTATGAGTGCTTGGAGTTCAGAATCTGTTTAAATTAGACTTTAAATCACATTTTTTTTTTATCTCGTACAACGCTATACATAAATGCAAAGGTAATGCGCTTAGCTTTAATACAGGGTCTCAAAGAAGTCGCCGTTGTTTATCATGTATTTTCAAAAGAACCAATTCATATGTACACGTCTTGAGATTCAGTGATTATAACAGCCTATAATAAATACCACACGGTCCTAACCATGAGTTGATTTTATTAGAGGAATAATCGGAAATGTCATTTCTACACCTATTAAATTGTAAACAAATAAATAATTATGCTAATTTTGGTTTAAAATTATGTTGAACTTAAAATTAATCTGGTCATAGAATTCGAGAAACATAATTTAGATGCCATGCGAAGTCATGAATACGTCAATGGTAAACAATTGTGAAATATTCAGGACATCTGAATTGTGTTGGTAAAGGTGAGAATAGTTTACCGATTATCGAAACTCGCAGCTTTGTCGTTTCCACATAATGTCGGTTAGATTGATATAAACGACTACCTAACGACTTACTTATTTTTAATTCGTTATCTTTGAACAAGTTATTTTAAAGAAAAGAAATAAACAAACAATGCATACATTATCGCTCGGTAAAAAAATACATTCTCGGCAGACAATTTCTGGTATAGTATTTTGTCACCTGCGTTTTTATCGATTAAGAATATTCCTACAATATTTTGGAATGATGGTGTTGAAACGTCATTGATAGAATTGACTATGTACAAAAACAAGGCAAATAAAAATTGCTAGAATTTGCTTCCTATAAATTATAATGAAACTGTACCATTGTTCTGTATGGGACACCTCGGAAGACCTTTTGTATAAAGAGTACTGTTAACGACAATCATTTTACAGTTGAACTCGAAGACTGTTTTTCATTCCTCAACTTAATTCGTATTTTTCTCTATTGTTTTCTTGCAATAATAAATATTACCTATTCCCATGTTTTCTTTTGTATGTGAAACATACGAAATCTGTTTCATATTTCACTTTTGTTTATTTCTGACTTATGTGAATATAAAAAAGAATGTTTAAGCCTTGATGTACAGGATGTAATCTGGTGCTTACGTTATGCAGCTCACAATCACTACAGAGAACAGCTATATTAGTTTGAATATATTGTCATAATTCTGTCAACTCACAATGCAGTTATCAGTTGTGACTAAGGTGCATATAGCACACAAAAGAAATTAACATCTGATGTTATAGGTTTTTCCAGATATGTACTTATTCAACTTTGTTTAGTTGTTAATATATCAAGACTTGTCAAAAATGACCTTAGATATTCCTTTTGTAATTTTCATATATGACATTTTATTTTGATTTATGTTTTATTTTCAACTATTTCGAGATGAAACTTTGCTTTAAACACCCACTTTTAAACAATCAAGTTTCATGTAAACAATCTGAACTACAACATGCTAAATTATATCAGCAAGGTTACACTATATAGTTTTTTAAAAATTAAAGATGTTATTTCTAAGAATATATCTCTTCATCCCTTCTTCTCAGACAGCTGGTTTAAACAGTGGATTGACAAAAAAGAACTTCATGGAATAAAATTTTTACAAATTGGCAATATCAAAAAAACAAACACATCAAACGAATGACAAATAATATTTTGACATGTATACCTGAGATCACCCCCCGTTTTTGAAGGGGGGTTGTAATGTGTTTATTGTAAACAGACTTACAGTTTATGAGTAGTATTCACACTTGTAAAGATCCAAAGCGAAATCCATCAAATAACACAAATATTTCAACATTTTCTTGTAAAACAAATCGATGAGCTCAAAATCGACCAACCTTAAGCTTCCCGATTTTCTTGCTGTGTTGAAGACCCATTGATGGCCTTCGCCTTATTTTGCGTTTTGGTCAGATTGTCCACATTTCCAGTAATTAACTTGCTAGGCCTCAGTTTCGATGATATAAACATTGTGGTCACCAAGTCACCAAGACCGTAATCTTTTCAATAGATCACATGTTGTAAATTTAAAATGATTAATTTGTTTGATAGTATATAGTCAACCTTTTTCTGTGTGCAAAAAGTGTAACAACATTGGATCGGTAAGAAATTGCAATAGCAATATACTTGATTTCAAATGAATATTTTCTATTTAAATGACAAAACAAAAATAACAATTAAATGTATGATTCAAGAACATTCTTTAATCTCTGGTGAAACTGTTTCTGAAACTTCGGAATCGGAAATACATTCTGTTTCTCCAAACCACCATGATGGAACGATCAATAATGGGTGAATAGAAACTGCAATCAAATCTCTTTCCTTGAAAAGCTTTTTCCACTCGGGCCTGAATAGAATATATAAAATAACCTTTCAACTTTATTCTATTGCAAGACAATACATACACAGAACAATATTACAATGTACTCACATTCATTTGGGTAGGACCAAACTTTTGCGTAAATGCAAAGCAATACATATTTAGCTATCAAGCATTCAAACTAAGCTCAGATAATACGAATATTTAAAGATCTTATCACGGTGTTGAAATGATATCATTAAGTAAATGTATATCTAGAGAATTAATGAGCGTATTTTTGTAAAAAAAAAAAATTGTAGTTTGACTTACATTGGATGTCGATTATACATGATAGGTAGCAATTCGTCGATTGGTGCAAGTTTCCGTAACGGGTTTTGCTTCATTATTTTATCAACTCCTCCTCTTGTAATTGCATATGACAATCCCCAGTATGAAAAGCCAGGCCATTTAGCATATTTTGTACCTTCTACAAATGATTCTGGTTCTTTTTCCATCGGCTTACGTGCCACGAACCTACAATAGATTTTATAAAACAGCGGAACAAAACTTTAAAACAAACTAAATTATCTTGTTCGTTATGTGCATTAATGGATGGATTTTATTTTTGTCGTGTCTTTTTAGTATAAATGTTCATTTTTCTTAATTTTTTCTCTATTACTTGATATTTGCTATATCTACTTTTTATTTCAGTATAACACCCATAGGCGAATGGTTAATGTCATACATATAATATTTAAGTTTTTGTATGAAAGGCGAGAATTTTGACAGACAAATATAATTGAGGGTATATTGCACATTCACAGGCCATCAGCAAGGATTTTTTTACCAGGCATCTTAAAAGTGCAGAAAATATAATCATCTCTCAACACAGCCGTTTGATTTAATTCAAAATTCTGGCGCTGCATGATTTATCCGGCATGAATAAACGACACTACATGACGAGAATCAAATGTGGAGTAGGCTTTGCTTACCTTAGTTCGTGATGAATTTGTTTACATTTCCTCAGTATTATGTTTTTAGTTTTGCTCATGCCCTTTTCTACACATGTTGACAGATTATAAAGTGAAAACAAAAGTCTCTTTTATACTCCGATTAAATCAAATTTAAATCTAGAAAATAATCAATAGGTATTTCTGTTTAGAATATACCTGTATGTATCTGCTGGTAAACTTACATTAGGTCCCAGTTTGGAACGAACTCTTCAATATCTGCGAAGGCTCTTGAAAATTGTTTCCGAAACATAGGAAAGAAGGAGGCATCATCTTCAATAATCCAAATTCTATTGTACTTATTTTCAATCATCTATGAAAGAACGAAAAAAAAGCGTTTTTAAGAGCTTGATTATGTCAGGGATAGTTTGATACATTGATGATTAATGTGGTTGTTAAATATCAATTTGATTGAGTTGGTAAGGTTGAACATATTGCAGATGTTTCTTATTTTACTTTGATAATATGCAATATATTAAATATGACTAAAATAATCGTGTCTGATGATGATGACAAGAAGCAGGAGCAGAAGAAGAAAGAGGAGGATATTTTTTAATAACTTACATCTTTCCATATGAAATAATGACTAAGTGTACATCCTACTTCTCCGTAAGTCATGTTTCTAAATGAAAACGAAATCAGTTCAAGATTAAATCAGCTAGATTGTTTTGGCTATGTTTAAAGGATACGGGAGCCACTGATGTTCGAACCTAGCATTCGTCTGAAATTTTGATGACGATATCTTATTGAAAAAGTTTTATAACTTGTTTTAAAGATAATATATAATTAGTTGTATTGTAAAGCCTCCAAAATACATTGTTTTATATTAAATATTTTGTGCTTGATCTTTTCAAAAGGTCGCCTTGTATTGCAATTCAGAAGAATTCATTTTATTTTATTATCTAATTGCACAGATGATCAGTTTCAAAATAAAACAAAACTACACACCATACAATGACGACAGAACATAAAATTAACGTTTAAAATCAATGACATTACACTGAGGGAAATTCCATCGACACGACCTTTATGATGTTAAATAAAAAATCGCATTCCATCAAAATTGCACAATACTAAATGTTAAGATTTGCAGATATCCAAAAAGTTAGACTTTCCACACAAGACATGACAGTTATCATTTGAAATTTCAGTTATCTTGGTCATACTGTTGACATATCTTTACATATGGGCACAGTTTATTTATTTTGATACCTTTTTGTTTCTTTACTAATTGATATATCATATAATATATTTTTGTTTTTCAATTTAATACATCAAATCGATTGTATTTCTGTAATACATGTAGCAATTTAAATTTATTGTTTGACATATTTTAAGACATTAAAACAGTTGCAATAAGTTTATCTTAATGATCGATAGGGGTAGAACTATCGGCGATCAATTAGATAAGGTATGATTGCAGCATGTGTTTTCTGTTACATTAGTTGTATTAAAAAAACTTTTGTGATTTTTTTCTACAACTTTCAATTTCTGGTATACCTCTAAAAGGTTTAAACACAATTAATATATCAGCATGAGCAGGGTATCTTATTTGTGAAAGCTGAAGCAATTAGGTGATCTTAACAGCTTTAGACCAAAAAAATCAATTATCAATGAAAACAAACAAAAACAAACTACAAAAAACAAAACTTATAACATCACAAGTACATTGATATTGTTCAATACTGTTGCCTAATTTTATTTATTATTAAAAATATTAAACTATATATATATATATCTATTGTAAAATTCCCATTGCAACAACACATTAGTTTCAATCAATGCATCTTTTCTTTTGAACGTGAATCTCATTTTTTTTAAAGGCAACGGATTTTAAAATAGAAACGGATACAATTAAACTTTAATAAAATCTAAAGTTAAACTTTCTGCTACTTGCTTAACGTAATGCTTAACGAATTTGGTAGACGATCATACCATGAGGGATTGTTATAACTTTGAATTATCCATAGAAAAGGTAACTACTGCAGCATTTCTAATAATAACAAAGATTATGTACGGCATATGTCATATAAAGTGTATGATGTATGCTGAACATTTGACTTGTCAAATTCAAATATGTTGCTTTTGTTTGTTGTTCAACTTTTATTTACCGTTTTGGACTTTTTAGTTATATCCTTAAACATTAGGGAATAAATGTTTGATAAAATGTTATACTACCTTTTTAGAGACATGTCTTCATATCCAGGTAGTATTGTTACGCCAAGTTCAGCTAATTTTTCCGGGTTTAACTTCCTGAAATCGTATAAGTGGTTTTTAAAAGAAAATAATCGAAAGCCATTGGTTTAAGTTACGATGCTTGTGTCCGTTTTAAATGCAACACGTAGACCTCTAAATGTCAGCTCTGGTTTTATTGTGTTCTTTGGTTGCAGTAGCATTGCAATATAGCCATATACTGTTTAAACCCCATTCTGCACAAGTGTGTTTATAGCATAGGAATTAGTTATCAAAGGTACCAGGATTATAATTCAGTACGCCAGACACGCGTTTCGTCTACACGCGTCTAAACAAAACTCATCGGTGACGCTCATATCAGAATATGTATAAAGCCAAACAAGTACAAAGTTGAAAAGCATTGAGGAAACTTGTTCAGTATGTTATATCAATTTGTCTCATATAAATCTTTACATTAATACCAATAATACAGTTTCATTAGAATGGATATAACGATATTATATTTTACAATACAGTTGTTTCCTAATCAAACTGTTATACACTTCATAAAACTCGTCAGTATATTTTTTATGTGCTACTGATATTGTGACTTTATATATTTTACAGTGATCTCTACGAATCCATTTACATATAAAACATGATTTTGTAGTCTAAGATCTTTGTATTCTACGCGGTATAAACATCGGTAAACTATTGTTGCATCTAATTAATATACCTTCCGTCTACAGCACGAAATATTGAATAGTCCAGTTTTAATTCGGCTAGTAGTTTCTCAATTCTTTCTCGTCGTTCCGGTCTTCTTTCCAAGTTAAGAATATAAATCTGTAAAAATAATATATGCTAATAATAGTCGTCTAATATTTTATTTTAAAAACTGTGTTTTTATCCAAAATTATGAAATTGTAAACTGAATGTGCGTGATGTATCCATAGCAGGAAAGGATCGTTCTGTCAACACACCCTTTCCGGTGGCCATCTTTAAGAATACATACAATTCGGGGTCTAGTTTTTGGTGAAGACAAAGAAATTCAACTATTTTCTATTACATATAGTTTATATTTAACTATACTTAATTCGAACAAGAGACTTTTTAATGCTCTTCAACTTTGTACTTGTTTGGCTTTATACATATTTGGATCTGAGCGTCACTGATGAGTCTTATGTAGACGAAACGCACGTCTGGCGTACTAAACTATAATCCTGGTACCTTTGATAACTATTTAATCACAAATACATACTCTTTTACAGCAATGCTTATTTCGTAAATGTATAGTTTTATTAATATTATGTGATATGTTTTGAATTGTTTCTCTCACCAGGTAACATGCATACATTTTGCCTATGAAACAGCAATGTTTGAAAAATTAGCAAGAAAAAAGTTATATATGGGAAAGTTTAATGCTATGTTTAGATACAAACCTTATCGAATCCTAAAGTATCTGGTTTATACATGTGTCTCGATTCCGCTGGCCATTCTACAAATTAGACATATAGGTGCCTGTCGTTATTGTAAATAAGTATTATTTATGTTAACAGGTGGAAGATACATTTCAATGTAACCAGATTTGTCAAATCTTGATCAGATTTGAAATTAAGACGCAATCGATGAACGGAGCAAAACGGAAGTAAATTCAGGTATATGCATAAAAATACTACACTGCTTCTCACAGACTGTTAATGCAATCTTAATACGTAAAACCTATGTTTGGCAGACTTATACGTTAATCCGTTTAATGTGTACTGATACAGACTTTAATCAGGGAAAACATGACTTATTCATGAATTGTTATTAGCTTTGAACTGGATAGCAGCGGCGAGTACTTTAGGTTGGTATGTTGAATATAGTTGTTTAAGTGCTTTGTGCTGATCTAACGAAGCAAGCCATTTCCGACTTAATTTGTTCCTATATTATTCTGTTACACTATTATCTCAGGTTAAAGGAGTACACAAACCTCTGCAACATAGTCCCAAACCAGGAGGCTGTTTTTCAAGGGTTGTTGTGGGTTATCGACGAATACATATGTATTTGGATTGTTGGTTTGTTTTTTAAAGAGTTGTTAAATTGGATAGTTGGTTAAATAAGTGATATTGTAAAATGTTAAATGAATAATGAATTTAAATGGTTCATTATGGAAAACAGACGTTTGCTGATTAAACCCTTTCTTTTCAACTAATCAGATTCTATTTAGTCTAACTATTTAATATACTGTTACTTGTACTTCACCTTTCGTGTCGTTCCTCAATGCCCATACTATGGTATCAAATAACATTTGAATGGAAAGAACAATGTACAGAAGATCCATTCTTTCTGTTCCCGTTAATTTTTTTTTAAATATCGTCTTCAATATGATTTTTCACTGAAAATAAAATGTAACACATACGAATAATATATAAAACACCAGATTTGATAAAGGTGACAGATTTAACATCGATTTTTGATGTCTGCAACACATTTAAGAAGAAAAATATAACATCTTGCGAGTTAAACAAATAAAGATGATTAATCATTGAAAGAAATGAAGGTATAACACTTATCTGAGATTAAACATGAATTAAATGAAAAAAATAAAACAAATAATTTTAATCAAGATGACTCATTAACATATACGTTTTTTTTTTCTTCATACAAACATTTCCAATAATCAGAAGACAATATAAATACATCCAACTTAAAGAATTTAAATCATAAGCCATGTAATTGGATCATCAAGATAGAAATCAAAAGTTCGGGAATATTGTATAAACTTGAAATTTAAATTGTTTATTTTGTTCATCGCCAGGAAGAGTAAGCCTTATACATATTTGGACCAATATTTTTTTTTTTTGGGCGGGGGGGGGGGATTTCAGCCTTTTACGTATTGCTATGGTCATTCTTCTTTTTTTTTTTTTCATTCGGATGCTATTTCTAAAACTCAAGACAAGGAATTTCTTCTTTTGCGTATTTAATCTTTTTTTTTAAATTTTGACAGTGTTCAAAAAGAGGGACGAAAGATACCAAAGGGACAGTCAAACTCATAAATCTAAAACAAACTGACAACGCAATGGCTAAAAATGAAAAAGACAAACAAACAACAGCACACACGACACAAAATAGAAAACCAAAGAATAAACAACACGAACCCACCAAAAATCTAGGGGTGATCTCAGGTGCACCGGAAGGGTAAGCAGATCCTGCTCCACATGCGGCACCCGTCGTGTTGCTTATGTGATAACAAATCCGGTAAATAGTCTAATTCGGTAGGTCACATTCATGAAAGGGAAGGGGATTGTAGTTACGACGTAAGGAACATATCCGATATCATTTGTGGAACGGTTATTCCATAACGGTCAACCAACTCGTGATTTCAACATCACCATTTGGAACTCTTGGTTTAATAGCTTCAATGTTCATCCGAAATAAGTATGCATATGCTATAGCCTTTTAATTAATGTGTTATTTGACATTTCTATCATTGTTGTCAACGATTGTGTGCGAGTGCTATTTCATTGACTTTTACCACATCTGTATTTCTTTCAATGCTTGGGGAAAGATGTGTCTACAAGAAAACCCGTTTATTTCATATCGGAAAGTTTGAATTTTTTTTTCGATATAGGCTCTTTATAATTGTCCCAAACTTTTTTTACTTTAAAAACGCATTTAACAAAATATATACGTTGGTAATTGCCATTCCTATTAGTTTTGATCCAAATTATGTAATATCTTAAAAAATATTCTTAAAAAACTCTGTCATCTTATTGAGTAATAAAATCATACTTATAAGTTACAGAAATAGTAGACATCCGTGGATGTATAGTTACAAATAGGAATTAAGATTGAATATAATAAAACCATAAGCTTTTTTGGAGTGTCAATATTTAATAAAAAAACGAATACTATTAATTTAGTTTTACTTTCAAGTACAATTTATCAGGTATGTTCTGCTATATACAAGTAATAACCATTATCCGATAAGAGGCGATTGAATACCAAAAGCAACGTACGCTTTCTTAGCAGCTCCAGGGTTTTCCTTTGCTTACCTAATTTTCTAAACTTGAATAAACAGTCTCGAAAATAGACAATTTGACAAGATTTATATCTTTCTGAGACGATAAAATGTATAAGTAGATATACTAAAATGAACTAAGATCTGTCATAATAATTAATTTTCTAAAAACCAAATACATAAATACATTTCATAAGTTGACTACTGGAGATTGGCATTACACATACACATAACTTAGAACAGACAAACAACTTGATTCAGAAAAAGTAAAAAAACTTAAAACAGACACATGAATTAGGATAAACACACGACTTCGGACAGATACATTACCGTAAATAGTTATTAAAGGTACTAGGATTATAATTTAATACGCCAGACGCGCGTGTTGTCTACATAAGACTCATCAGTGACGCTCAGATCAAAACAGTTATAAAGCGAAACAAGTTCAATGTTGAAGAGCATTAAGCACCAAATATTTCAAAAATTGTGCCAAATACGGCCGAGGTAATATATTCCTGGGATAAGAAAATCCTTAGTTTTTTGTAAAATTCAAAGATTTGTAAACAGGAAATTTGTAAAAATGACCATATAATTAACGTGTGCTTCGGAGTTCTACCGATTGCTGTTTATATCTTAACACTCGCCATTTTAGAAATGCTTCGTTAGTCTATCATACTATTCTTACATCAAGGTCTAATGGGATAACTATTTAACATTCCAGCTGTTCTAGATTAGATAACAAAAAGACATTTACGCTTCACAAAATCTAGATAAGAACGCCACACAATCATTATAATATACTTTATCTATTAATATAAAGTAAAATTATAAGTCCCGAACAAAATAATGTTTAAATATATTAAATTAACAGTGAGATTGTATCCAGGCATTCTGGTGTACATATAGGTTTATATGCTAAAGCTTTGATTTCGATTCCCAGCATAGACAATGGATTTGTCTGCATTATTTTTGTTAGTCTTTTTCCAAATATGATTCTAAGTTTTCCCGTGGGTTTCACATTCACACTTAAATGTTACAGAACAAAGGAAAGCATACAGAGCAAAATCATTATTAAGCCGCTCTTTGGTCAAGTTATGTCTCTTTGACATATTCCCCGTTTCCATTCTCATTTTAAACTTGAGTTTTGACTAATCTATGGTATCTTTGGCCTCTTTTTGACTTGTTTTATTTGAGAGATAGAGTTGGGGAATAAAGTACCTTTGGTTGTTTCCAATACACCATATTGTTAAAGTATTCAGTAGAAACGAAATAGTGTTTACAGTCAACTCGTTGCATATCAAAACTGAGAAATATTTGTGCTTGGAATTATTTACAACAGTTACAGTTATGTTGTGTCAGGTATACTATTATTTGTCTGTTTGTCCTTTTCTTTTTTGTTTTAGATTTATGAGTTTGACTGTCCCTTTGATATCTTTCGTCCCTGTTTTACAAACTTACCATGTAGACATCAATTGGAAAAAGTAATTTATCTAAATGGTGTTTTTGGTTATGTCATAATGAATAGATAAGCTCTCATTTGTCTTTAGTAGGGGCATTAAGGCCTGGTCTTGGCCCAAGAAAATAAAATGTTTGATAACTTTTTCAAATTGGAACATAATCTTTAGAAATGCATAGGGTCAAGAAATATAAATGAAAAACATTAAGATTCTTATGTGATGACGTCACAATTACGTCATAATATATACTGTTTTCACAAAAACGATGAAAATTCAGAATCTATGCAGTTTTCTATCTTTATTTCTGTTGTGGAAACATCGTGCGCAGCCAAGAAACAACAAAATAATTTAACTGAAGCTTTATCATTACTATTAACAAAATCTCACCAAATATAAAGTTGTTTCTTGCGTGCGCACATACTTTTCCAATCGAAAATATACTTAAAAATTTGATGAAAAACAAGGAAAATCACAAAATTTTACAAAATAGGCAAATTAAGGCATGATTTGTTGCCATGTTAACTTGTTTAATGTCCAAAATTATTTTGTTTTTCTGAATACCTTCTACCTGAGATACTTTTCAGTAATTTTAAAATATGTATGATAACTTTTAAATTTGCAGTAATTTTTGGGCCAAATAAGGGCCTTATTGCCCCTACTCCTTTCTATAAATTGGATGTTTATACAAATTTGTTATATCGGTTTTTTGAAACATTTTAGAATTGTAAGACTCAACCTACACATCTAGCCTAGATAATATAAATCTACCTTATACACATGTTTGTTCACATGAACATTTGTATGACTTGATTTTGAAATTCCAAATACGAATAGCTTTCCACACAGTTTTGGTCATATCTAAATGGTAAACAAAGTATTGATTTTCATTTGTATAAGGTTGATTTCTGGTTTTTTTTTTTTTTTTATCCGACGCAGATTTAATGATCTGATTTAGTCAGTTTCACAAACTTTTGATTGCGAATTAATGAATTTGAAATTAATAAAGTAGAAAAAAATATGATGTTATATTGGTTATTCTCATCGGATTTTGTCTAATGCTTCGTCCGTTGCTGTGTGTGTTACATTTTAATGTTGTGTCGTTGTTCTCCTCTAATATTTAATGCGTTTCCCTCAGTTTTAGTTTGTTATCCAAATTTTGTTTTTGTCCATAGATTTATGAGTTTTGAATAGCTGTATACTACTGTTGCCTTTATTTATCACTTGACAAGTATTAATTTAGAGATTGAAATCGGTAAAAGAGGGACGAAAGATACCAAAGGGACAGTTAAACTCATAAATCTAAAACAAACTGACAACGCCATGTCTAAAAATGAAAAAGACAAGCAAACAACAGCACACATGACACAACATAGAAAACTAAAGAATAAACAACACGAACCCCACCCAGTAAATTACGTTACAGGGATAAATGAAACAGTAGAAGATAATTAGACAGGTCCGTGTTTACATAATGCACCGGAAGTTTTTAGCACATTTTAGTACAAACAAGTTCTTGTTTGTATTTTGATGAATTACGTAATATGAAATAATAAATATGTATGATGTTACGGCTAACATTTGATCATGCAACTACTATATTATCCAGGCTTATCCCGATGTCAATTCATGAGTTCATAGATCTGAAGAACGTATGATACGGGATATATGTCGGGGATGGGTTTTTTTCGACATTTGTTTCCGATTATTTTGAATTTTGTCCGACACATTTGTTTTTTGTTCGTTTATGTGGGTCCGTTTTTTTTTTAAATATTGTGCTTACACAAAAAAAGCCAGATATATAATTAAGAACCGATTGGTACAAATAGTATTCATTCGAATATTGAAAATGAAATAAATTTTAACCTGTGTTTCACTTTAGATAGCAAACAAGCATATTTTTTATTCTCACAATATTTGTATATCCCATTTTTCAAAAATAGTAAGGTATTTATTGTAGGTTTTTACACGTCTGTAAATTAATGTATTAGTGTAAAAACTGGACCAATTTGCTGAGCAAATAAACTAAACAAAATGACAATGATGCATACATTAACAAAGGACTACTAGCAGTTAGAATACGTATTTTTGTGTTATAAAAATTTGCTGTAACAAAATGATAGAAATTATTATAAATTAAGGAATGTATCTCCCTCATGCAAAGCTCTGATTCCTTCCACGGATTTGGCTATACTTTTTGGACCTTTTGGATTATAGCTCTTCATCTGTTATATTAGCTTTGGATTTCAAATATTTTGGCCACAAGCATCACTAAAGAGACATGTATTGTCGAAATGCGCATCTGGTGCAAGAAAATTGGTACCGTTAATTTTATAATGACATGCCAGCTCCAGACCTCAATTAAACTGATTATGCAACAAAGAAAATGTATATGGAATGTAAAAGTTACAAACATAGAAAATAACTGACAGGTTTGTTCATTTGCATGCGTCTAAAGCGTAATCAAGGGTTATCATTCACCAGGAACGCTCAATGTCAAACATTTGAAAGTCAATGGTGTGTTAAACATATCGTTCAAATACATAATACGAAATTATCAAACATAAAATAAAACTTGCGGCAGCTAGTTAACCCATATATATAAAGCAGAATTGCTTTCTAACAAGTAAATTAGTATATTCAAATGTACTAGTTGATATAGCCTTGATGTCTGGTTTTAATAAATTGTTTTGTCTGTTTCGACAAAGTCAACTGATGAAATTGATTAATGACTTGAAACAATTGGCGATTTCAGAAAAGCTTTTACTTTCAAAAGAAATTGTTTTCATTAAAATACATCATGTACCGATTGACAGACATTATGATAGAATAATAGCATTTTGGTTTCTGACGGTTGTTCGGTAAAACATTAAAGATTAAAAGATTTTTTTTTAACTTGGCATTTATCAATTTTAAGATTGAAATTATTAACTGCAACACAGTGATAAATCATGCGGTATAATACGACTAGATTGGTTAGTGCTCTATGCAATAATTGTGTTCACATAATGCACAACCAGATCGGAATGCATTCTAGTTAAATATTTATTTCTGGTTTGTATTTAAGAGAACTATTTGATAAGTTCATATAAGTCTTGTACAATGCAGTTGCAAATGGAAAATGAAGATTTTTGGCAACTTCTGGACTTTTATAAGCACTTTTATAAAGCACAATGACGATTGAGATATAAAAAGTTGATAGAAGCAATATTTAAACAGAATTGCATAAATAAAGTGTTCCAGATATATAAGAAATAGCAAAAGTTGTATTAGGTAAAGAAAGAAAAAGAAAACCGAGGAATTCGGAGTTTTGTTTCATAACTAATATAATTCATATCATTGAATGAACCATCTTCTCAATTGATAAATCTCATTCCAATTTTTGTTAACAGTACAAGCTAATAAAATGCACATCGGCCTAATATGCTTTAATAACGACAATGACTTGCAGTGTTACATGCATTATGTAACTTACGGAAACCATTATTAAGATACTTAGACATTGATAATAGCACAGCCAATACAGAACATTAATTTCCACAATGGAGCTGTGAGTCCCCACAAGGGAATAGTTGTCTACCATTAGAAATAAATATGTCATTAAAATGATGAAAGATTATTTGAAAAGGAAATGTACGGAACATGATTGTATTGCAACTTGTCTGCTTGCAGTGACCTCCATGTGGTCAAGATTATAGCTATGAGCATTTTTCATGTGCAAAGAATATTTGACATAAGGCTAGTGAAAACAAAGAAGCTGTTAATATACAGCTTTAATAGTGACGGACATTTTACCACTTGATGATACAGAAGTTTTACGGAAGTTCAGGATAACAGATGTAAACGTTCATTTTCACGTCCGTACTATAGACTAATTTTCGTCTGTTTCAATTACTTTAAATTAAGATTAACATAGTAGGTATGAATCCCAAACATCAAATGTACGCTCTTTATGAATTTGTGTAATTCCGTCTCGCTTTAGGCAAAGGTAGTTATCATACATATACAATACTGTAAACGCGTCTTTTTTTCCTCCTATGTTTCTTTTAAACTAGAGGCTCTAAAGAGCCTGTGTCGCTCACCTTGGTCTATGTGCATATTAAACAAAGGACACAAATGGATTCATGACAAAATTGTATTTTGGTGATGGTGATGTGTTTGAAGTTCTTACTTTACTGAACGATTTTGCTTCTTACAATTATATCTATCATGAACTTTGCCCATTAGTAACAGAGAACTATATTTGGTAAAAATTTACATAAATTTACCAAATTAATGAAAATTGTTAAAAATTGACTATAAAGGGCAATAACTCCTTAAGGGGTCAATTGACCATTTAGGTCATGTTGACTTATTTGTAGATCTTACTTTGCTGAACATTATTGCTGTTTACAGTTTATCTCTAACTATAATAATATTCAAGATAATAACCAAAAACAGCAAAATTTCTTCAAAATTACCAATTCAGGGGCAGCAACCCAACAACCGATTGACCGATTCATCTGAAAATTTCAGGGCAGATAGTTCTTGACCTGATAAACATTTTTATCCCCTGTCAGATTTCCTCAAAATGCTTTGGTTTTTGAGTTATAAGCCAAAAACTGAATTTTACCCCTATGTTCTATTTTTAGCGGTGGCGGCCATCTTGGTTGGTTGACCAGGTCACGCCACACATTTTTTAAACTAGATACCCCAAAGATGATTGTGGCCAAGTTTGGATTAATTTGGCCAAGTAGTTTCAGAGGAGAAGATTTTTGTAAAAGATTACTTTAATTTACGAAAAATGGTTAAAAATTGACTATAAAGGGCAATAACTCCTAAACGGGTCAACTGACCATTTTGGTCATGTTGACTTATTTGTAGATCTTACTTTGCTGAACATTATTGCTGTTTACAGTTTATCTCTATCTATAATAATATTCAAGATAATAACCAAAAACAGCAAAATTTCCTCAAAATTACCAATTCAGGGGCAGCAACCCAACAACCGATTGACCGATTCATCTGAAAATTTAAAGGCAGATAGATCTTGACCTGATAAACATTTTTATCCCATGTCAGATTTCCTCAAAATGCTTTGGTTTTTGAGTTATAAGCCAAAAACTGCATTTTACCCCTTTGTTCTATTTTTAGCCGTGGCGGCCATCTTGGTTGGTTGACCAGGTCACGCCACACATTTTTTAAACTAGATACCCCAAAGATGATTGTGGCCAAGTTTGGATTAATTTGGCCAAGTAGTTTCAGAGGAGAAGATTTTTGTAAAAGATTACTTTAATTAACGAAAAATGGTTAAAAATTGACTATAAAGGGCAATAACTCCTAAACGGGTCAACTGACCATTTTGGTCATGTTGACTTATTTGTAGATCTTACTTTGCTGAACATTATTGCTGTTTACAGTTTATCTCTAACTATAATAATATTCAAGATAATAACCAAAAACAGCAAAATTTCTTCAAAATTACCAATTCAGGGGCAGCAACCCAACAACCGATTGACCGATTCATCTGAAAATTTCAGGGCAGATAGATCTTGACCTGATAAACATTTTTACCCCGTGTCAGATTTGCTCTAAATGCTTTGGTTTTTGAGTTATAAGCCAAAAACTGCATTTTACCCCCTATGTTCTATTTTTAGCCGTGGCTGCCTTCTTGGTTGGTTGACCGGGTCACGCCACACATTTTTTAAACTAGATACCCCAATGATGATTGTGGCCAAGTTTGGTTTGATTTGGCCCAGTAGTTTCAGAGGAGAAGATTTTTGTAAAAGTTAACGACGACGGACGACGACGGACGACGGACGCCAAGTGATGAGAAAAGCTCACTTGGCCCTTCGGGCCAGGTGAGCTAAAAAAACTTTATGTAAATGTATATATACTGTTTTGTTTTTATACACTGGTTTGTAATATTTGATGTTAAGGTGTACTACTACAAGACAGTGTCTGAGCAGAAAGTTGATTCACAAGAACGTCCCGTCCTTTTTCTGAAATAAAATTTACTGGAAGATACCAGACCTAGTTGACAAGTATTTAGTATCAACATTACAAATAATACACGATGGCCGTGAAGTAACATTTCCAGGTACCGACTCTATTTATCATCCTAATTAGGCATACAAGAGTTATTTTAATTGTCTTCGTAAATTAATAATCTTTTTTGTATTGTCCGTTCAGATTATAACACAATCATGACTGCTGTATCCCTATTTTTGACATGTCCGTTTGTTTTGTCGACCATTTAATGCAATTTTTATCGGTTGTCATACAAGTGAGAGGTTTAGCTACCTATAAAACCATGTATAATTACCATTTTCTATATGTGGAGATGCCAATTCCCTGGTCTCAACATTGAACATTGTCAAAAAACCTCTTATAGAACATATATCATCTTAAATCACATATACGTAAGAATATCTTTGGGAATGAACAAATGCTTCGGCACACCGGAACAGTAAACGATAAAAACCGCACTGACGTAGCCATGCGTTAACTTAAATAATTGTAACTCTGAGATGTTTTTTAAGAGAACTTAAGTTGTCAGTACTTCCTAATGAATCATAACAAACATATCTAAAAATTGATTACAAAAAATGGGGTGTGATCTTAGTGCTCAGGAAGGATTATACGCATACCCTGCTCCTCGCGTGGCTTCCGTCGTGTTGCATGGTAAGTCAAATGTGACACTTTCATTTATAAATATGTTATGGATTATAATTTGTTTACTGAAAAATAGAGAGAACAGAACAGCGGTTACCGTAAATAGCTGATCTGTAAGGCTGTTAACAGAAGTGGGTTCAGTGACGGAAGGAGGTAGCAACTTCTATTTTTTTATTTTGCAAGAGAAGTACGACGATTTGTATGTGTCCTTAATTAGAAGTTGAAACGCGTAAATACTTTTATAATAACAAAAACATAGGATTTGTTTTATTTATTGTTGATAAAAAGCACATCTGATCGACAAATTCATGAGTTCGTGTCAGATTTTGTCACAATTAAACAACACAGTCAGGATTCTACTTCGTCAAAATTATCTCCCAATTACGCAAGTTCATTTATACAATTGTAGAAAAGGAAGCCATTGTAGGGATTTCGCGCTACCAATTTTGCTCTTGGAAACCAATAAATGATCCACATTGTACCATTACGACCCTCATATGTCAGTTGTATTTTACAAGACAAATGTATCAACTTGCTAATGAGCATCAGTTAATGACTTGTCTGCATTGATTCAACTTAAAACTATTGTCTGATCGGTTGTGAGGTGGAGTTTTCGAAAATTCATAAACATTAAAAAAAATTCTAATTAAATATTTCGTGGAAGGGCACAATAGATTTTTTTTTTAGTGATTGAAGACTATAAACCTTAGTTATCGCACACGAAGAAATATAATTTTCGAAGATATGCATTTTCATCATCCAACTTGAAAGACTGTCGTCAAGTACTTTCAGTAAAAAAATAGCTATTCGAACACACCTACTCTGTTTTTGTGATTCCTTAGATAGGTATTTCACTTGACCCATATATTTCATCTTTTAGTACTGTGATTTTTTATGTTATAAAGCCAACTTGTAGCTTTGATATATAAAATTGATAGAATCTGAAGCGAGACGATGTATGAAATATTCTTCCTTTGTATGATATGAAGACAAAATATTCAGCTCAAACACGCCCTGACATAAAAAGGTGCACTCGATTTTCTCTTTTTGGAACTATTGTTACACATTTTTTGGATTTTTTTCTTGAGTCTTATAATGGAAGGGCAAACACTAAAATTACTGAACTGATAGATTAATATGTTTCCGTCCGTGGTAAAAAAAAATATCGGAGGTTATGCATTTTCTACATCCAACTTGAAAGATACCCATGTCGTCGACTTGATATCTATTTGTTCTGCTTAACTATGTACTAGAACTGTTGAAAACTTGGTCAAACAGTGTTTTTAAAATTAAACACTTCGTTATTGAGAAGAAAATTGTAATTTTGTTTGTTTCTATTAACTTTTAAATTTTTTGTCACTATAGAAAACATTACAAAACACATTTATATGCGTATATACAAAATTTAGTCTTGGTATCTATGATGAGTTTATTTATCACCTTCTCTAGAAAAGAGGTTCGATTATTTTGTTCTATTTCAACCGGGTTTCCGACTGAACATGATCGTCTGTGGTAGACTTAAAAATTAAATGTATGAACTATTATAGAATGTTATCACTTTTCCACAGAACTGAATTTCATTATCACGTGTTAAACTTCACAACAACGGTGTGTGACGTTTAACTTCCTTAATACTTTTAGTATTTTGAATGGCATAAAAGTATTAAATGTATAGAAAAGTTGGACGTTATTATCAATTTGTTGTTTTTCATTTCTAAAAAATCAATTTTGCTTGTCCTTTTTTCCAATGTCTGCCACACATGGTACAAAAACACTGAAAACATGTTTCCAAAAAAAGTATCACTTTGGAAAATAGAGGAATCACTTTTCAAATGTAGGTGTCCGAGCCGTTTTCTGGATCAACCTTCATCGTGGCCCCTAAAACCGAATGTTTGAAAGTCAATATTAAATTATATCTGAATATAAAACCCAATATAACATTTGAAGATTGATGTTCAAAATAAACTGTTAAAGACCTATAGTTGTTAGTTTCTGTGTCATGTTGGTCTCTTGTGGAGAGTTGTCACATTGGCAATCATACCACGTCGTCTTTCTTTATATTTAAAACGTAGCAAAATTCATTTGATATCACCTTTTTTTTTAAGTAGCTGACACCTATGTTTTTTTTTATAATTTCTGAATTTATAAACAGAAGTACGGGCAACTTTCATGTGAGAATAACAAAAGCTGTTAGTTAATTCGTAAATATGTCAGTGTTGTTCGCAACTTTGACGTGTCCGTTCAGCAAATACATTTGCTCATTCCATGAAATATTGCTACGTCTCTGACATTTTAAAAGATGACTTATGTTTTGTAGGGGTTAAGTTCTTTCGACATTGTGAAATTTTGCTACAACGATTACTTACTTGGAGAAACGTCAGTAGGTTTAGTAGCGAGTAATATTCTCCATAAACGTCGAACTTGACAACTGAACAAAACTGTTATAATGTATATAATGATAGCAAACATTAGCATTCAAACTTTCTGTGTCTGGAAGTAACGTCAACTTCATACTAGGGAAAGTTGGCACTTTACTAACAAGTAAAATGGGCAAAAATTTATTAATATTTATTTGATTATAAGATATTAACGACTTCTCTTACAAATTAAAGTAAATCTGAGCAAGCTGGACCCTACCAAAAACCAGGAGTGAATTCAAGTGCATCAGAAGACAAAGCCGATCCTGTTTCACATATATAATATGCATGGCAAACTTGTGACATCTGAACTAACATTTCACAAGTACATGCACAATATAATTTCGTAAAACAAAATATTTCTCAAAGTTGTTATTTCACAAAATTGAATGGTTATCATTATTGACGTTCTCAACTCGTTCTAGTTGTGTATAGATATATAAAAAAAGATGTGATATGAGGGCCAATGAAACAACTCTCCATCCAAATCACAATTTGCAAATTCTTTTTTCAATAATGTTAACGAATTAGGTAGTAAAATGTGCATCGGCTTTATAAGCTAAAATAACTAATATAACTTGCATTGTTACATGTTTTATGTATTAGAAAAATACACATTGATATGATATTAAGACATTGATAATATCGTTGTCAATACAGACCATTATTTCCCACAATGAAGTGTATAACGGAATTTGATTAGACTGTCATCAAAGTGAGAGGGAACCTTCTCACTTTGATGACCTGCACAAAATAACCTATATATAGACAATATTATATCCATGATTTTTCCACTACATTTAATCATTTAAAACTAACAGAAGTATCAACACCAAAAAGTTGTCATTTTCTAAGTTCAGTATTTTTGTGATTTTCCTTTTTAATGTTATATTTAACATTGCCATTAAAGTGCGAGGTTTGGCATGCCACAAAACCAGGTTCAACCCACCATTTTTTTCTTAAAAAATGTCCTGTACCAAGTCAGGAAAATGGCCATTGTTATATCATAGTTCGTTTCTGTGTGTGTAACATTTTTACGTTGTGTTTCCGTTGTGTCGTTTGTTTTCCCCTATATTTGAGTGTGAATTCACATTACTATAAGACGTGTCACGGTACTTTTCTATCCCAAATTCATGTATTTGGTTTTGATGTTATATTGGTTATTCTCATCGGATTTTGTTTAATGCTTAGTCCGTTGCTGTGTGTGTTACATTTTAATGTTGTGTCGTTGTTCTCCTCTAATATCTAATGCGTTTCCCTCAGTGTTAGTTTGTTACCCCGATTTTGTTTTTTGTCCATAGATTTATGAGTTTTGAACAGCGGTATACTACTGTTGCCTTTATTTAACGCTATAAAACCAGGTTTAATCCACCATTTTCTACATTTGAAAATGCCTGTACCAAGTTAGGAATATGGCAGTTCTTGTCCATTCGTATTTGATGCGTTTTGTTATTTGATTTTGCCATGTGATTATGGACCTTCCGAATTGATTTTCCTCTAAGTTCAGTATTTTTGTGATTTTACTTTTTTTGTAAGTCCCCAGAAGGGACCAGTTGTCTACCATTAGATATAAATCTGTCATTAATATGGAAAGATTGTTTAGAAGGTAATTTTATGGAACATAACTTTGTTGTTACTTGTTTGATTACAATGACCTGTAAAAAATAACCTATATATAGTCAATATTCTATCCATGATTTTTCCACTACATTTAATCAGTTAAAACTAACAGAAGTATCAACACCAAAAAGTAAAAGTAAGATAAAAATTGTTAATGTTATGATAACCAGTTTGTTGATACTTTTTTTGCGGGGACCTTCAAGCCCTAGATGGTTCTGAAAATATAAATTTGCTTTAATTAAAATTACTGTTTAAAAGTTTCGGAAATCATTTTGAAGTGAGCGTCAGGAGTTCATCCCCATCAGGCATATAACACTTATACGGTGTTCAGATTTGACCGATTTTTTCAGATTTTTTTTTTATTTGTGTTTAAATTTTGGCATCCCGCATTATTTAAAAAAACATTAATTATCGAAATATGCATCTCTAGAAATGTGGACCCGTTAATATATATCTAAATTGGGTTTTTTATCAGAGAATATCAGTAGTTCCATAGTTAAAACGTCTGTGCTAGCATGAAATGTATATGATGCAGCCATTTTCTGAAAATTTATAATTCGTGAAATAATTAAAAAAAAAAACCTAGGCATTTATATACTTACCAAAATTTAGGGTTTTTGTTTTTTGTTTTATATTCAACTTGTTAGTTAGTGCAGTTATCCAATTGATTTTGTTCACGGTGTATCTCTGTAGATAGAAAGCACGTTTTCTAAACAAAATTACCAGTTCTTAGTTCATATATGACTTTGTCACTTTGTTTTGTATATCTGAACAACATAATCGACTGAAGTAGGATAATGTAATTACTTAATTGGACGATTATAGAATTTTCTCACTTTTCCACGGAAATGTAATTTATCATAACGTGTTTAAAATAACAACAGAGGGTATAAAACCCCAGACTTCCTGTTACTTTAAGTTGGTTAATTCATACAAAACTGAGAACGTTATTCTCGGTTATCAATTTCGTTTGCTTTTTCCTTTTTGTTTATAAGTGTCTTCTTTTTCCATAGAAATATATTCCATCATAAAGTGTTAAATTCATAACCAAATGTTTAAAATGTTACTCTTCCTGTTTCCGTAAGTATTATTGTTCAGGGAAAATATGTTTTATTTCAGCACTCAACCAACAATTTTATTTTGTATATATTTTTTTAAGTATCCTACATTTTGTATGCTAACACATAGGACATATTTCAAATAAGAATTGGAATTCGGATGTTCCAAAATTAAACACCACACTTTTAAAATTTCAGATATCCATGTGCATTGTCACTTTAATAAATGGGAATAAAATTCAGTCTACTCAAAAAGATTATATAAAAACGTTAATGTGTGGTGGGAGAAACATCTTTTGCAAACGAAGCAATATTTATTGCCAGCTTTATCATAAATATATCCTCAAAATGTCCGTGACCAAATTACCAACATTTGTTATATAATCCATCCTAAATCATTTTTTATGCAACCTTTTCTTTAATTGGCTAAGAGTTGCCGTCAAATCCACAGTTGACATGGCGTAACTAAAGAGGAACCCGCCATTTTGAATTGATTGGATCAGCAAATGTTCGATTACAACAATTAATATTATTGACAATAAAACAACATCTACCTCGAATTCGCCGTTTAAATGTTTTTATCCGAGTTTGAATCGTAGACGTAACGTAATAACTTCTGGTTTGTATGTTTTCATTTGTATGACGTCACGTTTAGGCATAACGTCTTTGCTTCAATATTATTCATGAAGTTGTCCAGAATTTTAATGTTTGTCAAATTTATACATTTTTTCAAGCTCTAACGTAATATTTTTTGTAATGCATTAGAATCAGAATAAAGGAGAGGCAAAAAATACCAAAGGGACAGTCAAACTCATAGATCGAAAATAATCTGTCATGGCTAAAAAAGGAAATGACGAACAGACAAATAATAGTACTCAAGACACAACATAGAAAACTAAAGACTAAGCAGCACGAACCCAAGTAAACACTGCAGGTGATCTCATGTCCTCTGGAAGGGTAAGCAGATCCGGCTCTACATGTTGTATCCGTCGTGTTGCTTATGTTATTACCAAAAAATCCAAAAAATAGTTTTACTCGGTAGATCACATTCGTGAAAAAGGAAGTGGATTGTAGTGACGACATAAACAAAATATCTGATATCATCTGTGAAACGGTTATTCCATAACGGTCAACCAACTACGCGTCGCCAGAAAAACTGCATTTGCGACCGTCAAAATGACATTCGACGGTGGCAACTCTTCAATACAGTACTGTTATTCCTAAAATATAAGCCTTCAAACTACGAATTTGAGGGTTGGTGAGATCCAAGGCAGATACATTTGTACTTAAACATTCCAAAGGTTTAATACAGTATAGTAAATTAAGCATTCTATGTTCTTGTTAATCAAAAATCAAGAGACAAATCAGAGTAGCAATCAAAAATAGATAAATGACATGGACTTCAAGAAGAGCTGGATAAGCGTCGACTACATATGCATCATCCGCTATGCATCCAATCAGGCAAGTAAAATAACAAACTTGTCGTCCACCAAAATAAATGACTTATTTTAAATGGCAAAATCAAAGTTCAAACATATCAAACGAGCTGGAAACAACTATCATAATCCTGATTAGGATACAATCGGAGGAAATACAAAGCAGACAACTATCCTGGTATGTTAAAAGCGCGAAAAAAAACATATAGCTTACGATTAATTAGACACAGACAACTCGTATCAGTCAATCATGTGACCGTAAAATATACGTAGTGTTGACATCAGTCCATCTTCTTTATAACTTACTAGTTTTTGTATTAATATTTAGAGCACATTTCTGTGGTGAATTTTGTTCAAACCATCACGTTTGTCATATAATCTAGTTTCAAGTTGTTTATCTGTGTCAATCTGTGAACTGCACTGCAAAATATGGAATTTGTTTTCTGGACGTTGTGTTTAATTTCCCATTTTCTCTTGACCCTGTTGAATATTAAATTAAATATTTAAAGTTAAGATGAAGTCGCTTTTTTAATAAGGATATGTATGACCTGTCATTTTCGAGTTAGATAAGAGATAGTTTACACTTATTATACAAACTATTGTTCGTTTGAATAAACATCTATTTTTAGGATATATATATATATATATATATATATATATATATATATATATATATATATATATATATATATATATATATATATATATATAACGTCTGAATTGTAGTCAACGATTTTCCCCACGAGGGCACTGGATCGTTACGAGTAACGATACATGTACACAATAAATAAATTATATAAACGCCTAAAAAAGTGTACACAACAACTCAAAATACAAAAAAAAAGGTAACTATAAATGTAATTATTTAGAAATATTTCGGATAACAGATATCCTTCGTCAGTCAGATTCTAATGTTAAATGAATCATCTTTAAGTCTTCTTAGATTAAACTTTTACTAAATCTTGAAATTTATACAATACAAAAGTCAAACCGAACATCAGTTAAGACGCTTGTATCATTCTAAAAATTTGTTAAACATGACATAGGTTATATGGCTTATTACAGCAGAGAGCTTATATATATGCTTTAAATACAAACAATAATGTGCGATTTGAACCAGCACAATTCTAAAACTTTATCGGGAACGACAATTATGATGATATAACATGTATAAGCATGATAACGTCTGTAAAATTACCAAATAGACAGCACTGAAGGATCTAAATTTTAAAATATTTGAAATTGACGGAGTAAAGTAGCTACAACAGAGTCTGAATATTTAAACATCGCGAACAAACGGCCGTTAAAATGTAATAATAATTTTTGACTAAGTATAACTAGAAGAACGTGGCTTGGTACTTACATCCCTCAAAAAATTAAGCAATTTAAATTGGTATCTTCAACAAATTTATTTAATAAATGAAAAAGGTTAAGAAAAGGAAACAGAGACTGTAATAATAAGTAATATAACCTAAATGTGAAGCACTACATGGAGTCGAACTACATCTTTTCATTTATCCCATTTGGTGCCAAAGTTATTAATTTTCTTATCCAAAATCTTTCCCGAGCAAGTCTATCCTCCTTAGACCAAGCAGAGTTGTGGTCAATGATTTTAATGGTCAGTCGATTGAGATCTGCCTTAGTGTGGCCAGGGGATCTCAAATGTCGACTGAGAGGGAGGTCTGGCTTGCATTGGTAGTCGCTACGATGGCCGTTCATTCGTTTGTGAAACGGCTGTTCTGACTCGCCAACATACTGTTTACCAAATTTTCACTGTAAGAGATAGACAACATTTGAAGTCTTGCAATTAACATTGCAAAATGTAGTGTATTCTGTGCCAGTGGAGTGACTGTTAAAAGTCTGGGTATCCAGTATTTGTTTGCAAGTCAGACATCGTTTGTTTCCGCAACCCTTGCAAGAGCCCATAGATGAAGGGCCTGCTTGAGAGGATAAATCAGCTCTCACCAAGTCTTTAAGGCTTTTGGGCCTACGGAAAGCCAGTACAGGTGGCTCGGGTAAGATCTTGGATAGTTTAGAATGTTTTTCGATCTCTTTCCAATTTTCGCGGATAAGGTGAGATAAGTTGTCAAATTTTGGATGGTAAGTCAACACAAAAGGCACCCTCTTGTTGACCTTTTTGTCTTTATATTGTAAAATCTCATCTCGGCTGATGTTGTTAGCACGAGAAAAACCTTTATCAATGTCTTTTCTTTTGTAGCCCCGATGTTTAAGGTGACTGCGAAGTTCTTGTAGACGTTTTTAGCTCACCTGGCCCAAAGGGCCAAGTGAGCTTTTCCAATCACTTTGCGTCCGGCGTCCGGCGTCCGTCGTCCGTCGTCGTTAACTTATACAAAAATCTTCTCCTCTGAAACTACTTGGCCAAATTAAACCAAACTTGGCCACAATCATCATTGGGGTATCTAGTTTAAAAAATGTGTCCGGTGATCCGGCCAACCAACCAAGATGGCCGCCATGGCTAAAAATAAAACATAGGGGTAAAATGCAGTTTTTGGCTTATAACTCATAAACCAAAGCATTTAGAGCAAATCTGATAGGGTAAAATTGTTTATCAGGTCCAGATCTATCTGCCCTGAAATTTTCAGATGCATCGAACAACCCGTTGTTGGGTTGCTGCCCCTAAATTGGTAATTTTAAGGAAATTTTACTGTTTTTGGTTATTATCTTGAATATTATTATAGATAGAGATAAACTGTAAACAGCAATAATGTTCAGCAAAGTAAGATTTACAAATAAGTCAACATGACCGAAATGGTCAATTGACCCCTTTAGGAGTTATTGCCCTTTATAGTCAATTTTTAACCATTTTTCGTAAATCTTAGTAATCTTTTACAAAAATCTTCTCCTCTGAAACTACTGGGCCAAATTAATCCAAACTTGGCCACAATCATTATTTGGGTATCTAGTTTAAAAAATGTGTGGCGTGACCCGGTCAACAAACCAAGATGGCCGCCACGGCTAAAAAATAGAACATAGGGGTAAAATTCAGTTTTTGGCTTATAACTCAAAAACCAAAGCATTTAAAGTAAATCTGAGTGGTTAAAATTGTTTATCAGGTCAAGATCTATCTGCCCTGAAATTTTCAGATGAATCGGACAACCCGTTGTTGGGTTACTGCCCCTGAATTGATAATTTTAAGGAAGTTTTGCTGTTTTTGGTTATTATCTTGAATATTATTATAGAAAGAGATAAACTGTTAACAGCAATAATGTTCAGCAAAGTTAGATTTACAAATAAGTCAACATGACCGAAATGGTTAGTTGATCCCTTTAGGAGTTATTGCCCTTTATAGTCAATTTTTAACCATTTTTCGTAAATCTTAGTAATCTTTTACAAAAATCTTCTCCTCTGAAACTACTGGGCCAAATTAATCCAAACTTGGCCACAATCATCATTGAGGTATCTAGTTTAAAAAATGTGTGGCGTGACCCGGCCAACAAACCAAGATGGCCGCCACGGCTAAAAATAGAACATAGGGGTAAAATTCAGTTTTTGGCTTATAACTCAAAAACCAAAGCATTTAAAGTAAATCTGACATGAAAGTAAAATTGTTTATCAGGTCAAGATCTATCTGCCCTGAAATTTTCAGATGAATCGGACAACCCGTTGTTGGGTTGCTGCCCCTGAATTGATAATTTTAAGGAAATTTTGCTGTTTTTGGTTATTATCTTGAATATTATTATAGATAGAGAAAAACTGTAAAAAGTAATAAATGTCAGCAAAGTAAGATCTACAAATAAGTCAACATGACCGAAATGGTCAATTGACCCCTTTAGGAGTTATTGCCCTTTATAGTCAATTTTTAACCATTTTTCGTAAATCTTAGTAATATTTTACAAAAATCTTCTTCTCTGAAACTACTCGGCCAAATTAAACCAAACTTGGTCACAATCATCATTAGGGTATCTAGTTTAAAAAATGTGTGGCGTGACCCGGCCATCCAACCAAGATGGCCGCCACAGCTAAAAATAGAACATAGGGGTAAAATTCAGTTTTTGGCTTATAACTCCAAAACCAAAGCATTTAGAGCAAATCTGACATGAAGTAAAATTGATTATCAGGTCAAGATCTATCTGCCCTGAAATTTTCAGATGAATCAGACAGCCTGTTGTTTGTTGCTGCTCCTGAATTGGTAATTTTAAGGAAATTTTGCTGTTTTTGGTTATTATCTTGAATATTATTATAGATAGAGATAAACTGTAAACAGCAATAATGTTCAGCAAAGTAAGATTTACAAATAAGTCAACATGACTGAAATGGTCAGTTGACCCCTTTAGAGTTATTGCCCTTTATAGTCAATTTTTAA
This sequence comes from Mytilus galloprovincialis, assembly GCF_965363235.1. NCBI lineage: Eukaryota > Metazoa > Mollusca > Bivalvia > Mytilida > Mytilidae > Mytilus > Mytilus galloprovincialis. Next base: position 1,985,092 of record NC_134838.1, on the reverse strand, counting down.
CCATTTTTCGTAAATCTTAGTTATCTTTTACAAAAATCTTCTCCTCTGAAACTACTGGGCCAAGTTCATTATAGATAGAGATAATTGTAAGCAGCAAGAATCTTCAGTAAAGTAAGAAGTACAAACACATCATCATCACCAAAACACAATTTTGTCATGAATCCATCTACGTCCTTTGTTTAATATTCACATAGACCAAGGTGAGCGACACAGGCTCTTTAGAGCCTCTAGTTTTGCAATATCGTTGGTGGAGCAAATCCGTTTTATTCGTATGGCCTGGCTGTAGGGAATGCTCTTGGTGCAGTGTTTGGGATGACAACTCAAAGGAGATAGATATTGATGTTTGTCTGTGGGCTTGCAATACAGATCTGTTAATATGTTTCCATCCCTCAATTGCGTTGTAGTGTCAAGAAATGTGATCTTAGAGTCAGAATATATATGAGACCACCTTACAAATAGATATCGGGCTTTATAAAAAAAACGATGCTAAGGGTGCAGGGAAAAGTTATCAAGTATTAAGAGTTGTATGCGATAGTATTCATGGTATTACTATACAAATCCTTGGCGATCCTAAAAAAATCAACAAACAAAAGGATTGGGTTTGTAATTTATTACAACAAAAGTAAAATATCTTGGAACAACATGCGTCAGTTTTGGTCATATTTTCAGTGTAAATGTAGTCAATACAAGGTCAATAGCAATGTGTTTCATTATGTAAGTTTTTCAGGGATATTTTGTTGGTATAGATAGAATTGTGTCCTTACCATAATAACCCTGCAATAATATAAAAAGACAGAATAACGCCAAGTAGATTGAAAATAATTGGACAAATCAAAATATTGCATAAACTTGAAATCCGTGAAATTCATGAATAGAAAAAAAAAAGAAAGGATATTAAAGTTTGAAAATACTTATTAGTAACATTGAACGCTATAACCTTAAATACGAACATTATGATTGAGTACAAAACCGTTGATAATAAACTGCTAAAAGGTTAATGGATAATTGTCAATTTTTGTTTTACGTATACTAATGGCTTCTCACAAGATCTCATTCTGATTAATAATAATTATATAAGAATATAATAACGTAAGATGCTTCTGCTTCCGGTAATGTCTAGACTATTAGTTTATAATTCTAGGTGCTAAACGATTGATGTCCAACCGAAATATAAATTATTGTTTTCGTTCCGTATGATGTTCATTTCTGGATAATAAAGTGGAACATTTGAAAAAACCATTGAAATCAAAGTAAATAAAACACATGGGAACTATTACAAAACAACGCGTGTAAAACGAATAGCCAGGAGCATGTTAGGTCATCAACCATTCAATCTGATCAAGGTTTGAAGAAATACAGAATAGGTACATTATAACATCCTCAACAGTTATAATCAGATTTTTTTTATCTTTTATTATCTTACAGATAAAACAACAAATTTCATTCTACCATAATGCTTTATTTTAAGTTTTGTCTTAATGTTTGTTTGATTTTCGATATACAACGTACACAATTTAAAGAATTACCCAAAATAATCATTCAGTTTGATGTCGATTAACATCATTTTCAGAAACAAAAAATATAAATAAATAAGATAACGCCAAGAACGGAACCAAAGTGAAAACAATTGTTCATATGGTTCATTGGTATTTACACAAAAGCGCCGAAATAAAGTGTTTGTTTCATTTCATTCAAAGAAAAAGTTTACGAGCAATACATTTGCCAATTTTTCAAAATGTATTAAAGATGATGAAGAACTAGTCTTTTTCAGATATTGAATTGTAATTTAAAGCAAAAGATTTCAAAATAGCGAAATAATTAGTGACATTTACCAAACTCAAATAAATCGTTAATTTAATAAATCTGCAAGTTGTGCATTATATGGTTCAGCTCATAGAGAGTATATGCATATCAATAAAGGGGACCTTTGGTTGTTAATATCATAATAAAATAACAAGCTACAGATTATTCGCAACATATACTCAAGAACGTATAGTTCGCAGTATGACAATCAAAAAAAATTAATCATATAATTAGAACTTTTTGTAGTGATTAAACTCTTGCTGATATATTTGTTTTTACTCTCTCAACTCATGATTAAGAATGGACCAAGACTCACATAAATCTAAAAGATATGTTAACATCTGTGACACATTATCATCGTTACTGTAAATTCTATCGCACTGGGACCGGATAAGTTTTAGAACAATGACAGCTAGTAAATGAATGTTTAGACATTTGGTACTAGAATGAACTATTATATCCATTCTTAACTTCATTTTCAAATTTGCCTTTCCAAGCTTCATTATGAAATATATACAAACAATAGTGATGTAATAGTACAAAGTAAATGGAATCTAAGCAATAATCGGATAATAAAGTCAATAGAAAATTGTCCTTTAAGGTCAAAAGTCTCGACAATTAACTTTTCTAGTCATTACATGAAGCAATTTCATTAACAATAACTTTTGGACACATGATTATTCTATTAAGAAAAGTTGCTACAACATTAATTGATATTTACGTTGTACTTGTCTGCAACGTTAAATACTTTAGTTCATCCGTATGAAATAATATTAGTTACATAGTGCGCTAGTGACCTAATACGGTATATATGGGGTCAGTAAATTCCATATGGGGTGAGAGCGAAGTTCGAATCCCATATGGAATTCATGACCCCATATTAACCGTATTACGTCACTAACACACTATGTAACGAATTTATCTTACCGACTATCTTAACGTGTAAAATGTAGACTTGTGATCTATCAAAATGAGCAAGCCAGTCTTCAAACTGTTAGCATTAAGAAAATACCTCCATTGATCCTACAAGAACAATAGCCAACGATAACAATATTGTTAGGTTTAAATGAATTGATTTCAATCTTAATCATCAATTTCTTCGTCTGTTGAAACCTTTAAGATTTTTTCTCAGTTTCGTTAAATTTTTATAAAGGGACGTAACACCACTGCTTACCGTGTATGAAATAAGCCCCGCCTCCCTACTACCTAATATAGAATATAAAGGGACGGAACTCCACTATTAACCTGTATGTAATCATTCTGAAGCCAAAAACAGTTTTCGTTATTGTGATAACAGTACAAGAGAAAAAACATCAAAGATAACAGGAAAAAAATAAGACATTAAATGTCATCATGCAAAGTTCAAATATAAATCAATGTTTTAAAAACATGTCAAGCTTTTAACAAATTGGACAATTTCACCCTTGATTCGACATCCGATAGACAAATACTTTGGTAGAAATCATACAATTTAAACACTGAACTGAACCACAAAATATAATTGGAAGTAAATTCCTTAAAATCATATCTATACAAATTGTGCACCTTTATTAAAAACAATTATATAGATTAGACCGTTGTTTTCCCGTTTGAATGGTTTTACACTAGTTCTTTTGGGGCCCTATATAACTTATTGTTCGGTGTAAGCCAATTCTCCGTGTTAAAGGCCGTCGTTGATCTATAATGGTTTATTTTTATAAATTGTTGTTTGGATGAGTTGTCTCATTGACACTCACACCACATCTTCCTATATCTACCTATTGAAAATTTAAACAATGTAAAACAATAGACCTATGAATACATATATTTCTAAATTCCACAATGTATTTTACTTAAGGTTAATAAATTCATTTGTTCATTTGAATGTGGATCATGTCAATACCTTACATAACAGATGTTTAACTTTGGTCAGCTTTTGCTTCTATCTTGTCTTTTAAAATTTGTGTTAAAGCGGTACATGTTTCTTTTAATTTTTAGATTAATGTAGAATCGTATTTAGTCAGAATGTTATGAACTTGATTTATTCTGATTAAACTTCTGATGTTCGAATAAACATGCAAATATAGAATATCAAAACAGAAATGTTTAAATAAAAGAACATGTGGTATGATTGCCAATGAGACAACTATCAACAAGAGACAAAATGACACAGACATTAACAACTATAGGTCACCGTCATGTACATGTAAAAACGTAGATGAGGTATGATTGCCAATGAGACAATTCTGAAAAGAAACCAAATAACACAGAAATTAACAAAATTATCATTTTCTATAGGTCATCGTACGGCCTTCAAATGAGTAAAGCCCATGCAATGTTTATTCACTAACTCTTAGCAATAATATTCAACCTCCTACGATACAACATGTCTAACTTTTTTTGTATCAATCTGAATATTTAACAGATTTAAAAAAGAAAAGAGTCCGATACTTGACTTATGATATATACAAAAATTACGTATGCCAATCGCTGAATTAGATTCTTTGACAATTAAATAAATTAGAAACTAGGACAGACATCATTGTAGCCGTAAAAATTAGTATACTGTATTATTTTTTAATTTTTATTTTTGTATTTACATTTTTAGTAAGTAGAAGTTTATCAAAATCATACAATCAATATGAATCGCCAAATCCATTTTTCCTCAGAAGAATCATCAGCGGCACCTAAATACTTAGATGCTATATCAAAATCAAAGTTATGGCAAAGCAAAACAAAATGTGTCGACTTATGGCAACCTTAAATTACTGATGGTTAAATCTCAAATACGACTGAGGCTATCTTTGCCTGGTTGTAGAAAAAGTACTTTTCAGAAATTATTCATCTTTTTGTAGGCTGATTATTTACAGAAATTTAATGTGTCGGTGAGAAAATGAATGCTTCCGCTATTTAAAAATCACAGCTCCTTCTTCCTTTTGTACCTTTTTAGGTTTACCAGTTACTGATACTGCTGGCAATCTTGAAGACTAATATCATCATTAACTTATCATATGTGATAATGTGTTGACATTTCTGCACGGTATATATACAGGGCTAAGTTATGTGCAAATAATTAAGCCATATGTTTACCCTTGGTACGTCATGTGGTTTCTTTGAAAAGGTTATAAAATTACAAAAATACTGAGCTCCGAGGAAAGTCCCTAATCAAATGGCATAATCAAATGATAAAACACATTAAACGAATGGACAACAATTGTCATATTCCTACACTTCGGACAGTAATTTTCCATTGTAGAAAATGGTAGATATACAATCCTGTATAGTAGCTGCTTGTTTGTACTTCATCAGGATCATAACAAGGTAAATGTGTTTTACGCTCAGTAAGTCTATTATTTGTCAAAAATATTGACACAGAAAATCAAATTAAATAGTTTTTAAGGCTGTTTGACTTCTTTAGTTTCCAAAAACTATGTCAAATATTTACCATTTATTTTACAAATATTATGGCGAAACGTCCTCAAGGCAAGGAACAAATTATCACAGAAGCCCATTTAAAAACCATACAAGTGTATGCGTGATAGAAGTTTCCAGAAAGATAATTGTTATTCAACGGACTATGCTGGCTGTACTGAGTTACCTTTAACAAAAACTTCGAGGAAGTAGCATTTAAAGAAAGCATTATCTTTGAAAGAATTTATATCTGAAGTCTATACACGAAACAACTTGTTTTCTTAGACACTAACACAATGAGTTAAAAAAAAAGTAAAAACACAAAAATACTGAACTCCGAGGAAAATTCACAAAGGAAAATCAAAAATCAAAAGGCAAAATCAAAAGTCCAAGCACATCAAACGAATGGATAACAACTGTCATATTCCGGACTTGGTACAGGCATTTTCTAATGTAGAAAATGGTGGATTGAACCTGGTTTTATAGCTAGCTAAACCTCTCACTTGTATGACAGTCGCATCAAATTCCATTACATTGTCAACGATGCATGAACAAAACAAACATACTCAAAGAGTAAAAATGTCAAAAATAGGGGTACAACAGTCAATATTGTGTTATCATCTTAATATCACTACATAAACAACAAATGTAACAAAGTAGCACAAAAAGGCATACATCAAATTCAACATTCTCATTTTGCTTTTCCTATACGGCTGAATTTATCTATGTAAAGTCTACCCATAAATGAAAGAAGGTTTTCATTACTGGTGTAAAAGTGCGCGTTTGACCAATTTGTTTATGGCTATTGGCAAATTGGTTAACAAACATAGGCAAGTAAATTAATTACAAGAAATACAAATTTTATTTAGAAACTAAATGAGAAATCGAAAATAGCTTAAATTAAAAATAATAATATCTTGAACTAGACAATTTCAATGCCCATGTCCAACATACATAAGCAATATCTGCCTCGAACTCAAGAGTTGTCATTTGTTATGCATCTTGAATTCAATAACTTAAATAAAGACGACATTACTTTACCGATGTTCATATTTTTGAAATCGAATAGAAATAGAAAATTCCGGGAGCAAATAGAAACTGTGGGAATCGCATGAACTATAAAAGAACCTAGATTGGGTATTTCAACAAGGCAAGATCATGCAAAATTAATGTACAGGATGATCTATCTACTTATAGAATATACAAGCATTGCGACTTTGGTATCTTTCGTCCCTCTTTTAGTACACCTAGAGTGAAGATGTGTGGAGATTACTGTGCAATTTTCAAATACCAATATAACATTGAAAATGTGAGAGGGAGGAAAACAAAAACTAAATTTCAATAAAAAGGTCACACAGACGGCATAGAACCAATAAAATATCAACAGAACTAATCACAATAGCCAAAAACAAATTGTTAATTTAAAGTACAACCTACAGAAAATATGACGAAATTATTAAGCCTCATTAGCTCGTCTAAAAAGTCCTCAAGAAGTTGCTCAATGAGTTCCCAATAACCTCAAATGGCTACTTATGATTGACTCCACCTAGGTTCCTGTATTTTTAATTTTGTAATGACAACTACTAAGAAGCGCTGGAATACAGAAAAACAAAGATAAAAAAGACTTTGGATAATTTAAAAAAACAACATATTTTTGAATCTAAATGAGACGCTTTAATACAGATCCTAATTGAGGGGCGAAAGATACAAGAGGGAAGTCTAACTCCTTTACCGAATATAAACTGATAACGCCTCGGTTAAAAAAACAAACAGACAAATAGTTGTACACAAGACACAACATTGAAAACTAAAGACTAAGCAACACGAACCCCACCGAAAACTTGGGGTGATTTCAGGTGCTACGGAAAGGGTAAGCAGATCCTGCTCCACATGTGGCATCCGTCCTGTTGCTCATATTATTATTAACCCGATAAGTAGTCTAATTTTGTAGGTCACACTCATGATTCAACTTACGACATAAGGAACATATCAGATATCATCTGTGAAACAGTTATTTAATAACGTCAACCAACTCCTGATGGCGTCTTTAAAATTTTCGAAAGGATGATTTCAACTTCCACATTTGGAACTCTTGGTTTCATAGCTTCTTGTAAGCAGCAACCCTCTATCAAGGAAATCATGATAGGAAACACAAACCCGGTAATATCGTAATGATTGGAAGATATATACTCCGTATGCAGGCGCTTCTTGAATATATATTTATTAAGTGAACAGATCATTCGGTACATTAATTCTACATGTTCTTGACTTACTCATAAAGCTATTACTATAAGGGGACAAATACACAGCACATTCAATATACGTAATAAACAATTTAGTCAACAACAGTTGACATATACAGTGACTGCAACGACAATAAATTGTAATGACAATATTGAAAACAACACGTTAAATAATTGCATGCGTCCGAAGCGCTTTTCTTGATTTACCTTCATCAGGAACTCTCAAAAGTCAAACATTTTAAAATCCAAGGATGTATAATTACCGAAACCGTAAAAAAAATATATGACAAAAATACCTAAAATAAATAGTAAAATACATCTAAAGTCAACTTGGCCTGAGGGAGTTTAAACCTTAGTTTCTTAATAATTTCAAAATTTATAAACGGACAGTTTTAGTAAGGTTTCTTAAATCATGTCAGTACTATAGTACTGACAAAATATGTGCTTCGACCACGAAGCATTAGAAAATACTATTTGTACACCAAATCATTGTAGGTTTGTTAACAATTGCATCAATAATAGCAACAGTAGTATACATCTGTTTAATATTCATAAATCGATTAAGCGAGAACCAATACAGGTAATAAACTTAAACACATCAACTAAAAGAAGAAAACAGAAACATGGAACTGTAACAACAACAAACGCCAACAATCATAGACACGGTCTACTTGATAAAGACTGGTATATTCTTAAATTGGAACAGACAATTTTTAGAAAAATATTGTGGGTTAAACCTGCGTTTATGACTTATAGCCAAACTTACCGCCTAAATGGCAATGTTAAAGATAACGCTAAATTAAAAACACTTCTTGACAGGAATATAGTGCAAATCAAACGAAAGAAATACATAGATTGATGATATAATAGAACATTTCAACATGTAAACCGTTAAATATCAACAGATACCGTGAATCTACGACAGCAGGACCAAGGAAACCACAAACAAAGCATAAATTACGCAACAAAAATGACGTTTGTTTATTTTCATTAACCATGGTAATCTATCGTTTAAGCAACGTTATATCAAATAAAATGTCAATTAGTAACAATTTTTGCAAATTTTCGTATAGAAAAACGATTATTCATATGATATATATTTGATTTAGATTAAACAATAATTCATTGTTAACAGAATAAGTGAGATCCAACAATATTGTTAAATTTCAGAAGATTTTTTATCAATCTAAGCTAATTGTACACAAGGGAACGAGAGTCTTAAACTAGTTCTTGATTAAAGCATTTATTCTCAGAAATTGTTTGCACGGTCAGTACACTGGGCTTCTAGAAACGTAATTAAATCGTACTCTTTTTATTGCAATGACTGTGTTACAGACAAGATTATGATGGATCTAATCAGACGGATAATTACTGTAATATTCTGTATTGTTAGTACTATAATGTTACAAAAATACCAACCATGACTTTCAGGGCTCAGAGAAAATGTATGTATTGTCATCTTGATAAAAGATTAATACATTATAATTCAATATTTCATCCACGTAAGTTGATAAAAGTGCTCACACTCAAATTTTAATTTTTTTCTGAAATATCTCTTTATTTGATAAGAACTTCAAGATAAATTTGAGAATGGAAATGGCGAAAAATGGCTATCAGAACAGATTCGAACAAGAGGTGTAGAAGTAGGAATGAGTACAGACGAACTGTGGCTATTGAAGGTCAACGTATTTATATATACCATTTAAAAGTCAGTATGAGTTAATGGTAAATTGGTAAATTAAAAATGTATTGACTTGACATGTTACTTATCATGAAAATAAAAATTAACAGAGACACATGAATTGATGAGTAAATTAATGGAACATTCATAATGTTGCAATAAATAATGGTATATGTAGATATGAATGAGAATTTTTAGGGTCGATTTGTCATTTTGAGATGATGATGATGATGGATTGGTACTTATTTGTTTTAATACTGTCAAGTACTACCTTAGATCATTGATAATCAAATTGAAGAGCAGAAAACAAGAACACTATTACATTACTTTCATCTTTAAGTTTTATAGATTCTGACATTTGAAAGGAACAGTTGCGTCCTACTTCTGTTCCACTGAATCAATTGATTAATCTTTGAATGTCAAAGTCCGAAATCTAAGACAACCATACAAAATAAAAATGCATCATGTTGAACAATCCATTTCTAAATTATTATCTATCTATAAAGACAACGTAATTCGCCCATTTACTAATTCAGTATGACACTGTCTTTGCTTTATTCCAATAAAAATTGCCTTAGCTACCCATTACTTCGAAATATATATTGTGTAAACGTTGTTTTTTTTAAGAATCAATTTGGATATCTGTCTTTGAGAATAGTCAATTGTCTGGAAGCTAGATTTTTCCATTTCTTCCATTAGTAAAACTTAGCTATTGGTGTCTGCACTTTAATTGAATTTATTGTTCTAGTTATAATGTCCAGTGGGTTTAACCCAGCATTTCTTAAGAAACCGTCAATAATTCTTGCTACAATGACATCGCCATTTGTTTTTAAAAGACGTTATGTAACGAAATTATACAATGAATGAAACATAAGTTCCAAAGTATATGAAAAGAAATTGAATATGATATAGAAACACAACCCTAACAGCAACAAAACCGAAGGATTGCAAACAAGCGTAAAACAATAACGTAAGTCTGCATTGCAGCCTGTCTACCTTTTCTACAAGACTTTTACGTCATTTGATCCCTGGTTGAAAGTTGTTCAACTGCAAACATACCACATATTCTTATTTGTTAAGTTATTTGTCAACATGGCTGATCCTTGTTAGTCTCATTAAAGTTTAGTTCACTATATGCGAAACAAATCTGTACGCTTGTCACGAGTAACTGGAATATATTTCTTCTGGGTTTTTTGATTAACATAGTTAAATATTGATTTCAAATATTAGCTTGTTACAATATCCTTCAGGAGTCCAAGCTCCTCCTGATGTTCCCTATTACATTCCACTAATTATTCAGGGAAGTAATTAGTTGCAATATGCATATTACACGTACAATGTACATTTGTACTTCAAATATATATTAAATATTATCACGTAATATGACTATTAATATGATTTCAAATAGATGATAATTATTAATAATTATGATTATAATTTAGTACGCCAGACGCGCGTTTCGTCTACATAAGACTCATCAGTGACGCTCATATCAAAATATTAATAAAGCCAAACAAGTACAAAGTTCAAGAGCAATGAGGATCCAAAATTCTAAAAAGTTGTGCCAAATACGGCTAAGGTAATCTTTACCTGGGATAAGAAAATCTTTAGTTTTTCGAAAAATTTAAGTTTTGTTAAAATGACATTTATAAAAATTACCACATTATTGTTATTCATCTCAACACATAAAACATTTACTTTTTATTGTCAAACATACTCTTCTATTGAACTCATTTAGAAAAAAAATTAAGAAATTGTTTTTTTTTGTTTTTTTTTTTAACGTGGATAATATATTTTATTGCACTCTATTGCTGTTAACAATTTACTTAGTGTACAGCATTGCACTAAGTATCCCTGATATATTGGTTATTAGGTATCCAGGGAGAATATCTAATAAAAGTGAATTGATGTTACATTACAATATTACAATTTTTTAAATGATTTCATGTTTACCGGAGAATTTCACTTCCGTCCGATAGTGGTTTTTAATATTAGATAATTAATTCATAATGCTTAGACAATTTGTCTAATTTAAAAGGTAAGTTGACCATAATTTTCGTGTTGTTTTGAATCATAATCGAAGTTTTAACTTATTTGAAAACTGTGGTATTTTAGACTGAGATCATCTAAACTACTCAGGTAAACATGATTATACACAGCATCAGAGTGTACAACACAAAGTAGTCAAAATCAAAATAAAATGAATAGTAAAAGAAGAAGACAAAAAAAATTGTATTAAACAATATTGAATAATATATTTTCAATTTTTTTTTAACATGTGTTAGATGTTAAAGTACATTATTGTCACCTGACATGCTCAAGTCATGTAAACTTATACTTGGGTCATGTGACCTCAGGGATATTTATTATTATTTATGATCATTTATGTAGTTTAGGGTTTTTATGATCACTTTACTGTTTTTTCTTTTAATTACATTATTGACTTCAACTATATATTTTATTTCTGCCTTGAATATTTTAAAGTTATCTATTTTTTTTTCTCTTTGAGTCAGAGATGTTATATGATTTGTAGATAGAAAAAAATATAACAGTCAAAAGGAAGTTAATTTCATAGTAAGCTTCATCATTTATTTTATATCCTACTATAAGATTTTCCATATTAAAAATGCCTCCATTGAAACCTATAAATTTAAGAAGGTTCAATATTTTTGATATAAAATCACTGTTGTAACTGCAAGAAAAATAAAAATGTTCATAATCTTCTTTTATACTGCAATGGTTACATTTATTATCTGTGAGTATTCTCCATTTTACTAATAAATCATTGCATGGAATTATATAGTGAATTAATTTCCATCTAAACATTTTCAGTTTATTGTCAGGTAAGTAGTTAAAAATGAAGTTGAAACAATTTTCTAGTTTGAAGTAAAGGTTTTTGGCAAACAATTTTTCCCACATTATAACTCCTATAGGTTTGTCTAGTTTGTTTTCATTTATAATAATGTTATGAATTTGTTTTGTACTCATTTTAGAATTAATTCCTTTATTAAGCATGATTTTTAGGCTATTTATAGTTTTATGAATATAAACTTTAGTTTTAGTTGAATTATCTTGATTTATTATGGTAAGCCATTGATTTGGTATTGCTTTTTTAATGCAGGATATCTGCCTGATCCAATCTTGTTTATTTTTTAGTTTAGAAAGTATATATGTTTCTGAAATTTGACCTCTATCATCTATGATATCATTTATGAAAAACAAATTGCTATTAACCCACTCTTCAAAAAATAAACATTTTCCATTTAGTCTGATAAAATTATTTCCCCATATAAATTGTTTTCTTATTTGTAGAAAGTCATGTGGGTATGATGACCCACCTCCTTTAACACTAATCCAAGTTTTAATTAATTCTTGGTAAAATTCTGGAACACTTTTGAAAATTGTTTTATCTAGATCATTTATATTTTTTAGATTCATTAGAAATATGATCAAGTTATTACCAAATTTATTTAAATAAAATCTTGGTATAACTGTCCAATTGTCCATTTCGGTATTAAATAATTTTGTTTTCCAGCCTATGTGTATGGATTTTATAAAAATGTCAATGTCTATAATTTTAAGTCCCCCTTTTTGTACTCTGTTGTAAGATTTGATCTTTTAATTTTATCTCTTTTACCATTCCATATAAAATTTTATATGAGGGTTTGAGTATTTGATGCTATATATGTTAAGTTTGGTAGAATTAAAGATTTAGTTACTACTATTCTCCCTAATATACTTAGTTTTCTTTTCTTCCAATTTGCTATTATTTTTTCACATTTCAATATGTGTTTGTCAATATTAAGATTTTGACATTCTGATTTATTGTGTCCAAAGTAAATTCCCAAACTTTTGATAGGTTTATTACTCCAATTGATATCTTCCTATTTTTCTTTGCAGTGCTTTAATTTGCCAAGCCATATTCCTTCAGTTTTAGTTCTATTAAGTTTAAGGCCAGAGAAGTCACCAAATGTTTCAATTAAATTTAATGCAGCTGTAATGTCCTGTTTAGAATGTAGGAACAGAGTAGTATCGTCTGCTAGTTGACATATTTTTAGGGTATTAGTGCTGCTTTCTAGCTTAATTTCTAATCCTTTAATATTTTTATTTTCTTTAATTTTTATAGCCATTATTTCTACAGCAAGAACAAAAAGTAACGAAGACAGCGGACAGCCTTGTTTAATACCACGGAATGCTTTAAAGCGACATGAAACCCAGCCATTATTAGTTATGCATCCCTTAATATCTGAATACATTAGTTGAATCCATTTCAAAAAACTTTCTTTAAAACCAAATTTCTTGAGTGTTTCATACACAAAGATCCACTCTAGAGAGTCAAAAGCTTTGCTAAAATCTAAAAATAAGACAGCTCCATCTATCTTGAGATTTTCGGAATAGTCAATAGCATCTTGTATCTGTCTAATGTTGAAACCAATGTACCTATTTTTTATGTATCCTTTTTGATCTGAATGTACCAGTTTATGAAGTTTTTGGTTTAAGTCTTTGCGCTAAGGCATATGCCAGAAGTTTAACATCATAATTCAAAAGTGTTATAGGTCGATAATTATCAAGGGACAATGGGTCATTTTTTTTATAAATGAGTGATATAACGCCTATTTTTTGTGTGTTGGACAATTGTCCTTTAGTATAGCAATAGTTAAATGTTGATACAATTAAAGTTTTTAATTCTACCCAAAACTTTCTGTAAAATTCAACATTTAGTCCATCTGATCCTGGGGCACGGTTTAGTTTCATTTTAAATATAGCTTCTGTGCATTCTTCTTCAGTTATTTCTCCTTCGCAAGCATCACTTTCACTTTCACTTAATTTTTTATGTTTTGAGAAATTGTTGACATGTTTTGTCTTTTGATCAGATATGTAATAGGCATTGAAAAACCATCAAATGTAAAAAAAATAGTTTAAGTCAAAATATTCGTCGTCCGTAGTTTTATATCCAAACACTTAGTGTCTTAGTGTTATCTTAAAAGTTATTTTTACTTTTCTTTAAAACTTAATAGAATATCAAAACTTTGAAATGGTTTAGTAGCGTAGGCAACAAATAGACTTTTAATTTTTGCGCCTGTCCCAAGTCAGGAGCCTCTGGCCTTTGTTAGTCTTGTATTATTTTAATTTTAGTTTCTTTTGTACAATTTTGAAATTAGTATGGCGTTCATTATCACTGAACTAGTATATATTTGTTTAGGGGTCCGCTGAAGGATGCCTCCGGTGCGGGAATTTCTCGCTACATTGAAGACCTGTTGGTGACCTTCTGCTGTTGTTTTTTTCTGTGGTCGAGTTGTTGTCTCTTTGACACATTCCCCATTTCCATTCTCAATTTTATTATAATTGCTTGAATCCACTTCAATTAACTTAATCGATCGTTGTCTCATTGTAGACGAGTGACATTAACCATAAAATTCTATTTATAATGCACCCACCTAACATACGGCTAACTCATATATCATTGGAAAGCACAACATCTGTACTATCGTTTTTGCCAGGTCGTTAAAAATTCGTACGGTGCAATTTCCGTCAAATGACAACGAAAGGTTATAGACAGACAAATTCTTATTTTACAAGATGTCAGCATTTTTGCCTATTTTGTCTTCTGAATAATACTATTTTGTGTAGACATAGGGAAATCTATTATAACAGATATCAATAGTTACTTATCACAAGCACTTTTGCAAATTAATGTCGGATTTTTAATAAATAGTGCCGTTTCCAGAAATGCCATTGAAAATGACAAAAAAAAATCATTAAAACCAAAATTTGTGCCTGTGATGCAACTGTAATTCACCATAAAACCAAAATACATACTTTATTTAGAAATAAGGATGTTTTTGACATCATTGCATTACTACATTTACGCTTTTTGTTAATTTAACAGCCAATTATTACAACCATGCAGTTGCCCAAACAAAACGCCATCTGCAAAAAGTAAAATCACAAAAATACTGAACTCAGAGGAAAATCAATTTGGAAAGTCCATAATCACATGGCAAAATCAAATAACAAAACGCATCAAAAACGAATGGACAAGAACTGTCATATTCCTGACTTGGTACAGGCATTTTAAAATGTAGAAAATGGTGGATTGAACCTTGTTTTATAGCTAGCTAAACCTCTCACTTGTATGACAGTCGCATCAAATTCCATTATATAGTCACCGATGCGTGAACAAAACAAACAGACATAATAGGTAAAAATGTCAAAAATAGGGGTACAGCAGTCAACATTGTGTTATCATCTTAATCACTATAAAAACAACAAATGTAACAAAGAAGCACAAAAAGGCATACATCAAATTAACATCCTCATTTTGATTATATTATACGATTATATTTGTCTATGTAAAATGCACCCATCAAGGAAGGAGGGTATGGGTACTGGTGTAAAATTGAGCGTTTGAAATTCGCACAGGTAGACATGAAATAATTTTGTCGTTCAAAGTATGACGGGATGCATAAATACAGTCACGCAAAATAGATATAACAAACACTGACTTAGCAGTTAAAGTAATAATAATAAATAAAATAATAGTGTGGTTCAAAGTATGACGTGATACATAAGTACAGAGTCACGTAAAATGTATATCACAAAAAAAGTTGGTTAACAGTAAAAGTAATGTTAATTAATAAAATAATTTTGTCATTCAAAGTATGACAAGATACATAGGTACAGAGTCACATCATAAAATAATTTTGTCATTCAAAGTATGACAAGATACATAGGTACAGAGTCACATCATTAAATAATTTTGTCGTTCAAAGTATGATGGGATACATAAGCACAGAGTTACGTCAAAAGGATATCTCAAAAAACAGACAACAGTAAAAGTAATATTAATAAAGACAAATAAAAGAATAATATAACACGTAATTAAGATGATAAACAACGTCAGTACGCAAAATCTATACTTCAAGACCATCGTGTATTATTTGTGAAGTTGATACGGAAAATTTATCAACAAGTTCTGGGTACCTTCCGATGAACTTTTTTAGAAAAAGGACGAGACGTTCTTTGACATACCCCTGGTTCATCAACTTTCTGCTCAGACACTGGTGACGTTTTACAAAGTCTGAGTAGGAGCTGCAAGCTCTTGAATACCGAATAAGTTGGGAAATGTATATTCCATATGCAGGTGAAGTTGGTATGTTGCTACTAAGGTGGGGGAAATTGATAATTTCAAAATCAAAATCGTCTCGTTTGTCATAGATTCTGGTACTAAGATGACTGTGTATGTCAAATTCGAGGTATAAGTCTAAAAATGAGGCGGATGAAGCCGTGTCTGTTGTCTCTTTAATTTCTAGTTCTGGTGGATATATTAATGGAACCCAATCAGAAAAGTTAGGATTGTTAATGGAAAGAACATCATCAATATATCTGAAAGTGAAATTAAATAACCTGGCTTCTTTGATCTTCTTGTTTTTGACAAGTGTCTGAAGGAACTCCGATTCATATGAAAACAAGAAGAGGTCAGCAAGGAGAGGCGCGCAGTTCGTTCCCATAGGAATGCCGACAGTTTGTTGAAAAAGTCTACCTCCAAACTCAACAAATATGTTGTCGATAAGAAACTCCAGCATACTGACCACTTGTTCTTTTGTGTAGCAGGTTTTACCTTTTTGTTTGTCACTATTAACGAAATATGCCTTATGAAATCCCAAAGTAATAAATTTATAGCGTATGCTACCATTTTTATGTTGAAAGGCATTGTGGATTATTTCTTTTAGGCGATTTTTCAATTTCACATGGGGAATGGTGGTATACAGGGTTGAAAAATCAAAAGTTTTGATAGAACTAATTTCAGAAATAGACCGAGATTTAAAATTGTCTAGAAGTTCTTTAGAATTTTTAAGAATCCACATATGGTTAATACCACTACGCGAGTAAACAGTTTCACAGTATTTCTGAAGACCCTCTTTCACTGCGGATAAAATTTTAGTCAATTAGCTATTCTTTGTAAAAACAATTTGTTTGTCGATATTAATTTGAACAACACAAATCTTAAAAGTGAAAAAATGATAAAGATATATTTATGATAACAGAATACACAGTTCATTCATGCTTTTCGGGGAAAGTTTTGGAGCAAAACTTTATGATATTTTAGTACTTCAATATTTCAATATTTATATGTTTTCTTGGTTGCGTAAACTGCATCTAGCATTGACTTAGGAAGTGAAAATTATTATAAGCCAGCCATTGAAATGGTCTTGATGTCTAGTAAAGGTATTTAATCCTATAAAACTACTAAAGTCTTGTAAATAAATTGCGACTTTTGCAATTAGATTTACTGATATTAATGTTTTAGATGAAAATTCTAGCTTTTCGCAATAACATTTTTAGTTCAATACTTTTTGCTACTAAAGTATTCAGCAGCGAACAGTTTTTATGAGTTTTAGCCCACGAAGTGCCCACGGAACGACCGACCATCGGTAGGAAAACTGGCAATCCCCATCAAAAACCAATTTAATTTGCTAATTAGGAAGCGGAATAACATAATTTAAAACAGCAGGGAAGATTAGTCATGTAGTTTTATAGCTTTAACTGATATAAAGAATGAATACTTAATATTGTAAATTTCACGATGTTTCTGTTGTGACCAGTGTGTCAGATTTGTATAACATTAAGCCTCGCTAACACCTGAACGGATAGCTCGAACGGATAATTTTTTTCCAATCCGTTCATGTCCGTTAGACGTCCTTCCATATCCGTTGCATGTCCGTTTAGCGTACGTTTTATCCGTCGACGTCCGTTTTGTCCGGTGGAAAATTTTGAGTATGTTCAAAACTTTGAACGGACGTCCAACGGATGAAATGTTCGTTGAACGTCCGGTTGGCGTCCGTTTTGTACGGTACTCGTCTGTTTCGTTTCCGTTTTGTATCCGTTACATGTCCATTATACATCCGTTGGAGGTCTGGCAGATACATTCACAAACGGACTTCTAACGGACGTCTAACGGATAAAACGGATGTTGAACGAATGTGAAACATACTTCTACCGGACGTTTAATGGATAAAACGGATGATGAACGGATCAGAAACGGACAAATGCCGATAAAAAAATTCGCGTCAGAAATGCCAATTAGATTTTTTAAGGTTCATGAATTCTTATTATTCATAATCGATCTTAGAGTAAGGGCACGTCTTCACAATCAAGCAGTTCTTATTCAGCCAGAAACTGCCCTTTGACGACATTTTGAAGAACAAACCAAAACCAGTTACACAGAAACATTTTGTATATCTATGCGATTTACATGTATTATTATTCTTGCCGTTAGATGACCGTTTTATGCGGTACTCGTCCGTTGAATGTACGTTCGACATCCGTTCTGTCCGTTACGTTTCCATTTCTCGCATGTTGCATACTAAACTCCAAATTGTACACAAGAAACTAAAATTAAAAACAATACAAGACTAACAAAGACCAGAGGCTCTTGACTTGGAACAGACACAAAAAAAAGTATATTTGTTGCCTACGCGACTAAACCATGAGATCTCAACCCTCTATATATAGCTCTAGCCAATGTAGAAAAGTAAATGCATAAGAATGCGCACATTAAAATTCAGTTCAAGAAAAGTCAGAGTCTGATGTCAGAAGATGTAACCAAAGAAAATAAACAAAATGACAATAATACATAAATAACATTAGACTACTAGCACTTAACTGACATGCCAGCTCCAGACTTCAATTAAACTGATTGAAAAATTATGATTTCATCATATGAATATCAGGCACAATCCTTCCCGTTAGGGGTTTAGTATCATACCATCATAACATATATGAGAAGAACATAACCCGTGTCATGCCAACAACTGGGTATTGAATAAATGTGTTTAGTTCCGATGCAAAGACCCTATAAGTGAATCAATACTAACGCAAAAAAATGCAATCTTAAATGACCTGACAACCGTATCGTAACTATATCCTGTCTTAATAAGTCTATTTAAAGGTTTTGTTAGTTTCTGAGGTGAATACTGATATTTTTGTGCTTTATAAAGAATATTTCCATAAAAAGTTGGATGAGAAATACCTGAACGTATAAGACGTCTGCATGTCGAGCTATATTTACGAATGATGTCCTTTTACCGATGATAAAATTTAGTAAATGTTTTGACTAGTTTGTGATATAGAATACCCTGGTGTGATAATTTTTCAGTAAAATACATAAATTTCTCTCCTTTAAATCATAAACATTATTACATACACGAGCGAATCAAATTATTAACCAAAAGACTTGGTCACTTAATTGATATTTACGTTGTACTTGTCTACAATATAAAAAATGGTTCATTCGTATGAAATAAAGAAATGATTATAATGCAATCGAGACAACTTTTCTATAGAGTCGGAATTATTTCAATTGTTTTTTATGACCAAAATAAGGTTGACTGCATATGTTAAGATTTCATGCAAGTCTTAATCTGATCTTCGTTGAGTGAATATACATTTTTGATTTGGGCAATATTTGAATTTTAAATTGATATTGCTAGAGGTAATTCATTTTTGATAAAAAAC
Organism: Mytilus galloprovincialis; assembly: GCF_965363235.1. Taxonomy (NCBI): domain Eukaryota; kingdom Metazoa; phylum Mollusca; class Bivalvia; order Mytilida; family Mytilidae; genus Mytilus; species Mytilus galloprovincialis. Next base: position 1,965,457 of record NC_134838.1, on the reverse strand, counting down.
AAAGCTGAACGATACCAAAAGGACTTTCAAATTCATAAGCTTAAGCTATTTAGTAGAGGCAATGTGAAATTTGGTAGGAAATATATTTCTCCCCACACCTGTGCATACAAAATATAATTTCTCATTACAAAATATTCCTCTAAGGTGTCATTTATAAGATATCTAGACATCCATTATATCGTTTTCAATACACCCCATTATTTCCAACAATACAGCATGAAATCCACACAAGGAACCAGTTTTTCTACCATAAGACATCGATAATATCGTTGTCAATACACCCCATTATTTTCCACAATGCAGCGTTAAGTTCACACAAGGAATCAGTTGTCTACCATTAGACATCGATAATATCGTTGTCAATACACCCCATTATTTTCCACAATGCAGCATAAAGTCCGCACAAGAAACCAGTTGTCAATACTTACCATTATTTCCCACAATGCAGCAGTAAGTCCACACAAGGGACCAGTTGTCTAACATAAGATATACATAATATCGTTGTCAATACACCCCCTTTTTTCCGTTAATGCAGCAGTATGTCCACACAAGGGACTAGTTGTCAATAAAGACCATTATTTCCCACAATGCAGCAGTAAGTCCACAAAAGAAACATGGTTAATACAGACCATTATTTCCCACATTGCAGCAGTAAGTCCACACGAGAAAACAGTTGTCAATACAGACCATTATTTCCCAAAATGCAGCAGTAAGTCCATAAAAGAAACAGTTGTCAATACAGACCATTATTTTCCACAATGCAGCAGTAAGTCATCACAAGAGACCAGTTGTCAATACACACCATTATTTCTCACAATGCAGAAGTAAGTCCACACAAGGGACCAGTTGTCTATACACACCAATATTTCTCACAATGCTGCAGTTAGTCATCACAAGGGACCAGTTGTCAATACAGAACATTATTTCCCACAATCCACAGTAAGTCTCCACAAGGGACCAGTTGTCAATACAGACCATTATTTCCCACAATGCAGCAGTAAGTCATCACAAGGGACCAGTTGTCAATACTGACCATTATTTCCCACAATGCAGTAGTAAGTCTCCACAAGGGACCAGTTGTCAATACAGACCATTTTTTCCAAGAATGCAGCAGTAAGTCATCACATGGGACCAGTTGTCAATACAGACCATTATTTCCAACAATGCAGCAGTAAGTCCACACAAGGGAACAGTTGTTTCCCATTAGATATGAATTTGTCATTAGTATTGAGACATTGTTTAGAAAGTAATTTTATGGAAAATAATTTTATTGTTACTTGTCTGCAAACAAAGACTTGCTAAGATTTCCTCTATGTGGTTTATATAATGTCTCCGATTTCAATTCCGTATAATCATTTGCAATTACGGAAATATCACCACCAAAGAGTAGCAGTTAAAAAATGCTATTAAAAATATTACACAAGACATGTTTTGACAAAGACACAACTTGCATGTGCCTGTCCAAGTACGCAGTCTTCTATTTAGTGGATTTTGGTTGTTGCTGTCTATCATAATATGTGTTAAATTATTGTTTTGTGGATACATGATGCAGACCGTTGGTTCTTTCGTTTTGAGTATTTTATAATTTCTATTTAATTATTAGGGGGCGTCCATATCAAAACACAGTGGTATGCGTTTTGGTTATACTTATTGATACCCGTAAGATGAGATATTGTTGCTTACTTACGTTATCTGGTATGTTAATGTTATAAATACCACTTTCTTGATACTTTTTTTGAGGGCACTCAAGCCATGTATGGTTTTATCAGTACAGTTGTGAATACTTATGTACATGCAGGAACATATGAATTTGGTTTTAATAACAATTGCTGCTTTAAAAAAATCGGCATATAACTTATAAACTTTGTTCAGATTTGACTTTATTTTCATCGAAATGTTCATTCTTCGAAATTGGAACCATTAATGTATATCTAAATGCGCTATTTTATCCAGAGAGTATCAGTTGTTCCTTGGTAAACAAAATCTGTGCTAGCATGTTATTTGTATGATGCAGTCACAACAGCTGAGAAGGCTTTATATCTTTGCACGTTTTCTAAACAAATGTGTTCATATCTAACTTCGTCACATTGTTTTGTATATCTAAACAACATATTGACTACAGTAGAATAATGTACTAACTTAAATAGCCAATTATAGAATGTTCTCACTTTTCTACCGCAATGTAATCTATCATAACGTGTTTAGATATGAAACGCCAGACTTCCTGTTACTTAAAGTAGAATAATTAAGTGAAAATTGAGAAAGTTATTCTCGACTATTAATTATGTTTATTTTTCCTTTTTTGTTTGAAAGTGTCCTTGTTTTCCATTGAAATATATTTTATTGTAAAGTGTATAACTAACAGAAAACAGATTTGAAGCAATACACTCCTTTTACTTTAAAGGACGAAATTATTATAGTTCATAGAGCATTTGTTATGTTTCGGTACGCGTCCAGCAATTTTATTTGATTAACACTTTTTTATTCACATTTTGTATGCTGACACATGAAAGCTTATAGCATATTTTAAATAGGAATTCGAATTCAGATATTCCACAAAATAGACAACCACATTCTTGAATTTCAGATATCAAATTGAAAACGATTATTGCATTTGGCACAATTTTTTTTAATTTCGGGTGCTCAATGCTATTCAACTTTGTTCTTGTTCGACTATATACTATTGTGATATGAGCGTGATTGATGAGTCTTATGTAGATGAATCGCGCTTCTGGCGTATTGAATTATAATCCTGGTACCTTTGATAAATATTTATACCACTTGATCAATGCCACTGCTGGTGGACGTTTCGTCCCCGTGAGTTTTACCAGCCCAGTAGTCAGCACTTTCATGTTGACATGAATATCAAGTATATGGTCATTTTGATAAATTTCCTGCTACAAAACTTTAATGTGTTGGAAAAAACTAAGGATTTACTTACCCTAGGATTAGATTACCTTAGCTATATTTGGCACAACGTTTTGGAATATTGGGACCCCGATGCGCTTCAACTTTGTACTTGTTTGGCTTTATAACTTTTTTTTATCTGAGCGTCTCTGATGAGTCTTATGTAGACAAAACATGCGTCTGACGTATTAAATTATAATTCTAGTACCTTTGATAAATATTATGTAATTGCTTTAACATTTAATTTTCAAATAATCTCGTGCAAACATAGCAATATTTGATTTCCGCTCTATCATGTATATGATCGACAAAATATTCCAGACCAAATTACTAGTATACATTATATAATCAAATACAAGGCTTCAAATTTTTAAATTTACGTGCAGTGAGATCAAAGGTAGACACTTAATTTTTTTTTTCGAATGAAAATAACAAACTTACCAACCTCTAAAATAAATGTAAAACGGAGAGTCCTTTATCAAATGGCAAAATCAAAAGATCAAACAAAGCAAACAAATAGAAAACATATAGCTAAGACACTGACAGATTGTAGCAGTCAACACATTTGTGATGGTGATCGTAAAACCTACGTAGTTTCGATTGCAATATGTCTTCTTCATAACTTACTTTGACTAATTGTGACATCACTATATTGGTATTCATTATGCAAGCTATTGTTCATTTGAAGACGCGTTTATCATTTCAAATATATAGGTACACATTTCAAATAGGTATAGGACTTTATAAAAATAACGATGCCACCTGAATAGGGGAAAGTTATGTTGTGTTTCCGTTGTGTCGTTTGTTTTTAGTGTGGGTTCACATTACTGTAAGACGTGTCACGGTACTTGTCTATCCCAAATTCATGTGTTTGGTTTTGATGTTATGTTACTTGTTCTCGTGGGATTTTGTCTGGTGCTTTGTCCGTTTCTGTGTGTGTTTCATTTTGATGTTGTGTCGTTGTTCTCCTCTTGTATTTAATGCGTTTCCCTCGGTTTTGGTTTGTTACCCCGATTTTGTTTTTGTCCATGAATTTATGAGTTTAGAACAGCGGTATACTACTGTTGCCTTTATTTATACACTTATAAAGATTTTTATGCGATACAGATTTTTGACTGTACATATTTTCTCTATGATCTTCTTACATATAAAACTATAAACTGCATTATACTTTAATGTTTCACGTTTTGTGCTAATGTTGTTTCATTTGCGATATAGAACGCACACAACTTCAATAACTACCCAAAACGATCATTCAGTCTGATTTTGGTTGACATTTTTTTCAAGAAAAGACATTTTTACCAAAACAACAGGATAACGCCAACAACATACGCCAAGTGATAACTATTGTTCACATGGTTCATTAATATATACACAAATAAAGTGTGTGTTACATGTCAATCGACACAGAAAATATTTGAGCTGCTGTTGATACGTGATGTTATATTCTTTTACATTACAAAGAGATAATGAACGCACAATTTATTTGTCCAATTTTAAATACTAGAATTACAGATGTTGATACAAGTCTTTCTTGTTCTAATATTGAACTATTATCTAGACGACATATCCCAATATTATCTAATATTTAACTATTATGTAGATGAAACGTGTGTCTGGCGTATTAAATTATAATCCTGGTACATTTGATAAGTATTAACACCACTGGGTCGATGCCACTACTGGTGGACGTTTCGTCCCCGAGGGTATCACCAAATCAGTAGTCAGCACTTCGGTGTTGACATGAATATCATTTATGTGGTAATTTTTATCAATTTCCTGTTTACAAAACTTTCATAAAGTGTTAATATCATAATCAAGTAGCAAGTTACAAACTGTTCGCAACATATTCTCAACAATATAACCCACAGCATGACAATACATGTAAATAGAACTTAAAGTTAAAACATTTTGTAGTGCTTAAAGTCTTGCTGATATATTTGTTCGTACTGTGTCAACTGACAACTAAAAAAGAATAAATACTGAGATAAATCTCAAAGATATGTTAACATCTGTGACACATTCTCGCGATCATCGTTACTGTAAAATTCGGGTCACAAACCAAAACCGAGGGAAACACATCAAATATACGAGGAGAATGACGACACAACAAAAATGTAACACAAACAGAAAGGAACTAAGCATTAGATTAAATCCGATGAGAATAACAAATATAACATCAAAACTAAATAGTTAACATGAATTTGGGATAGAAAAGTACCGTGACATGTCCTATAATAATGTGAATTTATACTCAAATATAAAAAAATGTCGTTTAAGACTAAAAGTCTCGACAATAAATTTTGTTGGTCATTAAATGAAACCACTTAATTAACAATAAGTTTGGTTCACATAATTATCATATTAAGAAAAGTTATTAAAAAGTTAAAAAGTTGTACGAATCTATGACAAACGAGACGATTTTGATTTTGAAATTATCAATTTCCCCCACCTTAGTAGCAACATACCAACTTCACCTGCATATGGAATATACATTTCCCAACTTATTCGGTATTCAAGAGCTTGCAGCTCCTACTCAGACTTTGTAAAACGTCACCAGTGTCTGAGCAGAAAGTTGATGAACCAGGGGTATGTCAAAGAACGTCTCGTCCTTTTTCTAAAAAAGTTCATCGGAAGGTACCCAGAACTTGTTGATAAATATTCCGTATCAACTTCACAAATAATACACGATGGTCTTGAAGTATAGATTTTGCGTACTGACGTTGTTTATCATCTTAATTACGTGTTATATTATTCTTTTATTTGTCTTTATTAATTATATTACTTTTACTGTTGTCTGTTTTTTGAGATATCCTTTTGACGTAACTCTGTGCTTATGTATCCCATCATACTTTGAACGACAAAATTATTTTATGATGTGACTCTGTACCTATGTATCTTGTCATACTTTAAATGACAAAATTATTTTATGATGTGACTCTGTACCTATGTATCTTGTCATACTTTGAATGACAAAATTATTTTATTCATTAATATTACTTTTACTGTTAACCAACTTTTTTTGTGATATACATTTTACATGACTCTGTACTTATGTATCACGTCATACTTTGAACCACACTATTATTTTATCTATTATTATTACTTTAACTGCTAAGTCAGTGTTTGTTATATCTATTTTGCGTGACTGTATTTATGCATCCCGACATACTTTGAACGACAAAATTATTTCATGTCTACCTGTGCGAATTTCAAACGCGCAATTTTACACCAGTACCCATACCCTCCTTCCTTGATGGGTGCATTTTACATAGACAAATATAATCGTATAATATAATCAAAATGAGGATGTTAATTTGATGTATGCCTTTTTGTGCTTCTTCGTTAGATTTGTTGTTTTTATAGTGATTAAGATGATAACACAATGTTGACTGCTGTACCCCTATTTTTGACATTTTTACCTATTATGTCTGTTTGTTTTGTTCACGCATCGGTAATGGAATTTGATGCGACTGTCATACAAGTGAGAGGTTTAGCTAGCTATAAAACCAGGTTCAATCCACCATTTTCTACATTTGAAAATGCCTGTACCAAGTCAGGAATATGACAGTTCTTGTCCATTCGTTTTTGATGCGTTTTGTTATTTGATTTTGCCATGTGATTATGGACTTTCCGAATTGATTTTCCTCTTAGTTCAGTATTTTTGTGATTTTACTTTTTACACATTTATTGATATTTAGGTTACTAAGGTATTAAGATAATGCAACGTTAAATACTGGTGTGTTTTTAGAGGTAAGAGGCTTAGCGCTGTGAGACCAGGTTTAATCCACCATTTTCTACATTGAAAATGCCTGTACCAAGTCAGGAATATGACATTTCTTGTCCATTCGTTTTTGATGTGTTTTGTCATGTGTACTATTGTTTTCTCTGTTTGTCTTTTTCATTTTTAGCCATGGCGTTGTCAGTTTGTTTTAGATTTAGGAGTTTGACTGTCCCTTTGGTATCTTTCGTCCCTCTTTGATTTTGCCATGTGATTAGGAGCTTTCTGATTTGATTTTTCTCTGAGTTCAGTATTTTTGTGATTTTACTTGTTTATGTATATGCAACTTTTTGTGTTTCTTTGGTTCTTATTACGTGACTATGTACTTTAAAAGATCATGTCAGTATGTTATTGTTCTATGATATGTCATTATGATATATTTCTATTATGAATTAGAAAATACGTTGAACCACAAACGTCAAAATCATTCAATCGAGTAGTAAAATGAAATATTTGTGGATTCTCATAAATTCTATAGAATTCTATATAGATAATGCCTGTATCAAGTCAGGAATATGACAGTTTTTGTCCTTTCGTTTTTAAGGTGTTTTGTCATTTGATTTTGCTATGTGATTAGTGACTTTCTGATTTGATTTTCCTCTGAGTTGAGTATTTTTGTGATTTTACTTATTTGATCATCCGAATAAAATATATATCTGATATGATTGCAAACGAGAAAATTAATAATAATGACAACAGTACATGTAGTATACATCTGTTTAAACGTCATAAATCGATTGAGTGAAAACTAATGCGGGCTACCAACTAAAACCAAGGGAAACCCATCAACTATTTAGGGAGGAAACAACGAAACAATAGAACACTGAAGTAAAACAAAAAGAAACGACCATGTAACATGAATCTGAATTATTGCAATTAAGATTTGACCAAATAAGGTTGACTTCATGTGTTAAATTTTCATGCAAGTCCTAAACGGATTAATGTGAATATATTTATGAAGTGCACTTTATAAAACCAACTGGTATGCGGCTTTTGAAAAGTACACCAGTAATGGTTGTTGTAGGATGTAGATACCACGGCATTCATGACATGAATTTAATTTTCAATGGACGTTGCAAGAAGTGATTTTTTTATTAAAACAGAGAAGGGGAAACTACTTAAAGGACTTTAAAACTCATAAGTCGTTGACAATGTGATAACGTTAACGTTGTTGCTAACAAATATATAAACAACCAAACGATAAGCAGCATTATAGAAAAATGAAGAATAAAAAACTCACACCCACCAAATAATTTGGTTGATTTCATTGTTATTAGATCCTGCTTCACAATTAATAACGGTCGTGTAACTTGTATATTTAACTTAATAAGCTATACCAAGCTTTAGTGATACAGAATTGTGCAAAAATATACATAAACCTGAACAAAAAATGCCATACACTGCGTGTTAGTAAAACGACTACTGTTCACTAAATTTCTCATCCCGTACAACTTTCAAAAACATCATAACCAATATTCTTATTTTCCAAAGGTCATAACAGACGCAATTTCAATACTATTGTTTTCTGACCCTTTTCAACATTCATACTTCGAATTTTGTGTCACTATATGAATATTTTTGCGAACGTCTCATAATTTGCTTTTTGGAATTTCGGACTACTAACTTGAAGTTAGGAATTAAAGACAGCCCTTAATTTTGAAAACAAGGTTGACGACTAATGTTTTAGTCATGGATAAGATACAAGGGAGTAAAGAAAAAACAATCAGCAATTAAAACTGTACAGCTAATACACTATCATACACATAGTAGGTGTAGCTACATGTAGCTATGAAGCTAGGTCAAACTTACCATTTTCTTTGGGAAATGCCTGTACCAACTCATAAATATTGCAGTTGTTTTCCACTTGTTACGTTTGGTTTTTTCTGTTTATATAGGACCTCCTCCTTTTGACTTTGTATTGAAGTTATGTAATTTGTTTATTCCTTTTTTTATTCATGGTTATATCAATGTGTATGCTAAAACAGACTCATTTCTAAGTATCGTTAGATTAACGAGTGCAAGGCTAACGATTACAAATATAAATGTAGGTCAAACATGTTGTAAAAACGATATCGTCCTTTCAATCCTGGTATCTATGATGAGTTTATTTAATATCCAGATTGATGCAGAAAAGCAAATTCTTTTCTAGATATGGTTAGGTTAACATATTCAAGGCCTTTGTTAAATGAGTTGTCGCTGTTGACTTAATTTCAGACTATATTATTCATTTGGGGATTGAGATAGAAATGTCAATTGCAGCTAACTTTAGTCTGGAATCTAATGAAGTAATGGCTAATCCCATTTTTATTTGCTCCAACACATTCAGCAACACACATTCATTCAATTCATGCAAATAAGTTTATTAAATATAGATTAAAGTCTGCATTCATTGATTCCTCTTAAAAACGTATAAAACTGAATGATACAATCAAGATAATGTGATAAACATACATGTATATATATTCGTCTGGAAAATAATGCAACGCACAATTACATTTTACCTGAATTACTTCACTGTGTCAGAATTATTTTTTATCGGTTAATAGCAATTGCAAGGCGATGGCAATTTAAGATCGAAAGTGTATTGTTTTTGTTTCTTCACTTTTCTAACTATTGTTCTTTCTTTTTTCAAATCCAAGTATGTATTTTTTTATTCTTGTTGGGTGTCGACAAACATATTTAAACCTGTCCAGTGTGTATGTATACTTAGAGCAAGGAGCCTTTCACCTAGTTAAAAACCTGCAAACATAGATACCAGGATTAACATTTTGTATCTGCGTTTCGTCTACAAAAGCCTCATCAATGATTCGCGAATAAAAAAGGTTGATACGGCCAAGTAAGGTACTTAGTTAAAGAACAGTGTGTACAACCGTGAATACAAATAAGACGATTTGTTATAAGTGCAAATGAGACAACTCAACATCAAAGTCGTAGTTTGTCAGAGTTAACCATTATAGGTTGAAATACACCAAGGCTTAGCTCATACCGATCAGAAATATTAGGATATCATTTTATATTTACATTAAATATAAAATATCATTTTATATTTATATAAAATGAGATTTGGTTTGATTACCATAGAGACAAATATTCACAAGATTTCGGTTTGTTTTACACAAATCAATATTTATACCGCTGACGAGAAATAGAAAATTATTCAATTAAAGTGTTGAATTCATAAAAATTTGAAATCAGTTTTTTCATATAATCAATCAGTTTACTGGATCGTATTTAAGTTTACTGGCTCTTGAAACTAATCAATGTTAAGAAAAGGATGTGCAATTCCGTTTGTAATATGTCTTATCCAGGTACACTTCCACACCAAATCTTTGTATTCATTACGTTCATAATTTCACTACAAACACGAGTATATAGACGTTAAACGTATAATAATGTAAAGACGTAGCTAAAAATTACTTTCGAACAGCTGTCAAATCACTGACAAATCTTTCTTTATAGGACATCATATATATATATATATATATATAGCAAAAGTAAATAAACACGGTGTACAGAATGTATATAATAATATTTTTAAATTTACAAACTACATTTCACATCAAATAATAACAGTTCGTTAAAATATTGTCACTAGTGCTTTCATGCCTTCTGGCAATCTTCAGGCGACGTTTTAACAATGTCCTTGACGACACTGCCGTTGGTAACGTTTATTACGTTACAATAACGGTAAGGGGAGATAAATCAAACGTGTTTACGTAGATCCGTTTAATTTTGGCTGAAAGTCCTTTATAAAGTGTGCTTCCTTTGCCAGTCTTTTATATTTGTTCGATTCGCTCATTTTATAGAACGGATATACGGTAAATTTTCCACTACTGCACGTTTCGAAATGTTTGCTCACATCTTGCATTCGTGTGGATGGATCTCGTATCTGTTGTCTGTGAACACGAACTCTTTGACAAATTGAGTTACCAGTCTGTCCGATGTACCATTCCTTGCAAGTGCTGCATACAATACAGTAAATAAGGTTTACCGTTTTGCAATTCATGTCTGCATTTGGAACAATGGTTTGGCCGTTTTTCAATGTTATTTGCGGGCCGGTTGCCATATATTCACAAAGACCACATCTAGGGTCATTACATTTTGAAACGTTGTATTGTATTCCATTTGGGTCATAAAACTTAGCCCTTGTTAAAATCTTTTTAAGATTTAAAGGCTGTCTTTTACTTTTCAGGAATTTTTCTGTAGGGAAAAGCTTTTTTAATTTTTTCGTTTTTTGTAAAACTGGTACATTTGCTTTTATGACGTTGAATATGTCAGGCTTGTACGGGTTATGAGTGCTAACAAACGGGATAAGTTCTGTATTACTCTCTTTACGTGCTGTGGACCTGAGTTCCGTCATTGGTATTGCTTTTGCCTTTTCTATTCCCTTTTCTATTAGTGGGTTTGGATAGTTTTGTTCTTTCAAAAACACCTTTAGTTCATTCAAACGTAATTCCTTCGTGAAATCATCACTCACAATTGTACATACACGTCGTGCTAGACAAAACGGGATGTTTCTTTTCGTATGTGAAGGATGACAGGAATGAAAATTCAGGTATTGGTGGGTGTCCGTCTTCTTATAATATATATCTGTGGTTAAGGTTGTTCCATTCTTTAATATTAAAATATCTAGAAATGGCAGTCTTTGTTCGCTAGATTCGATGGTAAATTTAATCGAAGGATGTAATGTGTTTATCAGACTATGAAACTTCTCTAAATTGTGACTTTTGTTTAAAATGATAAAACAGTCGTCTAAGAATCGCTTCCATTCCGATTTTACGTACACTTTAAAAGCTGTATCAAATTCACTTTCAACTTGTTGATACATTTTATCCTCCAGAAATCCCATCACGAGAGTTGCGTATGTGGGAGCAACTTTTGTTCCCATAGCTGTACCAGAGATCTGTAGATAATATTTTCCATCAAAGAAAAAGGTGTTATTATCTAGTATGATTTTCAATCCCTCCAACAAAAATTATTCGAGAATCTTTGGTCGATAATGTGCCTATATGACTCTAGCCAAAATTTTACAGCATCTAATTCTAGTTTGTGCGGTATATTGGTGTAAAGACTTGTTACGTCGAAGCTTACCAATATTGCATCTTCTTTGACTTCGGCTGGTAAATGATTTAAAAATTCAAAATTATTACGGATAAAACTAGGTACATATTGGCATAAAGGTTTCAAAATTAGGTCAATGAAATGGCTCAATCTATGAGTTGAACACTGCGGTCCAGCAACAATAGGCCGAAATTTTAAATCTTTTGGTGAATTTATTTCGATATATGCGTAATTTTGTTGTTGAACTGCTGTTTCTACTTCCTTACTTTTGTGGATTTTAGGTAGTCCATAAAAGTTGCTTGTCTTTACCTCAAATTTTGTAAGATAGTCAACTTCCTTTTCAGTAGTACAATGAGGAAATTTTGAAGAGGAAGTTGACTATCTTACAAAATTTGAGGTAAAGACAAGCAACTTTTATGGACTACCTAAAATCCACAAAAGTAAGGAAGTAGAAACAGCAGTTCAACAACAAAATTGCGCATATATCGAAATAAATTCAACAAAAGATTTAAAATTTCGGCCTATTGTTGCTGGACCGCAGTGTCCAACTCATAGATTGAGCCATTTCATTGACCTAATTTTGAAACCTTTATGCCAATATGTACCTAGTTTTATCCGTGATAATCATTTACCAGACGAAGTCAAAGAAGATGCAATATTAGTAAGCTTCGACGTAACAAGTCTTTACACCAATATACCGCACAAACTAGGATTAGATGCTGTAAAATTTTGGCTAGAGTCATATAGGCACATTATCGACCAAAGATTTTCGAATAATTTTTTGTTGGAGGGATTGAAAATCATACTAGATAATAACACCTTTTTCTTTGATGGAAAATATTATCTACAGATCTCTGGTACAGCTATGGGAACAAAAGTTGCTCCCACATACGCAACTCTCGTGATGGGATTTCTGGAGGATAAAATGTATCAACAAGTTGAAAGTGAATTTGATACAGCTTTTAAAGTGTACGTAAAATCGGAATGGAAGCGATTCTTAGACGACTGTTTTATTATTTTAAACAAAAGTCACAATTTAGAGACGTTTCATAGTCTGATAAAAACATTACATCCTTCGATTAAATTTACCATCGAATCTAGCGAACAAAGACTGCCATTTCTAGATATTTTAATATTAAAGAATGGAACAACCTTAACCACAGATATATATTATAAGAAGACGGACACCCACCAATACCTGAATTTTCATTCCTGTCATCCTTCACATACGAAAAGAAACATCCCGTTTTGTCTAGCACGACGTGTATGTACAATTGTGAGTGATGATTTCACGAAGGAATTACGTTTGAATGAACTAAAGGTGTTTTTGAAAGAACAAAACTATCCAAACCCACTAAAAGAAAAGGGAATAGAAAAGGCAAAAGCAATACCAATGACGGAACTCAGGTCCACAGCACGTAAAGAGAGTAATACAGAACTTATCCCGTTTGTTAGCACTCATAACCCGTACAATCCTGACATATTCAACGTCATAAAAGCAAATTTGCCAGTTTTACAAAAAACGAAAAAATTAAAAAAAGCTTTTCCCTACAGAAAAATTCCTGAAAAGTAAAAGACAGCCTTTAAATCTTAAAAAGATTTTAACAAGGGCTAAGTTTTATGACCCAAATGGAATACAATACAACGTTTCAAAATGTAATGACCCTAGATGAGGTCTTTGTAAATATATGGCAAACGGCCCGCAAATAACATTGAAAAACGGCCAAACCATTGTTCTAAATGCAGACATGAATTGCAAAACGGTAAACCTTATTTACTGTATTGTATGCAGCACTTGCAAGGAATGGTACATCGGACAGACTGGTAACTCAATTTGTCAAAGAGTTCGTGTTCACAGACAACAGATACGAGATCCATCCACACGAATGCAAGATGTGAGCGAACATTTCGAAACGTGCAGTAGTGGAAAATTTACCGTATATCCGTTCTATAAAATGAGCGAATCGAACAAATATAAAAGACTGGCAAAGGAAGCACACTTTATAAAGGACTTTCAGCCAAAATTAAACGGATCTACGTAAACACGTTTGATTTATCTCCCCTTACCGTTATTGTAACGTAATAAACGTTACCAACGGCAGTGTCGTCAAGGACATTGTTAAAACGTCGCCTGAAGATTGCCAGAAGGCATGAAAGCGCTAGTGACAATATTTTAACGAACTGTTATTATTTGATGTGAAATGTAGTTTGCACATTTAAAAATATTATTATATATATATATAGAGTCTATCTAAAAATGAGGGTACTTTTTCTAAAAATGAGGGTACTTTTTATATGGCCTTCCAAATACCGTTTCGACCCCTTACATCACTGAAGAGACATTTATTGTCGAAAACCGGATCTGGTGTACTAAAAAAATATTGACACCGTATGTTTGTGGCATAACATCGTGGCCACAAGTTGAAATTTTTTTTCTGTTTAGCATTAAATTTATATTAAGATCCATTTTGTTACATCTTTCATCTGAAAAAGTGACAAAAGACTCAATGTTTGTATTGACTACAACTAACGAAATTGTAACTTCTTACTGGGATTTTTGTCTTGTTTTCACATTTTACCACCACAGGATATTCTACGGCTGACTATGTAATAGTTTTATTATCACTGACAAATCTTTCTTTATAGGATATATATATAGAGTCTATCTAAAAATGAGGGTTCTTTTTCTAAAAATGAGGGTACTTTTTATATGGCCTTCTAAATACCGTTTCGATCCCTAACATCACTGAAGACACATTTATTGTCGAAAACCGGATCTGGTGTACTAAAAAAATATTGACACCGTATGTTTGTGGCATAACATCGTGGCCACAAGTTAATTTATTTTTTCTGTTTAGTATTAAATTTATATTAAGAGCCATTTTGTTACATCTTGTGATCAATTTTATTTGGCAATCGCCAATGGCAGTCAGCAGGGTTAAAGAATATCAGTTGTTCGACCTGTTAGTCAAATGCGCTTTGTTTAAATATACTTTTAAACTGTTTTGATCTTTTGGAAAATGTTGTTTGTGCTGTTTTAAGACCCTTCTACAACGAAATTTGTTTTACATGCACACGTATAAAAATTGCGGTTTTTATCCAACGCAATCATAGGTTTGAACGTAGTTTTCAATTTAGACTCGTTTATATTTTTTCGTTTGGGCTTGTATCATATTTTCCCTCCGGTTTATATGATCCGTTCATCCTATATTGACTCTTAAAATTCAAGAGTCTATCTAAAAATGAGGGTACTTTTTTCTAAAAATGAGGGTACTTTTTATATGGCCTTCCAAATACCGTTTCGATCCCTAACATCACTGAAGAGAAATTTATTGTGGAAATCCGGATCAGGTGTACTAAAGAAATATTGACACCGTATGTTTGTGGCATAACATCGTGGCCACAAGTTAATTTTTTTTTCTGTTTAGTGTTAAATTTATATTAAGAGCCATTTTGTTACATCTTGTGATCAATTTTATTCGCCAATGGCAGTCAGCAGGGTTAAAGAACATCAGTTGTTCGACCTGTTAGTCAAATGCGCTTTGTTTAAATATACTTTTTCACTTTTTTTTGGTCTTTTGGAAAATGTTGTTTGTGCTGTTTTAAGACCCTTCTACAACGAAATTTGTTTACATGCACACGTATAAAAATTGCGGTTTTTATCCAACGCAATCATAGGTTTGAACGTAGTTTTCAATTTAAACTCGTTTATATATATATATATATATATATGTCTAAGAATATAACTTAAACACGCTAATTAATACATTAAAAGTTCTATTAGATTTTAAAAAGAAATACGCAATATTTCGCTAAACAAAATAGCTTCATCAGGCGTGTGCATCTTTCAAGGTGAAATCGGATGCATGACAAAAAAATATTTTTGTAGCTTAATCTATATAAGATTTGAGGAAAAGTGTAACATATTGATTGATGTTGTAGAAAATATGTTTGTAGCTACAACTACATGAAGTTGGAATAAAAGTTTAACACATTTATAGATATTTGATTAATTGTATGAATTTCTATAAATTAATTTGTATGATTTCAAGACAATTATGGGTTTGATTTGCTTTTAAATCTTTTTTCGTCTCTCTCATTGAGTTCATCCGGTTCAAGAGTTCGTAACTGGTGCATCCAAAATCTCTCTCTTTTTTGTCTTCCTTGTGTATCCCAAGTTTGATTTTTCGCAATGATTTGAAATGTGACGTTTTCAAAATCATGTCCTGCTCTTAAAAGGTGTCTTGTAATTGGGCAGTTCCTTTCTTTTGTATAAAATGACCGATGGTTATTTAGTCGGATGTTAAATGGTGTTTCTGTTTCACCAATATATTGTATTTTGCAAGTTCTACACGTTAGAACATCAATGCAATTTTGCGATTTGCAATTTGATGTTATAAATATGTTGTATTTTTTCTTTGTGACTGTGCTGACGAATTGGGTTTCGATGTTGGCGACTTTGCAGCACTTACAATTGCCCCTACCGCATGGTTTGTAACCTCCGATTGTTGATATCTCCTGTTTAGATACTTTGGATTGTACTAGAATATCTTTGAGGTTTTTGGGTCTGCGGTAAGCCATAACGGGAGGTGATGGGAAAATCTCTTTTACGGAAGGATCATTTTCAATAAGACGCCAGTGCTTGTGGACAATTGATGAACGATTTGTCAGGTGAGGATGAAAGCTAGCAACAAAGGGTATTTTATTTGTCTGGGCCGTAGATTTGTTCGTTTTTTTTTTCTTTTGCTTTACCGAAGGCTTCTATATTTAAAATTTAATAGAACTTTTAATGTATTAATTAGCGTGTTTAAATTATATTCTTAGACATTTATATAATTTTAATTCAGTAAATGTATCAGTATATTTTCCCAAACTGATCCACGCTTAGATAGATTGAATGTTGATTGTTGCTATTTTTAGACATTGTATATATATATATATATAATATTCTATAAGAGTTTACCAGGGATATGTTAAACAATCTCTTTATGTGCACTGTTACGATTTAATTTTAGTTAAGTACATAACATTTATGTTTGTGAGCAGCTACAAATGTAGACACTATGTGTCATCGTAAAATTCATCTGACCATTCCTAAAGGATAAATAACGTGGATAAAATGGTCATACTGCCCTTAAATATGGTCATTGTATTAAAAACTCTTTAACTTAATTTGAAAAAAAGACATATGTGAATGTTTCTTTTTAAATTGGTACACGATAATGACCACTGTACCTATATTTTGACTATTTTATTTATTATGACTGTTTAGTTTACGCATTATTGTAAATATAGCGGAATTTGGTGAGACTGTCAACAAAGTAATAGGTTTAGCGCTATAATACCAGGTTTTATCCACCATTTTCTACATTTGAAAATGCCTGTACCAAGTCAGGAATATGACAGTTCTTTTTGTGATTTTACTTTTTAGTTCATCCGTATAAAATATGGATTTGATATAATTGCAATCGAGAAAATTAATAATAATGGCAACAGTACATGTTGTATACATCTGTTTAAACTCGATTGAGGGAAAACTAATACGGCCTACAAACTTAAACCGAGGGAAACTGATTAACTATTTAGGAAGGAAACAACGAAACAACAGAACACTGAAGTGCAACAAAAACAAACGGCCATGTATCATGAATCTGAATTATTGCAAATTTAGATTTGACCAAATAAGGTTGACATTATGTGTCATCGTAAAAGTCATCTGATTATTCCTAAAGGATAAATAATGTGGATAAAATTGAGGTCATACTACTGTAAGATATGGTCATTGTATAAAAAATACTTTAACTTAGTCGGTAAAGACATATCTGAATGTTTCTTTTGTATTACAACGACGGCTATAGATATACATTTTTCTTAAAGGCTTAAATATAAACCAAATGTTTGTTAATTATTGGTACGAACTGAATTCCCTTGAAATGTCGTAACATCAAATGTAAAGGGACATTATTGATGGGAATTTGTTCTTTGTTTGTAATGTATTTGTTTTACATTGATAATCTTATTTATTGTTGTAAGTCACAAGTACCAAGGGATTTGCATTTTTATCTGTTTGGATAAGGAAAAATAATGTGAAAAGCATGATCTGTGTCTGACAACGTCACATTCAATTCTTAAGTCCACTGCAATTTACATAATCATTTATTATGACATATACAGCCAGTGCAATATGCTTAGTGGAGCTTGTATCGAATAACTTCCTATTTAAACATATGATGACATATCAGGTGTGCTAGAAAACCCATTCTGAAGCCAAAAAACGTTTTCGTTATTGTGACAACAGTACAAGAGAAAAACATCATAGATAACATACAAAGTTCAAATAAAAAAAAATGTTTTAAAAACATGTCAAGCTTTTAACCAATTGGACAATTTCACCCTTGATTCGATATCCGATAGACCAATACTTTAATAGAAATCATACAATCTAAACACTGAACTGAACCACAAAATATGTCGAAGTAAATTCCTTAAAATCATATCTATACAATCGTGCACCTTTATAAAAAAAGACAATTATATAGATTAGACCGTTGTTTTCCCGTTTGAATAGTTTTACACTAGTACTGTTGGGACCTTTTATAGCTTATTGTTCGGTGTGAGCCAATTCGTCGTGTTGAAGGCCGTCGTTGACCTATAATAGTTTACTTTTATAAATTGTAAATTGGATGAGGTGTCTCATTTGCACTCACACCACATCTTCCCATATCTACCCTTTGAAAATTTTAACAATATAAAACAATAGAACTATGAATATATATTTGTAAATTCTACAATGTATTTTATTTAAGGTTAGTAAATTCACTTGTACTTGTTTAAAGCTCTTTTGGATGTGGATATGACAATACCTAACACAGCTATATGTTTAACTTTGGTCCACTTTTGTTTTGTTTTTTGTCTTTTATTATTTGTTTTAAAAACGGAACATGTTCCGTTTATCTTTTATATCAATTCATAATTTCATTAAGTCAGAACGTAATAACCTTGCTTTATTCTTATTGAACTTAAAATATTACATCCGAATGTTCAATGATGTTCGAATTAACATGCAAATTTAGGATATCAAAACAAAGATGTTTAAATAAAAAAAAAGATGTGGTATGATTGCCAATGAGGCAACTATCAACAAGAGACCAAATGACACAGACATTAACAACTATAGGGCACCGTCATGTACATGTAAAAAAGAAGATGCGGTATGATTGCCAATGAGACAATTCTGAAAAGAAACCAAATGACACAGAAATTAACAAAATTATCATTTTCTATAGGTCATTGTACGGCCTTCAAATGAGGAAAGCCTATGTAATGTTTATTCACTAGCACTTAGCAATAATATTCAACTTCCTACGATACAACATTGTGTCAATCTGAATATATAACAGATTTAAAAACGAAAAGAGTCATAATATCTATACTTGACTAATGATATACACAAAAATTACCGTGTTAAAAACGTATGGAATTCGCCAATCGCTGAAATAGATTCTTTGACAATTAAATAAATTAGAAACTAGGACAGACATGATTGCAGCCTTAAACATTAGAATACTGTATTATTTTTTAACTTACATTTTTAGTAAGTAGAAGCAAATCAAAATCATAAACCAAACGCTCCATTTTTCCTCAGAGGAATCATCAGCGGCCCTTAAATAGTTAGAATGCTATATCAGAATCAAAGTTATTGCAAAGTAAAACAAAATGTGTCGACTTATGGCAACCTTAAATTACTGATGGTTAAATCTCAAATACGACTCTATCTTTGCCTGGTTGTAGAAAAAGAACTTTTCAGAAATTATTCATCTTTTTGTAGGCTGATTATTTACAGAAAAAGTGAATGCTTACGCTATTAAATCACAGCTCCTTCTTCCTTTTGTATCTTTTTAGATATACTAGCTACTGATACTGCTGGTAATCTTGAAGAATGTATATCATTACCTTATCATATGTGATAATGTGTTGACTTTTCTGCACGGTATATATACAGGGCTAAGTTATGTGCAAATAATTAAGCCGTATGTTTACCCTTGCTACGACTTGTGGTTTCTTTGAAAACGGTTAAATGTATTAAAAGATTGTTTAATATTAATTTATTTATCAATCATCGTCTGAAACGTATATTTTTGACTTTGTGGTGAAAGAAAACCCCTAACGACAATATTTGGAAAACTTAATTAGATTTGAGGATTATTCAAAAACGTATATACCCATAATAAATCAGTGATTAGTTGTTTATTAAATAAATTACTTTTACTGTTGTTTGCCTTGAGAAGATATCTCAGCTGAACTGATGAATTAATTTATATACTAAAAAATATAATCACAAAAATACGGAGCTCTGAGGAAAGTCCTTAATCAAATGGCATAATCAAATGATAAAACACATTAAAACAAATGGACAACAACTGTCATATTCCTAGCTTGGAACAGTAATTTTCCATTGTAGAGAAAGGTAGATATACAATCCTGTATAGTAGCTGTTTGTCTGAACTTCATCAGGATCATACCAGGTGAATGTGTTTTACGCTCATTAAGTCTATTATTTGTCAAAAATATTGACACAGAAAATCAAAGTTAGTAGGTTTTAAGGCTTTTTGACTTCTTTAGTTTCCAAAAACTATGTCAAAGTTGATAACCACAAATATTTACCATTTATTTTATAAATATTATGGCGAGAAGTCCTCAAGGCAAGGAACAAATTAACACAGAAACACAATTAGAAACCATACAAGTGTATGCGTGATAGAAGATTCCAGAAAGATAATTGTTAGGCAACTGACATATGCTGGCTGAACTCAGTTACCTTTAAAAACGTTCAGGAATTAGCATTTAAAGGAAGCATTATCTTTGAAAGAATTTATATCAGAAGTCTATACACGAAACAACTTGTTCTCTCAGACACTAACGCAATGAGTTAAAACTTGGTTAACAAACATAGGCAAGTAAATTAATTACAAGAAATACAAATTTTATTAAGAAACTAAATAAAAAATTGAAAATAGCTTAAAATCAAAAATAATAATATCTTGAACTAGACGATTTCAATGCCCTTGTCCAACATACAGAAGCAAATTCTGCCTCGAACTCAAGAGTTTTCATTTGTTGTTATGCATGATGAATTCAATAACTTGAATAAAGGCGACATTAGTTTTCCGATGTTCATATTTTGGAAATCGAATAGAAATAGAAAATTCAGGGATCAAATAGAAACTGTGGGAATCGCATGAACTATTAAAGAATCTAGATTGGGTATTTCAACAAGGCAAGATCATGCAAAATTAATGTACCAAATGATCTATTTACTTATAGAATATACAAGCATTGCGACAATTAGTACACCTAGAGTGAAGATGTGTGGAGATTACTGTGCAATTATTAAATATCAATATAACATTGAAAATGCGAGGGGGAGGAAAACAAAAACTAAATTTCAATAAAAAGGTCACGCAGACGGCATAGAACCAATAAAATATCAATATAACTAATCAGAATACCCATAAACTAATTGTAAATTTTAAAGCACAACCTACAAAAAATATGACGAAATTGTTAAGCCTCATTAATTCGTCTGAAAGTCCTCAAGAAGTTGCTCAATGAGTTCCCAATAACCTCAAATGGCTACTTATGATTGACTCCACCTGGGAATCCTGTATTTTTAATTTTGTAATGACAACAACTAAGAAACGCTGGAATACAGAAAAAAAGATAAAAATACTTTGGATAACTTAAAAAAAAAAAACAATATTTTTGAATCTAAATTATCTGATTTTTTAACTTAAAACGTCAATGAGACGCTTTAATACCGATTCTAATGCAGGGGCGAAAGATACAAGAGGGAAGTCGAACTCCTTTATCGAAAATAAACTGATTACGCCTAGGTTAAAAAAAACAAACAGACAAATAGTTGTAAACAAGACACAACATTGAAAACTAAGCAACACGAACCCCACCGAAAACTGGGAGTGATCTCAGGTGCTCCGGAAAGGGTAAGCAGATCCTGCTCCACATGTAGCATCCGTCCTGTTGCTCATATTATTAATAACCCAAAACGTAGTCTAATTTTGTAGGTCACATTCAAGATTCAAATTACGACATAAGGAACATATCAAATATCATCTGTGAAGCTGTTATTTAATAACGTCAATCATCTCGTGATGGCGTCTCTAAAATTTTCGAAGGGATGATTTCAACTTCCTCATTTGGATCTCTTGGTTTAAGAGATTCCTTGTGAGCAACAACCCTCTATCATGGAAATCATGATAAGAAATACAAACCCGGTTATATCGTAATAATTGGAAGATATGTA
The DNA here is from genome assembly GCF_965363235.1 of Mytilus galloprovincialis. NCBI lineage: Eukaryota > Metazoa > Mollusca > Bivalvia > Mytilida > Mytilidae > Mytilus > Mytilus galloprovincialis. The sequence continues at coordinate 1,943,387 of NC_134838.1, read as the reverse complement.
CTCCCTTTGCAGGCGCTGCTTGAATATATATTTATTAAGTGAATAGATCATTCGGTACATTAATTCTGCATGTTCTTCACTTACCCATAAAGCTATTACCTTCAGGCGACAAATACACAGCGCATTCAATAAACGTAATAAGCAATTTAGTCAACAACAGTTGACATATACAGTGACTGCAACGACAATAAATTGTAGTGGCAATATTGAAAACAACACGTTAAATAATTTCATGCGTCCGAAGCGCTTTTCTTGATTTACCTTCATCAGGAACGCTTAAAACCCAAACATCTTAAAATCCAAGGATGTATAATTACCGAAACCGTTAAAAAACTATATGACAAATATACCTAAAATAAATAGTAAAATACATTTGAAGTTAACTTTGCCTAAGGGAGTTTAAACATTAGTTTCTTAATAATTTCAAAATTTACAAACTGACAGTTTTGTTAAGGTTTGTTAAATCATGTCAGTACTGAAGTTCTGACAAAATATGTGCTACGATCACGAATCATTAGAAAATATTATTAGTACACCTAAACATTGTAGGTTTGTTAACAATTTCATGAATAAAAGCAACAGTAGTATACATCTGTTTTAATATTCATAAAACGATTAAGCCAGAACCAATACAGGTAATAGATTTAAACACATAAACTAAAAGAAGAAAACAGAAACACGGAACTGTAACAACAACAAACGCCAACAATCATAGAAACGGTCTATTTGATAAAAACTGGTATATTCTTAATTTGGAACAGACAATTTTAAGAAAAACATTGTGGGTTAAACCTGCGTTTATGACTTATAGCCAAACTAACCGCTTAATTGGCAATGTTAAAGATACCGCTTAGTTGACAACACTTCTTGACAGGAATATAGTACAAATCAAACGAGAGAATGATAGATGAATAATATAATAAAATATTTCAACATGTTAACCGTAAAATATCAACACACACCCCCGTGAATCTACTACAGCAGGGCCAAGGAAACCACAAACAAAATTAAATTAAGCAACAAAAATGACGTTTGTTTATTTTCATTAACCATGGTAATCTATCGTTTTTAGCAACGTTATATTAATTAAAATGTCAATTAATATCAATTTTTTGCAAATTTTCGTATATTTTTCAAATATTCATATGATATATATTTGATTTAGATTAAAAAACAATTCATTGTTAACAGAATAAGTGAGATCCAACAATATTGTTAAATCTCAGAGGATTTTTTATCAATCTAAGCTAATTGTACACAAGGGAACGAGAGTCTTAAACTAGTTCTTGATTAAAGCATTAATTCTCAGAAATTATTTCCACGGTCAGTACACTGGCCTTTTAGAAACGTAATTAAATCGTACTCTTTTTATTGCAATGACTGTGTCACAGACAAGATTATGATGGATCTAATCAGACGGGTAATTACTATAATATTATGTATTGTTAGTACTACAATGTTACGAAAATACCAACCATGACCTTCAGGGTATCTTGATATAAGTACATTATAATTCATTTTTCTTCCACTTAAGTTGATAAAAGTGCTCATACTCAAATTTAATTTTTTTTTTCTGAAATATCTCTTTATTTGCTAAGAACTTCAAGATAAAATTGAGAATGGAAATGGCGAAAAATTGCTATCAGAACACATTCGAACAGGAGTGGTAAAAGTAGAAATGAGTACAGACGACTGTGGCTATTGAAGGTCAATGTAACTATATATACCATTTAAAAGTCAGTATGAGTTAATGGTAAATTGGTATATTAAAAATGTATTGATGTGACATGTTACTTAGCATGAAAATCAAAATTAACAGAGACAAATGAATTGATGAGTAAATTAATGGAACAGTCATACCTTTAACTTTTTATAACAATGTTGCAAGAAGAAATGGTATTCATATAAATGAAAAATCTCTATGTTCGATTTATCATTGTGAGATGATGATTTGTTTGTCATGTTTGTACTTGTATGGTTTAATACTGTCAAGTACAATTTAAGAGCTTTGATAATCAAATTAAAGAGAACCTTGAACACTATTACATTACTTTCATCTTTAAGTTTTATAGATTTTGACATTTGAAAGGAACATTTGTGTCCTACTTCTGTTCCACTGAATCAATTGTTCTATCTTTGAAGGTCAAAGTCCAACATCTAAGACAATCATACAAGAGAAGAATGTATCATATTGGACAATTCATTTCTAAATTATTATCTTCATATCTATAAAGACAACGTAATTTGCCCATTTACTAATTCAGTATGACACTTTCCTTGTTTTATTCCAATAACAAATAGCCATAGCTACCCATTACTTCCAAATATATATTGTGTAAACGTTGTTTTTTTAAGAATCAATTTCGATATATGTCTTTGAGACTAGTCAATTGTCTGGAAGCTAGCTTTTTTCCATTTCAGCCATTAGTAAAACTTAGCTATTGGTGTCTGCTCTTTAATTGAATTTATTGTTTTAGTTTTTATGTCCAGTGGGTTTAACATAGCCTTTCTTAAGAAACCTCCAATAAGTCTGGTTCCAATGATATTGCTTTTTTTTTAACAAAGACTTCATATACATTTAACGAAATTATACAATGAAATGAAACAGAATTTTCAAATTATCTGAAAAAAAATTATATGTGATATAGAAACACCACCAAAACAGCAACAACACCCACGGATCTGAAAAACAAGCATTAAAACACTAACGTAAGTCTACATTGCAACCACTCTACCTTTTCAACCTGACTTTTACGTCATTTGATCCCTGGTTGAAAGTTGATCCATTGCAAACATACCACATATTCTTTTTTTTTTTTTTTTTTAGTTAACAGTGAACCTGGTTGATTCTTGTTAGTCTCATTAGTGTTTTGTTTAATATATACAAACAGTTTCTATATACGCTTGACACGAGTAACTGAAATACATTTCATCTGTTACGATCGAGAGAAAATGTTAGGATATCAAAACTTTGTAATGGTTACGGAACGTAGACCACAAATAAACTTATAATTGCTTAAATCTTCTTCATTTGAACTTTAGTCGATCGTTGTCTCATTGACAATCACACCACATCTCATTATTCGTGTAATGAGGGAAATATCCAGACTGGTTACACTCTGCCTGAAACTTGTACAATCAGAACTTGCATACTAAATGGAGGTGGAAGTTACCAAGAGGAAATTCAAAATTCTTAAGTTAAAATGAGACTGGAAAAAAAATAATGAAAAAACAAATAAAACTCGTAAAGGTCGGCTATAACTCTGTACAAAAAAACGTATGATTTGATATATATTTTAAGTTAAACTGGACCCTTTTCTATCATTAAAATGGCTTTACACTCTAGCTAGATATTTTTGTGTTGTTGAGCTGTGCTAATTTACTTATACACTGCATTATTCCTATTTATAACAAATTTATTCTGTAAACAAAAAGTATCTGTGATTGTTAAATGAAGCCAGCTTATGTCGTCTCTTATTTCAGTCTGTCCATTTTAATTAAAGTATTCTAACTTCCAGGTTATTGCTGTTTGGTCGCCTGTCTAGTTAAACATTCATTCAGCGCAATTTACATCAGTTTAAATAAAGTTATATATATGGTTGACTACGCGCTTTAGAAAGATCTTTCCGTTTTGAAATTATTTCACCTTTAAAAGTCTAAATAAGTGAAACATATATTGTTTTTGATATCATATATGTCAACAAATTAGCCATTAGACTGTCTGAAATCAGTTCCTCAAATATTTCATAAAACAAATGGTTATGGCTTTCAGTAAAATAAAATATTTATATGGTTTTCAAATGACATATAAATGAGGTGATACATTTTGATCAGTTTAGATTAAAACCAAAATTTGATATATCATCGAAAGGCCAAATAAATTGCTCTTTTGACATTCAACACCTCACTTTGATCAAGTCCAATATAAGCAATAGGCTCATTCAAATTGGTATTTCATTCATATCAGTTTATTTGTAGCTTTCTATACGATATCTTTCTTCAAACCATAAATTTGCTACGGTTGTTTTAAATTTTAGATAGTAATGTCAGGGCTTTTTGTGGTAGTTTTCTTCAGTTTTGTTTAATCAATGGAATATAAAAATATCGATATTGCAGTATTTAAAACTATGGATATCTATGTGACAGAATTCAAAGCTATAAAATTTCGTTTTTTAACAACCTTTGTCTAGTGAATATCTAACAGAGGTTATCAGATATTTTATATTTTTTTTTTTTTTATTTTCAGATTTTAGCAGCCTAACCAAGGAGATAGCATAGAATCATATTCAAAACAGTGTGGCTGTGACCATTGATTGACGACCTAAATTATCCCATTGACTGGAACAGATTATGTGAACGTGTGTCTGTAACGACCACTGTTCACTATGTACTTGTTAAAGACACTTAAACTGTGGGGTCACTAAAGGTTCTCAACACCTAAATAAAGTAATTCGAAAAATTAATCAGAAATAACACGATGTTTTGATTTATATCAATGATATAAATCAAAACATAAAGGTTCCTCCTGATTAGTTTTTCGATTTATTTTATTATTATATAATAAGTTAGTAGTGACCAGTGGTCGCTACAGACAAACGTTCACATAATCTGTCCCAGTTAATGGGATAATTTAGGTCGTCAATCAATGGCTACAGCCACACTGTTTTGAATATGATTCTACTATATTTTGTCTTTAATTTCATATTAGATGCAACATTTCACCATTACGCTACAAATATTAAAAATGATATTGACAGAATAAGCAACTTAACCTGAGCATCTGTTTATATATTGAATCTGGTAAACAAAGGACTTTTGTTTTTTATCATTAAACACCGAGAGCTGCACATTAAAATTTTGTTTATCTATAGCAGCATTAGTTAGGCTCGATTATTAACCTCATTGTCTTATGTCATTATCTATTAAAAAAAATCAAAATCATTTTTGTTATTCAGCAAAGTAGATAACATAGATAAGGATAGATTTACAGGATTACAAACTAAATAATTGTAGCAAACAAAGCATGTGGGTGCTATCAACATATACAACTGTTTTAGTCGTAAAAAATCAGGTTTGTGCAAAGTTTACTTAACAGGTGAAACAGGCCTTGTGTTAAATCTTCCCCACTGTATTTAGAACAATTATTCTTCACTTCGTTGTTATGAACACTAGTTTCAAAAAAGAAATAAGTGGCGAGATTTGAAAACATGATTAGGCTACTCTTTTTTATTGTTTATACAAACATATTGAAGCATTGTTTGTGTACCATTTAGTGAATAGATGTATATAAAAAGATTACTACTTAATTGGTTTTTTTGATAAAAATAAAAGTGTACATATAATTTTGAGAGATATGCTTTTGAAGAAGGATAGAATCCTCAATGCTCCTCAACTTTGTACTTGTTTGGATTTATAAATATATATTTTGACATGAACGTCACTGGTGAGTCTTATGGAGAAGAAACGCGCGTCTGGTGTACCAAATTATAATCCTTGTACCTTTGGTAACGATAGACAATAATAGTTCTTCATATATATGTTTTTTTCACAATAGTTTTGCTGTAAGATTATTGCAATATAAAAGACTTTATTTTTATTCAAACGATATTACAGACGAACAAAAAGATTGGTTGATGAAATTACACCAGTGCTTAATAGTTACGGATCTCTGGGCATGCCTTGAAGTCAATTTTTCAATTATTGATAGTGGACATACCGTCACACGATGTTTTCCTTAAAACAATTAACGTAAACATTGTTTATGTTGTATAGATTGAACCACTTAACTGGTTCGCCAGAAGTTATCTATGTGTGGGAATGTTATACAAGCATTGAACACGTCTGACCCGGAATCACACTTTGAAATTACATCAAAACCATTATATTCCATTATATAAAAGATACTTTCATTTTCGAAAAAAAAACATTTATTATCTCGTGTTAAAGTTTTGGCTAGAGGCTTTAAGCGAGTTATTAAATTAAACAACCTGTCTTGGCTGTCAGCAATAGTAGGGGTTTTTTGGAGGTTTTTTGGTAGTAATCATTGAAAAAAGATCTGTAACCTTACCGATGGACCTACATATTTAAACAAAGATAATTTAAAGCATACGTCTTAATTTTGTTGTTTTCCAATTGATTTTATCATTGGTGTTTTTCGTGACAAACTGTCAAAACATGGGCCAGTTCATTATGGTATACTTTTACAATCGCATTCTAACTGTCTACTTTTTCATTTCTTAGCGTCATACTTTCTCTCATTTAGTGTTTACTATTATAAAATTATATTTCTACAAAGAAATACATATTTTGCTATATTCGAAATTTCAAAAGCAAACCTTATTACAAATTACGACCAAAAAAATAACAACAACTGAAGGTTCTACTTCAATTTCAAACTGATAACCTTGCAAATAAAATTATTCAATGAATCAAAAATTATGTTGGAATTGTATCTTATGTCAGGGCTTTATAATCAATTTCATCGTATAAGTAAAGATGGGATTATATTTTTGTAGATAATACCTGAATGAAAACATTCTTTTTACATTTTTTGATCATCTACTTGGTGTAATCATATATGTCCTGAGAATGTTTTTCAAACCCTCGTCCCGCAATATATATGATATAGACACTGCTGCATAGTTACAATACTTCATATTTTGAATATTATAAGTGCTAATGTGATTACATCATTACCATGATTAGACATATTTCGATAACCATGAAGACAGTATTTGCAACATTGTAATTTCATTTTTGTTCTCTTATTAATTCAAATATCGGTGACATGCAAATTTTCCAGCCAAGTAGGTACTTCCGATGGACTTATTGGTTTCTTATGTTTTCTATTGTATCCGTCTTTTATGTGTTTACAGCTCAATATTTTATTTCTCTCATGGTTTTACTTAATTATATCATAACAGATTTCGCAATATCCTAACAAATTGTAGATTTTGATACAGATTCTCTGCGCTTGAGATGTTTATGGTTTCTGTGTTTGGTGCCTGGTTATCTATATTTGTATAATATTGCATATGTCTTATTTTTAAACTTGCAGGGATAAGAAATAATTAAGAAAAAAGACAAAAGATATCAAAATGACATTTAGATTTAAAGGATAAAAATAAACTTCCAGGTTATCTAATATAACCAATAAGCAAATGATGAGGTTTTCAATTAAATTTCTCTTTAATTTTTTTCCCCCATAACACTTACATTTTTGTTTATAGTTGTAATATGTCCTTGTATTTCGTGTATAAAACGTGTAAGTAAGCATCATCAAACGTAACATTTGTTGCAAATAAAACATGTTAACCTGTACAACTTTGTTTCAGATGTAACATTATCAGGTGTGTGCATATTTGACTTTACTGGTGTAAGTACGACCTTTGTTACAATCTGCCTAATTGTATTTTGGTCAATAAATGTCAATTTGTTGTAAAAAATATAGGTTGGAAAAGGGAATATAGTCCCACTATGTGAAAAAAAAAAAAATTTAAAAGGTGAATTGGAAACAGGATGTTTACGAGATGTTTTATTATGTTTTAAATGAAATATAAATGATACAAGCATATTTTAATATTTTTTAGTACTATTTAGTAAATAGTTGTGTTCATAAACATTAAGACTGACTGTATCGGTTTGAACATTTACTTACTTGTACGTGTACTTTGAACCGATGTGCTTTTGATGGAGGATTTTTTTTTCTCAAAAAGTTCATCGGAAGGTACCAAGACCTTGTTGATAAATATTCCGTATCAACTTCTCAAATAATACACGATGGTCTTGATGTATAGATTCTGCGTACTGATGTTGTTTATCATCTTAACAACGTGTTTTATAATTCTTTCATATGTCTTTGTTCTATTATTAATATTACTTTTACTGTTGAATGGTTTTATGTGATATTCGTTTGACGTGGCACGGTACTTATACATCTCGTCAATGTGTTTGTATTGGCTTTCGTTTTTTTGGTGGTTTGTTTTGTATATGCGACTTTTTGTATTTCTCTTGTTCTTGTAACGTGACTCTGTACTTTCAAAGATCCCGTCAGTATGATATTGTTCTATTATATGTCATTATGATATATTTCTATTATGAATTACTATATACGTTGAACCACAAACGTCAAAATTATTCAATCGCGTAGTGGAATTCACTATTTGTGGATTCTTCTAAATTCTATATATAACTTTTGGACTAGTTTAAATCTCGGTCTATTTCTGAAATTTATTCTTACATACTTTTGATTTTTCAACCCTGTATGCTAACATTGCCTATGTAAAATTTTAAAATCGTTTGTATGCACATTGAACGACAAATTTATGTGACGTATAAAATTTTCTGACGGCAGACACTCAAATCAATGAATGTGTTCGTAGATAGTAGTTGTTTTTGTGTTCTGTTAAATTGTTCCTTTTAAAATTGTTATACGATGATGACTGATGTACCAATATTTTGACTATTTTATTTATTGTGTCTGTTTATTTAACGCATCAATGTAAATATAACGGAATTTCATGAGAAATGCATGTCATTAAAGTGAGAGGGTTAGCGCTATAGAACCAGGTTTAATCCATCATTTTCTACATTTGAAAATGCCTGTACCAAGTCAGGAATATGACAGTTCTTGTCCATTCGTTTTTGATACGTTTTGTTATTTGATTTTGCCATGTGATTATGGACTTTCCGAATTGATTTTCCTCTAATTCAGTATGTTTGTGATTTTACTTTTTTCTATCAATAGAATCTTCCTAATTCAACAAAAACACATCTTGGTATGGCTCTATGAAGTTAAGTCTTGCATCAATCATCTGTCTTTACCATTTTCAAAATTTAATAGCTTCAAAGCTAATATAAAAAACAAATTAATTCATATTTTATAGACTTGGGGAACACTGATTTGTAAAGCATTCAGATGGTAAACATAGAACTTAAGTTACATTAAAATCAGTTTTTGGAAGAAAAAAATATCTTTCCATTAAAGGGAATTTTGAACAGAGACGAAGCTTAACAAATCTCGGAATTTCATCACATCACTTAAGAATAAAGTCCGGGAGGTATTAGGGTACTCTCATAATTTACAGAACTTGTACTTGTTGTAACTCTGGAGATGTGAAGGATAAATATCCTTTTCTACTCCAATGTGTTAAATTCAGTGATGACCGCAATCATCTATTTCAAGAGATAACTAAAAGTTGCCCCAACTTTTTAACTCTCAACGCAAGTGATAAACTGATATGGCTTATGCACAAAGAAGATCAGTCTATTCTCACTGCTGCATGTAATTTTTTTCGAAAAATTGTTAACTATGTGGCTTTCTTGTCTGCTTAAGACACAAGGAGAACTGTGTAAATACCACAGCTCCTTGAGTACCGCCCATTGGTGTCTGTTGCAGTAGGGAAACCTACACTATTCCCAGTACCTCTTACTGCAGTTTATTTTATTTGCTGTGAATATACATAAACGTTTTACATTTGTACTTGTTTTTCTGCATCAGATACAAAAAGGATTGTCAGAGCTTTTAAGATCACAATCCTAGAGCATCGTCCCTTGGTGTCTGTTGCCGGTAAACAATCATTTATATTTCCAGCAAAATATTATAAAATCAAGTGAGAAAAAAAGTAAATAGATATATAATAAAAGTTTGCCACATCTCTGGAGTAGCAACTCCTAAATACGTTTTCATTTAACAAATAATACCTGTATCAATTTATTTCAATAGTTTTTTTTCACAATGTTATGTAAAATACTATCACTTATGTATGTTATGTATATGCCCCCCTTGGGACCTAATTGGAAAATATAATTTGTCTTATTTTATATTTATGTTATCTATACAGATGATTGCAATATAAACGATATCACAGACTAACAAGAAGGTAGGTGAATGGAATTACATCAGTGATTTGCAGTTTAGTTAAGGGTCTCCGGACATGCTTACCAAGTTAATATTGCAATTATTGATATAGTTCCTACCATTACGCGATGTTGTCCTTTGAAAAAAAACATTAATAGTTATGAAAGGTACCAGGAGCATAATTAATTACACCAGACGCGCGTTTCGTCTACAAGAGACTCATCAGTGACGCTCAGATCTAAATAGTTGTAAAGCCAAACAAGTACAAAGTTGAAGAGCATTGAGGACCCAAAATTCCAAAATGTTGTACCAAATACGGCTAAGGTAATCTATTCATGGGATAAGAAAATCCTTAGTTTTTCAAAAAATTCAAGGTTTTGTAACAGAAAATTTATAAAAATAATCAAATAATTTTTGTTCATGTCAACACCGAAGTGCTGACTACTGGCCTGGTGATACCCTCGGGGACGAAACGTCTACCAGCAGTGGCATCGACCCAGTGGTGTAAATAGTTATCAAAGGTACCAGGATTATAATTTGTTACGCCAGACGCGCGTTTCGTCTACAAGAGACTCATCAGTGACGCTCAGATCTTAATAGTTGTAAAGCCAAACAAGTACAAAGTTGAAGAGCATTGAGGACCCAAAATTCCAAAATGTTGTGCCAAATACGGCTAAGGTAATCTATTCCTGGGATAAGAAAATCCTTAGTTTTTCAAAAAATTCAAGGTTTTGTAACAGAAAATTTATAAAAATGATCAAATAATTGATATTCATGTCAACACCGAAGTGCTGACTACTGGGCTGGTGATACCCTCGGGGTATGAAATAGTTATTGTGTTAGTGATTGAACAACTTTTATGATTTCGCCAGAAGTTATCTATGTGTGGGAATGTTAGATAAGCAATGATTACGTCTGTTTTAAAATAGGACTATGAAATTCATCAGACTATCATAATCATTTTTTTCAAAGATACTTTAATTTTCGAATTACATTTATTATCTCATGTCAATGTTTTGGCTGGACGTTTTCAGCGAGTTATTAATTTAAAAACCTATTAAGCAGAAGTTGTATTGGCTGTCAGCAACAGTATTGTGTTTTGATTTTTTTTTTATAGTCGCAATAATTGAAAAAAATCTTCAGGATGAACGCTGGATTTTAGCTTCATATAGATATATGAAAACAAAATGATTTAAACCATATTTTATAATTACTTTGTTTTTAACTTAGTGCGGCTTATAATTACTCTTATACTACTACTATGCATGGATCTTTCCTTTTTCAATATGTTCATATCAAGATTTAATAATCAAAATTGATTAACACTGGCGTTAAATGTTATCATAAATATCTATAAGCAGATTTCAATGTCACCTACAGCACTTTATAATCAGATTTCAATGACACCTTCAGGACTTTGTAAACATATTTTAATGTCCCCTTCAGGACTTTGTAAACATATTTTAATGTCCCCTTCAGGACTTTGTAAACAGATTTTAATGTCACCTTCAGGACTTTGTAAACAGATTTTAATGTCACCTTCAGGACTTTGTAAACAGATCTGTATATCACCTTCAGGACTTTTTAAATAGATTTTAATGTCACCTTCAGGACTTTGTAAACAGATTTTAATGTCACCTTCAGGACTTTGTAAACAGATCTTTATATCACCTTCAGGACTTTGTTAACGGATTTCAATGTCACCTTCAGGACTATGTAAACAGATTTCAATGTCACCTTCAGGACTTTTTAAATAGATTTTAATGTCACCTTCAGGACTTTGTAAACAGATTTCAATGCCACCTTCAGGACTTTGTAAACAGATTTTAATGTCACCTTCAGGACTTTGTAAATAGATTTTAATGTCACCTTCAGGACTTTGATAAAACGCACAAAGTATTTCATGTCCTCATTTTTAATAAGAGAACATAGCAAATCTTACAAATTTCGGATTTTTCATTTAGTTTTTGATTTTGGCTTTGTAAACCTATTTATAAAGGATGTAATTACATTGTTGTAGATTTGTGATAGTCTTATAACCTATTACATCGTTCTTTAGGAGTACAGTGATTTTACTGTACTGGTTTTATCGTTGCATTTTCTTTTGCATACCATCCATAACATAAAAATAAGAAGATGGGGTATAATTGTCAATGACACAACTCTCAACAAGAGACCTGTTGAAGTATAAATCCAGTAATTGCTATTCAAACGGTCACAATTGATGTAGACAGTGTCTTATGTCATATCATAATGATTTGTTGAGTTTTATTTTGTGGTTTGCAGATTGTCAGATGTTTTATTAATTTAGAAAATTGAAAAGTCTAGAGATAATTGAAAGCTTGGCATATTGTATCGATACATATCTGTTATAAGATACTGCATTTTGCTCTTTTTTCTGCTCCGTGTATATTTTTATCGTTAGGCTTCTGACTGATTGATATATACCCAAAATCCCTTTTCAATATTATCTGTTATATCAATTTGTAACAGTTCCTGGACGACTAAAAGCTTGACATTGTATATGTTCTATTGTTGAAGGCTGTAAGTATACCTCTAAAAGTATTTTTGTTTTGTTTTCGTTTTTTTTTTTTTTTTTTTTTTTGCTGTTTCATGGTCAAGCCTGTTTTTAGAACTCTAGAAAACTCTTGTGTTTTGGAGTCTTGTGGTCGATGTTTCATTGATACATACCCAACGCCTGAGTGTTGCCAAATATGATATGCTTCAATTACGACGCTTTTGGTTTTCCGAAGCTAAATTACTCATTTTGTTTTGGTTTTTCATATTTTGGAAATCAAACCAACAATTTTGCTTATCTTTTTGCACGAATCGCTGTGAAAAATCAAATTATCGTTTTAGACCAAGTACTACCAATTTACAGCGTAGTAATAAGATTTATGTGCAGAGCTGATTTTTTTAAAAAGATTATTTTACATTGTTATATATGTTTAACTGTCAAAATAACTGTCAACATTGCAATAAGTGTTCATGAAATCACGTTTTGGGCTGTGTTAAGTAATTTTATGGAAATTTAAATTAAAATTCACTGTTTGAACATTATTACGAAACAGTTATATTGCATAAAAACCTTCACACTCGTGTATCAGGACAATACAGTTAAGGAGCTATGTTTATATGTCAAATTGGAGAATGAATAGAAAAAGAAAACTATAATACTGTTTTTATAATTCGATTATACTAACACTCGAGCGACATTCAAATATTTTCTACTTAAACGTGAAAAATGGCACTACTTCTCTGCACTATTTCTCGCCTACGATTATAGCGACCACGTGATCATTGTACACTGATATAGACAATTGTCTGTATCTCGAATTAATAATGTAGATAAATATGAGTCAAGTAATTAATTCTGAATTGTTTAAGTAACATTATCTTCCTTTGTAATGGTTCTGACATATGAAAATTATTTTATAATATCTGTCTCTTCGAAATAACATAAAAAAATGTTGTGCACAATTTAAAATAACCCACTATGCGGTACATAGCACATATTGATATTACTAGTTGCATTTCGTATATGGGATTTTACAAATCCAGTTTTTGAGTGTTTTTCAGGATTATATATTAACTTCCAAAATGTGAAAAACTATTTTATCAATAAACAGTATGATGTCAATAAAAAGAAATAAGTTCTGTATTATTTTCCTGTCAGTCCTACCTACAGTGAAGATATATTTATAATCCCAAAATGTTCTAAAAGGTACTTTCTTTCGATCAATACATCCATCATATATTTAGTTCGTAACTCGTATATGTTTATATTTCCGAAAGGAAATAATTGTCTAAACACAGGTTTACTGCAAACCGATGATTTTGTATTCGTAGTTTTCAAAGAAAGACGAAAGACAACTAAGGGATATTCATAATAATAAATCGAAAACAAACTGATAATGCAATGACTTACAACGATCAAATGACAATCAACGGTATACAAAATAAAACAGTAAATTAGAGACTTAATCACATGGTTAGAACTTTTTGTAGTACATAAACTCCTAAAAATATCTTGTTTGTACTCTGTCAACTGACAACTAAAAAAGAATAAAGACTGAGATAAATCTCAAAGATATGTTAACATCTGTGACACATTCTCATCGTTACTGTTTATTCTATCGCACTGGGACCGGATAAGTCTTAGAACAATGACAGCTAGTAAATGAATGTTTAGGCACTTGGTACTAGAATGAACTATAATATCCATTCTTAACGTCATTTTCAAATTTGTCTTTCAAATAGTCCAATTGACAATAGTCATGTAATAGTACATAGTAAATTGAATCTACGAAATAATCGGAAAATGAAGTGATTAGAACAATAAAGGTATCAGTAGTATTCCGATGTTCAAAACTCATAAATCAATAGAAAAAAACAAATCCGGGTCACAAACCAAAACCGAGGGAAGCGCATCAAATATACGAGGAGAATGACGACACAACATTAAAATGTAACATACACAGAAACGAACTAAGCATTAGATTATATCCGATGAGAATAACAAATATAACATCAAAACTAAATACATGAATTTGGGATAGAAAAGTACCATGACACGTCTTATTATAATGTGAATTCACACTCAAATATGAAAAATTGTCGTTTAAGACTAAAAGTCTCGACAATTAATTGTGTTGGTCATTAAATGAAACCACTTAATTAACAATAAGTTTGGTTCACATAATTATCATATTAAGAAAAGTTATTACACATTTATTGATATTTAGGTTACATAGGTATTTAGGTAATGCAACGTTAAATACTAGTGTGTAAGAGGCTTAGCGATATGAGACCAGATTTAATCCGCCATTTTCTACATTGAAAATGCCTGTACCGAATCAGGAATATGACATTTCTTGTCCATTCGTTTTTTATGTGTTTTGTCATTTGATTTTGCAATCTGATTCGGAGCTTTCCGATTTGATTTTCCTCTGAGTTTAGTGTTTTTCTGATTTTACTTTTTTATGACTTTGTGTGTTTCTTTGGTTCTTATAACGTGACTATGTACTTTAAAAGATCATGTCAGTATGTTATTGTTCTATATGTCCTTATGATATATTTCTATTATGAATTAGAAAATACGTTGAACCACAAACGTCAAATCATTCAATCGAGTAGTAAAATGAAATATTTGTGGATTCTTATAAATTCTACAGAGCTTTTGGACTATTATAAATCTCGGTCTATTTCTGAAACTAATTCTTACATACTTTGGATTGTTTAACCCTATATACTTACATTATCAGTTTAAAATTTTAGAGTTGTTTTGTATAAACATTGAACGACAAAAATATGTGACGTATAAATTTTCTGACGTCAGACTAGAAGTAATGAATTTGTTTGTAGATAGATGTTTCTGTGTTCTGTTAAATTGTTCCTTTTAAAATTGTTACACGTTGATGACTACTGTACCCATATTTTGACTATTTTATTTATTGTGTCTGTTAAGTTCACGCATCATTGTAAATATAACGGAATTTGATGAGACTTTCAACAAAGTGAGAGGTTAAGCGCTATAAAACCAGGTTTAATTTACCATTTTCTACATTTGAAAATGCCTGTACCAAGTCAGGAATATGACAGTTCTTGTCCATTCGTTTTTTAAGGTGTTTTGTCATTTGCTATGTGATTAGTGACTTTTCGATTTGATTTTCCTCTGAGTTCAGTATTTTTGTGATTTTACTTTTTTGTTCATCCGTATAAAATATGGATATGATATGATTGCAAACGAGAAAATTAATAATAATGACAAATTCAGATTTGACCAAATAAGGTTGACATTATTAGTCATCGTAAAATTCATCTGATCATTCTCAAGGATAAATAACGTGGATAATATTGAGGTCATACTGCTGTAAGATATGGTCATTGTATAAAAAAGACTTTAACTTAATCGGTAAAGATATATCTGAATGTTTCTTTCGTATTTCAACGACGGCTGTAGATATACATTTTCCTTAAAGGCTTAAATATAAACCAAATGTTTGTTAATTATTGGTACGAACTGAATTCCCTTGAAATGTCGTAACATCGGATGTAAATGGACATTGTTGATTGGAATTTGTTCTTTGTCCGTAATGTACTTGTTTTACATTGATAATCTTATTTATTGTTGTAATCACAAGTACCCAGGAATTTGCATTTTTATCTGTTTGGATAAGGAGAAATAATGGGAAAGCATGATCTGTATCTGACAACGTCACAATCAATTCTTAAGTCCACTGCAATTTACATAATCATTTATTATGACTTATACAGCCAGTGCAATATGCTTAGTGGAGCTTGTATAGAATAACTTCATATTTTAACATATGATAGCATATCAGGTGTTGCTAGAAAACCCATCCTGAAGCCAAAAAAAGTTTTCGTTACAAGAGAAAAACATCATAGATAACAGGAAAAAAATAAGACATTAAATGTCATCATACAAAATTCAAATATAAATACATGTTTTAAAAACATGTCAAGCTTTTAACCAATTGGACAATTTCACCCTTGATTCGACATCCGATAGACAAATACTTTGGTAGAAATCATACAATTTAAACATATCTATACAAATCGTGCACCTTTATAAAAAAAAACAATTATAAAGATTAGACCTTTGTTTTTCCCCTTTGAATGGTTTTACACTAGTACTTTTGGGGCCCTTTATGGCTTATTGTTCGGTGTGAACCAATTCTTCGTGTTGAAGGCCGTCGTTGACCTACAATAGTTTACTTTTATAAATTGTAATTTGGATGAGGTGTCTCATTGGCACTCACACTACATCATCCCATATTTACCTTTTGAAAATTTTAACAACATGAAACAACAGAACTATGAATATATATTTCTAAATTCTACAATGTAATTTATTTAAGGTTCATTTGGATGTGGATATATGACAATACCTAACAAAGCTATATGTTTAACTTTGGTCCACTTTTGTTTTGTTTTTTGTCTTTTATTATTTGTGTAAAAACGGAACATGTTCCGTTTATCTTTTATATCAATTCAGAATTTTATTACGTCAGAATGTATTGACCTTGCTTTATTCTGATTGAACTTAAAATATTACATACGAATGTTCAATGATGTTCGAATTAACATGCAAATATAGGATATAAACAAAACAGTAATATTTATATAAAAAGGAAGATGTGGTATAATTGCCAAAAAGAGACAACTCGCCACAAGTGACCAAATGACACAGAAGTCAACACTATATGGTGCCATAATATATATGTATAGGTGTAATACCACCAAATCATGGTACGTCACATCCGAAAAGTAGGTCGAAAAAAATATTTCCTTGAATTTGACAGTTGTAGGTAATTAATCCTACATTTTATTGCAGTAAAACCATTTCTGTGTCATAAACATATGTCTTGGGTATTTCAAAACACCATTATTTTTTATTTTGGGTTTTCTATAGAAAATTTTGTAATCTTGAGGTTACATGTTGACTAAACCTTGTACACAGGTAAAATAAAGGGAGAAATTTGATTGTTTAACTTCCAATGATGGTTATTTTCTTATATGCAATGAAATGTTATGTGAATTTTTTTCTATAGAACTGGACAGGATAAAACTTTACTCATGCCAAGTATTTCTTTATTTGAAACAAGGATAAATTCTGCACATTTTTTTTTGAAAAGTGCAAATAAAACAAAGACTAATAGGGGAAAATCAATGGTGGTATTACACCTATATATAAAAGAAGATGTAATATGATTGCCAATAAGACAAATCTCCACAAGAGACTAAATGACACAAAAGTTAACAAAATAATAATTTACTAAAGGTCACCATACGACATTCAAAAATGAGTGAACCCAATGTAATGCTTGTTCACTGACATTTAACAATAATATTCAAACTCCTACGATACAAAATTTCTATCTTTTTTTTATCCATTTGAATATATAACAGATTGAAATAAGAAATTAGTCATAATATCCATATTTGAGTAATGATAAAGAATTTCAAGATGATTTATTTTACTAAAATTACCTTGTTATGAAATTGCCAATGACTGAGTTAGATTCTTTGACAATTAAATCAAAATCAAAGAAAGAAGCAGTGTAAAGGAAAACAAGATGTGTCGACTTATGGCAACAGTTAATTACTGATGGTTATATCTCAAATACGACTGAGGCTATCATTGCCTGGTTGTAGAAAATAATACTTTTTTTTTTAAATTATTCACCTTTTTGAAGGCTGATTATTTACAGAAATGTAACGTATCGGTAAAAAAAGTGGTTGCTTACGTTATTCAATCACAGCTCCTTTTCCAGCGTCACATTTCTTCACGGTATATATACAGGGCTAAGTTATGTGCAAATAATTAAGCCGTATATTTACCCTTGCTACGACATGTGGTTTCTTTGCGAACGGTTATAAGTATTAAATGATTGTTTGATATTTATTAATTTATCAATCATCGTATGAAAAGTATATCTTTGACTTTGTGGTCGAATAAAACTCATAACGACAATATTTGCAAAACTTAATTAGATTTGAGGATTGTTCAAAAATGTATATACCAATAATAAATAAGTTGTTTATTAAATAAATTACTTTTACTGTTGTTTGCCTTGAGAAGGCATCTCAGCTGAACTGATGAATTAGTTTATATATTAAAAAGTAAAATCACAAAAATACTGCGCTCCAAGGAAAGTCCCTAATCAAATGGCATAATCAAATGATAAAACACATTAAACAAATGGACAACAATTGTGATATTCCTAACTTGGTACAGTAATTTCCATTGTATAAAAATATTGACACAGAAAACCAAAGTAAGTAGTTTTTAAGGCTTTTTGATTTCTTTAGTTTTAAATAACTATGTGCAAGTCGATAACCACAGATATTTACCATTTATTTTATAAATATTATGGCGAAACGTCCTCAAGACAAGGAACAAATTAACACAGAAACACAATTAAAAACCATACAAGTGTATGCGTGATAGAATTTTTCAGAAAGACAATTGTTATTCAACGGACATATGCTGGTTGGACTCAGTTACCTTTAAAACAAAGTTCAGGATTTAGCATTTAAAGGAATCATTATCTTTGAAAGAATTTATGTCTGAAGTCTATACACGAAACAACTTGTTAGTCATACACTAACATAATCAGTTAAAACTTGGTTAACAAACATAGGCAAGTAAATTAATTACAAGAAAAACAAATTTTATTTAGAAACTAAATAAGAAATCGAAAATAGCTTAAATTAAAAATAATAATATCTTGAACTAGACGATTTCAATGCCCTTGTCCAACATATAGAAGCAACATCTGCCTCCAACTCAAGAGTTGTCCTTTGTTGTTATGCATGATGAATTCAATAACTTAGATAAAGGCGACATTAGTTTACCGATGCTCATATTTTGGAAATCGAATAGAAATAGAAAATTCAGGAAGCAAATAGAAACTGTGGGAATCGCATGAACTATAAAAGAATCTAGATTTGGATATTTCAACTAGGCAAGATCATGCAAAATTAATGTACCAAATGATCTATTTACTTATAGAATATACAAGCATTGCGACAATTAGTACACTTAAAGTGAAGTTGTGTGCTTACTAGGTGATTACTGTGCAATTATTAAATACCAATATAATATTGAAAATGCGAGGGGGGAGGAAAACAAAAACTAATTTTCAATAAAAAGGTCACGCAGACGGCATAGAATCAATAAAATATCAATAGAACTAATCAGAATAGCCATAAACCAAATTGGAGATTACTGTGCAATTCTTCAATACAAAATAGGAGGGGAGGAAAACACTTAATTTCAATGAAAAGGTCACGCAGCCGGCAAAAAACTAATAAAATATCAATAGAACTAATTAGAAAGCCATAAATCAATTGCACATTTTATAGTACAGCCAACAAAAATATGACGGAATTGTTAAGCCTCATTAACTCGTCTAAAACCTCTTCAAGAAGTCGTTCAATGAGTTCCCAATAATCTCAAATGGCTACTTATGATTGACTCCACCTGGGAATCCTGTATTTTCAATTTTATAATGACAACTACTAAGAAACCCTGGAATACAGAAAAAAAGATAAAAAGACTTTAGATAGTTTACAAAAAAAACAACATATTTTTTAATTTAAATTATCTGATTTTTTCACTTAAAACGTCAATAAGACGCTTTCATACCGATCCTAACGGAAGGTCGAATGATACAAGAGGGAAGTCGAACTCCTTTATCGAAAATAAACTGATAACGCCTAGGTTAAAAAAAAACAAACAGACAAATAGTTGTACACAAGACAAAACATTGAAAACTAAAGACTAAGCAGCACGAACCCCACCGAAAACTCGGAGTGATCTCAGGTGCTCTGGAAAGGGTAAGCAGATCCTGCTCCACATGTGGCATCCGTCCTGTTGCTCATATTAATAATAACCCGATAAGTAGTCTAATTTTGTAGGTCACATTCATGATTCAAATTACGGCATAAAAAACATATCAGATATCATCTGTGAAACAGTTATTTGTTAACGTCAACCAACTCATGATGGCGTCTGTAAAATTTTCGAAGGGATGACTTCAACTTCCACATTTGGAACTCTTGGTTTAAGAGATTCCTTGTGAGCAGCAACCTTCTATCAAGGAAATCATGATAGGAAATACAAACCCGGTAATATCGTAATAACTGGCAGATATATACTCCGTATGCAGGCGCTGCTTGAATATATATTATCAAGTGAATAGATCATTCGGTACATTAATTCTGCATGTTCTTGACTTACTCATAAAGCTATTACTATAAGGCGACAAATACACAGCACATTAAATAAACGTAATAAACAATTTAGTCAACAACAGTTGACATATACAGTGACTGCAATGACGATAAATTGTAATGACAATATTGAAAACAACACGTTAAATAATTGCATGCGTCCGAAGCGCTTTTCTGGATTTACCTTCATCAGGAACGCTCCAAAGCCAAATATTTTAAAATCCAAGGATGTATAAATACCGCAACCTTTAAAAAGCTATATGACAAAAATACCTAAAAAAAATAGTGATCCCTGGTTGAAAGTTGTTCAACTGCAACATACCACATACTCTTATGTGTTAAGTTATTGGTCAACATGGCTGATCCTTGTTAGTCTCATTAAAGTTTAGTTCACTACATGTGAGAAAAAAAATCTGTACGCTTGCCACAAGTAACTGGAATACATTTCTTCTGGGGGTTTTTTAACAACATAATTAAATATTTGATTTCAAATATTTGATTGTTACAATATCCTGCGGGAGTCTAGCTCCTCTTGATGTTCCCTGTTACATTCAACTAAATATTCAGGTAGTAATTAGTTGCAAGATACATATTACACGTACATTTTTACTTCAAATATATATTAAACAATATCACTTAAGGGGGTAGACCTTGGTTCAGGGAGATAACTCTGTAAATCAGTTATGCGTTTGTAAAAGTCAAGTTCATTAATGTATTTTAAGCATTTACCTGAAACAGATTGAAAATAATCTATGTAACCTAGAAGCTTAGAATAGATTTTTGAAAATGGTTGACACAAACGTACTGATGATTTTAAGAGGTATTTCCCTTAACCTAGGTCTACCTCCTTAATATGACTATTCATATGATTTCTAATAGATGATAATAGTTATCAAAGGTGCCAGGATTATAGTTTAGTACGCCAGACGCGCGTTTCCTCTACATAAGACTCATCAGTGACGCTCATATCAAAACATTTATAAAGCCAAACATGTACAAAATTTAAGAGCAATGAGGATCCTAAATTCTAAAAAGTTGTGCCAAATACGGCTAAGGTAATCTATACCTGGGATAAGAACAACCTAAGTTTTTCGAAAAATTCAAAGTTTTGTAAACAGGAAATTTATCAAAATTACCACATTATTGATATTCATGTCAACACCGAAATGTTGACTACTGGGCTGATGATACCCTCGGGGACGAAACGTCCACCAGCAGTGGCATCGACCCAGTGGTGAAAATAGTTATCAAAGGTACCAGGATTATATTTAGAACGCCAGATGCGCGTTTCGTCTACATAAGACTTACCACTGACGCTCATACCAAAATATTTATAAAGCCAAACAAGTACAAATTTTGAGAGCAATGAGGATCCAAAATTCCAGAAAGTTGTGCCAAATACGGCTAAGGTAATATATACCTGGAGTAAGAAAATCCTTAGTTTTTTGAAAAATTCAAAGTTTTGTAAACAGGAAATTTAAAAATGACCACATTATTGTTATTCAGGTCAACTCATAAAACATTTATTTTTAATTTTTAATTGTCAAACATACTCTTCTATTGAACTAATTTAGAAAAATTGAGAAAACATTGACATGTTTTGTCTTTTAATCAGATATGTAATAAGCATTGAAAAACCAACAAATGTTAAAAAAATAGTTTAAGTCAAAATATTCTTCGTCCGAAGTTTTTTTATCCAAATACTAAGTGTCTTAGCTTTATCTTAAAAAAGTTATTTTTATTGTTCTTAAAAACTTCATTCATTTTATTAAAAAACAGTTTTAAATACGGACATATTATAAAGAAGTGAGCATAATCTTCTTCTTGTGTAAGAATAGCAAAACTACTTTGAAATGGTTTAGTAGCGTAGACAACAAATAGACTTATAATTTTTGCGCCTGTCCCAAATCAGGAGCCTCTGGCGTTTGTTAGTCTTGCATTATTTTAATTCTAGTTTCTTGTGTACAATTCAAAAATTAGTATGGCGTTCATTATCACTGAACTAGTATATATTTGTTTATGGGCCAGCTGAAGGACACCTCCGGTGCGGGAATTTCTCACTACATTTAAGACCTGTTGGTGACCTACTGCTGTTGTTTTTTTTTCTGTGGTCGAGTTGTTGTCTCTTTAACACATTGCCCATTTCCATTCTCAATTTTATTATAATTGCTTGAATCCACTTCAATTAACTTAATCGATCGTTGTCTCATTGTAGCCGAGTGACATTAACCATAAAATTCTATTTTTAATGCACTCATCTAACATACAGCTAAATCTTATATGTTGTCTGATGCTAAATCTTATATGTTGTCTAATGATTAGTCCGTTGCTTTGGTGTTACATTTAATGTTGTGTCGTTGTTCTCCTCTAATATTTAATGCGTTTCCCTCAGTTTTAGTTTGCTACCCCGATTTTGTTTTTTGTAAATAGATTTGTGAGTTTTGAACAGCGGTAAACTACTGTTGCCTTTATTTATATCATTGGAAAGCACAACATCTGTACTATCGTTTTTGCCCGGTCGTCAAAAATTCGTACGGTGCAATTTCCGTCAAATGACAACGAAAGGTCATAGACAGACAACTTCTTATTTTAAAAGATGTCAGCATTTTTGCATATTTTGTCTTCTGAATAATACTATTTTTTGTGGACATAGGGAAATCTAGTAGAACAGATATCAATAGTAACTTATCACAAGCACTTTGGAAAATTAATGTCGGATTTTTAATAAATAGTGACGTTTCCAGAAATGCCATTGAAAATGACCAAAAAAAAATCATTATGACAAATTGCATATTAATTATGAACTTTTATGTAAAATGTTTGTTTTGCAAATTTTAATTTTTTCATTTTAACATTTTAAATAAATGACCTTTTTTCGTCAATCTTGTTTTTATAGATATAGCAAAACAAGCTCAAACTCTGGCTGATATGTGTATATATCAATATGTTTATGGTATCTGTCTATCTGTCTTAAAATACATTAGTTATATATAAATTAGTATCAAGGACGAAATTACTGCGGAAGGATCCACTCAGCATCAATTACCTTTTGTGAAAATAAGCAACTTCTTACAAAACAAAGCAGTTTTGCTATTGATGTTAACTTAAAATTATTTTTTACAAGTAATGTTGCTCAATAGAATAAAAAGGAAGAAATTTAAATGCATTTGAGCCTTTTTATTTGAAATTTAATTAGCAATGATTTTGCATTAAATTTAAATGTAGATGTGCCACATAATATTAAGAGATATTTAGAAAAGAAAAGCATGATTTTAGTAGCTCATCTATTAAGCAGTGGACACTGGCATATTAACCCAGAGATAGTACATGCATATTGAGTATAAATATGGTTAAAATGAAGTTATCTTATTCTAAAAGATTTAGACATTGGTGAGAAATGATAATGGTGGTTGAATTTATCCCTTGGCAATTGATATCTAATAGTTCGTTCCTATGTACAGTATGTTGCATTGTCGTTTGTTTCTTTTGAAGACTTCAGTGTTTCTTTTGTTTGGTTTTAATCCTTTTATTGTTGATGTGTTTCCCTTGAATTTAGTTTGTTACCCGGATTCGCTTTTTTTTTAAATCGAGTTATGACTTGAACAGCGATATACTACTGTTGCCTTTATCTATCAAGTTTTTTAATTGGTTTTATGTCATATAAAATTCAATTATATTTGTGGATATTCATTAGGTATTGAGCCCTCTTTTGTTGACTGTCCCTCTGGTATCTTTCTTTCCTCTTTTGTTGATCTGAAAGCGACTTTTGGTGATTTTCTCACTTTATTTGTATATTTTTCCTTTCGGGTTTCTAATGTTGCAAAAATCACACGACAATGATAAGTGATATATGAGTTCATGAATAAAAACGTAGAAAATGTTATGTATAAGTGTTAAAACATGGATTAAAACAATCTGACTAGAATTCAAATCTATCACGACTCGCCTGCTCATTCATCGTAATGGAATATAGAGATCTACATTGTTTGATTTGGGTTAACTTTATGAGAAAGCTAGCAGGTATGGTCTTGTGACTTTTAAGAGATTGCTATTTCTAACATTATTTAAATATGTCTTTTATGAAACAAATCCCTTCACGTATAACCTCCATATATGCACTTTGAACTTCCTTAATTCTACCAAGCAATGTCGGAGGAATATTGCTCATTATATTGTTTAGACTAACATATGGATATGTGAATGGAAAGAAACACGTAGGAACAAGATAATTTTTAGATTTCCGCTATATCATTTAAAGATAGAAATAGAGGGAGATAGAACAACGAGGTTTATGACAACTGTTTTCCAATCGTTTGATGTGCTTCATGTTTCGGTTTTTTCATTAGAAACGAGACTTTCCGTTTAGCATTTGCACTTGGAGTTCGGTTATTTGTGTTGTTTTACTTTTTTTTAATATTTTGCATCAATTTCGTTTTTAGATTTGTTGTTTTTTTTACTCAGTTCAAAACCTATTGTTTTCTTAAACAATAGTTAAAAAAAACAAATGACAGCATGACAAAGTCGAAAAATTAGGACAAACAAAACTTCTTAAAATACTCTACCGAAATTTGCGAACACTACATAAACATGTATGGTGATAACGGTTGCTCAGGAAGGGTATTAAATCTTAATTAATTTGAATTATTAAGTTTCAGTCATATTAAATAAATCAACTTATAAAGTATATAATAATGGTATAATATTAAAAGGAATTCGCCGGATTTGATATTGAAAAGCGGATGGTACAAATAGTTTCTATTCGAACATTGAATGAAAATTAACTTCGATTCAAGTCTTTCAACACCGTAAACCTTTTTTACCAAATACACCTTTTTTGTTCATTAAAGTTCCTCCATTACTTTTTTTAAAATATGGTTGATCATTATCTGCCGATATTGTCAATATCATCTAGCCAAAACAAGCAAAACGGTCCACATTTGCAGATGGTGTACTTTACGGAAACTACACATATAAATATTCAAACTTCAGAAAATATAAAGATTTTTTTGCAATTTTATAATTTTTGATTTTTTTAAAAAATGCAATTTTCTGTGAATAAAGCTCAATCAACACTTAGTTTGCATTTGATTTGGAATTCATAAGGTCCAGATAATTTTTAGAAAAAGAAACCCATACAAATAACAAAAAATGGCATTTTGTTTAATTCTGTTAAAAATCTAGGAATGTTCAGTTTTAACCTTTGATCTTGTTTTTACGAAAATTGCACCATACGAATTATTGACGACCTGGCAAAACAGAAAGTACAGGTAATTAGCTTTCGAATGATATATGATATAGCCGTATGTTAGGTGGGTGCATTAATGCGTTAACTAGGCGTCTTTTTGTTAAATATCACTCGTCTATTGGCAATCATACCGCATCTCATTATTCGTGTAATGAGAAAAAAAAAACTGTACCAGTTAAACTCTGCCTTGAAATTTGTACAATCACATAATTTATTTACTAAAAATGTGAATGCATATACTTTATCAAGACGGAAGTTACCAAGAGGAGAATATAATATATAATTTTAGTTAACCTGGACTCTTTTCTATTATTTAAATGGTTTAACACTCCAGCTGGATCCTTTTTTTTTGTGCTGTTCCGCGGTGCTTTAATTTACTTATACTCTGCATTATTCCTATCTATTAAAATTTATTATGTAGACAAAACGTAAAATGAAGTCAGCTTATGTCGTCTTTTATTTCAGTCTGTCCATTTTCATTAGAGTATTGTCACTTCCAGTCATTGCTGTTTGGTCGCCTGTCTAGTTTAATATAGTTATCAAAGGTATCAGAATTATAATTTAGTACGCCAGACGCGCGTTTCGTCTTCATAAGACTCATCAGTGACGCTCATATAAAATAATATTTATAAAGCCAAACAAGTACAAAGTTGAAGAGCATTGAGGACCCTAAATTCCAAAAAAGTTGTGCCAAATACGGCTAAGGTAATCTATGCCTGGGATAAGAAAATCCTTAGTCTTTCGAAAAATTCAAAGTTTTGTAACAGGAAATTTATTAAAATGGCCACATTATTGAAGAAGAGGGACGAAAGATACTAAAGGGACAGTCAAACTCATAAATCTAAAACAAACTGACAACGCCATGGCTAAAAATGAAAAAGACAAACAAACAAAAGCACACACGACACAACATAGAAAACTAAAGAATAAACAACACGAACCCCACCAAAAAACTAGGGGTGATCTCAGGTGCTCCGGAAGGGTAAGCAGATCCTGCTCCACATGCGGCACCCGTCGTCTTACTTATGTGATAACAAATCCGGAAAATAGTCTAATTCGGTAGGTCACATTCATGAAAGGGAAGGGGATTGTAGTTACGACGTAAGGAACATATCCGATATCATTTGTGAAACGCTTATTCCATAACGGTCAACCAACTCGTGATGGCGTCCGTAAAATTTACGAAGGGATGATTTCAACTTCACCATTTGGAATTCTTGGTTTAATAGCTTCCTTGTGAGCAGCAACCCTATCAAGTATCAAGAAAATCAAGATAGGAAATGAAAGCGTTATTGATATTCATGTGAACACCGAAGTGTTGACTACTGGGCTGGTGATACCCTCGGGGAGGAAACGTCCACCAGCAGTTGAACATTCATTCAGCATAATTTACATCAATTTAAATAAAGTGATATATATGGTTGACAACGCGCTATAGAAAGATCTTTCCTTTTTGAAATTATTTAACATTTAAAAGTCAAAATAGGTGAAACATAAATTGTTTTTGATATCATATATGTCAACCACTCAGCCATTAGACTGTCTGAGTTTAATTCCTGAAATATTTCATAAAAGGAATTGTTATGCCTTTGAGTAAAATAAAATACTAATGTGGTTATTCAAATTACATATGAATGGGATGATTCATTTTAATCACTTTAGATTAAAAACAAAATTTGATATATCACTGAAAGGCCAAATAAATTGCAGTTTTGACATTCAACACCTCACGTTGATGAAGTCCAATATAGGTTCATTCAAAATAATATTTCATTCATATCAGTATATGTGTAGATATCTATACGGAACCATCAATTCGGTACGGCTGTTTTTCTTTTCAAATCTATATAGTAACGTCAGTATATTTAAACAAAAAAAAGAAGATTGCCAATGAAACAACTCTCCACAAGAGACCTAAATGACACAGAAATTAATGGCGTTATGTCACCGTATGGACTTCAACAATGAGCAAAGTCCATACCGCATAGTCAGCTATAAAAGGTTCCGAAATGACAATGTAAAACAATTAAAACGAGAAAACTAACGGCCTTATTTATATAACAAAATGAATCAGGGCTTTTTGTGTTTTTTTTTTTTTTTTTTTGTATAATTTATCAAATATGAAAATATCGATGCGACAGCAGTTATAATTATGAATATCTATATGACAGAATTTAAAGCTATAATTTTTGTTTTTTAATTACCCATGTCTAATGAATCTCTAACAGATGGTATTAGATTTTGATGGGTTTTTTTTATTTTTAGATTATAGCAGCCTAACCAAGGCGATAGCATACTCTATTTTGACTTTAATTTTTTTATCATTAGATGCAAAATTTCATCACTGCGCTAAAAACATTAAACATGATATTGACAGATAAATATAAATTGTTACATTGATACAAGTGAATTATCGGATTTATCCAATCAAGATAGTTAAATTATCAATTTTAAAGTCCGAGCCTCGTTGATATCATACCACATTTTTTTTTTATCCTGCTAACGGCCAACTATTGTACAAATAATGGGTACACAGATAAGTTTTTGCAATGTTTACAACATGTACAAATAAATTCTTCTGTTAGTGTTGCCCGCTTCCAAAAGGATCAAGCAGTAATATGGATATTTTTGTGGGCAACAGTATATTTTGGGGTTCTCACGGTCCCCGTTTCTTTTCAATTTATTTGTATTCAGAGGCGATGAATTATATTCAATCAATTAACGCTCAAGTACTTGTCGGAAACATTCAGGATAAAAACAATATCTGCACATGTATTTATACTTTGCTCCGAAACGGTGGAAAAGTTTAACCATCCTTGCTTTTTGTCTGTTTTTTAAATAGTATAAATAAATTTTATATTTACCAACAATGTACATGATGTGCATGTGTATTGTATATATTTCATGTATTTATGTTACTGAATTTTATTGTATAATGATGTGTATAAATATTAGCTAACTTCAATTTATTTTTAATGCATATTAACGAAATATTTCTTAAATAATAATGCCGTTCCCGTTTCCCAATTTTTTCAGTTCCACCTGTTTTGCTGTCAGGACATCTTTGACTTTTGAAAACTCGGCACTTTTACTAATTTGGTAGCCATAGTTATGGTGCATCAAATATCTGTCAAAACTGCAGAGCATACCTTTTAGGGATGCTAGTTCATATTGGTTTCCATCATCTTTCCGTACGGATATGAGGAATTGACCTAAAATTGGGTTTAACTCATGGGGTGGGATTGAATATATTTCTTCTTGTTTCCAATTTTTGTAGTCTTTCTAGCGGTATTCTTATTTTCCTGGTCTAGTACAAATGTGTCGATACTGTCTTCAGGAATGGTCACAAAATGTCTTTTTTTTTTTTTTTTTTTTGAAAGACAGGTTAGGGAGGGTCAAATCTCTGTTAGATTCATGTATAGGTTCAGCTAAATACATAAAATATTATCCCTGAACTCATCAGCGTGGCAAGGGTCTATGGCTTGAACCAGAGATGATAATTTCTGTTTAATTTTAGATTTTGTTATTATTTCTGGTTCAATGTTTTGAACACTGTCTTCTAAAATATCAAAACGATATCTGGCCTCTGTGACATCTTTCCCAGAATCAAGTTTAATATCCCAAAGTGGGAAATCAAAATTTATAGTTTTTCTTAAAATTATCCCTTTTATCCCACCTACAAGCTTTACTCTAGCCCCGATATGCGGGTCATGTCTAATTTCTGAAGCCATATTTGTTATTATTGTTGAACCAGACGATTTCGCGAGTTTGTTTATATGTTGCTATGTTGTTATTTATAAATTCCGAGAAATCCGAACGGAAAAGTAATCCCAGCGGGTTGTGACCTTTAGCTTAACCAATCATCTGCTGAGATCACCGGCAACCACACGTTGATTAATTTTTTTTTATAGAATGGGTGCAGAAAGGTATAAGTTCACGGAGAATTAGAGAAACAGCTTAACCTGAGCACCTGTCGTCTATATATCGATTCAGGTAAAAAGAAAAGTGCTTTTGATTTTTAACATTAAACATCCAGAGTTTCATATTAAAATTCTATAAGAGCATTAGATAAAGGCAACAGTAGTATACCACTGTTCAAAAGTCATAAATAGATTAACAGAAAACAAATCCGGGATACATACTAAAACCGATTGAACACATCAAATATAAGAGGAAAAAAACGAAACAACAGAAACACTGAACTGTAACATAACACACGCGACAATGCATCACATATAGAAGCGAATTTAGTTCGGCCAGATTATTGTCTTATATCTATCTATTTTTCAAATTTTAAAATGTTAGTGGGAAAAGGTAGATAAGTATATATGTACAGGATTACAAATTTACATTTATATACACAACCGTGCTTTATTGTATTTTATTGCTTTGTTTCATATTCAGAATTGACTACTGGTCAGCAAAGATTACTTCATCTGTCAATGTAAGGATCTAAAAAAAAAGAAAATTATACCGTCACGTGCAATTTGCAAAGAATATGGTTCATGATTGTCCTAGTCATTTTTTAATATGCTTTTGTCATTAGTAAATGGTATGTTGATGGCAAATCATTGAAGTTGTCATCATTTATCAGTTGTCTATTTAATATATCATGTACTAGATCTACGAAAGTATCATATACTGACGGACTTTCGAAACGCAACACTAGATTATTCTTTGTAATTCTCATTTTCAAATATTCGTTTTTTTTGTAAACAAACTTATGAACAGAAAGTTCTTTCTTTACTTGAATATTCAAAAAAAAATGCCAGGTCAAAAGTTGAATTGATTACGTCATTTTCAACGTTCACATATTGTGCTATACACTAAAACCATGGAGTTGATTTCACAAAACAACTTACGACTAAGATGGATCGTAAGTCATGAACAACTCACTATACTTAAGATCAATCTTAGTCGTAAGTTCTTTTGTGAAATCGACTCCTGGTTTTTCCCTTACCAATGAAGCAATGACTGCCTGTAACAAACGCTAAAATGATTATCAGAAAGGCCAACCAATTCTGTTCGGCACATTTTGGGTTCTGGTTTTTCTTTTTTTTTTTTTTTTTTTCACTTTCTGATTTTACCGTTGTTCCACCCATTACAATGGGGTTTGGCAATTATGCGGTTGAAACTTTAAGGCTTTAAATGTTTTTTCTGCAGTCAATTCGTTGGCAGTTCAGGTAATGGGAAACATCTATGGCATAAATCTGAGCAAAATGGCATTATTTGATTAGCATTTGACGTTGCGGCCGTAGATCTGTCTCACAAATGAATTTTTGTAATCAAATGCTTTTGACGTTGTATTGTCAGTAAATGTTGATCTGGTCATTGATGGTCTTCAACAAATCCCTTCTACAGGTATCATTGTCAAAAGGACAATTAGACGAGTTTCTGACGTTAAATTGTCTAGTTGCAGCACGTTAACGTTTCCCTGTTTTGCATGTGACATGCAAACTTTTCCAGACAATATTTTATTTCTCTTGGTTTTATTAGGAAATAACAAAACTGATTTCGCTATTTCCTGAAAAATGATATAGAATCATGAGATTTTATGATTTCTGTTGACAGTTATATTTGTACAACAATGAATATTTTATCTCTTAAAAATTGCAGGGATATGAACTTATTCCGAAAAAGGCAAAAGTATATCAAACGGACATTCAAATTCACAAGTAAAAACTAAACAGACAATTTATCTAAAATAACCATTATGCAATTGATTGGGTTTCCAATACAATTTCTATCTTATTTTCATTTGAATATACCATACAACTTACATGTACATAATTAAACCATCATAGGTCAAAGTACGCTTCAACTCGGAACCTCGGCTCACACCAAACAACAAGCTATAAAAGGCCACATAATCACTAGTACAAAACCATTCAAACAGGAACATAAATGGTATAATCTACTTAAAAAACGAAAAACGAGAAACACTTATGAGCCAACTCAACAAACGATAACCACTGAACATCAGGTTCCTGACTAAGAACAGGTGAATACAAATGCAACGGGTTTCAAAGTTTTATCGAGGGCAAACCGCTACCAAACCTGAAACAAAAATGTAACCTCACAACATAGAAAGGCATAAAGTATGAGATATCAATTGAAATTGCTTCTCGCAATAAACCTCATTAAAAATGAATAAACATGGGGGTTAGTTGTTAACCAATATCAAAAAGACAACCACAATCTTTAACAAAACTTGTTGAAGGCCGTACGGTGACCTATAGTTGTTAATGTCTGTGTCATTTTGGTCTTTTGTGGATAGTTGTCTGATTGACAATCATACCACATCTTCTTTTTTATATTTGTTTTGTTTTTGTTTTTAATAGCAATCATTGAAAAAAGATCTTAAGCCTGACCGTAAGACTTGTACTACATATAAACATTTAAACAAAAATGATTTAAAAAAATATAGGAAGAAGTGGTGTGAGTGCCAATGAGACAACTCTCCATCCAAAAAACAATAAATAAACACAAAGCATTATAGGTTAATGTACGGCCTTTGACACGAAGCCTTGACTCACACCGAACAACAAGCTATAAAGGGCCCAAAAATTACTAGCTAAAACCATTCAAACAGAAAAACCAACGGTCTAATCTATATAAAAAACGAGAAACGAGAAACACGTATAAAATATATAAACAAAAGATAACTACTGTACTTCAGATTCCTGACTTAGGACAGGTGCAAACATTTGCAGCGGGATTTAACGTTTTAATGGTACCAAACCTTATCCATTTTTCTGAAGCAATAGCATAACATCACAACATAGAAAAACACACGATAAAGCATATTTCTTAATTTATTTGTTTTTCAATTGATTTTATCATTGGTGTTTTTCTTAATAAGCTATCAAAACATAGCACAGCTCATTATGGTATACATTTACAATCGCATTCTTACAGTCTGTTTGTACATTTCTCACTGTCATACTTTCTCTCATTAAGTGTGGATAATGTTTACTCTTGTAATGTATAATAGATTAAGTAAATGTAATCTACAACTCTCAATTGTACACTCTTCTACGGAAATTTTGCAATTTCAGTGATCAAGATTAAAAAGGTAAAAGCTCAAATTTAAGAACAAAAATAAATCCAGCTTCATAATTGTGTTCATAAAAAGTAAAATCACGAAAATACTAAACTCCGAGGAAAATTTAAAGCAGTTCAGCTATTGTCTTTCTCAATGTGTTTGCATGGATCTTTCCTTTTTTAAAATGTTCATATTAAGATTAAATCATCAAAATTGATTAAACCTTGCACTAAATGTTATGACAAATATATAAAAGAAGATTTTAATGTCACATGCAGGAATATAATGAACCGCACACTGTATTTAATGTTCTTATTTTTAATAAGATAACATAACAAAGCTTACAATTTTTTGAATTTTCATTTAATTTTGTATTTTGGCTTTGTAAATTTAGTTATAAAGGAAACAGACGAACCAGAACTGGACACTTTGTCTGAATGGATCAAAGCTACTCGATCATGCTTTAGAGGCGCATATAAAAAATACGATGTAATATGAGTACATGAGTTACTAATTCTTTCAAGAATCCAGATGTTGTGGATGCTTTATCCTCTTTGCATGTGTGCACATTTCACTTTAGTCGTATAAGCACGGGCTTTGTTAAAATCTTTGTAAAAGAGGGACGAAAGATACAAGAGGGACAGTCAAACTCATAAATCGAAAACCAACTGACAACGCCATGGCTACAAATGAAAAGGACAAACAGACAAACAATAGTACACATGACACAAAATAGAAAACTAAATGATAAACAACACGAACCCCACCAAAAACTAGAGGTGATCTCAGGTGCTCCGGAAGGGTAAGTAATTGTATTTATATCAACTAATTGGCGTCTTTGGTTTAAAAAAGGTAATAAAGTCATACACTTTAAAACAAGATGGTTAAGAGATGTTTCTATTATGTTTTAAAATGAAATGTAAATGATACAAACATGTTGTAATATTCTCGAAGTTTTCTTTAGGAAATAGGTATGATTATAAAGATTAATACTGACTGAATTGTGTATGACATTCACATTCTTGTACTTGTAATTTAAAGCGATGTGCTTCTGAAAAAGGATAGTTAATAGGGGTTTCCCTTATATATATACTATAAAAATAATTGCAATATAAAAGATGTAAATTTTTCTTAAAACGATATCACAGATGAACAAGAAGGTAGGTTGATGAAATTACATCAGTGCTATTCAGTTAATAGTCTCCAGGCATGCTTACCAAGTTAATATTGCAATTATTAATATAGGATATACAGACACACGATGATGTCCTTTAAAAATAAACGTTAAAATTGTTATTGTGTTAAAGTTTAAACCACTTTTCTTGTTTCGCCAAAAGTTATCTACGTGTGGAAATGAAATGTTAGATAAGCGTAAACATGTATTATCTCTTGACAACGTGTTGGGTGGAGGTTTTCGACGAGTTTAAACACCCTGTTAACGAGGCATTATCTTGAGTCTCAGCAACAGTATTTTTGTTTTCTCTCAATAGATTTATGACTTTCGAACAACAGTTTCTACTACTGTTGCCTTTATTTGTTTACTTTTCCTTACTTAGCGCGGCAATCATTTACTCTTATATTTCTACAAGTATATAGTGTATAATAGGTTGAATAAATAAACAGTACACATCTGTATTGTACGTTCTTCTATAGACATTTTGTTATCTCATTGAATACGACAGAGAAAGGAACCCTGAATAAAATATGGCCTGTGAGGTGACAAAAAAAATAAAAGTGAAATAAGTTTAATCATTTATAGCTAAAACATATCTATGTATATTGTTATTTTATAATATAGTAAAAAAACATAGTTTTGTGACGTCATTAATGTGACGTAATACTCGGAATCGAACCGGAACGCTCAAAATGTCCAAATTCTTGAAGAATTTCACGCTTCCTGGTTGAAATTCGCATTGGTCACAGGCCTCGACCAGATTAATTTTACTTTTCTTTTAATTGTTTGACATTTTGACTCAGTTTGCAACAATATGTAACGTGGTCGAGGCCTGTAGCCACATCGAAAATCTACTTTTGCTAACAATCAAATCCTGATTCAACGCCGCCATTTCCGAGGATTCTCTGACGAATTAACTCTACAAAGGACTTGTACACTATTGCCGTATATATAACCGTGATACATTGAAATAAATTCTATGATTATTTTTTTTTTAATTTATTCACCACAAACTAAAAAGAATAAAGCGGAATAGCAAGTCTTTGTTTTTTCTTTGTAAACCGCCGACATGGCAAGGTTTTAAACATGTATGCTCGGGTTGTCGACTATTCATTGCTCGCCAAGATATTTAACAGTCTTCAATTTAAATTCCTTCTGACCAATAAAGACATTCATTGCTTATGTTTTAAAATCATTTATTTTATATTTAATGTGTTTCCTTCAGTTTTAGTTTGTTACCCGATTTTGTTTTTTGTCCATAGATTTACGAGTTTTGAACAGCGGTATACTACTGTTGCCTTTATTTATGACTTTTAATCTAATCTATGCTATTGAAATATGTTTGTTTACGTGGTACCTGCAATTTATATTTTATGAATATCAATGCAGAGAACGAGTATACGGGCCACTTATACAAAATTTAAGTGAAGGACTTATGTGCAACTTAAAACTTTTAAATATTAGTAAGTTTCTGTCGATAAAGTTTTTAAAAAATAATACATATGGACGAGATTCAAGGAATATTTTGTTAAAATATTCTTGTGGTGAAATGATTAAAAAATTATTAGAACGTTAACGTTAGAAAACAATTTTAACGTTACGCGCAAATGGCTAAAAGTCATTGTACCATGGTCTTTTTCTGACACCCTGGAAAATTACACAAACATAGTTACAAGTCTAATGGTTATCATTTATGGACTACACTAGTGAGTGATCATCCTGCAGTAATTTCGTAAATTTCAGAGACAGGGCCGTTTTTAACCTTTCGTGTGAAGTAGTTCATCTGTGTCAATACAAAGGATAAGATCAAGGTATGAAGCAGTCCTTCTAGTATCAGTAGTAGCCCTGGTGTCAGGTTAACATGGGAATATGAGATGCAAGTACTGACTAAATCATTGGTTATTCAGTGATACCTGAAAGTAAAATTAAAGCTAGGTTTTTTTTTTTTATTTTGTCTTTCAAAAGTTACTTGTGGTCCATCATTAGTTCACATTGGATTATCGATTGTTTGTTGACATATAAATCCTCCAAACTTAATAAATATATTTCGTTTAAATAGTCCAGTATTTGGTAAAATTATGTACAGTGAAATTTACTGATGGAATCAGTATCGTTGTTCACAAAAAGAGTTATTATAGCCCAAAACAAGAAATGAAGCGATGTGCTTTGGAAGGAGGATAGGCAATCAACGGTTACCATTTCTATAGAAAAAGTTTTGTTTAATGAGTTGGTGTAGTCCATCTGTCAATTGAGCATGTGGAACAAGAGTGTAATGCGTAGAAAACTGTAGACTCCGTCTATATAAAGCTTGGATTTCATAAGATTTTGAAATATGGCTTTTTAAATAATATGTTATAAAAATATGAAAAGAAAAGTAGGGGTTAGTGGGCAATTTTTTTTAATGTTAATACATGGATAAAACCAGAGGATTCCGAAAATATGGCAAATATTCAAAAAGTAGAGGAGCAAACATCCTAAAACAGTGTATGTTGCCCTTTCAAATATATACGTGTTATCTTCATTGTTGGACTGCTGCCTCATTGACATACACCAAACATCCTTTTTTATTTTTATCTGTTAATTGATTTGTAACATCTTAGTCTATCAATGAACGACTTTACAGTACACGCAAAAGCAATACAGCTGATCACCAATTTAATTTTCTATCCGGTTTACTGTATATGTTATGTTTATAATGTTTTTTTTTTTTTTTTTAAGACTTGAAATACATTTATTGAAAATCACCTGATTACATTTTCCTTGTATAACTCAGGGAAGAATACACAAGGGGCCCTGTGTTTACAATGATCCAACGTCCAGGGATAAACGGTGGACTCTATCATAAAAAAAAAAAATCTATTTAATATTTTTTTCCATACATAAGTTATACATTCATATTAATTACACAGATTGAGTTTGCGTATAAAATGTTCACAATATTCTACAGTAAATAAAATACATTAATAAAAGTCCCCCAAAACACACTACAATCTACACAATAATTTACCTTTACTTATATAATTGGCATTTAATTTTTTGTACTTTTAACACCTGGATTACATTGTTATGTGTCGGTCAGTGGTTTTATAGGTCACATGCTCGACCTTGTAAATGCGTGTATTGTATATTTCTATCGTTGGATGTATTATGTTCTAAAAAGGAAAAGAAAGTAAGTACAAATTATTTCGTCACTTACTAATGTATAAGATTTATTATAAGTTTTATTTCAGCTGCAAAATTTTCTTTTTTGGATGATAATGATTTGTCCATAGATTCAATTAAACTTCCCAGTTCCCGTTTTGCATATGCTATCAATTGGCTGGAAGTAAAACTTTTAGACTGATATTTGATTATATTCCTACATTTCCAAATAATCCATTTAACTGTATTCATAATCGTATTAGTTATGACATTGTACTTTTTTTTGTAATCGTACATTCCTAGCATGATAAGTTCTTCGCTCAATGGAATATATACTGTGTTATTTAGTACATTATATGTTTTAAGCGCATCAAAAATGTGTTCCCAAACAACCATTATAATGTTGCAGTTGTGAAAAAGGTGTGTGAGAGTTTCGTTTTCTGTTTTACAAAAATGGCATTTGCCATTATTTGATTTGCCCATTCTAAATAGTTTTTGCTCCGTATAGATAATGTTATGAACAATTTTCCAGCTAATTTGATTTGCTTTCCTAGAGGACATACTTTTATTTAAATTTATCCAGATCTTTTTCCACGGTAATTCCGAATTATACTGAATATTCCATTTTATTTGACAGTTTGGAACTATATCTAAATTTAACGAATATTGGATTAATTTCAAAGATATCTCACTTGGGATTACTACTTTATTCTGTTTATCGTAAAATTCAAATGTATTTTTAATATAATAACCATTTTTGGGGGGTTCTGGATCAACGTGGACGTTTTTTAGTCTGTCCTTGAACAATTTAGGAATAGCTAATTTCAGCCTTGCCCATTCCGAGATCCAGTTTCTCTTATCTTTAAGAGTATTGTATATAAAGTTGTCGCTTTTGATGTTTTTCGTTTCTTCATCCCAAATATCTTTTATTGTATGAATTCCACTTTTTCCGAAGTTAGGGAAAAAAATAGGTTTTTTATTGTATTGAATTTTTATGTTTCCAAAAAGTTGTTGGTTTAGGATATCGTTTTTATTTATTGGACTTTGTATACTTAAAAATTTTGACCACGTTTTAATTAACTCAAGATAGTATTTTGGAAAATTTTCCATTTGCAATCCTCGTAAGTCCGAACACTTTGCTAAAAAATTATTACAATTATATTTGATATCAAACTTCTGTAGCCACCATTTGGCTATTGTGTTCCAGTTATCGGTTTTTGATCTTAAAATCTTTTGCATACTTTTGATTTGTTTGGATTTAATGAACGAGTCTATATTGATCATACCAATCCCCCCTTCTTCTAACGGTAAGCAACACACGTCCCTTTTAATTAAATTTACTTTCCCCTCCCATATAAAATTCCACATGACATTGTTTATTTCTTTTTTATATTTTTCAGGTATACCTCGCATTTCGATTTCGAACCCTATTTTAGAAATGATCAATGATTTTAATATTAAGACTCTGCCCTTCAATGTTAGGTCACGAGATTTCCAAACCTCAAGACACGCCTTAATCTTCTTTATTTTTTCTAACCATATAGCTTCTATATCAACACTATATCCATGCATGACTCCCAATGCTTTAATTGGTTCGCTAGACCACCTAATTTTTTTATATTTTGGTGTTTTATTTTTCCAACGACCCAAATATACCCCTACAGTCTTTTCATAATTTATCTTAGCACCCGATGCTTTCTCATATATTTCTAAAACCTTGAATGTTTCCTCTATTGATTCCTCTGTTCTATTAAAAAATTGTGTATCGTCTGCAAACATGTTAATCTTAACCTCTTTCTTTTCATTTTCTATGTCAGGGTGGGGTAAATTTATTCCTTGAATTTTCGGATTAGCCCTAATTGTGGCTGCCATCGGCTCTGCTTGTAAAATGTAAAGCATCGGCGATATTGGACAGCCCTGACGGATTGATCTAGAAATTGGGACGTATCTTGATTGAAAACCGTTAGTCATTAAACAAGTTTTAGCATTTTTTAGTAACATTTTAACCCATTCCCGAAAATTTTCCCCAAATTGAAATTTTTCTAAACATGCATCTAACCATTCCCATTCTGCATAGTCAAAAGCTTTTGTTTGATCAAGAAAAAGGATTGATCCTTCCTCGTCTTCCATATCTATAAAATCGAAAATATCTTGCAGCATTCTATTAGAATCAAAAATATTTCTGCCCTTAACAAACCCTTTTTGATCTGTTTCTATAATTGATGGTAGAACTATTTTCAAACGTTCAGCCAGAATTTTTGAGCAAATTTTATAGTCTACATTTAATAATGTTATAGGTCGCCAGTTTTTAATATCCTCCCTCTCCCCACTTTTATATAATAGGCTTATCATTCCAAGTCTCTGCGATTCGGAAAGTGTTTTATCAAAAAAGGTTTCTTTTAATATTTGCGTAAGCTCATCCTGTATCAAAAACCAATATTCCTGATAAAATTCTGCAGTTATGCCATCTTCCCCTGGTGATTTATCCCTTTTCATTAATTTAATTGCTTTGAAAATTTCATCTTTTGTAATTTCACTATCACATAACCGTTTTTCTGCTTCAGATAGAGTTTTACTTACATTATATAGTAATTTTTCCCCAGCCTCTCTATTACAACCCCCCGAGGTAAAAAGTTTCTCATAATATTTTAATTGCTCGCCTAAGATTTCATTAATATTATTTTTGTATGTGCCATTTTCGGCTTTTATTTTTGACCATAGTTTTTCTTTTCCTCGTTTTTGTTCTAATCTGAAAAAATAATTTGTGGATTTTTCACCTTTTTCATACCAATTTATTTTTGATCTTATGCGTGCTGCTTCTGCTTTTTGTTCGTAATATTTATATATATCTTTTTTTAGTTTTTCAACCTCATTCAGATTTTTTTGTGTTCCATCATTTTCTAACAGATTTTCTAATTTATCTTCCCAATTTTTAACTTCATTTTCATTTAATCTAAGTTTCTTTGAAACCGTTATTGTTATGTCCTTTATTTTAGTTTTTGTTAAATCCCAGAACTCCTTTTTATCTTTAAAATTATTTATGTTAAGTTTCCAAGATTTCCAAAATGTTTCAAAAGTATTTTTGAAAAGGTCGGTTTTAATTATACTATTGTTCATTTTCCAGTAACCCGGGCCTCTTTCTGGTTCGACGATGTTCATAGTAATTGTTACGCCGTCGTGATCGCTGAAGGGAAAATAAACAATTTTTGCATTGTTTACTCTACAATCGATATTCTCACTGGTGAATATATAATCTATTCTCGAGTATGATTGACCCCTTGAAAATGTATATTGTTTTTTGTTTGGATATCTGAGACGCCAAATGTCCGTCAATTCATTTTTTTCAATGAAATTTTTTAGTTCATAATTTCCCGCATCTTCACGTTTGGGCATATGTTTTCTATCTAATTTCCTATTTAGACAACAATTAAAATCTCCCATAACGTAATTCACAATATCATTTTCTTTATCTATTTTTAACTTATTAAAGAAATGTTTTCTTTCTATGCCATTATTAGGGGCGTAGACATTAAAAATTCTAATAGTTTCGTTTGAGTCTAATTTGAATTCAACTATTAATTTCCTTCCCTCTGCATCTTTATATTTTTCAGTAATGTTTATATCTAAATTTGGTTTCACTAAAATTGCTACCCCTTTGGAAACGGAAGTCCCGTTACACCAAAAACTTAAACCTCCCCATTCTTTTTTCCATTCATTTTCAACAAATTTTGTGCAATGAGTTTCTTGCAAACATATAAAATCAAAATTCTTTTTTTGACACCATTGAAATAATGCATTTCGTTTTGACTTATCTCCCATACCGTTTGCGTTTAATGAAACTAAACGAATAGACATACTTTATGGGGAAAATATATATTTATATTATTGTCTTCAAAATTCTGAATATTTAGTTTGCTATACAGTTCACCGATTTCATTTATGTTATACAACATAATAAAAGTCCAACCTATATTCAATATATTTACAATAAATGAATTTGCATGTACACTTGCAATGCATTTTTTTTTAGAGTTATCTCCCATACCATATATTTCATATATAATTATTATCTGCCTACTTATTTCACCAACAAATACACATATTTGTATCACTAACATAATACAGTTCAAAAATTTTCCAAAATATTTACAATAAATGCAAGATTTTGCATACACAATAATAGCATGTATTTTTTGTAAGTTTTTCATTATATGATAAAAATTTATAATAATATATTATATACATTTTACACAAAGTTCTCCATAAGCTCGTTTAAGGAATATGCCGGGATAATTTACTTAGAAACAGTTTCTTCCAAAGAAGAGTTTTGTCTTTTTGATTGCTGTTTCTCGCCTGATCCTGGTGTTGAAGCTGAACTTCGAGTTCTCTTTTTACCACATGGTGTTTGGTATTCGCCTAATCTGTCTATACTCATAAAGTTCTTGACAAGAGAAACAAGTTGTTTTGCTCCTTCTGGATTGATATGTACCCCGGATGGGTCATTTTTATCAAACAATGTTTTAATGGGATTGACACCCATGCCTGGTCGACAAAAATCATCCCAAAGATCGATAAAAGATAGCCTTTGGTCTTTTGAACATACCTTTTCCATATACAAATTAACAGAATGAGATGTTAAATTACATTTTGTTAAAGTTTGACCTTTGCCCTTTCTTGGCAGTATACTGAATATGCATATATCCGCATTTGGAAACTCTGCTTTAACTTTATTTATAGCATTTGTCATATTAACACAAATCATTTCTTTATCTGTCATGTTTCTTGTGACGTCGTTTGTACCCAAACAAAAGATGACCTTCGACACATAATTTTTATCAACACTTTTGTCCAGTGTGACTAAAAGTTTGTCAATGTCTTCTGCTGTACTACCAGAAACAGATGCATTGTGTATTCTGTTGTCAGATATCTTGAGACGGCAACAGTTTGATGCACCTAAAATGATTGTAATAGGGGGTAATGGTAAACAGTTGTCTTCGTTTTCAGGAACAGATTGTTCATAATCCGAGTGTTTGGTGGTATCGTTGTCAATGTAGACATTCAATTCCTCGATCTGATCTTGTTCCGTAGTTTCTCGTCCCTCCCTAATTTCATGAACATAGTCCCCGTATTCATTATCTTCGGTTATTTTCTCATTTTGCTCGTCTTTTCTAACGGTTTGTTTATTTCGATTGCAATTTCGTTTGATATGACCTTCTTGACCGCATTCGAAACATACGTTATCTGTGTGCGGACAGTCTCGAATAATATGGTCGTGGCTACTGCAACGAAAACAGTATCGCTGTCTTTCTTGTCTTTGTGGTTTCATATCACAACGGTATGAAGGGTGGTCCGTTCGACTACAGTATCGACATTGGGTTCTATTGTTGTCAGCGAAAAGTCGGATTTCAAATCTTCCGAGTTTGGTGATATTGGGGATGGTTGGGACACAATTTATCAGCTGAATATACCGCGTACCGGTTTCAATGTTAGTACCTCTTATAGTCCCCCTTTTAATTGAGTCTTGGACTACTTCACCGTATTGTCTCATAAATGTACAAATTGCAAGATCACCCAACTCGACAGGTGCATCCTTAATCGTAACATGTGTCACCTCTTTTTCAACATCAACAAATTTGTAATGATAGTTTTTAAGTTCGATACCCTTTATTAGTAATAATGTTTTCGATACCTGATCATCAACCGTAACAACACATTCTCTTTCAGTCAGTTGTATAGCTTTAACCTTTTCTCTATTTATATATTTTTCCAGTTCGTTTAGAATATCTGTATGTGTGATCCCCTTGATATACTTTGAACTAAAGTGTACTGACGTGTATCTTTGTATTTGTTGATTATTGTTGTGAACTGTGTCTAGTTGGCTCGCCATTTTGTAAACAAAAACGAAATGTGTTCACTTAGAAATCAGTTTTGACAGTTTGTTTACTTCATTTTCACTTACTCTTGGACGGAAAAGACCTCTGCAATGAATTTAGGTTATATATCCGACGAAAAGTACAACAAGCAGTAGGTTTAAAGATGTTTTTTTTTTTAAATTTTAACCGGAGCTTGCGAAAACACTACATGTCACATCAAGGGCAGATAACTCCTTTATAATGTTAAAGAAATACATAATTAGCTATATTCTAACTTTTAAAAGCACAAAATATAATTTAAATAA
Source organism: Mytilus galloprovincialis (assembly GCF_965363235.1). NCBI lineage: Eukaryota > Metazoa > Mollusca > Bivalvia > Mytilida > Mytilidae > Mytilus > Mytilus galloprovincialis. Next base: position 1,899,984 of record NC_134838.1, on the reverse strand, counting down.
AGTACATATCTGAATGTCTTACTTAAAATTTCAAATAGATAATCTTTAAAAATAAGTATATTCAAAGATCAAAACGTGTTATGCCAGTGTATCTAAGTTTACGGGCTCTATAAGCAACTTTAACGTATAAGTAAAGATGTGATTATATTTTTGTAGATAACATCTGAATGAAAAGCTTCTTTTGAATATTTGGTTTATCTTTTTTTGTGTTACACTGATCGTATATGTCTTCCAAAACAAAAACCCAAACATCGCCCCGGAATACATATGATATAGGCACTGCTGCATAGTTACAAAGTTTCATGTGTTGTATATAACATGTGCTAATATTATTACATTATTACCATGATTATACATATTTCAATAACCTTGAATACTGTATTGACATCGTTGTAATTTCAACTGACTACTTTATTTGTCTTCTGGTTTTTTGTTTTGTTACTAATTCAAATATCGGTGACAAATTTTCCAGACAAGTATGTACTTCCGATGGCCTTAATGGTATTTTAGGTTTTCTATTGTATCCGTCTGTTAAGTGTTTAGAGTTCAATATTTTATTTCTCTCATGGTTTTACTTAATTATATCATAACAGATTTCGCAATATCATGGGAATGTGTAGATCTTGATACAGATTATGGTTTATGGTTTCTGGTTTCGTTGCTTGGTTATCCATATTTGTATGATATTGCATATTTCTTCTTTTAAAATTTGCAGGGATATGAAATAATTTAGAAAAAAAGGCAAACGATATCAAAGGGACGTTTAAACTCCTTAGTGTTTCGAAAAATTCAAAGTTTGGTAAACAGGACATTTATAAAAATGACCACATTATTGATATGCATGTCAACACCGTAGTGTTGACTACTGGGCTAGTGATACCCTCGGGGACGAAACGTCCACCAGCACTGGCATCGACCCAGTCGTGTAAATAGTTATCAAAGGTAGCAGGATTATAATGCAGTACACAAGATGCGCGTTTCGTCTAGATAAGACTCATCAGTGACGCTCACATCAAAATATTATAAAGCCAAACCAGTACAAAGTTGGATTATCAAGTGTATGCAAATTTGACATTACTTGTATAAGCACGACCTTTGTTGCAATCTTCCTAATTAATTGTCAATTTGTTTTATAAAATCTAGTTTAATAAAGGGAGTAAAGTCATACAATTTGAACAAAAATGTTTTAGAGATGAATTTGAAAAAAAATATTTAACATTAAGACTGACTGAATTTTGTCTTACATTCAGATACTTGTACTTGTACCTGCGATGTGCTTTTGACGAAGGATAGTTAATAGTGGTGTTTCCTATATATATGTTATCTATGAAAATTATTGCAATATAAAAGATGTATTTTTTCTTAAAACGATAGCGCAGACGAACAAAAAAGTAGGTTGATGAAATTACATCAGTGCTATACAGTTAATGGTCTCCGGGCATGCTTACTAAGTTAAAATTGCAATTATTGATATAGTTCCTACCATCACGCGAGGTTGTCTTTTGAAAGTAAACGTTAAAATTGTTATTGTGTTATAGATTGAACCACTTTTCTGGTTTCGCCAGATGTTATCTATGTGTAGAGATGAAATGTTTAATAAACATTAATCACGTCTGACCCAGAATAACACTACAAAATTACATAAAAACTAGATTATTCCATTTTGTAAAAGATAGTTGAATTTTCGAAATACATTTACTATCTCATGTCAACGTTTTTACAGGAGGTTTTCAGCCAGCTTTTAAGTTAAACACCCTGTTAATCAGGCATTGTCTTGAGTGTTAGTAACAGTATTTTATTTATATGAGCAATCATTGAAAAAAGATCTTCATCCTGTACTTTGGACTTGAGCTGCATACAGATGTTTAGGGGGAAATTATTAATAACATATATTTGTTTTCTCTCAATCGATTTATGACTTTCGAACAGCGGTATACTACTGTTGCCTTTATTTATTTCCTTTTTTTAATTAGTGCGGCTTATATTTACTCTTATCCTACTACAAGTATATAGTGTATAATAGGTTGAATAAATATACAGTACACATCTGTATTGTACGCTCTTCTTTAGACATTTCGTTATCTCATTGAACACGATTAAGAAAGGAAAGATTGAAATTTAGTGGGGAAATGAATCCATCTTCATAATTGTGTTCATGTCCTATTTCAGAAATTAGGTCACCTTAAGTTGTTTTTAGTAACATCAATATATTTGCACAGATCTTTCCTTTTTCAATATTTTTAAATCAAGTTGATTAAACCGTTTACTGAATTTCATCATAAATATCTATAACGAGATTGTAGTTTAACCTGAAGGAATGTTATGAGTCGCACTTTGTATTTAATGTCATCATTTTAATAAGATAACATAACAAAGCTACAAACTTTTTGATTTTTCAATACATTTTGGTTTTGTAAACCTATTGATAAAGGATGTAATTACATTGTGGTAGATTCGTGATAGTCTGTATAACCCATTATATCGTTCTTAACGAGTACAGTGATTTTACTGTACTGTTTTTAATAGTATTTTCTTTTACGCTCCATTTATGAAATAAAAATAAGAAGATGTGGTTTGATTGCCAATGATGCCACACTCCCAACAAGTAACCAATGATGCCACACTCCCAACAAGGGACCAAATGATGCCACACTCCCAACAAGGGACCCAATGATGCCACACTCCCAACAAGAGACCAAATGATGCCACACTCCCAACAAGGGACCAATGATGCCACACTCCCAACAAGGGACCAATGATGCCACACTCCCAACAAGGGACCCAATAATGCCACACTCCCAACAAGGAACCCAATGATGCCACACTCCCAACAAGGGACCAAATGATGCCACACTCCCAACAAGGGACCAAATGATGTTGATGTTTAATTCCAATTATTGCCATTAAAAGGGTCATGATCGAGATATGAAAAAAATATAGATTAACTTCTACTTGTATTTATCTGCATGTCCAACGTCCAAAAACTTGTAGATAGATGTCTTAGGTCATATCTCAATGATTTGTTCGGTTAATTGTTTTATATGACTAAAATAACATCATTACGTGACAGAAATACAGCATAAACAAACGTTACATACTACATTATTTGTCTTCTGATTGTTTGTTTTCTTACTAATTCAAATATCGATGACAAATTTTCCAGACAAGTAGGTGCTTCCGATGGCCTGTATGGTTAGTTAGGTTTTCTATTGTATCCGTCTGTTAAGTGTTCAGAGTTCAATATTTCATTTCTCTCATGGTTTTACTTAATTATATCATAACAGATTTCGCAATATCCTGACAAATTGTAGATTTTGATACAGATTAACTGCTCTTGAGATGTTTATTGATTCTGTTTTTGTTAAAATTTAAAATGGAAATGGGGAACGTGTTAAATAAACTCATCATAGATACCAGGACTAAATTTAGTATATACGACAGACGCGCGTTTGGTCTACAAAAGACTCATCAGTAACTCTCGAATCCAAAAAAGTTAAAGAGGCCAAATAAAGTACGAAGTTGAAGAGCATTGAGGAATAAAATTCCTAAAAGTTTTGCCAAAGACAGCTTAGGTAATCTATGCCTGAGGTAGAAAAGCCTTAGTATTTCAAACACTTCAAAAATTTGTAAACAGTAAATTCATAAATATAACCATATCAATGACAATTCATGTCAGCACAAAAAGTGCTGACTACTGGGCTTGTGATACCCGAAAAAAGAAAACAACCGGACCATAGAAAAGACAACAGCTGAAAGTCACCAACAGGTCTTCAATGTAGCGAGAAATTCCTGCACCCGGAGGCCTCCTTCAGCTGGCCCTTTAACAAATATATACTAGTTCAGTGATAATGAACGCCATTATTAACTCCAAATTGTACAAAAGAAACTAAAATAAAAATAATACAAGACTAACAAAGGCCAGAGGCTCCTGACTTGGGACAGGCGCAAAAATGCGGCGGGGTTAAACATGTTTATGAGATCTCAACCCTACCCCTATACCTCTAGCCAATGTATAAAAGTAAACGCATAACAATACGGACATTAAAATTCAAGAGAAGTCTCAGCCTGATATCAGAAGATGTAACATTATGACAATAATACATAAATAACATCAGACTACAAGCAGCTAACTGACATGCCAGCTCCAGACTTCAATTAAACTGATTGAAAGATTATGACTTCATCATATGAATATCAGGCACGATTCTTCCCGTTAGGGGTTAAGTATCATACCATCATAACGTATATGAGAAGAACATAACTCGTGTCATGCCAACAACTGGTTTTTAAATAAATGTGTTCCGATACAAAGACCCTATAAGTGAATCAATATTAACGCTAAAATATGTAATCTTTAGTGACCTGACAACAGTTTCGTAACTATATCCCTTCTTAATAAGTCTATTTAGAGGTTTTGTTAGTTTCTGAGGTGAATACTGACATTTTTGTGCTTTATAAAGAGTATTTCCATAAAAAATTGGATGTGAAATATCTGAACGTATAAGAAGTCTGCCTGTTGAGCTATATTTACGAATGATGTCCTTATACCGATGATAAAATTTAGTAAATCTTTTGAGTAGTTTGTGATATCAAAAACCCTGGTGTAATGATTTTTCAGTAATACATAAATTTCTCTCGTTAAAATCTAAAACATTGTAACATACACGAGCGAATCGTACAAGTTGAGATATATAAACACCGGAAGATGGTGACAAGGCAACGTCACCATCTTAACATGGATAATTAACGATAGGAAATGAAAAATGATCTCTTTTATCATAAATTTTAGTATTAAGCTTTCCTTTAGTGATATAGATATCAAGATCGAGGAAAGGGCAGTGGTCATTGTTAATATTAGCTTTATTTAAAGTTATTTCAACAGGATACATTTCTTTAGTATACATACTAAAGTCAAAATGTTGCATGGTTATCTATATTTGTATGATATTGCATATTTCTTCTTTTATCAAAACTTGCAGATATAAAAAATAATTTAGAAAAAAAGACAAAAGATATCAAAATGACATTTAAATTCAAAGGTTAAAAATAAACTTTCGGTTTATCTATCATAACTAATAATCAATTGATGGGAGGTTCACTTAATTTTTTTCCCCTAACTTTTACATTTTTTTTTATAGTTATGATTAGTCCTTGGGTTTCAATTGTTTTCACTAAAACGTGTACGTTAGCAACATCAAATGAAATACATTGATATAATTAAAGACAACTTAAGATGACCTGGTTTCTGAAATAGGACATGAACACAAATGTGAAGATGGATTTATTCCCCACCCCTAAATTTATGTAGACATGCAAACATGTAGGTCCTGTTAACCTGTAAAAACTATGTTTTATATATGTAAAATTATTAGGTGTGTGCAAATTTGACTTTACTGGTAAAAGCACGATCTTTGTTACAATCTTCCTAAGTGTATTTTGATCCATTAATTGTCAATTTGTTTTAAAAAATCTAGTTTGAAAAAGGGAATAAAGTCACGCAATTTGAAGAGATGAATTTGAAACAGGATGTTGAAGAGATTAATATGAACCAGATGTTTAAGAGATGAATTTGAAACAGGATGTTTAAGAGATGTTTTTATGATGTTTTAAGTGAAATATAAATTATACAAGCATATTGCAATATTTTCTTAGTACTATTTGGTAAATAGTTGTGTTCATAAACATTAAGACTGCCTGTATCGTTTCTAACAATTACTTACTTGTACGTGTATTTTGAACCGATATGCTTTTGATGGAGGATAGGCAATAAATATTCTCCTATATACATATATATGTTATCTATACAGATTATTGCCATATAGAAGACTTATTTTTTTTTAATACGATATCACAGATGAACAGGAAGGTAGGTTGATGGAATTACATAAGTGCTTTGCAGTTAAGTTAAGGGTCTCTGTCCGTGCTTGCAATTATTAATATAGTTCCTACTATCACGCGATGTTGTCTTTTGAAAATAAACGTTAAAATTTTTATTTTTGATTTCGCCAGAAGTTATCTATGTGTGGGGATATTTTATAAGCAATGATCACGTCTGTTTTAGAATAACACTATGGAATTACATCAAAACTATCATAATCCATTTTCCAAAGATACTTTAATGTTCGAATAACATGTATAATCTCATGTCAACGTTTTGACTGGAGGTTTTCGGCGAGCTATTAAAACTAACAACCTATTAACCAGACGTTGCCTTGGCTGTCAGCAACAGTATTGTGCTTTAACCTTTTTTATAGTAGCAATCATTGAAAAAAAATCTTCCGCCTGAACGTTAGACTTTAGCTGTATATAGATATTTGAAAACAAAATGATTTAAAACATATTTTGTAATTACAATTCTTTTAACTTAGTGCTGCTTATAATTACTCTTTTATTAGTTCAAGTAAATAATGTATAAAAGGTTGAGTAAATATACAGTTCAAATCTTTATAATTGTAGGTTCTGCTAAAGACATTTTGTTATCTCACTGATCAAAATTAGACAGGGAAATGCTAAAATGTAAATCAGCGTTTGTCTTAACTATATCAATGTATTTGCAGAGATCTTTCCTGTTTTAATATGTTTGCATCTAGAAAAAATAATCCAAAAAAAAAGAATAACTCGTTTACTAAATTTTATCACAAATATCTATAAGCAGATTTTAATGTGCCCTTCAGGACTTTGATGAAACGCACACTGTAATTAATGTCCTCGTTTTTAATAAGAGAACATAACAAAACTTACAAATTTTCTGATTTTTCATTTAGTTTTGTATTTTGGTTTAGTAAACCTATTTATAAAGGATGAAATTACACTGTTGTAGATTCGTGATAGTCTGTATAACCTATTATATCAATATTTACGAGTACGGTGATTTTACTGTACTGGTGTTATTATTGCATTTTCTTTTGCGTACCATTCATAACATATAAATAAGAAGATGCGATATAATTGCCAATGACACAACTCTCAACCAGAGACCTGTTAAAAGAGGGACAAAAGATACCAAAGGGACAGTCAAACTCATAAATCTAAAACAAACTGACAACGCCATGTTACATATAATTCCAGTAATGCTATGCAAACGATCAAAATTGAGATATGAAAAACCTATAGTTTAAACCAATCCCTTGTTATATCTGCACGTCCAAAGTTAGAAACATGTAGGGTTTTGTAGACAGTGTCTTATGTCATATCATAGTGATTTGTTGGAGGTTTTTTGTGGTTTGATGATTGTCAGATTAATTTAGAAAATTGAAAAGTCTAAAGACAATTTAAAGCTTGGCATATTGTATCGATACATACATGTTATACATGTTATAAGATACTGCATGTTGCTCTTTCTTATTCTCCATGTTATTTTTTATTGTTAGGCTTCTGTCAGATTGATATCCCAACATCCCTTTTCAATATTATCTGTTAAATCAATTGGTAACATTAAGGTTCCGGGACGACTCTTGACATTGTATATGTTCTATTGTACAGTTGAAGACTGTAAGTCTACATCTAAAAGTCTTTTCGTTTTGTTTTGTTGTTTTTTTCTCTTTTGATTGCTGTTTCATTTTCAGGCCTGTTTTTATAACTCTAGAAATCTCTTGAGTTTTTGTGTCTCGTGGTTGATGTTTCATTGATGCATACCCGACGCCTGAATGTAGCCAGCTATGATCTGCGTAACCTTCAACATTTTTGAATTTCCTAAGCTAAATTACTCATTTTGTTTTGGTTTTTTATACTTTTGAAATCTAACAAACAATTTTGCTTATCTTTTTGCACGAATCCCTGTGAAAACTTAGTGCGAAAAGGATATACCCTAGATTATTAAACTAATTATCGTTTTAGACCAAGTACTAACATTTACAACGCACAAATAAGATTCATGTGTCGCACTGATTTTTTTTTAAAGATTATTTTACATAGTTATATCTGTTTAACTGTCAAATTAACTGTCAAATTGCAATAAGTGTTCACAAAATCAAATTTTTGGGTCTGTGTTAAGTAATTTCATGGAAATTGCAATCAAAATTCAATGCTGAAAGAATATTCTGCCTTAAATATTTTTATCACGAAACAATTGTATTGCATAAAAACATTCAAATTCATGCATCAGAACAATACAGTTGAGAAGCTATGTTTAAAAGCCGAATGGGAGAACTAATATAGAAGGAAAACTAGAATAAAATACTGGCGTTAATAATTTGATTATACTAACCCTTGAGCGGCAAAGCACTTTTTTAACATTTTCCACTGTTATGTTAAAAAAAAGCCGACACTTTTCTGCACTTATATTCGCCTACGAACATCGCGACCATGTGCTCGCGATACACTGACATATATTGTCTGTATCTCTAATTAATGATGTCGGTAAATGTGAGTCAAGTAATTCATTTTGAATTGTGGAGGTTACATTTTGATTGTGTCCAAGGCAAAGTTGAAGATGTATTTAGATCCGTATTTAGATCGTTAAATAATTGCACAACATCAGAAAGAAATACGACGGGAGTTACAGGTAATGGTTCTGACTTATGGACATGAATTTCAGTATGCATTAACTTCTATTAATATAATGCGATTGTTACCAACTCTTAGCCGCGAAGACAGTCACATTTTATTCATTCTTATCTTCAGTACTGTTTCTTAGTTTACAAGGAACAGAGTACAACGATGTTAATAGCAAATATATGCAGGTTTTATTCAGACGAGTAGGATGGAAAATCTATGCAGGTTTTAATCAGACGAGTAGTATGGAAAATCTATGCAGGTTTTAATCAGACGAGTAGTATGGAAAATCTATGCAGGTTTTAATCAGACGAGTAGTATGGAAAATCTATGCAGGTTTTAATCAGACGAGTAGTATGGAAAATCTATGCTGGTTTTAATCAGACGAGTAGTATGGAAAATCTATGCAGGTTTTAATCAGACGAGTAGTATGGAAAATCTATGCAGGTTTTAATCAGACGAGTAGTATGGAAAATCTATGCTGGTTTTAATCAGACGAGTAGTATGGAAAATCTATGCAGGTTTTAATCAGACGAGTAGTATGGAAAATCTATGCAGGTTTTAATCAGACGAGTAGTATGGAAAATCTATGCAGGTTTTAATCAGACGAGTAGTATGGAAAATCTATGCAGGTTTTATTCAGACGAGTAGTATTGGAAATCAAGCTGTATAAGAAAATCTTTATTTTGTTAGTCTAGAAAATTAAAGATTATCTAACGAATGACTGTAATATTTTTTTTATATTTCATGGGTGGACCAAACAATATTGGACAAATAACAGAAAACTTGTTTGAGCGCATATATATATAAGCCCAGGTGATCGTGTGGTCTAGCGCACCGGTTACAGTGCAGGCGATTTTGTGTCACGATATCTCAGCAGCATGGGTTCGAATCCCGGTGAGGGAAGAATTATAAAAATTTGCAAATGCAAATTTACAGATCTTACATTGTTGGGTTGATGTTGAGACGAGTTGTATATACATAATGTACACAGCCATTAATCACCATCACAGCTGGTGATCCGATGGATAAATCTGTTGTAGAGTTGTCACTGGCTCAGATTTTTTTGGATTTTGATGCTTACAAATATCTTTTGCACAAAAGTGTCTTTTTACAGGTGTCACATTAGTACTGTCTTGTCCTTTAATTGTGAACTTTACAATTTTAAGGTGCTGTACAACATTCCTGAAAGATTGTTTGCAATTAAGACATTCTTTCTTTGTTTTGATGTGCGACTCATGGTGGCGTTTTAAAGCATATAGTTGTCTTTAAAATTCTTGTCACAAATTGAACACACCACTGTTTTTGTCTATGCTTAATAGTAATCAAAGGTACCAGAATTATGATTTAGTACGCCAGACGCGCCTTTCGTCTACATAAAACTCATCAGTGACGCTCATATCAAAATATTTATAAAGCCAAACAAGTACAAAGTTGAAGAGCATTGAGGATCCAAAATTCCAAAAAGTTGTGCCAGAGACGGCTAAGGTAATCTATGCCTGGGATAAGAAAATCCTTAGTTTTTCGAAAAATTCAAAATTTTGTAAACAGGAAATTTATAAAAAAAAAGACCACATTATTGATATTTATGTCAACACCGAAGTGTTGACTTAAACCTTACATGATTATTCAATGCCATTTTTGATTTAACCAAGCACCACACTCAGCACAAATTTAGGTAATTTTTTCTGTTTGTGTCCTTCTTTTGGGTTGTTTATATAGGTCCATGGTATGGAATGTTATTTTCACATTGCCTACAAGGATGCTCCTCTCCGTTATGTATCTTTAGGTGCTTATTGAGGAATGACTCGTGCTTATATCGTTTGGTACACCACATGTTATACAAACTGTTCGCCAACCTCCTCTTCGTGGTCTATTTATTTCAAATCCTTCTCGTTCCATTCCTTTCAAAAAAATATACGTTTATGCATTTATATAATATAATATATCTAAGTGAACTTGAAATTGAAGATGCTACCAACATAGATACATCTGCTTCATATCTAGACTTTTTTCTCGAAATGACTACTGATGATAGGTTAAATATCAAAATTTATGACAAGCGCGATGATTTTAATTTTCCTATAGTCAACATTCTATTTCTGTGTAGCAATATCCCATCGGCATCAGTATATGGAGTATATGTGACTCAATTGATACGTTACTCTTAGCTAGCTTAAAGTACGTTGATTTTGTTGAACGAGGAATACTGCTTTCTCAAAAGTTGCTTAGACAGGGCTATGAATCATTCAAATTAAGGTTATCACTCAAGAAATTTTACGGTCGCCATCATGAGCTGATTGGCCATTATGACAAAAGTGTGTCAGAAATCATATCTGATATTCTTCCTCAGTTATAATAACCTCCCATCATTACCGGACTGAACAAAGAAATAACACGACGGGTGCCGTATACAGTGCAGGAAATGCTTACCCTTCCGGAGCACCTGATTTCACTCCCAGTTTTAGTGGAGTTCGTGTTGTTTCTCAATTATTATTTATAACTGTTGATGTAAATGTCCTTTGGTTTTGTGAATCTTTGTTTACTCCTTGGTTTTGATTGTTAGTATCTGAACAACAATTAATCTATTTGGGCGTCGATCAGTTTGTGAAAATAAGCTGATTCAGTTCCTAAATAAAAATTATATAAACTCATTTACGATCTCGAATATACATTTGCATTTACGAAATTGAAAAAAAAAATCATGGAAAGATTAAAGATTGATCTGTTTATAGCTTTTAATTAATTGTATCTCTATGCACCGCAATTTAATTCATTAATAATTTGATAATAAACCGGATACACCCTTCTTCTTTCATACGTGTAATTTTCATATTCCTACGTGCATTTGTCAATATATTTGTGTTTTAAAGGTATAATATAAAACAAATAACATTATACTTCTATTCATATCGAATTATTTTTCTACTTTGAAGCTTTATTTGCTATCAATAAAAATGCACATTTCTTAAAAGACTAAAATATGGAACAAATGACATACCTAATTAAGTTTGTAATTTGTAATAATAACAGTGTAGGTGTGTTTGAATAAAAAGTTTTAGATAGAGACCGACTTATAGGAAAATGTATTCTTTTTTATGACAAGCCTCTACCCCTTGAGACGCAAAAAAAATCCGTGCAATACATTATATGGTACTGAGAGTTCTTAAAATAAGACATTTTGATGCTTGAAATTACCTTGTTACCTTCTCGTCGCTTCAAAAGTGCCACCCCATGTCAACATGGCCGACACCCCACATGTGGCGTTCTACACGGTATATTCTGATACTTTTACATGGAATCAATGACTTATTGAGGAAATTCTTGGATAACAACAGGACTCTTATCAAAAGGAGATGGATGAGGCGGTCAAATATTCTGCAAGCAATGAAAAATCGAATTATGAAACAAAGAACACGTTTTCAAAAAGTAGAGCTTAAAAAGGCAAAGTACTGGGCATTCTATGTTTATTACATATCCTTCATGTTTACAAGCTATAATATTTGAAGAATTATAAATTTAAATCTAAGTTATAAAAACGTAAAGACTTCATCAAAAGAATAATTAAACTTGGAACATTTCACAGCGTTTCCTATTCATTTTATAATTTATAAGATATTAATCACAAAATATTATTCCATTCCAGATCAGTTTTTTCTTCCTTTTTTTCAGTACCATTAACGTGTGAATCGTGACAATGAATATGTTATGTTCCGGAATAGCTTCAAAATATTACGCAATATGATTGTTTTTTAGAAATATTGTTCATCTAAGATAATTGTTTGGAACAGAAGTGAATGATTATTTTTGTATGAACACTTCCGAAAGATTGTATTGTTGAGGTACCTAAGGTTATTTTCGGGATATAACAACAAAAATAGCTTTGTTAACTATAACTGTAACACTCCCTGTTCCAATTTTAGTACAAACAGCATATTACTAGTTGCATTTCGCATATGTGATTTTACAAATCCAGTTTGTGAGTTTTTATAGGATTATACTTCAAACTTCCAAAATGTGTAAATCGATTTTATATATAAAAAGTATGATGACAATAAAAAATAAAGTTCTGTACTCTTTTCGTGTCAGTTCTACTTATAGTGAGAATATAATGATAGTCCCAATTTGTTCTTAAACGTACTTTCTTTCGATCAATACCTTCATCACATATGTAGTTCGTAAGTCATATACGTGTATTTATCCGAAAGTAAATCATTTTCGCAACACAGGTTTACAGTTTAGAAATTATTATAAATTAAGGAATGTATCTCCCTCGTGCAAAGCTCTGGTTCCTTTCACGGATTTGGCTATACTTGTTGGACCTTTTGGATTATAGCTCTTCATCTTTTATATAAGCTTTGGATTTCAAATATTTTGGCCACGAGCATCACTGAAGAGACATGTATTGTCGAAATGCGCATCTGGTGCAAGAAAATTGGTACTGTTAATTTTATATTTTTTTACAGCAAACTTATGAGTTTATATTCGTAGTTTTAAAAGAAAGACAAAAAATAACCTAATGATATTCAAACTAATAAATCAAAAACAAACTGACAATGCCATGAGGAAAAACCATCAAATGACAAACAAGAGCATACACAATGAATCAGTAAATTAGAGACAAATCAACACAAATCCTACAAAACAACGTTGGTAATCTTAGTTTCTCTGGAAGGATAAGCAGGTCATCTTGTTAAATTACAAATTATTTAAAGATGAACGCACAGAGTTATTGAATAAGTAAACTAACAGAAATAGCATAATGCACGGACATTTCAGAACTGAAAGTAAAAATCATAAACTCAAACACATCAAACGAATGAAAAACAACTTTCATAATCCTGACTTTGTACAGGCATTTTTCTTATAAAAAACGTGGATTTCATCTATTTTTAAAGCTAGCTTAACCTTTAAGTCGTACGACAATCACATTTGTCTTGCAAATTTGTGTGAGCAAAACGAACAGACAGAATAGGTTAAAATGTAAAAAAAAATTTGTGACACAGAATTTTAGGATTTTATAAAAAGTATGATGACAATAAAAACAAAGTTCTGTACTCTTTTCGTGTCAGTTCTACTTATAGTGAGAATATAATGATAGTCCCAATTTGTTCGTAAACGTACTTTCTTTCGATCAATACCTTCATCACATATGTAGTTCGTAAGTCATATACGTTTATTTATCCGAAAGTAAATCATTTTCGCAACACAGGTTTACAGCAAACTTATGAGTTTATATTCGTAGTTTTAAAAGAAAGACAAAAGATAACCTAATGATATTCAAACTAATAAATTAAAAAATGCACGGACATTTCAGAAATGAAAGTAAAAATCATAAACTCAAACACATCAAACGAATGAAAAACAACTTTCATAATCCTAACTTTGTACAGGCATTTTTCTTAAAGAAAAAGTGGATTTCATCTATTTTTAAAGCTAACTTAACCTTTAAGTCGTACGACAATCACATTTGTCTTGCAAATTTGTGTGAGAAAAACGAACAGACAGAATAGGTTAAAATGTAAAAAAAAATATGTGGCACAGAATTTTAGGATTTTATAAAAATCTTAATAATTAAAAAAAACAACCACAAAACACTATGCCGAAAAAGAAAAAAAGAAAATAGTAGAAAGAAACAGTACAAACAAGTTAAATCTAACACATCAAACGAATCGATAACAATTGATTAATGTCTGACTTGGTACAGACATTTTCTTAGAACGAAAATGGTGTATTAATTCTGGTTTAAATAGGATACATATGCGAAAGTGTGATGCTTTTATTATTGGACAAATTATCTATGTAAAACGTTCGTCTCGTAATGGCTTCTAAAAGGAGGGATACTAGGAAAAGAACTCGTGGTCAAGAACTAGATCCTAATAATCCGAATAATTGGACATCAACAGAGCTAAAAGATAAATTAGCTTCGCTTGGGGTCATTATATCCGAAAACTTTACTAATAAACAATTAAAACGTATTTTCTTGGATAATCACAAAAGTATTCCGGAAAGTTCTGACAGTGGAAATACTGAAACTACCAACATCAGTGCAAATTTACTTCTTCACCATCAAATGTAGGTGATGATGTTATTATATCGACTATAAATACGCAAAATCCCGAATTTTCCAATATTCCGGCAGCATCTACCTCGCGGATGAATACAGTGGAACCCACGCCTTTACCTTCTGCGCATCAAAACAACGCATTTCCGCCCAGGGCTGATCTCAATACACTTGACTATGCTCTTGTCAACAACACATTACAATTGTGTCAGCAAGTTATTGCCGGAGTTCCCAAACAGACTAATAAATACAACTTGCATTCCGCCATGAACTTTAACCCCGGGCCTGGATCAACATTACCCGTTAACCAAAATACATTTGGTGTTCAAAACCCTACGTTGGGAGAATTTGCAAACCCCAATCAGATGAATTTTCCAAACAGTTTCGTTTCACAAGTTCCTATCTTTTCCATGCAAAACCAACAAATGCAAATGTCAAAACATGGATATCCCGCCACAGCGTTTTCCGGAGTTGATATGGTTTCTCCAGAGATTCGCACCAAAAGTATCTCAGGTAAAGACATCAATTTAAACATTCTCTTACTTCCAAACTACGAAACGCCCAATCACCAAAAAATTAAAGATGATGACCGTTTAAAACGAAATTTTACATTAGACGAGTTTATTATAGCTTTTGGAAGACATAAAAAAATAATGTGTCAAGTATTTCCAAACCGGACAGAAGAACTAGATTGCTACCTTTCTCACATCATCGAGACCGCTAATGTGTGGCCAGCAAAATTTTTTGAATATCACAAAATGTTAAGTGCAAAATGTTCAATCATGTTACTAGAACACAATATAAAAATTGACTGGTCAAGGGGTGATTTAGAATTGAGACAAATGGTTTGTGCTGGATCTACAGTAAATATGTGCAATGAAAATTGATTGGTTAAATATTTCTCAGTCATGTCCTGTGTTTGAATTTGTTTGTTAGCTTTTTGGTCATGAATGTTTGTCTCTAATATTTAATTAACTGTGCATTTGTATTCAGATATCGCAGATCAAATTTATTCGTTCATTGTTTAATCATACGTTTTTTGATTGAGTTAAGTCTGCCAATTGATATTTTATCGTATGTTTTTCTTTGTTGTGATGTTATGCTATTGTTTCAGAAAAAGGGAGAAGGTTTGGATCCATTAAAACGTTTAATCCCGCTGCAAATGTTTGCACCTGTCCTAAGTCAGGAATCTGATGTACAGTAGTTGTCGTTTGTTTATGTAATATATACGTGTTTCTCGTTTCTCGTTTTGTTTATATAGATTAGACCGTTGGTTTTCCCGTTTGAATGGTTTAACACTAGTAATTTTGGCGCCCTTTATAGCTTGTAGTTCGGTGTGAGCCAAGGCTCCGTGTTGAAGGCCGTACTTTAACCTATAATGGTTTACTTTTTAAATTGTTATTTGTATGGAGAGTTGTCTCATTGGCACTCACACCACATCTTCCTATATCTAATATCTGTTCTTCAACACTTCACAAATCATCTATGTGTGGGAATAGCAGGGGATATCAAAAATCTAAAATTCAACTTACACAGGATAAATATGGAAGAGATATTGTGGTGCATGATGGAATGCAAATATGTAATAGTTTTAATCAACCAAAAGGTTATGTCAAACCTTACTGCCGATATGCTCACGTGTGTAAAATCTGCAAGAAAACCCATGGAAAGTTTGAATGTTCCACTAATAAATCTATGCCAGGAACCCAACAGGAACAAAACAAATCATTCCCAGTTAGACAGCCCAACAGTAAATCAAAATGACTAGATGCTATTGATACAACAGACGTTCCGTCAGCACCTATTAACATTGACCAATTAGAAAGGGAAGTTTTAAATCATCCAGATAGTCGTTTTGTGAACTTTTTATGTAGTAATAATTTGATATGTTAGTTTCAGATATAAATTTACCTATTTATGAATGTAAAAATTCTTTAACTGCCAGGAAAAATCCTGAAGTAGTCACAAATTTATTACAACAGGAGGTTGATAAAGGCTTTTTAAAGGGCCCTTTTTCCCCTTTTTTTAAGTTATAGAGTAAGTCCATTGGGTATTGCTACACACAAATATTCCAAAAAACAAAGGCTTATAATTGATTTATCATCTCCTCATAATTTAGATGAGCACTATAGTGTTAACGATTTGATACATAAAGACCTATGTTCCTTGACATACATTAAAATTGATGATGCTATTAATGCGATTCAAAGATATGGTTCAAAGTCCCTATGTTGTAAGGTGGACATCTCAGATGCGTTCAAACAACTTCCGATCAAAAAAGAACAGTGGCATCTCTTTTGTGTCAAGTGGAATGGTCAGTAATATCATTACGTTCGTTTACCTTTTGGGTGTCGTTCTAGTCCCCGTCTGTTTGACTCTTTATCTACAAGTGTGTGCTGGATAGCTCAGAACAATTATGATATCAAAGTTATTTTCCATCTATTAGATGACTTCTTAACTGTAGACAAACCTTCTGATTGTGGAGAAAGAACGATGGCTTTGTTGAGCCTTATTTTTAACAAACTTAATATTCCTTTGTCATGTAAGAAGACTGTTGGACCAGTTTGCGAACTCGAATACCTAGGCATTATTTTGGACACGATTAATATGCAGGCTAGACTTCCGTTAGACAAGGTTGAGAGAATCACACAATTTATTAGTTTTGTTCTAGATAAAAAATCTTGTACGCGTAGAGAACTTGAACAATTACTTGGGCATCTTAACTTTGCTACAAGAGTAATTCTGCCAGGTCGGGCCTTTGTCACTTACCTTTATAGACTGATGTGTTCTGTCAAAGAGAGTCACCACTATGTTTATTTAAATAAAGAGTGTAAATCCGATTTAACAATGTGCCTACAATGTTTGTCAACGTGGAATGGAATTAACATGTTCTATGAATCTCATTTAACCTCTGCAGCGGACATGCATTTATTTACGGATGCTTCATCTACCATTGGTTTTGGAGGTTTTTATCAAGGAAAATGGTTTTGTGACACTTGGCCAAAAGACCTCCCAACTATATCGGATAAATCACTATCTATTGCTTTTTTGGAGTTATATCCTATCGTGGTGTCAGCTGTTTTATGGGGAAAAGGATGGTATAAAAAGCGTATTTTATTTCACTGCGACAATTTAGCGTCTGTTATTATTCTAACTAAAGGTCGGTCAAAAGATCCAATAATCATGAAACTGATGAGACGTCTTGTTATGTGTGCAGCACATTTTAACTTTGCATTTTACAGCGAACATGTGCCTGGAAAAATGAACTTAATTGCTGACTCTTTATCTCGTTTACAGATGAACAAATTTCATCAGTTAGCACCAGAGGCAGACAAAGCAGCAACTCCTTGTCCAACCCTGGAAGAGATTATTTGGACATCGCAGTAGAAAATTTACAAGCTTTCGCTGTTGCAGATTCAACTAAAGCTTTGTACAACGTGGGATATGAACATTATCTTAAGTTCTTACAATTACAAGGATCAACTTGGTCAACTTTCCAGTTACCACCTGTTTCGGAGAACTTGTTGATGCGTTTTATAGCCTATTGCGAATCTAATAAGCATCTGAGATATTCCACCATTAAATCCTACCTATGTGGTATACGTTTCTTTTACTTACTAAAAGGGGGTGTTAATCCATTAGAAAACTTTATCGGTAAACCATTGCCAAAATTAAAATCAGTATTAGTAGGTTTGAAAAAAAGGCATGTCATTATGCCTAAGAGAGTTCGTTTACCTATAACATTTGATATTTTACACAAAATGTGTTTTTTACTACGCAATTGTATTTTTGATAGTTTTACAGATGTTTTAATAGAAGCTGCATGTGTAACAGCTTTTTTCGGGTTTTTAAGATGTGGTGAATTTTCTGTTTATGATACCAAAAAATTTGATCATGAATCAAATTTGTGTCTGAGTGATGTTCAAATATCAAATAACTGTATTTTTGTGCACCTTAAGAAATCTAAGACTGATCCTTTTAGGTATGGTATTACTATTCCTTTGTTCAAAAACTCTACACATATATGTCTTGTAGTTGTACTTCAAAAATACTGTAGACTCAGAATGAGTATTTTTAGCAATTCTGAGTCCCTTTTTATTACTAATAAAGGTGATCCATTGTCAAGAATTTTTTTCATTTCTCATGTAAAATGTATATTAGACAAATTAGGATTATCCAGCGAAAAGTATAATGGTCATTCATTAAGAAGTGGTGCTGCAACCACTGCACACAAAGCACGACTGGAAGATCATCTTATTCAAACTTTGGGACGATGGTCCTCAGATTGTTATACCAAATATATTCATACATCTCCAGATGTACTTAGACAAGCTCATATTCAAATGACCTCTACTTTGAAGAATTAAACATTTGTACTGACAGCAAGGAGTGGATTGATTTTTATCCTTCTCATTATTTCAACTTGGGGCTACAGCTGCAAGCATCTGTATTTGGCTATTTCGATACAAAATTTTTAGTCAATCTATGAAAAATTATCTCAATTCCAAGTTTCAAGATTAAGCTAGAGTTATCTCCCTTTGCATATGGAGATAGAACATTATACATTATTGGTTTTTAATTGCAGTTGTATAAGTCCCCAGTTGCCATATTGTAAATAAATGCATATGCTTTTAGATTCTTGAATAAATAATAGTTTAGTACTTAGTCTTTGTATATATTAGTATACTTCTCATCACACTTACAGTTATTACAAACTACAGACATGTGTCCTTTAGATTGAGGTTTGGGTTTATGCTTATGAGACAGCAACTCAAGGCAGAATTATCATTCTGTGTTATAGAGTGGTACGGGTAAACGAAAGAGACATTAATTTAGTATTAGATATAACCACTTTATAATACATCAAAAACAAGTGAAATCAATATAACACGTTATTATGGCGACTACAATAAAATTAACAGTACCACTTTTCTTGCACCAGATGCACATTTCGACAATACATGTCTCTTTAGTGATGCTCGTGGCCAAAATATTTGAAATCCAAAGCTTATATAAAAGATGAAGAGCTATAATCCAAAAGGTCCAAAAAGTATAGCCAAATCCGTGAAAGGAATAAGAGCTTTGCATGAGGGAGATACATTCCTTAATTTATAATAATTTCTATCCTACCATTGTTAGTACCTAGATACTTTAATTCAAGACCATCATGTATTGTTTGTGAAATTTGTGGAGGATTTATCAAAAAGGTCTTGTTATCTTTCGATGAACATTTTTTAGAAATAGGATGAAAACTTCTTTGACATAACCTTGGTGCTTATATATAATACACTTGTGACGTGTTATATAGTCTGAGTAGCAGCTGCAAACATATACCGCATAATCAGCTATAAAGGGCCCCGAAATGACATATGTAAATAAAGGCAACAGTAGTATACCGCTGTTCAAACTCATAAATCCATGGACAAAAAACAAAATCGGGGTAACAAACTAAAACTGAGGAAAACGTATTAAATATAAGAGGAGAACAACGACACAACACTACAATGTAACACACACAGAAACGGACCAAGCATCAGAAAAATCCCCCGAGAATAACAAATATAACATCAAAACCAAATACGTGAATTTGGGATAGACAAGTACCGTGACACGTCTTATCGTAATGTGAATTTACACTCAAAAAGAAGAGAAAACAAACGACGCAAAACAATTAAAACGAGAAAAAAAAATTTATTTACAAAAGAAATGAAGAAAAAACTATTATGTAACACAGCAACAAACGACAACTACTGAATTACAGGCTCTTGACTTTGGACAGACATATACATACAGAATGTGGTAGGGTTAAACTTTTTAATGAAATACCAACCCTCCTATAACCTGTGACATTGGTATTACAGTACAACATAAGAACGAATATAAAAATCAGTTGAAAAGGGCTTAACTCATCTTATCGATACAAATAGAAATACATTTAACAAAAACACAGAGAAAATCCAACCAACAAAAAAACACTAAATACAGATATGAGGGTACTCGCAAATTACTGATAACTATTCAAAGCTTCTTACAACTAATAAAAAAAATGATAAGACTAATAATTTTGGTTTATTTATTTGAAGTAGCTCGGAACTTATACATCCCGGTAACATTTGGTATTCTTGCCTTTCATTTATGCTTAAATGCCTTGTCTACATGTCTTTTTGTGTCTCTTTATTACACGTTTGTTTGTTTTTATAGTGATTAAGAGTATAACGCAAAGCTTACATTTTGTATCATTATGTTTGTTTGGTTTGCTCACACATTATTGTCAGTGTAACTTTCATAAAAGTAAGAGGTTTAGCTAATTATAAACCAGGTTTACTCCTTCATTTTCTTCATAGGAAAATTACTGTACCAAGTTAGGAATATGACTGTCATTATCCACTTGTTTGATATGTTTGAGCGTTCGATTTTGCCATATAACATGTATGTTTAGAGACATTTTGTTTTGAAATTTCCTCGGAGCTCGGTATTTTTGTGATTTAATTTTTTTCTTTAATTTCTAGTTCTTGACGCTATATCATAGGAATTCAATCATGCTTGATTACATATTTTTTGTTTAGGTTTTGATCAGGAATTACGAAAATAAATATAATCAGTCCGTTATCATGTCTGAGATGTAAATTTATCACTGAATAACTTTAGTGGTAAAAGATAGACAACTGCAATATGAAAAATACTAAGGTACTGCTTAAAAACTTTTATTTTCAAAGATAGATAATCAGTTCATAACAACCAGAAAGGTATCATTCTAAACGCATACTTAGCCTTAATATTAATAAGCATACAAAACTAAACTATAACAGACAAAACTGTATGCACCTCCTAGTTGATAAAATGCTGAAAAAAAACATGTATGACTCATCTACAGTATACAATCGCCGTTACACTACAATTGGTTTTATTCCTCCCGAGATATAAACTAATGAATTTTCTTCATAATTTGCAAGCAATCTTGCGATGAAAGCATAAAATCAAAGCTAAAAGTAAATACCACTAGTCCATCTTGTTCCAAGTTCAAAGGATTAGCACCAATATATTCAATATCAATTGGACATAACAGAAACATTCAACTTGAAATATCTACCAGTCGGATGATTATTGTAGACAGCTTATTTTAAACCTCCAGATCATTAGCAAAAACTAAGTTGAACTTAAAGCAGAACAGCATCTACGAAACATACTTGATAATCTATCATTAATATTCAAAGTTCTCGTTCGCTATGCCCGTGTCTGTTGTGACGTTTTTGATTTTAACTAACGCAATCTATGTATAACTGGTAAATTATTAAACCAGGGATATCGTTACCATAAATTCCTCAAAACCTTTAATAAATTTTAGATATAAAGATTTGGTTTTGAAGTTTGGTTGTACTTGTAAACACTTATTTCAAATAGCACATCTTCATTTTTACGGAATTGTTTTTAACCGTGCCCAGAAATTTAGATATGATCCTTGTAAACTTATCGCTCCTTTAAATAAATATATTTTAAAAAGTTACCAATTCAACACTGTAATAAGATCATTGAATATTGTTTTTATTAGTATAAATATTGATTTTGTTATCAGTAAATTAAAAGCAAACAAAATAATACTAGTATGTTGTATACATATATACATTCATGGATCTACTATCTGTCGATACCTGTAACTTTGCATTGCACAAGGTCATGTTTTCTCTGACCTGACTGTTTATGACGCCTTTACACTAAATCCATTGGATGTTGGATGTGTACGGATTAATAGTCTTAGTCTTAGATGCATGATTTTTTTTAATTAGTTGTTAGTTGCTTTGAACTATTTGTCAGATAACTGCGAGTACTCTCAGATCTGTTCCTAGTGTCTTTTTGTTGTCTGGATGTACAAGTACCCGGCCATTTGTATTTTTGTCCATCTGATGAGTTAAGCCTTTTTCAACTGATTTTTATAGTTCGTTCTTATGTTGTACTGTAGTACCACTTTCCAATGTTAGGGGAAGGGTTGGGATCCCACTAACATGTTTAACCCCGTCACATTATTTATGTATGTGCCTGTCCCAAGTCAGGAGCCTGTAATTCAGTGGTTGTCGTTTGTTTATGTGTTACAAAATTGTTTTTCCGTTAATTGTTTAAAATAAATAAGGCCGTTAGTTTCCTTGTTAGAATTGTTTTACATTGTCATATCTGGGCCTATTATAGCTGACTATGCGGTATGGGCTTTGTTCATTATTGAAGGCCGTACAGTGACTTATAGTTGTTAATTTCTTTGTCATTTTGGTGTCTTGTGGACAGTTGTCTCATCAACATGATTTTCCTTTGTTGACAGTTGTTTTTCTTATAGTGATTATATAACAATGTTGACAGCTATACCTCAATTTTTGACATGTTTATCTATTATGTTTGTTTTTCTCACATATTGTTATCAATGCAAAGGAATTCTGTGTCATACATGAGAAAGGTATAATAACCAAAATACCCAACTCAAAGGAAACATTCAAATCGGGAAAGTTCCTTATCTGATGCTAAAATAAGAGGTTAAATTCACCTGTGTTTAATTACGGATGTCTGTAGCAATTTGGGAATAATACAGTTGTTTTCCATTCATTTGATTTCGAATTTCGATATTTTTTTTTATTTTACTTTTAATAGTGAGATATAAATAATTTCAAGTTCAAAGCCAGATCATAAGCCTTTCTGTTTACTGATAGATACCTTCACATATAAAAGTAAGATGTGGAAGGTATGCCAATGAAACAACTCTCCACAAGAGACTAAATGACACAGAAAAAAACAACTATAGGACGTCATGAAGCCTTCATAAAAGAGCAAATCCTAAACCATATAGTCAGTTAAAAAAGGCCTGGAAATGACAAATGTAAAACATATCAAACAAGACAACTAATACCTATTTTTTTTCAAAATAATGATTGAAAAATCAAATATGTTACAAAGCAACAAACATCAAATACCTTATTGCAGGCTTGTTTCTTGATTTTCTTTGAATTGTTTATAGACTCAAGTTTGTATTTTGGTCTTTTATGAATGATAATCTCCATTTTTCTACTTGCCTCTGTTTTTTACTCAATTAACAACAATTATTTTTGCTTGTTTTCTCTTTTCAATCAAAATTTTGAATTGAAATTACGTCTGACATTAAGTTATAAACAGCAAAATCAAATAGTGAGTATTACATTGAGTTTATATTTTCATACCTAACTACCACATGGTTTGGAACAAAAACTGTAAAAACAAATGTTCACATCTATTTATTATAAAAATACACTTCCATCACATAAATAAATATAAATACACTACATACCATTCACATAGACCCATATGTTAACACATATACTTGTTTGGCTTTAATTATATTTCAATTAAGTCTATAATTTGAATATGAATTATAGTTTTTGGTGTTGCAGTTTATTCTTAAGAAACCTTTCTACTGTTAAAGTATTCTTCAAAAAATATTCCATTCATAATCCCCACCTTAGGTTATCTTACAAATAAAAAGATAAACTAGAGACTTCCAAACAAGGCATGTATTACTTTTAAAACATAACATAGTACAAAAGATAATGAATATCCATTCATAGAATTATTCATAGCACTGTGTTTTAACATTTTATATATTTTTCTATGATACGAAAATAGATAAAAACATATGAACCTTTAACTGTTACTTATGCTCCCAAATACTACAACTGCTGTTTTTAAGGCCTCAAGGTATGTTTCACCCTTAAAAAATGTTTGATGTGTTCTAATTCACCAAACCAAAAGGCAACCATATATAAAATATAAGAGAAACTCTTTACTTCCCTGTATGTAGTTTGGCTTTCAGTTCTTTATTAATACACATGACCTTCTACGACTCCAAATACAAAAATTAAAAAAACAAAATATAATACAAAAATCTTGCATTCAATTGCAGTTTAGAAAAGCTAGTATTTCCTCCGTTTAATTATCAAATAAATTGATACTCCTATGAATTTATATGCTCAAATCTAAATAACTTATAGTTTGCTAATTCATTAAATCATATGATTTTAAGATAAGTAACATTACACAGATATATTAAACATAGAAAAGGATTAGCACATATGTTTAAATAATATATAAATATCAATATACATGTTGTTAAACCAAAACAATATATGATTTACATGAGATAAGTTTGATATTAACAACATCACTGTAAATTTATGTTAAAACAAGATTGTCAAAAACTTAACCACTAGGTATCACATTATGTGGTTTGGACGGATTATCATTGTAAAAGATGGTTAACAATTTTAAAATAAACACTCTGCCTATATATAGCTATATGGACTTCTGAACTTATTCAGTAATTTCAAGAATATATCAAGTTCATGCTTATAATCTAACACAACAATTCAATTCAGACTTTTTATGGCATGTTAAATACAGAATGAATTAATGTGTAAATGCATATGGTGTATAATTCATATGTATTTTCAAGACATGAGCAACCTGATTGGTGCCAATTGTGGTGCAGTACATGCCTAGTTTTCTTTAAACAGTTTGTGTTGCCTTTGTTTTCTGTGATATTTTAATCTATTATGTATGCTATGTGTCACTTTATAACAGCCTTGTACATCTCTTGTCCTGAAAACTATTTGCTTATCAAACATTTACATTCATTCATAAAAAAGTCTTGAAAAAATGAAATATAACCATGGATGCTTGAAATTTAAAACTTAAACTAAACAAAACAAGAGTGCACACGCTGAAATGTCTTGCCTTCTATACTAATCATTGATATTATGTTGATAGTCCTAAGTATAAAGCTAAGCTTTATTACAACTGTCACATAATCTTAACATTAGGCAAGATAACTAAACAAAGACCAAGGAACCTTGAAAATGAGGTCAAGGTCAGATGAACCATGCCAGGCAGACATGTACAGCTAACAATACTTCTATACAACATATATAGTTGACCCATTACTTATAGTTAAAGAAAAATAGACCAAAACACAAAAACTTAACACTGTGCAATGAACCGTGAAAATGAGGTCACGGTCAAATAAAACCTGCGCTACTGACAAAAAGATCATAAAATATTTCCATAAACCAAATATAGTTGACCTATGGCATTATAGTATCAGATATAAAGACCAAAACTCAAAAACTCAACTTTGACTACTGAACCATGAAAATGAGGTCAAGGTCACATGACATCTGTCCGCTAGACATGTACACCTTACAATCATTCCATACAACAAATATAGTAGACCTATTGCATATAGTATGAGAAAAACAGACCAAAACACAAAAATTTAACTATAACCACTGAACCATGAAAATGAGGTCAAGGTCAGATGACACCTGCCAGCTGCACATGTACACCTTACAGTCCTTCCATACACAGAATATTCTAGCCCTATTGCTTATGGTATCTGAGATATGGACTTGACCACCAAAACTTAACCTTGTTCACTGATCCATGAAATGAGGTCGAGGTCAAGTGAAAACTGTCTGACAGACATGAGGACCTTGCAAGGTACACACATATCAAATATAGTTATCCTATTACTTATAATAAGAGAGAATTCAACATTACAAAAAATTTGAACTTTTTCCTCAAGTGGTCACTGAACCATGAAAATGAGGTCAAGGACATTGGACATGTGACTGACGGAAACTTCGTAACATGAAGCATCTATAAACAAAGTATGAAGCATCCAGGTTTCCACCTTCTAAAATATAAAGCTTTTAAGAAGTGAGCTAACACCGCCGCTGCCGCCGTAGCCGCCGCCGCCGGATCACTATCCCTATGTTGAGCTTTCTGCAACAAAAGTTGCAGGCTTGACAATATATCTATAACATAAACTAAAAAAAAGATGTTTGTCAAAAAAAAGGAAAATTAACAATAACAAACAAAATACTGGTGACCTTTTCACAAAATATCTTCTTAAGATAAAATTGTAAGTTATACTAAATTGTTCATGACTTACAAATATTTTTTTTTTCAGAAGATTTTTTGTGCAATGAGTCCCTGGAATGTTATAGTTGAAATTCTGTCCAACATGACAATATGATCACATGGGTAATAACTGTTACTGTGAAAGTACTTTTATTCGTCGGGTACCAATTTTCGTGGTTTTTCGTGGATGACTTTATCCACGAATTTAAGTGTCCAACGAAATAAAACAACCATTGTCCAAATCAAGACATGGAAATATCCCCATCGGTAGGTTTGACTACTGATATGATCTGGAAAATATATTGAATAACGCCAAATCCTACAACCACATGCCGGATTATACCCATTTAATCGTTTGTAACCTTAACACTATACTGTACAGCTGTTGATCTTTTAATTCTCATAAAAAAAATATTTTTGATGGATGAAATTCAGATTTCCGGTATTGATATGCTAGTATGATAAAGTGTTCATTTTATATCCTCATAGTTATCGTACATATGGGAAATAATAATTTAATGCTGGGAATGATTTTGATAAGAATTATTTGACATTTCAAGATACGTTTATAGCATTTGTGTATGTAACTGTTTTCTTTAGGTGACATGTTTATGGCCTAATTAACACCTTTGATGGTCTATAACCTGTTGATCACTTTATCATGGGTTAATTAGTGTTATCACTACGATTTACACGGTCAATGTTTACTTTGCAATTTCCTTCAATCCAGACAATTTGTAACCTTCGTTTCTAAAGGCTTTAATTTTTCAATTATTTCAAAGAGAAAAAACTAAAATCCACGAATTTAAAAACCCACGAACATGTAAATATTGCTCAAACCACGAAAATTGATACCAACGAATTAAAGTACTTTCACAGTATGTTAAAATGGCACTAATTGTTCTGGTTTTAAATAGAAGGGAATATCAAGGTTCTGTCATGCTGATTAGACAAAGGGGCATAACCTGACTTGGTTCAAATATAACATATTCTTCATTCATTGTACTGTCTCCATTTCCTGTATCTCGTATAATTCTACCGGGAATCTAAAAAAAGAAAAACATATAAATAAAATTGAGAATGGAAATGGGGAATATGTCATGAGACAACAACCAACCAAAGGGCAGATAAAATATTCTAACCACTCTTTTACAAATGTCCAAATATTCAGGGTTTGGACATATTTTTTTGGTGATGGAAGTGTGTGCAAATATGCAGGGACTAAGTTAGTAAATAAGTGTACTTTTTGTTGAGAAAACGTGTTTGAAGTTTTCATTTTATTATCAAGGTCTTTTAATACCAGCTGCTTAGTCAGAACTTCTATGTTGACATAAACTGACATTAATATGTTCATACTTATAAATTAGCTATTAGAAAACTTTGAATTGTTCTAAATTCTAAGGATATTTTTACCCCTGGAATCAATATAATTTTGTACAATTAGCTGTACTTTGAATAGCCTTCAGGAATTTTGGGTTCTCTATGCTCCACTTTTGTTCTTTCTGATTGAAGTATCAATAATGAGTTTTTGTAGATAAAAAGTATGTCTAGGGCATAAAATTAAAAGCGTAGTATCTTTGATTGGAATTTATTTTTTCAAATGTCAGGAATAATCAGAATTATTCATAACTATAGTGAATTAAAGTATAAAGACAGTATATATAACAACATAAACCAGGAAGATTTTCCATCACCCATTGCTTAAAAGTAGTTTATATATTGTAATTTCTGACAATGCATACTAACCAGAATAGAATCAAAACCAGCCCCAGGTTTATAATTTCTGACAATGCATACTTACCAGAATAGAATCAAAACCAACCCCAGGTTTATAATTTCTGACAATGCATACTTACCAGAATAAAATCAAAACCAGCCCCAGGTTTATAATTTCTGACAATGCATACTTACCAGAATAGAATCAAAACCAGCCCCAGGTTTATAATTTCTGACAATGTATACTTACCAGAATAGAATCAAAACCAGCCCCAGGTTTATAATTTCTGACAATGCATACTTACCAGAATAGAATCAAAACCAGCCCCAGGTTTATAATTTCTGACAATGTATACTTACCAGAATAGAATCAAAACCAGCCCCAGGTTTATAATTTCTGACAATGCATACTAACCAGAATAGAATCAAAACCAGCCCCAGGTTTCTGTCGTTGTCCATCTCTCTTCATTACAGTCTCCACTTTACCTAATCCTACTTCTACTAATAATACTTTTCCAGACTGAAAAATATACTAACAAATTATCTCATTGCTTTTAATATCTGTCAAAATGAGGTGACGTTGTTAAAACTCATAATTTTGAATCCATTTGTGTGCCTCTTCTCAAATTCTTTATTACAATAAAAACAAGAGGCTCTCAAGAGCCTGAATTGCTCACCTTCATTTTTGGCATTTATCTTTCATTTAAAAGTGTCCAATTTCATCGTAGTTATTTTTTTTGGTTTAATGTATATTAATAAGTGTTTGAAAATGCAGTTTTGAAGGCCCCTTTAAAGTTTTGTAGGACTATGGCAGCCATCTTAGACGTTAAACCCCTATGGACATTTTGAAATGTTGGCATGTATGCTTATCGTTAATCAATTCAAGATTACAAAAAACAGCAAAAAATCATATCATTCAACTTAAGTTTGGTTGGAATTGGTTCAGTAGGAGAGGTCAAGGACATTTGACATGTGACTGACGGAAAGTTCATAACTTGAGGCATCTATATGGGTCAGAATTTACTGTCATGAAATTTTTGTTACATCCAAAACTGTCTTTTTAGAAAATTTTAAACTACTCATAAAATGAAAAGGCCACTGTAAATTAAACCTAGGGATCAAGGCCTTTCCATTTCTGTATGCAAAAAGATAACTTGTTCATGCAACATGATATTAGTGGCATTTTTTTATTTCATTGAATGATGTAACAGTCTAACACAGACTCCAAAACTTCTTGTAAATACTGGTTTTCAGAAATTCTATGAACAATTTAACATCTGTGTAGGGTTAAGTCTGTTCATTATCTCTAAACAGATTAAATACTAGCAGTATTCTGTCTAATTTTGAACCATATTCAAGAAATTTCACTTTTAAACTCA
The DNA here is from genome assembly GCF_965363235.1 of Mytilus galloprovincialis. Classification (NCBI taxonomy): domain Eukaryota; kingdom Metazoa; phylum Mollusca; class Bivalvia; order Mytilida; family Mytilidae; genus Mytilus; species Mytilus galloprovincialis. Next base: position 1,870,404 of record NC_134838.1, on the reverse strand, counting down.
TGGATGTAACAGGACACAATTTCGGTTTTCTTTTCATGTTTCTGAATATACCACAATCAATTTTTGGTGAAAGGTTACAGGATATCAGAAATGCATGGTGCAGATGAAAAAAAAAGTTGACTAAATCCAATTGGGTCCTCATACTTTTTTTATTATAAACTATTTTTCAAATTTGTTGTCTTTGTTACATCAAAAATTGATTTAGTTTCAGTGTTACACCATATACTGCAGTATCTATATTAGCTTATCTTTTCATGGACCTTTCCTAGTATTAATATTGTGGTGCAATGTGAACTAATCTCCGTGTGTAAATTGGGTTACTTTTATTCATGAATTTTTCATTAGCCTAAATTTTGACAAACAATTCAAGGGTGTAACAATGAAACCATATTCTACACAGACTTATTGCAGCGAAATGGTTGTACCATTCTTCATCTATCATAAATCTGTCAGTTTACATCAAACTTAGCCGTACCAAATTTGTCAGGTTAACAATCTTGATGATATCAGATTTAGAAATAACAAAATTAATCACAGTAATCCTTCATTACATGTATATTTATGTGGTAAATATAACTGAAATATTTCATGTACATGATGTAACTAATGTCTGGTTTGCACTTCCTTCAATTTTGCAACCTTGTTTTCTTCCATTGAAAGTTGAAAAGACTGCATGTGTTGAATATGGTTGTACATTAGTATGACATTATGTCATAAATTTTTCAAAACATCAATTGAATATTGCTATTATGTTAATTGGTTCTCTTTTATTTAATTTATTAGTGTTGTATATAAGATGTAACAAATTGACACTATTTTCATGGATGTCCAACACTTGCGTATTTGAAGTACTTCTAGGAAAAACCGTCCATGCACAACATTATACCCAAATGTTGGAACAGTTTATCTCCGGGTAAATCTGCATGTTTTTGACAGGGAACATCTCAAAGCTGTTTTAAGTAACATTTTTTGGATGTAACATTTATGACACAAAATGTTACATCTTCAATTTCTGCAAATATAACCTATTTTCTCGTTTTAATATGACATGTATACCCTATTAAGCACCATTAAATAGTTATCTAACACCTCTTATTGATATTAATATTCATATAGCAAAGAGTATTTGAAAGATACAATCAACTGAGACATATTTTTAACCACATGATTTTTACGGACACGATAAATTCAACAAAATGTCCACCAAATATCACATTGAAATTTAGTATAAGAAACACTTCCATCAGAAAAAGTGGAATTCTATTGGGATTATTTATATCATCATTATGCAAGTTTTCTTCCATTTTATGTTTTATTCATTCTGAATCTTAATTGACTATACATTTTAAGAAATTGTCAGATGTAACACAAATTCCATGACAGTAAATTCTGACCCATATACAAAGTATGAAGCATCCAGGTCTAACACCTTCTAAAATGTAAAGGAGAAGATTTTTTAAAGTTTGAAAATATGATAAACATATTGTGTAAAATTATCTTTAAAGGGCAATAACTCCTTCAGGGGTCCATTGTCAGTTTTGGTCATATAAAAGTTATTTGTAGATCTTACTTTGCTGAACATATTTGTGGTTCATCTTTATCATTAGTACTATTCAAGATAATAACCAAAAACCGCAAAATTTTCTTAAAATTACCAATTTAGTGGCAGCAACCCAACAATGGGTTATTAAATTCATCTGAAATTTCAGGATAAAAGGTTAACTTATGGACCCCATGTCAGATTTGCTATAACTGCTTTGGTTTTTATAACTATGTTCTATTTTGAGCCATGGCGGCCATGTTTTTTGATGAAACAGGAAAATAAAACACAAACTTTATTCTAGATACCCTAAGGATTATTCTGATAAGTTTGGTTTGAATTGGTTCAGTAGTTTCAGAGAAGATGTTTGAAATAGATTACATCAGACGGACGATGATGGACGACGACGACGACAGCGACGACAATAGAACTTTGGAACAGTGAGCTAAAAATGGAAACTCCCTCATAAAACTAACATTTTTAAATATTCCACTAAACAACAATTGAACAAGAGTGCACACACTGAAATGTCTTGCATTCTTTACTAATCATTGATATTATATTGATAGTCCTAAATGTAAAGCTTTATTACAACTGTCACATAAACTTAACCAAGAAAACTAAACATTGACCAATGAACCATGAAAATTAGGTCAAGGTCAGATGAAACATGCCAAGCAGGCATGTGCAGCTAACAATTCTTTCATACTACAAATATAGTTGACCTATTGCTTATAGTTAAGAAAAACAGACCAAAACACAAAAACTTAACACTGAGCAATGAACCGTGAAAATGAGGTTAAGGTCAAATAAAACCTGCAGTGATTGACATGTAGATCCTAAAATATTTCCATACTTACAAAAACTTAACTTTGACCACTGAACCATGAAAATGAGGTCAAGGTCAGATGACACCTGCCAGCTAGACATGTACACCTTTCAATCATTCCATACACCAAATATAGTAGACCTATTGCATACAGTATAAGAAAAACAGACTAAAACACAACAACTTAACTATAACCACTGAATCATGAACATGAGGTCAAGGTCAAGATGACACCTACCAGTTGGACATGTACACCTAACAGTCCTTCCATACACAAAATATACTAGACCTCTTGCTTATAGTATGTGAGATATGGACTTGACCACAAAAACTTAACCTTGTTCACTGATCCATGAAATGAGGTTGAGGTCAAGTGAAAACTGTCTGACGGGCTTGAGGACCTTGCAAGGTATGCACATACCAAATATAGTTATCCTTTCTATACTATTAAACAAGAAGATCTCATTTTGTGTGTCGCTTCTCTTCTTCCCACAATAAATTAATCATCATGCCTCTGTGTCCTATAGGTACTATGCATAGTCGCACTTGTCATCCATTCTTATAACTATTCAGTTTGGGTTATTTTGGGAGAAAAACGAAAATAAAGGTGTCCGAATAAGGTTTCGGTTATCAAACCCACTTTTATGTCATACATAACTTCTGGATTTAACATTGAGAACCAATTGTATGATAGATAACAAAAATGAAAAATAAATAAGCTAATCAGAGCATTGTCCATATTGTGGTTTTTATATCGTAAGAACCACTACTATTATACCTGGGTTTAACTTACACATTATTTTCACAAGTCCTTGGATGGGGAAAGGACAATTATTTTTGCATTTATTTGTATTTGTACTATGATTAATATACTACTATAATATATAGAGACTCTCTATATAATTTAGCAGTGAGTTTCCATCATCAAACCGACTTTTCAGTCAGACATGACTACCAGTTTTAACATTGAGAACCAATCGTTTGATAGATAACAAAAATGATAAATAAATAAGCCAATCAGAGCGTTGTCCATATCGTGGTTTTTATATCGTAAGAACCACTACTATTATACCTGGGTTTAACTTACACATCATTTTCATAAGTACTTGGATTTATCTGCATGTATACTATGATACCGGATTTGTTATCACATAAGCAACACGTCGGGTGCCACATGTGGAGCAGGATCGGTTTACCCTTCCGGAGCACCTGAGATCACCCCTAGTTTTTTTGGGGGGTTCGTGTTGTTTATTCTTTAGTTTTCTATGTTGTGTCATGTGTGCTGTTTTTTGGTTGTCTTTTTCATTTTTAGCCATAGTGTTGTCAGTTTGTTTTAGATTTATGAGTTTGACTGTCCCTTTGGTATCTTTCGTCCCTCTTCTATGATAAATATACTTCTATAATATATAGAGACTCTCTATATAATATAGCAGTGATCGCCATGGAGAAGAAACTTTGAATTGATAGTTAATAGAAAATTAAATACACTTTAATATTTATAATATAGATGTATGTTCAACGCGAAAATAATGGAATATAACAGAAAACAAAATAAAAACAGACTTTGGAAACAAGGGAGAGGGCTTAAACTGTTTCCAAGTACCTATGAATTTTGATATCTTTTCTGGAATTCTCCAGATATGAGATCTTTTGCTGAAATTCTCCAGACACAAATATCTCAACAGCTCTAAATGCCTGCGATTTCGCGGGTGTTTTCTAGTTACTTATAATAAGAGAGAATTTAACATTACAAATAATCTTAACTTTTTTTTCAAGTAGTCACTGAACCATGAAAATGAGGTCAAGGACATTGGACATGTGACTAACGGAAAGTTCGTATCTTGAGTCATCTATATACAAAGTATGAAGCATCCAGGTCTTACCCCTTTTAAAATATAAAGCTTTTAAGAAGTAAACTATCGCCGCCGCCGCCGTAGCAGCTGCCTGTTCACTATCCCTATGTCGAGCTTTCTGCAACAAAAGTTGCAGGATTGACAAAAATTGTAAGAGCTGATTCCTCCCAACAAGATTTAAATTTGGTATATTTTGATGAATAAAAATCAAAATTTCATAGATAAGGTTGCGATGTTGTCAGAAAAAGTAGAAAATTTCTGGGTTTACTTTTTATAAATATTCATGACAGAGAGAATATTATAAGCAGTATGAATAATAATTTCTGTTAATGTAAGTACCATATGTACATTTTCTACTTTACATTAATAGATCTTTCTACCTTATCAACACTTTGGACACACAATATTACTGTATCAACACAAGAACATACCTTTGAATGTTGAGAGGCTCTAGAGGGAAACTTAGAGAAGTATAAACCTTTACCATAAGATCCAGCAACAATATCTGTAATAATCAAATATAAGCACACAAAAATTAAAAAACATTGTACAAAAAATTATTTGGGCCTGACAAAATGGCAGACCTTCGTATAAAAAAAAAGTTGTATGGTTAAAATGAATCTTAAAATTACTGAATTGGTCATGACTTACGATACAATTTTAGTTGTAATATTTTTTGTGAAGTTTTAATGAAATATGACGATCACACTTAACTTAAAATATATGCAAGTAAAAAAAACTATAAAATGTTATAGCAATGAACATATTTTAAATAAGGTTACCTCACCTTAGTAAGAAAACTTCTCTTCTGAAAAATAGCTTACACTAAAAATAAGGTTCATTGCATATTTCAAATTAACCTATATCTGAATTGTATAAACTTATGTAAAGAAGTATAGCACAGTAAGTTCAAAGTTATAAAAAATGTCCAGTTAATGTTACAAATATTTTGTCATTTAGAAAATTAAGCACAAATTGGACGGTGATATCAGATTCAGAAAGAAAAAAGACTTCAATATCAATAAAAACTTCAATCTGGAGCAGGACAGACAGACAAAAGAATGGACGAATGACTGACAAACAAAGTGATGCACAGACCAGAAAACATAATGCCCATAAATTGGGTATAAAAAGAAGCTTTGAATTCAGCTTTGCATCATCAAATAAAGTCAGAAACTTCTAAAATTTTAGTGTGCTCTCATGAGATGATATTATGAATAACTTCTAAATATTTATTACGATGATAGAATGTAATCTATTATCTGACCTTACCTGAAGATGAAAATCCCAGTTTTAAAATGTCCTGAGCTCTTTCCATTTTGTCTGAACAAAAGTATAAATCAGCGACCATTGAAGGGTCATGTAAAACCTTGATTTTATCTCGATACTTTTCTTGAAATCTGTCTGTTAATGTTGCCTTTAAAAAAATACATATATTAATAGAACTGTGTGAAAAATAATCTAAACTGAGCTCATTAATTCATACCATTGAAACCCCATTTATATAGATATGGAAACAAAATGTGTTTTGCTGTGTTGTATTGAACCGTCTAAATAAAATATAGAATAGGAGATGCAACATGGTATTATGTAAGACAGATTTTATGACAATTTCAGTTATGGATAAAATATGTTTATCTCTTAGTTTATTTTTTTTATTGTCTTCGATTTTTTATTGGAAATCCAAAATACATGTAGCCATTTGGACCACCAAGAAGTTGCACCTGATATCATGAAAAGTATTCTCATTATGCTCAATAAAAAAAAATCTAAATATCTTCAAATGGATATTGAAAAGATTTTCTGCGGAATTATTCAGAATAATAATCTGTCATTATTTGCCTTGAAAGTACAACTTTAAAACTGTTCAACTAAATATCATAATTGACAACTAATAGGTCATTTGAAAGTTTATAAGTTTGGTAACTAATAAAAACTGACATATTACCTTTGAAATTGTATTAACTTCAACATTCCGAGTCTTAAAATCCGGGTCTAATTTCATTCCTTTTTTAAATCTCTCTGTCACATCATAAAAAAATGCTGCATCTTTCATGTGGTCATATGGTTCATTAGCATTCCTCTGTTTGGCAGGGGGAAACGATAGATATTTACAATCGTCTACAATTAAATATTCTCAATTATCTCCCTTTCTTATCTTCATAAAATATATAAATAAATGCTATAGTGGTGATCCATAACTCTGATCTACTGAATCACATACAAAAAGGATTAATTATTGAAAAGATTATAAGAAAATATTGATATAACATTGATAACGAATAATTTTAAATGTTTATTTTTCTGTTTGATTTATGTTAACTGAAAACATTGCCAGACTAAAACTGCTGCTCTGTGCACCTAGTCTACCTACCGACAGTAGTCAGTTTAGATCTAATAAAATGATTAGTTTCAAGTAGACTGTATCCTGTTTCTCTGTGTACCTACCTACAGTAATCAGTTTAGATCTATTGATGGAGTCAGTCTCCAGTAGAGACTGTATCCTGTTTCTCTATGTACCTACCTACAGTAGTCAGTTTAGATCTATTGATGGGGTCAGTCTCCAGTAGAGACTGTATCCTGTTTCTCTATGTACCTACCTACAGTAGTCAGTTTAGATCTATTGATGGGGTCAGTCTCCAGTAGAGACTGTATCCTGTTTCTCTGTGTACATACCTACAGTAGTCAGTTTAGATTTATTGATGGGGTCAGTCTCCAGTAGAGACTGTATCCTGTTTCTCTGTGTACCTACCTACAGTAGTCAGTTTAGATTTATTGATGGGGTCAGTCTCAAGAAGAGATTCGATCCTCTTTCGTTTTACAGTAAGATCCATGAGTTCCACCTGTTTTTGTAGATCATTAATTAATATCTCTGTGTTGATTTCATCCTCTACATCTACAATAAGAAAATAAAAATATCATAAATAGATATAAGATGATGTGGTATAAGTGCCAATAAGAAAAATCTCCATCCAAGTCACAATTAGTTAAAAGGTTAAAAATCATAAGTCAAAATGTGGTTTTCAACAATTTGGAGCCTTGGCATAAACTTGTAAGGCTTGATGAAAAAATTCAAAAAGCTTTAAGTTTACTTCCTCAGGTAAAAATGAATGAAAAATGTGTGCATGTGACAGAGATGATGCCCCAGCTGGCATATAACAGTATAAAGGGACATAAATATATAACTGTTAAAGTGACACCAATCCAAATTTCAAACTTGATCTGTGTTCATGATAATTATGCATTGTTTATAAGTTTCATAACATTTGGATGGGCCAAACTAAAGTTAGAGAATGGAAACCCATTTTGGTACATACATACATACATATGTAGGCATTGACAAGGGTACCACATATAATTATACTTCATTTCAAAATTCCAGATTTTCTTTGGTAAAAAAGGGAGATACTTTACTGCTATCCTATGGCAGATACTCTATAAGAAGAGGTGTGCTCAAGTGTGCACTTTAGTCAATATGGATGATTGCTATGTACTAAACATCATAGTTTATGACTTTGAATTTCAAATTCTCAGTAAATTGCAATAATTTCTGAATTTACAGTAGTATGCTCACAGGAAGCATGTGATACAAAATGTCAGGTAGCTCTCATTTGTTCAGTTTCTGAGAAATGTGTGACACAAATTTCATGAGACAGATAAATGAACAGATAGATGTATAGACAGGAGGAAAACTGAATACTGAATACCTCTCCTTTGTAATGGGAGTATGACCAGATACCTAATATCTGTCTCAGCTAAATTCATTTTCATTTATTTATAAAACTCATTGTGAATCCTTTGGTATCTTTCGCCCCTCTTCTTCATGGAGATCTTGTTCCAATTTCAATTATGGAAACACATATTAGCTCTGTTTCTGGGAATCATGTGATAAAGATATGCTTCTCTTTTTAATTACTTTCCTTTAAAGTACAATCAATTGGCAGTACATATGTACTTATATAAAAAAGAAGATGTGGTATGATTGCCAATGAGACAACTATCCACAAAAGACCAAAATGACACAGACATTAACAACTATAGGTCACCATACGGCCTTCAACAATGAGCAAAGCCCATACCGCATAGTCAGCTATAAAAGGCCCCAATAAGACAATGTAAAACAATTCAAACGAGAAAACTAACGACCTTATTTATGTAAAAAAATTAAACGAAAAACAAATATGTAACACATAAACAAACGACAACCACTGAATTACAGGCTCCTGACTTGGGACAGGCACATACATAAATAATGTGGCGGGTTTGAACATGTTAGCGGGATCCCAACCCTTCCCTTAACCCTGGACAGTGGTATAACAGTACAACATAAGAACGAACTTTAAAAATACAACTTCCATGAACTATCAAGGTTATTTTAATCATCTGAATTAAAGTATTAATTCAAACACCTGCCTAATTACACTTGAATTCTTGTACTTTATACATTAACAATTTTATCAATAAATTATAAATAAATTTGTTCATTGTGTTACACAATTGTCATTAGATTTCATAAGAATAAATTTAAGCCGTAAATCTCTTTTTTCTTTGGTTTATTGAGTATTTTCTTGTACTTCAAAGATTAAAGATCTAATGAAGTGTCAAAAACAATGCATTTATAAATAATAATTGTCTAAACAATTATGCAGGCATTGTTGATGCACAAAGTTGAATTTGTGCAGAACATTTTCTTTTTACAATATCTCAAGCCTTGAGAGTATTAGTCCAAATTGATCAAAGGAACCCAATTCAAAGTTCATATTCTGTTAAAGATGTAATACCACCAAATCATGGTACGTCACATCTGGTTGTATACGAAAACAGGTTTAAAAAAATACTCCCTTGAATTTGACAGTTGTAGGTAATTAATCCTAGTTTTTATTGCAGTAAAAGATTTTTGTTTCATAAACATATGTCTTGAGTATTTCAAAGTACCATTATTTTTTATATGGGATTTCTATAGAATATTTTGTAATCTTGAGGTTACATGGTGATTAAACAATGTACACAGATAAGATAAGGGAGAAATTTGATTGGTTAACTTCAGATAGATAGATCTTGACCTGATAAACAATTTAACCCCTATCAGATTTGCTCTAAGTGCTTTGGTTTCAGAGATATAAGCCAAAATCTACATTTCGCACTCATGTACTATTTTTAGCAATGGTGGCCATCTTGCTTGGTTAGAAGGGTCACCGCACACATTTTTTAAACTAAATACCCCAATGATGATTATGGCCAAGTATGGTTAAATTGGACCAGTAGTTTTAGAGGAGAAGATTTTTGTAAAAGATTAGAAAAAAATACGAAAAATTGGTAAAAAATGACTACAAAGGGCAATAACTCCTTAAGGGGTCAACTGACCATTTTAGTCATATTAATTTATTTGTAGATCTTACTTTGCTGAACATTTATTGCTGTTTACAGTTTATCTCTATCTATAATAATATTCAAGATAATAGCCAAAAAACGGTATAATTTCCTTAATATTGCCAATTCAAAGGCAGCAACCCAAAAAACCGGTTGTCTGATTCGTCTGAAAATTTCAGGGCAGATAGATCTTTACCTGATAAACAATTTTACCCCATGTCAGATTTGCTCTAAATGCTTCGGTTTGAGAGTTATAAGCCAAAATCTACATTTTACCCCTATGTTCTATTTTTAGCCATGGTGGCCATCTTGGTTGGTTGGCCGGTTCGCGCCACATACTTTTTTAACTAGATACCCCAATAATGATTGTGGCCAAGTTTGGTTTAGTTTGGCCCAATAGTTTCAGAGGAGAAGATTTTTGTAAAAGATAACGATAGACCACAAGGACAACAGACGACAACGCCGGACGCCGGACGCAAAGTGATGAGAAAAGCTCACTTGACCCTTCGGGCCAGGTGAGCTAAAAAGAGGGACACTTACCATCTAGTCTATCAGTTAAAGTTGGTGAAAACTTGTGCGTGATACTAGTACTGCCTAATCTGTAATCCAAAAACTCTTTCTCTGTAAATAGAAAATTGCATTTTATAGTAATTATTTCATTAAAATGATTATTATATTCAAAGGGACACAATTCTTATTGTCAATCTATTATTGTATTTTTGTTGCCAGTTTCCTGACTCTCCCTACCTTGAATCAATATTTACCTTGACATGAATTTCAAGAATCTTTCAAAATTCTTAAACTGCAAAAACTTTACCGATCCTAATAAATAGCAATAATCCTTTTACAATAAGAGCCTTTAACCTTTGGAACAATGAAATCTATGCACTTTTCTACCCATCAATGTGATCAGGCTAAATTATTTCCTGTGTTATAAGCTTATTAGTGGAATAAATAAGGTTTCTCTTGTCCACTAATTACTATCTTATAATACCTTAATAAATGTCACCTTATCTCGTTATAATGCTACCCACAGACAGAACTTTACTGTAGAAGTTGTTATATTATGATAACGTTTTTGAAATCAATATTAATATTTCTCACATAGTTGTTGTTGATTATACCTGCTTGGACATAACATATTGTGTCAAAGGAACATCACCAACAAGATAACAACTATACATGCTAAAGGAAGAGAAAATAGGCCTAGACACATCTAAATTTATATCTACCATATTAAGATATTATCTATTAATTTAATCACATCTTTCTAGACTCTTAAGAACTTATAATATGGTATAGACAATTATCTATTGTATAACATCATATGTTGACTTTGTAATTCAAAGACTGTATATTGAACTCTAGAAAGTTCACATGCTTTTTAGTTTAGTTTTTTTTTAATATCATTGGGTTATAATATCCCATAGTAAATACCTTCTTCTTATCCCTGGTAAATTCTATTTCTTACTTCTCATAATTACTAACAATTGCAGGCAAACTAGGGTGACAAAATCAACCTTTTTCACATCTTTCTTGTTTGTCAGTAATACTTAAGATAAACTAGAAAATGTGGGATGTAGGTCAATGAGACAGATGTAGGTCAATGAGACAGCAACCAAACAACACATATAAAAAGGAAAATTAGAGTAAAATAGGTCTTCAATAATTGACAGCAGGTGCCTACAAAAAATGTTATTTAGCTCTAAATTGCCCTGTCCTTTACAATCTTTTACAAAAATTTAACATAGACTATCAAATATGTCCAAAATATAATGAAATTGGAAGGGATACTATCGGGACAATCTCTTATTCTAATCTTAAGATTATCTTATATGGGGACAGTCTAAAAGCTGACGAGGACAATATGCAAATATTTCATAAAGTTTCTGAATACATAAATAAAACAAAACATTTTGAAAGTTAATCTTGTATATGTATTTATTACATATTTGTTATGAATACCTTAGGTTTTGCATATGCAATAACCTCAAAATTGCCCGGGCCAAAAAAAAGTATATTGATATTGTGCCCTGATTCCAAATGATGTGACGTCATTGCGTCCTTAATGACAATGGTGAACAATGGCGGTGTTGTAATTGAACTTTTTTCTCCTCTCTGCAAAACTTAAATATGTGATAAATAGATTGTGGCATGTCTTTTCCATGTTGGCCCTGGTGTCATCCCTCGACCGATATCGGCCCTCGGCTAAAGCCTTGAGGCCGATATGGGAATATCGTGATGATGCCAGGGCCAATATGGAAAAAAACATGTTATAGTCTATACATATATTATATATATAGACTTTTTTTTAATATGATGTAAAATCAAGTGGATTGCCCGAAGTAATTGACTATAGTCAGACGTGTGTGATGGTTCCAGTGACTGTCTAGAAAAGTAAATAAGAGTTGACTGTTTCATGGTTTTTTTTTTCCTTTTTTTTTTTCCATTTTTATTTTTTTCATTTATTTTATTTGTTGCATTTTTTGTTTGCATGTGTGTGTGTGTGTATTTATTCAATTTATCATATGCTACCATACACTGAATATACTGTTGGCACGTAATATTGTTTGTTAAATAGATGTTTTTTGGTTTTTTTTAGGGAGACTGATTTATAAAAGTTTTTCCAAACTTGTTTCCAAATCCCATATTTAAACTTTATGTAATTTGTAATATTTATCTTGACATTTTTCATTAATAAATACTGTTTAAATTAAATATGTTTTGAATTGAAGCAGAAAAAATGATAATTGCCTAAAGGAATTCAAACCAAAACTGAAGCCGGTTTATTAACATCCTCAATCATAAACACAACTGTTAGCAATGGGCCTCTTTTATGATTATTCATTTACATATATTTTGATTATTTTCTTCACATTGATAACAAATTCCTATAAGTACGTTGACTCTTATATAACCCTAGAGTTTTCTTCACTTTCTATTCCATCTTTATGAAAATTCACAAAATTCAAATGTGTATAGAAGAATAATTTTAAAATATTTTTCATTAATATCTACCTTAAATAGGTTTTAAAGTATCGTATTGATATAATCCATCAAATTTCATCAATGTACATAAATGGATTATTAACTATGTTACCTCAAGCACAAAAAAATAAATTGTATTTTGAAGTAAACACTTACTTTGCTTTCTACATTCAATGAACTCAAGGCTTTAAAATCCACAAGTATATCACAAATAAATGTTCTCTTTTTTATCACATTTCTATTTCAACACAAGGTTTCCCTATACAGATATCAATGTTCTAAATTGGAAAAATAAACATTGTTAAATTTAATTAGCTGATTTAAATTCCCTCTGTACACCATTAGAACACTGGTGAGAAATACCCATTAAATTCCACTCAATATAAAGGCCATGCTTTCAATACATGTTGTTAAACAGTTAATCTTAAAAAACAAAGACTCTTCAAACTACGTAAAAATCATAATATGAAATATATATCTCATATGTTTTTCACCATCTTTTTGAATAAAGACCTTGTAATCATGTTTCAAAAACTCCAATGTGTGGTCCTCTGTACATTGATTAGTTATTAAGAATTTTAATATTATTTAATCTTGTGTTATTATTTAAGGTGTTAATTCAATGTTAAATTTAATCTTTATATTTTGAAATGTAAGTGTCTGCATATTTATATATTAAAAGATCTGATTTGTCACAGCCTTTAATTGTGACTAAAATTGTTTTTAGACAAACAGTTCATTAACAGGTGAAATCTTTATGTAAATCAGTTGAACATGTACAGTGACCTAACAATGATTGATTGTATTGTTGTTTGCTTAACCTCCCGTAGAATATATTTAAATATATATTCAGGAGGACAAAAACTTCAGGATAATTTCTATTAAACTGTGTTTTAATCATAAACTTTTTTGCAAATTGTGTTCAGGTTTCCTGTAACTCGATTACATCAATTATTTTTTTTTACCTTTTTTTTTTTAAATTGGGAATCAGCAATATAATCAAAATTATCTTTTTTACCTTTTTTTTTAAATCGGGAATCTAATCAAATTCATTTCTCTCTTCTATCATCTATAAAATTTTATCCAAAACACAAAAAATGATTAAAAAAAATATCATTTAAGACCAATGAATTCTATAAAAAAGATGCAAAATTTAACTTTAAATATTGCAACTTTTGCAGATTTGGGGCTAAAAACCCTAGAAAATATTTCTAATATTCTTATGGATAAAACAGAAAGCGTAGACCTTACCTGCACTATGTTTCCTAAACTAGCTTGTTATATCTACAGGTTAGAACTATCTCTTAGTTGATGTAAATAGCAGGTAACATAAAATGTAAATCTCATTACCAATAAATGTCTTCTTTCAGATAATGTATCCTCGAACTTCCACTTAATTAAATCTTAACATGAAAACCATGTGAAGCTATACTTTCAATAGATTCACTATATATAGCTATTTAACCTTATTCTAGTCAGACGAGTTGTTTAACATGTTATTAATAATACTTTAAATTCATATGTTTCTTTGCAAATCAATTTCACATGTCAGAGATGAATATTTTGGATCATACATTCAGATATTCCATCCCTTAATTATATTAATCCAACTTTAATGATATCTTATATGATTTATATAACATTTAATCTTTAATTTAATGTATTTAGTTATGCTTCAAAGCATACATCCCCTTTACATTAATTTATTATTTTCAGAAGGTACCATATTCAGAATCATAACTTAACATTAAGATTGAGAAAGTTTAACTATATCATTTTACTTGTTCCCCTTTCAATTCAACAAAGATGTGAAACTCCCGACTTAAATGTCTTGCTAGCTGGCGTCATAATTGCCCAAAAGAGCAAATATTGTGATGTAAGATTTATCTTTTAGTATGAAAACAGATTTGTTTGTCTGACATGCATTTTGCTTGTTCTAATTTCAATTGAATAAAGATATGAAAATACTGACAACTTAATTGCCAAAAAATGAATGTACATTGCATGGTAATGTGCATACAGATGCACATATCACTAAGACTTGTTTAATACTCCAAAAATAATAAATATTTTCAAAAGCTTATCATAGTATTTTCCCCGTAAGATCTTTAACATATCAAATATTCAAACATTTGAAAGTAAATGGACCATTATGAATGTAAGAGTTTGGCAAAGTATAGTAATCACCATGGAAATGATATGAACTAAACCTATTCACTATTGCAAAGTAAATGTCACAACATACAAAACAAATGAATTTCAAAATGCGATCAAGTCAATGACATAATATGCATTTATATTCTTAATAAATCTAGCTCCTATAGTTTTCTTGATAACAGCAAATAACTATTTAAAATTGGAACAAGAGGCTCTCAAGAGCCTGTGTTGCTCACCTGTATTTACTGTTGTTTTGGTAAAATAAGATGAAATCATTATTAATAATATTAGATACTATAGATGATTAGATATTAGATATTATTAGATACTATAGATGATTAGATATTAGATATTATTAGATAGTACTATAATAATATTTCAGATAATAACCAAAAGCTGCAAAGTTTCCTTAAAATTACTAATTCAGGGCCAGCAACCCAACAACAGATTGTCTGATTCATCTGAAATTTTCAGGGCAGATAAATCTAAACCTAATAAACATTTTTATCGATATCAGATTTGCTCTTATATAAATGCTTTAGTTTCAGAGATACATGTTTTGTATAAACCAAAAAACACATTTTACCCCTATGTTCTATTTTTAGACATGACGACCATGTTGGTTGGCAGGCAGGGTCATTGGACAAATTTTAAAAACTATATACCCTAAAGATGATAATGGGCAAGTTTGGTTAAATTTGTCTCAATAGTTTCAGAGAAGAAGATTTTTGAAAAAATCTTACAAAATTTATAAAAAATTGTTTAAAATTTACTGTAAAGGGCAATCACTCCTTTAGGGGTCGATTGACAATATTGGTCATGTTGACTTATTTGGAGATCTTACTTTGCTGAACATTATTGCTGTTTACAGTTTATTTCAATCTTTAATAACATTCAAGGTAATAGCCAACCAGATGCTCTGCAGGGTGCAGTTTTATATGACCACAGAGGTTGAACCCTGAACAGTTGGGGCAAGTATGGACACAACATTCAAGCTGGATACAACTCTGAATTTGGATTGTGATTAAATAGTTGACACAGAATGAATGTGATCTAATGAACTTAAAAAAATTGTACCCCAAATTCTTATTTACCAATGCCCCCTCCCCCCCCATTTTTTTTCACCTCCCCCTTTCCCATATTCCAAAAATAATCTCAATTCAAATTTCTAATGCAGTTTGCAACAATAACTACTCATTTAAATACATCATAAATTATTAAAAGGTAAAATGTCACACAGTCATGGTTAAAACAAATATTAATAGTAACTTCTGAAAAATAATTTACAGCTAATCATCTCAAAACAATCATCATTTGTTAATACATAATTTTCAAGCAGTGTAAAGGAGGTAATCAAACATATATATGTCGTGTACATTTAATTATTTTGTACAGGTTATTACTTGTACAAAAACTTTGTATGAGTAATTACTTGTATGATGCCATCATACAAGTAATTACCTGTACAAATATAATTGTACCAGTAATTACTTGTACAATTTTTGTTGAGAAAAAGATAATAACTTGTACAATACAATATCTTTGAGTTTTATGTGTTTCTACTTTTGCCAAAATAAACAAAATATTTTATTCAAAAACACCTTTCTTTGAGTGTGACAACTCAAATTACACAATAAGTCTGAAATCTTTTAATATACATTTGCCTGTCTTACAGTCCTATGTCGATCTACTAATTGCACTGTAACTTTGTCTCCAATTTCTAAATCTTTTAATCATATGATCTTTTGGCATGTGCTTTTCTTATCAAAGGGTAAAGTTCATCAACTGGACAATATAAATAATTTTGTCTCCTTTGCGAATGTGTTTTTTCAAATACTGCTACATTTAAAACACAATTCTGTCGGAAGAAATTTCTTTGAAGTGCTGTCTTTTTATGCCCCACCTATGATAGTAGAAGGGTATTATGTTTTCTGGTCTTTGCGTCCATCTGTCTGTTCGTTCGTCCGTCGTACCGTTCGTCCGTCCATTTGTCCCGCTTCAGGCGAAAGTTTTTGGTCTTGGTAGTTTTTGATGAAGTTGAAGTCCAATCAACTAGAAACTAAGTACATATGTTCCCTATGATATGATCTTTCTGATTTTAATGCCAAATTAAAGTTTTGACCCCCAATTTCATGGTCCACTGAACATAGAAAATGATAGTGCAAGTTTCAGGTTAAAGTTTTTGGTCAAGGTAGTTTTGGATGAAGTTGAAGTCCAATCAACTTGAAACTTACTACACATGTTCCTTATGATATGATCTTTCTAATTTTAATGCCAAATTCTAGTTTTGACCCCAAATTTCATGGTTCACTAAACATAGAAAATGATAGTGTGAGTGGGGCATCCGTTACTATGGACACATTCTTGTTGGAACTTAATTTGGCTTCCTTTACATTACTAATATTCTCTCTGTACTATCTTCCGCGTGTGAAAACGAATTATTCGAGTTAACTATTTCATGATAAAAAAAAATTTACACTGTTTTCCATCTTTACACTTAAGTTTTGACTTGTTTTTTTTTAAGTTTTGCTTATATATTTGGTATTCAAAAAGTACACGCATGTTGAAAGTTTTTACCTTTATGTCCAAGTCATAAATTATTTGTTTAAAGGAAAAATATATCTTGAGAACATCAAATATAATTATTTGTACAAATTATTATCTTTTTCTCAGTAAAAATTGTACAAGTAATTACTCGTACAATTGTATTTGTACAAGTAATAACTTGTATAATGGCTTCATACAAGTATTTACGTGTATAAAATGTTTGTACAAGTAATAACCTGTACAAAATAATAAGTTCCTTGGTTGACCATATAAGGAACCACTGAAGCATGTCCTGACATGCCCCCCCCCCCTTAGGCAGTCAGTGGGCCCCTCCTATGAAATTTCTAGATCAGACACTTATTTATTCATAGACATGCATTTTGCCTTCATAGAATTCATCAGGGACCCTCAAATCAAAAGAGTTCAAAGAACCAAATAAAATATAAGAACCCGTATGAGATATTGAGATCCACAATTGTGAAAGATTTAGGTAAATACAGCTATTAAGGTAATGTATTCCATAAGAAATTCTACCAATATGTTATTTATGACTGATTGATATTACTATTTTTATATGGCACAGGATATATAGTGCATGTCTCATAAACAATCTTGAAGTATTCATTTTGAATATTCTGTCATGAAATATTTGGCAAAATTAAATTTTAAAGAAAAGCGAATGACAACAGAAAAGAATTTTTATTATTTATAATAAATTATTCCCTCCAAATGGCAGGTCCAATGCAGTTTTTCAGGGGAAAATCCCAATCTTTTTGTTATTTTCTATGTAAACATCCAGTAAATACTGACCAAAACAGGACTGAAACTTGACCCCCTTCATCCAGGTGTAACCCTATAATAAACCCAATATCATTTTTTCATCAGAAATTTTCTTCCTTTATTGCTTATTAAACTAGAAAATACCTTAACTAAAGCCATATTAATTATCATATCAGTGATACACAAGATAAAATATGTACTGTTCATGATCTTGTGTATGTAAACTAAAACATAATATTATGACTTTCATATAGAAAAGTATATATGAAGCAAAGCAACCAATTAGTTTTTGAAACAGTTTAAGCTTGATCAAGATTATATAGTTTAGAAAATGACCTTGTATAAATCAAAAGCATCTTTTTTCTAATTATATATCTTTAAAATGCTATTAGTCACCATATTTTCATTAGTATGCATTTAATTACTGTAAAGCTATGATATAGTGATACATAATTAAGTTAACTAACAAAAGATCCAAGTTTTACATGTTCTTGTTGATTTATATTTGCGTTCTTTTTCTACTAGCAAAATTCAAATTATCACCCAGAAACCATATCACAAAAAAATCTGTTTTCTAGTAACAACAGTGCATTTTGACCTGTTGACAATCAAAATAAATAGGCTTCTGCCCATCGCCTATGTCTTTATTACTTTGTTAAAGATGGAAGGACAGACAGTCAAAGAACTCCAAAATGGTCCCTAAAGATGCAAGGAATATTCACTATAATACCAAATCATTATTTCTAGTACATATTTGTTTTTGTTTGAGGGTACAAAAATTTCAGCAAAAAATTAAACATTTGTTTTTTCATAACAAATTTTATTTATTACACTATTAGTTATTCCTTTATGATGGGACACAAAAATTAACCAAAATAATCGATACGGTTTGGCCCCAGATGACTTTTAAAATGTTTATGTCATAGAAAAAGCTCCAAATTATCTTCCTTTGGAGCAAAAAAGCTATTTTTTGGCATTAAAATTGAAATATCTTTTTCGGTGACCTACATTTTTTATTATTGTTTTCAAATAAGTAATACATACACTAAATAATTGTAAAATTTAAGCAATTTCTGTCATTAAGTTTTTTTTTATTTCAATATTACTTCTTTTTCTCCTATTAGTTCTACAGAAAAAAAGTACCTTTACAAAAATGTATGCTTCTTTCGAAGGCAGATTGTGAGCGTAAATGATCGGTGACCCCTCTTTTTTATTTTATTTTTCTATTAGGTGTAAGATAAAGTTCATTTATAGAAAAAACTAGCAAAATCTTATATTAGACAAAAACAAGAGGCTCTCAAGAGCCTGAATCGCTCACCTGGTAAACAATGCCTTATTGAACATATTGAACCATGCCAGGCAAACATGTACAGCTAACAATTCTTCAATATTACAAATATATATGACTTACTGTTTATAAATAAAGAAAATGAGACCAAAACACAAACACTTAAAACTTAGCAATGGACTGTGAAAATGAGGTCAAGTTCAAATAAAACCTGCGTAACCGACATATAGATCATAAAATATTTTCATACACCAAATATAGTTGACCTAATGCATAAAGTATTAAAAAAATAGACCAAAACTAAAAAAGTTAACTTTGACCACTGAATTATGAAAATGAGGTCAAGGTTAGATGACACCTGTCAGCTAGACATGTACACCTTACAATCATTCTATACACCAATTTTAGAAGACCTATTGCATATAGTATAAGTAAAACAGACCAAAACACAAAAACTTACCCCTATGTTCTATTTAAAGTAAGGGCGGCCATGTTTTTTGACGGATCAAAAATCGAAGCACACACTTTGTGCAGGATAATCTAAGGAACTATCATGCTAAGTTTCATCCAAATCCATTCTGTAGTTTCAGAGGAGAAGATTTTTTAAAGTTAGCAAATATGATGAACAAATTGTGAAAAATTGTCATTAAAGGACATTTACCCCTTAAGGGGTCAATTGACAATTTTGGTCATATTAACCTATTTGTAGATCTTACTTTGCTGATCATTTTTGCTGTTTACAGTTTATCTTTATCTATAATGATATTCAAGATAATGACCAAAAACTGCAAAATTTCCTTAAAATTACCAATTAAGTGGCAGCAACCCAACAATGGTTTATTTGATTCGTCTGAAAATTTCAGGGCTGATAGATCTTGACCTAATGAACATTTTTACCCCATGTCAGATTTGCTCTAAATGCTTTCGTTTTTGAGATATAAGCCAAAAACTGCATTTGACCCCTATGTTCTATTTAAAGTAAGGGCGGCCATGTTTTTTGACGGATCAAAAATCGAAGCACACACTTTGTGCAGGATAATCTAAGGAACTATCATGCTAAGTTTCATCCAAATCCATTCAGTAGTTTCAGAGGATAAGATTTTTTAAAGTTAGCAAATATGATGAACAAATTGTGAAAAATTGTCATTAAAGGACATTTACCCCTTAAGGGGTCAATTGACAATTTTGGTCATATTAACCTATTTGTAGATCTTACTTTGCTGATCATTTTTGCTGTTTACAGTTTATCTTCATCTATAATAATATTCAAGATAATGACCAAAAACTGCAAAATTTCCTTAAAATTACCAATTAAGTGGCAGCAACCCAACAATGGTTTGTTTGATTCATCTGAAAATTTCTGGGCTGATAGATCTTGACCTAATGAACATTTTTACCCCCGTGTCAGATTTGCTCTAAATGCTTCCGTTTTTGAGATATAAGCCAAAAACTGCATTTGACCCCTATGTTCTATTTTAAGTAACGGCGGCCATGTTTTTTGACGGATCAAAAATCGAAGCACACACTTTGTGCAGGATAATCTAAGGAACAATCATTTTAAGTTTCATTCAAATCCATTTAGTAGTTTCAGAGGAGAAGATGTTTGAAAAATTGTTAACGACGACAGACGACGACGACGACGACGACGGACGTCAAGTGATGAGAAAAGCTCACATGGCCTTTTAGGCCAGGTGAGCTAAAAAATGATTTAGACCTGCAAGCCCCCTTAAGCTATAATTATTGTGAATATTCCTTGCATCTTTAGGGACCATTTTGGAGTTCTTTGACTGTCTGTCCTTCCATCTTGCACACATGCTTTTCTCATTATCAGTCTGAAAGTTTCTACTGAATTTGTGCATGATAAGAACATCGTACTACATCAGTCACAAATAGTATAAGTCAGGTAAATCTGGCCAAATTGTAAATTCAAAATGGAGCATTCATGGAATAGTTAGTTCCAAATCACATGATAGAAAACGGTCTTATTAAGTTTTTAGAACAACAGTAATGGAGGAATATTGTTCACAGAGTTTTTTTAAGCAGATGGAGGGCAGTTGAATGGAAAGATGGAGGAGTGGTTGAAACTCAAATAGATCATACTCTATAAACAGCACCAAAAGAACTCAATTTCTGTGGGTCAAAAACATATTTATACTAGAATATACCTCAATGGTCACCCTTTTCATTCTGAAAATTTAAACATTTATGTTTACTTTATGTTCTACATAACTATAACTATTGCAGATTTATTCTAAATCTTTTAAAATAAGGTTAAGAGTGTTCAATCCTAAAATCCAATGCAAGTTATAATCAGGTCATTTATTTATGGTTTTGTGTACTTTTTTATTTATACTTTTAAAGGCCAGGTTTTTTTTTAATTTGTTGGTTTACAGATTTTCCCCATGAAAAAGTCGGGTTGGTCAGTTGGGAAAAAAAAAAGAAAAAAATATCTTGAGACAGAAAAATATGCAAAAATATATTTCAACTTTCTAACAATTTGTTTGGTATGCAATTATGTCATCATTTCTTAAATTTTAGTTTGGTGAAATATAATTGTTCAGCTTTCATAAACATCGCATGACATCGTCTAATAGTTTCACATGAGAAAAGGGGGGTTTGTCCATGGACAATGATGAATCGTCATTTAACATACAAGAAAAAAAATTAATGAAATTTAGGAAACTTTGTGAAAAATGAACTTCAAGCACGAAAACTGATAAAGAAAAAATTGTAAAAACGTCGTATAAATTTCAACACATGTGTCAAAAATGTAATGACTCGCCCACTGGAAAAAAGACTCTGAGGATATTGGGTTCATCAGATGTCATGCATTCCTGTTTTTTATCTCCAAATGGATGATTTTTTTTAATTATCTACAAAACAAGAAAATTCCAAATGATTTGTTGATAATTAGTACCTTAACTTGACGTCTTCCACAAGATTTGTTGATAATTAGTACCTTAACTTGACGTCTTCCACAAGATTTGTTGATAATTAGTACCTTAACTTGACGTCTGCCACGATTGGACAAGTTCATTTTCAATTTTTCTATGAGATGATGCATCTTATGGAATGATAACAAATACAGGGAACAAACTTATTGTATAATGGGTTTTAAACACAGGTTTCGTTCAACAAAATTATTTGAAAAAATGATATTTCAATGTCAGTTAAAGTTGATTTATCTATTTTTAGATACGTAAATTGGAAGTTTTATTTTTCACAACAGAAAGAGTTATCAATTATGTTAGTGTTTAGTCTGGGATAAAAAAAAAATATTTTATTTATTTTTCAGGGATAATGTATTTGTTAGGGTGGGCAGGGATAAAAAAAGCATAAAAAGTCAATCTTATTTTTATTCTGCAAATCGGCAAAATAGGGTCGGCGGATCTGTAAACCAACAAATTAAAAAAACCTGGCCATATTCAAATAATATTTTAAAATTCTTTCTAATGTCAGTAATGATTAACTGTCTTTTATATACTAGTTTTTTGGTAATAATATATCAAAGAAAACAAGGTTGCTACCCAATAGCTAGATGTCCCCCATCACTTTTAACTGTGCAATATATAAGCATCAAGAATAGACATGTTCATATCAGCAAAAAAATCAAAGATGCTTTTGTTTCCATTCTCTATTCTATATAATAGTATACCCAACTTTTTATGTAATCTACTAAAAAGAATTATGCTTTTGACTAACTATGAAAGCTTATTTTTCAGAAACCAAGCAATAACACCTTAATACTATAATAAGAAATACCTACTCCCTTTGTGACAAAGTATAATTTTAACTTATTGTCTTTTACTTTTTTACAGTAAACTGAATTTTAAGGGCAAACGATACAGTTTTGATCCTGTGTTAACAAGTTGATGAAAATTTGCATATAGGCTATTTTTTACCTGATTAAATCAAATATGTAATAAAAAATATACCTTCATGTGCTACTTTTTGAGTTAAATGAGGTCGAAATTTTGTATATTTGCTCAAAATTCGGATTTGTGGCCGTATTTTCCTTTTCGAAAGAAAGAAATAACTTTTTCGTTTTCAAAGATAAACACAAATTGTTTTTTGTTAAATAATTTGTAATTTCTGTATTTTATAGGTATTCTAAAAAAATATGCATTTTTGTTCAGAAACAACTCATATCTATCAAATGGTCATGAATTGAGAAAAAAAACGTAATTGCTTGCTGTATATTTATCAAAATAAAAAAAAAATGCACTATTTACAGTTTTATAAAATTTGGTCCACATAATCTTTCTGCAAAATGAAACAAAATGTTGGTTTAAAAAATGGGGGTCCATGCACTCGTTTTCAAATTAAATCAGTTTGAATGATAAAAATCAGTCGAAAAATGCATCTTTTCTCGATATGTCACTGTTTGACGTCGCAAAAATAACATTTTACGTTAGCAACGTCATTACCTTCCCCGTAACTGTATTGTATGCCCTTAAGGTCTTGCTGCCTATCTGTCCCTGCTATCTTGCTGCAAATCATTTTAAGCACAAAACCCTCAAAAAAAAGTTGAGAAACAGACTTATTTTATTCACATTGCAGGGGAAATCTTTATTAAGTAACAAATAAAAAATCTAAAGTTGATAATGGGACAATGGTGTTAAACGTGTTTTTAAGAGAAACTGAAAGTTAATTCCTTACCTATTGTAGCCCTTTCTTTCTTGACTCTATCGTTGTCTCTGAGAAGGGTTTCAATCAATTTTTGCTGCCTATCAACCTGTAATTATGAAATTATCTCCCTTTTATCAGTTACTGGTTTACTATGTCAGTTTTTGTAAACAATATGACTTGTATTTTATATTTAAAAATAAAGCTTTTATCACTGAATTGAACACTATAGATAGTTAAGTTTTGTCATTGCTTGTTCAATTCCTATGTTAAAAGTACAGCATTGATAAAAGAAGAATCTGATAATAATCCGCCAAAATAATAACCTCCAAAATATTATGTACACCTAATTGTGCTTTTTCGATTAAAATTGCCAAAAACACGCTTTATGGTATCCAGTTGTATTTTAATTTTCAATCAAGTAAAAATCTGTTGTATTTTCCTCATGCAAAGCTCTGATTCCTTTCCTGGCTTTAGCTATACATTTTGTACCTTTGGGATTATACCTCTTCATCTTTTTAATAAGCTTGTGATATTTTGGCCTAGAGCATCACTGAAAAGACATTTACTGCCAAATGTACATCTGGTGCAGAAAATTGGTACTGTTAATGTTATTACTTTGAAACATTATTTTAATGGCAGATCTTTTCATATATATAAACAAAAAAAATATTTTCAGTATTTTCAGACAAAACTTCGTTAACACACTAACAAATCAAAGCACTGTAAGCGCTGTAGGCAGTTAACCAAAAACCAAGGCAAACATAATTATGAAAACTGTGGCAATGTTGATTCAATTTTTTTTAAAGATATATTGTAAATTAATGTTCATTTAATAAATTAATCATTAAAGCAAATAATTTATATTTTGTCAAAGTTTTTATAAAGCAACGCATATATCAAGTATATTTTTTTCATAGTCATGATTCTGCAGTTTTACAAATTCGCAATGATTGCAGTTCTTCTAGTTGATAGTTAACGTTGGTATAAGTTGACATTAGTACGAGCTTGTAAAAGTATGGATGGACTTGCTTCCCTGGAAAGAAAACTGAATTTGTGTTCAACAGTTCAAAAATTATGAGACACTAATCAGACAATTGTTTACTGCTACAGGGATCAAAGGTGAGGTCTGACTGACCTGTCCATAGTAAATGTAAATGACCCCCACCTTCACTCCAAGTCCATGATGTCTAAATTTGGAATAAAATGACAGGTAAATATAAAAACAGTTGGTCAAGCATTCTTGGGCTTGAAAGATATGTTTTCTTTAAAATGAGACATATTAAAATGAAAATTTTTATAGGACCAGAAATAATTCAAAATATAATTAAGGTAAATTCTTCAAACCTACTAATTTTTTTCCATCAATAAAATTTTATAATAAACAAAAAATAATTGTAACATAATGCTGTTAGGAAGTCTCCCAAACCAGTGATATTGTTTGCCTTAAATTACTGGAGAATAAAGGCTTTTTCTCCTGGAGAACAATCCCAATTTGAAAAAAAATGACTTAAAATTATTCCCAAACAGTGCAGTCTGAGTAGTAATTGTGCATGAATACAAACTGAAAAACACTTATTTAAACATTTTTCATACCTAAAAATTACTATTTGTGCAGATTTGAGGGTCTATTTATGTATCATCACTAACAATAACTAAGGGCTCTTATTTCAAATGAGGGTTTACCTCTTGAAATAACAATAACGGTACCAAATTGAAAGGGGATCTGCAAATTGTAGTTCCAGTCAAATTCATGGTTTATTATAAATTTCCAAATTTGATACAAATGACACATATTTTCCCAATAAAAAGGGGTAGAGGTAGTTTTGAAAAAAGCCAACAATATCACTGCAAACAAAGCTCCCATAATTATTCATTCCCATGGTCGCCTGAAATTGGGCAAGGTCTAGTACACATCGGTTAGGTCTAGCAAAGTGATATGCATATGTGACACCTATGAGATTGACCTTGTATGTCATTCAATCTGTTTGAAATCACAAACAGGAATGAATATGGTTTAGGAGTTGGTATTTCAATTTTTTTTACAAGTTTTCAAAACACACACAAGAGAGGGTGGGTGACCCTAGGGACTACCCCTAAATTACATGTGATTTTCTTATATTGTCCCATACATGAATATATATGGTTAAATGGTGGGGATCTCGACCGTTATCAAGTTTTCAAACGGGAGGGGGTGGGGAGACCACAGTGACTTCCCCTATATTTCATTTGATTTGTTATATTGTTCAATACATGAATATATATGGTTGAGGGGTGAGGATCTCATCTTTTTCCAACTTCTCAAACAGGAGGAGTGGGGTGACCCTAAGGACCCCCTTATAATTCATTTGATTTGTAATATTGTCCCATACATGAATATATATGGTTTAAGATTGGGGATCCCGACTGTTTTCAAATTCCCAAACAGGAAGGGGTAGAGTCGCCCCACGAACTCCACCTATATTTCATATGATTTTTTTTATTGTCCCATACATGAATATATATGGTTTAGGGGGCGGGAATCTCGACCGTTTCCAAGTTCTCAAACAGGAGGGGTGGGGTGACCCCGAGGGACTCCCCCTATATTTCATTTGATTAGTTATATAGTGTCATACATAAATGTATATGGTTGAGGGGTGGGGATTTCATCCGTTTCAAAGTTATCAAACAGGAGGGGGTAGAGTGGCCAAATGGACTCCACCTATATATCATATGATTTGCTTACATTCAGGTATCACATAATATAGTTGCACTATTTGTGTAAATAAAGAAAGAAACCTCTAGCTATTTTAACTGACCCATCAAAATTGAGAAGAATTTGTCTGCATTTTTTTTTTAGTTGATCGCCAAAACCTGAAATTACCCTTATCAGCTTTCTGGAATCGGATCCGATATTGTAATTGTCTTCTTGCGGTAGCCGTTTTCTTTTCAATATTATTTTTTACAGATACGATTTTACTCGGATTTACACACTGTTTGTCAGCAATTTTCTGTATAAAGCTAGCGGTTGAACAAAATGAACATCGCTGTCATGAATAATAATGATGAAAATAAGTTTTGAGATCGTTTATTAGGAGACTTTGGTAAAAAGGTTTGCAAAGTTGTTTTTTTCATTTTCTTTCAAGGTCCGTCGGGCATGTCGGTCGTAGCTAGTAACCAAGTCGAAAGTCCGACTGCAAAAGTGGAAGGTCGCAAAACTCGGACCACCGCTAATTTGAACCCCTGCCTCCATTTTGGAAATCTAAACTACTTGTCTTTAGAGATCTTCTGCGATTAAATATTTCATACATTTGTTCTTTGACATCTTAGCCAAAAGCTCAGGGGATAATAAACTACATAAGGATTCCTAATGTGCTCTACTTTCTATGTGCAACTTCAAATCTTTTGGGTCATTCGACGATCATTGAAGGTTTTTCTGGTCATATTTTTTGTAATCCAGAATTAAAAGTATGAAAAAACTGTCCAATAAGTTATAAATAACATAATATCCAGCTAGATAATAACAATGGCAAGTATTTCAGCATTTATTTGGGTAGAACACAAATCCAGGGTGCTCGCATAAGGCAGCTTAACTGCCTAAAAATGAGAATGGGATACAGAAAGGGGAACTGACACACTGATGGACAAATTGACTTGCACACAAAAGGCAAGGCACAATGACAATGAATTTAATATAAAAACATTCTTACCAGAGCTTTGAGCTGTATAATTTCATGTTTCATTCTCATTACTATTGATACTTGATTCTGGTACACTTCTGTTGTTTTTGATTTCCTACAAAATTTTCAAATTGACAAAAATCAAATAATCTTTTGACAGCGTTACTTTTTTTGAACCATTTTTTTTTATGCTAATAACAGGGGTGTATGTAACCAACAATAAACTATGCACTGCAGTGTAACACCCATTCCATGAGTGGAGATAGATATAGTAACAAACAGATAATAGAAACTGAAAATGTTCTAGTTAATCTAACTCCATTGCTTGATAAAAATTAGCACTAATATAAAATGTACTCACCATTTATTAAACTCTTGTTCTAATTCAAATACTTCAAAGTCTGGTATTTTGATTGTCTTTAGTAATGAATGCCCTGAAAATAATGTATATGTCAAACCAAATTATATAAAAGAAATATGTGATGCCAGTTTCATGAAATGGGACTTCATTTATTTAGGCTTACTTTGATAGAATTGATAACTCATCATTCTGTTTCCTTTATGTTTACTTTTGTTTGTATTGGTAAGTATTAAATAGTTTTCTATTAGACTAAATCTGTAAGGAATAATTTTTTTTTAGTAAACTTTGAACTCAAAATAAAATGCAAATTTAAACTGGCATAAAATTATAAAATAACCTGTATTTGTGGAAATAGTCTTTTATTGAAAATTGAATATTAAAGATGTTTAAAATTGAGAATGGAAATGGGGAATGTGCCAAAGAGACAACATTCCGACCATTGAAAAAAACAACAGCAGAAGGTCACCAACAGGTTGTCTTGATTGAATTAACATGTTTTATCTTAATTGACTGACTAACCTGAGAAGCCTGGTAAATAGCACATCAATGTACAATTTGTAAACTGTTCTGCTAAATCACTGGAAAAGAAAAAAAAAAACATTTTATCCAAAATTGATATGCTATTTTAATGTAATTTCCTTGATCGGTAACATTGATACAGACATATATAAGAATAGTTGCATGTGCATCAACTATGCTCAGGTAGGGCAGCTATGTTGGGCCTTCTAGATGTTTATCAATTTATCATTAATATAAAATTGATCTTATCAAAATAACCTGTTCTAATTAATTATGTTTTTATAAGTCAAAACTATTATCTTCCTGACAGGCTATCATAGAATGAACAAGAATGTGTCCATAGTACAAGGATGCCCCACTTGCACTATCATTTTCCATGTTCAGTGGACCGTGAAATTGGGGTCAAAACTTTAATTTGGAATCAAAATTAGAAAGATTATATCATAGGGAACATGAATTAAGTTTTGACTAGAAACTGTATTAAAAGTTATTACATTTCATTCTTAATACTATAGCTATAATCTATCTTAAAGTGTTTAAAAAATGTTAGTGGTTTAATATTAGTAACCACATCATTTATAAATAATGGTATGGTGAAAGTGTCTTCAAACTATCATGTGAATAGATTACAAGGTACATGTGTAATAATAAAGACAGGGGGTAAGACTAAAAAGTCCTTTGAGTAGAACCATTGTGTTTTTATGACCCACCTACAATAGTAGAGGGGCATTACGTTTTCTGGTCTGTGTGTCTGTCTGTTTGTTAGTTCGTCTGTTCGTCCGTCTGTTCCGCTTCAGGTTAAAATTTTTAGTCAAGGTAGTTTTTGATGAAGTCCAATCAACTTGAAACTTAGTACACATGTTTCCTATGATATCATCTTTGTAATTTTAGTGTCAAATTAGAGTTTTGACCCCAATTTTATGGTCCACTGAACATAGAAAATGATAGTGCAAGTTTCAGGTTAAAGTTTTTGGTTAAAGTTTTTGGTCAAGGTAGTTTTTGATGAAGGTAAAGTCCAATCGAATCAACTTGAAACTTAGTATACATGTTCCCTATGATATGATCTTTCTAATTTTAGTGTCAAATTTTGACATACCTCCATCTACTGTTTAATACAATATCATCAGAAAAACCATACTTCTGGAAAAAGTCAACAGCTGCATTGTCTGCATGTACAACAACAGCATCATACTGGCCTACTATAGCAGGATCTATAATTTGCTAGAATCAAAAAAGATTATCCAAGACATTATAAAAAATATATTATGTCAAATAAAAACTATCTAATTACCTTGGATTCACCTTTTTTTGTTGGTACCAATTTTCATGGGTTGAAGAAAATTTGCACATTCCTGGATATCTTATTTTGTGGTTTCGATCAAGTCTGCATATATTCCAATAGAAAATTGGAAATAAGGTGAACATTTAAAATTCTGGTTTAGACAGTACCCCCAAAATCACAAAATTTGGCATCCAACAAATAATAATGAATAGACAGTAAAGACCATCATTCATGAACAGTGAAAGTGAAAAGTCAATATTGAACTTGAACTCCATTTTGTCATCAGAAACAAAACATTATAATTTTAAAAGCTTTGGTTGAACATTCCATGAGTTAAAGCAAGGAAACCACTGGAAAGACCAATTTCAAAAACGTTGAAAGAGAAATCATCATTATAGAAATTGACTTTCATTTTGTCATCAATAACAGACTTTCATTTTGTCATCAATAACAACATATTAAATTTTGAAAAGCTTTGGTTAAATGATTAATGGGTTACGGACACAACTGGAACACCATTTTTCAATCTTTCAAAAAC
The DNA here is from genome assembly GCF_965363235.1 of Mytilus galloprovincialis. Lineage (NCBI taxonomy): Eukaryota > Metazoa > Mollusca > Bivalvia > Mytilida > Mytilidae > Mytilus > Mytilus galloprovincialis. The sequence continues at coordinate 1,840,067 of NC_134838.1, read as the reverse complement.
CATAAATCTATATCAAACTTGACCTTCAGTTCATATTCAGTAACAATATATTTTAAAAATTAGAAAAGCTTTCAGTTCATAAGTAAATGTAGGGACATTGTTTTGTAGTCGCCCTCTTGCTTTACATCCCCAAATCAAAAACTGATTTTTACCTTGTAAATCAGGTTAAAATTGAAAGTACAAAAAGAATATACAACACCTTTTTAAATAAAATAGTGATGTAACCTTTAATATATGGAGATATTTAAGTCTTTCTGAAAGTATAAGAGAGACTGTGAACAGATATACAACAAGTTTTTAAATAAATGGTGATGTAACCTTTAATATATGGAGATATTTAATAAATGGTGATGTAACCTTTAATATATGGAGATATTTAAGTCTTTCTGAAAGTATAAGAGAGACTGTGAACAGATATACAACAAGTTTTTAAATAAAATGGTGATGTAACCCTTAATATATGCAGATATTTAAGTCTTTCTGAAAGTATAAGAGAGACTGTGAACAGATATACAACAAGTTTTTAAATAAAATAGTGATGTAACCTTTAATATATGCAGATATTTAAGTCTTTCTGAAAGTATAAGAGAGACTGTGAACAGATATACAACAAGTTTTTAAATAAAATAGTGATGTAACCTTTAATATATGCAGATATTTAAGTCTTTCTGAAAGTATAAGAGAGACTGTGAACAGATATACAACAAGTTTTACCTGAAGAAGATATTTGCCTAACCCATACTTCCTAAATCTTTTCCTCACGGTGACCAGTGTAAGATGTACCACTCTTTCTTTGTGTTTACTATATAAAAATAATAAAATAACTAATATTTTCATTGTTAATCAATTTTATGATGGTTGCTGTTATATCAAATAAGAAAACACTTTAGTTTAAGGTATTACTAGTGCTTGCTTGGATGTATTGACCCCACATTTCCTTTAAAGAAGTTTTTTCAATCTTATATTTCAAATGACTGTAAGAAGTTAAACACAATTCATGAAAGGTCAGAAAAAAATACTCTTCTGTCCCATTATTTTGTACATGAATTAGGCCATTAGTTTTCTCATTTGAATTGTTTTACATTGACATTTCGGGGCCTTTTATAGCTGACGATGCAGTATGGGCTTTGCTCATTATAAAGGCTGTACAGTGACCTCAAGTTATTAATTTCTGTGTCAGTTGGTCTCTTGTGGAGAGTTGTCTCATTGGAAAAAATACCACATCTTCTTGTTTTAATCTTTTGATCTGAACTCCAAATGCTAAGTCAATGAGAATTTCTAACAGTTGTCTATTTCAGAACATCAGGGGCGGATCCAGACATTTTAAAAAGGGGGGTTCCCAACCCAGAGTAATGGGGGGAATTCCAGCTACAGTACCATTCAAACGGATCGATTCGATATCGTTTTTTTCCAATTTCGTGTTTCTCGGAATCACACCGAGTACCGCGGATTTCACTCCCAAAGTCCTCCAAAGATTCTCTCCCAACACCGCGTGGCTGTTAATTGGTTTATTGCCCATCGGATGTACTAAAAATTAACGACGCGTGACAACATAATCGGATTACGCAGATAATTTACCTATGTACATTTAATCGATCTTGATTGCACAGGTGTGCTTTAAAATCACTGTATTAAAAATTGAACAAATGTTTTCCTTTCTTTGACAGATAAAGATGTGACATTATCTTTTAGAAGAAGATAATTATTATCTTATATGTTTTTGTCCTATGCCATTATCTTTGAAATAAAACGTACCTACGAAAAAGTATGAAGGAAAAACTTGTAATTTTGTGTTTCTATTACATTCCGGTAAGGTCATACATTGTTTTCTTTCAACAAAGACGATTCTGACACAATTAGAATCTTTTATGGCTTACTCAATCAGCAATATCGGTGCATTAATTGTTCATTATTTAAAAATCAACTGGCTAATAAAATCATGTTGTTTTTACGGTAACACGATTCATCGGATCAACAAGTAATTAAACTTAATTTATTGAGCAATGTAAAATATTATGATTCTATTATGTTTCACCACCTCGGTACATTTATACATACTTGAATAATTTAAATTACGAAAAGAAACTGTAAAGTGACAACTCTGTTGGACAAAGGAAATATCTTAAAGTGATATTGTTAGCGCTCGTCATTTTGCTGTTTTACGAAACGGTTTTCAAATTGACGAAAGTATTTGTATCAATTTTGTCATTTAAATTTGGAAAGTGTAAAAATTTAAATTACTATAATTCTACCTGTCTTCATGTTTTTGACAAGTTTATGACGCTCAATCATTTTACGTTTACAAAAGATGTTAAAAGTTGTGATGATAAGTAATCCGCTTATCGCTATCCGATAGGTCACTAATCCTTTAATTATTATCAAACCTCACTATTGCCCATCATAATATTCTATTCCAGTTAAATCAGTCATCATTTTATTTTCAAAATTTTCCCAACCGCCTACAATTGGCAGTTCTTTATCGTATTGTTGTCATTTGAACACAATTGATCACCCGGGACAATTTCCATCATAACTTCAATATTTCATCAACCATAAATTTATATTATTGACCATGGACGTATAACTAATGTTCAGGTCTACGTCCTTTTTTGAAAGATAAAAACATTAAAATTCAAATAGTCAAAGATGTGTTCTCGTTTATTCGGAAAAGAATTATATTTTAGATTCCGATTAATCAATTGTAAAAGGACCTTCGGGAGCCTCAATACGATCGCACAAAAATGTCGTTCACCTTGAATGAATTTTTCCCACGGTCGTCTAGAAAGGTCACCTGAGTTTACTGGTACGCGATATTATTTCCCGCCCTTTAAAAAACTCGTGCTGTGGATAAAATTAATGTTAACTATTTTTAGCATTTAACATTGTTAAGTAAGTCAAGTTCAAGTTCAACCCAAACTACTGATAACTGAGATGTGTATCGTGGAATTGTCTTCGCACGGCAAATAATTGTTTTTAAAATCTTTTAAGATCACTGTTCAAAATACATAAATTTACATTCACTGTGCGAACATAAATATTATACAGACGAAATTAATGCAGCTGTGGAAGTATTCCTGTTGTAACCGAAATGTATTATTATCCTACAGTACTGCCAACAAATCGTAAAACGAAAATGCCGTAATTATTAAGCATAACGAATGGTGAATAATATTTTCCCTTTTACTTGCATATACAAAACTTTGAGACATGTAATTTTTATGATTTTCTTTAAACTGCTCTCATTAATTTAGCCGAAGTTTCCGGTTCTTTTTACACAAGTATGTCCATTTCGTAAATAAAATATTAATTTACTGGTAAAGACATCGAGGTCAAAATTAAGTAGTTTATATTTTTTATAAAACTTAAATACAATTGAAAGAATTAACAACAACATTTTGCTTTAAATATTTTATTCATTCCAGCAATTAGATAATCGTAAAAAGAAAATGCCGTAGACTTACACAATTATTACGGGACCATTATTATGCCTAATGAATGGTGAATAAATTTTCAGTTTTACTTGCATATACAAAACTTTTAGACACATAATTTTCAAATAAAAGACTTTACCTTTGAAGTAGAATATTGGATTTTTCACATATTCCACTATATTTTATAATCCTTTTTTTTAAAAGCAAGTACATTAAGAGAAAGATATTTTTAGATAAGCAAACAAAAAATACGAAAATATTTTGACTTATTATTACCACAAATTAAACTTAATTAGTATTAAAAGACATTTCAAATTATATACCTGTTTGACACTTAAACTGATACAGTAGACCGGAAATATAATTCTTTATTACTTCAACCTTTACCTGTCAGGTAATCCAATTACCCTATCAGTCGAGTGCTGGTAGAGATCAAAGGAGGATAAGGGCAATTAATTCCTCGGTGTAGAGAGTGAGCTCGCTATCACAATAAACATTTACCTGATTTTGGGAGAGATTACTCCCAAATTCCTCCCAACATTTTGGGAGGAATATCGGAGTTTTTCGGAGTGACTCCGACATTTTCCTTGGTGTAGGGTGTGGGAGAGTTGGTCCTTTTGAATGGTACTGTATATGCTCCCCAGGAACCCCCCCTGGAAAAGTGCTATTATCTATTTTCATTTTCATTAAACATGCATTGCTTTGAAGATTAAAACTTGATAATAATATCTTAGGCCAGGATTTTTTAATTTGTTGCTTTACAGATCCGCCGACCCCAATGTGGGCGATTTCAAGAATAAAAATAAAATTGACTTTTCATGCTTTTTTATTCCTGCCGACCTTAACAAATGCATTATCCCTGAAAAATAAATTAAAATTTCTTTTTTTATGAAATGACATGCATTAATCAATAACAAAATTGATAACACTTTCTGTTGTAAAAAAATAAACTTCCAATTACATTTCTAAAAATAGACAAATCAATTATAACTGACCTTGAAATGTTGTTTGCGCTAATAATTTTTTGGAACGAAACCTGTGTTTAAAACCATTTACACAATAAGTTTGTTTTCCATACGTAAGATGCATCATCTCATAGAAAAAGACATGTCCAAATGTGATACAGGTGGGAGACATCAAGTTAAAGTACTGAATATTAACAAATCATTTGGAATTTTCTTGTTTCATAGATAATAAAAAAATATCGTCCATTTGTATAAAAAACGGGAATGCATGCATGACAACAGATTGACCTGGTATTCTCCTTTTTCCAGTGGACGAGTCTATTACGTTTTTTGACACATGTGTTGAAACTTATATTCGCATGAGGTTTTTACATTTATTTATTTTTAACAGTTTTCATGCTTGAAGATCATTATTCACCAAGTTTTCTGAAATTGATTAAGATCTACGCAAATCTGTTTTTTCTTATTTGTGAAATGACGATTTAATTCGTCTTTGTCCGTGCACCCCCCCCCCCTTTTTTACAGGAAATTATTAGACAATGCCATGTGATGTTTATGACAGCTGAGCAATAATATTTCATCGAACTAATATTTAAGAAATGTTTACAAAATAGAAAGGTGAAATAAATATTTATTTTGATTATTTTTCTGTCTTGAAAGATATTTTTTTTTTTCTTTTTTTTTCCAACTGACCGACCCGACTTTTTCATGGGGAAAATCCGTAAACCAACAAATTAAAAAACCCTGGCCTAAATAGATATGAGTTAAATAATGAGAGAAGAAATATTAGATTTGACGATAATCTATAAATATCTTACATGTATTTTTTCTCATATGTAGCACAGCCAAGAATTCTATTTTCTACTCCACAATCTGATTCTTCTAGCTTATCTTTAGATTTTCTCTGTTTTCTTCTTTGAACTGCTGTTTTTATAAATGAGTTAATACCTAGTGAAAAGTCTTCTTCTCTGAAAAGTATAAAATTTTATATTGAACATAAATGAATAAAAAGCATGAAATGAGTAAGTTCATGTAAGGCTTAATTAAACTGGGCCTTAGATTTTGATATTTTTTAATCTGGCAAGGATTCTATAAATGTAAAAAAAACATTTGGGATATAACTATTACATGTAATACAAACTTTACTTCTTTTTGTACATCACATTATAAATTACCAAAATTCAACAGTATATATGTTGTTACAACAGTGTTGGTTCAATTTTACCATTATTTATAACAGTTTTCTGGTAAAAGGTTACTAAGGTCAAAACCTCCAATCCAGAAAATTCACAAACCTTACTGCACATTTGTCATATGATGTGAAAAATCTATGACAATAATCATAACATATACCTTGATTTAAATTTTCTCCTGAAATTTTAAACCTAATTACTGAACATACATGTACACACTAGATGAAAATGCATACAATATAATATCAAGAGACCTGCAACAAAATGAGAAATACTTGAAATAACGCAAAGTTAATATGTTTCAAACATGGGAGATAACTAACTCATCTTCCTCGTCTTCTTCCTCTTCCTCAGATTCTGTATCACTATAAACTCCAGCAAATTTACTAGGAGTTGATTCTTCTTCTTCATATTTATCTTTTCCATCTTCATCTTCTTTTAATTCAATTTCTGGTTCTTTTTCTTTTTTCCCACTTTTACACAATTTATGCTCTTCCATATCAATGATAGTGTCTAAAAAAAGTTTTCAAATTTTCAAACATATCATATTTCATTATTTTTTTCTATATATTTTAAATTATTTGTAAGAATTTAAAAAAAAAATCTGCAGTGATGGGATTCCTTTATTCAGCATTTATTCCTTTCACTATTCTTGCCATTTAAGATATTTTATTCATGTTATATATGAATGAAGGAATGAACCTGAATTATTACAAACAATTATATTCAAATATACAAGTAATTTTCAGCCAGCCAAATAGGTCATGATACACATTGCATTTCCACTATTGAAAATAAAATAAATAAATATAGTTCAATTTAAGATGAAAATTTTGTAAGGCAAAATACCAATTGATCCAATATGTACTATATTTTGATTTTTTAATTAAAGAGATCAAAGGGCTGCCTGCTCATACTTATAATTTGAGTTCTAAATGGTTTCAATCTTACTGATTTTTTTATCATCAGTTCTCTAGCAGTTATCTTTCTTTAGCTTTGTTTTATATATCTTGTATTCAGAAGTAAACTATTTACTATTTATAAGGCCAATCTGTCATTTTAATATACGTTGAGAATTTATATATTTACTCACTGCCAAAGTTAAATCATTAAAAGTAGAAAACTAAAGAACCAGATAAGAGGACCAGCCAGGGTGAAAGTACTGTGTAGCTGGAACATGCTGTTATACTTCTTTTTAAAGTTGGAAACTTTTAACTACCTAATTAACTGCATGCCTAAGACACTACATGTATGTATATCAGATTATCTGAATGCTTAGTAGTTTACATACTCAAAGCAAAATTATAACAATATGTAGTTCCCAATTAAAAACAAATTTTGATCACATTTTTTAACATACATTTGTAGTACTGAGTAAATTATTCATCACATTTAATCCTGGTACCTTTGATAACTATTAACTTTGTTAAATTTAATCTGAATGCACGATTTGTATATATACCTTTTATATCTCTGACAATAACTATTGTTCTGGTCCATTTTTCACATTCTACCTTAATTACTATTGTTCTGGCCCATTTTTTATATTTTACCTTTTATATCTCTGACAATAACTATTGTTCTGGTCCATTTTTTTATATTTTACCTTTTATATCTCTAACAATTACTATTGTTCTGGTCCATTTTTTTATATTTTACCTTTTATATCTCTAACAATAACTATTGTTCTGGTCCATTTTTTTATATTTTACCTTTTATATCTCTGACAATTACTATTGTTCTGGTCCATTTTTCACATTTTACCTTTTATATCTCTAACAATTACTAATGTTCTGGCCCATTTTTTTATATTTTACCTTTTATATCTCTGACAATTACTATTGTTCTGGTCCATATTTTACCTTTTATATCTCTGACAATAACTATTGTTCTGGCCCATTTTTTATATTTTACCTTTTATATCTCTAACAATAACTATTGTTCTGGTCCATTTTTTTATATTTTACCTTTTATATCTCTGACAATTACTATTGTTCTGGTCCATTTTTTTATATTTTACCTTTTATATCTCTAACAATAACTATTGTTCTGGTCCATTTTTTTATATTTTACCTTTTATATCTCTGACAATTACTATTGTTCTGGTCCATTTTTCACATTTTACCTTTTATATCTCTAACAATTACTAATGTTCTGGCCCATTTTTTTATATTTTACCTTTTATATCTCTGACAATAACTATTGTTCTGGCCCATATTTTACCTTTTATATCTCTGACAATAACTATTGTTCTGGCCCATTTTTTATATTTTACCTTTTATATCTCTAACAATAACTATTGTTCTGGTCCATTTTTTTATATTTTACCTTTTATATCTCTGACAATTACTATTGTTCTGGTCCATTTTTCACATTCTACCTTAATTACTATTGTTCTGGTCCGTTTTTTTATATTTTACCTTTTATATCTCTGACAATAACTATTGTTCTGGTCCATTTTTCACATTCTACCTTTTATATCTCTGACAATTACTAATGTTCTGGCCCATTTTTTATATTTTACCTTTTATATCTCTGACAATAACTATTATTCTGGCCCATTTTTCACATTTTACCTTTTATATCTCTGACAACAACTATTATTCTCAACCATTTTTCACATTTTACCTTTTATATCTCTAACAATTACTATTGTTCTGGTCCATTTTTTTATATTTTACCTTTTATATCTCTAACAATAACTATTGTTCTGGTCCATTTTTTTATATTTTACCTTTTATATCTCAGACAATTACTATTGTTCTGGTCCATTTTTTTATATTTTACCTTTTATATCTCTAACAATAACTATTGTTCTGGCCCATTTTTCACATTCTACCTTTTATATCTCTAACAATTACTATTGTTCTGGTCCATTTTTTTATATTTTACCTTTTATATCTCTAACAATTACTATTGTTCTGGTCCATTTTTTATATTACACCTTTTGTATCTCTAACAATAACTATTGTTCTGGTCCATTTTTTATATTTTACCTTTTATATCACTGACAATTACTATTGTTCTGGTCCATTTTTTATATTACACCTTTTGTATCTCTAATAATAACTATTGTTCTGGTCCATTTTTTATATTTTACCTTTTATATCACTGACAATTACTATTGTTCTGGCCCATTTTTCACATTTTACCTTTTATATCTCTAATAATAACTATTGTTCTGGTCCATTTTTTATATTACACCTTTTATATCTCTAACAATTACTATTGTTCTGGCCCATTTTTCACATTTTACCTTTTATATCTCTGACAATTACTATTGTTCTGGTCCATTTTTTATATTACACCTTTTATATCTCTAACAATTACTATTGTTCTGGTCCATTTTTTTATATTTTACCTTTTATATCTCTGACAATAACTATTGTTCTGGCCCATTTTTTTATATTTTACCTTTTATATCTCTAACAATTACTATTGTTCTGGTCCATTTTTTTATATTTTACCTTTTATATCTCTGACAATAACTATTGTTCTGGCCCATTTTTCACATTTTACCTTTTATATCTCTAACAATTACTATTGTTCTGATCCATTTTTCACATTTTACCTTTTGTATCTCTAACAATAACTATTGTTCTGGTCCATTTTTTTATATTTTACCTTTTACATCTCTGACAATTACTATTGTTCTGGCCCATTTTTTATATTTTACCTTTTATATCACTAACAATAACTATTGTTCTGGTCCATTTTTCACATTTTACCTTTTATATCTCTAACAATTACTATTGTTCTGGTCCATTTTTTTATATTTTACCTTTTATATCTCTAACAACATGAACAATTACTATTGTTCTGGTCCATATTTTACCTTTTATATCTCTAACAATAACTATTGTTCTGGTCCATTTTTCACATTTTACCTTTTATATCACTGACAATTACTATTGTTCTGGCCCATTTTTTTATATTTTACCTTTTGTATCTCTAATAATAACTATTGTTCTGGTCCATTTTTTATATTACACCTTTTGTATCTCTAACAATAACTATTGTTCTGGCCCATTTTTTTATATTTTACCTTTTATATCTCTAACAATTACTATTGTTCTGGTCCATTTTTCACATTTTACCTTTTATATCTCTAACAATTACTAATGTTCTGGCCCATTTTTTTATATTTTACCTTTTGTATCTCTAACAATAACTATTGTTCTGGTCCATTTTTTTTATATTTTACCTTTTATATCTCTAACAATTACTATTGTTCTGGTCCATTTTTTTATATTTTACCTTTTATATCTCTAACAATAACTATTGTTCTGGTCCATTTTTTTATATTTTACCTTTTATATCTCTGACAATTACTATTGTTCTGGTCCATTTTTCACATTTTACCTTTTATATCTCTAACAATTACTAATGTTCTGGCCCATTTTTTATATTACACCTTTTGTATCTCTAACAATAACTTTTGTTCTGGTCCATTTTTTTATATTTTACCTTTTGTATCTCTAACAATAACTATTGTTCTGGTCCATTTTTTTTATATTTTACCTTTTATATCTCTAACAATTACTATTGTTCTGGTCCATTTTTTTATATTTTACCTTTTATATCTCTAACAATAACTATTGTTCTGGTCCATTTTTTTATATTTTACCTTTTATATCTCTGACAATTACTATTGTTCTGGTCCATTTTTCACATTTTACCTTTTATATCTCTAACAATTACTAATGTTCTGGCCCATTTTTTATATTACACCTTTTGTATCTCTAACAATAACTTTTGTTCTGGTCCATTTTTTTATATTTTACCTTTTGTATCTCTAACAATAACTATTGTTCTGGTCCATTTTTTTTATATTTTACCTTTTATATCTCTAACAATTACTATTGTTCTGGTCCATTTTTTTATATTTTACCTTTTATATCTCTAACAATAACTATTGTTCTGGTCCATTTTTTTATATTTTACCTTTTATATCTCTGACAATTACTATTGTTCTGGTCCATTTTTCACATTTTACCTTTTATATCTCTAACAATTACTAATGTTCTGGCCCATTTTTTATATTACACCTTTTGTATCTCTAACAATAACTTTTGTTCTGGTCCATTTTTTTATATTTTACCTTTTGTATCTCTAACAATAACTATTGTTCTGGTCCATTTTTTTTATATTTTACCTTTTATATCTCTAACAATTACTATTGTTCTGGTCCATTTTTTTATATTTTACCTTTTATATCTCTAACAATAACTATTGTTCTGACCCATTTTTTTATATTTTACCTTTTATATCTCTAACAATTACTATTGTTCTGGTCCATTTTTTTATATTTAACCTTTTATATCTCTGACAATAACTATTGTTCTGGCCCATTTTTTTATATTTTACCTTTTATATCTTTAACAATAACTATTGTTCTGGTCCATTTTTTTATATTTTACCTTTTATATCTCTAACAATTACTATTGTTCTGGTCCATTTTTTTTTATATTTTACCTTTTATATCTCTGACAATTACTATTATTCTGACCCATTTTTCACATTCTACCTTTTATATCTCTGACAATTACTATTGTTCTGGCCCATTTTTTATATTTTACCTTTTATATCACTGACAATTACTATTGTTCTGATCCATTTTTCACATTTTACCTTTTATATCTCTGTTCTGGTCCATTTTTTTATATTTTACCTTTTATATCTCTAACAATTACTATTGTTCTGGTCCATTTTTTATATTTTACCTTTTATATCTCTAACAATTACTATTGTTCTGGTCCATTTTTTTATATTTTACCTTTTATATCTCTAATAATTACTATTGTTCTGGCCCATTTTTCACATTTTACCTTTTATATCTCTAACAATAACTATTGTTCTGGCCCATTTTTTATATTTTACCTTTTATATCTCTAACAATTACTATTGTTCTGGTCCATTTTTTATATTTTACCTTTTATATCTCTAACAATTACTATTGTTCTGGTCCATTTTTCATATTTTACCTTTTATATCTCTAACAATAACTATTGTTCTGGCCCATTTTTCATATTTTACCTTTTATGTCTCTAACAATAACTATTGTTCTGGCCCATTTTTTTATATTTTACCTTTTATATCTCTAACAATAACTATTGTTCTGGTCCATTTTTTTATATTTTACCTTTTATATCTCTAACAATAACTATTGTTCTGGCCCATATTTTACCTTTTATATCTCTAACAATAACTATTGTTCTGGTCCATTTTTTTATATTTTACCTTTTATATCTCTAACAACATGAACAATTACTATTGTTCTGGTCCATATTTTACCTTTTATATCTCTAACAATAACTATTGTTCTGTTCCATTTTTTTATATTTTACCTTTTATATCTCTAACAATAACTATTGTTCTGGCCCATATTTTACCTTTTATATCTCTAACAATAACTATTGTTCTGGTCCATTTTTTTATATTTTACCTTTTATATCTCTAACAATTACTATTGTTCTGGTCCATTTTTTTATATTTTACCTTTTATATCTCTAACAATAACTATTGTTCTGGCCCATATTTTACCTTTTATATACATCTCTAACAATAACTATTGTTCTGACCCATTTTTCACATTTTACCTTTTATATCTCTAACAATTACTATTGTTCTGATCCATTTTTCACATTTTACCTTTTATATCTCTAACAATAACTATTGTTCTGGCCCATTTTTCACAGACTGTAGAGTAAAGAACATCAGGAGTCATTTCAGACAGAGATACATCATAAAGTCCTATCACTGAATGCAGTAGGTCTTTGTTAGATATCTGAAATAGTAAACACAATGTCAATGTACCTTTCCTAAACAGTATGTTCATCACTTAGATTAAGGTGCACAGCTTGATTTAACATACCTTTTCTGATTCTAATACATTGTATGTATTTATTTTACTTTAACATATAATTAGAAAATATTGTTTTGAGAAGGATCATACAAGTATGTTTTATATGTATATGCCTGCCACCCCTGGGTACATATTTTGGAAAACTAAATGTTATTTTTTATTTTATAACAGATAGGGTTCCAATGATGTAAATTAGCTGAAGTTATTTCTGTTGGCCATCATTTTGGATGGATAAAAAGTGATTTTCTCACGATGTTTATCTAATGGAAACATGCATACAGTGCACAAAATCTGATAAACATGTAGTAATGAATTAAGCATGGTTAAAAAAAAAAATAAATTCTATAAAAAAAAAAATTTCTGAAGTTTAGAGGTTAGTAGCACAAGTCATATTTGGCTGATGTAAATGTATTTTGTATGAAGGAATTTGCACTCTTAGATCTTCAACCTGGAGACCTAAGGGAAGTAACTTTGTCAAATTGTGTCAAACAGAACCTATCTATATGTCAGCACAGCTGATGGTATATAAATCTAACTGAAATAAATACTGATAACTGTACAGTACAATTACTATCAAACACAATTTTTTAACTTAAAAGTTTAATTTTGTCTTTAATAAAATTAAAAATGTCTGCTAAAAGACAGATAGACATGTATACTGTATTAATTTGTACATATCATGCCTGACTCTAAAACATTTACTTACTTACTTACTTAGCTTTATATGAATGATAAAAATAAGTAACAGGGCAAACATAACAGTTCTGTGTATTCATAGTGAATACAATATTCAATAAAAAAAAATGAATCTGCTTACAAAATACAAATAGTAGAACACAACAAAAAATTGTTAACTTATGCAGTTCTCTTCAATTTTATTGTACCACTAAAACTAATTAATGCTCCAAAAATAGCCATTAATTTCAAAATATTATCTGTTTTGAGAAATATATATATATGTCCTTTAACATTTACTATATAAATATCTGAAATCAAATTGGGAAATTCTGTTCAAATTTGGTATTGAAATTTTTATATTTAAGGATATAATTTAAAATATTACAGTAACAATTCTTTTTCTTTCTTAATACATGTAATATATTTAGAGAGAGAAAAAAAAAGTTTTTGAATTGTTCTTATACCCCGAAATGTATACAACAACTAATACCTTTAGTCCTGGGTACGGAAATGTCATGTTATCAATGAGGGGGGAAAGGACCTTTATTGGGACTCCGGGATTGGGTGTATTTAGGCTCGGATTTATGGGATTGACTTTTTTCGGGATCCAGGAATTCTCTTTTCGAATTTTAGGATGTCAGGATTTAAATTTATATTGGGATGAAGTCCCCAATTACTGTAGAAAAATTAAAAAAAAAAAAATCGGGAAAATTTCCCGAATTTTTCATTCTACTAATGTACTCAAAATTGTTAACTTTTTTTTCAGATCTACTTCCTGTTCTGGTCTTGTTTGCATGAGACGTAGAATAAAATGTATATTTATCAACACATCAACAAATATAGGACGGAATTCAACACCCAATCATTTTTAATAATTGATTGATATAAAAAAAGTTACATGATAACAGCGTTTCTTTGTTTACATTGAATATGACGTCATAACTTTTAAAAATAGCATCAAAACTAAATCCCTAACTACAGAACCAATATTGGAAACGTAACAGTATATCAACATGTTTGAATTTAAAAAAAAATAATACAGACTTCGTTCCCATTTACAGGTAATGCCTGCCTCAGGAGTATCCTGACCGTAACATATTCCAAGACGATTTTGAGTGGTGGAATTCGCAATTGTTTTAACCAGAAATGTTTCTGTGGAGTTCAATTTCATAACATTTGCATAAAGCGCAGGAAACTTTATTGAATCAATGGAAAGAACATTACAGGAAACTGTGAAAGTGATGAATGCCATATGTAAACAAAGGATCCTCCTACAAAGAAACGAAGATGGCGGAATAAAAATAGGAAAACATTCTGGAAAATGTGAAGGTCAGGATTATAACAGTGCGATCACTTAAAAGGTAGGTCAGTAGTGGTTTTTCTCTTGACCATTTATGAATGGAATGTGAAAAACTATATCTCGAGTGAACGCGATTGATAGTTTAGATTATTTTTACCGATACCTGCAACAAATTTCAGCTGACTGAGTGACAGTTATTATAATAAATTGCATTCCAGTTTTAAAAAAAATGGCAGTTTTTTATCATTAAATTAGTATAATTTAAAGCATGAAAAAAGTCATACACCAGGTATTATTGAACTGTCTCCTGTGAAAGCTGCAGTCAGATTGCTGGGAGATAATTGCAAAAGACGTCGAAAGTCAACGAGCACCGGGTATCCAGTAACGCTCTTGCCGTCTTCGCTTGTAAACGTTTGTTTTCCAGATAACTGGGCCCCAGGCCGACTGTACATGTCATCATCTTTGTCATCTTCCAGTTCCATCAATGCATTTTTAAACATCTGAAGTTCTACTGGCCCTAACGCGCTGAAACCTGCCAAGTTTATTTTGTCGGCCATATGTCAACAAAGCAGGTCCGCGGTGAATAACCATGCATATAAAATAAAAGACGGCGTCGGTCATTTCGTTTCCGAATGTACACATCTCCCCGAAATTACGATTAAATACTTCTTTTTTATTTACTTTGTCGGGCTCCTTTGATGCATTGTCGCACAACATTTTTAGCGAGAAATCAATTCTCTTTATGAAGAATATAGCAAAAAAAATTAAGAGGTTAATAAGAAAAAAACGTGCCTAAAATAAAATGTTTTCATTGGAAAAAAACGATTTTAATTTCAAATTCAACTAAAGTTTGAATTTGCCTTTTTTTTAAATGGAAAATCAGCAAAAATGATTCACTTTGTATGGCTTTAGACTAAGTTATCATAGTCTCGGGATGTTAATAACCCTGGAGCAAAATCAGAAATTGGCCACTGTAGGACACTTTTTTTAAAGATCTGAGAGAAAATATTCCATCTTCACAAAAATTCAATAAAAAAATTTGAACTTGTTTTTTTTTTTTAACAATAAATTTACAAATATTTTGTTTTCCCCAAGTTGTCCTGCTTTGTATATACCGCATGGACTTACTCTACCAACTTTTATTGATTGTTTGTTGTTGTCTGTATCTTAATTAACTTGACTGATATGCTTGTAACTTGAACAGCATGATTATAGTTTTTTTTTTTTTTATTATTCATTTGCGCACAGTATCAATGGTATAAGTCTACCGTATTTCAAATCATTGTTTGGCTTTTTATTTTCTGATTTACTGAAATCTGTAAAAGGTGTAACTTAAATATAATAATCATATTTTATATTTTCTAAATATGTATTTTTTTTTTTTTTTTTCTGAGCAGTCACAAGTTTTTTCTAGAATAACACAAGGTCATTTCGTCCGTTTGACTCTTAATGGTATTGCTGTATGGAACTTCTGTGAAGCACTGCAACGAATATTAGAGTCAATGACTGCATGATCTCATATTAATATATATGTTTCAAGTACTTTATAACGACGACGACTTTGACTTGATTTACAGCCTTCACAAGGTTAATATATACAGTCTCTCCAATATATAAATTTAAATAAATCTTCTAAATTTTTATGGCTCTTGACCCAAGAAAATGTTACTCTTATGGAAAAACTGGGCTGCTATATTTGTGACTGTTTTGAATTAAGGAGATCAGGTATGAAGACTGACACTAAGTCAAGTAAATAATTTGAGATAAATACATATACATGTATAATGTAATTTATATTTTTCTTTTATTCACAATATATATGTGGTTTTTAGCTTGATTTTGACCAATGCTTATATTCCAAATATATATGTATATGCCTCTATTATTGTTGTTGTTACCAATTATGTAAATCAATTGTATCTGATTTTATGCCCTTTATGGGCCCTGTAATTTGGGAAATAAAAATATTCTATTCTATTCTATTCTATTCTATACAGAATTCCAATGGGGACTAACTGTGCACCACTTATTGCGGACCTGTTTTTGTATTGCTATGAGTTACAATTTATGACAAAAATCAGCAAAGACCCATCGAAACAACATCTGATACACAAATTTAATAATACTTTTAGATATGTGGATGATATTTTAGCTCTAAATAATGACGACTTCAGTATGTATACTAAAGACATTTATCCTGTTGAACTTACTTTAAATAAAGCTAATACTAACAATGACCACTGACCTTTCCTCGATCTTGATATATATATCATTAACGGAAAGCTTAATACTAAAATCTATGATAAAAGAGATGATTTCTCATTTCCTATCGTTAATTATCCATTTTTAGATGGTGACGTTCCCTTGTCACCATCTTACGGTGTTTATATATCTCAACTTGTACGATTCGCACGTGTATGTAACAATGTTTTAGATTTTAACGAGAGAAATTTATGTATTACTGAAAAATTATTACACCAGGGTTTTCGATATCACAAACTAGTCAAAACATTTACTAAATTTTATCATCGGTATAAGGACATCATTCGTAAATATAGCTCAACATGCAGACTTCTTATACGTTCAGGTATTTCACATCCAATATTTTATGGAAATATTCTTTATAAAGCACAAAAATGTCAGTATTCACCTCAGAAGCTTACAAAACCTTTAAATAGACTTATTAAGAAGGGATATAGTTACGATGCTGTTGTCAGGTCATTAAAGATTGCATATTTTGGCGTTAATATTGATTCACTTATAGGGTCCTTGCATCGGAACTAAACACATTTATTATTAATAAACCAGTTGTTGGCATGACACGGGTTATATTCTTCTCATATATGTTATGATGGTATGATACTAAACCCCTCACGGGGAGGATTGTGCCTGATATTCATATGATGAAGACATAATTTTCAATCAGTTTAATTGAGGTTCGGAGCTGGCATGTCAATTAACTGCTAGTAGTCTGATGTTATTTATGTATTATTGTCATTTTGTTTATTTTCTTTGGTTACATTTTTGACATCAGACTCGGACTTCTCTTGAACTGAATTTTAATGTGCGTATTTTTATGCGTTCACTTTTCTGCATTGGCTAGAGGTATAGAGGGAGGGTTGAGATCTCACAAACATGTTTAACCCCGCCGCATTTTTGCGCCTGTCCCAAGTCAGGAGCCTCTGGCCTCTGTTAGTCTTGTATTATTTTAACTTTAAGTTTCTTGTGTACAATTTGGAGTTTAGTATGGTGTTCATTATCACTGAACCAGTATATATTTGTTAAGGGGCCAGATGAAGGACGCCTCCGGGTGCGAGAATTTCTCGTTGCATTGAAGACCTGTTAGTGACCTTCTGCTGTTGTCTGCTCTATGGTCGGGTTGTTGTATCTTTGGCACATTCCCCATTTCCATTCTCAATTTTATCTCGAACACAGGCACTTGTCTCAGAATTCTTTTAAGGTATATAGGGGGGAAATCTGAGACAAGTGCCTGTGATCTGACTGAAAGCAGTCTTTTACGCAGGTATAGTACTGTTTATTATTATGTATTTCTATAATCGATTAAGCTGTGAAATATTAATGAGGATTTAATTTAAGATGTCACAAAATTTCTCTGACAAACGCCGTTTGGAATGACAAAATATGACAAAATATAAAGTAAACTGTATTGGCGAGAAACTTTTCGATGAGACATTACAAGATCTGACGGAGGAACTTTGGTTGAAATATCCAAACAGGAAGTTGCAGCCATGAACATTGATAGTCAGAGATGGAACACCATTGTAGCACGTGTTACTGTACACTAGACATGACAAAGAATACACAGAAGCTATAGTAAATAAATGCAGTAATATATCGGTGTTCAAAAGTCATGAATCGATTGAGAGAAAACAAATCCGAGTTACAACCAAAACCCGAATGAAACACAACAACTATGAGAAGAAAACAAAGGAACAACAGCAATATTGAATTGAGACAAAAACAAATTCAATCATACATAGAAACGAACTATTTGATAACAAATGTCATATTCCTGACTTGGTATAGGACATTTTAAGAAAAACTGGTGGATTGAACTTGGTTTAATGTTTAGCGCCAGGTTTGACTAGCAACAAAAGAGGAGCGAAAGATACCAGAGGAACAGTCACACTCATTAACAGAAAATGAACTGACAACGCCATGGCTAAAAATGAAAAGACAAACAGACAAATAATAGTACACAAGACACACCATAGAAAACTAAAAAGACTAAGCAACACGAACCCCACAAAAAACTGGGGGTTGTCTCAGCTGCTCCGGAAGGGTAAACAGATCCTGCTCCACATGTGGCATCCGTTGTGTTGCTTATGTTATTAAAAATCCGGTAAAAAGTATAATTCGGTAGGTCACATTCATGAAAAGGGAAGGGTATTGTAATTACGACATAAGGAACATATCCGATATCAACTGTGAAACGGTTATTCCATAACGGTCAACCAACTCTTAATGGCGTCCATGTCCAAAATAAAGGCAACGGTAGTATACCACTGTTCAAAACTCACCTTATTTTTCTCCAAATGACCTCTTCCAAGTCAGAAATATGGCAGTTGTTATCTAATAGTTCGTTTCTATGTATGTTGTATTGTCGTTTGTATTTTGTTGCACTTTAATAGTGTTTATGTAGATCCGTTGTTTTCTTCTCATAGTTGATGTGTTTACTCGGTTTAAGTTTGTAACTGGTTTTGTTTTCTTTCAATTGATTTATGACTTTTGAGCAGCTGTATTTTACTGTTGCCTACGAAAGCCGAGAAGGATAATTCAAAATTCAAAATTCAAAATTCAAATTCAAAATTCAAAATTCAAAATTTAAAACTAAAAAATCCTACATTAATCTATCATGATTCCCCGCGCTTACGAAAGCCAAAAAAAATCGCACTTTCTTTACACTTTAATATACTACTGAAAGCTATTTTATAAAGTTTGTTAAGAACACGAACCCATTGAAACAAGGCAAAGGGTCCGTTTACACCTTCATAGGGATACATCCAACTTTACCATTTGAAACCCTTGGTAACAGCGTCCTTGCAAGTAGCAACCCTCTATCAAGAAAATAGGAAAAGGAAAGGAAACCCGAGCCCTATACTACTACAGCTGGAAAGTCGCTTCACTGAAATGGAACGTTCACAATGCAAAAATTGAAATCATCGCTTTTTCGTAAAGTTTAAATATGCATGAAATATTTAACACTGGAGGTTAAGCAAACAACAACAAATCTCTTATAATAGCCTAGTTTTCCAACGAAAGAATCTAGTTATTAAAATATGTATATACAAAAGACAGTTTTTTTTGTATCGTTTATCAAATTCTGATAATTTTATGTCGTTATATCAACAAAATTCGTGTTAAGTTTTGGACGATTTTTCTTTATGTTATTTGGGAGTTACGGTCTATGATTGACGAAAGATGATACTTTTGGCATTTACTTATGTAATTCTGTTACACAATTGTGTGACAATACCCTGAAGCCAATAAATGACCATGTCTGCTGTGAAATAACATGTATCCGTCAGGGGTTAATTGCATAGTTTGACAATTAACCACAGACTAGTATTACTCAACCACCAGACTACTACGTAACCGGCCTACAGCTATGGACATTTGTATGGACCACTGGACTATATAAGATTCCTCAATGGACTTCAAGGACAATTCGATTAGGACAGATTGGTACCGGAGATTCCGCCAAGGTCTCCCCCCTCGTGGGTAGGCTGGAACTCATGCGCTTAATATCCGAAGTACTCCAACAGGAACGAACACTTATACCACTATACGATCACGTGCCCGTGTGAGATATTGAACATTCGAACTATTCAACTTTAAAGACAGTTTGTGAACATTCGAACATTTGAACTTTAGAATCTTTCTTGACTTTGTAATTACATAATAAAATATATAATCATTACTGACTTCGTCACATAAGTCCCGATTTGATGCCGTTTGACCACGATCGACTTGGTCTAAAATAACGCGAAGGAATATAAAAGGTAAGAACTCAGTTACTTTCATTTTTCTTAATGGAAAATCAAGATATTTCTATGTCAGTACAACAAGTAGAAATGGCTTTTCAAGGGATGGCACACATATTAAGTAAAGTGTTTGATTTTAAAGGAATTGAGGCCGTATTTTTAAAAGGCTGAAAATCTGAAGTTTGTTCACGAGATGTGGTTCAAATAAAACTTTTTATTGAGTGTTTTAAGGTATTATAGGTCAATTTAAAAATTATGAATATTATACACATTTTTTTTATCAGATGAAAGGTTATTTTTTTGTGTTATTTTTTATGCGGTACGTGTTGTTTAAGAGATAGGATAGATTACACATATGATTCTTAAAAAAATAAACCGTTTTTTTTTTTTTTTTGTGAAGTTTTAGAGAAGCTAGTTTTTCGTTCAAGGTAAATTTGTAAAAAGATAAAATGTCTGATACATTAGCATTTTTTGTTCCGTATTTAATGGTGTTTTTTTTTTTTTTTTGGTCATATTATGGGTTGTTTTTTTTAAAGATACACTCAATTATTCTAGAAAACATATGTTTTACGTAAAATTAGTAGAGCACCGGTGTAAATGAAGGTTGAATTAGAACCTTTGGTAGATGAAGTTAAGGGTACATTGAGGATACATTGTTTGCGTGTTATTGCCATTGATGATTATGGGTTTACGCAGTTGGGTAGTGTGTACTCACATTTGTTTAGAGAAAACAAGTAGTCTATAATTTTAGATTCCAACCCCTTCTTCGGTTGATTAACATAAGTGATGTTAGTAATTAAATGGTGCAAGTTTTTTTTTATGGTGTTAGATTACGCCATATTTACATATTGTTAATAGGAAAAGAGACGTATCTTCAGAAAATAGCACATAAATATGTTTTGCCCTAAGGGATTT
Organism: Mytilus galloprovincialis; assembly: GCF_965363235.1. Classification (NCBI taxonomy): domain Eukaryota; kingdom Metazoa; phylum Mollusca; class Bivalvia; order Mytilida; family Mytilidae; genus Mytilus; species Mytilus galloprovincialis. The sequence goes on along the minus strand of NC_134838.1, from coordinate 1,818,715 downwards.
ACATACTAGTATTGTTGTGGTAGATTGATATTTAATAAAAAAAAAAAAAAAAAAAAAAAAAAAAGAGAGACATACGAACGTAATGAGAAAATTTAAGTGAAATAGATAATTGATATTAAAGAAAAACTAGCTTTAAAGTAAATTTTTTTTTTTTTTTTTCATAAGCAATCATGAGGACTATTATTATAAATTAAGATAAGAATAAGGAAATAATTAAGGAGTTGAAAAAAGAATCTTAACCACGGTGGGTATGGTTGTCCTGCGAGAGAACGTACTGTGCTGGTGATTTGGTCCTGACGGGTGCTGGTGATCAATGAAAAAATGTAAACAAAGACGAAAATAATGATTTTTGACGTTTTCACTCATAAAAAATGGAAAAAAACGGTTGAGATTTTTCGATTTTGTTTCTTATGGGTTCATATGTAAACCATTAAAAAGTTGACCCTCTAAACTTTTTCAGTAAGCGTAACACAGAAATGCTCATTTTCAGAAAATCTCGAACTGAAAAAATAAAACAAAAATACTCATAGAGTCCGCTTTCTATACCGCAATCCACGCGACAAAACTATTTTGTGAAAAAGCATTGCAATTTATTAACATTTAGCATTTTCTCAATTTATTCATGTCCTGATACTGTGCTGGTGGGTCCTGTCATTGTGCTGGTGGGTCCTGATACGGTGCTGGTGATTTTGGATAAGAAGTTGGTCATATTTGAAACAAATGTTACAAAATCAATAAAATTGGGCAGATAATTGTTGTCAATAGGATCTATGACTCCTATTTTAGCTCTTGTGCATCCATTTGGCTGTTTAATATGTGTTTTGAAATGATCGTAACTTGTATTAAATAATTACATAAAAGGGCAACATCTTTCGTCCAATATCAGATAACAATATATAGTATCTAAAATAAGAATAGTTTTATTAAGATATTTTAAATGCCCCTTACATTGATGCTTCAACAATGATCAAAGCCAATGCCGCATAGACATGTTTGTTAGCGCTCCGCATACCCCTCCCCACTTCCACCCAACCAACCCTCCTCATTTCCTCCTTCATTGTTACAGTGGTGTACCAAAACAACAATTTATTACATAAAATAATAACACAAAGACACACATTATTGAATAACGAATGCTTGCAGGTACTGAAAGCTATAGTTCAAAGCCGCATTTTCAACTAATAGATAAACCATGTTCTCATATACAAAAATCCCAATCGTGTAGATTAAAAAAGTCTCAAAACTTAAGTTCACATTTTAATGTTTGATGAAGCAGAACTTTAAAAGTGTGCAGGGAATCTTGTTCTCACAACAGTTATTGTCATAATTATGTTTACATAAGACTCATAAAGGAATTAAGAAGGTACCAAGCAATATTTTACAGTTCAATTTAATGATCATGAATGGAAGGAAATGGTACGTAAGTTTACATAGGACAAAAAGAAATTGATAGTATTTTTTGGCGAAAGACTTAAACGCTTCCTTGCATTATATAGTACAGCTCTTCTATAAAAGCATGCAAAAAAAAATTTGATTGACTTGCTTCCTATGTTTGCTTGGATGTTTTCAAACAATAGGTAGGCGGAGTTTCAATACATACTGGGATTTGATTGGACAAATACAAACTGACAGGAATTGAAGTTAATGTTTATTTTCCAAATAAATTGTAGTATATAGTAAACAGACTACTTACCTGTCGTTTACAAACATCCAAACAATCATAGCAAGCAATTTAATCAATGGTTTGCTTTGCATATATTTATAGAAGAGCTGTAAATTCTAAAAAAAAAAAAGAAATTTTGTTGTCGTAGATAGTTAAATCCTCAACAAAATCACAATATCTTTGTTGGAACGAATAAAGGTTTTAAATCATATTTTCGTGGACGTTTTAGCTTCCACCCTGACGAGACATGTTAGCTGTTCGTATGCTGTTGCACCTGACGCACGGAAACTTTCACATATCCATCTTCTTTTCTGAAATATTTTACCCAGCTCATACTTGACAGGACTGTTATCCTAGTAAAAGGTGTAACCAATGAATTGAACACAAGTTAAAAATGCCATAATACTATATAATTCATTTTATGTGTCAATTTGTTCGAAAAAAGTCGAAAAGAAGAGAGTTTTTTTAATGCCATGATTATCTGCCGCTTTCTAGATCTATGCTTAGCATTTATTTCAGATGACATGGACTCCTCACCCTGGTGACCCTGCTGCCTTTCATAACTTTATCCGTATACATATATTAATAGATAAACAAAAGGCTGCAACTGGTATTTGATTCGTTGTAACGAGAATATTTGTGGTGAATGGAAACTGTGAGGGTCAAAATCTTAAATTGCTTATAAATGTTGCTGGACCCAGTTTCGTTATCTGAGCTGAATTTTCTGAAATGTGCAAGGTGATAGACATTTTGATTTTTTTTACTCGGTAAGTTTTGCCCTAATTGCTTAAACATTTGCAATATTAAAGCCGATTTCAATGAGTGTGTAGACAAAGGGAATATCTTTGGTTATCTTGCTTGCTGAACAGAAAAGTCATTGTTAGGTTATGTAAACTACCCTACTTTAAGAGTAGACTAGTCCGACAAATGACACATCTTTCTGTCTGTAGGACCAGGCTAATTCGAAAGGAGGGTATAGACCTTACCTAACAATGACTTCACGGTTTAGCTAACAAGCAAGCTAACCAAAGATATAACATTTGCCTACATACTCAATGGAATCGGCTGTTACTAAAAACTCGAATACATTTTAACAGACGGTGGTCTGGTTTGTTGATGAATATTGTTTTTCCTAGATTCACTCTTGAAAAAATCATTTGGTAACATTTGGTCATTGTAATACGGACGCCAAGACAATAAATGAACCTCACACGATCCCTCTACACAGTTGAGCTTATATATGATCTTATAGCGATTCGGGTTGAAAATCAGTTGAAATTAAGCCAGTTATTTGTGTGTGTAGATTTGTATTGTTTTAAACTGTTATGACTTTTTAAAGTTAAATCTAGGTGTTTAATCTAAGAGTTTCTTTTTTAAACTTATTTCCTTGTTTTATACTCAATTGGTAGTATGAAGTTACGAGATATTTTAATTTTTGAAATTGAAGGCACAATTAACAAAGCAAACGTTAGTTTCAAATACTATTAAATAGATTTTTAAGGATAATGTACCCTTGTGTTGATCCGATCCCATGCTAAACATAACAAAAATTTCTGTACAAAGGTCTGTGAATTTTCTACAAAAATAGTGATTTTATTTTCACCAAATTCTCTTTTTCTACTAAATACAATAATGAACTATAAATAATAATGCTTTGCAAGAAGTTTCCCCTTGATACATGTATATGTACAAAATTATATCTCTATTATTCATTGTCTGTGCTGTTTTGATACTATTGCAGTTTGCACATTTTCGTAATTGACAGGCCACAGGAGGGGGTGATAAACCATACACGAAAATATATAATATTGATCTAAGTACTTAATTTGCATCTCTGAACCCCCACCCCGGCTTGTTTTTAGGAGGGTGTCTAAAAATGGTCGATTACAGACAGCCGAGTACGCATTTTACTTTCCAGGCGTGTTTACGTTGATTGTTAAAGTCCTGAAAACGGATAGATAGAAACAAAAATGTTTGATTTATCTGGCTTTAGATTCAGTTTTTTTAAATATAAATTAAGTCTACATTTTAATATAATAATACTAAGAATTCACAATATAAAAAAATGCAGAAAAAAAAATGGAGATGTGAAATATCTTAATAAGGAGTCATTACTACAGAGATGGTGTGTTTGAAACACAAAACTTAAAAGCTTAGTGATATTACCAATATTAAAATAAAAATGTATTTTAGTTTGGTAGTTTTTCCATTTACTCATTTTCAATCATAATTAAGGCACATTTGATTTTTTATTCATAAAAATATTTAAATATAGAAAAGTAGGACACATTGTTCACTTCCTCCCCTGTAATTCTTTATCAAAAATATTTATTTATTTTGGAATTTTGAAATGAAAAAGCTAAGAAATCTTAGTTTTGTTAATGTTCTCTAGGTTATCACGTCTTTATTCTCTGACATATTCTCTGACATATTCTAGTCTGCCCTTTCATAAAATAGTGATTTTTTTTAGTGTTCTATCGAACTTTCGAAAAAAATACCTGATAACCGTTCAGACAAAAAAAATATGTTGAAAAAATCTTACAGATACAGCAAGTGATTCTTAATAGCTGTAAGATACATTTTTCTTTTAAAATACAGCTTTTAAATCTTACGGGAAACTATTCCAAGCTTAACACTTTCACTGTAATCTCGCTCTAACTTATCATCCCCCATCCCCCCCCCCCCCCCCCCCAAAAAAAAAAAACCAAACAAACAAACCCGCAATACTATTGTCATTCTTATAGTCACCACTCAATTTTCCACAAACAAATGTGTTTTAAGCTGCTAAAGACATATGATTCAAACGCGCTCAGAAAGTCCTTTCTTCTATATTTTTGCTCTCCATTTTTATACAAAACCTTTTACATTTTTATTTTATGGGTTATTGTTGAAGGTCGTACAATGACGTATGGTTGTTAACACATACTTTCTTTGGTTTCTTATGGAAATTTGTCCATTGACAACAAACATACAACATCATCTACTTTATATAAGTATTGTATAAATTACAACGTATTTTGGCGATCTTGCAAAATGATCGTAATCCCGAAAATCGTAAACATATTTTCTTATCTTAAAAGTGGGCAAGAAGGGTTCCATTAACAGATTATAAAAAGAATAAAAAATAGGTTTTTTTTCTCTCTCATAATAACAGTAAACAGATTCATAACAATGTCAATTTCAAGAGAGCAGACAACAGTTAATTACTAGTAGTCAATAACAGTACAGCATCAATGATCTTGACTGAATATTTGCCACTTTTAACTAAAATATAAAGGCACAGAACCAGGACATAGGAGCACAGAACCAGGACCGTTTTTCTTATCACCAGCACATCGTCAGGACAATTCCGTTTAACGAACTTGCACGACTTTTGCAATTTTATATTGTTGTAATATACTTTGCATGGTACTTATGACGCATCAGAGAAAAATTAAGCAACAAAACAGTCGTTTTATTGCCGTTCTGATACAATGTAAACAAACCCACCAGCACAGAATCAGGACCCACCAGCACCCGTCAGGACCAAATCACCAGCACAGTACGTTCTCTCGCAGGACAACCATACCCACCGTGTTAACGATGTGTTTTGTTCATTAGTAGGCATAGATTTTTGTTAATTGTTTTAGTTTTTAAGATGTTAGTTAAGTTTTAAAATCAAATTTCAACTTATACCCTAACACTGAGCCGTATTGAAATGTATAAATAGGATAGGCAGTAGGTTTGAAATTTTAAAACAAATGAAATTAAAATTAGATATATAAAAAAGGAAGGGATCATTATGATGAGGAAACTATTATTTTTGGAAAAATGTAAAAGATTAAGGAGAACGACATTTTTTTTTTTTTTTTTTTTTTTTTTTTTGCAACAAGGTGTTGTTGGTGTTGTTGTTGTCAAATATGAAAAATAGTCAGTAACAAGACGTAATTAAAATTTTATCAAAGGAATCTTAAATGGTTTTTTTTTAAGAGTGATGCGAATAAATCTTTGGTCTATATTTAGAGTTAGGATTAGATAATGAGGCACTAAGGTTAAATAAATAAAAGTATTACAATTGGTAACAAGGTAAAATATATTTTTTTTTATTAAAAAAATTTCATGTGTATCATGTAGGTGTAGGGGTTACATTAAATGATTGATTAACTTATTTGATTGTAAATTTATATATAAATGTATATCTTAAGTAATGAATAAATAAACATATCTTGGTTTTATTAGGTAGATTTTCTCAAAATTGTAGAAGTTGTATACAAGATTTATTTATTTTTATTTATTTATTTATTTTTTGTTCTAACCAGATAATTTGACAGTTTTTTTATTTATACAAAGAAAGTGTTTTATCAAATTTAGTTAGGCTTGAATAACCAAGAGAAGAACTAAAGGAGATTTACCAGACGATTGATAATAAAAAAAAAAAAAGAAACAAAGGGGAAGTTGACAATTTTTAGTTTTCCAAATTGAAATAAGTTTTAATTTGTTAGTGGGGTTAAGGTGCGATCGTCATTGGAATAGCCATATTTTTGTACTGTTAATTTATTAAAAATATATATTGGTTAGCCAAAAAGAAAGGTGTGAGTTCGGGTTCTAATGCCACGAACGATGGGTACCAAATGGTGACAACGCAAATGGTTGGGACAGAAGTACCTGATTCCAGAGAGAAGATTCCCTCTGCACCATTACTCAAAGACGATGCGAAACCGAAGACCGATGCGACCAGTCTCTTGAGAAAGATGTACCCAGAGCTAGATACGTCGACTACTTCGTAAAAGATCTTTTCAACATCTCTCAACACCGACTAATGACACCTACAGTTTACAGGTAAAATGGATGGGTCGTCTCAAAGACAAAAACCGTCATGATTATCAATACGTAACATATTGGATTGGCGGATATATACTGTCTTGACTTTGTAGCTTCACAATATAATTATATCAACCAAATAAATAAATAAATATATGTCACAGTCATATAATATTCTTATGTTTGTATTTACACGACATTTCATGTTAAATGATTAAAACAAATACAGCAACCGCCGTTCTGCTTCCTAATCCGCTTTCTCTTCAATTTTATGATTATGCGAGTCCTTTACCAATTATTTGCCGCATGTAAAAAACGATTAATTTGTTGGTGTAAAAGCTTTTATGAAATTTTCCAAAATTTATGAAAAATAATTACTGGACTGTCCGTACGTCCGTATCACATTTGTGAACATGACCAAATTGGTATTTTTCAACCGATCTTCACCTTCCTTAGTTGATGTACATATTCAATTTCTGGAGGGATAATCACATATTGATTTTGAAGGTCTAAGGAAGTTCTCCGCTTCAAGATATTTTGTTAGAGTTGATGTTTTTCATGATAAATATTGAAAAAAAATATAATTGACTTCTCGTTTTAATGTTACAACATTGTAAGCAGTACATTTTTTACGTACCTGCGTATGGAATTTATATTTCATGATGTTAGTTAATACTATAGGGCTTGTTGACATTGCAAAATCGATATGGACAGTGCTAAGCAGGGGTTTGGAAACCGACGGCTGAAAACAACATACATTGTCCCTTCGTCATAGCGTCCTTCCCCCGTTCCTGAAAATGACCTTTCGGTTTCTTACAAGAAGTTGATCAAATTTTGTTGATTTTATTTATACACTGTCATTGCTATATTTTGTTTTGTTTTCATGGGGTCAGAATTTATTTCTCTATATCCAATTTCCGGAACAAAGTTTTGTACCTTTTTCAAGTTTTTTCGTACTTTAGATTTTTTTGGTATCTCATCTATGACCATACATAAGGGAGGTTTTGAATCAAAACAGGGAGAAATAATCCGCTGCATTTCCCTTAGAGACAAAGTTTATCCATATCGTCATCTTTTAGTTACACCATTTATAACACCTCAAATTAATCGTAAGCCATAACATATAAGAGAAAGAGCAGAAAATTTAAACGCGTGATTGGTGAATACAGAATTCAAGTGGAACACCAAATTGGTGAATTAAAAATATACAAAGTATTCAGTACATTACGGAGGCATACAAGGCCAAATCTAACAGACATTGTGGAAACATGTGCCGCCTTTGTCAACAGATATAAAACATTGTTTAATTAAATATCAAATACAATTAAACATGCTTTGTTCTTTTCATTTTCCAAATTCCACCATGACAGCTAGAAGCTCAACGTCTAAAAAGATGAAATGTGACTTAAAGCCCATCATTTTCTTTATAATAAATTAAAAAAAAATCCATGTTATTTGAACTCTGTAGGTAAGTTCTATCATTGTCAATGAAAGCAATAAAATCAATAATGATTTCATTTTTTTTAAATTTTGAGACGACCCCTCACATTTTACCTGTCGTAGTCGTTCTCAACTGTAGGTGAGACAATATCTGAAAAAGTCTAATTTTTGGAAATAAGAAAAAACCAAAATTTTTTTTTTAGACCCAGTATTTTAATAGCACAAATCGAAGAACACACATTGGGGATCTAGGAACTGTTGTCTGTAATTCAAACAATTGTTTAATAAGGAAACAATGACTATTTTAAAAATGGTACAAAACAAATCCAGTTCTTTCCTGTTACCAAAGTGAATCAATTTTAAAAAGTTTCTAATGGGAATAAGGAATAAGTTTAAGACAATATTTGTGGTTTACTAGTATATCCTGCAATAGTTTATCAAATGCCAATTATTTATTTTAGCATTTGCAATACAAAAGGTTAAGAAATATACTTAAATATAGTCAGATATGTCGGTAACATGAAAGAATCTTGAGTAACAGCACAACGGTAACAGGACAGAGTTGGTAACAGAAAGGATTTTTCTGATTTATTTTAAAGTTTAAGAAAAATACACCATTTTAAATTGGTCACAATTGGAAGATAACTGCAAACAATGTCATTTATCCTTTGAAACTGTATTTGCAAGATGAAAAATCTGCCTAGGTAAGGAAAAATTCTAAAATAAATTCCTTTCTGTTACTATCTACTAAACTAGAATTGCACAATGTTCTCTGCTGTTACCAAAAGCAAAAAACCTATTTTTTTATTAAATATACTGTATATTATTTAGAAATTTATTTAATATGATGGTGATAACTTATATTAAATAAAATGGTTGGCATATAGTAGATTAACTTTTCGATTCTTCAGTGAAATTGTCTTGAACATCCTTCCTATTACTGATGATGGTTATGCTGTTACTTTTTATCAGGTAACATGACAGAACGTAACAGAAAGGAATTACGCGATAGTTTTTGTCCTTTTTATCACATTAAATGTAAGTGTATTTCCTGTGACATATAACTTTTAAAAAGATGATATAAAAACACACTTAATGCTGTGGTGCACACTTAAAAATATTCTCAGAAAGTGTAAGAAAAGGCTGTAACAGGATAGAACACCAATAAGTATTTTTCTATAAATTCTTACCTTGGATGGGCTTGAATTTTCAAACCTGGCCGCCTTTCCAACTATTTCTTTGTACTAATGCATTCAGGAAATGATGCTCTTCACAATACATAATGGGAAAATAACTCTTGGTCTTGTAAACGTTTCCACAGGTAAAAAAAACCCAGTGGTAACAGGAGGGAAATCACCCCTGGGGACAAATTTTTTTTCTCTTAAAATTTGCAAAATTTTATTACATGCTATAGTTATAATATAAAAAGACAAATTAGGGGCAAGTTTATTATATAATATATCATATATGTGAGAATCGGACGCCTGTTTAATTAATTTGGATATTATTTGAATGATTTAGTTTTCAAAAAAACACAGGGGACAACATGATTTTAGGGGGGGTTGAACATTTAAATTACAATATTTTATTGGAAGAAATATAAGAATGAGTGTTTAATTGGCAGGCCATGGTGCATTATATAATTTAGTTTATACTGAAACTTAAAATTTTCAAAAAAGATGGTTGAATAAAAAAATAATTGCCGGTGAAGTGCGGGACATGGAAATTAGACTTTTTCAGATATTGTCTCAGGTGTCGAGAGATGTTGAAAAGGTCTAAAGGACTGGATTGTAAACCATACAACGTAGACGACCGAATCCACCAGCAGAAGACGAACTGTGTAAATAATTTTAAAGTGACCCTATGAACTGTGTAAATAGAATTGTATAAACATTTACGTTCCTAACCAGTATTGAGGAACAACTTACTATGATGGTGATGGAAATAAAACATGAACTATGTATATCGAAATATTGAACTTATGATTCGAATGAACTATGTGTAAATATATCCAGATATTGGACTAGATGAATGTGATGAACTTATTATATCATGATATTGGACTTATAGAACTTTATAAACTTAGATATGTGCACGTGGTGATGGTTACCGGAAACCTTACAATAAACTATTAAAATAACCTACAGGAAGAAAAATACCGTATTTTATTGAACTTTCGTTCTATTAGGATTGAAGGCATTATGTTACACAATTGTGTAACAATACCCTGAAGCCAATAAATGACCATGTCTACTGTGAAATAACATGTATCCGTCAGGGGTTAATTGCATAGTTTGACAATTAACCACAGACTAGTATTACTTAACCACCAGACTACTACGTAACCGGCCTACAGCTATGGACATTTGTATGGACCACTGGACTATATAAGATCCCTCAATGGACTTCAAGGACAATTCGATTAGGACAGATTGGTACCGGAGATTCCGCCAAGGTCTCCCCCCTCGTGGATAGGCTGGAACTCATGCGTTTAATATCCGAAGTACTCCAACAGGAACGAACATTTATACCACTATACGATCACGTGCCCGTGTGAGATATTGAACATTCGACAATTCAACTTTAAAGACAGTTTGTGAACATTCGAACATTTGAACTTTAGAATCTTTCTTGACTTTGTAATTACATAATAAAATATATAATCATTACTGACTTCGGCACAATTCCATTTATTACGAAAGCGTATTAGGGTCATCCTTTTTTATTTATTTTTTTTCAAATTGTCGACTTTAATCTTGGAATTATCAACTTTAATCTTGCAATTTCCAACTTTAATCTTGGAATTATCAATTTTAATCTGGGTGCAGGGGTTAACTTCGATTTTTTTATGGTAAGGTTGTGCTATGTTTGTCTAAAACAATGCATCCACTTTTATATAATATTAACTAACATATAATACCTATATTTATATATTAAAATTGTGATCCGCCATGACATTTCCAGGCTTATGGAGGTAGAACATCATTGTTAGAAAAATTATAAACATGATAAATATCGAGATTCAATGAAATACGTATGGCTTCTTTTTTTTGCGGACGTCGAACTATACATTATATATAAGTTTTTACGAAGTTTTACTTTATAGTTTGAAGTGAAAAATATTTGAATCTACATTTTAAATTGATACACAAAAAAATCAAAATTATCTGCTCTATATCATAAATGGAGTCTGAAATATATCCATCACAAATGCACCGTATCAAATTCATATATCAAAACACTTAGTTATAAACTGTTACGCGTCGCATACTTTGTATAGAGAATGCATAATAAATCTCAAATAAAAGAAGGAATTCTTAAAGCTTACTTTGACAAATTTTAAACTAACTTCATTTCAACAAGTTTAAATCACATGTTCTAAAATAGAGCTAAGAATTGTTTGTATTGTAGTAAATTTAATTCTTTAAAATTTTATTCAAATACGCTATTGAACATTATTAAGAGCCAATAGATACAATAATTTTGTATTTTATAAATTAGTGCCTTTAATAAATAAAAGTCGTCATAGAACAGTCTCATTTACATACCGGTATTCGAAATGACTCGTTTCATTGCTATTACAAAAAATATGTCATAATAACAGTGTAAGTATAGGAGCCAGGGGCAAAAAGGGGACTAAACTATGTCCCCTCCCATTTTAAGACAAACATTGAAACTAAAAAATGAAAATGAAAGAGAACAATCACTAAATCTAAGATTATTACACAACATAGAAAATAGTTTTTTTTTTTTTCCTTGTCACTTTCAGAAGTTTGCCTCCCCCTTTTCCACAAACAAACTTTTTTCAAACTTGTCCATTCTTATAAATGGCATATTTCTATACGAAGGTATACACAGACAGACGTGCCGCCGGAATTATGCCAGCTACAGCGGAAGGAGCATTAATTTAAACGCTCGTCCGTCTCTACGTCCGTAAGTATTCCTGGGGAAATTTACAACTTGGAAGTTTCCGCAATTTAACTTTATTCTGCCTCAAACAAATACTATGAAACTTATACACAATGCTAATTACCACCAAACTGAGATCAACTTAAAATTTGGCTAGCATCGCTTTCACCGTTCAAGCCCATTTATAAATGGAAAAAATGTTAAATTTGTCGTCTATGTGCTCTAACTTTATTTGCCTCAACCAAATATTATGAAAGTTACATACAATGCTTATTACCACTTCAACAATGAGCAAACCCCATACCACAACTATAGCAAATCATATAAAACCTCGATGTCATTATATGAAAATGAAGACTGCTTCAAATGCCATCAGCACCACTGAACCAAAATGTACATATGATACATATGCGGATAATTAGCATGTTTCAGAGAGGTAAACAGCCGGTAAAAACATAAATTAAAGCTGGTACTCCAGGAATATATTCGCATAAGAGTATTTTCACCTAATTTGACACAAAACTTCTTCTTTTTATCTTTATTATACACAAAGTTTCTGTAGCCTGTTGTACTTGTCATTTAATTGCTTTTTTAGGAGGAAAATGATAACTTTATTTGGAAATGTTATTTTTAGTGCAAATCTTTTTTATTGTTACTACCAGAAAGTGTTCTTGTGAATTTTAACTTATAGTGTCTTTGCTAAAACAGAACCAACATTGAAAGATCAAGTTTTCAGTGTTTACTTAGAAGGTAATATTTTGACACTAGATTTCCCAATGACAGCAATAAAAAAATCCGAAAACCCTTGGTAAAATTGATATCCAGAAACATTGCAAAACATTTTCACCAGTTTCAAAGGTGGTTTCGGGTTAAAGAAATAACAGAAATAAATTAATAAATAATCATTAAAAAAAAAAGCAGTTGAAATTTTATATAATACAATCAAATATAGTATGTCATAACTATGTAAGCATCCTCTACAATGAAAGAAAATTTGTCTTTTCGGACACAATGCGAAATGCTTAATTTCTTACAGCATAAAACAACTCTCAATGTGTTTCCTGTGTGGATAAAAAAAAAAACCGCTACGATCTCCATTCTTCGCCTGCGTCTTCTCTAATTTTACACCTGACAATAATTCTCATTCACTACACCGAAAAATGACGACATATTTTTTGTGTTGTATAAATGAGAATGGTGCACATTCTGTATGTGCCTGTCCCAAGTCAGGAGGCTGTAATTCGGTGGTTGTCGTTTTTTGCTGTATATCAAATTTGTTTTTTTCGTCTGAATTTTTTTACATTTGTCATTTCGGGCCCTTTTTAGCTGACTATGTGATATGGGTTTTACTCATTGATGAAGGCCGTACGTTGACCTATAGTTAATTTCTGAGTCATTTTAGTCTCTTGTGGAGAGTTGTCTCATTGGCAATAATACCACATCTTCTTATTTTTATATTATGAAAGATTCTCAAGTCATGAAAGAAGAAGAAAAAAAATCGAATAAGGATTGAAGTGACACTCGATATCTCTCTCTCCCGGCGTAAAAGTGATAACAAGAAATGTTTCACTTGTCTGACATAACGTCGGCACATATCCTTTGAAAAGTGTTATAATGTTTGTCTGTGCACTATTATATTATTAATCTACGGTATATTTTATCAGATCAGTTGATCAGATTAAAATAATATTTATTAGGTCTTTCCACCTTTCCGTGGAAAGACCTATTGGATTTCTTCTGATTATTTTTAGGTCTTTCCACCTTTCCGTGGAAAGACCTATAGGTTTTGTTCTGATTATTATTATTATTTTTTGACCGAAGCTATCCAGAGACTACATATGAGAGTTATTCCCCCTTATGTATTTGATATAGGTGATATGCGTTTCTAACTGGTAAACCATAAGTGATAGAGACCTAGGATCTCTTGATTTGAGATCCTTGGTACAAAAAAATGAAAATAAGGTCAAGGTCATATTCTAAAATTTGTTTTTGGCTTATTTTCACTTATTTTCCAGGGGCGGATGCAGGAATTTTCGAAAGGGGGGGTGCTAACCCAGGGCAAAGGGGGGGTGCAGGGGGTGCAAAACATATGTCCCGATACAAATGCATTGATCGGCAAAAATAAAGGGGGGTGCGCACCCCCGGAACCCCCCCCCCCCCTGGATCCGCCACTGTTTTCAAATACCGTATGACATATCGACAAATATTTTTTCCTAAATTGTTAGTTGCGACATGTCCTTACTTGAATATTTTGGTTGAAAGGGTGCGCATACAATAAATGGGAGTTTTTGTCCATCTTACATTTAGAATTACGCGTAAAGTGGTATTACTCATTAACCAAACATATTAAAGACCTAGGGTCTTATGATGTAAGGTCCTTGGTTTGTGACCTTGAAATTGAGGTCAAGGTCATAGGTTAAAAGGACGTTCTAGATTTTAACCTTTGCTTTAAATTCATATAAATACATCATAAAGCCATAGGAACTAACATTTTAAACTGATTTTTCATATTTCAATATCAAAATAGATCTTTATTAGTGGAAAGACCTTCAATTGTTCTCTGAACAATTGGTTTTTAATTATTATTTTTTTCTTCCGCCAACTTTTTTTTCCTTCGCAGTTTTTTTGTTTCGCAAGATGTCGCTTAGACATATGGTATATGATATCGAACAGTTATTACGCTTTTGTAACTGACACCGCGTAACCAAAATCTTTTCAATGTAAGAGTTATCTCCCTGAACACTGTTTTTCTTGTGATCGCTTAATATTCGCAACCGTATAAGAAACCGACAAATTTATTTTACCAAATTGCTCGTTATATCCTCAGGATGAAATGAATAATTTTAGTCGAAGCTATCCGGAGACTCCATATGAGAGTTATCCCCCCTTTTGTATATGATATAACTGATTTGCATTTCTAACTGGTAAACGATAAGTGATATAGGCCTAGGGTCTTTTGATTTCAGGTCCTTGGTTCAAAAAAATGAAAATGAGGTCAAGGTCAAAGGTCAAGGTCATGTTCAAAATTTTGACTTTGGCTTGTTATCTCTCATTTTCAGAAATCTTATAAGATATCGACAAAAGATTTTCACACAATTGTTAGTCGCGACATGTAGTTACACATAAATTTTAGTCAAAAGGGTACATAAACATTTGATGTGAGTTTCCCCCCCCTTTTATATCTAATATCAGTCGTATGGTAATATAACTCATTAACAATATAAAGTAAAGACCTAGAGTCTTTTGATTCGAGGTCCTTGGTTTATGACCTTGAAATTGAGCTCAATGTCATATGTTAATTCAACGTTCTAGATTTTGACCTTTGCTTTTACCTCATATGTATTCATGTTAAAGCTATTAGACCTTTTGCATTAGGTTGCAAGCAATATGACGTTGAAAAAGCTAACCGGAAGTAACCTTTTGTGAACCGGAAGTAGCTAATTTTTGTAATAAATTTTTGTAAAAGTATGTAAAACCATATATTTTTGGAATCAGCGTCAAGTAATCTATAAGATATTACCGGAAGTAACATATTTTGAACCGGAAGTAGAAAATTATCTCCCTTATTTATATCTTTTTGTATAGAAACCTTATATTTTTGGCATCAGCGTACAATAAGTTGTCATTTGACGCTGAAATTGACATTTAAAACCAAATTTTAATATTTTCATATAAAAAAAATCATTACTGGTGGAAAGACCATCAATGGTTCTCTGAACAATTGGTTTTTAAATGTGTTTGGATTGCAACTGCAATAAAACAGGATTATCTTTCTTGATTTGTGAGTTTTGAATTCTGAATTATGAATGATCCTTCTCAGCTTTCGTAGTTGCCTTTATTTTTCGGGACATTCGAAACAATTTATTATCTTGCATTGCTAGAAGATTATTATTCGGTGTGTTCAGATGCAGAAATCCATCTTGCCGCATCATCATCAATAATCACTCTACAACCAACCCCATGGTACATATACGTATGAATAGTATTCGGCAAAAAAAACAAACTTTGGTCCTCAATGATCTATAATCTACAATCCACTAGGGCTGGTGGATTTTTCTTACCGATGGTATCACTAGCCCAGTAGTCAGCACTACTATGTTGAAATGAATTACCATAAGTCGTTTTTACGGGTGGAAACTGATTGTTTTGTGTGTATATATTTATATAATGTTGCTAATATTTATGTCAATCAATATGTGACACTTTAATAAATTATTTACTTAATACTTACTTTATTACCATTTATATAAATCATAGTTAAGAATTAGCGATTTACATATAGTTTAATTTTCTACACAAGGAAAAGATTAACTTAGCTGTAATTTGTGGTCCTAGCTCAATGATCTTGAACTTCGTACTTTGTTTTGCCATTACAACTTTTTCCCCACCATTTTCTACATAAGAAAATGTCTGTAACAAGTCATTGTTATCTATTCGTTTGATGTGTTGGAGCCTTTGATTTTGTCATTTGATTAGGGACTTTCTTTTTTGAATTTTCCTTGGCGTTCATTAATTTTGTGATTTTACTTTTTATATTCGAGCGTCACCGATTATTTTTTTCTAAACAAACACGCGTCTGGCATTGTGGTATCTTTGATGAGTTTATCCGCTACCAACAATTACAATGATATGGTTAGACTAGTAGAAATTATCTAAAATTGAATGCCTGGGCTCCTTCTACTGAACACCATAAACTCCTCCTGTGTGTGGAGGACCTGTACTCATTAGATGGTGTAGTTATGACTGCATCGTTATTCCACCTGTCATCCGCAAAAGTGTCTTGGCAATACAAGTACTCCATTTACCACATAACAGTGTAACATTAATGACGCCGAGAGCAAAATAAGCAGTCTTTTGGCCTGATATAACCCCTACGATACTACTACTCTACGAAAAGAGTGTAACCAGTGTAATTGAATAGCTCCATCAGAATTGTGTGCTCAACCAACACCACCCGTTTATTCGATTCCCTTTTTCAATGTTTTTGCGCTGAGTTGTTCCATTAAAAAGGTGGTCGTAGATAGACAGATATTATAACTGACTACTTACAATATAATTTATTTGTTTTTTTGTTTGTTTGCTACTGATCCCCTACGGATCCATAGAGGGTTAGTAAAATCCTTAGAGGGTCCCGGTGAGACCTGAGGATTTTACTAACCCTCTATGGATTCGTAGGGAGTCAGTAGTGAGGATCAGTGAACCGTTTAACGAATTTATCGCACGCGGGACTTTTCCGGCTGCGTTTTGTAGAAAAATAAACAATGAAATACAACAACATCAATAGATGACGTCACTATTAATAGTAGACATGAAGTCATAAAACCCTATGCAATTTACTAAACCCCTACGGATCCATAGGGAGTCCCCACGTGACGACGTTTAACCAATCGTAACGTGATAATTTACCCGCGGTGCGATAATATAGTTCAGAGCTGAAGTTGGCGTAAAGCAGTTACACGTTTTATCACATGACAAAATGACGAACTTGAAACAGACAGGCTTTGTGTCATAAGGATCACCAGTGTATAAGCAGAAGGTTATGTCAAAGAATGTCTTGTCTTTTTTTCTTAGCAAATATTCCGATTGAAAGATACCAAAACGTTGTTGATAAATATTTCGTACCAAATTCACAAATAATACATGATGGTCTTGCAGTAAAATTTTTGGGTTCTGACGTTGTTGATCATCTTAATTACGTGTTACAGTGTTCTTATATTAGTGTTTGTAAGTTATTAAACTTAAGAATTTAGTTCTTTTTTTTTTGTTAATATTCTTTTGACCTACCTAGGTACTTTCTGCTTCCCACCAATGTTTGGTTGTGCTGTGGTTATTTTTGTATCCTTCTCTTTCATTTTTGCTGATTTGCTTCGTCTGAATGCCATTTTGTGTTTGTTTTTTTTTTCTTTTTTTGGCATATTTGTTTGTTTTTATTGTGATTAAGAATATTACAATATGTTGACTGATGTACTCTTATTTTTATATTTTACAAATTTTGTCTGTTTGACTTGTTCCCAGATTGTTGTCTATTAATTGAAATTTTATTCATACAAGTGAGTGGTTTAACTAACTATAAAACCAGGTTAAATAATTCACAATTTTTTACACAAGAAAATGTCTGTACCATTAGTCAGGAATATGAAAGTTTTTAGCTATTTTTTTATGTGTTAGAGCTTTTGCTTTTGCCATTTGATAAGGGACATCCGATTTCCGATTTAAAATTATATTCAGAGTTTACAAAGATCAATCTGAGAAATATCCCCAGTATGTGTGTCCTGTTCGTCGTCATCACGATGCAAGTATAGAAGGGGATGCATTGCCTGCTTCCCTTTTGGCACACATTTTGTATTTTAGTACATCACTTAACAGATCTTTTAATGGTCACTTAGTACTACAAATATTAAAATTAATGATTAAATAGTCCACGATACGGTGTTACAGCATGGAAAACATAGATAATACACACAAAAAAGAAAACAAATCTTGGAAGTCGAAGGAAAAACATACCTAACACATACAAAAAAGAAAACACATCTTGGAAGTCGTAATCAATCAACACCATCAACGCAAGAAAACTACCAAGCATAAACATACATACTTGCTCAAATTATTTTAAACCCGAACAAGGACCAGTAGCGAAAATTTATTAAACCCTAGTATTATTGCAAACTCTTGAAATAAGACAAAAACTCAACAGACCGCTAATGTTTAATAAAACAACTGCAGATGGAGAAGTTGAAGTTTGCAAACCCCCATATGTAAGAATACCAACCACCTCAACAAGATATAATCTACAAATATTGAAAAGATCAATACCTCCACACAAGCTTGCAGGTATATACAACAAACCATTCCAAATTATACGTCATTTGTGAAGACGAAATATTTATTTATTTTAATCTATATACCAATATGGACAGAACATCTGATCAATTGCTTTAATTTAAACGGTCAATTCATTCTCTTGTTACCTTTCATTTACTTTGTTAATGAATATGATAACTTCCTAAATATTTGAGCAAACATTAACCAATAATTGTAATAGTTCATATACTACAGCGATCACTATTCACTTAAAAATATTCAGATAATTTTTAAAAATCAGATTTATGATAAACAGTTTTTGACGAATCATGAGTACTGTCTTCTACAGGTCTGTTAAATGACCTTAACATCTATGCTTACATGAACATAAGAATGAGGCCCCTCATGGGGGGGGGGGGGGGGGGTCCTAGTAATCACATAATCACCATTTTTTTGCCAATATAATCACATAATCATTAAATATTTGCTTATCTTTAGTAATCAAATAATCATAAACTAAAAATACAGTCCTAGGTAATCAAATAATCATGAAATATTTGGCTTAATAATCAAATAATCATTAAAAAAACGGCCAAGTAATCACATAATCAAAAACCCCATGAGGGCCCTCAAGAATTTGCGCGATTGTTTTAATCTAATTGTTATACCAATAGACTTTAAAAAAAGAAGATTATTAAAGATGATTAGTGTCTTGCTTTGATCTTTTAAAGTATTATAGAGCATCTCCGTGTGTTTTTCTTTTTCGCGTGATAAAAAAGTAGTAAGTTTCCATTTCACACTATACTGAGATTATATGTAATTTGTGATAGGTTTTATCCTTATAATCCCAATGTTTTTCTGACATTATTGATTTACTGTGATTAGAGATGAATTTAAATCCGGGGTCTAGTAAAGCTGGTATGTATCTTTCTTTTGACGCGATATCTATATTAATGTCAAGATATCGTTTTAACCCGTACATTTCTGCCTCTACGATGTTATCGATGACGTCAGAAGGAGACATCTTATGTTCGTCCTGTACACTTATCAGAGCTAATAAAGAGTCAATTTCACTAAGCAAAGCATCCGTCTGATATTCATGAGCAAGTGGTAGTATGTAATGCACGTTCTCATCTGAAACACAAAAATAGATATGACCGGTTAAATTTCTTATAAATAAAAAAGAGTAACATTAACTCTTTATTAAAAGATTACAGCCGTGAATCCTAAAGTCATATCTTCTATGAGTTTGTACCCCTGATGTATGATATTACTAATTCATTTATTGTGTGCAAATATATAATTATATATGTCATTGCTAATGTATAATTGTTATCCTCTTGTAGCACCATAGGTGTGCATAAGTTGTAATAAATTGTCTTATCTTGTCTTGTTTGTCTTGAAAGAGGGACAAAAGATACCGGAAGGTCATTCAAACTCATATAAAGTCACAATCGCGTACTAGGGATGGCATTGACTTTCAAAATGTAAAATAACAAAAATACCGAACTCCGAGGAAAATTCAGACTTTGTAAAACGTCACCAGTGTTCGAGCAGAACGTTGATGAACCAGGTATATGTCAAACAACGTCTCGTCCTTTCTTTTTTTTAAAGTTCATCGGAAGGTACCAAGACCTTGTTGATAAATAATTATAATATAATTTTGATTTTTTTAACCCTGTATACCAACATTCCAAGATGAAATTATAATTGTTTTAGACCTTTTTCTCGAAATGACTACTGATGGTAGGTTGACTACCAAAAGTTATGACAAACGCGATGATTTTAATTTCCCTACAGTCAATTGTCCATTTCTGTGTAGCAACATCCCAGCGGCACCAGCATATGAAGTATATGTGTCTCAATTGATACGTTACTCTAGAGTTAGCTCAAAGTACGTTGATTTTGTTGAACGAGGAATACTGCTTTCTCAAAAGTTGCTAAGACAGGGCTATGAATCAATCAAATTAAGGTCATCACTCAAGAAATTTTACGGTCGCCATCATGAGCTGTTTGGCCATTATGACAAAAGTGTGTCAGAAATCATATCTGATATTCTTCCTCAGTCATAATAACCTTCCATCATTACCGAACTGAACAAAGAAATAACATGACGGGTGCCGTATACGGTGCAGGAAATGCTTACCCTTCCGGAACACCTGATTTCACTCCCGGTTTTTAGTGGAGTTCGTGTTGTTTCTTAATTATTATTTATAACTGTTGATGTAAATGTCCTTTGGTTTTGTGAGTCTTTGTTTACTCCTTGGTTTTGATTGTTATTGTCTTTAGGCAAAATTATTTTATATTTTTTCCTATGTGACGTTTACATTTTCTGACGTCCAACACGCGAAGCAATGCATGTGGTTTTGTAATTTGATAGAATCTTTTTTGTGCTTTTTTTGCTTTTTTGTTAAGTCCATTCGTTCTAAGTATTTTATCATTTGATTTTGCCACTTGATTAGGGACTTTCCGTTTTTAATTTCCCTCGGTGCTCAGTATTTTTGTGATTTACATTTTTATATAAACAGAAAGTATATAAGCAAATAACAAAATGAAAAGATCAAACACATCAAAAGAATGAATAACAATTGACCTGACTTCATACAGACATTTGGCATATGTAGAAAATGATGGATTTATCCTGATTTTAAAACTAGCTAAATCGCTCAGTTGAAATACCAAACACCTCGTACACTATTTCAGAGAGCCGTTCGTGATACAAATTAAGGTTATCTGTGACGTTAGATCACCTTACGTGATACAAATTAAGGTTATCTGTGACGTTAGATCACCTTACGTGATACAAATTAAGGTTACCTGTGACGTTAGATGACCTTACGTTATACAAATTAAGGTTACCTGTGACATTAGATGAAGGTCCGCGTTGTAAACATTCCATGAAACACTTAAATTGTAGCATATTCTTCCCTGGAAATTCGATTTCACCTGAATATGTTTCTTTAAATTGTGAGCTTAGCATTTTCCTGAATACTGGAGAAACAGTCATTAATTCTTCTCTGTATGCACACAATTTTTCTCCTTCGATAATAAGCGATACAGTTTGACGTTTTGCCGTAGTTCCTTTTTCATATCCCATTTCTAAAGCACTATGAGTCTTTTGTCGAGTATCCAAGGGTTCAAAAAGGTTCAAATATAAATAATATCCGCATTCCGAAACATGCAAACGTTTTCTTATAATTTTATGTGTTTTTTTACAAATATATGATTTATTCGTCCTCTTTTATAATAGCGATCAGATTCACTTATTTACATTAGACTTACACCTATGCAAGTCATACAAGTTAAAATTATCGTCCCGCAAACCCAAATAGTTGTGTAAGAGACTGATAAAGGTCGTTACTCCTGTTAAAGTACATGCTAGTACATAATATCTCTGTAAGGTCAATAATCAGTATCGTATTACATCGAGACTAGTATGTCAAGCTACAAGCATTCGGTATGTCAAGTTAAGTTACCGGGGTCGCTAAAACGAGGTCAGATTAGCCAGGTTTCAATCAAATTGTGCGTACGGTTGCTTAATCAGTGAATCGAGATTGTTTTTAAAGTCGCTGTTTTGCACTTAAGTAAAATGATTAAAAATGATTGGGTCGTTCCCGTCGGTTATCCCATTATTTAGACCATGAAGTTTTATCTTATAGTGTTTAAGATGAAAATGACAAACTTTAAACCATGTTATGAAAAGTAATTACGCAATTCGCCTCGGATGCGTCTACAAAGCTTGAGTGTATTTAAATTATACCGTCATGATTGCATAACCTGTGAGTCAAGGACGTTTTTAAGTAACTTTTTTGTATTGAAGGTTTTTAAGATTTCATAATTTCATAACTTCGGTGCCCACATTCAATTTGATAAAAAGTATTTTTAAACTGTAATGTGTAAGTAATCACCCTGAGTGTCCAGGCACCTGTCTCTGCATTTATTTACATATATACAATATGTATTAAATAAACGTATAGAAGTTATAAACATATCAGAGACACGTGCCAATGCATATGTGCACCTGACTGTGCTATACCGGTGTGGTAAATATGTTACTTTTAACTGCAACCCAGTTTATTTCCAATATTTACAAAGAGAAACGCAATAAAATCTGTCTACTGGTATTATCTTAAATACTTTTCTCCGCATCTTATATCTACACTCATTTCATAAAAATTCTATGAAAAAATATACAATTCATTGAAATAACAATATAAAAACTGTGCCGATCTAGTTATTAGCATGATCCACAGTCATATTCCTGACATGTCTTTTCAATAGTAAAGTGTTTGAGGACCCGGTTGTATTCCTTGATCCGGATACTTACATAATAAATTTAATATCATAATGTTTTAAAGTAAAATAAATAAATATTTAGAGAAAGAAAATAAACTTATCGCAGATACCAGGATTGAAATTTTCTATGTGCGCCAGACGTGATGCAAAATTCAAGTTTTTGATACAGATATTTTAAATGTTATACTATTATATGCATAATTGTCCATCTCCTTGTTGCTGTTTATGATTAGTTCTCTTGCTTTAGTATAGATGTAAATGCTAACATCTTAAAGTTACATAAATGACATATATGCAATGCTAAGGCTCCATGTTGAAGACCATACGTTGACCTATGATAGCTAACTTTACAAATTATGTCTTGGATTGAGAGTTGTCTCATTGACAATCAAGCCATATCTTCTTATATATATGTATATGTATATATTTATAATAAAGCATCCAGATCATAAATCTAGTATAAAAATAAACGTGTGCGTCCCTCTTGATTTGTCTGTTTTAACTTTTTTGGATTCGAGCGTCACTGATGAGTCTTTTGTAGACGATACGCGCTCCTGGAGTTAATACAAAATTTTATCCTGTTATCTATGATGAGTTTACTAACAAAATTGGACGTACAACGTTTTGCTTACAATGTCGTTCTACCTCTATAAACCTGGGAGTGTCATGGCGGGTCTAACTTATTCCCAATTACAGTCCGAATTATATCCCTTCAAAGATGCTCGAACGAAGTCATTTAAAAAAGCATGACAATTGAAGAGCATCAATCCAATTTTTAGTAAATATGTAAATATTAGGCGTATTGACATGAATAAGTGCACACATATGGGTACATTTCCTTGTTTTCAATAATTAGAAGACATATATAAAATGACACTAAAGGGAACAACCAAAACCCGAAACTCGAAGAAATACAACACCGTCACCAAAAACAAAAAGTCTGAAAGAACTGAAAGAATCAACAAAACACTACACAGAAAATCAAAGACTAAGCAACACAAATCAAAAACCGACCGGAGATGTCTGGTGCTCGGAATGGCAAACATTTAAAATGGTGATATTATGTAATAAAAGAGAGGTACCAAAGGGATACTCAAAGTCATAAGTCAAAATCAATCTTAAAATTGTCCATTTGCCAATTACTGATTTGATTCTGTCATTACACACTTTTTAAACAAATTACTTCCCTTTGTCAATCGTCGACTGGTTCCATACCGGACACAATTGGTTGTTGCAAAGCATGATGAATTGAAATTCACATATAATCCGGCTGTCCACGTTATTACCGGTGACCTCAACATTGTTAATAACACTTCTCTACGAAATGTGTTATCGAAAGGTCCCAAATATCGTGAGCCTAAATTTTGAGGGATTCAGTCGAGGATTATGCCAGCATGGATTAAGGCAGTGAGGTCGTTGATACAAATGAGAATTAAGTAACTGAATGGGTCTATCAATGCCCATGCTACGTCAAGACCCAAATGTTACACTTATCCTACCTCCATGACAAATATGTTGTTGTCCCCGCAGATAAAGCCCCAAACAACATCGTTTTTGTGTGTAAAACTCATTACATTAACTGCTTGATAACGAATTAGGTATTGATAATTCACTTGGAAACTCAAAATATACCCTCACAACACTTACCAAAGAGGAAATTCGGGAAAATCATAGGTCTGTTCTATGTTCCTTTGGAATTTCAACCAAAGATGAAGAACTGGATCTTCCATCACTGTATTGGATACCTAAACTACATACGTGTCCTTACAAACAACGGTATATTGCTGGGTCTTCCAAATGCTCCACGAAACCTCTTTCTTACCAATTAACATCTATTTTATCTAAGACAAGCTTCCAAGTTATTGTGAAACTGTCTATTCTAGAGGTGGCGTGAATCAGATCTAGATACTTAAAAATTCCAAAGATCTTTTAGAGTACATACAATCTAACTCTCTGCCATCTTGTAACAGTATTAAAACATTTGACTTTTCTACTCTTTACACAAGTATTGCACATTCCAAACTAAAAGCCAAATTGAAAGAGTTGGTATTGCTTTGTTTCAACAGACTGTCGGCATTCCAATGGGAACAAATTGTGCCCCTCTACTTGCCTACTTGTTTCTTTATTATTATGAGGCTGAGTTTATGCAGGAACTTCTTAGGAAGAAAGATAAGAAGTTAGAAGATGTCCTTTAACTCTACTTTCCGCTATATAGATGATGTTCTTTCACTAAATAATTCAAAATTTGGTGACTATGTGGAACGCATCTATTCCATCGAAATAAAGATAAAGGATACTATAGATACAGTTAAGTCGGCCTCATATCTCGACTTACATCAAGAAATTGACAATGAGGGTCGGTTGAAAACAAAACTTTACGACAAAAGAAATGACTTCTGTTTTCCAATTGTGAACTTTCCATTTCTAAGTAGCAACATTCCAGCAGCACCTGCATACAGGGTATATATCTCCCAATTGATACGTTATCCACGTGCTTGCATTTCCTATCATGATTTTCTTGATAGAAGGCTGCTGCTCACAAGGAAGCCATTAAACCAAGAGTTCCAAATGGTGATGTTGGAATCATCCCTTCGTAAATTTTACTGACGCCATCACGAGTTGGTTGAACGTTATGGAATAACCGTTTCACAAATGATATCGGATATGTTCCTTACGTCGTAACTACAATCCCTTTCCCTTTCATGAATGTGACCTACCGAATTAGACTATTTACCGGATTTGTTATCACATAAGCAACACGAAGGGTGCCACATGTAGAGCAAGATCTGCTTACCCTTCAGGAGCACCTGATATCACCCCTAGGTTTTGGTGGGGTTCGTGTTGTTTATTCTTTAGTTTTGTATATTGTGTCATGTGTACTGTTGTTCGTCTGTTTGTCTTTTTCATTTTTAGCCATGGCGTTGTCAGTTTATTTTCGATTCATTAGTTTGATTGTCCATTTGGTATCTTGAAAGTGATGTATCATCGGTTTGACTAATTTTTCATTAAAAATAATTTCTGATGTCAAAAGTATTTAGCTGAACAACAAATTAATGTAATTGCAATATTTAAAGACCTTAAAGATTACGTACATTACGCACAGGTTAATAAAAGAAATAATTAAATTTCTCGAAACACTAAGGATTTTCTTATCCCAGACATAGATTACCTTAGCCGTTTTTGGCGCAATTTTTTTGAATTTTGGATCCTCAATGCTCTTCAACTTTGTACTTGTTTGGCTTTAGAAATATTTTGATATGAGCGTCACTGATGAGTCTTACGTAGACGAAACGCGCGTCTGGCGTACTAAATTATAATCTTGGTACCTTTGATAACTATTGCTCTTTCTGCTAGGTCTCTTTTGTAAATAAAAATTAATATCACCCATAAGGGAGACAACTAAAAAAACGGATCTCTAATTACAGGGTCAATTACGAGAATTGGCAACTAGCCTATTCTGTGGGGGGGGGGGGGGGGAGAAAAAAACGACAAAAATACAAACGACAGCAGCAGCACACACAACAGGGAGAACTGAAGAACAATACGAACCCAACCAAAAACCGGGAATGCTTATGTGCCTCAGAAAGGGCAAGTAGATCCTGCTCAACTTAACTCTGTTTCCATAGTTTTACTGTAATTTACCAGTATGTTTCTACAGTAAGTGTCCTTGCAGATTAGGTCGTACAAGGAAGTATTACATTTAATCGAAGATACGGATTGTGCTCAGTATTTCCAATGTTTAGTGGAAACTTCAACAGATTAACGAATATAACACCGAATAATTTGTAATTTGACTATTTTATCAAAGATGGAACTTTCTATGACGATCTTGTTAATAGTTTTACTTAATCTGTGGTACTAAAAATTTGATTTCAATCTGCATCGATACTTAATTATAACTTGAGATATCAACTGTAATGACCCATAACTAATGCATAGCTATACATTTACAGTAAAACTAATGACGCATGCCCAGTGTCGAGATCGTAACAATTATAAATCACTTATCGTGTACTCTTAACGCATCTTCAAAATTACTGATTTTACATTCAAAAATTTGAGGAGTTCTCTAAGACTAAAAATTATTTCTAATGAATTTTATTTTTGCTTCCTCTTAGCAAAACTATTTAAGGGCTAGACAATTAACTCAAAATCAGAAATGCGTCGTCATTGAAATAAACTTTAAATAATTCCTATATAAGTATAGCTACATTTTATAGTTAAAAGTATTTGCTGCTTCAGTTTTTATTAATTGACTTCATAGTATAAAGAGTGAATTTCATAACTTAGTTCCAACAGAAATTTATTATTTGAAGTGTTTTTTAATCTCTGCTTTAATCACTGATTGAGGATTTAAAAAACGTGCTATTGTATAAGGTTGTATTACATATCAATTTATAAATAAGGAGATGTGGTATGATTGCCAATGAGACAAATATCCATCTAAGTTCAAATAAAGTGGGTGTAAATACTTATACTACGGCATCATGTTATCAGTTCAACAAGTCTAATTCTCACGTTTTATGAAACCATACACATTTATATCATCGGCCTTTAAGTCTCTAGTAGATATAGTTTTCTCTTTTAGCTCGGCAATCATCTCCTTATTTTCAAATATTAAAAGCAGAAATTACTCAAGGATTTCTTTTTACCACTGAAAATAGAAAACTGCTCTGATCTTTTAAAATGTAGTCAAAAATATTTGAAAATTTTAATATAAAATCATTTAATATTCCCTCTTTAACTGAAGCAATAGAAATGTTGTAATCTACGTGTACTTTTTACTTTTCTTTGTTCAAAAGATTATTTTAAACGCGATGTTTTATGTGGAAAGATGGAATGTAAATGCAAAAGAGACAACAACCCGACCAAAGAACAGAAAACATCCTAAGGTTACCAATGGAGCGTCAACATAGTGAGAGACAGGTTTAACTGGCACCTTAACAAAACATATGTTCAGTGAAAATGAAGGTCACACTAAATGCACATTTGAATTACATATGGTTAAGCAATGACTGTAATATATTTTCTGTCTATGAAGAAATAAATTTTAAAATAAGATTACACTAAATAAACGGCGTAGCGTCATGTTATATTAAAGTGTGCACCTTATTCATTATGTTATTTCGAATTGACAGAAAAAATATTACAGTCATTCCTTATCCTTATCTTTTAATTCCATTTTAAGCCGTAGTAAATCGTTAAAAAAACGTTGATAACGTCACGGTCATATTATAACATTCTGTCTATGAGCTGATAAACAAAATACTGTCAGCCCATCAGAAAACGTGTAATATCAAAATTGAATGATTGTAAAATTTAGATGTATGTAATAACTGATAGACTGATCAGCTTGTGGGTGATATGTATTCAATTATATACTAGTAGTTTTTTTACGCTTTACTTGACGGAATCATACACGTGGTCATCTTACTTTCTGCCATGATTTCTCTTTGCCAACCATTCGCAAAGTTCAAATTAAGTTTAATATATCTAACTTAATCGAATATCTATTTTCTGATGTCTCGGTTTAACTAACTTTAAGCCTGATAAATTTCAATTTACATTCAATCTAGAATATTAATATTATTGGTGAGAACATTGATGTTAGGTCATAAAATATTGTAAAATAGTAAAAGCCAGTTGTTGCTAATCATGGGATAATCGTAAAACCTTCAGATGTTCACCTTCATAAAACAATATTAGTGGATTAATATCTCATTGAATATTTCACGACAAAATTTATAAATTTATAAAATTATAAACTTTACTTTCCTATGATCTGTCTACACGATATCAATCTTGTAAAACAAAACCTTAATATATATATATATATATATATATATATATATATATATATATATATATATATATATATATATAACATAAATTCATCTTCCTATTTCTTTTGATATTATGAACCTTTATCATGTTAACTTTAGAATATATAAATTAACAAAGAACTACTAGCAGTTCACATGCTAGCTCCAGACCTCAATTAAACTCATTGAAAGATTGTGTCTACATCATATCAAGTACAATCGTTAGGAGTTTAGCATTATATCAAGTACAATCGTTAGGAGTTTAGCATTATATCAAGATCATAGAATATATAAGAGAAACATAATCCACATCATAAATAAAAACAACCTTCTTAAGAATAAATGCGTTTATTTCCGACGCAAAGACCCTATGTGTTAATCAATATTGATACCAAAATATACATGTTAACTTCAGAAAATGGCAGAATGGTATTTTCCTCTGAACACTTGTATGTCTTACCAAAACGTCAGATCATTTTTTAACCATAACGAATTTCGTACGCCATTTAACCGTTACCCTGCAGAGACCGTTTAGAAGTACTGAAGGTGAATCATGATGTAAGAATAGACTTGATTGTTTTGTCAGGAGAGATCAATCTTATTAGCACAGGCTTTAAAAGAATTGTTTGCGTCTTCTTGTATATTTATTCGTTCACTGCATTTGTTAACGTCTATGATTAGTTTTATGATAAGTTCTATACTTTGTAATTCGCCATGAATGATACAATGTTGAGACAGTTAAATACCTAAATAACTTATTTAACCACCCCACAGTTTTACCAAGTGTTATCTCGCCATATGCTATTCGATTAACCTTGAATTTTATTAGTTCGGTTGTCTCTATCAAATTAATAAATTACTCTTCTAGACTTCAGGCTTTTAAGGGAATAAGTTTAAAGAAATTGTGAACGACAGTATCGGTAAATCAAAGAAATACAGACAATACCGCTGCAAAAGATATCTGGAAAATCATTATGCAGAAAACAAAAGCAGAATCATCTGTAGTCTGAAAAATAGGATTGAATTTGTCTACCCCGGAAATCTAAGTAGTTCCTGATTCATATGTGACATCCATTGTGTTACTATGGTAAAACAGAGAAAACCAGATGCGGAAGAAGACAACTTTCAATTTAAACTTGTAAAGAATGATTTTCAGATTTCAATGGAAATTAATCTGTGTCACATATAAAACTTAAATTCAGCACTTTCGAATTCTACAGTCGTCATAACACATTGTCTAATCGTTAAATAGTTACAACTTACTATCATGTCGTAACTGTGAATCCTTCCGGAGCACCGGAGAGCAATCCTGGATTTGGGTGGAGTTTGTGCTGCCCAATCTTTAGTAGTATGTAGTTTTTTGTATAATTGTTTGTCCTCACATGTCGTTTTTATTTCTTGCCATGGCGTTGTCAGTTTCTGATCAACTTATCAGTTTTGAACATCCCCTTGGAACCGTTAGTTCTCTTTCTCTATTTTTCAATAGACTATTTGATATCGATCGTATTGTAATTTATTTTTAATAGGATATACTTTCCACCATTTTCTACAAATTTTGTCATAAAAAAATCTACATTATTAATAATCATATCTCTTTTGATCCTCTAAAGTTTTAAGATCACTTCTGGGAATTTGTTTTCGCGTGATAAAAATGTTGATTTGTTTTATATCTTTTTTTTTGTTTGTTTGAACAAAATCTATAGTCTGATAAGTTGTAGCATGTGATGTGTTTTTCTTTGAAATGTAAATGTTCTTCAATCATTATACAGTGCTTAGAAATGAAACTATATCTTGGTTGTACAATAAAATTATTAGTCCATTACATAAAATTACTTCACACACATGGAGAAATTAAAACAAAAGAAAATAGCTTTCATTGCTGTTATAATAAGAAGATGTGGTATGCTTGTCAATGAGGGATCAAATGACAAAGTTTTTTTGTTTGTTTATCCAAAGATATTATAATAACTTAGGTTTCAACATTGACCAAAATGTTTCCCCTAACCTAAAGTTCAAAACAGCCGTGGTGAAAAGACTTCCTGTTAAACCCGGTATGACTGAATAATCAAAATATACAGCTGCTTATGGGGCTCAAATAAAAGTCTTGACAATTATAAATTAAATTTTGCAAAGGCATATGTGATTTTCAACGAGATTTTAAAACTTGTGGAAGTTTCTAGTCGTAAATGGCATATTTTCTTATTACATACTGAAAAAGAACCCGTATCAAGTTATTATATACAACATTTGTTGAAATAGTAGAATTAAAGAGTTTTCTTCCTTTATATATCTAGGAAAATTCAACGTTTACAAATGACGTATCTAAATGAAACAAGGTTAAAAATCAACAATGTTTAACCAACAAAAAATATATACTTCGATAACGTTAACGTGCTAAAAAGAAATTGAATTGCAATTATGATTCTACTACACTTCACCTGTTTGTTGTTGAAAACAAATAAGGAGGTGTGGTATGCCTTCCGATGAGACAATTATACACCAGTTGGGATAGATAGACCAAAGCGGTGCTGGTCCTTTGCCAAAGATATTTTACCACTGATACCTTATTCGGATTGTTGTCTCTTTCTTTATTGCTATTTTGAAATTTAATTGAGATACATAATGAGGAAAATATATAGATAGATGATGTTATCGGTTGCTTGTGTGAAAGTGAAAATTTCAGCCTGTCCAAAGACCACAATCAATTACCATATTTTTTATATGTTTGATATATTATGGAACTTATACTGCATATTACACTTACAAATACATGTGACCTTCAAAAAGATGTGATTTCGTTTTTAAATATGACTCAACCTTAGTATGAAGTTATAGAAAAATCAATTGGGGTCAATGGTCGTCGTTCTTTATAGAAGCTATGCTTGAAAAGTTATTGTTCTTCGAAGAAGAGTTACAAAACACGGGATACCAACTTTACGACTGGCGGCCAGCTAAAGCACGCCTTTAGGTGCGGGATTTTTCACTGTGTTAAGTACCCTTTGGGGAACTTCAGCGTTTTTTACTCTTTGGTTTGGTTGTTGTCTCTTTGGCGGATTCCCCATTTCTATTCTCAATTTTACTGTTCATTCAACGCTTTAAAAGTGTATCTTACCAAAAGACAGACCTATCGTTACAATATCTGTGATGTCTGATGAACTAAACATCGATCCATTGTTGCCTTCAATTGTTTTTATATTATCAGTTGTGTAGTTCATTCAGGTACATGTAGTACATTGTGAAAATTAATATTGTATATGGTGCTAAACGTTACGTTTTTATTTGAAATGAAAGGTAATTCTTCCTTGAAAGAAATTCTTTACATTGAAATTTGTTCCTACGAACAAAGCTTAGCATTTTTCTGAATAAATCAGAAAATTTATCCGAGTGTTAAAAGTACAATGATTGTCTCAAAAGTGAAATGATTGTGTCAAAAATGCAATGACAAATACTATACAGTTATTAGTAAGATATATATTGTATGCACATGTGAATCATGACTTGTTTTCAAGCTGATTTTATGTATAAAAAGGGGTAATAAAAAGATTTTTATTTTCCAGACCAAACATCGATCTTTGGAACAATCCTAAAATCACATTGATAAGACGAAACAATAATTTTCCTAATACGATATTTTATACTATAAATTTATACAACGGATACATATATTCACTTTTATTTCAGTAATGAATCTTTATTGTTAATATAATTGGTCTATAGAATTAATTATTTTCAATCATAAACATATAAAACTTAAAAGCAACAATATTAATCTTACATCATTTCCATTCTCAATTTTATCAATTGTCCATCCTCTTAACCATCACGTGTCAGACACGTGTCAGACAAGAATAGATTTTCTATGACTTTTGTGATGATGGACTATCTTGGACATTTGTACTCTACTCTATGATCTCTTTCTTATTTATTTTTGTGGAAGAAATAATAAAACATTCTTTCTGTTTCTTATCACAGATGATCAAATAAAGCGGATGTGAAGTTGTTATGTTCAGATGCTAATATAAGTTTATGATGCATTATCTGCAAACCTGCATCAAATCTTGATATAATTTTTTTTTTCAAATTTTTTTTTTCAAAATTTGTGTGTGGGAAAAGTGGCCGAGGTATGCAACACTCAATAATAAAACTAAATAAAGTCAATCTAGCAATATGTTTTTCCAAAGTCTGAAGCCTCTAACTCAGATGTTGTTATTGGTTGCTGTCCGTCATATTTGTTTTTCGATACTAGTAGTTGATAGCGTTTTTTTATCCATTGAATTACACTTTTTCATGTCTGTGTCAACTTCTATAAGGGGACGACCATTTGATATTCTGGGGGGAGGGGGGGGGGGGGGGGGGGCAGGAGGATTTGTTTTTGATCGGTTATTTATTTTTGCAAACTAAGAGGACAGATTATTCATTTTCTGCACTATTGAAGCAAGATTTTTCATTTTCATTAAAGCAAGGGACTGATTATTCATTTTCACAACTATATTTTTGATATTCGAAAACATACAATTTTTTAAATGTTTTGTTTATAAATAATAAATATAGTATAGTCAAGTCATTATGTAACATTTAATTAGATTAACCATCCCCCTCTACAGAAATGAATCTTTTAAATTCCCAACTGCATATACACATACTATTAAGTTTAGTTATAACTAGGCACTTTTAAATGTTTTGGCAAACCTACTACGCCGAGCGGAGCGAGGCAAACATTTTTTTGAAGGGTTTTGGAGCCACTGAAGGCCCAAGAAGCTATAGAACAAATGATGCAAAATCATGCTTTCTGGGTGTTCGGAAGACCCTTTCATAATCTGAAAATGAAGTTTTGTTTTAATAATTTTTTGACAATATTTTGGTCTCAAAGCAAAATGTATAAATTCAGTGTAAGACTGAAGTTTCTAGGGAAAACATCAAAAGACCAATGTGCATGATAAAGCAAAAATGGAATTCACATAGTTAAGCCTGTGGCTGCTGTTTTTTTTTTTTTAAACTCATGATCAAGTTCATAACAAAATTACTAGATTACAAAAGGAATGCAACACTAACAGAATACAGAAGGGCAATCAATGAACAAAAGACAAATAAATAAGAAACATTGATCCCGAAAAATCAGGGCTGTAAGTCTGAGGGAAAACAGAACTTTCTTCTTGCAAGGCCGTGAACACAATTTGATATGGAGACAAGCGTTTGGTTTTGAAATTTCCTACATGGAGTTACGGCCCTGTTAAAATAAAGGTGAGGTAAGGTTTCCTGAGACAATTTATTTCAAGTTAAATGAAACCAATTTTCAGACATTTCAACTATATTTAAATAATATTTATACTTTTGTTATTAAAAAATTTGGGAAGTGTTTCCCGATTTTTTTTGGGGAAAAAAGATGAATTTATGAAGAATCTGGTGCCATCTCATACTTTCGATTAGACCTGCTGAGTTATTTATTTTCTATGCATTGCAAGTCAGGTAATTTATTTTCAAACTACCACAGAACAAACCATTTATTTTTGTGATTATCAAGGCTGAGTTATCTATTTTCAAAATCCTCCTGCCACCCCCCCCCCCCCCCCCCAGAATATCAAATGGTCGTCCCCTAATAGCTTGCTTTACAATAAGGTTATTGAAGGCCGTACATTGACATATACTCGTCCCTGGATATATAATATCCTCATAAATGCGGTTGATTCTTGTCACATTGGATATCGAACCACATCTTTTATTCTTCATTCTTACAATTGATAGTTTAATTACTGTTCCAAGACAAAGAATCATATTACTCTTAGATGTATTGCTTAACCAACTTTTAAATAATTATTGGTTCATATGAAACTAAGACAAAAACAGAAAAAATATACTTATAAAAATGTCATGTAATACAACACAAAAACAAACCGAGTGAAACGAACTTACTATTATATAATTGACAAAAGACAAAGGTTGTTTATTGAAAATTGAGATTGAAATTGAAATTGATAGCTATATTTTTATATTGACCATAGCAATCAGATGAATAGATACGAAATAGTAAACAAAAACAATCCTTTTAACTTTTAATGTTATAATTTATAAAATGTCGCACACTAATTCTGATAGAAATAAATTCAAAAAGACTGACGAAGAAAGAGTTATAAAAAATGTAAAAGAGGATTATTTAATTTGCAGTATTTGTATAGATCAGTTTGTCGACCCACGTGTTTTACCGTGTGGACATAGTTTTTGCCTCTCGTGTTTAACAGAATATATTGATAAGTCTGCGAACGAGGATGAATTCGCCTGTCCCATCGATCGACAAAGCATGCTAAAACCTTTCGGAGTGAAAAACTCAAAGCGCTGGGCACAGTTCTACCCACCAGCAACTTTTTTACGAACACTTGTTAAAGCTGTTGAAATCCACGAAGGAACGGTACCAACTTGCAGACGACATCACGGGAGGCCACGTGAGTTTTACTGTGCAACTGATGACGTATTAGTATGTTCCGAATGTGCAGTAAATGAACATCGATCAGAAAACTGTGACTGCTCTACGCTTAATGATATCTACAATAGAAGAAAAGATGATATTCAAATACTTCATCGTGCACTCAGTGGTCAGGAATCCTGCGTCCATCAGTTAATAACCGATCAGTATAGATTACGGGAACTGTTCATGGAAAGTAAATCGAATGTCAAGTGTGAACTAGATATGGTCAGAGATCGACTGTCTGTGTTTTATGAAAGCACGTCAAGGGCATTAGATGAATTGTCCGAAGAAATTGACCAATCGGAATTTACTAGATACAATTTAGAAGCTCAGCTGGATTCGTTCTTTAAAGAAATTTCAGAAATGAAAGATGAACTAAAGGACCTTAAACCGAGTTTTGATTTTCTGGACATTTTACAGAGAATAGAATCAAAAGTAGATTATTATGGATCTGAACTTGACGATATTTCATCTTTCCTTAAGGAATGTGAGGAGTCAAAAAGTGTGCGTATAGAGTTTGTACCGAATACTTCATTCTTGGACTTGTTAGATGAATATTCTGTTGGGTCTATTGTCAACCATAGCGATAAGTAATGTTAGCACATCTCCCTTGTTTGTTATTTTCTCTCTGTTTACGATAATTCTGGGTACATGAATTTAATATCTTCATATTAAAGAAGGTTATTATATATCTGTACTTTATTATGTTGCACTGATAATTCATGTATAAATTGTGGCTACTCGTAAACATAAAAACACTACCCAAAACAGATCATACATGTTTACAATAAATTACAAATGTTACAAAGTGATACCAATCAAGCACAACGTAGTAGACTTGAAGGAATATACATTTATACGAGAACTATTTAAATAATTGAAAACAGGCACTGCGTAAAATTAAATGAATTCTGCTCAACTTAACAAAATGGAAAAAAGAACAATTCTATTGAAACTTTAAACCAACGTAATAACCTTAATACAATTGCAAAGTACTGAATATTAATATCTTTATAAATTATTGTTTTCGACCCACTTGTTATTCTGTTATGATCATGTCTATATTCATGTTCGCTGAACTAGTACATATTTTTGTTTAGGGGCAGGTCGAAGCCGCTTCCGGGTGCTGGATTTCCTCGCTGTTTTTAAAACTCATATTTGGTGGCCTTTGGCTGTTTTTTGCACTTTAGTCGGGTTGATGTCTCTTTGACACATTCTCCATGTCTAATCTCTATTTTATTTAGAGATTTAAAATTGATACCTTTATATTAAGCTTTTACATTCGGTCATGTTTAAATAGTTGATTGCTTATTCGATAAATGAGGTATGGTCCGATAAGAGTTCACAAAATAGCTACATTATGGTGTCTTAGTATCAACTGTGATTTAACACGGACAATTTAATGAGTGTCATAGTGGATCACGTGTCGTCACCTTTTGGTGTTGAATATGTTCCTGCTCAACCATCTTCAGCTTTCTATATTATACTGATGTATTGTTTTTTTTCTCTCTCTCAACCCATTCATTTTCTGACAACTTTGTTGTCTCTTTTTTCATACTAAGGTGTTTTTATTTCTGTATATAATGGAGAATATGCAATTACGCTTTCGATAGAAAATCATAGATATTATTTTCAATTTTAAGGAATAAAATATGTTTAAGGCTTATTTTTCACTATCAAAGTTTTCTTGGTCAAAGTTGTTGATAGATTTTTGATAGTGACAACCGTCAAAGTAAACTGTAGGAAATCTCATCCGACAGTCCAGTTGTTTTTTTCCTTGACCGAGTTTGTTTTTAATTGAAAACGTTGATATTGAAAACAGATGACTTGGATCAAAAACAACAAGTCAGGAATATAACATTTGTTATCTATTCGTTTGGTGTGGTTTGACCCCTGATTTTTCCATTTTCCCATTTTTCTTGGAGTTAAGTATTCCCTTTAGATTTTTTTGTCTTAGTTTACTTTGTGCTTTGTTTTCAGTTAAAATAAAAATTACAAAATAAGTTAACTGTGTGCCACCAAATGATAAATATATCAATGGAAACTAAATGATAAATATATCAATGGAAACTAATTTTCTTATTATTTACTACTATTTATCGTCTATGTCTAAATTTAAAAAAAAAAACAAACACTGGCAGGCACCTGGATGTTAAATCTAGATATTTCAATCGACATATTCTTTAAATAACTGGGTTTTTTTTCTAAGCATACTAATCATCTTTCTTTACCGGAAGATCAACGTTAAAGCGTCCGTTCTCCTTGATATTTGAAATAGTTACAGTAATCTTTCTGACAAACTGGACGACATTTCCTTTCAAATAGTAACTTCGTTTTCTGAATCGTGATGTTTAAACAGAAATTTTATAACGGTTGTCTTTATCATTATTTTTAAATTGGCAGCGCGGTCAGAAGCAGCGATGATAGTGTTTTTCTGTTCGTTAAACATAATGTCTATGATATACAGCCTCAACATAATAAGTCGAAGATTATTGAACCGTGACACAAAACAAACACTTTAAATGGAGTATGATTTTGAATATTTGTCTTAAGAGAATTATTATAAGGAATTAGTTCGTGGTCACAGCTAATCAGTAAAACATTCTAAACTGTTAAGGATAAAAAGTCGAATCGTAAATCCCAAATCGCATCTCAGCTTATCAAAATATCTCTAAATTAATCTCATATAATATATTGTTATGTTTAAATGAATAAATGTTTAAGAAAATAGTAGCTGATCGACTGTATATTATGTCGTATAAAAAAGAACAACTATTGTTTTCAGGCTTTTTAAGCATTTATTTCGTCATTTAATATTAAAATACATCTTTGGAGTGCGTTCTTATTCTTGTTAATTATTTAGTTGGATTTTGTTTGTTAGTTTTTTTGTGACGAAGCTTAATCACGAAAAGAACTCTTGTCCGGTATATTTTCTTATCTTACCTCCTATACATTTCTAGGAATATGATTGGTTAAAAGCGTCCTTGTGAAGACCATGTATATTTCATATTAGGTTAGTAGGGAGGCGGGGCTTATTTCATACACGGTTAGTAGTGGTTTTACGTCCCTTTATATTCCATATTAGGTAAGAAGGGAGGCGGGGTTAGTAGTGGTGCTACTTCCCTTTATAAAAACAAAACGGTACTGAGAAAAAAATCTTTAAGGTTTCAACAGATGAAAAAATTGATGATTGAGATGGAAATATCTTCATAAAACACATTTAAATCTAAAAAGTTGCTATTGTTTTTGCATCTGTTTTTGTAGGAACAATGGAAGTAGCTAGTTTCTTAAAGCCAACAGTATTAAAGACTTGCTCATTTTGATGGGTCACTAGTCTAAATTTCACACGTTTAGATAGTCGGTAAGATAAATTCGTTACATGGTGTGCTCCGCTTTCACCCCATACGGAATTTACTGACCCCATATATACCATAGTAGGTCACTAACACACTATGTAACTAATAATATTATTATCTGTATATCTAATAAAGAAAATGTTCATAAATAATTTAGGAAAAATATCGAACTTTAATTGAAATTCAAAAAGTTTGTATATTTCTTCACACATTGATATCGAGGTATTTTAAATGTTAATATTTTCTCAGTAGTTTGTATGTTTATTCATATAAACTAAACCTACACAAAAAAAAATAATTATATCTCATTTAATTCGTATTCTAAAGCAAGATGTCTGATAATAAAAAATTCTAAATGTCATAATGTGGAATCTTAAATCTAATGGGTCTTTTGTGTGTTTTAGAAAAGCTATTTGATCCGTAATCGATGATTTACGGGTAAAAATGGGCACGTGGGTTGCCAATACGTAATTGAAAGTACTTTTAGTAAAATAACATTTTTTTTCCTTGTGTAACTACACTTATTTTAGACGGATAATTGGAAATTAATATGTATCTTCCCGGAAAGAAAGAAAATTAGAGCAATAATCTTCGTTACGTACCATTAAATGTAGATATGATACAAAAAGAATTGTAAAAAATAACCAACGAGTGTATATAATTTCTCTCATGCACGATACTACTGCCACACATACGTTGCGACAAACGATCGCTTGGTAAACATGAATCATACTTATTACGTGTTTTTCAACTACCAATCGAACAACACATGGAAACTAATTGTGCTCCTCTTCTTTCAGAGTTGTTCCTTAATTTATATGAGGCTGACTTTATATAGGAACTTCTCAAATGGGAGAAGAAAAGAGGTTAGAAGTATCCTAATACTTTATTTTACGTTATACAGATGATGTCCCCTCATTATACAAATCAAACAGTCTGTTACTATGTTCAGCGCCTCTTTCCAATTGAACGTCTTGAGGTTAAATATGAAACCGTTACATTTAAATCTAGCTCAAATTTTGACTTCCATCTAGTAATTGACAAAGATGGTCTTTCCATATCACCACTAGTTTTTGATTGGGTTTTTGTTGTTCAGTCTTTCTATGCTGTGTATGGTATACTGTTGTTTGTCTGTTGGTCTTTCTATGCTGTGTATGGTATACTGTTGTTTGTCTGTTGGTCTTTCTAAGCTGTGTATGGTATACTGTTGTTTGTCTGTTGGTCTTTCTATGATGTGTATGGTATACTGTTGTTTGTCTGTTGGTCTTTCTATGCTGTGTATGGTATACTGTTGTTTGTCTGTTGGTCTTTCTATGCTGTGTATGGTATACTGTTGTTTGTCTGTTGGTCTTTCTATGCTGTGTATGGTATACTGTTGTTTGTCTGTTGGTCTTTCTATGATGTGTATGGTATACTGTTGTTTGTCTGTTGGTCTTTCTATGATGTGTATGGTATACTGTTGTTTGTCTGTTGGTCTTTCTATGATGTGTATGGTATACTGTTGTTTGTCTGTTGGTCTTTCTATGCTGTGTATGGTATACTGTTGTTTGTCTGTTGGTCTTTCTATGATGTGTATGGTATACTGTTGTTTGTCTGTTGGTCTTTCTATGATGTGTATGGTATACTGTTGTTTGTCTGTTGGTCTTTCTATGCTGTGTATGGTATACTGTTGTTTGTCTGTTGGTCTTTCTATGCTGTGTATGGTATACTGTTGTTTGTCTGTTGGTCTTTGTATGCTGTGTATGGTATACTGTTGTTTGTCTGTTGGTCTTTCTATGCTGTGTATGGTATACTGTTGTTTGTCTGTTGGTCTTTCTATGATGTGTATGGTATACTGTTGTTTGTCTGTTGGTCTTTCTATGATGTGTATGGTATACTGTTGTTTGTCTGTTGGTCTTTCTATGCTGTGTATGGTATACTGTTGTTTGTCTGTTGGTCTTTCTATGCTGTGTATGGTATAGTGGTATACTGTTGTTTGTCTGTTGGTCTTTCTAAGCTGTGTATGGTATACTGTTGTTTGTCTGTTGGTCTTTCTATGATGTGTATGGTATACTGTTGTTTGTCTGTTGGTCTTTCTATGATGTGTATGGTATACTGTTGTTTGTCTGTTGGTCTTTCTATGATGTGTATGGTATACTGTTGTTTGTCTGTTGGTCTTTCTATGATGTGTATGGTATACTGTTGTTTGTCTGTTGGTCTTTCTATGATGTGTATGGTATACTGTTGTTTGTCTGTTGGTCTTTCTATGATGTGTATGGTATACTGTTGTTTGTCTGTTGGTCTTTCTATGCTGTGTATGGTATACTGTTGTTTGTCTGTTGGTCTTTCTATGATGTGTATGGTATACTGTTGTTTGTCTGTTGGTCTTTCTATGATGTGTATGGTATACTGTTGTTTGTCTGTTGGTCTTTCTATGCTGTGTATGGTATACTGTTGTTTGTCTGTAGGTCTTACTATGCTGTGTATGGTATACTGTTGTTTGTCTGTTGGTCTTTTTATGCTGTGTATGGTATACTGTTGTTTGTCTGTTGGTCTTTCTATGCTGTGTATGGTATACTGTTGTTTGTCTGTTGGTCTTTCTATGCTGTGTATGGTATACTGTTGTTTGTTGGTCTTTCTATGATGTGTATGGTATACTGTTGTTTGTCTGTTGGTCTTTCTAAGCTGTGTATGGTATACTGTTGTTTGTCTGTTGGTCTTTCTATGATGTGTATGGTATACTGTTGTTTGTCTGTTGGTCTTTCTATGATGTGTATGGTATACTGTTGTTTGTTGGTCTTTCTATGCTGTGTATGGTATACTGTTGTTTGTCTGTTGGTCTTTCTATGATGTGTATGGTATACTGTTGTTTGTCTGTTGGTCTTTCTATGATGTGTATGGTATACTGTTGTTTGTCTGTTGGTCTTTCTATGCTGTGTATGGTATACTGTTGTTTGTCTGTTGGTCTTTTTCATATTTCAGCCATGGCGTTGTCAATTTGTTTTCGACTTATAAGTTTGAAAATACCTTTGATATGTTCGTCTCTCTCTTATAATAAAGAAGCTGTTTACCAAACGTTTACTTTTCTAAATACTAAAGATTGTGTACCCCAGAAATACATTACCGTAGCTGTTTTTAGCCAAACCTTTAGTGATTTTTGTGTACTTAGTGCTTTTCAACTTAGTACTTTATTTGGCCTTTTTAACTTTTCCAATTAAAGAGTTACTGACTCTTTTGACGACAAAACGCGCGTCTGGTGTGAAACTTGATAATCTTAATTCTGGTATTTTTTATCAGTTTATTGTTTTTTTATAAGAATACAATAATGTACCCATAAAAATGTCTTCCTGTTTGAAAAATAGAATTTAATTATCTGCTATATTTATTTATGTTTTCACTAGAGACTGCGGTTTAAGTATAACATACAACAAAGTGAGAAGATTTACGGAAGAAGCTCCAGAAAAGAAGTACTTTTGAAAATAATGTTTCAACGTTTAAAAAACACGACCAAACTCACCCGGTTTTATGTTTTTCGATCGATCTAAAATCAATTATCATCACTATTGATAAAATTTATGTCTATGGATTGATGCTTGTCATCCAGAATTTTATACATAACCCTCAAACTATTATTTAAGTACTTTCGTGACGTAATATCTAACTAAACGTGATTGACAAATCAAAGTACCGATAAAGTTTTAATTACTGTGTAATGTCATAGAAATATGTATGTGCTTTTCATCCGGAATTCTATACATATCCTTCAAATTATTACCAAATAGTTTCGTGATGTAATATCTCACTAAATGATAACTATTATCAGATGAATACTTACTGTAATGGCAAATCAAAGTATCAATAGACTTTTAATTGCTATGTAATGTCATAGAAATATTAATTTCATGAATGTCCAATATTTCTGAATGATTTTAACTAGTATCATTTTATTGTTACACGAAATAAGGAATAATTTATAACATTTTATATTTGTGATTAAATTTATTGTGAGAGGAATCTATTTTTTTATGCATGGTATTTTACGATATAAATAAGATAATTGGGAGTACAGAACTCTTTTTGCATAACAATAAACCAAATTGAACATTAAAAAAAAGTAAAATCACAAAAATACCGAACTCCGAGGAAAATCAAATCGGAATGTCCCTAATCACATGGCAACATCAAATGACAAAACACATCAAAAACACATGCTTATTTTTAAAAAAATGTCTGAAATACTAATGTTTTTTACCACC
This sequence comes from Mytilus galloprovincialis, assembly GCF_965363235.1. Classification (NCBI taxonomy): domain Eukaryota; kingdom Metazoa; phylum Mollusca; class Bivalvia; order Mytilida; family Mytilidae; genus Mytilus; species Mytilus galloprovincialis. Next base: position 1,775,933 of record NC_134838.1, on the reverse strand, counting down.
CAAAGAATAGATTACATATCTGTATTTGGCTATATCCTTTGATACTTCTGGACCTTAATGCTATTCATACTTTATTTAGCCTTTTTTACTTCTTTTATTTGAGCGTCACTGATGAGTCGATTTTATACTTAAAATTATCAATTAGCCTGGTTAGGTATCTTATGTCAGTATTAACATACTGCTTCACCGCGAACCTTTTCTTGTTAATACAGATGGAAACTAATTTTTGTACTTGTTTATTTTTAATCATATATTGCATAGTATGGATGATCTATTTGAATTTTATAAATCTGTAGTCGTGTAGAACTAAATTAGGGAAGTTTAAAAATATTTTGACAATCTGCGTATGCGTATGTCTGTGTATAACCTGGGGATGGGTATTTTACGAAATATTTTGTTTAGTTTCCTGCATCCAAATGCTAACTCAAACTGTTTCATGTGAAAATAAATGTAAAACAAGAGATATGCTGTTAATTGTCATCTTTGTGTTAACTACTATACTGTCATTTTAGAGGTTATTCTAAAATAGGGAGGTGTGACCATGACCTTTGAATGCAACTAAGATAACTACGTCTCTACTCAACACTTCAGGACGGGAGGTGAACAGTTGAAGGTTGTCGTAAGGTCTTCAACTAAGAATGAAGTAATCGATATTTAAAATTGTTACGGTAATCTTTCCGACAAACTGGGTAACATTTCCTTTCAAATAGCTGCTTCGTTTCTCTAATGCTGATGTTTTCATAGAATCTTCATAATGGTTGTCTCAACTTATTTATTGCTTTAATTGCCGTCGCGATTAGGAAGCAGCAGGGATAATGATTTTTTGTTTGTTGAAAACAATGTCTAAGATCTATATTCTCAACAATCATAAGTCAAAGATTATTGAACCTTGATAAAAAATAAACACTTAACATGGAGTGTGATGTGAACAATTAAATGCACCATCAGGCATTCAGCTTAGAATAAACCAAAACCATTTTGTTTGAAGTTTGTAATATTTATCGTTCTGACAAACTGATAAAAAAATTGCGGCGCTAGTAGTTAATCGATTTTCAAATCTCATAACTCGACGAAGAAAACAATATAGCAAATAAAATCTTGAGAAATGAATATTAAAAAAATGGTTTAATCTATTTCTGTTTTACATGGCAATTCGTTTTGTTTTGCTAAAGGTTGAAATTGCTTTGGTAAAGCTGCAGCTTTTTTTAAAAGTCAAACAATTTCTTATTCGTATGACCTACAATACCAACAAGTTTACATTGATTTCTGTTGTGATTTACAAAGTTTTTACGAGTAAAGATCCGCTTGATGTAGAAATTTTAGAAACTACTATTATAAGAAAGGACAGACAGGAGGCAATTATGTCAACTGATGGTTATTAACAGTAGTTGGTAGCTTTCCTAACACAGATCAGTGATTCTCTTTTAGAGCTCCGGCTTCCTTCATCAATATAACTAGGCATAACACTTCACACGAAAATCTATGATAAACGGGACGATTTCAACTTCCCAATGATCTATTTCTAATTTTCTCAGAAGTAACATACCATCTGCCCCTTCGTATGGTGTTTACATAACTCAATTAATACGTTATTCACACTATACGGACTTCATTACAGTAGTGTGCTCCTAACGGAGAAACTGCTCCAACAAAGTTATGAGGAGGACAGTTTAAAAATGACACTCCGTAAATTTTACGGACACCATCACGAATTGGTTGATACATACGATGTATCTTTGTCTGAACTATGGACATTTTTACCACGTGTTAGATTGTGGTTTGTCATTACGTCGTCTGATATTTTTATTACAGAACTCGACTTATTCCCGAATGTGACTGTTCTGCAGAGTGTGAATTCGTATTGCTTTAAGACGTGGCATGGTATTTATCCATCCCAAATTAGTTTGTTGGGTGTTGTGTTTGTTGTTGTCATCGGATTTTGTCAAATGTCTTAACGTTTGTAGTTTTTGTCGAGCCTGCAACTTTTGTTGCAGAAAGCTCGACATAGGGATAGTGATCCGGCGGCGGCGGCTACGGCGGCGGCGGCGGCGGCGGCGGCGGTGTTAGCTCACTTCTTAAAAGCAATATATTTAAGAATGTGGAAGACCTGGATGCTTCATATTTTGTATATGGATGCTTCATGTTACGAAGTTTCCGTCAGTCACATGTCCATTGTCCTTGACCTCATTTTCATGGTTCAGTGACCACTTGAAAAAAAAGTTCAGATTTTTTGTAATGTTAAATTCTCTCTTACTGTAAGTAATAGGATAACTATATTTCGTATGTGTGTACTTTGCAAGGTCCTCATGCCCGTCAGACAGTTTTCACTTGACCTCGACCTCATTTCATGGATCAGTGAACAAGGTTAAGTTTTGGTGGTCAAGTCCATATCTCAGATACTATAAGCAATATGTCTAGCATATTCGGTGTATGGAAGGACTGTAAGGTGTACATGTCCAACTGGCAGGTGTCATCTGACCTTGACCTCATTTTCATGGTTCAGTGGTTATTGTTAAGTTTTTGTGTTTTGGTCTGTTTTTCTCATACTTTATGCAATAGGTTTACTATATTTGTTGCATGGAATGATTGTAAGGTGTACATGTCTAGCGGGCAGATGTCATCTGACCTTGACCTCATTTTCATGGTTCAGTGGTTATAGTTAAGTTTTTGTGTTTTGGTCTGTTTTTCTCATACTTTATGCAATAGGTTTACTATATTTGTTGTATAGAATTATTGTAAGGTGTACATGTCTAGCGGGCAGATGTCATCTGACCTTGACCTCATTTTCATGGTTCAGTGGTCAAAGTTAAGTTTTTGAGTTTTGGTCTTTTTATCTAATACTATATGTCATAGGTCAACTATATTTGGTGTATGGAAATATTTTATGATCTATATGTCAATCGTGCAGGTTTTATTTGACCTTGACCTGGTTTTCACGGTTCATTGCTCAGTGTTAAATTTTTGTGTTTTGGTCTATTTTCTTAAACTATAAGCAATAGGCTCAACTATATTTGTCATGTTTGTTGTATGGAAGCATTGTTAGCTGTACATGTCTGCCTGGCATATGGTTCAACTGACCTTGACCTCATTTTCATGATTCATGTTAAGTTTATGTGACAGTCGTAATAAAGCTTTATATTTAGGAGTATCAACATAATATCAATGATTAGTAAAGAAGGCGAGACATTTCAGTGTGTGCACTCTTGTTCTGTTGTATTCGTGTGTTGTGTTGTGGATAACTACTAGTCCATTTGGTAGATTTAATTTAGGATCAACGATATATTAGGTTTGCAGTTTGATCAGAATAAACACTTACTAATCTAGATAATACAATTGATTATCTAATTACTACTACTATTAAATGTTAATTAGTATTATAATTTTCACCGTTATTCATATAAGTTAGATAAATCATACAAATATAATCTTGAATTTCATCCAAATTCTTTCTTTATTTTCGGAACACGTTTTAGAAATTTAAATGTGACGTCACTTTGGGCGTTGCATTGACTATGGCTAACGGGACAGTGATTTTATAATGAATTCGTTTTTATTCTATATCTATATAATCACCACTTCAGTTTAATCATGTATATTTATTATATAGTCATTTTATAAAATTTACTATTTGCAAAACTATGTATTATTCTTGATAATAATGCTGTTTTTGTAACAGGCGGATAACACTGGCCTCACAACTTTTTCGAAACTTTTGGTCCTCGGCGATCTTCAACTTTGTAGTTGTTATGGCTTTCAAACTTTTTACATCTGTGCATAGTTTTGTGTGGACGTAGCGTAAGTCAATATACAAATATTGTTTAACCTGTTTCCTTTCGATGGCTATTATTCGTTTGTTTCTCTGTCCTATATTTTCTGCCATTTATCTGTTTACTTATTGTAACCCTGTCGTGTAATGTTGTCATGTTAATGTTATATTTAACACTGCCAATTCAGCAGGAGCTTTGGCATGCCACAAAACCAGGTTCAATCCACAATTTTTCATAAGTCAGGAAAATGGCCATTGTTCCATTATAGTTCGTTTCTGTGTGTGTTACATTTCGGTGTTGTGTCTCTGTTGTGTCGTAGTTCTCTTATATTCGATACGTTTCGCACAGTTTTAGTTTGTAACCCCGATTTTGTTGGGTTTTTTTCTATCGATTTATGAATTTTGAACAGCGGTATACTACTGTTGCCCTTATTGAAAGTGGCGTTTAACACCAATAAATCAATCTAACTAATCGACGTGTAAACATTTATAATGAATTAATCAAACAGATTGTAATTTGTAGGTTCAGCCTAAATAAAGGCAACAGTAGTATACCGATGTTCAAACCTCATAAATCGATAGACGAAAACAAATCCAGGTCATAAACCAAAAACCGAGGGAAACGCATTAAATACAAGAAAATGACGACACAACATTAAAATGTAACGCGTATGTACCGTTTTCACACCAACTTCCTATTCTTTAGTTTTCTATGTTGCGTCATGTTTGTCTATTTGTCTTTTTCATTTTTGTCGTGGCGTTGTCAGTTTATTTTCGATTTATGATTTTGACTGTCCCTCTCGTATCTTTCGTCCCTCTTTTAATAACATACTTATAACGGTGGTATCTGATAGTTCAACGTGCTACATCTTATTTATTGGGAAAGAATTTATTTGCCAATTAAAGATTTAATTCTGTTATTACACACTTTTAAAAAGAATTACTTCCCTTTGTAAATCGTAAACTGGTTCCATACCGGACAAAATTGGTTTTTGCCAATACAAAGCATAGCAATTTGAAAGTGGTGTATCGGCGGTTCAACTAATTTTTCATGAAAAAAAAATTCTGATGTCCAAAAGTATTTAGCTTAACAACAAATTATAGCAATTAAAAGAATTGAAAACTTTAAAGATATCTTATATTACAAACAGGTAAATTTGCTCTTTCTGCTAAAAATTAATGTCCCTCATAAGGGAGACAACTGAAAAGGGATCTCTAATAACAGGTTCAATTGACGGGAATTGGCAAATTTTGACAACTAAGAAAGTTAAGGGCCATTTCGGTATTTATACAGCGATGTATTTCATATATTTAGCTTTCACATATATTTATTTGCGAATAAACAGTGCAGATAAATGCATAAAAGAGAAATTTATGTATTACTGAAAAATTATTACACCAGGGTTTTCGATATCACAAACTGGTCAAAACATTTACTAAATTTTATCACCGGTATAAGGAAATAATTCGTAAATATAACTCAACATGCAGACATCTTATACGTTCAGGTATTTCACATCCAAAATTTTATGGAAATATTCTTTATAAAGCACAAAAATGTCAGTATTCTCCTCAGAAACTAACAAAACCTTTAAATAGACTTATTAAAAGGGGATATAGTTACGATACTGTTGTCAGGTCATTAAAGATTGCATATTTTGGCTTTAACATTGATTCACTGATAGGGTCTTTGCATCGGAACTAAACACATTTATTTCTAAAAAAAAAAAAAAAAAAAAAAAAAAAAAACAGTTGTTGGCATGACACGGGTTATGTTCTTCTCATATATTTTATGATAGTATGATACTAAACCCCTAACGGGAGGGATTGTACCTGATATTCATATGATGAAGACATAATCTTTCAATCAGTTTAATTGAGGTCTGGAGCTGGCATGTCAGTTAACTGCTAGTAGTCTGTTGTAATTTATGTATTATTGTCATTTTATTTATTTTCTTTTGTTACATCTTTTGACATCGGACTTGGACTTCTCTTGAACTGAATTTTAATGTGCGTATTGTTATTCTTTTACTTTTCTACATTGGCTAGAGGTATAGGGGGAGGGTTGAGATCTCATAAACATGTTTAACCCCGCCGCAATTTTGCGCCTGTCCCAAGTCAGGAGCCTCTGGCCTTTGTTAGTCTTGTATGATTTTAAATTTTAGTTTCTTGTGTATAATTCGGAGTTTAGTATGACGTCCATTATCACTGTACTATTATGCATATTTTAGGGGCCAGCTGAAGGACACCTACGGGTGCGGGAATTCTCGCTACATTGAAGACCCATTGGTTGCCTTCGGCTGTTGTTTGCTCTATGGTCGGGTGGTTGTCGCTTTGACATATTCACCATTTCCTTTCTCAATTTTATAAACGCTTTTTGTGGAAATATTGAAATCTTAATTCGAACACTATTGGTTATTTGCACATTATTTTTTGCTGCTGTCGCCTTATATGTTACTATGTATTATCCAGTTTAGTGAAATTTATTAACGTAAGCAAGTAGACCACATACAATGAGAAATATTTGCTCAATGGCCCTGGAGATGATAAGATACGAAAGAAACTCATTTATATAAAATATGCATGACAATTAAAATTGCTACCAGCAAATCAAAATTAGGTATACTGTATACATTGATGAGGAAATTATTGTTTAATCTAACGTTAACAATGTTACATGTAGTAAACATACATATGTGATTGCTGATGGGGTATTGTCTTATAGACGCAATATTTTGTCACTAATGTGACAGTTCTTTTACATAAGGGTACAAAAAATGTTGTCTTTGACATAACCCGCAGCAAGTCTAATGATCTTTTAAATCCTTAGCCCTTATAGAGATGAATACAACTCATGTTTCATCTATGTTTACTTCATCAACCTGTGAGTTCATTTTTTTCTAAATGTAAGTAATTTGATTGTAAATTATCATCCTTGAGGATATGATGAAAGCCTCTGTTTTAGTAAATAGAACTAAAAGATAAGAAGATACCAAGGGGGTAATTAATAATCATAATTTGAAAAAGAAAAGTTATCAGGTAACAACGACGAATTGTTATAAAAGAGTTGTTACTTTATTTATAGGTTTGACTAATGGGTGTAGGGTTTTCGTGTCCTGAAATTATACTACAACACATTCTGTAGTTGTATACATTAAGGAAAAAAGAAAACGGACTAAACAACACGAACCCAACAACCTTGGGATGAACTGGTGTATTTTGGAAGGATTAATAGTTCCTACTTTTGAAGGAACATCGGTGGTATTGCATATGACAAGGATCACGTGACTAGTTTTCCGATAAGCTGCACTCTGTGTTATACATGTAAAAAGACGAGATTTTGACTGCGACAATTTACACTTCACATGTGACTCTCAGAACCCATTTCTTTGGAACAGCAAAATACACCATTTGGAAATTGAAGTCATGTGTTTTAGTTTCAATCCAATCCTCTTAGTCAACCTCTAGGTGTAAGTCAATATGAACAATCCTCACTGTATTTGACAAGTTGCATCGGTATGAAATAAGGAAATGCGATAGCTCGGTGATGACAAAAATGAAAAATATTATTGACAATCTGTGATACATAAATTTCACATAGTCTATTATGCTTTAATTGCACCGATTACCCTTTCGAAGTTACATTTAGAATTTTACAATATAAATCATTGATACAGTAGCTTACTGATAAAAACAAACCACTATATATGACGTTTTGATGGGGGGGGGGGAAATTCTTTAATATTTCATCAAAAAGGACATATATACTCTTCATGTTGCTACATTGAAATGGAAATTTCACTTTTGGCAATCATCTCTTCTGTCGTAAAGTTTGGTTTTCAACTGACCTTCATTGTCAATTCTAGATGTAAATCAAGGTAAGAGGCAGACTTCACTGTTTCTGTTGTATCCTTTATCTCTAGTTTGTTGGGATATATACCTTTCATATATTCGCCATATCAAGTACACGAATGACGTACATTACGCAATTTATACTCGTCTTTATCTGGAGTTCAAAACAAAATTATCTTTATTTTTAACCGGATTACTGTAGATATCGTAGAGTTTTTTCTGCATAGGATGGAAATGACTTAATTTCAAAAATTCCAATCAAACACATTGTCACGTAATGGATTCTGAAAGCGTTTGTAAAATTAATTAAATAAGTTTGATGTATAAATAATGATGTTGATAACATCATGATGTCAACACTAACGAGTTAGATACCAGGTTGTCAATAGAATAAAGCATACTCAAAATGCCGTTAGTTTTAAAACTTAAACAAAACGACAATTAATTACTGTTACCTAACAATTAAAGTCTATAAATTGTGGTGAATGCGATTATCTAGTGTATATTGTACTTTACTTTCATATCGTTGACATGATAAAAGGTCAATGGGACTGAAATGACGATTAATGTTTTTCTCACTTTAGTATGACAAAACACATATAAGTACAAAACAATATAGACTATAGTCGAAGATATACATGTAAATAATAAAAGTTAGAGACATTCAACTCATTATTATTAATGTTTTTTTTTTTTTTTTTTTTTTTTCATTGGAATCACTGTTTGTTCTTGATTGATACTTACAGATAGTTAGGAATACAACACTATAAAATGTCGTCTGTTTTTGTTCACTTCAGTGGGTTTATTATTTGTTTTGTTGTTTTCATCTAATAGTTGATGTGTTTCCATCGGTTTTTGTTTGTAACCTGAATTTGTTTTTGTCTCAATCGATTTATGACTTTCCAACAGCGGTATACTTCTGTTGCCTTTACTTAGTCATGAAGGCATATGCATTGATCGTACTTTAGTTAATATATATTCAAGAACCTCCATGGATAATTTGATTAGTTTTCCTCTGTCAACTACATACCTGTACGAGACACGTGTGTTGTTCTAAAATGGTTCATATTGATTAATATCAGTCTTTCTTAATGTACTTGCTGCTTTATGATTTGTTGTGTATGTTCTTCTGCTAACAATCTATCTATTATTTGGATTCAGATAATTCGTTTATGAAGTTGGTCACACTTTTACTATTGACATTTACCGTTCTTTTATTGTGTGATTTCTGATCATTGGATGTGATTCATCGGTGCTTTGCATCTTGAGAAACACGACAGATGCCAAGGTGTCACCAGGTGCTGCTATTCTTGTAAAGCTAGTACGTTCAACCCGGAAGCCATGCCCACTCATAAAAGGAATGTAAATGATAATGCCTTGCGATGAGATAGTGTGATGCACGTTAATAAACCTTGCAACAACTTTATATAAGAAGTCCATAGGTATTGACTTTGAAGAAGTCTTATCCATTTTTTTATAATCTTCATTCTTTTTTTATATCTTCATTCTTTGTAAAAATAGAATTGGGCAATTGAACATTTGTTATTGTACTGAAACTAAAAGCAATAGTGTGTTGCGATGGCTTCGTGTGTGCACACGTAAGGAAAACTGATATTAATTTTTGTTTAACTCGTTTATTTTTAGATGAAATTTTCAGCCTGCAGATATTAACGAAGCATGGTGTTTTTTTTCAATAATGTATGTAGGTGAGGTTCTTTTTCGGTATTTGTTCACTTTTTATTAGTTACGTTTGTTTCGCTCCAGTGTTTTTGTTTATAAACAATATGTGGTATAATTGCCAATGAGACAGTTCTCCATAAGAAACCAAATAAAACAGAAATTAACAACTATAGGTCATCATACGGCCTTCAATAATGAGCAAGGACCATACCGCATAGCTATACAAGGCTCGAAATGACAAATGTAAAAGAATTCAAACGAGAAAACTACTGGCCTAATTCATGTACACAAAATGAGCGAAACACGAATATGTAACAAATCAACATACGACAACCTCTAAATTAAAGGCTTCAAAAAGACACTCAGTACATAACTGAGAGTACTTGTAGTGACTGACAGCTAGTCCAAAGCCATTAACAACTAATACAATAAATGTGAGTTTTTTTAGTGTTCAGTGTGGGAAGGGTATTTTAGTAAAAAAAAACAAATTCTTTAAGTATCTTTTTCATACATTCGAAATAATATCTCTGTTAATTGATTGTTAATTTCATTTCAATAATATCTCTGTTAATTGATTGTTGGTGTCATGTGTGTGTGTTACATTTCAATGTTGTGTCGTTGTTCTCCTCTTATATTTAATGCGTTTTCCTCAGTTTTAGTTTGTTACCCCGATTTTGTTTTTTTATCCATGGATTTATGAGTTTTGAACAGCGGTATACTACTGTTGCCTTTATTTACCAGCTCGCATTTTGAGATACATCTATGATTTGACGTAGTTATATGTGATTTGTTTGACGATTTTTCTATGACACGTCTTAATTTACGTAGTACATAAGGGGTGTTTAAAGATTACCAATTTGTCTCTTTAAAATTCGACATTTTTTTTTTTGGACAGATAGAAGACCTGGTCCTGTCTTAGGAGTTTTACAACGAATAATTTAAAAAGATATATCATCAAATATATTGTCAATTAATACTTTCCAAAGCTGCATATGATTTTAAGTAATATAATAAAAGAAAAAATTAATAAACCAAATGCAAAAATATATAAAATATGTCTCCACTTTGGGAATGCGTTTCCCAGCCTGATGTTGTAAGAAATGGTATAACTAGAATGTGTAAGCGTTTTAAAAATATACAATATTTATTTCATTTTTACATTACAGTCAAAATAAAAATTGAATAAGAGTTCATCGCTTTACTTGGTCGGAACCAGAGTCAAAACATTTAGATGCACATAAATCATGTTCCACTTTACACATGTCATAGATATCGTCTGACTCTCTGGAACAGGCTACAAAGTCAGGCACACAGTATTGGGAATAACATTCTGAAAAAATCAAATAATAATGATAAATATTAGAATAAGCTACAAAGGCTGGCACACTGTATTGGAAATAATATTCTGCAAAATGCAGTAATATTTATATATAAAACAATTCTTTTCATCAAACATGGAGTATAGTCAAGATGTTTCGTCAATGAGATTTAAAAACGCATGATATACAATGTATGTATAAACCATCTTGGGCTTACATAATAGTACGTACTGTACATGAAATATATTATTTGATAAATATTTTGCCGTCTTTTCTTTTAAAACATATTTGAAAAAGATTTTCCCTTTATATTGTGTTTGTTAAGCTATTACATTCTTTTATCCGCTATTGAAAAGAGGTCAATGGTTTAGCAAAGGCTTTATCCTTTTATAAGGTGTGGGCTCAAAAACGATTATTTGCAGCTCCATCACGAGGTTTGACCTTGAATGGGTTGCTTATTTTTACACCCCTTTTGAGATCTATTATTCCCTATGTATTTACATCTTTTAGCCTGTCGAATCTGTCAATGTGTTTTTAAAAATATGTAAAATGTTTAAATCTGTGTGATGGTATAAAAGGAATTTGTGTTTACTACTCCCGATTTGTATATAAAAATTATGTTTAAAGAGATATTGTACTTGATTTTTCAATTGAGCATGAGGAAAGAAAAAATAGATTATATAAATAAATTTGAGTGCTGATAATTCTACAATAAAGTGAATATTCTGATTGAACACTTTAGTGTAGATCTTCAGAATTTGATTGAGACCACTGGTTGCATATATATCAACACAAGGCCATATATTATATGCAATGTTTATGTATTTGTTTCTCAATAGAATATTAAAATTGTGTTTTACTGTAAAACGAATGATAAGAACTATATTTGAAACATGCGTAACTAGACGGTCTAGCTATATATCCTATCAATAAGGATATAAAAGAATTTAATGATGTTAGCGTATCACTATAAAGACGGGGTAATTTCATTTTCATTTTTTACTAATAACAATTGACAGAAAAAAAAGGTTTGTAATGTTTTAAAAGCTCCTCTTTCTTTCTGTTGCTTGGTAATGTTTAATTTTGTCAGTTTTTATGGAATTTTACTCTTTAAATCTACTTTGGAGTTAGTATTTTTATTTACTTTTTTTATCTAGCAGTATAGTAACATTTCTTCGAATTCGTTTTTAAATCAAAACTTACTGAATACATCAATTACCGCTTCACATCCTATGTCAGTGTCTTGCAAAGATAAACCTGCAATAAAAAAAATATAATATCACATTGCAAAATCAACCTGAGAGATTCATTTTTTTTGGCGGGTACAAACTTTCATTGATTGAGGAAATTTTATTTTTGTGGATATTTGATTTCGTGGTTTAGCCAAAGTTTGCATGCATTTCTATATATAACATTTGTAATTCGTTTGACATTGAAACGTGGTTCCCAGGTAATCATGAAATCGACGAAAATTGGTATCCAACGAATAATAATAAACCCACAGTACAGAGATAAAAGCTTTACACATGTAGACCCCTATTTAGAGAAACCTTCAATGAAGACGTTAGCCTTATTATTGTAAACCCTATTTAAAGACAAAACATATTACCTCTCTCAAATTATAACAGTATGTATTAATGTTATAAGATATTATACCATGTGGGTGTTTGTATTGTATACACCATTTAACACGTGGTACCTTATCACATTTGATATCGTATGAAAACCGGAAACCTTTGCAGAATGTTCCACTATCTAATTACCTATCCCACACAGGTAACTCTGATGTATCGAAATCAACAGTATTGATTTTTGTTTTAGCAATATTATCTAAGTTATTCAAATATTTTTTCTTCGGAAATGTAAAAGTTAAGTACATTTTGGAATCTTTTAGCAATAGAACAGCAGGCGGCATAGTACATTTCTGAAAAGACGAACTTTTTGTGAAAGAAAAAAATAATTGTTTCTTCAATACAATTAGCCTCAAAAACTACAAAATAAGCCTTTGACTTATTCATGTTATACAACTAAAGATTATGTAGTGACAATTGTCATTTCAAAGAATTAAAAATAAGACCATAGTCTCTATAAAAACTAAATGTACTTAGTTTCTCTTCTTGAAAAACAGAACTGACACGCTGTTCCATAAAAACGACAATAACCACCAGTACTCTAAAACTCAAATGCCTTATTGTTCAATCAAAAACAAAAATCTATATTACACTAAAACTCATCGTCACTATTCAAACTAAAGTTCTGCACAATGTCGATACAACACCAAAATAACTATGTTCTTATGAATCAGACATTTTTTAACAAATACAAAATGTTAAATCATTATAAGAACATCTAGATTCAACATCGAACTGGATTCAAAAGCAATAACATTGGAGTCAGTTTAAAGTGGAAATTGAGTGCTTATGCCACTTTTTTTTATTTCATTTGTGTACTTTTAAATATTAAAAGAATGTTTTATTTTTCATTGTTTTAATGTTTCTCATTGTCGGAAGTAAGAAATACAAATAACGTAAATCAGCTCATAAATCCATATTAACAACGATTTGATGAAATCCAGATGGTATATGTGACATGTGTTTTTATCCTTAAACCTTCATATTAAGTATTCATCTGTGTACCATTCAAATGGGTTTAGAACTATAGCATGAAAAGTATTGCCATGAATAAAATGAAATATATAAATATAAGTAGGTTCTATATATAAGGCTCTCACGCGAATAAATGTAAATCAATTCCTAGAAAAAATAAACGTCTCAGTATATGCAAAATTTGGGTAACAGTAGTTTACCGATGTTTAAACAGGGTCAACTGATTGAGGAAATACAAATCAAGCTAACAACAAAACCTGTAAAAATTGCAAGACATACAAAAAAGGACAAACATCAACAGCGTCAGACTCCCAAGTTATGAATAATCAACCCTCACTTCAAAATATTACAATTGAAAATAAGACATTATCGATAAAATTATGAATTATTCTGGAATTCAAAGATTTGAAACTGTCAAAACATGTGATTTGAGAGATAAACATTTCATCTCGTCAAATCCGTTTCATAATGAATCTATATAGCGTCGGTTTAGATCGCCTCTCTCATAACAAAAACAAATAAACAAATTTAAAAATACATAACACTCAGTGTCGAGAGAAGAGTACTCGTAATAAGATATTTCAATGTCAATTTTAACTAATACTGTATACAAATAATAGTTACAGTTTGAATGCAGAATTAGAGTCAAACATATAGCATTCAACAATGAGAAAATACCTATACAATATAGTTGGTTATAAAATGCTGTACATACATCATCTTTCACAAGATTAAAAATAAATAAGTACAGTATTGGAAAGTAGAATACTTGTGTAAAATAAATATAAGCTGATTTAAACAATACAATTCACAAGTATCGGGTACTAGCATCATTTAGTCATGCTAAATTACCGTCTAGAATGGGAGTGGTAGCATTTACGTTCATTTTTAATATTGTAAGTTTTACTTGCTGATCATACATCACATATGTAATGATTGAGGCTAAACACAGATGTGCCCACTTCCATTTTTGACAAAAAACATCTGCAGAAAGACATATTATGGCATATTTGATAGATTATTAATAGGCAAGCTTGAATTTGAGCATTTTTATTACTTAAATCAGTTCAAATATTTCACATAGTTTAATAGAATCCATGGAAGTAAACATGTAAATGATTAAAAGAGTCCAAAATCTTTCATCAGTTGAACCTTAATTTGAAACCAAAATCGGACCTACTCCTTTTGTGTTGATTCATCAAAACCACAGAAAACACAAAAAGACAAAACTCACGGTTATTTATAATTGTTCAACTCCACTTCAATTGAACTTCGGTGAATAGTGTTCTAATTGTCAATCATATCACTTCTCCTTATTTTTATATTAAGAGACACCAAGCACGGTAGTACAGTCGGATTTAATTTACTACAAAGATTGATGAAAACCATGTTACAAATGATTCAGTATTGCGTGTAATAAACAATTAGTACGACAATATTTGTACATTATCAGTAAAATAATTGAAAAAGTATTAAAATGCAAATAAATATTTGTTCTTTATTGAAATAAAACCGATAAAATATGTTGCTTTACGACGTATAACATGTAATTACGATAAATAACACATTACTGACAAAAAGAACTTAATGGGAATGATCAAAGGTTATGAAGGAATAACATCGTTAATTGACAACGTTATCATTGTTTATATCACAACATATACCATTCAAACTCATTGATTTTATTATAATATATCTTCTATTTATTTACCGCATTCTTTTGATTAACTTCTTGAAATAGTTCTGAACATTATTGGACAATTTTTGTAGACATCATTTTAAAAATTTAACCTCAAACAACTGTTGTCTGAGCTTGATTACTGTAGGAATAAAATAGAAAAAAACTAAACACAGCGCTAATTTGTATCTGATTGGTCGAAGTAATATTTGAAGAGCATTGTAAAAACATATTAATAAGATGATCAGATAACTAAAAGCATAAGGTATAGAAATTGTTAAGGTTGACCACTTTGTCTCTGAAATAATTTTCAATTGATATTTGAAAATGCAGTTGACAACCAGCGTTGAACATGAATTCAGGCGAAGTTCTTAGTTCACTCCATCTTTAAACACATTACTTAACACCAAATAAATTTGACTAGTCTTATAACTATGTTGCTATACTTCAATTGGTTTAAATGGGTTACGAAATTGAACACTCGTCATGAAGAGGAGATGAAATTTTAAACTGAGAATAAAAATCCGGATTGAATTAAATAACATTATCGGAAAAGCAAGACCAAACCGATGAATATATTATCACGTAATCTGCGATTTGTACTTTAGCTAACGATGATGTAGAGAGATCAATTGACTTATATTAATAACGTATATATAGTAAACTTTCTCTATAATTGACAGTTTCGTGTGTCAGTCTAAACAAGGAACTGCAAACATTACTTTCATGGGTGATTTGACATTAGTTTGCTATTTTATGTCAGATTTTACTTTTGCAGTCCTTTTACACACAGAGTCGAAGATATTCTCTGTCCGGTTACACTTGATATCACGTCACTATTAATAATATCATTTAAACCAAAATTAACAAAACTACGTATATACTTTTGCAAAAAATAAAATCTTGGATATTACAAATCCTTATTAACAAGTCTGACGTAAATAAATCATGATGAGAAGTACTCCATTTTTTTGAAAGGATAAACTCGCACACACACTTCTTTAAAAATTCTCAAGTGGTCGTAAACTGCAAAATTTAAATGGAACTTATGATGGTTTGCTAAATTCTGTCATTGTGTAGTTGGTGACATTACTGTAATTCTAAAATATATTATTTATTGCTTACCGTTTTGGTAATTTGGGACGTTTTCTAAAGATTTTTTACTCCACCATGCTGTAAAATAAATAATTTTGTTACTTTAACAAATAAAAATGCTATTTTTTTTACAATAAAATCGATATGTATGTAAACTCTAGTTATAGTATAAAATGGTTTATATATAAAAGTACTGAAGTTTTGGTATTGTTTTGTTTTTTTTTTTTGTTTTTGTTTGTTTGAGTTTTTGTATACTTTTGCGGACTTTTTGTATTCAATGAAAACATACAATATCCGAAAAACTGCAGTGTACTTTGCCACATACAATTTTTACTCATTATATTGTGTATGATTGTATTCAATGTTGTCTATCTGCTACGCTCAAACATCTACTCAACAATTAAAGCGACAGAAGGTTCTTTTGATGGTAGTAAGCAAAATCTCAAAATACAAATCTTGTAGGAGGGATAAATCGTATTATAAATCTTGTAGAACAGATACATTTCTTATTATAAACCATGTAGGATGAATACATTCTTATCATAAACCACTTTGTTTTAAAATTAGATTGGTCTTAGACAAAAATTGTTGTTAGTATATTGAACTTTTAAAATGAAACTGTATTTAAAGAATTAGTTTGTGTATGAATTTGTTTGAAGCAGACTTACTTCAAGGGCTAGTATAACAAAAAGCAATGATGCTGACATAATAGGTTAACTTCCGCTTCAAAGATGATCTAGTCTCTAAATAATCATTGATCAAGAAATTATCCCGATCTTTATTTTCTTCATCAAAGAGTTAAGGATTCTATAAATACAGTCAATATTGCTTCAAATTCGAACAAATAACTAATTGTAACATTAAAATATAGTTCACCGGACAACAGTACAAATAACGTTGTATTCTCAGTCTAAATAGTAAAGTTTTATTTTACAAAAGCGATGGGCTAAAGATACTAGAGGGATATTCAAGCTCATAACACTACAAACCATTAAAGTCTGAAATGGCCTATATCTGTACTCGACTGTACTGATTTTTACTCGACCAGTCTGAATTGGTCTGACTTTTACTTGACATTACTCGACCCCAGTCTGAACCATACTTGACTGTACTGAATCGTACTTGATCCTTATTTTTTCTGTTGAAAATAGTCTGAACTATTACTCGACCAGTCTGAAACAGTCTTAACCCATTCTTGACATGTACTCGACCTATTTTTCCAGTCTAAACCATACTTAACCAAAGGTCTGAACAATACTCGACCAGTCTGAACCATACTAGACCAAAAACCCTCTACTTTTTTTAACTGTTTAAATAAATTTAACTGACATATATAACAACAGCCAACAAAATTTATAAAAGATTTTAACCTTATATAAGAAATATATCTCTGATTATATTTAGGATAAAAAAAATATATTATATATAACTTATATAAAAAAAAGGGATAAAATTAAATAAATGAATAAAATTATTTTTCTGATTAGTGGTGAAATATAAAGTATAACCTCTGCTTGGGGCAAACTCATAAATAAGATCACAACTGGTCAGAGGTATTAAATTCTAAATAACATTGATTCAAAATTGCAACATCCTGTTTAAATTAAATAACAAGGCCTTTCAAATATACATGTATGTACTAGATAAGTAATACACGAATTTAAGAAAATAGGGCTTTCTTTTTACCTGTAAAACACACATGTACTGAGTTAATTAGAACATATTAAAGTGCTTTATGTATGCCATGTTAATTTGACAAAAAAATACTTAAATTAATTTAAAATTTTTTTTACTGTTACTTTGGAATACATTTCCTTTTTTAAAAAGGTTATCAAGGATTGCTAGGGAAATTCTATTATAATGATTATATTAAATTCTTGGTTTAATAAAACAAAACAATTAAGCTCTCATTTTTTTTAAATTCATTAAGTTGTTTTATATACTATTATACATATCTTAATAAAAAAAACATTCACTGCATTAAGTCAACTGACAACATAAATCTATACTAGGCTTAAGTTAATGGTGAAAATAGTCCAATTACCATAACATACTTCCGAAATATTCATAAAATTAGAATAATATTGAAAATATTAGTCACAATTCATTTTTTTAGATTATTTGATCAGCTTGTTTTATTTATATTTTAAAAGTTGATATATATTATTATGTAAGTGTTGACTAATATTGAGTTGAAGTTATATTATGATTGATTATAGTGGAATTTTAATTTCAAAACTGTATTGAATACATTTTTAATTTCAAGTTGTTGTTTAAATTTCATTTTTATTAAAAAAAAAATCCTAAATTGATAAAATTCAGTTAATAGATACAAAGAATAGGTCTAGTTTGGTTAAGACTTGGTCGACTATGGTTCAGACTCGGTCGAGTATGGTTGAGACTAGGTCGAGTACGGTTCAGACTTGGTCGAGTACAGTTCAGACTCGTATAAAACGGTTAAGTACTGGTCAAGTACACATTCATACTGTTAAGTATGGTTCAGACTACAGTCGAGTATTATCAAGTAAATCTCAGACGAATTCAGACTGGTCGAGTAAAAATCAGTACAGTCGAGTACAGATATAGGCCATTTCAGACTTTTAATGGTTTGTAGTGTAAATCGAAACAACGCTAGAGCTAAAAAAGAAAAGGACAAACCCAGAAACAATAGTACACAAGACACAACATAGAAAACTAAAGACTAAGCAAAACCAACCCAAACAACAACTTGGGTTAATCTCAAGTTCTCGGAAATTGTAAGCAATTCCTGCTACACATGTGGCACCAGTCGTTACAACTGTGTTTTGATATTTTACAAATACTAGTCATTTATTTCAAATTGAAATATTTACGCACTAATATGAGTTTCTTTCCAAAAATGTACTCGAGTTAGTTTTGAACAGTAATTATCCCAAAAATCTGACATCTGACATGTTTTTTTTTGTAATTTATTTTTATTTCATCTGACATGTTGTTGTTAAATTGAAACTTGATTGGGTTAGTTTGGATAAGTATTTAGTTTTCTATGTAATTTTTTGGTACTGTTGTCTATCTTTTGATTGTATTTCAATTTTTGACATAGAATGGCAGTTTGTTTTCGACTTATGAATTGAATATCCTTTTGTTATATGTTGTCTCTTTAAAAATATAAAGTTGCCTTATCTATTTTGGATAACCTTACTTCCCCTTAAGTTTTTCAGAAGCTATTATCGTCTAAGTTTCAGGTTTTTTCGAAAGGTGAGATGAAACAAATTCCTCGTTTTGGTTTGAAAAATGTATTATACTTTTAAGTCTTTATATAATTACAAAATATTCTCGATATTTTTGTGTTTATCTTTAAACATATATTTAACTACAATAATATAGCAATATGATACCGATTATTCTATGCAGAAAATGTTTGATCATCGTGTCGTCAATTGTCATTGCTTGTCAATAAATTTACCTTAACAAAACATTCGAGAGTAAAATTAACGTTAGACTTTCATTGAACAGCATTTTAGAGTTGGTTTAAGCATTTGGAATGTATAGAACAAAACAGGATTTAGATATTACTTTCGAACAAAAAACACAAAACCATCTAGAACACCAGACGATTATGCAATTCTATGTTTTGCCATTTATTCTCATAGGTTTGGTCATAATTACAAAGTTTTCATCATACTAAGGACTGTTTTACCCAAAACATATATAAAGTTTGCTGTATTTGGCAAAACCTTTTTTGCAATTTTTGAATCATCCTCAACGTCGTACTTAATTTGGACTTTTTATGTTTCAACGTCATTGAGTCTTTTGTAGGCAAAACGCGCGTTTGGTGTACAACATGTTAAGTCTGGTATATGTGTAGAGTTTTTATATGTAGCTGCGATAGAAATAATTCAGTATTACCAAAGTAATTTTTCAAGAAGTCAAGTAAATGCTACTTACAATACTTAAGCGGTTAATAGTTCCTTAGATGTTTTGAATTACTGCTTTTATCCCATGAAGACATTAACAATTTGGTAATCAGATGGGTTTAGTTCGTGCGTTCGTTTAAAATGAACTTTATGGGTTTATTGAATTCAGTCTCGTTTTTACTGACTTCCTGATTTCATTGAATGCCATACTTTTTCTGCAGAGAAAATTTACAGACTTATTTCGTCTGGCTTTATTAAGAAATAAAGATTGAAAGTTGTTAGTCAACTCAGCAATAAATGTGGTTCCTATTGATGACACTTATTTTACCCAAAACATTGTTTTGTAGACGTAACATGACATAACAAATAAACTCATCAAAGATACCAGGACTAAATTTTGTGTATACGCCAGGCGCACGTTTCGTCTACAAAAGACTCATCAGTGACGCTCGAATCCAAAAAAGTTAAAAAGGCCAAATTTTATTTATTAGATAATATCAAAATGTCTGTTTCAGACCCAAAATCACTGTCTGATGCTCTGTACTAATTCTGCCTCGTACCAATGAATGAACAAAAGAACATAAAAAAGAGAGAGAAAATGACATCTTAGATATATGGTGGACAAGAACTGGGTCAATATCCCTAATTCTCCTCGAAATGAGGAACTCTAAAGTTGTCTGTAAACAAATAATCTCTGTGTAGTGATATTTGGCATGTTTCTATTATTTACAAATGACCTAGCTTACCATTTGTGGTGATTAGGAAAGAAAAGGAACATAGAATAAATGTATAAATAAAAACTATGGAGCTATTAAATGTGTTCAAAGTATTAAATTTTCAAAACACTTCTTGTCTCAAAAAAGGTTGTTTTTTTACCACGAGAAGCCGCATCACGAAAGGATGTTCGGGGTATGCTAATTTATGGCAAAAGTAATCTCTCTTTGTATCCCGAAAATTTAACCACATATGTGAAAATGTCACAGTTTCGAAACACGCTATGCATCAAAACGACGCGTGAAACAATACGTATATCCTGGAATTTTCTACTTCATTAAATTTAAAATAAAGGTTTTTAAGCAATATATATTCTCATATTAATAAATTATCACTTAGTTTCTGTCACAAGTAGAATAATTTAATAAATTATTGTATATGAAAAGGTTTTAAAAAAATATATGTTAAAAGTACTGTTAAAAATGACAAAGAAAGTTAAATGGAAGCAGGGCCTATTTCTACAAATTGGAAACAAAAATTAATTCAGTAATATATCTTCATATTTAGCCATGGCGTTGTCAGTTTGTTTTAGATTTATGAGTTTGACTGTCCCTTTGGTATCTTTCGTCCCTCTTTTATGAGAATGCGATAAACTTTGTGATAGTGGTAGAAAGTTCATTCTTCATATTTCTCCAAATAAGTTTCGTAGGTATTTTTCATCTATTTTGACTTTACAGATACAAATTGTTTTGTAAAATCATACAAAAAGAAAAACGTTTATGTTTTTAAAATTTATAAACATTTCCTCCGGGGTTTTTATTATCAGATGAAAATACAAATTGTGTCTAAGTATCATAATAGATTGTGTAAAAACAGCCTCATATTTGTGTTCAATGCCGTTTAGATTGGAAGTGTTAATTAAATTATTGACAAATACACAATAGATTCAATTAACACTTTGAACGAAATTGACCTTTTACTTAAAGTATAACAGAATCAATTGAAAACATTCATACATATGTTCATATTAATACTATCTGAACCAATGTAATGGCATCAGATATAGCGTAAGTTTTAAATAATACAGGTAAAGGCTAAAGGAACAGTTCAATTATAGAGAGCAATATTTCTAACTTATTTGAATTTTGATTGTTTTTTCTTTAAGCTTAACGCTTTGTATATTGTTTCAGAGATCAAAAATAGGAAATGATATCACGAAATACTAAAAACTGAAATAACGTTGCAATGCAACGTTCTCATGTCTGTCCGCATCATTTTTTCAATGAGATTGAAACAAAGTCGTTCATACAATTCCTCATCAAACAATTACCCTTATGTTTTATACAGTGAAAAAAGATAGGGCGAAAGATGTTAAAGAAATATCAAATTAGTTAAGTCCAATATAACCCGACACCTCCGTTACATTAGAAGAAAAGAATAAAAGACAAAACACAAAGTTCACTGTTATGTTGTATTTTATATTATACCACAAAAAATATGTTCTAAAGACAAATTACCAATGAAAAGTATATTGGATATTAATTTTTTTATACTGACTTCTTCAACGTGAAGATCAGCTTTTGCAAAAGAGTCTGCTAACTATAATGGCTAATCTAGTCAGTACCGTAAACAAAAAACGTAAAAGTAGGAAACACTATATATGGTTAATATTCTACTCGCTCCGACTAAAATAGTCCTCACTACATCAGAAGCGGACCGTTTTTGGTTTAAAACTTATGAGTGTTGGGAAAAAAAAGAATCTTATCTATAAACAATTTACGTCACAACTATGTCAGGTATGATTCACATAAAAAAAAACTAAACTTTTGAAGCAACAAATAGTAAATAAGCATATGTATCACCAACAACAATAAATACACAAAAAAGCAACTCTGCAACAATAGAGACAATAAACCCATTGAGGATCTACTTACAATTTCTTTTTTCTAGAGACATAGGAAAATATTCTTCGTCTGATATACTGCGCGCTTCTGTAACACCTAAAATATAGAACAAAAAACATAAGTAATAAGACAAGTGTTTAAACATTTAGAGAACTATTGTTTGCTTTGGGTTGTTTTCTTATAACCAAGGTGCTGTCGCCCTTTCTTCAACTTGTTTTTTTCAAATTTTCTACTTAATATCAATTCAACATTTTCAATGCATTCAATTAATATTGTATTTACCTAATTCCAAACACACTTCTCAATTTTATGCTGCTCAAGATCACTTGTTTTTGAATATGTAGTTTTATTCTTGATCTTGGAATGACAAAGCTACGTAAATGTTATGTGAGGGTTAATGTAATCTTTGTATTTGTACCGAATTTTAAACATTTGGAATCTTTGATGATGCAAAATCTTCCCACACCTCTCGTTCAGCTCTCTTATGAAACTCTTGAGAGTAATATTTTACAAATTTTCTCCATTCTTTTTATCACGAAAATCCTATAAGATGTTTTTCCTTTCAGCTTAAATCTCTTTTGATATAGATTTGTTAATGGTTTTCCACGGTTTTCTCATAAAGTGATTGTTTTACTAGTTCATGCCGGTGCTTCGTGGAGCTGGGATTACTTTAATTTGTTTATGAAGTTAGAAATTAAGAGGCTTAACAGTTAATTAAATGTAGGATGTAATTAAGAATTTTCAGCATGTTTGCTAGTGCGGGTGAATATGGTGTTTAAGCCAATTTGGCATCATATGATTATGACAAAAGTATGACTGAGAGGATCGTGCCGTTGCAGAATAATTTAATGGGAAGTCTTTGGATTGATCTTAATAGATTATGTACTGTTAATGGAGAGAGTATAATACATTGATTTGTTAGCAATGTAAAGATGAGAATAAATCAGGATCTTTAAGACAGAAAAGTCTAAGATGATCTCTACATAATGTGTAATTATTATAGTTAAGATAGGCTTACTTGACTAGATCTTGTCTTTTTCTTGTTTTACAGGGTTGCATAATTATTAATATGAAGATTTATAATAACGTTAAATCTTTATATTATTATAGGTTGGCAAATGTCTTCAAAAAGGGAAAATTATTAGGCATCCATATAAAAACATGAATGTTTTGATCGAATTGGATAACATGTGCAACATGTTTAAAAATATTACTATAGTTCAATAAATTAAGCATACACTAATGTATTGGTTGCTGTACAACCAGGTATATAAGAGACTTAACGATCGATACATTTGTTAATAAAAAAAGACAACTGATAAAATTGAGCCTTAAAACAAAAGATTGAATTGAAATTTTACACGGTCAATTATAAAGCTTTAATCAAATAAAAGAAAAAGCAAATGTCTAATATATATACATGGAAAAAAGTATTGCAACACCAAATCGAAATTCAAATTAAAAAAAAACCTTTTAATATTTTGTGATATAATTTGTTGAAATAGAACTAGTTAAACATTATTTATATATCACCTGAGTTTAATCAATAAATATCGACTCGATAAATTCTTATCTGCACATGCAACTACTGTACTCGTAAACAATAAAACATATGTTTTTATCCTCATTGTTTTCAACACTTTAAATAACCAAGTTTATTTTGTTTTGTGATTGACACCTTGTAATTGGTCACCCACAACTCATAACTTCATCAAGATAGCAGATACTAAGCATGAGAGAAGCAGGTATGTCGCTGTGACAATTGCACCTTTGTTGGTCATCACCATTCCACTGTAAGTTGTTTGGAGAATAAAAATCAGGCAACAAACGATGTAAAAGACCTTCCTAGATCAGGAAGACCCACTATAACATCTGTTAGGGAAAATCAAGCACAATGAAGGTTGGTCAGAAGGAAACCAATTGCAAACAATACAATCCAAAAAAAGAGAGTGATGACCATACAAGAGCCTTTAAACAAGAACTGTTCAAGATCGGCTCATCGCTACTGTTTATCGTGCGATAAGACCATTTTGGGAACCTTTGTCTACGAACAGAGACACTGTTGCCAGTTTCCAATGTAGTGCAGAGCCCGCCATAGTTGGAAATTAGCATCGTGGAGGAAGATCCATTGTTCCAATGGAATTCAGATAATCCTCCTTGACCCTGTCGTATCCCGGACTTGAACCATATCGAGCATATATGGAGCACTATTGGGCGTAAAGTGCTCGGAGGGACACCCCAAATCAAACACGTCTTGAAATAAACAATACCCTTAATCAGGAATGGTTGCTGCTACCTTAGCAACAAATTAGTCGACTTATGGCAGGAATCAGAAGACGTAAAGAGGCCGTTATCCGTTTGAATGGAGGCTACGCACAGAGTACTATTTTTTTTTCGTATAACGAGCAACCATGATGTGAACAATCATTTAAATTTTGAAATGTCAGACATGGTAAAGTTCAACTAAAGTAAAAGTTGTAAAATGCATTTTTGTTGTACAAAAAACACTTCATTTTGTTATAAAAATTTTGGTTCGATAAAACATTTTTTTTTCATACATTTTTTGTTCGTTTAAATGCCGATGTTATCATTAATTAGATTTCAATATTATTTTACAAATATTTTATCATACTTTATTCAAAATAAGTAATCAAGGTGTTGCAATACATTTTTCCAGGTGTATATATCAAGTACATAGATACCTAAAATCATCATACATCCGAAACAAATATGTAGAGAACAACCAACGGAAACATTTGAGATGATTTTATTTTACTTTTTGTTGATATGAACTGCGAAGGATAGTAATATGTCTCAACGACCTGTTTATGCGATAACACATATACCCTTTTTCCGGGGAATTCAAATATACTCAATAATCTTAAAAATGGGTTTGGACGAAAGAGAATAATGATCATAATATATTTTTATATTAGATCAAAATATAAGTTTTTCCAGTGTGGTATTTTTGTAACTGTAGAACTATCAGGATATACGATTATTGATTCCTGTTGGTATAATTGATAGTAATATGATAAGGATGGAGATTCATATTAACATAAAAACAAATGACATTGATTTCAGTTAAAAGGACACGTGTTTGGGCAATCTTTATTAAATACGTCCAAAATCAAACACGTGTGTATCCAAACATGATACTGATTCCTGCCTTCAGCTTTTCAAACTTAAACGTGAAATCATTAGTTCTGTGCCAAAAAGATGTTAAGCAAATCCCAAAAGCAGTTTTGTAGGTCTAGGGTTCAAAGTTTCACTGGTGAGTTTTTTTGTAGACAAAAAAGGAGTAAGGCGTACGCAATTTTGAGTTTAGTATCAATGATGAGCTATTTATGTCAGACAATTGTTTTCCGCCAAAAACAAATGGCCAACGGTTAAAAGAATTAAGTATATTTCATGGTTGCATGATTAAAAATGAGATAAACACAAGATTACACATTTGGGTATTTTTTCTATTATTCATGTTTTCACAACTTGTCTAGCCACTATGGAATTAAAAACTTAGTTCTAATATTAGCAAGTCGCTTGCAATCGAATTTCTCATGAATATCTAAAAATGAAAAATATCATACACATCAATACCTTAGCCGTATTTGGCACAACTTTTTGGAATTTTAGATCCTCTGCAACCTTGTACTTGTTTGGCTTTATAACTATTTTGATCTGAGCGTCACTGATGAATCATATGTACACGAAATGCGCGTCTGGCGTATTAAATTATAATACTAGAACCTTTGATAAACTTTTATCAACATAGGGAAGTAATATTTAAGTAATGTTTGTGTTTTTATTTCATTTCTTAGGTTTCATGATTTGTTCATGTTTTGTTTTTTTGTGATTTACAAAATGTCAATATGTGTTTTTTACTGCATGGTAATAAACATAAAACCTAATTAATATTTAAAAAATGTCAAAGTAGATCAACTTCTGTTGCTTTTTATATATTATACGTTTATATTTTACTGAATGTCATGACACTGACTGGAATCATTCACTTTGTACTTTAATTTTATTAGGAAATATCAAGACATGGTAATATATTTGAATATAGTTAAATATTTTTTTCAATTTTCTTAATTTGAAATCAATATTTGCTCTGAAATCTTTTTCAATATCTTTAAAAGGCGTTTAATTTTCATCATTTGTAGTTTGTTCTTCTTTTCCAAACTTTTAATTCCTGATGTATTCTATCGTATTTTAGTTAGCACTTCTTTGAACTATAATTACATAAACAGATCAACTGAATACGAAGACAGGGGTTGAGTTTGTAGAAGGTTTATCGAATGTTGTTCTCCTTCATATGTTTCCTATGCAGTTAATATAAAAAGAAGATGTGGTATGGTTGTCAATGCGACAACACTCCATAATAAACTTAATGACACAGAAATTAACGACTATAAGTCACCATACGACATTCAACAATGTGCACAGCTCAAACCGTATAAAAATGGTTATGATAGTTCAACCATTGATTTATCCTGCTGCATTTTATTGTGACTTCGCTGTGTAAATGTGTTGTTTGAAAAGCATTTCATGAAGCAAGAACTATTGTGTTACTCTCAATTAACTTAATTATATGATGTCTTTTTTGGACAACAGTACATTTCTGCTTCCTTATTTAACATTTTTCAAAGTATATGCTATATGCCATCTTATGCAACATGTTTATAAAACAAACAATATATTTCTCGCTGTGTTAAAGACCCATTGGTGGCTTTATGTTTTTTTCTGCTTTTTGGTCGGGTTGTTGTCACATAAACACCTCCCTCATTTCAATTGTCAGTTTTACCAAAACACTTGTTATTTCTTTCATTTGATTTTGTTTCCTCGGAGTTCAGTTTTTTTTTGTGATTTTACTTTTACACCTGTCATTGTAGTTACAGTTAGCTTGCCTCTGGTGTTTGATGTCGGTTTGGCATATTTCTTCCTCAGTTTTTGTGTCTGTTACCTTGAGAAATTTGATCATTAGATAACTATTTAGCCTAAAATTCTCAATTTTTTTATATTGAAAAATGAGCCTAGAAAAAAACTTATTTATAAGGTATTGATTAAATGAAATTAAGACATATGTTATGAGCTAAAACAGAAACCAATGAGAATGATAAGATGAGAATGAGTAATACTGTCATAATAATGCGTTTACCCTAGATTCCTTGGTTTTCTAAATGTCTTAGTGTGGCAGTCTCATTGACCATCTCTCAATATCTACTTTCAAAGACATCTGAACTAGCTTATGAATGAATCAATTATCGATACTCTAAAAACAAAACTGAAGCATACTAAATTCCCATTGATCTAATTAATTTTCTAGAATTTACCTTTTTGGAATGCTAAAATCAAGAATTTGAAAAAAAAGGGAATGATATAGATAAAATGTAAAAAGCATTTCATTTGCTTTTGACAGATAAGCATGTCGTGCTCCACAAAGCACAAATTCGATGATGTCAACGTCGAGGAGATTTGTGGTTAGATAGATGTTTAACTGTGTACAATGAGGACTCAAAACTTAAACTTGGATAGACAATACCCTACAACGAAACAGAAAAAGTTCGTAAAGTTTATAAGGTAGGAGATGCATAAAGAGGGATAGCAATTTGTACTTTAGTCGACAAAATTCTTTATGGAAATCAAAAGTATCTGCAATTTATAAAATAGTAGATATATAAATGTACAAAATGGGCCAATATTCGAACTTGTGTATACGTTACTCTTTTAAAGAGTCGAAAGATACCGTACGGTTTTAAAACCCAGTAATCGACAACAAAATGAAAATGTCATTGCAAAATGCAAAAACAATCAAAAGGGACTGAGCAACTCGAACCCACTGAACACTTTTGGTTGATCTCATGTACCCCGGAAGGGTAAGCAAATTTTACCCTGCATGTGACAATCGTCTTGTTTCACATGATAGGTATAATTCTAGAGTACGTTCGAGGTGAAAAGGACGAGATGGTGGTAACGACAATTGAAACATATCCGTCGTCATCTGTGAAACAGATTTTCCGTAACGTTCATGAAATTTCGAAGGGATTTTCGTCAAGTTTGTTCTCAGCCAACCTTCATTGTCAATTTCTAGATGGAAGTCAAGATATGATTTAGACTCTATCCGTTGTGTATTCTTTTTAAAGTTTAATTGTTTCCACTTTTTTTGTAATTTATTGTATCACCTTTTTACAGGAAAATGGATATAAAAGAGGATGAGCACATTTGGTGTACATGGGAATGCCGATAAGTCGAAAAATACGTCATCCAAACGTTACTTATATGGTCATAAAAAAGGCATATAAAAATTTTCTATATGATAATGACCTGTGTAGAAAGGTTAATTCACATTTGTACATGAGCAGATAATACTCTAACGATATAAATTAAATGGTTTTCTTTATTTGGTTCATATGGTATATCACACCATATAACTCTGCAGAAATAGGGATCCAAATCCTACTTCAGATGACATTTCTCTAGCAAGCCAATCAAAAAAGGTCTAGGCTCCGTGTTGAAGACCGTACCTTGACCTATAATGACTTACTTTTATAAATTGTGACTGGATGGAGAGTTGTCTCATTCCACATCTTCCTATATCTAATTAATCTTTACGGTAAGATATACGTAATATGGAGGTTCGTTTTACAATATAATCAAACTTTTCTAATAATTATGAGCTATGAAATTCGCCACCAAATGAGCAGAAGAGATATTAACTATGGTTCTTTATTTCAAATCAAGTTTTAGTTTGATATTCTGGTTTTTTTCCCCCGCTTTATCGATTTTTTACTATTGCACAGCGGTATACTATTGTTGCCTTTATTACGTTGACTATGCTGATTTGTGACAACCGAAAAGTTTAAATAACTATGAGATAGTAGATACTGAACTGTATGAAAAGAGGCATAAACAATCGTACTTAATTGGACAATCCTCTAACATGAGAAATCAAAAGTTCCAATTGTTTATAATTTGATCAATATGGTACCAATTCTTATATATATATATACCACACTGTGTTATAAGTTGGATCCAATAGTCCACTTTTGTAAAACACGCTTTACATTATGACGTACAGTAATAAATAAACTCATCATAGATAAATGTATATATGACATGGCGAACTTTGTTTGAAATATGCAAATTTTAAAATATGTTTATTTATCATATTTTTATGAAGTTTAGAGATGTTAGCTGTTGAAAACTGAAAACTGAGGTACATGTATCAGAAATAAGTCAAAAGACAAAAATACAGAACACTAAATTTTAAACGGAAAGTTCATTAGCAAAGGGAAAGTCAAAAGTTCAAACACATAAAACTAATGTATAACAACGGTCCTCTTAACATCCCCACTTAGTGTCTTAAAACAATTTCAGTAAATATTCATCACACAGATAGATGGATGTCTTAGTAGTCGTAGTCGGGGTTTTATATGAATGGATCGTCGAATCCTGTTCTCTTTTTTAATAATCCAGAGATATAGAAAACAGAATTGATGTTTTCAACCATTGCATGCCAAATTAAATTTCAATTAAATTGTCTTTAATTATTGAATGATCAGATTCTGTCTTGCAGATCTAGATTTGTAAAAATGATATTGAAATTATTATATAACTAAAATATGATTTAACAAGTAAACATATTAATATAGATCAAGGTTACTTCTGTTCACACTTGTCTTGGAATCAGTATATTATCTTTAATATTTGTAAAAACGAATCTTACAAAAACAAATATACTTTTCTTTTTCCTTGTTTTTATTAAATGTTACAATATAATTAAACTGAAATGCACAAAAAGGGAAGTATCTACTAGCATTGGTAAATAAGATATACTTATTTGTTGGATTCAAAATTCTTTTTCAATGTAATATGTATCTAATTTATAAAAAAAACTATTTGTGAGTGAACTGTTTAAAATAATTAAGATATATAAAGAAATCATATACTTTACCTCAAAAGGTTTACTTACCAATCGGACAGACCAGTAACATCCATATTAGAAAACAACATGAAAAGTAGACCATTTGTAAGTAAAGTTCTGATTTTGTCCGCATATTTTAGTCAGTGTCACTGCTATGAATATCACCTTTTTATGATCTTCTTTTTGTTAAATAGTTTAAAATATTCACAAAAAATTGATGAGTGAAATCCAATAATACGTCTATAAGATTTTGATTCTAGAATTCATCAGCATGTTTTTGATGGTAGATTATGTTGACAGTACAAAGTCGTTTTCCTTGCTACGTCTTTTTATTCATACGTTTGTGTGTGCGTGTCAGTTGTTTTTACCACGCGGCTTTAAAAGTATTCAGAGGATATGATTCGTTGTTCAATCACTTTAAGGTGTCATAAAATAGGTGTCAGAAAGGCGTAAACACACTGGTGATAAAAAAAGGACGATGAATACCTGCAATTAAGGGCACTGGTTAGAAATAAGAATCTATAATGACAAAAGGAAATCAATTATTTATACATCTCATAACTTGCTATATTTGTGATTTAATGTCATTTTCATTAGCTTATAAGAATAATAACATTCGGAGCGTTACAGTAACGTATATTTCTGCTTCGATCAGTAATTAATACATAGCATTTTGAGCACATGTTTTAAGAGGAATAAATTGTACTAATCTGTTAATCCAAATGCAAACTTTCAGAGAATATACAAAATACATGACAAAGACTTCAAAGTTATGCTCTTTTTTATATATTTTTTTTTTTTACTGATTTCAGTTCAATTGACATAATTATCACTGATGAAATTTTTGATGTAATGTAAAAAGTTTAAGTTGAAAGTATACTCTTTAGTAATTGTAACCAATTGCAAAGATTCACTCATCCAAAAGTTCAGAATTACTAAGTCATATCTATGTTTACTGAAGGGATCTCTCGTTATAAAAAGTAAAATAACAACAATACCGAACTCCGAAGAAAATTCAAAACGAAAAGTCCGTTATCAAATGTCAAAATCAAACTCTCAAACGAATGGATAACATCTGTCATTCCTAGGTTGGTACAGACGTTTCTTATGTAGAAAATTTTTTGTATTTATATAACATCCCATTTGAGTGATTTAATTTTAGAGTACATTACGACACCATTTGCCATTTCTCGAAAACCAATTCAAATTGAAATTTTGGTATCTAAATAATTAACTCTTCTTCTGTGACGAGTTTCGTTAAGTCATCACAAAGTTAAAATTACATTTTTCTTTTTCCTTTTAGTCATTAAGCTTCTCATGTGTTCCTGTATTTATTTATCCTTGACTTGTTATAATTTTTATTGAGCTTTCCTGACAATGTTAAATCTAGACAAGCGTTTCTTCTGGTTGAATTCAATAATTCAAAGTTGGGTTTAATGCATGTATATTGATCTTATTTTCCCTTTGTTGTGCCACTCATGCTCAGCATATGAAAATCGGAAATGAATTAAAATTAGTGGAAGTTTAACGTTAAATTGTACATAATATTGATAAGAGATTTTTGTGCAATAGATAAAGACATTTCTTTTACTACGATAAATCAGAGGAACCCCACCGAAAATAAAATTGAGAATGGAAATGTGCAATGTGTCAAAGAGACAAAAGACTGGATCCACATGAGAACAGGGAAAACACTTATAAAGTACAGTAAATGTTCCGACCATTGAGGAATATATAGAAAATCGTTATATCAAAAATTCATTATCAAATTAAAAGTTGCACGACTCAATATTATGCAATAAAACAGGGTCGTCAATGAGAAT
Source organism: Mytilus galloprovincialis (assembly GCF_965363235.1). Taxonomy (NCBI): domain Eukaryota; kingdom Metazoa; phylum Mollusca; class Bivalvia; order Mytilida; family Mytilidae; genus Mytilus; species Mytilus galloprovincialis. Next base: position 1,743,676 of record NC_134838.1, on the reverse strand, counting down.
AAACTAATGGCTTCGAATTAATACGAAAATATAAAACTCGACATATGCATTCATTGTATCAATTTATTTTAGAATATCTGACTCCAAATAGATTAAAAGTTATTAATAGAAATTGTCGAAGTCGACTGTTCCAACCTATTTCGTTTTCAATTTAAGTGGAAAAACAAAATAACTTTATGTGTAAAAGAGGGACGAAAGATACCAAAGGGACAGTCAAACTCATAAATCTAAAACAAACTGACAACGCCATGGCTAAAAATAAAAAAGACAAACAAATAACAGCACACATGACACAACATTGAAAACTAAAGAATAAACAACACGAACCCCACCAAAAAACTAGGGGTGATCTCAGATGCTCCGGAAGGGTAAGCAGATCCTGTTCCACATGTGGCATCCGTCGTGTTGCTTAGGTGATAACAAATCCGGTAAATAGTCTAATTCGGTAGGTCACATTCATGAAAGGGAAGGGGATTGTAGTTACGACGTAAGGAACATATCCGATATCATTTGTGAAACGGTTATTCCATAATTTGAGAAATATAAGACAGAGTTCAGTATGTATGGGATTTTAAATTTTTATGATAAGCACGTTTTCTTCATACTTTACATAATCTTAGCCTAACATTTATATCTCCAATTGATAAATATTAATTTTCTTTTGTAACTGCAACATTTGATGTTTTGATTTGTAACACAATTAATATATATATATTTCCCAAAAATACTGAACTCTGGAGAAAATCAAAACGGAAAGTCCCTAATCAAATGGCGAAATCCAATAATATCCATATCAATCGAATGGACAATAACTGTCATATTCCTTACTTGGTACAGGCATTTTCAAATACATGTATAGAACATGGTACTTTATTGAAACAAATTGAATTGGATTTGGCAACAGGCAGAGCCTATGATAAGTCGTCTCCACAAAGCAAGGTACAATAAATTACATTCAAACAAAGCAACACACACACACACATAATGACAACACAAAATTAATTTTCCAAAAAATATCTTTTTGCTGACTGGAATGATGCTTCAAATAGTTTACACGGACTGACTTGGTACACGACATTGTAAGGACATTAAGGTTGAACCTGATTTAATGACTAACCAAACCTCCCTCTTTGTGACAAAGTAGAAAATGTTATGACTTAAAATGAGAGACAATCAAAAGAACAACAAGTTAAAGATAAGCCAGTTTTTGAATTTATTTCAGCTACAACGTTCAAACCAAACAGGCCAAATCTGTTTAACGAAATTTAAAATAAAGTAAAGGCCAAAACGTTTTCAAATATAAGCCGGTAGTTGAAAAACCTTTGTGTTTAGAACACTTTTACAGTTTTGTAAACAAGAAATGGTTAGGGAATGTCCTATTCAAAACAAAACTTCAAACAGCACAAAGTTTACTGACTCTTTTAGTATGTTACCAAACTGTTTGAGCGAAAAGATGTTCAGTGCAGCAATAGTGATACAGTTTAGAAAACTACTGAAACACGACAGCATGAGTTATTTTCGAATAAAAACAAAATTTATCGTTAATGTTGCTTTTGACTCCTTTAGATACACGTTAATTTATTTTCGTTGCGTTAGTCCATCAAATAATTTCTAATACTAAGATAAATGGCATTTTAACTGTTTTTATTCGAATGTTATTTGTAGACGAAATGCGTATCTGGCGTACAATAATAGAAGCCTGTTAATATATGTGACGAGTTTTCTGTCCAGTTTACACTACCTGTTAAATTATGTGATGAATTAAAGATTATTATTAAGAATCAAAGTGCTGGATTTTTTAGTCCTTTGTTTTATTTATATAACATCTCATTTGAAAGATTTACAACACAGGGTGAATTTATCATTTCTCTAAACCAATTCAAATTGAACTTTTAGTATGTTAATAACTAACTCTTAGTAATATGACAAATTTCGTTAAGTGACCACAAAGTTAAAATTTCATTTACTCTTTCCTTTGAATTATATAGCTTCTCATGGGTTCCTGTATTTATTCATCCTTGACTTGTAATCATAATTTTATTGAGCGTTCCTGACAATGGTAAATCTAAACAAGCGCTTCTTCTGATGGATTTCAATAAGTGTAATACAAGTTGGGTTTAATGTATGTATATTGAACCTATTTTCCCCTTGTTGTGCCACTCATGATCAACATATGATAATCGATAATGAACTAAAACTAGTGGAAGTTTAATGTTAAAGTGTAAATAATATTTATTACAGATTTTTGTGCAATAGATTAGAGATATATCTTTTACTATGCGAAATTGGAGGAAACTCTACAAAAAAACTGGATCCACATGATAACAGGAAAAATACTAATAAAAGTAAAGTTAATGTTCCGACCATTGGAAATTTTATGGAAAAAATCGTTAAATCGAAAATTCCTTATCAAATTAAAAGTTGCACGACTCAATATTATGTAATAAAACGGGCCATCAATGAGAATAAACTAATGGCTGCGAATTAATACGATTACATGAAACTCCGCATATGCATTGTATCAATATATTTTAAAACATCTGACTCAAAATAGATTAAACGTTAATAAAAGAGGGACGAAAGATACCAAAGGGACAGTCAAACTTATAAATTTAAAACAAACTGACAACGTCATGGCTAAAATTGAAAAAGACAAACAAACAACAACAGCACACATGACACAACATAGAAAACTAAAGAATAAACAACACGAACCACACCAAAAAAATAGGGGTGAACTCAGGTACTCCGGAAGGGTAAGCAGATCCTGCTATACATGTGGCATCCGTCGTGTTGCTTATATGATAACAAATCCGGGGAAGGGGATTGTAATAATAGAAGTTGTCGAAGTCATTTGTTCCAACATATTTCTTTTTCAATTTAAATTAAAAAAGACGGAATAATTTTATGTGTAATTTGAGAACTATATAAGATAGAGTTCAGTATGTTTGGGATTTTACATTTTTATGATAAGCACATTTTCGTCATACTTGACAAACATTGCACCATTATGATCCTATATGTCAATTGTATTTTAAAAGACAAATGTATCAACTAGCTAATGAGCATCAGTTAATGATCTTGTCTGCATTGATTCAACTTAAAACTATTGTCTGATCGGTTGTCAGGTGGAATTTTCGAAAATTCATAAACATTTAAATAAATTCTAATTAAATATTTCGTGGAAGGGCAGACTAGATTGTTTTAGTGGTTGAAGACTATAAACCCTAGTTTTCACTCACATAAAAAATATTATTTTTCGAAGATATGCATTTTTAATCATCCAACTTGAAAGACTGTCGTCAAGTACTTTCAGTAAAAAAATAGCTATTCGAACACACCTACTCTGTTTTTGTGATTCATTAGATAGGTATTTTTCCTGACCCATATATTTCCTCTTTTAGTACTGTTATGTTATAAAATCAACCTGTAGCTTTGATATATAAAAATGATAGAATCTGAAGCGAGACGATGTCACAGTGTAGATACTATTCTGTACGCTATCCGGAAGTCGCGATTTTCGAAGCGAGCACTTTTTGGATCACATTTTAAATTTGATGGGTATACTTAATTAAACGGTAAGTTGATCATCTGTACATTGCTTAATGATTAATTCAGCCGACATCGATATTCTCAAATGGTTTAGAATTAAATTCCGCACATTCAATATTCGTGTCTTTGCCTTAATCAAGAGATTTTCAAGTGCATCACTAAGAAAAATCAGTCGGCGAACCTAAAAACAATCTTTTTGCCCTCTTAGTGTACAAATTAACGTAAAAACCATACTTAATTAACTCAATGAAGTATATTTCAAGTGGTGGTAAAAGTTTCAACCAGATCTTTGAAGCCAGAAATAAGAAAATTACACTTGTTTGAATTTCTCACTGTACGATCAGTCTCGCTTGTTTATTTTAAAACTGTATGATCAGTCTTTATGTCACTGTATTCTAGTTGTGATTTCAAAGTTATTTACGATACATTAGAAGGTGGCATTTTTCTAAATAACACAAATATATGTCAATACATTCACATCCTGAACACTTATGAAACATGTTTTAGCTTGATAGGGTGTACTTGACTTACTACATTAAGTATAAGGATGTTTAAATGTTGCTAAAATAAGAGGAAGGTTTGATGTATACTAGTATATAAGTTTCAGAAATGTCCTCCGTTATACTTAAAATTGTACAAACACACAGATTTAGTTGTTATATAAAAATGCATGTATTTACACACATTCGAGGCCGTACTGTAGCCTATAATTGATCACAGTTCCTTAACTTTGTTTAAGATGTAGAGCTATATAAAAAAGATGTGGTATGATTGCCAATGAGACAACTATCCACAAAAGACCAAAATGACACAGACATTAACAACTATAGGTCATCGTACGGCCTTCAACAATGAGCAAATCCCATACCGCATAGTGAGTTATAAAAGGCCCCGATAAGACAATGTAAAACAATTCAAACGAGAAAACTGTCTTTTTGACACTCAATTGTACACCACTTTGTCAAGTGGGGGGTTATAGTGATAAAGAAGTCCGCCTTTCCGTTCGTCCGTTGGACCGGTACAATATGTTTCGCCGGTTTTGTAAGCGCATCTCCTCATAAACCACTTAATATACATTGGGGGTTCCGGCCATTTTTAAATGGAGAGGGGTCCAATCCAGGAGAAAAGGGGATTCCAAATATATGTTCCCATACAAATGAATTGATAGTTAAAAAAGGGTTTCAAACTGCCGGATACCCTTTTTTTGAATCCGTCACTGATATAACTATTAATTAATCTTATTCGGATTCCTTATCACAAATGATAATGATTGTATTGCGTACCGTCTATTTCGAATTTTAGTAAAAATCTTTTATGAGGTTACTTTATATAAGATACGGACTTGAACATTACATTATATGGGGGCACCAATCAGGTATTTCCAACACCTCCTAAACCAATCATTAAAGTTTTCTGAAATTGCTCCATTTTTACTCGATTAATGCATTATGGACCTTCTATTTCTGTAAACTTACCAAACTTATATCACATGAATTATCCCCATACGCAAAGCTGTCTTTATCCATTTTTTGTTATTTTAAAAGACAAGCTTGATTTATGTTATCATCAATTGGTCAACGGCGGACGGTGTAAATAATCTAAAAATGTAATAGCTAAACAGATAACTGTAACGATACACTATTACAAAGTCCACAAGCGAATCATGTATTACTTTTTAGGCATTTGATTTTAAATAAGACTGATGGAACAAAAATACAATTATTTTTTTATGGGAAATACGAATATTCTACTTAAATACGAAAAGAATATTGAAACAGTATATATTTAACTGTAAACTGATGCAAATATTTGCAATAAAAGATTATTTGCTTTGTACTACGAGAGCAAAATTGTCCATCGATTTCACTTTTTTCTACCAAGTTGATGTGATGCACACGTATATTTTATATTCTAATGCATGTTTTTGTTACAGTTACTCATATTTATGATGCTATATATACCTTGAAGATGTTCAAAGCACTTTGTAGATATAGGAGTAAACAAATGATGAGAAAAGTTACCGTAGGCAAAACCGTCCTGTTAGCCAGTTGGAAATCATCGCTTCGAAAATCGCGACTTCCGTATAGCGTACAGAATAGTATCTACACTGTGGATGTATGAAATATTCTTGCTTTGTACGATATCAAGACAAAATATTCAACTCAAACACGCCCTTACATAAAAAGGTGCACTCGATTTTCTCTTTTCGATACAATTGTAACCAATTTTTTGGATTTTTTTCTTGAGTCACATGATTGAAGGGCAGACACGAAAATTACTGAACTAATAGATTGATATGTTTTCCCGGTCCGTGGTAATTTTTTTAGAAAAAAATCTGAGGTTTTGCATTTTCTACATCCAACTTGAAAGATACCCATGTCGTCGACTTGATATCTAATTGTTCTGCTCAACTATGAACAAAATAAATTGAAAACTTATGCAAATGGTGTTTTTAAAATAAAACACTTCGTAATTGAGAAGAAAATTGTAATTTTGTTTGTTTCTATTAACTTTTAAAATTTTTGTTACTATAGTAAACATTACAGTAAGCATTTATCGCCTTCTCTAACAAAGAGCTTCGATTCTTTTGTTTTATTTCAAACGGGTTTCCGACTGTAATTTGTTAGTAACAATAATTTATATGTTCAAATCGTAATTATCATCTGAGACGTAAACAAAAAATGTTGATATCAACCGACATAAATATAAATAGATAGTTTACCAAAATACATATCATCCAATACTCAATCCGAAAACGTAAACAATGATTATTATAGCATTATAATAAATTGCACCTTTCAATAAGGTAAATATGTTGATCATTTTCTCGATGTAATGATTTAACTGTACCATAGTATTTCTAGCTAAGCTTATTGTTGAGGTTTGAAACAAGCAAAATTTGAAGAACAGATATATAAAGGCAACATTAGTATACCCCGTTCGAAATTCATGAATCGATTGAGAAAAAAAAACAAATCTGGGTTACAAACAAAAACTTAAGGGAAACACATCAAATATAAGAGGAGAACTACGACACAACAGATACAAAACATTAAAATGTAACACACACAGACACGAACTATACTATAACAATGGCCATTTGCCTGACTTGGTACAGGGTATTTTAAGAAAAAAAATGATGGATTGAACCTGGTTGTGTGCCATGCCAAACCTCATGCTTTAATGGCAATGTTAATTATAACATTTAAATGTCACACACACAGAAACGAACTATAATACAATAATGACCATTTTCCTGACTTGAAACAGGACATTTTAAGTACAAAATGGTGGGTTGAACATGGTTTTGTGGCATGTCAAACCTCCCGCTTTTATGACAATGTTAAATATAACATTTAAATGACAACATTACATGACAGGACTACAATACAAATAAATGGGAGAACATATAGGACAGAGAAACACACGAATAATAGCTAACAGAAGGTACCAGGTTGAAATTTAATACGCCAGACGCGCGTTTTATATACACCAGACTAGCTCAAAAGTTCTTAAACCAATATAATTGGTTATTAAAATAATAAATAACAATATTATCAACATCGCAAAAGATCATTCATTACAACATTCAAATTAAATGACTCGATTTTAAAACATTCAATGGTTAGTAATAAAGCCGTCAATGATAATAATATTTTCCCGGGTTTCGATCAGTATAGCGGGAAAATGTTGTATTCTCGATATGGATATCGTCAATTTTCGGTAGGCCGATAAAAATATATCTAATCAGAAGACTGTTAGTTGTGGTCATATATAATGCATGTTTTCTGTGGTAGCTTAACTTCTAGCCGTCGTATTGACCGTGTAAACTAATGGACGCCTAATTACAGCAAGCTATCCAGACATAGGTACAGAATGCCGTTCAATCCACACAGGACCAGATGTTGAACAGTATGTTAACGTTACTGGATTCACGTTTAGAAGGGTTCCAAAAAAGGATACAGGACAACCAGAAAGTGCTGGATCCAGGTCTGATGTACGACCCGGTAGATGTTTTTATTGTAATGAGTACAGGCATTGGATTAGAAATTATCCAAAGTCCGCTGCAGAGCAAAAACATAAGGGATTATATTAGACAACACAGTGAAGGACACCGTCCAGGATAGTTGTATAGAAGTTGATAGTTATATGTACGAGCTTTGTCCGAAGTTGTGTGAACTGTTGATAAAATCTAAAAGTGACAATACCGTTAAATCATATTTTAATTCTTACAAACGATGGGAACGTTTCATTACTTCACAAGGACACAAATCTTTGCCAGCTCATCCAGTTCGCGTTGCACTGTATTTAACATATTTATTGAACATCAATTCAACTTGTCCCCAGTTTCAAACGCAGTGTATGGTATAAAATGGGAACATGAGATAAATGGTATGGGCTTTGCTCATTGTTGAAGGCCGTACAGTGACCTATAGTTGTTAATGTCTGTGTCATTTTGGTCTCTTGTATACAGTTGTCTCATTGGAAATCATACCACATCTTCTTTTTTATATTAACGATCCTACATCAAAAACTTTCGTAACATCGATTCATGAAGCATCTAAAAGAGTAGCACCAAACAAAGACAGAAAAAATGTTTAAAGATTCTTTAGATTTACTTGTTATAAGGGATTTGGAAACGATGATTTTGAGTTTTTTAGGATTTTTTTTTTGAGGTCAGTTCGTTACGTTTTTGCATGGAAGTATTATATTGACAGGAACTACAACGATTTATTAGCACTAATTTATAACCCGGGGAGCTCTGTAGAAAAGATATGGAAACTGACTAATTAGTATCTTATCGTTAATAGCCCTTTGTGACCATGTGCGATGCCGCCGTCCTAAACTGACCAGACATACTTCTTATCATCACGTGGTTTTTATTGCGAAAGGTTATCTCTAATACCTGTCGGAAAACCCCTTTGTTAATTTCAATCTCGTCTGTGGTCTTTTAGAATTATTCAATTTTTCAAAACAAAACGACTGATGCACAAAACAAGAAAATCGGACGAGAACTTTGAATACTACAACGTTTTGAAGTGGTGAGTGACAATATTTCATTAGTTTGTGTGTTAAGTTTAAATCGTAATTAAGGTGTGTTCCGGTTACCGCCGGTTAAAAATAAATATATTTGATAAAAATAAATACTGTGAAGTTTCGAGTAATCTATATAGTTAAGGTACGGGATAATCCGGGAAAGTAGAAATTTCCAGTTTAAAATACGAAAATTAATCGAACAAGTACCAACATCAACAAAATACAGCAGAAGAAAACAGAGATCTCACTTCGTTGTGTAGCTATTTATATAAGTTGGTTAATATCTTTTTAATTGTGAATATAAAAACTTCATGTCTACCCGCAATTGAAAGACCTTGTCGATCATATAAAGCCATGGTCAGTATTTTATCATTTGAACATGTATGACTATGTCAATATATATACTAGCCAAGATTTAAAAAAAAGTCTAATGACCCGAGTATTCAATTTGTTTTCTCACAAGGACAAATCTTAAAGTTATCAACTTATACTTTATATATGCACTTAAAAAACAAGGTTTAATGTCTATATCAAAAACGTAAACTGAAACTGTTTTACAGTGCACTTAACATATACATGTCCATGAAATCAGAATTCAGTGATGTATATTTGGCAGTCAGGATATTTCATATATAATTATATACGTAAAGCCTTATTTAACATGGTGTTATACCGACCCTGGATTTGGAGTAAGTCTTATAATTGCTCTATAATCAAATTGTCTTTTTTTAAATCTTGATTAAATCGGCTCAATTTTCAATATGTACAGTCCCGAATATGAATGAAATACATGCCACTGGACGTAAGACAAACAACTTTCAATCACAACTTATGATGTGCTTTTTCTACCCTTCAACCCTTTAAAACAAATCCAATATAGTCTTTTTTTGTCAACAGATATGGTAAATAATGGACCCAGACTATAACTGTCGTTTATGTGGAACTACAGAAAAGAGAAATGCTAACCACCTACCATACGAAAAATCAAAATATGCTAGAGACATAAAACTCTCACTAAACATTGATATTCAAAATGATCCAAGTGATTTTCCAAAATTTATTTGTATTAGTTGTCAATCTAAGCTGTATTTATGGAGAAAAAAAATCAACAAAAGCAAGAAAGCTAACATAAATATACAGATAGCAGACTTCAGCCATTTGTGTCATCAAATCAGAACATGGGAAGATACTGAAAAGGTAGCTAGTACCTTAGGCTGGATATCTTCCAATGGAATTGAAAACAGAATATTTATGAAAATTCAGGACGATTATTCACACATTTCTATAAGTTTTTCAGAAAATAACATTATTTTAAAGGTTTCAGGAAGGGTTGTGCGGAATGATATCTTTCAGGAGTACACCAACAAGTATGACCCTGAGACTGTTGAAATGCTTATTCGAAAGTTAGAGATCATGAAAATTTGTCCTGGAAATACAGACTTTAATGATGTGTGTAGACACCGTCATCCAGAGAGACTTGCACAATTTGAGAACGTAGATGACAAAGTGATGGCCACTGAAGAGAGTTTTGGTGATGGGTCAACTGTTCGTACAACAAACTGTGCCATATTCTGCAATGCTGACACTGAAAGATGCTCGCAGTGCCAGCTTTTCAGATCAAATCTTCACATGAAAAGATCAAGAATGAAAAAAATGCCAACAGAGACTAAGGCTACGCATAGGCTAGACTACATGACAACCATTCAGCTGAAGGAACGCATAGTAAACTCAAAACATGAACGTCGTACACTGAAAAGAAAAATGGACGGATTTACAGAACAAATAGAAAAGTTGACATCAACTTCCGGGGTAATATTGGACGCTGGTGTTTCAAAGTCCTTTATTGAAATTATGAAAAACAATAATCAGACTGCGCTCTCGCAGTTTAAAGAAAACAGTCCACAGCATATTCTTTGGAAGCAACAATTTGAAGCAGCTACCAAGCCCAATTTAAAGCAAATGCGTTGGCATCCAACTTTGTTGAGGTGGTGTATAGCTTTACATGCGAAATCTCCTGCAGCTTACAGAATGATAAAAAACAGCAATGTTCTACTGCTGCCGCATGAGAATACACTTAGAGATTACACACATTTCACTAGCGCTGGCGCTGGTTGGAACCCTGATGTAATTCTAAGAGCCATGCAAGACTACAGTATTATAGATGATCCATTAAAAACGAACATTTCAATTCTTTTTGACGAAGTTAAAGTAAAATCTGGACTTGTATACTGCTCTGAGACTGGAAGGCTGATCGGATTTTGTGATTTGGGGTCAATAAACAATGCCATTTATAATTTTTGTATAAGCGAAACATCCGAGCCAGATATTGCCACACACATTTTGGCTATTATGATACGAGGCATATTTTCTCGGTTGGAATGTGTTGTTGCACATTACCCGTGCAAAGGATTCAATAGTCATCAGCTATATTGGTTGATCTGGGAAGGAATTGGGATCTTAGAATTATCCGGATTTAAAGTAAGAGCTCTAGTATGTGATGGTGCAACGCCAAACAGAAAATTTTACAGAATTCATAGTCTTAACCATGACGCATGCCACTGGACCAGGAATGTTTTTGCTTTGGATGATAGAGGCATTTATTTTATCTGTGATACACCACATCTTATGAAAACCACCAGGAACAATTTTGAGAACTCTGGCTGGAACAACAAAACTCGAAATCTCATGGTAAGCATGTAGAATCAGTTGTATTTTAAAAACTTTATTATTTGACTTTCCAGCAACACATTACTGATCATTACTGGTTATCTTTTCTCAACTTTAATAATGTCACCAAAAAAATACTTGTAATTAAAAAAAAGTGAAATTTATATAATCCTATACATGTATGAGCGAAGATTATGTGAGATAAATGAAACAGAAACCTAACAACACAAGCTGCAAATAACATGCTCATAATATTTCAACTTTGAGTGAAAGAAAATACATGTAATTATTGTATTTCAGTTTAATGGAAAGCCTATAAAATGGTCTCAGATTGTGTCAATAGTGGAGCAAGATGTACATGGAATGGGCTTACGTCTCTTGCCTAAGATTACCTATGAGCATCTTCACCTTACTCCCACATTGAGGATGAGGGTTAAATTAGCAGTCCAGGTAAACATCTAGATATTATTTATGTAAGAAAATATATATTTGGGACTGTACCCATCATACTTCACAGTAAAGATAAACTCTTCATGGAAAGCTGTTTCTTTTTTAACAATTAAAGTTAGTTTAGGTTCAATATTCATGAACCTTAATTCCAGTTTTGTACTTTTTTGTAGATTCTTAGCTCCCGTGTTGCCAACGCATTACAGATCAAAGGCAACCCAGATACAGAGTCAACCCAAACATTCCTCATAATGTTTGATAAGTTTTTTGACTGCCTGAACGTTTCAAACTTGACAAAAGGGACATATCAAAGAAAACCTGCATGCTTACCCTATGTGGATGTCAATGATTGGAGATTTAAGGTAAGTTCTTTTTAGTTGATGAGTGTGTGTTTGGTTGCTGTCTCATTGAAATACAAAATATCACATATCCATTTATGTTATAAATAAATATTGTGTATCTTACATATTAATTGATATGACACTTTTAATAAAAATGATATATACCCCCATGGTAGAAACCATTCTCATTTAATATATATAATTTTTTTTTAATCTGTCAACAGTGGCTTGAGGAAGATTTCCTTAATTTCCTGGATAGATGGGAGCAAGAAGGAAGAGACCAACCTAACCTTACTGCAAAGGAGAGAAAACAGTTGTGCCTTAGCCGGGAGACCTTGGAAGGGATAAGAATTACAGGTACATATAAATTTAGTACATATATCTAATCATTGTATATTAAAACTGCTATACACGTTCTCTTATTAAGAAATGATATGAAGTACCAAGCTAGTGTATGTTCCTCAATAAACGAAACAAGGAGATGTGGTATGATTGCCAATGATACTATCTACCAGAGTTCAAATGAAGTGTGTATACAATTACTTCCATTCACTTTCCATAGTACATGTAGGCAAGTTATGAGAGTTCCACTTGTGTACTAAATATATTTGGGATTCAATGTTTTCATATTACAAAAAAAATGTACTTGGATTGCTTTTAGTAGACATAAAGCACATTTTTTTATACTGAATATGCATGAAATATTTGCCACTGTACAACCCTTCATATCAGTGTAAATACATGTATAAGGAGATATACATAGCAGTGACAGTGTGACAACAATATTAACTGAAAGACATCTGGAGGTTAAATATTGAATATATCTAGTTTTATTTTTAATTTTGTTTCAGTGAAATCATTTGTGAACTTGGCCAAAGAACTTCTACGTTTACCAAATGTCAGATTTCTCCTAAGCGAAAGATTTAATCAGGACCCACTAGAGGAGTACTTTTCTAAACAAAGGGGTATGGGTGGGCGCTGTGATAACCCTACTGTTAGACAGTTTCAACATAATGCTTTAAAGCTGCAAGTAGCCGGAGCACCAGCTGTGATGGCCTCTACTAGAGGTAACTGTCAAGTGCGAAGAAATGAACCTGCAATTGCCACACCATTGCAAAGAAGAAAACACAGAAGCATGTAAAGTGAATGAACCAATTTATTAACTTTCACAAACTGTAATATAACTTTTCTGTTTGAAATCAAATAAAGCATTTTGGGATATATACAGTGCTGATGAACTCTGCCTCATTTGCATTTGTATTTTTTTTTAAATGTTCTCTATCATATGTCTGTCACATGTACATTTTAACTGGTTGATTTTAACAATAACTGATATTCTGAAACAATGCAATGTTACGGAGCTTATAATTATCTGTGTTCATGCAGATCCTTTTTAAATACATAGTACCTAACATTTCTTTGATCCATTAAAACAAAAAAGGGGGAGGATAACTTACATATATACATATACAGAGATGTAGAGTCAATATTTAAAAAATGACATCACTCAAGTAACACTATCGTCTTTATGGCATGGCCTGTATGGACATGTAACAAAGTAATGTAATTGTCATCAAAATATTTACAAATACAAATGTACATGTCAGTTTGTAATATTTCGTCCTGATTTTTTACTTATACATTTTCTTTGTTTAATTCTCGTCTCATGCTTTTCTGTGATTTACATGACAGATTTTTTTCCTGATTCTTTTTAATGTACATATACACATTTGAAAATGCCTTTAGTCTTAAATGTACCCAGCATTTTACAAGTCTATTCAAGAGAAAATAATTTGTGTTGTCATCATCAGTGTCATTTAATATTACCAAGTAGGCTTCATTCACAGCTTCACTGTCCATAATTTGTTGATGGAGGGTTTCCTTTGTTACCACCTGACTGTTGGTTGCTTTGTTCAAATTAGCTTTCACAATTTTTTCCATTTCTCTGAAGAAGATGTAAACATCATTACTGACTGAAAAAAGTCCTCCACGATTAACAATCTCTATCCATTCTTTTGTATATGCTAGAACATTCTCGGTATCACTTTGATTTTCAGAGACTTTAAATTTCTGAAGAAGCTCCCAGCAAAGTTTTGATACTGAATTGCTTTGGTATCGAACAAAATGCCTAGTCAGCTTCCTACATATATAGCCTGCTGTAAACCGCAAGGCCTGTTCTTCTGACTTCGACAAGTTATTCGAAGTAGATTTAATGTCTTCTTTCAAAAGCTTATTTTGTTTTTTCTTTAAAAGCTCCTGAAACAACTGCTCAAGAAGGAACTGCGATAAAAATGTTTGTATATTTAAGGGATAATGGGAGACTCTAAGAGATTCCATTAAACCTTTAAATGCGACGCGGACTTCATCTGATCCACGAATGCTGTGAAATGCTGAAGCTTTCTTCTCCAAACGTGCTGATATCAGTTGTTTACTGCTGTCTGCCTCTCCAACAGATGTCCATAGTAACTGGATCAGTTGTTTACAAGCATTTGTTGGCAAATCATTCCCTTCAATATTTGAAATAGCAGTGGACAGAACATCAGTGAAACTAGAATTCAGTCGACAAAAAGGCTTTGCTTTGAGTTGTTTCAGAACACTTGAAACTATGTCTTTTGCATTGTCAGTGGCAATCTCGAGTGTAAACCCTGGAAGGAAAGATAAAATCACTGAGAAAAAATTCTTTATATATATATATAAAATGTATAAATATGTTCATACATTTACATTCAGCAAGACGGGCCTCTATACATACTACACTTACAAGTTACATTCAAGTCATAAAACATCTTGAGTTCTACAGAATTTGTGAAAAAATCTTACAGACACAATCATAGACCTGCCATGGCCATCAACGCTTTTACATATACATGTACTGATGAGGTTCCTGACAAAATTAGTAATTATTTTGGAAATTAAACCAACAATGTAAATTGGACACTCTAAAGAGAAGACCACTCAATTCTATTATTTATTTTAGTTATTTATTTTAATTCTATTAGACAAAGACGTGGTATTTTTTTAAATTTAAAAAAGAATTATCATAAAAGCTACAAGTTAAGGGGAAAAAATCCGGCTTACCCTTCTCCACACTAGCAGCTGCAGATGGTCCATTCTTTGAGCTTTGTTTTGGTTACTGTCACCTGAAATACCAACAACTTCAATTATAAACAGGTTGAAAACAAATCGGATATATTAATAAAGATACTATCTCCTTTCACATGTTCAGTAATGTTAAGTATACATCTGATAAGTCCAAGCTTTTCAATTGATTTTTACCCGATTTTTTTGTTGCTCTTGTGTTGTTCTGACTTCTGACGTTAACGGTGGCTTGACATGCTGGATATATATTTAAACTAATTTTGTGTGTACATGTGTCTGTCTTTAATCAGGAGCCTTACATTCACTGGTTATCTTGGGTTGCTGTCTATTAAGAGTCTATCATCATGATCATATTCGTTTTAAGTTTATTGTTTTTGTGTATAATCAGGCCGTTGGTTTTCTTGTTTGAATTTGTTTTACATTTTTTCATTATTGTCCTTGTAAAGCTTATATTGTCAATAGAAGTTCCTTCATAATCTAAGTTCAAACTGAATAAACTTGGTATGTCTTCTTTAGAACAATGCAAATATTACACTATTTATTCTCGACAGGAAAACAAATATAGAATATTTATTCTTACAGCATTCAACAGGACCAGATATAGATGGCATTGATTATAACAAAATTCAGTGGAACATATGTTGATTGTTCGTAAGCAATAATTCCATATGCGTTTTACTCAAAATTTAAAAAAATTAAGAAGATCTGGTATGATTGCCAATGATACAACTTTCCGCATGAGACGAAATGATAGACATTTTGTGTAGTTTTGGTGCCCACAGAATCATGGATCCACATCTGCATACTTTCCAACTGATTTTTTTTTATAAGTTTAAGAGTCGATGTTATCATACATAGTATATGCTTATGAAGCCTAAGTCACGTAGGTGTATAGTCCAAATAGTTATGACGTCTGGCAAGGCTATTTAAAAAAAATAGCCTTACCAGACGTCATAATTATTTGGACTATACTAGTCTATAGTACATGTAGGTGTCTAAAATATGACCTATATTTCATGATTCATAAATACAATTTACAAGAAATATCATGTCCTTACAAACTACCTACTTGTCGACAGCTGTTGACTTCCTTTACCAAGACATTCACAGCATATCCAATCCAAGGGTCCATCGCTGCCAATTTGCAATCCAACACATTGTATGTGATAAAATTTTATTTTGCACTCTTTGCTTTTACATTCGATAAGATGTGACGAATCATCCGATTTACACGAACAATATATCTCACTTTCAAAATGTGAGGAAAAAAAATCATCGGGTATATTATCTGTCTCAAACTCATCCATTGTCAAAGTGTTTGTTTGGAATTAATGATTGTATGTCTCGTTCACATTCATATATACACGTGTGTATAAATTGTTTCCTTAGGATTTATGACAACATCCGCTTTCTTCGTGTATTTCCGTACCCCGGAAACAACCGACACATGACTTTATCGCAATGTGCCACACGCTGGTGTATTAATATAGTGCCATGTTTCAAGTTAATTAACATGTCATTAAATTGGGCGCGGCATCGCAGATGAACCGTTTGAAGTCGGGTCGTAGTAGTTCCTGTCAATATAATACTTCCATGGTTTTTGTGATGTAAAAGTACACGAGTCTCATTTAATTTTGTGTATAGAAAAAGTAAAACAGACCAATATAAGCAAAGTTCCGAAGTCTTGAATTTGTGTTTGAGTTTTATTCTTTTTACTGCCATGTGTACAAAGAAGGTGTTGTTGGTGTGCTGTCAATCAGACATGGGGTCAATTACATTTGAAAGTAATTAATTACATTCAATTACAATTACAAAATCTTCAATTAAATTACACATTACATTTGACTTTTTTTACCAATGTAATTAATTACATTCCAATTACTTGGCAAATGTAATTAATTACTTCAATTACATTTGAAAGGAAATTTAAGATAAAACATTGAAAACATGCATTTATTCTATGATATGTACATAAGTATTATACATTGCTCTATAGTTATAACAATTAGACAGTGTTCAACTAGTATATACATTTTTGTATTGTGTCATATAACTTATTTAAGCATTTTCCCATTACATTTGACCATCATCAGCTTTTCAAATGTTCCATCAGCCAGTCTGCACCTTTCCGGCCTAAATGTTTTTCCAGCAGTGCTAAATAAGCGTTCAACTCTCATGATCTACCTTAAAGTCATCAAAGCCAGGAATTGAAAATGCTTTGACCATATTACTAGCATTGTCACTGACTATTGCAGCAATTTTAAAACCTATTTCAAATGAAGTAACAACTTCTTCATATTCACTCCTGATGGATTCTGCTGTGTGTCTACCTTTGAATCGTTTACAGCATATCATGACAGACTTCATAGCCCAGTCCAAAATAAAGTGGCCTGTGATTCCCAAAAATCCTCTCATTTGTCTACTAGACCAGAGATCAATGGTTAAACACACACTTTCAGCTCTTTTAAGAGTATTTACAAGGTTATTTTTTATTTCAACCGATTTTTCATGTAGAAGTTTCGAAGATAAATGCTTTCTGCTAGGCACTTGATACTTAGTGTCAGCTTTTTCCATCAAGTTTTTAAATTCTTCACTTTCGACAATAGAGAGTGGTAAAAGATCCCCAGCTATGAACATTATAAGAGCATTTGTCATTTCTAACTGTTTTGGATCAGACGGTGAATATTTTACACTTTTTTTTATGCATTGTGTCAATGTTGGTTGAATTTCTTTAATCTCAGAATGCAGAATGTACAAATCTCTGTGTTTTCTCTGAAAATTACAAAAGGCCTTATTTAATATCTTGAAAATATTAAATTGTTTTAATTTACCTATTGAAATTTTACATTTATTTAAATTTATTTGATTGTAAATGATACAAAAAAAGAGCACTATTTTTTATTTTTTGAAATGATTTTCATTTTTATCCCAGCTTATTCAAATTATTTATCTTAAATAAGTGATTTAGAAATCTGACTTCTTAAAACAAAAATAAACTTTAGTTTTAATCACAACTAATTAATTTAATAAACAAAATATTTTCCAAATTTAAATGTAAGCTATTAGAGGATATAAGATAAATGAAATCTGATTAGAAATGAAAAAGAAGCATTATGAATTTATTAATTTTTAAAATTCTTATATAGTATTACCTTCATATGTGTAACAAAGTTGGATGTAACTTTATAACTTCCACTAATGAGGGTGCCACAATGCATACATTTTCCTTTGAAAGTATTTCCATTTTGGAAGTCATCAGGAACAGTAAAATGTTCCAGTACACTCTTGGAGCTCATTTTTAAATCTGATAAAATGTTTTCTTTCAACATTCATATATATAGTGAACAAATTTTGCAAGTGAGATTTTGTCATATGCATTATCCCTTCAAGAATTTAAACATGTACCTATAGGCCCTAGGGGTATATTTATCTCTCTCTAATTAGCCTTATATCTGTTTAACATAACTGTTATAAAAACAGTCATTATATAGTTTGTAATAAAACAAATAGCCAGAGGTTATATTTATTGGTTATTTAAGTCCTTGAATAAAGTTAATTATGTTAAATCAATGTCTTAAAATATCTATCTAAATCTACTAATTAAGGTCAAGACAGTGACTTCCTAGTGGTTTCTTTTAAAATTATGGCATGTGTCTACATTTTTTTTATCATTCAATACAAAATGAAGAATCTACCATGGTTGTGTTAATACAGAAAGTATACTGTGAAGGCTTTTCTTTGTCAGCTTACAACATTTGTTAAGATTATTGCTTTTAATAATTTTTTGAGAAAACACAAGATTTAATCTTTTGATCCAAAATTTCAAATGTAATTGACTTGTAATTGAGAAGTAATTGTCAATTACAGGCAATTTTGGCTATGTAATTAATTACATTCAATTACATGTAATTGAAAAAATGCTCAATTACACATTACATTCAATTACATGATAAATTGTAATTAATTACAGTCAATTACAATTACATATTTCAATTACCCCATGTCTGCTGTCAATGGTAGAAAAAGGGTGTCATTTGTGTGTCTGTCGTATGTAGTATAGAAAATACTAAACTATTGTCTTCGAATAACCAGAATACAAGAAACTTGATATAAAATGCAATGAATGCATACATTGAATTTATTAATTTCGTTTCATATCTAATGCATTAGCGATCACAATATAACATAAAGGCAACAATTGCATACCGGTGTTTCATAAGATCATTGATCGATTCAGAGCCAAAACAAAACAAGTTACAAACTAAAACCGAGGGAACACATCAACTGTAAGAGAACAATAAAGGAAGAACAGGAACAAATGCCAACATACATAGCAACGAACTATTTCATAACAACTGCCATGTTTCTGACTTGGTACAAATCATTGTAAGGAACACTGAGGGTTGAACCAAACCTCCTTCTTTGTGACAAAGTAAAATGTTTTGGCTTAAAACGAGAGACAATCGAAAGCCCAACAGCAGTAAATAAGAATAAAGACTGAGCAACACTAACCCAACAAAAACCGAGGGTAACTACAAGGGCTCCTACAAGGTTGGAAGATACTGCTCTACAGGTTTTGGAAGGTGTGTTGCTCTTGTAAGTTCAAACTTTTTTATAAAGTCATGATTGTTTTAAATAGCTAGATCAGCTTTAATATGTTTGGGTTATGGTTAAGTCTATGTCCGATAGGGAGAAATAAATTGATTAGTTTAAATATTGTTGATGACATTGACGTCTTTTAAGATGATGAAAAACAGTTTTGATGCTGAACTCTTGTTGTTTAAGTAACTTGCAAACTCAAAAACATGCAGAAGATAGCAGGAGCGTAGCCACACTTATAAGTCTAAAACAAATGTTGTGACTAGGATAGAGAGTAGTCTTTTTAGCACTTATACCACATCTTTTTATATCTATTGGCAACTCTTAGTAATATACACAAAAGCATGGGGAGACAACATGGTCAGGGAATGTCCTTTTCAAAAATAACTTCTAACAGCACAACGTAATGACTATCGAGCTTGAGATAAACACTCATCAAATAGTTGGGAATACTAGACGCGCGTTTTGTCGTTTTGTCTACTACAAAACACACACCAGTTGCACTCGAATCAAAACAGCTGCAAAGCGTATCATATATCACAAGGTTGAAATGCATGTGGCGTACTAAATTATGATCCTGGTACCTTTGATAACTATATACGCACAGAAAAACTCAGTTTAAAAGAAGTTCGAGTCAATGTAAATAAAATAAGTTCAACGCACAATATAAAACTCAGAGTAACACCAAAGAAAACCAGCGCAGATCCACGTGTAGACTAAAAACATCCATGACAAATTATGCAATATTTCCATACAAAATCAAATAGAACTTGTATATTTAAATTTCTCTGACATTTTTCTATAGCTTATTCTGTTCTGAAAGGATGGTGACCTATGCATCAATGTAAAAACATCACAGTTTAAGGTCAGCAACATAAGTGTTTGAACGCTTCCGAAATATCATGACTTTAACAGAAAAAAATCGCGTAAAGATATAAGTTGTCAATGTTTTGGCATAAGCATTTGCCAGTAACCTTTAGTTCTATATTGTGTCATTTCAAACAGTCTGATAGATTGTGTAAATCGGTGATTTCATCGTATGTGTTAACTGTATTAGTTGTGTTGGCTGTCATGACTTACCAAAAACATAATAATCGCCAAATTTATTTCAGGACAAATTGCCAAAGGAAGTTGAAAACTAAGTGTTGATTAATTAATAGATAAATAAATGAAAATGTTTAATATACATGCTATCAATCACGTTAGTAACGAACTCTTGACGGACCACATAACTGATTATATACTCTGGAACTGATTCAACGAGCAGTGTCATCGAACCAGTGCAATAACAAAAAAATCTATTTATTTAAAGAACGAATGAAATATCCCAATAAAAGAAATTAAGGACTGAATTTGTGTATTGAGAATTAAATCAGCCAAAATACTGTATGCTAGATTACTGCATATAGGTGTAACACCACAAATTTTGTTCCGGTTAGAAAGCATTTACCAGAAACTAGTACATATTTAACACAAAATGGTTCCTATGCCTGGATGTTTCTTCTCAAATTATGTAGACCATTTTGATTATTTTGGTATTCAATGAAAACTGAATGACTGGTGAACATTGTAGAACACTTTTGACTTTTAATTTTGAATAATACAGTTAATGAAGTTCCGGAGACCACTTCTCTCGTTTATGCAATTATCGTTTTTTTTTTTTTTTTTTCGTACAATACACCATGAACTGTTTCTTTGACATGCAATGATTGTCATATTATTTGGTCTTAACACAGAATACCTTTGCCTGCTTGAAACTGAGAAATGAATCATAGTAATACGGGATTGAATTAGTGGTGTACCTGCAGTTGTGTTTTGTTCACGCATTCGTTGTAAATATAAGGAAATTTGATGCGATTGTCATATAAGTGGGAGGTTTACCGCTTTAAAACCAGGTTTAATCCACCATTTTATACATTTGAAAATGCCTCAACCAAGTCAGAAATATGACATTTGTTATCCATTCGTTTGATGTGTTTTTCATTTCATTTTGCCATTTGATTCGGCACTTTGAAAGTTCCTCGGAGTTCAATATTTTTGTGATTTTACATTTTCTAATACAATGCACATGCTGAACACAAAATTTTACAAGAACATCCATGACTGTGTTCATTTTATTTCAAAACTCAAACTTGGTTTGATCTTCTTTCAGTCGGAAAGACAATTAATACCACAAAATTTAACTAAATTCAACCGAAAATAAAGATAAAATATAAGGGATATAACAAGTAACCTATAATACATAATTGGTGGTCGTCGTGGGCTATTTAGTCGGACTGATGGTTCTTTGACACATTTGTTGTTTTAATTCTCAATTCATTGGTCTACGACGAATTGTCATTGAAGCATGCATGGTCACAAAGATTGAACGTTCTTACATCTTATGAACAATGTAAACGTTTGTATATAACATGAAACCACTGATACAGTCTTCTCCGAAACGAAGATTGAACAAGCATGAACATTACATATTTTACAATTTAGAAAGGAAACGGTGAATGTGCCAAAGAGACAACAATCCGACGAAAGAGGTGGGCTTCAGGTGGCCCCTTAACAAAAGAATGTACTTGTTCAGCGAGAATGGAAAATAATGAAAAACAAAACAATTATCAAAAATGATAAATATTGTTCAAACAAGCATAAAATAAAGTAGATAAAGAAAGACAAATATACATCGTTGCGTTCACTGACTATCTCCGAATAAAGCTACTTATATGTCGTGTAGTAAATACCTCGAGAATTTTAAGGCCTTGCAATCCTGGTATTTCATTGCAACTATATAAAATGTATTTAATTGTATCTAATCTTGTGTTTAAAGGATAGTGACGTATTTCATGACACTGCCAACATTTTGATTTAAAGGGCAGAAATAAAAGACGCAAACACATCTCCGATATATCTTGCCGTTCTAAGAGAACAATATTCTGTTAACACCAGTCTGTTGTTATTTTAACCGAAAGTTTCTGAATTTATCTTTTGTCATTAACCTTTAGTATTTTATGTGTCCTTTAGAATCGTCTGGTAGCTTACGTATATTGTTTGTTGCTGTATATCATATTCGTTTTCCATTTATTGTTTTAACCATTAATCAGAACTGTGTTTTGTTGTTTGAACTGCTTTATATCCAATTTGCCATTTCAGGGATTTTATAGCTTGCTATGCGATCTGGGTTTTGCTTATTGTTAAAGGCCAAGCGATGAACTATAGTTGCAAAATTCTACGTCCTTTTGGTATCTGTTGGAGATTAATTACATGAGCAATATACCTTATCTTCATATTCATATTTAAATTGATATACTCTATCTTAAAAGAGGGACGAAAGATACCAAAGGGACAGTCAAACTCATAAATCTAAAATAAACTGACAGGCCATGGCTATAAATGAAAAAGACAAATAGTAGACCTGCACAACATAGAAAACTAAAGAATAAACAACACGAACCCCACCGAAAACTAGGAGTGATCTCAGGTGATCCTTAAATTAGTGTTTGATACTTCGAAAATGTTATTACCAGGCATTTACGTTTTTCTCTTCCAAAGACAGATATTCTGTTTTTACATAAAAAGAAATACAAGGAAAACAAGAGAAACATCTTTGTTAAAGGTAAAAATTGAAATCTGTAAATAGAAACATAGATGTGATCTAAATCAAAACTATAAACAAGGCATAACCTTGTATTTTGACATTACATTTGACGACTGTTTCATGATAAATTCATTTATATATTAAAAATGCGATGCTTTATCATGCCAGGAATAAGACAGTTGTGTTCAGTCTTCAGACCATTGTTTGATACAGTCGATCGTTGAATTTTTTTCAAATCTCTAAAATTGTATTTTGATCTACTTCAGAATGCTAAAAGTACTACTAACTATTTGGTAGATGTTATATTATTTTGTTATATGTAAGAAACTAGAGTTAAAAACGATATGAGCACCCTTTTTGATATCTTTTACAAACATGATTCAAAATTGTTTTAAATCTATCATCCATCGAAATGTTGATAACAAACAACAACTAATACCACTTCTGTGTTGACCTGAATTATCATTGATATAGTCATAATCATAAATAAACTGTTTACAAAACATTGATTTTTTGAAGTAGTAAGGCTTTTCTACCTCAGGAATAGATTAACTTTTAAGCTAACCTTTAGGAATTTTTGTTGCTCAATTCTCTTCAACATCATACAATATTTGGCCTTTTAAATATTTTTTTTTTTATTTGATTATAACTTATGAGTCTTTTTTAGACGAAACGTGAGTCTGTTGTCAATAAAAAAAATCTGGTATCTATGACGAGTTTATTGGCAATTACAAAGGTTAAATGTAGTCGCCGCTTAATCTAATATTCTTCGATAACAAGATACCTAATTGTTTCTGTAATGCATATTCGTAGATCTGTTCATATCAAATCCTCTTAATAAATCATATTCTAAAGATATAGAGAAGGAAGGCAAGTATATAAATCAAAATGATAAAAAAGTCAAATAAGTTTACGAAATACATTCTATAGAACTTAATACTGAACAACACGAACTCCAACAAAATAAGGATAGATATCAGCTACCCCTGAAAGTCCTTAACTTTTATTCTAAATTGATTTACCAGAACGTTAATAGAACAGATTGGTGAAAAAATTTCAGTTTAAACATAAGACAAAATTTGTAATTCATTTTTTTTTTTTTTGTAATCCATAATCACAATAGGTTAACGGAAACTATACGGGAAATCATCCTTTAGTCTTGGTTGCTATGCGACTCAGTGTTGTTATGATGCTGTCCTTGAGGTATGCGGTATTTGTATTTTTAAACACCAAAACATTTTGCTAGTTCTTTCATTTTGTTATTTGGTTGTGTTGTACTTTCTCAAACATGATAAAATGCGCATCTATGATGTCTTTGATGACTTTTCATCCATTAGACGACTATTTATTTACAAAATGACAGCCCTTTTTTATCCCTTTACAACCATCGTGAAACAACAAAGTCAAATAAACCATATAAAATAAATGTACATACAAAAAAAAGAAAAAAAGAAATGGAGAAAATCAAAGTACACAACAAACATCCATAGATACTGAAACGACTATTTCACTGTAAATAATGGGAGATGTGTAAGGTGCAGTATATGTTTATGGGTTAACTGATTCGCATGTACTACAATTAGTACTACGCAAAATCTGCAACTATAGGTTTCAGTATTATTGACATAAAGATTAAAGGATATGGTATCTAGCTATCGAACAGAACTCAAATGCAAGTAAGTGAAAAAATACAAGTGATGGTACGGCTTTATGCTTTCCACAGAGTCTGTGTTTAACGTACAAAACATACGCACAAAATATATCAGGCATTTATAAGTGTTTTGTTTTAATATATTTAATATATTAGCGAGAGAGAGAATAACACAATTAACATAATTAACACCCGACTACGCACTAAAGTTTGACCTAACGTGTTTGACATTTACTTTGCAATTAACTTTTATTAGTTAATTATACTTATTATTTGTATTATAAGCATGCGTAAATCTCTGATTTTCTTATTATTTTTGATAACCCTATATTTATTCTATGATGCAATACCAGACTATTTAGACTTCGCTTTAATCACACGTGTAATAAAACTAATAAGAAAACGATCTGTGATGCGATGCCACAGCATTTAACAAATGTTATAATAACACAACTAATCAAACGTGTAAGAAAACAGTCTGTACTTCCTTGTGCTTTGGTCTATAAAAAGTAAAATGACAAAAATACAGAGCTCCGAAAAGAAATCAATATGGGAAAATCAAAAGTTCAAACACATGAAACGAATACATAACAAGTGTCATATTTCTGTATTGGTACAAACATTTTCTTGCGTAGAACATTGTAGATTAAACCTGACTTTAAAGATATCTAAAACTTGTATGACAATAGATAGAGTCTCATTGGAAATGATTCCTTATATGTTGCATGTAAGATATAAATAGAAACCTGCCCGTCTTTTTCAAACATTGAAAATTTGAATATGGAGATGAAGAGAAGAATAACTGTATATTAATAAAACGGCTTTACGATAAATCCATGTACATGCACTAGAAACTATCGCAGACAAATCTGTTTTATCAAACTAGCTGAGTGACCCTTAAAACCAATACTTATTTTATTTTATAAAGTAATACATTGTCTTGCAGCTATTCCATCGCATATTCTTGAACAAACAGACAGCAGAACAAGACAAAATCATACTCAGACATACAGACATATCCAAACTTCCAAGGACACATAACAATGGTCATACTTCCAGCGAACAATTATTCAATGGAATTTACTACCACAAACTGAAATTGAAACCACCACTGTTGACAGCTTGAGAGATCAACTAACACCAGCTGTGCTCTCGGACTTCAAATAAACAAATTCAAACCAAAACATGTACATGTATTTTTAATCACAATCTGTATATCCAAACACTTAAATTGTTATAAAAAAAATTATGAGTTTGTCTAAATTTTTGTCAATAACGCAGGCGCAACAACATGTATTCTTCAGTATTGAAACCTTGTTGGCCTTAAAGAAAAAGAGAAGAAGAATCGTTCATTAACCAAGAGGACATAAGCTTTTGTTATTGTAAATGTACGTGTAAACAAAACAAACTGATCGTACGAAAAGGCCAAATCATTAATACGTTATTTACTAAATTCAGACGTTTCAAGATACAACTTTTAACAATATGCTATGTGGTAATGATACCTAGACAGTTTCATTGAATACGGAATAATGGTTATTGGGAAGCGACGGATTTACGTGAACTACAATGTGAAAATATGACGAAATTTATGTTATCACAGAGTAAGCGGTTCAGGTGAAGCTACAGATAAGAAATATGGAACACAAGGACGAACACACGAATGGTAGGGCGAGCGAACGCATGAACAACAAAGGGAAGGACTCTCCCATCACTACTTACCACCTGTTGTAATTGTATTGCAAAAATCAAATTTTGGTAAACGAAATTTTTATATATCTGTTGTGAACTCTGAGGAGCTAAGGTCAAAATAAAGAACATAAAATGTGACATTGACTTCAGCTCCCATTTATTAAACCAACGACAAATTTAATGTCCTAAGATATCTGCTGTATACATTTTATGTAAAAATAATAAATAAATCACTTATCAAAAAAATCAGAAACGGTAAAGTCAATAAAAAAGGAGTCACTGTTCGCTTTGATTACATAATCATTGTAACATTGACGTGGCTCGGTACTTATACATCCTGTCAATGTGTTGTTTGTATTATCTTTCACTTTTGCTGGTGCGATTTGTACTTTTTGTGTTTCTTTTGTACATATGTACCTTTAAACATCCCGCCATTATGTTATTGTTCTATTATAATGCTATTATGGTTTTGTTCTATTATAATTTTGAAAAAACTTTGAATGACAAAATTATTTTATATCTCTTCCTCCGCCTCATTTTTAGACTTATATCTCGAATTTGACTTACACAGTCGTCTCAATACCAGAATCTATGACAAACAGGCAATTTTAATTTTGAATTTATGAATTTTCCCCACCTTAGTAGCAATATACCACCTGCATATGGGATATACATTTCCCAACTATTCGATATTCAAGAGCTTGCAGCTCCTAATCAGACTTTGTAAAACTTCATCAGTGTTCGAGCAGAAAGTTGATAAGCCAGGGGTATGTCAAAGATCGTCCAAAAAAGTTCATTGGAAGGAATTCCGTATCAACTTCACAAATAATACATGATGGTCTGCTTGCTGACGTTGATTATCATCTTAACAACGTGTTCTATTGTTCTTTCATTTGTCTTTGTTCTATTATTAATATTACTTTTACTTATAACGTGACTCTGTACTTTTAAATATCCTGTCAGTTTGTTATTGTTCTATACTATGTATTTAGGTTATATTTCTATTATAAATTAGAAAATACGTTGAGCCACAAACGTCAAAACTATTTAATCGCGTAGTGGTATTAACCAGATATGGATTCTTTTAAATTCTATATAACTTTTGTACTATTTTAAATCTCGGTCTATTCCTAAAAATAATTCTTACTGCTTTTGATTTTTTTTAACCCTGTATGCTAACATTGCCCAGTGAAATTTTAAAATTGTTTGTATAAACATTGAACGACAAAAAATATGTGACGTAGAAATTTTCGGACGTCAGACACGCGAAGCAATGAGTCTGTTTTTTATTTGATAGATGCTTTTGTGTTCTGTTCAAGTGTTTCTTTTAAAATTGTAACACGATGATGACTGATGTACCCATATTTAGACTATTTTATTTAATTATGTCTGTTTAGTTCACGCATCACTGTAAATATAACGGAATTTGACGAGACTGTTGTACACAGTGAGAGGTTTACCGCTATAAAACCAGGTTTAATCTACCATTTTCTACATTTGAAAATGCCTGTACCAAGTCAAGAACATGATCGTTCGCGTCCATTCTTTTTTTATGTGTTCTGTCATTTGAATATGCCATGTGATTAGGGACTTTCAGATTTGATTTTCCTCTGAGTTCAGTATTTTTGTGATTTTACTTTTTCCTGTGATACGTTTACATTCGAGTAATGTATCATTATGAAAGAAAAGTGCAATAAAGATATTATTTTAGAAAAAAAAAAGAGAAACAAAATTAAATTCTGACGTTAAACACGCAACTCTACAATAGAGTGGATGTGAACGTTGCCATTCAGTCATAGGACTTCAAACATTTCAGTCCTTTACAGGTTGATGATTTAAAATACATATATAAGTAAGCATTGAATGTGGTTGTTAAATTTCATAGATGCTTGCTTGTGCTTCTTTGTTAAATATTTGTTATTTTTTGTTTTATTTGAGATTCTGAACGGTGATGACTGTTGTACCCCTATTTTGACAATTTTACCTATTATGCCTGTTTTGTTCACGCATCGTTGTAAATATAATTAAAATTTGATCCGACTGTCATACAAGTGAGAGGTTTAACGCTATAAACCAGGTTCAATCCACCATTTTCTTCATTTGAAAAGGCCTGTACAAAGTCAGGAATATGACAGTTTTTGTCTAATCGTTTAATGTGTTTTATCATTACGGATTTTCCGTTTTGAATTTTCCTCGGAGTTCAGTATTTTTATGATTTTACTTTTTAATTCAATCTAAATCTTTGAATATTTTTCGTCTCCATTGTTTTATACATGTGTGCAGTCTTTGCAAAGGTAGTAATACCCGAATATTTTCTCTATGAATTTGGACCGAGGTATTGAAAGAGTGACGAAAGATACCAAAGGGACAGTCAAACTCAGAAATCTAAATTAAACTGACAACGCCATGGCTAAAACTGAAAAAGACAAACAGACAAACAATAGTACACATGACACAGCATAGAAAACTAAAAAATAAACAACACGAACCCCACCAAAAACTAGGGGTGATCTCAGGTACTCCAGGAGGGTAAGCAGATCCTGCTCCACATGTGGCACCCGTCGTAATGCTTATGTGATAACAAATCCGGTAAATAGTCTTTTTCGGTAGGTCACATTCTTGAAAGGGAAGGGGATGGTAGTTACGACGTAAGGAACATACCCGATATCATTTGTGAAACGGTTATTCCATAACGGTCAACCAACTCGTGATGGCGTCCGTAAAATTTACGAAGGGATGATTTCAACTTCACCATTTGGAACTCTTGGTTTAATAGCTTCCTTGTGAGCAGCACCCCCTATCAAGAAAATCATTATAGGAAATGCAAGCACGTGAATATCGTATCAATTGGGAGATGTATACCCCGTATGCAGGTGCTGCTGGAATGTTGCTACTTAGAAATAGAAAGTTCACAACTGGAAAGCCGAAATCATCACTTTTGTCGTAAAGTTTTGTTTTCAACCGACCCTCATTGTCAATTTCTAGATGTAAGTCAAGATATGAGGCCGACTTAACTGAATCTGTAGTATCCTTTATCTCTAGTTTGATTGGATAGATGCGTTCCACATAGTCACAAATTTTGAATTATTTAGTGAAAGAACATCATCTATATAGCGGAAAGTAGAGTTAGAGGATATTGCTAACTTCTTATCTTTCTTCCTAAGAAATTCCTGCATGAAGTCAGCCTCATAATAATAAAAAAACAAGTCGGCAAGTAGAGTGGCACAGTTTGTTCCCATTGGATTGCCGACAGTCTGTTGAAAAACACGTCCTCCTAACGTAACAAATATGTTGTCAATCAAGAAATCAAGCATTTTGATAATATCAGTTTCAGAGAATTTTTTGTTTGAATCTGTCTCTACGTTGGCCATTCTTTTTTGTGAAGCAAAGGAATACCAACTCTTTCAATTTGTCTTTTAGTTTGGCTTGCTCATGTAGAAACCAAACCAAAATATAAAATAAATCATTTGGAATGTCTATGCATAACAATATTCTAAACTAAATTGCCATTAACCTCCTTCTATTTTTTACTTACCACATTTATATTCTCACATGATGTCTAATACTCAACTTCTGGACGTTCTGATCTGTAACTTGAGAAAAATGCAACTAAAATCTCGTACATGTGGTCATTATTTAATGAATAGCTATTATTTATTTTGAATTTATTGAACCATAAAATTAATTTTTGACTCTTCACATTGAATAATCCGCGAAGCGGATTATGTAAAATGTGAAGAGTCAAAAATTAATTTTATGGTTCAATAAATCCAAAATAAATTATTGCCATTCATTATAAATAAATTTCTATCAAAAATAAAGCTCAAAGAACTTTTTATATTATTTATATTAACAATAACAACGTACACACATGTTGGCGTATGAATACACAACGTCAGAGTGGGCGTGTCCCCATGAAAATTGACAACATTGAAAATAAAACTAATCATTTTAACCAATCAGAAGACAGTTAATACACCAAATTTATTTATTTCAAAGTATAAAAGTCTTTATGTATAAACACAGTATGCGATAATAGCATATTAAGATGATACTTACAACCAAATTCAGGCAGCTGATTGTCTACCTTTTTTGTTTTTGCTATGGTGATATAAGTTTTTCTTCTTGTTTGGAAGTTCAAGATCTTTTTAAATCTTCTACATTTTTTATTTTTTACTAAGTTAATATACTTAAAAAGTATAAAATCAGGTGTCAGGAATGTTATTTAGAACTTTTACGAAAATAATTATCAACAAAA
The DNA here is from genome assembly GCF_965363235.1 of Mytilus galloprovincialis. Lineage (NCBI taxonomy): Eukaryota > Metazoa > Mollusca > Bivalvia > Mytilida > Mytilidae > Mytilus > Mytilus galloprovincialis. The sequence goes on along the minus strand of NC_134838.1, from coordinate 1,712,747 downwards.
ATGGAAATAAATTTCTAAAAATTCCCTGTAGTATATATAAAACAAAGAACATTTCAGACACATAATACATTATATCTAGTTTCGATCACTATTTGTATCCGTATTGTCCCTCGTGTCACAAGTATAATTACCAACTAATACAATCGTACCGTTTATGTCATCAGATGTCGTAGGTCAAATTTATGTTTATTATTATATACAGAAATAACCTCATAAAATTAGGTAGATAGTACTTAGTATATATAAGTTCTTAATTTTGTGAAAAAACATTTAAAAAGGATGTGGTATGATTGCTAATGACATCTCAAACAGAGACTAAATGACGTAGAATATAACAACTAAATGACACCATACGACCTTAAACAAAATGAGCAAAACACATTGCGTTCTTGTGTCAAAAACTCTGGTTTTTGATGTGTTTTGTTATTTGATTTTGACATGTGATTATGAATTTTCCGATTAGATTTTCCTCTAAGTTCAGTATTTTTTTATTTTACTTTTTTTTTATATAGTTAGCTTCACTCAAGATTTTTATGACAGGTATTTATAGGTCCGTTATATTGACAAAATCTGACGAGCAACACAACCAGACATAAAAGGTTAAGATGACTATAGTTGTGATCCAACAGTCAAAACTGTGAAAACATACATGACAGAATATAACACAACTGACTTAAAACTCAAAATCGACAGCGCACAAATTACAAAATAGAAAATTAAAGACAGAGTAACACAAAACCAACACAATTTTTCTTAGGTTTTCCGGAAGGTTCAGCAAACCATGCATCACACGTTGTATCTGTCCTTTTTTCTCATGTATTAACTAACTTGTTAGTGTAAACATCTTTTATTAATTAAATTCAAGTTAAATAATGTATACAATTTTGCATTAACATATTAATAGATTTCAATAATTTGCTCGTATTCCAAAACGCATTTATACTATATTTAAAAACAATTTGTATTTCCCATTATGATTTTCTTGACAGAGGGTTGCTGCTTACAGGTAAGCTATTAAATCAATAGCTCAAAATGCTGAAGTTGAAATCATGCCTTCGTAAATTTTACGTACACCATCTAGAGTTGGATGACCGTTATGGACTATCCATTTCAAAGATGAAAGCGGATATGTTTCATTATTGCTGTTTTGTTCATTTTTCGCTTGATCTTCTTTTGTGATAATGTTTCATATCATACTACTCGCTTGAGATGGGAAATTATGGCTAAAAAGTAAGGAGGCACGTGGCGTTGCTAATGAAATTGACATGAAATTGACAACGTCGTAATAGGTAAAATAGCGATAAATAGATTATCATTGGTCATCTCAACTCGATTGCTTTTCTGGCTTTCGCCGTACCGGCTCAAGCGAGAAAATCAATCTCGTTGAGATGATCAACGATAATCTATAAATATCGTAACTACAACCCCGTCCGCTTTTCAGCGAATGTAATCTTCCGAATAAGACTTATCATCGGATGTGTACCACATGACCAACATGACGCGTTACATGTGGAGTAAGATTTGCTTACTCTTCCACCTCCACCTCTGATCCACCCGATATGTTCAATTTATCTTTGACTGATATGTTCAAATGTTCCTTTAATATTTGTCGCCTCTCTTTTACTGTAAATCCAAATGATACAGACATTAGAATATTTTAAGATTGATAACAAAGAATTTGAAATAGATTATATAGAAATTGTGTATGTCGGTCCGTATACGGCATTCAAAAATGAGCAAAGCCCATACAATACTGTCAGATATACAAGGTCCCGACATGACAAATGTAAACAATCTTGATTATTTATTTGTATTCAATAAATAATTGATTGATGGTTGGTGTTTGAATGCCACCTTTAAGCGCCGCATTTTTGCTATTTCTTGGTGATCAGTTTTTATTGGTGGAGGAAACCGGAGTCTCCGGAGAAGCCACCAGTCTTTGCTAGGAAAACGTACATTCCTAGTCAATTAAGATTGAAGTCGAGTGCACCTCGCCGACCGAGTACCCTTTCAATAAATAAATTTTAACTATAACTTACATATTAACATGTGTTTTGTTTTGAAAAGGGTTGATCTTTGAATAATAATTTAAATGTGTAAAAGGAAGTAATGTGAAAGCATTATAGATACATTATCTCTTCGTTTATGGTCGAGATCAGGACAATAAAACAAAACGATATAAGTAACTATTCTGATTATTTTTTTTCGTTAAGAAAAAATCTTTTATCACTGACAACGTCTAAAATGACCATTAACAGATATGTCCGTACAAACGTTTCTTTTATTATTGATATAGTCATATTTATAAATTAACTGTTTAAAAAACTTTTTTAATTTTTACAATAATACTAAGTCTTTTCTACCTCAGGAATAGATTATCTTAGCTGTATTTGACAAAACTTTAAGGAATTCTGGTCCTCAATGCTCTTCGTACTTCATTTGCCCTTTTTAACTTTTTTTGGATTCGAGCGTCAATGATGAATCTTTTATATACGAAACGCGCATCTGGCATAAATACAAAATTAAATCCTAGTATCTATGATGAGTTCATTTACAATCACTGGGTCGATGCTACTGCTGGTGGAGTTTTAATTCCCAGAGGGTATCACCAGCCCAGTAGTCAGCACTTCTGTGCTGACATGAATTATCATTGATATGGCCATATTTATAAATGAACTGTTTACAAAACATTTGAATTTTTTTATAAACTAAGGCTGTTCTACCTTCGTACTTTGGCATTTTTAACTTTTTTGGATTAAAGCGTCACTGACGTGTCTCTTGTAGAAGAAACCTGCGTCTGGCGTAAATACAAAATTTGATACTGGTATATATGACGAGTTTCTTTACATTGACACAATTCATATTCGATTTCTTAAAATAAATAACAAAAACAAACCGTTGATCGAAAGTTACTTCTAACTTTGATATCACATTTCACTGATTAATTAGTGAGATATTGTTATATTAATACACTTTGGATGTCATCCAATTAATTTATCTTGGTTTATTTTCCTAGAATCAACGCTTCGTAATGCGGTTGCCGACATAAAGTCGGTGACCTATATTAGCTTACATGTACGTTATCACGTCCTTGATATTAATACATAGTTGTCGAATAGGCAACTACATCAAAATAAATTATTATAATATCGACCACATTTGAATTGTATGGTTTATATTTCTAACATTTCTAACAAAGAAATTGTATAATTTTACTCTTTTAATTATTCATTAGATGTGCTCTTACATGAGCAAAATTAAGGGTGTCACATGTAGAACATCTGCCTACCCTGCCAGAGCACCTGATATTGCCCTCAGATTGAGTTGCTCTGTTGTTGTTGTTTTTTTTTTTTTTTTTTGTGTTTTGTGTACTGTTGTGTCTTTTTTTTTATATATTTTTCCGTATTTTACATGGCAATGTCAGTTTATTTTCGAGTTTGAATGTTCCTTCTGTATCTTTCGCATCCTTTTACCTCCATCATTTTTGTCATCAGACTTTTATCAAAGAAATGACAAACACTGGTACAATTGACGCATGTGGCGTTTTCCACTTTTTATGTAAACTGCGTTCGTTTTTATGAGTTTATAACCACTGGATAGATGCCACTGCTGGTGGCGTTTTTATTCCCCGATGATATCATCAGCCGTGTAGTCAGCATTTCTGTGTTCACATGAATTATTATTTAAATGGTCATATTTTTTAATTAACTGTTTCCAAATTTTCGATTTGTAATATACTAAGGCGTTTCTACCTCCGGATTAGATTACCTTAGCTGCATTTAGCAAAACTTAGGAATTTTTAGTCCTCATTGCTTCTCAACTTCGTACGTTATGTGGCCTTTTCAACTTTTTTTATTCAAGCGTCACTGATTAGTCTTTTGTAGACAGAATGCGCGTTTGGCGCAAACACAAAATTTTAATCCTGGTTTCTATGACAAGTGCATTATTATACATATAGTTCGTAACCATGAGTTTAAAACGAAATAAGGCATTACCTTGTTGAGTAAAATTTGTAGCTGTATAAAAGACTCTCTGTTTAATTATTTTTTTTTTTTCTGATTTTGTATGGAATTAAGAAAGTAAATGCCGTATGGAATTTCATTTTTTTCATATGAGATTAATAGCTGTGGTGTGATTGTCAATGGTACAATTATCCGCCTGAAGGAGTTGAATTGGTGCATATATATTACTGCTTATATTATACTGAAAATAATCCGTGGAATTCAGTGTAAAAATATCATAAATATCTATAAGCCTGCACATAATCTGTTTGCTTACTTATTTATGTCTATATCAAATTCTTATTAATTATTCAACTCTCAAAATTAAGGAGTGTGTATGTCATGATAAATCTATCGAAAAACAGCTGAAATTTTAAATAAATAAGAAATATTTTTCGTATTTTACTCCCATTTTATTGTTTGTTAACCTATTGCCTTGACCATGTTGACCTAAAATATCATTCATTTGTAATCTACTGTGGTTTGTATAATCATCCACTTTCTGTATTTGTACGAAGTAATACAGGTGGGAAAGAATAAAACTAATTATCGCTATTGAAAAACGCAATTGTTTGGGGGTTTTTTTTGTGGGGGAGGGGGTTCAGCTGAATTATGGGTGAATTCACATGACTGAAACTCTGCTGAGGCATTGTTATAAAAAAAACCGAAGGAATTCAAATTGTGCTGTTGGTTCTTAGTTTTTCATAATAACATACTGTTAATGATTTGTTAAAACGTTTTGCTTTTTCTACAAATCGTACTACTTCATTTAGTTTCCGCAGTCTTTTCATGCGATTTTTGTTTTGTCTTGAAAAAAAAAGCGAAAATACAAAAAAAAAGAGAAAAATAAACATTCATTTTTTTGTCCTAACGTTTTGCTTTCACCCAAATTGTCATCTAGATGTAAGTAAAGGTGTGAGGCAGACTTAAGTGCATCGGCTGTACGTTTTATCTAAAGTTCGATAGGACAGAGGCGTTCAATCAGTCAAAAAACATTCAATATAGTCACCAAACATTTAATTATTATGGTGATAGATCATCTTCTTCATAGCGGAAATTAAAGTTAAGGATACTACTAACTTCCTTTGTTTTATTTGTTAGGGGTTCTTGTATGACTTCAAACTCATGTGAGTCATGTGAAAAAGTCGGTAAGAAAAGGGACACAGTTGGGTCCATTAGAATGCCGATTGTTTGTTAAAAAACACGTCATCAAGACGTCACAACACATCTGTCATGGAGGTAAGACAACTGTTTTGAACCATTTGGGATGATTTTTAAAGATGGATGTATCATTGGTATTCTTACAACCATTTATTTTCTTTTATTTTTGATTTGTATTGATGATCCCACAGCTTAAATCTATTAAAAAAAGCTATGTCTTTCACCAATTATTTTGAAGTTGTGTTTCAAATTGATATTACGGGTCTTTGGAAAACATTTCGTAGAGAAGTGTAACTGACCGTATTCAAGTCACCATTATTAACGTCTTCGGCAGGATTGTATATGAATGGCGAACAAGCAAAGGTGCAATCGAGGAGTTGCACTTTAAATCGTCAATATTGAGGTCCGGCAACACGTGTTTGTAATTGAACATTTTAGTTGCAATTGGTTCAGTAAATGTATAAATAATGAAAAGTACAGTAGGATCTTTACAATAAGAAGGTCCTTTTTTAATGATTTATGGTGGAGGATGTCCATGTCATGAAGCCCTTCGTCGATTTTTCCAAGGCGAACTAGTTTAAAAAGTCTGTGACTAAAATAATGATATTAATAAATATGGTCTGTGTATTAAATAAGGAGTTAATCATTTATTGTTTTGCCTCACAGCACAGGGAATTTCAAATTTGAAACTAATAAAAGTGACGGGAGGGATTGTACTTGATTTTCATATGATGAAGACATAATCTTTCTATCAGTTTAATTGAGGTAACTGTTAGTAGTCCTTTGTTGATTTATGTATCATTATCATTTTGCTTAGCATCTTTTGATAACTATTCTGATATTGGAGTCTGACTTCTTTTAAATTGAGTTTTACTGTGCGTATTGTTCTGTGTTTCCGTATTCTACATTGGCTACATGAAATGGGGGAAGGTTTAGATCTCACAAAACATGCTTAACCCTGCAGCATTTGCACCTGTCCGAAGTAATAAGCCTCTACCTGTTGTTAGTCTTGTATGTGAAAAATGTATGTACCAAGTCAGGAATATGACAGTTTTTTGAGCTTTTGATTTTGCCATTAGATTAGGAATTTTCCTTTTTAAATTTTTGAGTTCAGTATTTTTGTGACTTTACAATTTACATGTTGTACTGCACGCACGTATTATATGTTTATGTATTTCTATGTCCTGTCACGTTATGTTGTGACTTTAGTGGTATTTTTAACATTTTCATACAAGCGGGAGGTTTGGTTCACCGTAAAACCAGGTTCAACCTATAATCTATATTTAGTTGTCCTTTTCTAAGTTAGGAATATGACAGTTGTAATCATTTAGTCCGTTTCTATGTAATTTGACGTTTGTTTTTTGTTCACATTTCAATGTGCATGTTGTTTCGTTGTTTTTCTCTTATAATTGATGTGTTTACCTCTGTTTTAGTTGAAGATTTTTTACTATTAAACAGCGAGATACTAATGTTGCATTTATTTATCGAGAAAACTTAACTTTGTTATTTTTTTTTTTTTTTTTTTTTTATTTTTTTTTGTAGTTACAGGGATTGCCTGACTGATCTTTAACTGATATTTCTTTTAAATTTATATGGGAGAAAAAACGCGTGTAAAAAGGTGCGTGAATTCATCACATTATTCTAATTATTATACGCCAATAATCTAGCGATTTCCTGTAATTTTGGTTTCATTTAGTATACAAAAACCCGTTCAAGTTTTCATAAAATACCAGTCCATCACGCGATGATCAGATAAATGGGTTCCATGTTTATTTATATTGGGTATTCAGATCAAATCAAACCTGTGATAGAATTCTGTCCTCATCGTTTTATAATGGGTTCAAATAGTTTCATTAAAACATCGATGATCGTCTGTATTTATACAAGGAATACAGAGTTATGAAGCACACCGTTTGTTCTTCCTTATTACCCGCCTACTGTAAACTATTATTTTTACGACATGTATTTTTCTTATCAGAGTTATACGCTAAAATAACAAATAAAAACCTTTGACATAATCATCAGATAATTATGTGTCTAAAATAAATAATGTAATTATATACTAATAAAAATACGTAGTCGATGACATTTGTCTATTAGTATCACTATATACCTGATCCTCCACTATCTGAACCAATTTAAAAACAATGTATGATAATCGCAATATGTTTGCTGGTTCTCAACGAAACTTCTAATTAATAATATTTTATTTGCATCGAAGTATTTGAACTCTGAAATATGTCAATAACAGCAACCAAACGACATAATAAATACAAAACAAACTCAATGAGTAGAGAGTTGTCTCATGAGCACTCATTGTGCATCTTATTATATCTATCGAATATATCACACTTTTCATTGTGTACGCCAGATACTTATCACAAACCTCACTAGTGATACTCTAAATAAAATAATCAAAATGTCAACTAAAAAGTTGAAGAACATCGTGAGCTTAAATTTTCGAAACAGTTCAAAGTTTTGTAAACCGGGCCGTACATTAATAACTATAAACATACCAATTACATTTTATGTCATTACAATCGTGCTACTAGGCATTGTTTTCGCCTTTTCATAGATTATGTGAATGATTCTCTCTCTTCATAATTCAAAACGCGTGCCATGCGTATTGGAGTCGGTATTGTATGTGCATGTCACACACAGAAGACATGGGCTATTTAGTTTCCTATATATTCAATGCTCCGAAAGGAGAAAAATCGCATTGGTATTTGATATTAGCACTTATAATAGCTAGAGTATTATGACATAAGTCAAATATTCAAAAGTAACATAAAGTAAGAAGATAGATAAGTTTAAACATTCCAAGACTACAAATCTAAAAAGGACATAAAGCACCATGGTAAACAAAGACTGAAAAATAAATTAAATAGTCCAAAGATTAGGCACGAACACAAATCTTATCACAGACCTGCTATTTAAAATAGATTGATTTCAGGAAAGTCTAATTTTTTCTTGTTAGTTCCATGATGAGTATGATTGAAAATATCGTTTCAAATCTAATGTTTATTTTACGAATATTTTTTATCAAACATGAAATATATCAATAACCTTTAATATATTTCTTGTTAATTCCGTTAGTATGATTATGATTGAAACATCGTTTCAAATCTAATGTTTCATTTTACGAATATTTTCTGTGGATTCTTTAAACAAGTATATAATATAAAAAAGAAGATGTGGTATGATTGCCAATGAGACAACTGTCCACAAAAGACCAAAATGACACAGACATTAACAACTATAGGTCACCGTACGGCCTTAACAATGAGCAAAGCCCATACCGCATAGTCAGCTATAAAAGGCCCCGATAAGACAAGGTAAAAAAATTCAAACGAGAAAACTAACGGCCTTATTTATGTAAAAGAAATGAACGAAAAACAAATATGTAACACATAAACAAACGACAACCACTGAATTACAGACTCCTGTTTAAACTATCTAAATATCTAATATTGATATATTTCATGTTCAAAATTAAAAGGCGCATTTTATCCGGCTTGCAATTCTTTAAGAATCATCTAATTTAAGAATTATGGTTGAAACGAATGACTTAAGAAACATACATTTTCGTCTTTGGTGTTGATTTATTAATTTTTTTGGATTCGAGCGTCACTGATGAGTCTTTTGTAGACGAAACGCGGGTCTGGCGTATATACAAAATTTAGTCCTGGTATCTATGATGAGTTTATTTACAACCACTGGGTCAATGCCACTGCCGGTGGAAATTTATTTCCCCGATTTTTGTGCTGACATGAATTGTCATTGATATGGTTATATTTATAAATTAACTGTTTACAAAATTTTGAATTTTTGAAAAACTAAGGCTTTTCTACCTCAGGCATAGATTACTTACCTTAGCTGTATTTGGCATAACTTTTAGGAATTTTGGTCCTTAATGCTCTTCAACTTCGTTTTTTATTTGGCCTTTTTTTACTTTTTTGGATTCAAGCGTCACTGATGAGTCTTTTGTAGACGAAACGCACGTCTGGCGTATATACAAAATTAAGTCCTGGTATCTATGGCATTGTGTTTTGTGTTTAAGAATATTTGCAATTACTAATCGTTGTGGCCAAAGATATAGATTTTTTTGTTTTTTTATTATGTCGAGTGATTAAAAAAAAATGTACAAAAGAAACAGACTTCGATTGAATTTTCCCATATCTATATGACACATTTTTCATGCAACGAAGTTTTTTAAACATTTATGTTTCGAAAAATAAACGGTTTTCATTTAGGAGTATTGCTATGAGTACAGAAATTTCAACAAAGGTACTACTAGACTGACAAAAAAATATAATAGGTCTGATTTATCCAATTCAGAATGCATTGCATGATATTGTGGTTGTAATGTTTGCTTTATAATATTTCTAAATGAGACTCGATAAAACATAAGTATACGTGAATTCTCAGAAGATCTCTGTAATGGTTGGATTGACACATTTGTTTTTAACTACATTATTTTTTATTGTGAACTTATTGGACATATTCCATTACAGTTGAGAGAAGAAAAGACGAATTACTTGCCGTAACTATTGGGAGTAATATCAATAAATTCAGCATGATCTACGCTGTCCCCGTTGTCAAATATATAAAACACTTTTAATGAGTTTGTACTTATATCAGCACCACGACGGGTGTCACATGTCGCCATGATCTGCTTTCCCTTAAAAAGCACCTGAACTAGTTTTCGGATTTCTTAGGGTATGGTTTTGTTCAGTCTGTAGTTGTCTATAAAAGATAAAAAATGAGAATGTCAAAGAGTCAACGACCTGACAAAAAATTTTTATGAGTTTGAATGTCCGTTTAGTATATTTTGCCTCTTGTATCTTAAGCATTATATTCTAGCACAACAAAAGCTAATCATCGTGTTACATTATACAAAGGGAAATAGATATATTCGGTGAATAAGTAGAGTCGGAATTTCTCGCTACATCTAAGACCTGTTGTTGTTGTCTGTTCTATGGTTGAGTTGTTGTCTCTTTGACACATTCCCCATTTCCATTCTCAATTTGAGTATAAACGTGACTACGTAAATTATTCCAGAGCATACACGTTCGATTACATAGAAGTACGACCCTTCGAGTAATGCGATTGTAAAATTCTCATCAACCTTATTTTCATAAATTGAGTTAATAACAATGATTTAGAAGAAAAAATATCAATTATTTCAATTAAGCACCATTTAAAGAGGGACGAAAGATACCAGAGAGACAGTCAAACTCATAAATCGAAAATAAACTGACAACGCCATGGCTAAAAATGAAAAGGATAAACAGACAAACAATAGGTCACATGACACAACATAGAAAACTAAAGAATAAACAACACGAACCCCAACAAAAACTAGGGGTGATCTCAGGTGCTCTGGAAGGGTAAGCAGATCCTGCTCCACATGTGGCACCCGTCGTAATATAATATACGTAAGGCTATGATTTTATAACACAATTCCACTTTGAATTGAAGCATCAAACGTTGCTGTATACTAATTCAGAACAGGGTTATAACCATAAAACCAGGTTTAATAATAATGTTTACAGCTGTATATTAATAATCGTCTCGTCCTTCAACTTGGCATTTTATAATAAAATAATACGAATATTTAAGTTGATATTGTAGCAGCTCTTCTGTATTATTTCTGTGTTAAAATATATATAAGAGCTTTAGTCGTTATGAACGACATAAAAATTATCATTAAGATGTCTTGTCGACTTGATTCTATATTCATATGAGCCTGATTTTATACAGAAACTTCGTAGGAACAAAGAAAAGAGTTAAACAATATCCTTTAACGTCACTTTCCGCTATAAAATGATGTTATCTCACTAAAAAAGTTAACATTTGGTGACTATGTTGAACGTATGTATGTCATTCAACTTGGGATAAAGGATGCAACAGATACAGTTAAGTCTGCATCATATCTTGACTTACATCTAGAAATTGACAATGAGGGTTTGGTGGACAAATACTACGACAAAAACACATGTATTCAACTTCCCAATTGTGATTTTCAATTTTTTATGTAGCATCATTACAGTATGCATACGGTGTTTATATCTCCAAGTTGATACGATAATTCATGGCTTGTATTTGAACATGAATTAGCATTACTACATATCATTGCTCTCATATCTCAACCATGTCGTAGTCCAATAGTAAGATTGAAGTAATTTTTTGGCTAATGAAACATCAAAAGAATATCAACTCTTGTTAAAACTTATGTTTAATCTATTTATTTAGATAGTGTCATCGGTTATATAACTGAGGCATGATTAAGAAGACTGTGTTTATAATTCTACTTAGTAGTTAGACGCGTTCTAATGTATCATCAAATCAATTATTTCAAGTTTATCATATGTTCAAATTTTTAATGCCTTTTCACCATCGTATGTGACGTAATTTTTAATGCCTTTTCACCGTCGTATGTGACGTCATTTTCATAATTTACTGCGTTGAGGCCTGGACTGAGTCGGGTGTGTCTATTCTGTGTTGGTCATTCATTATGTATTCGTGTTTGTTTTATGTAATGAGTTAATACTTCAGTTTCATTATGTATATCTGTTATATTCATTTGATAAAATTTACTGTTTGCAATAGCATTAATTGTTCTAAATAATTAGGATGTTCTTATCCCAAGCATACAAACTTAGCCGTATTTGACACAACCTTTTTCAACTTTTGATCTTCAGTGCTGTACAACTTTGTACTTTTTTTCGCTTTCGATCTTTTATATCTGGGCGTCACTGGTGAGTCTTGTGTGGACGAGGCGCGTTTTTGGCGTATTAAATTTTAAACCTGATGCTTTTTGTTATTCATTAATCATGTGTTTCTTTGTCTAATACGTTTTCCTATTTATTTGTATTGTAGTCCTGTAATATTATGTTGTCATTTCTATGTTATATTTAACATTGCCATTAAAGTGCGAGGTTTGGCATGCCACAAAACCAGGTTCAACCCACCATTTTTTCCTTTAAAAATGTACTGTACCAAGTCAGGAATATGGCCATTGTTATATTATAGTTCGTTTCTGTGTGTGTTACAGTTTAACGTTGCGTCGTTTGTTTTCTCTTATTTTTGAGTGTAAATTGACATTGCGATAAGACGTGACACGGTACTTGTCTATCCCAAATTCATGTATTTGGTTTTGATGTTATATTTGTTATTTTCGTGGGATTTTGTCTGATGCTTGGTCCGTTTCTCTGTGTGTTAGTTACATTGTAGTGTTGTGTCGTTGTTCTCCTCTTATATTTATGCGTTTCCGTCAGTTTTAGTTTGTTACCCCGATTTTGTTTTTTGTCCATGGATTTATGAGTTTGAACAGCGGTATACTACTGTTGCCTTTATTTATCTTCATTTTTTTTTTAGTTTATGGAAAATATTCTAGTTTTTGTTTGTTTATTTTAAAATGATGTGAAGAATTTCATCATGGAAAAAAACTCCATAAAAAAACTGATTGTACTAAAATATAGTTCAATTCAATTTAATTCTTTTTCAGTCTTTTCTCTCAACAATACATAATACAACATTACATTAATGTCCAATAAAGATATAAAATAAAGAGGCATTCTGTATGGGTTGATGTGAGACAATAAAAATACAGCATTACAGCAGTACAGCATTACAGCTTTACACCATTAGCATTACAGCATTACAACATTACAGCATTACAGCATTACAGCTTTACAGTATTAGCATTACAGCATTACAGCATTAGCATTACAGCATTACAGTATTACAGTATTACAGATTTACAGCATTAGAGCATTACAGCTTTACAGCTTTACAGCATTACAGCATTACAGCATTACATCATTACAACATAACAGCTTTACAGCATTACAGCATTACAGCATTACAGCTTTACAGCATTACAGCATTACAGCACTACACATTTACAGCATTACAGCATTACAGCTTTACAGCATTACAGCATTACAGCATTACAGCTTTACAGCATTACAGCATTACAGCACTACACATTTACAGCATTACAGCATTACAGCATTACAGCATTACAGCATTACAGCTTTACAGCATTACTAATATGAATCATTTTATTATCGGAGAATCGAAATATTTATTCATGTTCTTTTATCAAAAGTCTTCAAACCGTTATGAAAATGCACTTCTCCGTAAAATAAGGTTTGTCTAAAATCGTCATACGATCGGCACGTTGAAACTACATTAACTTGATCTTATTTTTATAATTATTCTAGACTCGGTGTTCTCTAAGTACGTTTTCGAATTCTCTGTTTTGATTTTAATGTTGCAATCCCAGATCGAAAGTTTTTTTACAATTATCAAGTCAGGAATAGGCCAGTTAGTTGTATCAAGTTCTGTGAAGTCGAAGTGATACCGTTTGATTTTCGTCGGTTTTTAAGAAATCCCTGTACCAAAAGAGTAATATGACAGGGTTTTTTTATTCGTTTGATGTGTTTAAGCTTTTGATTTCGTCATTTGATAAGTGAATTTCCGTTTTAAATTTTCCTTGGAGTGTTGCTTAACTTTTCAATACATTTTCTTTAAATTTACATTAATATTCTTCATTGTACTCTGAAAATGTTTCCCACACAGAAAAGTCCCTTTTCATACGCTTGATGGTGTAACATTTAATATATATTTTTTTAACCGTGTAGACTCATATTGTTGAATGGCATCAAGGTCGTATGAAACATTCATATTGTTTTCGAAAGATAAGAAATCAGACGGCGTTTTACTACTGAAGTACAAACTATCAACATTAAAGTCTTCCTAGTTCTAGTCCTAGAGTACTTCTGGAGATTGTAATTCTGGTTTTGAAATTAGCCTTGGACTATAACGTAACAATAAATCTACTGAACACTTGCATAATCTTAAATTTGAAGCATTGGCAGGTGTTATGGTGAATTAGAAATTTTTCGGCTTTTTTTATTTTTTGTTTGAAGTTGTTTATGTGTTACAAACATAAATTATCACTCAGGAAATAATGAGAACTATTAGTGTATTATTCTGAAATATTCTGTATGGTTCATTAAACTTAGTAGAACAAAGCACGAAAGATACCATCCTTTTATCATAATATTGAAAATATTGTATTTCTCATATTTCGCTGAGGGGGTATTGTAATCCATTTCGATAACATCAATATAAGCATTGTTTGCCTCATAAACGTCTATTATACGGAACATGTCGTGACCGGAAATGATACAGCGTTAGTCATTTTTCTGAACCGTCTATAATCAAGCTAGTGCGAATTGACCAGTCGCATAGACACCTACATATATATCATTATAAGGATTGAAAATGCTAGATGGAATGGAAAATCACGATACAGTATTTTTTTCTGTATATTTTACCTCAAGTTCACCTTATAAAACGCAACATTTAAATTTGTTTTTAAAACTGAAGGTTTTACAGTAATACTTTGTATGATTTTTTAGCCGGATCCTCGGAGAAATCATGTCTAAAATAAATTGCAATCTAATTCTCCTCAACAATATTTGTTATTCAAAGGCATAAATAAATTCAATGAATATATCTCCCTGAAATCTGATTCCTTGTATGGGTTTAGTTAGTCTTTTTTTTTACCTTTTTTGTGTTATCATCTCATCACCGTTTGTTCGAATAGCGGTATACTACTGTTGCCTTTATGTATCATTTATCCCGAGTGTAATTACACATTTTGTCAGAAATGCATCCCAAGTATCCAGATACAAAAAAATATCAAACATAATGTGCTCCGTGTATGGCTTTGTCTTTTTATGAAATTTATTGTTGTACAGCATATTTAATGCAAAGGTGATGTTGAAATATTGGTATTGATTTTTATAAGATGTATTTATACCGTGTAGGACATTTCGCCTTTGAAATATAGAAGATTCCCAAGATGTTGAGCTGAAATAAATATAAGGCGACAAGCCTATGAAGGTTATACCCTTAATTCTCATTATAACATCATCTTTATACAATTGGTATACGTAGTGTACTCTTTCTTAGGTTATAAATAATGGTCAGCAGTAATGCAACTGAAAGAGACAAACAGCTCTATGGTCAATAATTACCCTGATAATGGACGGAAAACAATAAATCTTTGACCATAATGGAATGTCAGTATGATAAAATATAATAGCCATCATTAATAACTAATACATAAATTGATAACCGTAGATTAGTGATAAATATGAACAAATATGTTATGATAGCATTGTAAGCCTAGCCATGATTCTTCTCAGCAACAAAGGAAAAATTGGTATCAATAAGTAAAATCAAGAGCTCAAACACATCAAACACATAAAACGAAGGGATAACAACTTTCATATTCCTGACTTGGTATATGCATTTTCACAAATATTTACAAAATATTCCTCATTGAATATATGAAGTTTGATACTACGATTAAAACCATCATTACATGTCCATTTGACAGTTGTTCGATTTTTATCCTTTTTTTAACATGATAGGGTTATTACTGAGTAAACACCGTTTTAAAATAATTAAAAGTCCACGTCAACTGTAATATATAGTAGAGTTAGTTGTACTTAAGAGCGTGACAGGAAACTGTACGTGTAAGAAAATTGGACGAACTTCCTGTTATATGGTGTGCCCCAGAAATCAATTACAGCTATTTGAAATTAAATGCTTTAGCATTGTGTGATAATAATTGACCTATGATATGTCACACAACATTGCCATCGAAAAATGATTAACGTTTGTCTTTATATACTTTTTTTCTGCGGTGATCATTAAGTACATCAAGAAATTTAGACAACGTTATTGTTTTCTAAACACAATTAACTGCATGTTACTCTCATTACAAAAAACACGATCCCTCTACCAAAAAGGTATAGGAAAATTAATAATGGATTTTTCAAAATGTTGCTTCAAATGTCTTAAACATGAACAACCATTTTGAGAAAGTTTAAAAATTATAAGAAGGGTTGACAAAGATACCAGTATTGCTATAAAAAGACTTTAACCAGACTGTATTCAAATGATAAACAGTACTTATATCATTGCCGAAGTTACTGTCCATATGTTAAAAATACACATATTTAAAATTTGTCTTGATATTGATAAAAATTCTGTTCACGTTTCGTTACGTCCACAAAGGATTGACAAAGTAAGTGAAACCTTAAACGCACTTAAACTTTAGAAAATATCTAAATTTTACCTGCCAAACAAAATTAAATATACCTATCAGTAAAATATCGCAAATTTACAATAATGTTTATAAATGCTGCTAAAGTTCTGTTAAATTCTGTTAGTTTTTACAAAGTTTTTGATTTAGTGATGTCTTAAAAATCGTGAACCACAAAAAGTATTATAAAAATACTATTTATCAGAATGTAATACAAAATGGCGCAGGTACATATTAAACAACAAAATGAGTAAAATTGAATAATAAAACAAACTCGGTTAAAGAGTTTAAGAATCTGAAAGTTATTTTTTTGTGTCATCAATTCCATTATTCTATTGTTTATCTACTGCTCTTTAAGGTTGTTTGTCTTTTCAATATATATCTTTACAATGTTCATATAATACTTCTTAAAGGTGGCGAGTCTCTCACATCACGTCCATTCCGTCTTTGTACCGGAAAATATTGTCATAAACACAATACCTCGTCAGCTTCAGCGGAAGCTACAACAAGAGATTGGTCATCCGAAATAAAAACTATTATAATAGAATGTTGTAACTTGACCACTGGGATGAAGTTAACGTGGGCTAAATGCTGTTCTCTGTTTGGACATTTTTGTTATTTACTATTGATATTAATGATTTTGTATAATTCTTATCATATATGACGACAGCGTGTTTAAATTTAAAAAAGGCGTGAAAAAATTGGAAATCAATCCTTATTAACCTTACCATCAATTAGTTATCAATTACGCAGTGTTTATGGTATTATACAAATAACGTCAGTGCTAATTATCACACAGTAAGTACCATGATTACCTTGCTGTAATTCATTTTGTCGTTTGCCTTTTGAATAATATTACTTTTAATAAACGAAAACAACAAAACAAAATTATACAAACACATCTTCATTGACTCCTATGTCTTAGTAATATTATCAATGTTTGACCATTCTTCTTTTATTCTTACTGCTTTATTGTTTGAGTACATGTTAATTCTATAATAATACCTAAGCCATTCAATTGCTTTAGCAACAGATGGGACTATTATCTTACTCTACATAAGTTAAAATATCTCTTCAATATCAAAAGAATATCCTTAAATACATGATATTTAACACCTAAAATTATATTTGATAAGGTTTGGAGAAAATTTCTTTTACATACCTCTTCCAACTTTTGAAATGGTTCGAAACCCAGAATGTTCGAACATATCTGCATTCCAAAAAAAAGGGATGTACATATCTTTCTTTAGTTTTTGTACTCAAAGTGCACAGTTCTGTTTCACTATATTTGAAGTTCATTAAAAATGGTAAAGATTAAAAATTATCATTCTTACTCATAGGGATTCAAAATTGCTATTTACAAATGGGATAATGTGGTTTGATTATCAACTATCAATATGAAGTCCAAAATGTGATCAACTACAGGTCAATAAGCGACGTTTAACAAAGAGCAGAACCGTACGTATGAAAAGCTATAAATAAAATCGCTATGAGAACCAATTTAAAAGACAAAACCAACGTTGTTTCTGTACAATAATGAACGAAATCCACATATGACAGACATGGAATTAACATACACAAAGATTGAAGCGGGGCTTGACGTGCATTTGAGACCGCAAAGCCGATTGAATAAGTTTGACCCAATAGATTCGAATTCAGCACTATTTCGGTTGTTTCCTGTAATTAGTTAATACTTCAGTTTTATCATATATATATTTTGTATAGTCATTTTATAAACTTTACTGTTAGCAAAAGTATAAATCATTCTAAATAGTAGGGATGTTCTGGTACCTAGCAGATACCCTGGCCGTTTTTGGAACAACTTTTTTGAACTTTTGGTCTTCGATGCTGTTCAACTTTGTACTTGTTTCGGCTTTCAAACTTTTGCATCTGGGCGTCACTAGTAAGTCTTGTGTGGACAAAATGCACTTCTGGCGTATTAAAATTTTAAACTTGTTGCCTTTTGTTAGCTATTATTCGGGTGTTTCTTTGTCAATTGTGTTCTCCTATTTATTTATATTGTAGTCCTGTAACGTTGTGTTGTCATTTTAATGTTATATTTCACATGGCCATAAAAGAGGGAGGTTTGGCATGCCACAAAACCAGGTTCAATCCACCATTTTTTCCTTTAAAAATGTCCTGTACCAAGTCAGGAATATGGCCATTGTTATATTATACTTCGTTTCTGTGTGTGTTACATGTTAACGTTGTGTTTCCGTTGTGTCGTTAGTTTTCTCTTATTTTTGAGTGTGAATTCACATTACTATAAGACGTGTCACGGTACTTATCTATCCCAAATTCATGTATTTGGTTTTGATGTTATATTTGTTAATCTCATAGGATTTTGTCTAATGATTAGTCCGTTTCTGTGTGTGTTAATTTTAATGTAGTGTCGTTGTTCTCCTTTTATATTTAATGCGTTTCCCTCAGTTTTAGTTTGTTACCCCGATTTTATTTTTTGTCCATGGATTTATGAGTTTTGAACAGCAGTATACTACTGTTGCCTTTATTTATGCAACACCACTAATTCTTGCCACAAAGTAAAAATTTATTGAGAGTTACTCAATCAATAATTTCCTTCACAAAAACATTATATCAGGTAGTTAAAAAGAACTTTTCGGAACATGTCATGATCGTAGATTGTTTGTGGATACCACACGATACAAAGTGATACAAAATCATTAGAAGTATTCGGTAATAAGATAAATTTCTGAAACAGTAACTAATAAACAGGTACCAAGCTTATAATTCAATTTGCCAGACGCGCGTTTCGTTTACATAAGACTCATCAGTGACGCGCAGATCAAAATAGTTAGAAAACAAAAAAGCACAAACAGGTACCAAGTTGAAGAGCATTAATGACCCAAAATTCCAAAACGTTGTTACAAATACGGCTAAAGGTATCTGTAAGTGGGATAAGAAGATCCTTAGTATTTCAAATAATTTCTATTTTTGCAAACAGTGAATTTATAAAAATGACCATGTAATTGATATTCATGTCAAAACCGAAGTGCTAACTACTGGGCTGGTAAGATATGCTATTCATAGTATCTAACCGATATGTTGTGAAACAAAAAGTAATTTAAAGAAATAATGTTGGCGATAAAAAAATAAATCATTTAAAAAATCAAAAGTGTTTTCAATGTAAGTTGGAACTACCTAAATATCGACTTCATAAGACATTACATGTCACATATGGGCAAAGGGGAACAACTACAACTTATATCATTCCTAAATGATTCTCTCTTTTGTTTATAATTTTTAGTTAAATACATTTATTTATAGTGCTTTGGAAACAAGTTCTTGTGACTTATACTAATCCCTTTCTACTTTGCGGATGCGAGTGCTGCCTTGTAGCGGCATTAGCTTGCTCCGAAATGTACAAGGGTTTCTTTAACGTCCAAGATATATTGTTCTCTCTTCACAAGAAAAACTAAGGATTGTCTACCCTGGAAATATATATCCCCAGCTGCCTTTGGGAAAACCTTTGATGAGTTAAGCCTTTTTCAACTGATTTTTATAGTTTGTTCTTATGGTGTACTGCTATATCATTATCCCAGGTTAGGGGAGGGTTGTGATCCCGCTAAAATGTTAAGCCCCGCCACGTTATTTATGTATGTGCCTGTCCCACGTCAGGAGCCTGTAATTCAGTGGTTATCGTTTGTTTATTTGTAACATATTTGTTTTTCGTTCATTTTTGTATATGAATAAGGCCGTTAGTTTTCTCGTCTGGATTGTTTTACATTGTCATATCGGGCCTTTTATAGCTGATTATGCGGTATGGGCTTTGTTTATTGTTGAAGTCCGTACGATGACCTATAGTTGTTAATGTCTGTTTCATTTTCGTCTCTTGTGGACAGTTGTCTCATTGGTAATCATACCACATCTTCTTTTTTATATTTAAGTACTGAAGATTACTTTGAGATAGGCTCGACGAAATTCATTTACAATTAATATAAACTATTAGTTGATAAACCTTTTCTGTCGATTTCCGATTAATAAGTTCTTCAACAAAAAAAATAGTGAATATATTGGTTGATTTTTAATTAAAGTCACAACATTGACAAATCAAGAAATGAAATAACGCGTAAATTCAAACCTAATTTCATTTAAACTACTAAACAAGTTGCTTTTTTAGAAAAAAAAGTCAATACGTGCACCTTAGAACTTTTTTTATGCAAATCTTATTTCAACTGAATTGTAAATTATACTTTAGTGTTTTCATTATCATCTGTGTGGAGGATAATGTTTTCTTTTTATTGTAAATCAGGATGATTTGGATATGTTGAGAGTGGTGTTAAATATAAAGTGAGGAGATAATCAATGTTTTTAATTCGATATTAATTTTTACCAACGTGAAAGGTCAAAATACTACCAATGGATGACACTTCTAGGGTTCTTATTGGTAGAGGTAATATTTCACCGAAGTCAAACAGTCATTTTATTTACTTTTCTGTGAAAAAAACATATTAGATAGATATAGGAAGATGTGGTATGAGTGCCAATGAGACAACTCTCCATCCAAGTAATAATTTATAAAAGTAAATTATTATTATAGGTCAAGGTACGGAATTTAACACAGAGCCTTGGCTCACACCGAACAGCAAGCTATAAAGGGCCCAAAAAATACTAGTATAAAACCATTCTAATGGGAAAACTAACGATCTATATTAAAACGAGAAACGAGAAACACGTATGAACTACATAAACAGACGACAACTACTGTACTGTCAGATTCCTGACTAAGGACAGGTGCAAACATTTGCAGCGGTATTAAGTACGATTATTTTGCTTCATAGAATATGGAATGTTTATTCCTACCAATAAGATAAAAGCAACTTACTTATCATTTGTTTGTGCATGCCGTAAAACCCCGTTCCACACAAGAAATGAGTTTGGATCCAGCAAATACATTTAATTTGCTGCTTATACATGTATATTTAATATACCTGTCCGAAATCAGGAGCCTGTTTTTTTGTTTGCTTATTATCGTTGTTTGGCATAAAAAAAATGCCATTAATTTGATGCATATACATGTATGTGCATAGTGATGAAAATATACCACCCATGGGCGCTCTTATGACTTGTTTGTATAACTGTCCATTAAACCCAAATTCATTGTTTCTTAGAAATAATTTAACAAATGCAGTTAAACCTTTTTGTTGGGAATCTTTAAAGGATACTCTTGTGCATCAATTAATTCTACTGTATTGATAACCGTTTCTTTTAAATTAACAATGATCATATTTGTGTACATTTACATTGTACGTTACATCATAGGCAATAAGAAAGGATTCCCTTTTTATCTTGTGTGTAACTCTATCTTATTAATGAAATCCGATGTATCTAGAATTCAATTCTTAAGTTATGCCTCTTCAATAATGGTTTTATATTAGGTCAAATAATTTCTCAATCTCAATCCATCTCGTGGGAGAGTAACATCTATTGATGGTCGGTGGTAAGGAACATTAATTAATGTATATTGTATATTACTAGTTGACCAGTTCGCAATGCCTCATTAATAATTTCTAAATGAATTTTATGAATGTTTGGAAGACTGATGTAAATGTGTCCATGTTTTGAATCATTATTATTCTTTAAAAATTATACGTAATATTGTACCTTTTCAACACTTCGTATGGTTATGACTTTTTGCGTTCAGGCGTGGTTTGATAAAATTTACTGTTTGCAATAACATAAATTGTTCTATATAATAAGGATGTTCTTATCACAAGCAAAATCCCTAGCCGTATTTGGCACAACTTTTTTCAACTTTTGATCCTCAGAGCTGTACAACTTTGTCCCTCTTTTTTTTGACTTTCGAACTTTTATATCTGGGCGTTACTGGTAAGTCTTGTTTGGACGAGGCGCGTTTTTGACGTAATGAATTTTAAACCTGATGCCTTTTGTTATCTATTATTCATGTGTTTCTATGCCTAATACATTCTGCTATTTATTTGTATTGTAGTCTTGTATTATTATGTTGTCATTTTAATGTTATATTTAACAATGCCATCAAAGTGCGAGGTTTGGCATGCCACAAAACCAGGTTCAACCCACCATTTTTTTCTTTAAAAATGTCCTGTACCAAGTCAGGAAAATGGCCATTGTTATATCATAGTTCGTTTCTGTGTGTGTAACATTTTTACGTTGTGTTTCCGTTATGTCGTTTGTTTTCTCCTATTTTTGAGTGTGAATTCACTCTCAATTCCCTCAGGAGTTCACACAATAACGGTAACAGTAGTATACTGGTGTTCAAAATTTGTGCAACAAAAATAAACGCCAAAATACATAGAAACGAGCTATTTGATTACAACTGCTATATTCTTGACTCGGTACATGACATTTTAAATGAAAATTAACTAACAATTATCATGAAAACATATTTCATAATTCTTCATTATATTGACACATTTCCTTAGTTGTTATTTCATTACTATTTATGTGACTTGGGTTTTATATAAGACACCAATAAAGATGTCAACCCATTTGAGGAATTTATAAAATTTTTACAGAAATTTTATTATAAAACAACAATTTCTTGCGCAAAATACTGAAAATATCATTTTTTATTTTCTCGTATTTCTCTAATTACTTTGGCAGTTAACTTTGAGTCAGGTGTAAAGTTAAAGTTTTTTTAAACATTAAATTACTTTGTGACACATGGAATTAAACGAAATCTGGAGAGAACTTCTTTATTTTCACTTGACAGAATTAAGAGCAACATTTTTCAGAAATAAATATTGGTCTTCAACTTTAATGATAAATAGACACAGTTTGTTAACAGTTTATGTTAACATACAGTCTAGGATCAAATCTTCGTGGATTTTTTCAAAAAGAAGATTACCCATGAGTAAAATACATTATATGGAGCAAAATTCTGTATTTTTCTGTTGAGTGGAATAGTTTTATTTTTACAGTAAAACTTACACTTTAAAACTAACATAAGAATCGTGGATAGGTTCCGTTGAAATAATTGCGAGCTTATCTATACGGAAAGAGACTTGCAACGGATCACTGTATGTACACCACATCTTAATAAACACATGATTAAAAGTTTTTTATCACAATTTGATCGTTGACGTTGTGTGACAAATCTTAAGTCAAATTATCATCAGATACAATAATACTAAGTTATTGAAAAAATAAATAATATTACCATAAAACATTGGATGTGAAATACCTGAACGTATAAGATGTCTGCATGTTGAATTATATTTCGAATAATGTCCTTGTACCGATGATAAAATTTAGTAAATGTTTTGACTAGTTTGTGATGTCGAAAACCCTGGTGTTATAATTTTTCAGAAAAGGACAAATTTCTTTCACTAAAATCTAATACGTTGTTACATACACGAGTGAATCTTGCAAATTGAGATATATAAGAACGTCACCATCTAAAAATGGATAGCTAACGAAAGGAAATTAATTCAAATAGCTGAATTTTCCCCATTATCTGATTACTGATTAAAGCAAAACCATAACTGAACGAAACTTTATACTCTACATATTTTAACAAGAATGTTTCTTTCGTATAAAGTATTTGAAATTTAGGGACCAAAATTTAAAGTACTGCATGTTTTCTTTTTTTTTTTTTTTTTTTGTGTCCTTTTCAATCGATTACTTTAGACAAACTTCTATCTGCCTGTTCCAAGTCAGGAGCCTGTTATTCAGTGGTTGTCGTTTGTTTATGCGTTACATATTTGTTTTTCGTTCATCTTTTTATATAAATAAGACCGTTAGTTTTCTCGTTTTGATTGTTTTACATTGTCATTTCGGGGTCTTTTATAGCTGAATATGCGGTATGGACTTTGCTCATTGTTGAAGTCCATATGTCTCATTTGCAATCATACCACATTTTCTTTGTTATATTCTTATAAAAGATCCCATTTTTGCGATAGGCTACTGCTGAAATAATAGTTACTAACATAGTTTCCACTGTCTTGTTCGATTTTGAAGCGCATAAGGTGTCTTGAAATATCTGTTTGATGGTTGTCTACGTAATTTGGTCTATGATGAATGGTTGACCCTTTTCTTTTCTGTAATATATATTAATCGTTTCCACAATTTACTGAACTGTTTTTCCAAAGGCAAACATACCAAGGGCATGCAATATTCATTAGTCGAAGACAACAGATAACCGTTGTCACATAAAAAAAAAAAAAAAAAAACGAACAGGTGAAATATATATATAGAAAAGTAAAGATGTCCAACAAAATTCAAATCGGAAACTTCGTTATCAAATGGCAAAATGAAATTTCAAACACATCAAACGAAGGGAAACAGTTGTCATATTCTTGACTTGGTACAGACATTTCATCGTCAAAAGTCCATAATTGTTAATTATATAGACATAATAGGTTAATCGTTAAGTAATTTATGCAGTGTTATTTTCTTGTTTTCTAAGGAGCTTATTATTTGAAGGGTTCTTAGAAATCCTTTTAAAAGGTTGGGTCTTAAATTTGTAAAACGTGTAAATAATTTGATAAACAACTTACGACAAGACCTATGCAAACGGAATTAAATACTTTGCATATATGTTTTATTGTTAATTTTAAGACGAATTAAGTATCTCCTGTTTAACATTTTCCGTTTGAATTAAAAGTGCACTAGTGAGCCCCAAAATGACTAGTTTATAACAGTTTAATTTCAATCTAGTCCGTTGAATATTTTTCACATCCACATACCATATGGTATATGTTGAAATACTAAACAGTATACGTATAACAACACTGAATTGATGGTGCCTATATATAATGAAAGTCGATTTCTTGAAGAACATATTATTCCGAGGGAATCGCTACTTCAGTTTTAGCAGATAAAATATTTGTATTTTTAAAATATTAGCACCATCTCATTAAAATCATATCAATGCAGAAGCACTGGGTAATGACATGCATCTAAGGAAACTGTGCGTATGCTGTCTATCCGATTTAAATATTAAACTATCGAACAGTGGCAGTATACTGCAACCAAAACTTCCAACTATTCAAATCTATATGATTCTTCATAAAAAAAAGTCTCCCTTTATCAAAAGTTTGAATTGATTTTAAGTTGAATCACACAAATAGTTGTTAATTGAAATGTTTGACCTGAATATCTTCCGATTAAGTATATTATTGTTTGTTCTATATTCTATCATAATTGCTTTCAACAAAGCCTATAATAGATTTAAACAAAATTATCTAAACATTTCAAATTATGACTGTGATTCATAAAACTTGTGAGCTTCAATGTATTACTCCTTATGTTATAAATACTTAATTATGTCTTTGCATAACTACATTCTGCGAGTAACGTTTTCTTTTAATCTCTCCTTCTTGGATTAAAAACATTTAGTTTGTTTTTGCAACATTTTTATTTTTTCTTTCTTTAAGATCCATTATAGTGTTTATAGTGTTTAAAATTACACAATTAAAAATTGTAAAAACAAAATATTCTTTTCGATTCATTCCTGCTGTTAGATTTGTAAATGTTTAGCTTATTTCAATCTACCTCAAATAGTTTGTTTTAAAATAAGATAAGCATGATAAGTCAGATGCCGATAATTCAGTGCTTTCCGTTTATTGCAAATTTTTTTATTTTATAATATTGTTCTGTGTTGTATGTTCTTGAACTGTATAGCTACACCATTGTCACTGGTAATTGGGAGTTTGACGTATCATACATGTCTGAACCCCGACATATCTGATATGTGCCTGTCCCAAGTCAGAAGTCTCTATTCCAGTCGTCGTTGATTTAGGTATTTCATTGTATTATTGTGCTGTGGCACATTTTTGTATTTTTTTTCATTTTTGCTTATGTGCTTTGTCTTTATGTCCATTTGTGTTTCTTTGTTACATATTTGTTTGTTTTTGTAGTGATAAAGATGATAACAGATTGTTGAAAGTTGTACCATTATTTCGACAATTTTACTTTTCATGTCTGTGTGTTTTGTTCATCAACGTCGTCAATATAATATATATTTATGGAGCGTCATACAAGTGAGAGTTTTAGCTAGCTATAAAACCAGGTTTAATCCAACATTTCGTACATATGTCTGTACAAAGTCAGGAATATCACTGTTGTTATCCATTCGTTTGATGTGTTTGAGCTTTTGATTTTGCTATTTAATAAGGGACTTTTCGTTTCGAATTTTTTCCGGAGTTCGATATTTTTGTTACACTTTTTTTTTTATTTGTGCAAATTTGTCTTTAAATTTATAAATCGTGTAATTAAATAAACAACTTATGACTAAACCTACGCAAAATAGAATTGCATAATTTGCTTGTTTACTTATAACAATAATTTTAAGAGGATTTTGATAACTCATGTTCTAAATTTCCCACTTGCATACAAAGTGTATGATTAACTTTTGACCTTGCAGTTACTACAGTCTTGTATAAATAAAAGATTTCGTTTCAAATTCTATATATTTCTTAAATCAGTCCAGTGAGTGTATCGAAAACGTAAGTTTATTTTTTACTTTATGATATCAATGGTATCGGTAGAATGTTATATTGAAAAAAAAATAATGCAAGTAGTAAGAAACTCCTTCATAGCTTTTTCTAGTTTCTTAGTTTTGATTGATTTGACATTGAAATGTTTTATATGTAAAAATATACCCATCAACTGTTTGATTAGAGCTCTTCTTATGAGGTAGATGATTTTAACATGTGTGACGTGTGACGTACCAGGTTATAAGCCTGGTATCGTTGTTGAGTTGTTTTAAAATTTGACTATCTTACTTATGGTTATCGAAAGAACATATTCAAAACACATATTGTACGTTTACTGTCTATCGACCTTAATTTGATATGGGACAACTGGACGATTTTTCATTCGAGCACTAACACCAGTCTACATAATTATTCAGAATTTTTTAATAATGATATCTCACGTATTCTTTGTTTTATAATTAAGCTTCGTATTGTAGATGTCTTTAGTATTACGGATGACGCTTTTGTTTGTTGTTTGTTGTGTTGTCATTGGCATGTCGAATGCAGCTTGCTGTCACAAACCTTTTTGGAAACATTGCTGGGACTGCACTGCGGGAACCCCTTACTGTGGATATCGTTCATGTAACATATTCGGCTGTGGATGCACTTGTCGTACAGAACCCTATGGTAAATCGTGTTATGAACGTGGGAACCGATGTCGTTGTTACACTGACAAACGTAAACGTCGAAGTTTGTCGTTTGAAGACATTTCTCCAAACATAAAGTTTGCTGGTCTAGATATCAACAGGTTAGTACTGACTACAGAATTTTAGATTACATAAAATAAAGAAAGTTCACAGAAACATGTTTGCACCGTACATGATTTTGTCATTCTTTTTTGTTGATTCGTTGCCATCTCATTGTCATTTTACCTATAATTCCATTTTTTTCTTATCAAGGATGCTTTAAGAATAAGAAAAGGCGTTTCTTGAGAAAGGACGGTTATTTATTTTATATTTAATAAATTCTCGCTATTTTTTTTCTTTATACCGGTCGAATTTAACATGTGACATTTAAACCTTCTGATAGTCCTTTGTAAAAGAGACTAATGAAATATAATTAAAAAAATAAAGATACACTTGTATTTCAAACTGCTTAAGTTCAAAATCCCGATCGACAGGGAGAATCAGGAATAGTTTGGCGTACTAAATTATAATCCTGGTACTTTTTTACCATTTACTCAGTTGCAATAGCTGTATTACACAAAGTTGATTTGTCGATAGTCTTTACCGGTTTTTTATTCATTTTGTTTATAATATTATGTATTACTATGATTATAAATTTCTTAAAAAGATTAAATGTGAATATAAAGCTAATTAATGTTGAGTAGTAATTATGTAGCTTTTTTGTTATTTTGAAATTATCAATTTATATATTCGGCATTCAAGAGCTTGCAGATCCTACTCAGACTTTGTAAAACGTCAACAGATTCTGAGCAGAAAGTTGGGTCATGTCAAAGAATGTCTCGTCCTTTTTCTAAAAAAGTTCATCGAAAGGTTCCAATGTTGGTAAATATTCCGTACGGAATTCACAAATAATACACGATAGTCATGAAGTATAGGTTATGTGTACTACTGACGTTGTTTATCATCTTAATAACGTGTTATTTTGTTCTTTAATTTGTCTTTATGAAAAGACTTTAACTGTTTACTCTGTGTTTGGTGATATCCATTAGACGTGACACTGTACTTATTTGTCCCTCATTGCCATTTGATAAAACCTTTCCGTTTTGAATTTTCCTCGGAGTTCAGTATTTTTGTGATTTTACTTTTTGTTAACAAATTACAATATACACCAGGATAAAGCTCTAGGAACGATTGTTTGTAAAGGGTATTTTCTAACTCTTTTTTACCTTTAAGTGATGGATTGATTGAACAGTTTGAGTTCATTAAAGCCTTGGAACAGATGGACATAATAGACAACACAACGATGTTTCATCATTGGTCAATCATGGACGAAGATAAAGATGGAACAATCACTCTGGAAGAATTCGACAAAGAAAAATAGTTGACTCTGATTCATTATATAATTAGTTTTATATAAATATACAAATGATGATTGCATAATCGAAATGTATTCAATTTTGAAATGAATTAAATAGTATACTGCATTGATTTAGCCTTTTTCACATTCTTTTATTCGAGCGTTACTGAAGAGTCTTTTGTAGACCAAACGCGCATAAGGCGAATATACAAACTTTCAATCCTGGTGATTGGTTTATTGATCTGTGTGTTTTATATATAGTAATAAATGTGATATCTCCCAGCTCTAAACCAACAAGGTATGCAATCAATTTTGACGATCATTTCCATTAAAAATCATCACGGGTCCAGTGCAGGTCAAACTAACACATTTTATTCGTACAAAGTTTATTCATTGATAACAAAAAATTGAAAACAACACGTTTCATAAAATGGACAAGAAAATACTTGAAAGAAACATATAGGGTTCACTTCAAAACACTTCACGAAAAAATAGGCAACCACACGACCAGAAGACAAACCAACAGTAATCACAGAGGATAACCCCAACGCTGGGACACTAAGCAGCTCTAGAAGTGTCAATTATTTATGATTAATAGTAACATCCCGTTTAATATATGCACCAAAGCAGATTGTGAATGTCTCTTTGCAAACATGTGTTCATTAGAATAATCATTAACCAAAAATGCAACGGGAAACTTAATAAAACTATGAAGAGGTTTTCTTATATATATGATTAAAAGAATGTTACCAGTCGAATCAATACGGACATTGCAAATTTCAAAAAATTATGTAACAGCAACTTCAATTTACCATTTCTTACACTTTGATCAGTATTTCTCTTGTGAGAAACGACCCTTGACCAATACATAGATGGACAAAATAATAATTATTGTTAGAGAAAATGAGACGCAGGGTATACATCGATGAAACAGCAATTTCTCCAAAATTCAAAAGACAAATGCTGTGCTAATATGTCAACCTCAATAGCGTCCTGAGCTTCAAAAAATCAAATAAAATTAGATAAATTTCACCAACAACAGTTTTACTAGAAGACTGAACCAGTGATAGCTCAACGACAGATTATATCCATCGGATCACCAGTGATCGTGATACAAGACTAAAAACACTTTCTGTATACATAATTCGTCTAAATTACAGTTTAACATCTGTAAATTATTAACTTCGAACTCATGTTAATTTTATTACTACCACTGGGTCGATGCCTCTGCTGGTGGACTATTAGTCCCCGAGGGTATCACCAGCCCAGTTGCCAGTACTTCTGCACTGGCATGAAAATACGGAGTTTTTGTGTTATTAAAATTTGCTGTTACAAAATGATACAAATTATTATAAATTAAGGAATGTATCTCCCTCATGCAAAGCTCTGATTCCTTTCACGGATTTTGCTATACTTTTTGGACCTTTTGGATCATCGCTCTTCATCTTTTATATAAGCTTTGGATTTCAAATATTTTGGCCACGAGCATCACTGAAGAGACATGTATTGTCGAAATGCGCATCTGGTGCAAGAAAATCGGTACCGTTAATTTTATTACTACCACTGGGTCGATGCCTTTGCTGGTGGACTATTAGTCCCCGATGGTATCACCAGCCAAGTTGCCAGTACTTCGGTATTGGCATGAAAATACGGAGTTTTTGTGTTATTAAAATTTGCTGTTACAAAATGATACAAATTATTATAAATTAAGGAATGTATCTCCCTCATGCAAAGCTCTGATTCCTTTCACGGATTTTGCTATACTTTTTGGACCTTTTGGATCATAGCTCTTCATCTTTTATATAAGCTTTGGATTTCAAATATTTTGGCCACTAGCATCACTGAAGAGACATGTATTGTCGAAATGCGCATCTGGTGCAAGAAAATCGGTACCGTTAATTTTATTACTACCACTGGGTCGATGCCTTTGCTGGTGGACTATTAGTCCCCGAGGGTATCACCAGCCAAGTAGCCAGTACTTCGGTATTGGCATGAAAATACGGAGTTTTTGTGTTATTAAAATTTGCTGTTACAAAATGATACAAATTATTATAAATTAAGGAATGTATCTCCCTCATGCAAAGCTCTGATTCCTTTCACGGATTTGGCTATACTTTTTGGACCTTTTGAATTATAGCTCTTCATCTTTTATATAAGCTTTGGATTTCAAATATTTAGGCCACGAGCATCACTGAAGATACATGTATTGTCGAAATGCGCATCTGGTGCAAGAAAATCGGTACCGTTAATTTTATTACTGAGATATCGTGGCACCAAATCGCCATGCAAAATTTCCGGTGCGTTGGACCATTCGGCCACATTGGTTCGACAAAAATCAAGCTTTTGGTGGTCGGGTGTGACCTTCCCGCGACCCCGAGACATAAGTCTGCCTGACTTTCATATACAACTGTCGTTCACGTCTTTGGCTTAACTTGGCCGGGGGTTGAACCCACATTCTCTTAACTCGAGGAAAACACGAGACGAAGTTTATCATTTGGGAAAAACTTTTGCTATGTGTTTTGGATAAACTAGGTCTTTAGAGATATAAGAATTATTTATTTAATTTGTACCAAAAAAATCAAATGTTTTAAAAAAGATTCTTGAATAATCAGTGCAGAAAATGGGATAATCAGAACAGACAATAAAAAAAAATATCAGAATAATGAGATGTTTTCACTTCAATACTATAAATTGAGGAAATGAACTCAACATTTAAACCAGAGAAGAACTCATGTGCTCAAGGTGGGTACGAAGATTCAGATAATTTTGTAGAAACCATGGTACAAATCAAATAAAGAGTTACGCTTGGTGATGGGTCAATCGAGGAACAGAAGACAGGATCGAGGCTACGTAAAACGGCTATTGAAGTTATAATACCGGACAATAATATTCAGAAACAACTAGAAGCTCTCAAGAGCCTGTGTCGCTCACCTTGGTCTATGTGCATATTAAACAATGGACAGAGATAAATTCATGACAAAATTGTGTTTTGGTGATCATGATGTGTTTGTAGATCTTACTTTACTGGACATTTTTCTTGCTACAATTATCTCTATCTATAATGAACTTGGCCCAGTAATAACAGTGGAAAATGTATTCTTAAAATTTACAAAAATTTACAAAAATTTATGAAAATTGTTTTAAAATGACTATAAAGGGCAATAACTCCTTAAGGGGTAAACCGACAATTTTGGTCATGTTAACTTATTTGTAGATCTTACTTTGCTGAACATTATTGCTGTCTACAGTTTATCTACAGTTTATCTCTATAAATTATAAAATTCAAGATAATAATCAAAAACTGCAAAATTTCCTTAAAATTACTAATTCTTGGACAGCAAAAAAGGTTGTTTGTTTTGTCTGAAAATTTCAGGGCAGATAGATCTTGACCTGATAAACAATTTATTCCTGTCAGATTTGCTCTAAATGCTTTGGTTTCAGAGGTATAAGCCAAAATCTACATTTCGCCCCTGTGTACTATTTTTAGCAATGGCGGCCATCTTGGTTGGTTGACCGGATCACCGGACACATGTTTTAAACTACATATCCCAATGATGATTGTGGCAAAGTTTGGATTAATTTGGCCCAGTAGTTTAAGAGGAGAAGATTTACGAAAAATGATTAAGAATTGACTATAAAGGGCAATAACTCCTTAAGGGGTCAACTAACCATTTCGGTCGTGTTGACTTATTTGTAAATCTTTCTTTGCTGAACATTATTCCTGTTTTACAATCTATATTACCTAAGGAAAGGATTATTTATTATGCCTTATGTTCTTCCCTTCATCATTTGTATTCGTGTATCTTTCTTTTACAAACGTTACTTGTAAGTACCGTTCTCTGTTTATACATTTTGTTAAAAAAAAAAACAACGTTTTTCCGGATAACAATGTAGTGTTAGAGTATTTTTTTACAGCGTGAACGTACGTTTTATATTCAAGATCTCTTGATATTATATCGGCGGAATGTTAAGTTGCGTAATTGTATAAGAATAACAACTAAGAAAATTTCGAACGATTACTATGAATGATGAAATCAGTATTGATTATAATTAGATGTAGTTTTTTTATTGGAAAGTTTTGAATTTTTGAAAAATCTGAGTTCTTGAAATACCAACGCCCTTACTAAATTGTTACTGCTTTAATAAAAAGTACTCTTCGAATACTGAACATCATTTAAATACAGACCAAGCTACACAAAATTGAAAATTAACAGTAAGTATTTGTGGATCCAGTTTTAATAATTTCCTGTCGAAATTATAACCATATGTTCCTGTACAGAAAGGGTTTGTATACTGATAAATAAAGCACAGGAAACATATGCTGTCACCAACTTTGATTAAGATTCTTTAAATAATTAAAACTGTCGCTATTGTTAGTAAATTGAGACAACGATTAAATTATCAATTAACCACAAAATTCTGGTGCAACGGAATTTCATACTTTGCATGTACATTGTAAACAACAATTTAAAAAAGAACCTAGTATCTCAATTTGCACATTTTCCTGTTGTATATAAAGTGCATGATTAATGTATGACCTTGTAAGCTGGAGCTATTCCTGTCATACGTTGAAAGTTTCTCGGTTGACCACAGCAAGTATATCGATTAAGTAGTTTTATATCAACGTACAAAATAACTTCAGAAACTTGTCTATCCAACAAAATTACTTTTTATGTAATCATGATGATCTTAAATCCTATGCTAGAAAAACGGTCGTTTAATCTATTGAATAAGCCTGCATTTTTATTTTTTATTTTTTCTACAGATGACATCTTTTTTTCGGTAACTGTAGCATAAGTAGATGCAATACGTATATAATCACTGCATTTTTTTTTTTCAATCGTACATTAATCACATTATGCAGTTACAGTTTTATCTATTGGTTATCTTTGTTCAATCATACTTCATATTTACACACAACAAAATTATCATACAATAATGATATATCATAGTTTGAAGATAACCTTACAGTATAATACAAAGATTTTGTTAAATAGGTTTTTTGTTATATTTAAATCAGAATCGTCAGATTGCTTCGATCGTAACGAACAAATAGTAATTCTTATTCATATTTCAGATACCATTTAATTTAGTTAAAATCAAGGATCTTTTCTTCGATCAACTTCGGAGGTTTTGTCCTTGAAATCTTTTATATTTCAAAACATACCTTTCAATTGTTTAGATTCGTATAACGTAGACCAAAGGCTGATATCTTTTATGAGTTGTTTTATAATTTGGACTTTCTACTTTTTCTTTTGTTCTTTTCTTTATGCCATCTTTTCATGTTTAACCTTGGCGTTTGTCAGGGTTTCTCATGTAACTCTTTGGCCTCTCTTCTACTGTCCATCGACCTTAGTCTTGGTATGATATTTAATTTTGTGTACTTAAAGCAGACAACATTATATAAATAACACATAGCTGTGAGGGTGATAGAGCAGATTGTAACATGTAACAAATTTCTTTAAAATATTTTCTTTCTTTTTTCACCTGTATTGATTGAACAATTCGAATAGATGGACATAACAGACAACATAACGATGTTTTATCATTGTCTAAATAAAGGCAACGGTAGTATACCGTTGTTCAAAAGTCATCAATCGATTGAGATAAAACAAATCCAGGATACAAATAAAACTGAGAGAAACGCATCAACTATAAGAGGAAAATAGCGAAATATCAGAACACAGAAGTGCAAAGAAAAACCAACAACAATGTAACATTCATAGAAAACAAATTATTAGATAACAACTGCCACATTCCTGATTTGGTACTAGGCGTTGAACCTGGTTTTGCGGCTAGTCAAATCCACGCGCTTTATGGCAGTGTTAAATAAAATGCTAGAATGACAACTTTACATGACGGAAACAGAGTACAAATAAATGCATAAATAGAAAACAGAAAAATACATTGATGAATAACATTATAGTACATTTTGACATGTAAACTACAGAATAACAACAAACAACCAAATAATTAAGGACAGTACACAAAACAGCTTCATAGAATTACGGGTACATTTTATAAGCATTAGATATAAATCAAGGTTAGGTTTTTAATTATGTTATTTCGTGTATTTTATAACATTTATAAAAAAAGTAAAATCACAAAAATACTGAAAAAAGTAAAATCACAAAAACACTGAACTCAGAGGAAAATCTAATGGGAAAGTCCCTAATCAAATGGCAAAATCAAATGATAAAACACATCAAACGAATTAATGGACAACAACTGTCATATTCCTGACTTGGTACAGGCATTTTCAAATGTCGAAAATGGTGGATTAAACCTGGTTTTATAGCGCTAAACCTCTCACTTTGTTGACAGTCTCATCAAATTTCGTTATATTTACAACGATGCATGAACTAAACAGACATAATAAATAAAATAGTCAAAATATAGGTACATCAGTCATCACAGTGTTACAATTTTACAAAAAATACAAAAGCATCTCTCAAATAAAAACACAGAAAACTTATACGTCACATAGGAAGAAATTTTGTCGTTCAATGTTTATACAAAACAATTTTATAATTTCACATGGGTAATGTTGGCATACAGGGTTTAAAAATCAAATGTATGTTAGAATTAATTTCAGAAATAAACCGATATTTAAAATTGTCCAGAAGTTCTTAAGAATTGATAAGAATCCACAAATTTGTAATACCACTACACCATTAAATAAGTTGACGTTTATGGTTCAATGTATTTCTCAATTTATAATAGAAATATAACATAATGACATATGATAGAACAATTACATACTGACGGGATCGTTTAAAGTACAGAGCCACGTTATAAGAACCAAAGAAACACAAAAAGTCGCACATACAAAACACCCTAGCAAAAATGAAAGATAACAGAAACATTGACGGGATGTATAAGTACCGAGTCACGTCAAATGGATATCACAGAGAACAATCAGAGTAAAAGTAATATTATTAGAACAAAGACAAATGAAAGAACAATATACGTTGTTAAGATGATAAACAACGTCAGTACGCAAAATCTATACATCAAGACCATCATGTATTATGTGTAATATTTATCAACAAGGCCTTGGTACCTTCCGATGAACTTTTTATTTTTAAAAGGGCGAGACGTTCTTTGACATATCCCTGGTTCATCAACTTTTTGCTCATACACTGGTGACGTTTTACAAAGTCTGAAAAGGAGCTGCAAGCTCTTGCATATCGAATAAGTTGCGAAATGTATATCCCATATGCAGGTGAAGTTGGTTTATTGCTACTAAGGCGGGGGAAATTTATAATTTCAAAATTACTATCGTCTCGTTTGTCATAGATTCTGGTACTGAGATGACTGTGTATGTCAAATTCGAGATAAAAGTCTAAAAATGAGGCGGAGAAAGTCATGTCTGTTGTTTCTTTAATTTCTAGATCTGGGTGATATATTAATGCATGGAACCCAATCAGAAAAGTTCGGATTGTTTATGGAAAGAACATCATCAATATATCTGTAGGTAAAATTAAATAATCTGGCTTCTTTGATCTTATTATTTTTGACAAGTGTCTGAAGGAACCCCGATTCATATGAAAATAGGAAGAGGTCGGCGAGAAGAGGCGCACAGTTAGTTCCCATAGAAATGCCGACAATAGAAGTCTACCTCAAAACTCAACAAATATTCGTGGTACGTGTATATACGTCCGTATAGTGTGAACATGTTCGAGCATAACGTATCAATTGAGATATGAAATCGTCCCGTTTGTCATAGATTTTAGAGTGAAGTCGTCCCTCTGTCTCAATATTGAGGAAGAGATAAAGGTATGAAGAAGTCCTTCTAGTATCAGTAGTATCCGTAATTTGAAGTTCGCTGGGATATATAAGATGTAAGTACTGGCTGAAATATGGTTCTTTACACTACACTTCCACACTATCTTATCAAACAAAAGTTTTCCTATTTAATTAAATAGTCGTTTGGTAAATCTGAATGCAAATATATTTGCTGCAACTCATTTAAAGCCTTCTTCTCTTATAAGAAAGGTAAATATGCTAGATATACTTACTGGAGGTGTGATGAGGTGTTTGAAGCTGTTAATTTTCTCCTTGATAATATTTTTGTACGTTCCGGCAACAAAGTTTATCGACAGGTTGTAGGTATCCCTATGGGCACTTATTGCGCCCCTTTAATAGCAGATTTGTTTTTGTACTGTTATGAATCACAGTTTATGACTAAAGTCAGTAAAGACCCGTCAAAATTGCATTTAATTGATAAATTCAACAACACTTACCGTTATCTTGATGATATTTTTTCGTTAAATAATCAAGAATTTTCTCAACACACTGCTGAAATTTACCCCAAGGAACTTACTTTAAATAAATCAAATTTTAACTATAACCAGTGTCCTTTCCTAGATTTAGATATTTCGATTTTAAACGGGAAACCACCACACTAAAATTTTAGACAAAAGGGACAATTTTTCGTTCCTTATTGTTAATTTCCCATTTTTAGATGGTGATGTTCCTTTGGAACCATATCACGGTTTTAATATTTCACAGCTCGTTCGCTATGCTCGTGTCTGTTGTGACATTTTTTTATTTTAACGAACGTAATCTATGTATTACCGGTAAATTATTATGCCAGGGATTTCGGTACCATGAATTACTTAAACCTTTACTAAATTTTTCCATAGATATAAAGATTTAGTTTTGAAGTTTGGTTGTACCTGTAGAAAACTTATTTCACACGGGATAGCATATCCTCATTTTTACGGAAATGTTGTTAACCGTGCCCGGTAATTTAGAAATGATCCTGGTAAACTTATTGCTCCTTTAAATAAACTTATCCAAAAATGTTACCATTCCAACACTGTATTAACATCATTGAATATTGTTTTCATTGGTATAAATATTGATTTTGTAATCAGTAAATAAAAAGCAAACTAAATATTACTAGTATGTTATATACGTATATACATTCATGGATCTATAATCTGTCGACACCGAAATCTTAGGATTGCACAAGGTCATATTTTTCTCTGACGGTTTATGACGTCTTTACACTAAATCCATTGGATGTTGGATGTGTATGGATTAATAATTAAGTCTTAGATGCTTGATTTGTTGTTAGTGGCTTCGAACTACCTAGTGTCTTTTTGTTGTTGGGATGTACAAGTACCCGGCCAAGTCCACTTGTATTTTTGTCCATCTGATGAGTTAAGCCTTTTTCAACTGATTTTAATAGTTCGTTCTTATGTTGTACTGTTATACAAATGTCCAAGGTTAGAGGATGATTGGGATCCCGCTAACATGTTTAACCCCGGCACATTATGTATGTACAAAAAAAAGGCCGTTATTTTCTCCTTTGAATTGTTTTACAGTGTCATTTCGGGGCCTTTTATAGCTGACTATGCGGTATGTGCTTTGCTCATTGTTGAAGGCCGTACAGTAACCTATAGTTGTTAATTTGTGTGTCATTTTGGTGTTGGAGAGTTATCTCATTTGCAATCATACCACATCTTCTTTTTTATAATTATTCAGTTATAGAACATCGTAAAAATAAAAAATTTCGCAAGTTGCTTTTTCATTTTGTCTTTTAGAAGGTTCGGAATGAACTCTGCTCCGTACGAGTACAAAATCAAATCGACCAATAGGGATGCACAATTAGTACCTATTGGAATACTGACTGTCTTTTGAAATATCAATCCTTCAAACTAAACAAATATATAGTCGATCAAAAAGTCCAACATTTTGATAATATCACCTTCGTGATATTTTCTGGTAGGATCAGTGGGGATCTTCACAAAATATTTTATAAATCAAAACAGGAAATTTGTATCTTCATGGATGAAGATAAAGATGGAGCAATTATTTTAGATGACTTCGACAAAGAAAAAACCATAGTTGAGTCTGATAACATTTCGTTTTGTTTACAGAAATGGATACTGATTGCACGATCGGAATGTGATCAATCAATGAAATAAACAAATACTGCATTGATCTGTGTGTAGATATTACTTTATGATTGGTCTAAGCAGAAAGTTGATGAATCAGGGGTTGTCAACCAACGTCTCGTCTTTTGTTTTAAAAAATAAAGGTCATCGGAAGGACTGGTGTTAAGACCTTGTTGATAAATCTTCGGTATAAACTTCACAAATAGTACACAATAACCTTGAAGTATAGATTATGAGTACTGACGTTGTTTTTCATCGTAATGGCGTGTTAACGTATTTTTTGTCAATATTGATTTGGCAGTTTGGTCTAATGTTGGTGTTGTATTGTGCTGTGGTGAGATTTCTGTTTTCTTACCTTTCGTTTTTTGCTTATGTGTTTGAATGTGTCTTTTAATGTTTCAAGTTCTTTGTTAAGCAGGTGAATGCCTCTCAATATTGTTTTTCTGATTGTATTACATTGTCGGGATGATAAGAAATTACAAAGGTCACAAATCAATCATGAACTATGCATACAAACGAAACATGTAAAATAAAAGATACCAGATTGCTCCTAAAATGCACTTTATACATGTATTTGATAAGTATTTAATTCGTTTTGCGTATGTTTTCTCATAACATTGACACGATTTACAAATTTAAACCACAACGTTACACTTTAAAAAGTTTTCTTAGAACTCTTCAAATAAATAGCTTTTTAGACATAAAAGGACAACACTTTATACATTACGTCACACTAATTCGTTGAACTTTATAAAAGCCTTTGTTTCAGATATTTCAGGATATGATCCTCAAAAGATGTTATTTTTAATCATTTAGTGCAAGTTGTCACCGATATGTTTCTCAAAAGAAAAAAACACGTAGATCTGGTACTGCTTATCAATCAACTGCACACAAATTTTATGACGATTTTTCAGTGTTTCGTATGTACTTTGACTATATGGCATTTTGTTTTTCTTTGATGACATATTTGTTTGTGTTATGGTGATTAAGATTATTACATAATGTTGACTGCCGTACCCAAATGTTAAGATTATTACATAATGTTGACTGCCGTACCCAAATGTTAAGATTATTACATAATGTTGACTGCCGTACCCAAATGTTTTACACTTTAACCTTTATGTCATTTTGTTTTGCTCACAATTATTTTCATTATAATGCGACTTTTATACAATGACAGGTTAAGCTAGCAATAAAAATTTGAATTAATCCGACATTTTCTACATAAGGAAATGTTTGTACCTAGTCAAGTTGTTTTCTATTTGTTATTTTTACTTTTTTATGCTGATGTAAGCCTCTATGAATATTTATTTTTGCATGTCTCATTAATTCTCTATTATCTTCGACTAGTGAACATCGCATGCCCTTGTTAGGAAGTTTGAGTAGCAGCTGCGACCTCTTGAATGCGGAATGATTTGGGAAATGTTTATCCCATATGCAGGCAAAGCTGGTATATTTGCTACTTAGGTGAGGGAAATAGATCATTTCATAAAGACTGCAGATGCTGATATATCTCGCTTTGTGTTATAGATAATATCATATACATGAGTATTTTAAACGTTGACCAATGAAACATTGATTAACAAAACCTAACCTTTCAGTACATGGCAAAATTAAATGAATACAATGAATCATGATACTTTGAGTTTGAGGGAGGCAGATCTAAACAAAACTGCAAGAACCATTTACAGGTAAACAGTGCCTGAGGTACTTTAGTCGTACCAGAACAACCACAACTATAGGACAACAGTGCCCGAGGGAGTTAGGTCTAACTAGCACATCTATAACCAGTTTAATGTACTTGAAATAAATGAAAACTGTGTCATATAAAGTACTGGTTATTAAATGGATAATATATATTGTACATTAACTCATTCAACAGAGTTATCGATCCCGTGGTAGTGAAATTCTTTCATCAGATACGCCAGGACCAAAACTTCACCGAGTATGACTGATAATATGTATGGGACATTTACTCATTCAACAGAGTTATCGATCCCGTGGTAGTGAAATTCTTTCATCAGATACGCCAGGACCAAAACTTCACCGAGTATGACTGATTAAGTTTGGTAATGATAAACACAAGGTGTGTCTATAGTGCACCAGCAACAGCTAACCCTCCTGGAGCACTGTAATGATAAACACAAGGTGTGTCTATAGTGCATCAGCAACAGCTAACCCTCCTGGAGCACTGTAATGATAAACACAAGGTGTGTCTATAGTGCACCAGCAACAGCTAACCCTCCTGGAGCACTGTAATGATAAACACAAAGTGTGTCTATAGTGCAGCATCAACAGCTAACCCTCCTGGAGCACTGTAATGATCAACACAAGGTGTGTCTATAGTGCAGCAGCAACAGCTAACCCTCCTGGAGCACTGTAATGATAAACACAAGGTGTGTCTATAGTGCAGCATCAACAGCTAACCCTCCTGGAGCACTGTAATGATCAACACAAGGTGTGTCTATGTAAAGCAAAATTATATCCGGGTGAAATTTGATCCGGAGGAAAAAATGTCACAGTAGTTGTTGTTATTTTTTATCCGGAGGAAAATATTTCCCTGGGATATTTTTTCCTAAGTCGTGAAATTCTATCTGGGTAGTTAACTTATTGAATAGTTATTAGAAAAAAAACTTATCCTTTAAAAATACTTTGAAATAATTAATAGTGTATTTGAAATAAAGCGAAATTGTTAAAAAAAAAATGTACATTTGTATTATAATGGGAAATAATTTCACAAATTATTCAAGTCAATATCATCCTTTTAAAAAGAAAATTATCATGAAACATAGGGAAGAAAACCAGAAGTAATTTCAGAGATCGTAATTGTGAAAATAATATCATGATTAAATAAAGTTAGTGAAATACATGTAAAAGTGAGTTGTTTTCAGATCTCAGTACAAATATAAATTTAAAAGTAAGCAAGGTAGAAATATAGTTGAATTACTACTGTTAACAGTATTAGAATAATTGATTTTGATGATATTTTTAACTATATAAATTTTTGTCTGGGGACAGAGATGTAGTTGTTGATTATATGGAAATCAGATAAACCATGGCATAACAATATATTGGAACAAAAGCATGTTTAACAGCTGGATAGTTTTTACCTGTGAAATTTTATCAGTCTTATTAAATCAAGTTGTAAGTCATCTTTTTATATAAATGAATATATAAAAAATAAGATTCAAGTAAAAATTTCACTATAAAATTGATTCAGAAATATATTATACTAATATCTTTTAAAATATAAATTGCTCATAATTACCTCCCTTTGATAACTTATGCAAATTTGGTCTACCTTTGTGAAACATTTTATAATTATAGTCAGGTATATAATGATTGTGAGTAACTAACATAGTAGTTAATGGGACTCTATTTCACACGGTTCTGTGAAATATAGTACGGCAAATATATACCGGTACATACTATCCGCATTACACAGATAGATTTTCACTCCTCTGGAAAAAATCAACCTGTGAAATACCATGCCTGGAAAAAAATCACCAGGACAAATTATCCTCAGGATAAAATATCACAGAGGAAGAAATAAACCGTTACATCTATAGTGCAGCAGCAACAGCTAACCCTCCTGGAGCACTGTAATGATAAACACAAGGTGTGTCTTGTTCTGGAACTCATTCATCATTTATTCTTCATTTGATCATCATTTTATATTGTTAACGTTTCATTGCGTACATCGCTTTATGTGCGCCAGTTTTAGGAGTTTTATACAGGACAGTGTAGGAATCCGCGTTACTTTCCCCTCTCTTCTAATGACGTAAACTGCTCAGCGAGTCGTGTGCACAACTGCAAAGAACATTCAGCGGACACGTTGTCCAAAAGAACAATTCGTGGCTAACCACAGCGTGAGTTACCTTTAAAACATTACAAATTATGTCTTTACATTAGCGATGAACTGTTTTAATATATTTCTCTATGTTATAAAGAAACTATGAACATTTAACCGTTCAAACTACGTATCTGCGATAACACAATTTAATGCAAGACAGAACCCGACGTGCGCAAGAATATTCATCTATTTATAATTACAAAGAACTTTAACAGCTTTATATATCTACGAACTTTTTATCCGTATTTTTAATGGACTTTAATTATCATTGAACACATTGT
Organism: Mytilus galloprovincialis; assembly: GCF_965363235.1. Classification (NCBI taxonomy): domain Eukaryota; kingdom Metazoa; phylum Mollusca; class Bivalvia; order Mytilida; family Mytilidae; genus Mytilus; species Mytilus galloprovincialis. The sequence goes on along the minus strand of NC_134838.1, from coordinate 1,669,951 downwards.
AAAATTGTATTTATATTTGTATTTTCAGTTTTTCACCATTTGGATTGGTAGTGAAATAAAAGTCAGCTCCTGATTGTTTTATCTTTACCTAAACCCAGTCGTCTTGGTTACACTCACTGGTCAGGCCAGTACAGTGAAAAAGCTTCAACTTGCCTGTTGCTTTTCTTGGATAACGTACGCCACCCCACGACAGTCAACAGACCAACAACGTAGTTTCAACGACAACGTTTCGTGCTAGTAAATTGACAACAACTTGTCTACACATCTCCTGATCAGGAAATACAACGGAGCATCGTTCGTAGCTGTTACATCGACACTACGCAACACAGTTTGTGCGTCCTAGGCAGCAAACCAACAACGTTGAACAAACATTGCCGATTTACATCATGGAACCCAGTCACGCGGAACAGCAAGAAAAGGTTCAGCCCCCAGAGGGAGATGTCACTGAAGAACCTATAGAGAATCCGTCTATAACCACACATGTAGATGAAAATCCCGAGACGAGGCGAGTACGCGACCTCACAGAAAAAGGTAAAGGCGTTTACACAGAAAAACGTAACAAGTTCTGTGAGGAACTAGAGGCCCTTTGGTCAGATATAACAACCCAGTTATTGGAAATCACCACACCTCCCAATGAACTTCAGCAAGTCTTAACAACTCAGGACAATCTTGTAAAAGCCTGTACAAATTATCGTAGGCTCACAGACGAGTATCTGGACTTCCTAAAAAGGACCAGAACGTTGGACAGTCAAAAAGACATTGACGCATGTAACCTCACATTAGATCTTCGTCTGTCCAAAGTGGAACTGGCCATGGAATCTCTACACGAGCATCGCCTTACCCTCACTAAGGCTAAATCAACTAAAACAAAGACCTCAAAGGGTAAGAAAACCTCACGCAGTGGTAGCTCTAACGTGTCAGACATGTCAAGTCTAGCACGGAGGAAGCGTGCCAAAGCAGAGGCCGCTAAATCAAAAATAGCCTTTGTTGAACAACATTCACTTATCTTACAACAAGAGGCAATGTTAGAGGAACAAGCCCTGTTCAGACAATCTGAAATGGAACAGGAAGCAGCACGCAAAAAGGCTGAAATGGAACAAGAAGCAGCACACAAAAAGTCTGAGATGGACCAGGAAGCTGCACGCAAAAGAGCTATAATTGAACAGGAAGCCACATTTAAAAAGGCCGAAATGGAACAAGAAGCCGCACGTTCAAAGGCTAAAATGGAACATGAGGTAGAACAAGAGGCTTTACGCAGAAAAGCACAAATCAAACAAGAGGCTGCACGTGTAATCCGAGAAAAAGCCGAGCTGAAGGTCAAGTTAAACCTTCTAGAAGCACGCAGAGAGGCTGCAGCCGCAGAAGCCGAGGCTCGTATCCTGGAATACGATGACAGCCAAACGTTTAGCGATCTCCCTGACGAAAAGGAAGACCCGATCCAGCGTGTGCAAGATTTCGTCAATAAACTTCCTGTATCAACCGCTGTAAAGGAAGTAACAGGACCTCAAAAGAAAAAACAAATTCCTGTTAAAATTGAGCTGAGTCATGAAGCACCAGCGTTCGTGCCATCTGTGGCACTGAACTTGCCATCACAAACACCTGAGGTCTTGCCTACACGTACTAAGTCACCAGATGTTAATGTATTCCCAGATCTGGGAACTATAACTGGCATAGGAAAACAGGGCGTTTCAGAAAAGATCCCTGTCTTACACCAATATCAAGGCGTCATAGAAGAGATCCCTGCTGAACACCAAAAACAGGGAGTTAAAGAAGAGATCCCTATTGCACACCAGCAACAAATCAACCTTACATCGGAGATAACAAGATTCCTCTTACGTAAGGACCTGCTTTTCTCCCGGTTAACAAGCTTCAATGATCGGGCAGAATCCTTCCATACTTGGAAAGCAAGCTTCAAGAACGTGACTGATGAGTTACAAGTCTCTGACTCAGAACAGATCGATTTACTGATCAAGTGGCTCGGTCCAGAGTCTGCTAAACACGCCATTAGCATAAGAGCGTCGAACGCCAATAATCCTACCATAGGTATACAGAGATTATGGAAAAGGCTTGACGAGCGGTATGGTGCTCCAGAAATGTTGGAAGCCTCTCTCATATGTAAACTTGCCAAATTCCCAACCTTGACGAATAAGGACAACGCACGTCTTTATGAACTGTCTGACATTCTATCAGAAATAGAATATCACAAAGAAAATCCCAAGCTGGGATGTTTGCTAGCTTACTTCGACTCGTCAAAGGGGGTAAATCCTATTGTGGAAAAACTACCATACGGACTCCAAGAAAAGTGGATAACAAGGGCTTCAAGATACAAGTCTAAATATGAAGTTGCCTTTCCACCTTTTACAGAATTCTCTGCCTTCATCAGGGAAATGAGCAAAATTAAGAACGATCCTGGGTTCATCTTTGGTTCAAAGGTAACACCAAATACAAAAGACGCTACGCCAAGGTTCACACCTCAGACCTACTCTAAAGTCAACGTCCATAAGACGGCTGTTGAACGGCAAACTGAAGACAGCAGTCAACAACAAGGTCTGTGTATCCTACATAATACAAAGCATACCTTGAATGAATGCCGAGCATTCCGAGCCAAAACTATAGAGGAACGCAAGGAACTGTTGAGGCAAAAACAATCTTTGTTACAAATGCTGTGATTCGACTATGCACAGAAGTCGTGATTGCAACGCGAGTATCAGTTGCAATGAATGCGGAAGTAAACAACACACCACCGCATTACACACTAATCGAGTGTACCAAACCAAAGGTGCACCGCCTTCAACGCCTAGATCAGTCGACGGCGGAGAGCAACTTGAGTTAGCTGAAACCAAGCTAACCTCTGTTAGTTCAACTTGCACAGATATCTCCAAAGACGGCAACAGCAGTAAATCTTGTGCCAAGATACTTCCTGTGAATGTCTTTCACAAAGATAATCAGGACAAAGTAATTCGCATGTATGCAATTATTGACGACCAAAGCAACCGGTCTCTCGTGGCTCCTGAATTCTTCAGCCTATTCAACGTACAGGCAGAAACAAAAGATTATTTGTTATCCACATGCTCCGGCAGCAAGGTTACTTCCGGTAAACGAGGAAACGGCTTTGTCGTGAAGTCTGTACAAGACAATACTAGATTCAATCTGCCTGAACTAATTGAATGCGATAACATTCCCAATAATCGGAACGAAATTGCTACACCTGAGGATATATTGCAATATCAACACTTGCAAGAACTACAAAAACATATCCTCCCGATTGATGGAAAATCCAAAATCCTATTGCTCATTGGAAGAGACCTTATAGAGGCACATCATGTCCTTGATCAACGTCTAGGACCACCAAAGGCTCCATTTGCGCAAAAGTTAAACCTGGGTTGGATTATCGTTGGAGAAATACGCTCCGATAAGCAACATGTTCACCTTGAACTCACTACAAAGGAAACAAATCCAACTTGCAGTGTTGTGAAACCACAGACAAAGAAATTACCTGAGTGTAATAAAACCAACACCCAGTCAAGTGAAATTCAAACTGATTCGTCTAAACTTTATCCCCGTTTACATGGGCAACCGAAAACGAAATCAGCGACTTCTATCGTCAGATTTGCAGAAGCCGAAAACTTCACTTCGGAAACAACGCCACCAAAAGTGAATGCCGACAAAGAAAAGTAAATCCGAAAACATTCAATTCCCATAGAAAGCTTCAATTCGCCTTTGGATACGCAAGGACAAGAGGAAAGCAGAATAACCAATTCCAACTTAAGTCACAGAGAAAAGGAACATGGTACCGGATGTTCTACTGTGCGCCGTAAACGTCAAGGAAAGCATCCGTCTCGCAAGACGTCCTCGTTAGATCGCATATCCGTGTCGAAAGGAGATTCTTCCATCAGAACTACAGCCATGGAGTTGGATCTTAGATCGCCGCGATCTCGTCGGAAACACCATCATATCTAGTATAGAAGCTGTGAAATACCCAGCCTACCGTTGGACTACTTCTAAGTGAATATTTGTACTGTTGTTATATATTTAACATTTTATTTGTTTTCGATAATGGAATAGTGATGTCAGATAGACCTCAGACGGGGAGTGTTCTGGAACTCATTCATCATTTATTCTTCATTTGATCATCATTTTATATTGTTAACGTTTCATTGCGTACATCGCTTTATGTGCGCCAGTTTTTGGAGTTTTATACAGGACAGTGTAGGAATCCGCGTTACTTTCCCCTCTCTTCTAATGACGTAAACTGCTCAGCGAGTCGTGTGCACAACTGCAAAGAACATTCAGCGGACACGTTGTCCAAAAGAACAATTCGTGGCTAACCACAGCGTGAGTTACCTTTAAAACATTACAAATTATGTCTTTACATTAGCGATGAACTGTTTTAATATATTTCTCTATGTTATAAAGAAACTATGAACATTTAACCGTTCAAACTACGTATCTGCGATAACACAATTTAATGCAAGTGCGCAAGAATATTCATCTATTTATAATTACAAAGAACTTTAACAGCTTTATATATCTACGAACTTTTTATCCGTATTTTTAATGGACTTTAATTATCATTGAACACATTGTAAAATTGTATTTATATTTGTATTTTCAGTTTTTCACCATTTGGATTGGTAGTGAAATAAAAGTCAGCTCCTGATTGTTTTATCTTTACCTAAACCCAGTCGTCTTGGTTACACTCACTGGTCAGGCCAGTACATGTCTATAGTGCAGCAGCAACAGCTAACCCTCCTGGAGCACTGTAATGATAAACACAAGGTGTGTCTATAGTGCTCCAGTAACAGCTAACCCTCCTGGAGCACTGTAATGATAAACACAAGGTATGTCTATAGTGCACCAGCAACAGCTAACCCTCCTGGAGCACTGTAATGATAAACACAAGGTGTGTCTATAGTGCACCAGCAACAGCTAACCCTCCTGGAGCACTGTGATGATAAACACAAGGTGTGTCTATAGTGCACCAGCAACAGATAACCCTCCTGGAGCACTGTAATGATAAACACAAGGTGTGTCTATAGTGCACCAGCAACAGCTAACCCTCCTGGAGCACTGTAATGATAAACACAAGGTGTGTCTATAGTGCAGCAGCAACAGCTAACCCTCCTGGAGCACTGTAATGATAAACACAAGGTGTGTCTATAGTGCAGCAGCAACAGCTAACCCTCCTGGAGCACTGTAATGATAAACACAAGGTGTGTCTATAGTGCAGCAGCAACAGCTTACCCTCCTGGAGCACTGTAATGATAAACACAAGGTGTGTCTATAGTGCACCAGCAACAGCTAACCCTCCTGGAGCACTGTAATGATAAACACAAGGTGTGTCTATAGTGCAGCAGCAACAGCTAACCCTCCTGGAGCACTGTAATGATAAACACAAGGTGTGTCTATAGTGCACCAGCAACAGCTAACCCTCCTGGAGCACTGTAATGATAAACACAAGGTATGTCTATAGTGCACCAGCAACAGCTAACCCTCCTGGAGCACTGTAATGATAAACACAAGGTGTGTCTATAGTGCACCAGCAACAGCTAACCCTCCTGGAGCACTGTGATGATAAACACAAGGTGTGTCTATAGTGCACCAGCAACAGATAACCCTCCTGGAGCACTGTAATGATAAACACAAGGTGTGTCTATAGTGCACCAGCAACAGCTAACCCTCCTGGAGCACTGTAATGATAAACACAAGGTGTGTCTATAGTGCACCAGCAACAGCTAACCCTCCTGGAGCACTGTAATGATCAACACAAGGTGTGTCTATAGTGCACCAGCAACAGCTAACCCTCCTGGAGCACTGTAATGATAAACACAAGGTGTGTCTATAGTGCAGCATCAACAGCTAACCCTCCTGGAGCACTGTAATGATAAACACAAGGTGTGTCTATAGTGCACCAGCAACAGCTAACCCTCCTGGAGCAATGTAATGATAAACACAAGGTGTGTCTATAGTGCAGCAGCAACAGCTAACCCTCCTGGAGCACTGTAATGATAAACACAAGGTGTGTCTATAGTGCACCAGCAACAGCTAACCCTCCTGGAGCACTGTAATTATCAACACAAGGTGTGTCTATAGTGCAGCAGCAACAGCTAACCCTCCTGGAGCACTGTAATGATAAACACAAGGTGTGTCTATAGTGCACCAGCAACAGCTAACCCTCCTGGAGCACTGTAATGATAAACACAAGGTGTGTCTATAGTGCAGCAGCAACAGCTAACCCTCCTGGAGCACTGTAATGATAAACACAAGGTGTGTCTATAGTGCACCAGCAACAGATAACCCTCCTGGAGCACTGTAATGATAAACACAAGGTGTGTCTATAGTGCAGCAGCAACAGCTTACCCTCCTGGAGCACTGTAATGATAAACACAAGGTGTGTCTATAGTGCAGCAGCAACAGCTAACCCTCTTTGAGCACATGTATGTATCCTAATAGTTGTCCGTCTCTTTCATTTTCTAAATTTGTGACTATTTAGATTCTTTTTAGGGCATAAAGCTGTCTATTTGCTTCGGTTCCTAGCATCCTTGGTTTATACCTATTGGCTTTGAGCGTTTCTGGTGAAGATATATTCAGAATAAAAGTGAAATAACAACAAGAATAATGTGTCCATAGTACACGGATGTCCCTTCCGCACTGTCATTTTCTATGTTTAGTGGACCGTGAAAATGGGGGTAAATCTCTAATTTGGCATTAAACTAAGAAAGATCATATCATAAGGAATATGTGAATTAAGTTTCAAGTTGATTGGACTTCAACTTCATCAAAAACTACCTCGACCATTACCTTTAAACTGACGCAGGACAGACGGACGGACAAACGGACGCACAGACCAGAAAACATAATGCCAATAAATGGGGCGTAAAAAATCGTGAATGATTCAAAACGATCAAACGAATAGGAAAAGAGCTGGGGGGCACATAAAAATCTTTTTCTTCTGACTTTTTGTTTTATGGTAATTTTTGTCGAGCCTGCAACTTTTGTTGCAGAAAGCTCGACATAGGGATAGTGATCCGGCGGCGGCGGCGGTGTTAGCTAACTTCTTAAAAGCTTTATATTTTAGAAGGTGGAAGACCTGGATGCTTCATACTTTGTATATAGATGCCTCATGTTACGAAGTTTCTGTCAGTCACATGTCCAATGTCCTTGACCTCATTTTCATGGTTCAGTGACCACTTGAAAAAAAAGTTCAAATTGTTTGTAATGTTGAATTCTCTCTTATTATAAGTAATAGGATAACTATATTTCATATGTGCATACCTTGTAAGGTCCTCATGTCTGTCAGACAGTTTTCACTTGACCTCGACCTCATTTCATGGATCAGTGAACAAGGTTAAGTTTTGGTGGTCAAGTCCATATCTCAGATACTATAAGCAATAGGGCTAGTATATTCGGTGTATGGAAGGACTGTAAGGTGTACATGTCCAACTGGCAGATGTCATCTGACCTTGACCTCATTTTCATGGTTCAGTGGTTATAGTTAAATTTTTGTGTTTTGGTCTGTTTTTCTCATACTATATGCAATAGGTCTACTATATTTGTTGTATGGAATGATTGTAAGGTGTACATGTCTAGCGGGCAGATGTCATGTGACCTTTACCTCATTTTCATGGTTCAGTGGTCAATGTTAAGTTTTTGAGTTTTGGTCTTTTTATCTAATACTCTATGCTATAGGTCAACTATATTTGGTGTATGGAAATGTTTTATGATCTTTATGTCAGTCGCGCAGGTTTTATTTGACCGTGACCTCATTTTCACGGTTCATTGCACAGTGTTAAGTTTTTGTGTTTTGGTCTATTTTTCTTAAACTATAAGTAATAGGTCAACTATATATGTTGTATAGAAGCATTGTTAGCTGTACATGTCTGCCTGGCATGGTTCATCTGACCTTGACCTCATTTTCAAGGTTCATTGGTCTTTGTTTAGTTATCTTGGTTAATGTTAAGTTTATGTGACAGTTGTTATAAAGCTTAACTTTATACTTAGGACTATCAACATAATATCAATGATTAGTATAGAAGGCGAGACATTTCAGCGTGTGCACTCTTGTTTAATTCAATGATTTGGGGAGACAAAGACGATAAAGTTATGCATTACTTTTAATATTTTTATTTCGAAAACGTATAGAAAAAAAACAGCCAACATAAAGTAAAAAAAAATTACAGCATAACAATTGTAAAATATACTTAGTAAATATATCATATATATAATCATTGATACATTTCAAAATCAGTTGTAATGTTAATAAAAAAAAGAACTGCAAATATATTTTTAATATATTTAAATGTACCTGATTCATTGGTTATTGCTTGCTCAAAGGCACGTGGTTAGAAGATATTAAGGATTAAGACAAGACAACATATTTACTTTTATATTTTAGGTAAATATGCAACCTAAATAAGTCTCGTTGCAAAAATTAACAGGTAGTAAGTGTCGACTGAAATACATGGTAGGTTTATTTTTATACATGGCAACAAATAGTATCTGTTAAACAAACAGATGAACTTCCTGTTGTTTGCTGTGCCTAAAAAAACATTTAAGCTTTTTGAAATTATTTACTACAGTATTATTGCATGTGCTGATAATTTGACCTAAGTTTTGTCACACAACAACAACGGTCAAATATGACATACAACGTGTAATTGTATGTTTAATAAGATGTTACATGTGATCTGTTTACAGTATTTTTCCGTAAAGATAAGCTCGTAATGGTTTCGACGAAACCCAATGACTCGCGCATGACTACTGGTGTCGGTGTAAAAGTGTAATTTTGACTGTCAAAAAACAAGTCCACTTTACACAAAAATATGAAATTGTGTTCTAGATACTGTCTTTTCATCATGAATAAGCTTCTTTTGGTAAAATTTCACGAAGGTTTGACTGTCATCGGATGTGTACAAAATATTAAACCTAGATTGTATGTTAACTGTTAAAAAAAAAATTCATTTATCATTATAGTACGAATTAAAAGTGAAGACTAATATTTTTGTTTCAAAATTTTGCTTTTAATACTGTCACGTGATAATAAAGAAGATTCTCTCCAGGTTTGAATAAATTTCATGGGGGTTTCACAAAGAAATTGTTGTCGAAAGAGGTCCATTTGTCAGTACAATACGGGAAAATGAGAAGCAATAGTGTCAGTATTTTGAACAAGATACTGTTTATAAACAGAATAAGCTCTTGTCAAAATTTCGTAAATTCCATGATTGAGCAGGAAGGCAAAAACATGTTTTAACAATAGAAGAATAAAAATTAACTTCAAATGGAAAACAATTCTTGTCAACATTTTCATTCTTCCATTTCTTCTTTATGTTTCAACAATGTTGTTTTATTTCCCTTTATATCCATATAATGTTCATCTAATACTTCTCCCTAATGCCAATGGTGACGAGTCTCTCCCATCACGTCCATTCCGTCTTTGTGCCGGAAAACACTGCCATAAACACAATGCCTCGTCAGCTCCAGCAGAAGCTACAAAAAGAGATTAGTCATCAAGAATTAAACCTTGTTTTATAGCTAGCTTAACCTCTCACTTAAATGACAGTCACATAGAATTCATTTACTTTGACAACAATGTGTGAGCAAATCAAACAGACGTAATAAATAAAACGTCAAAAAATGAAAACAACACGTTATAAATGTATGCGTTTTTTTGTATTTACCTTCATCAGGAATACTCAAAGCCTAATATGTGATAGCCAATGATGTATTTACCTTCATCAGGAATACTCAAAGCCTAATATGTGATAGCCAATGATGTATTTACCTTCATCAGGAATACTCAAAGCCTAATATGTGATAGCCAATGATGTATTTACCTTCATCAGGAATACTCAAAGCCTAATATCTGATAGCCAATGATGTATTTACCTTCATCAGGAATACTCAAAGCCTAATATGTGATAGCCAATGATGTATTTACCTTCATCAGGAATACTCAAAGCCTAATATGTGATAGCCAATGATGTACTTACCTTCATCAGGAATACTCAAAGCCTAATATCTGATAGCCAATGATGTATTTACCTTCATCAGGAATACTCAAAGCCTAATATCTGATAGCCAATGATGTATTTACCTTCATCAGGAATACTCAAAGCCTAATATCTGATAGCCAATGATGTATTTACCTTCATCAGGAATACTCAAAGCCTAATATGTGATAGCCAATGATGTACAAAACATGAAACAGTTGAAGAGCTATAACACCTAAAAGGGACAACAGCAGTCGTCTCAATAACATAATATTTTGGAAATTGGGACACAGCATGCAGTTAACATTGCAATATTTTCAAAATTAAAATCGTCATGTTTATTTTAAATTCTGGTATTGAGATGACCGATGTTGTCAAATTCGAGGTAAAAGTCTTAAACTGAAGCGGAGTAAACTGTGTCTGTTGTTTCTTTAATTTCAAGTTCTGGAAGATATATTTATGGACCCCAATCAGAAAAATTTGAATTGTTAATGGAAAGACCATCTTTCTTAATCAGAATATGAAATTAAATGATCTGGCCTCCTTTATTTTCTTGCGTTTGACAAGTGTATAGAGGAACTCCGACGCATCTGAAAATAAGAAGAGGTCGGCAATAAGAGGCGCCAATTCTATCCTATAAGAATGCCGACAACTTGTTGAAAACAGTCTACCTCCAAATTTAAAAAATATGCTGTCATTGAGAAACTCCATCATTCTGATCACTTGTTCCTCTTTGTATAGATATAAGAAGATGTGGTATGAGTGCCAATGAAATAACTCTCTAATACTCTCTATCCATGCATGTTTAACCTATTTGTTCACATTAAAAAAAAATATGACGTATCCCAAAGCAATAAATTAATAGCATTTACTACACTATTTATATTGAATAGCATTGTGGATTATCTATTATAGACGATTTTTCAATTTAACATGGGAAATAGTGGTATACAGGGTTGAAAATTCAAAAGTTTGGATTGGATTAATTTTAGACACAGACCGAAATTTAAAATGATCAAGAAGATTTAGGAGGTTTTTTTTAATCCACATATGGTTAATACCACGATGCAAGTGAACAGTTACAGAGTATTTCTGAAGACTCTTTCTCTCACTGCGCCAGAAGTTTTGTCAATCTAATGGACAATTTCTTTTAGAACGTGCAAATTCGGCATTGAACTCTTGTTAGTATGGAATTTGGTAAAGCTTAGGTATCCAATGCAAACAACGTAAGTCCTCAGATTTGCTGTTCAATACAATGTTCATTGAAACCATGAAGGATTTTGAATTCGCCAAGATGAAATCAGCCGTCATATGAATAAAGGAACAAGTAGAGAAGAACAGGAGCATATTTGGTTCCTATTGGAATGCTGATGATTTTGTTGACGTATATATAACAAACATGTTGTCATATGCTGCTGTTCAATTGGTACCGCTAATGTCATTGTACATTGATTAGATATAGGAAGATGTCGTATGTAAGTAACAATTTATTAATTAGATATAGGAAGATGTGGTATGTAAGTAACAATTTATAAAAGTAAACCATTATAGGTACGGCCTTTTACTTGTTCATGAAATTAATTTGGATATATTGTAACAAAACACAATTAAAAACATTCATATACGAGAACGTTCTCAGTATCAAGCTAGAAACAATCAATCAGCCTCTTATGACAAATGATCAAACATTGTTAATCCATGTGAATGCTATAGAGATTAAAAGAGGTAGTTTGTTGAACCTTCGTATGATAGGCACATATCGTCGATCAAATTAATTCAACATCTCAGCACTGAAAACACAGATTTGAGTATTTTTTGTTAATTATCATTAAATGCTCTAAATTATAGGACTGAACTGTTAGTGGACAATGACTGATGTGTATATGCTTATCTAGTGAATTATGTCATTTAATATCATAAATATGTTATGTACTTGTTCTTGAACTGAAAATTATAATGTGCTTAAGTAATACAGTATTAAATTGAAGCATTCTAGCAAAACTTGAGCCCAGAAACCCTTTCCAAACTTACCGACTGTGGTTTTGTCGGGACTCAGTGACATATGAAGGGGTCTTCCTAAGTGTTGACTCAATCTTGCCAAGGGAGAAAACTCAAACCGGTTCATTCTCCAGAGAATTATATCATTATCATCGGCTTTCATTGACCCATGTCCTGATGCTAACTCCCTATAGTTTTCTGACCACAACAGACTGCAAATCTACAAAATGAACAAACATTTACGCATGGATAATCGTTGGCAATATATGTTGTTTGACGTCAGTTTGCTGTTAGGTTTATACAGCGTGAGGTAAAAATCAAAATCGACATTAGTATTTGTCTTAATATAAAATATGTAAAAATTTAACATTATGTAAAACTATGTCGTTTACTAGATAAAATTTCTAAACATTCCAGTTCCACCTTTTATTTTTCAAATTGTTTTTTTGAGAATTGACCTGCCACCATTGGTCATGTTTTCTTTCCGACTGGAACCAAATATTACAAACTTAAAGATTAATTGATTGATTAATTGATTGATTAATTGGTGTCTAATGCCACTTTCAACACTATTGTGCTATTTCATGGCGGACAGTTTTTATTTGTGTAGGAAGCCGAATTGTTCGGAGAGACACCATCGACCTTCGTCAACACAAGCCTGAATGCACACGTTGAAATGTCTCGCCCTCTTTACTAACCATTAATTTAATGTCTATAGTCCTAAACAAAATCACTAAATCTAGTCACTAAGCATTGAACCGTGAAAATGAGGTCAAAGTCAAATAAAACCTACGCGACTGGCTTGTACATCATAATATAAATTATATTAGATAAGTTGACCTATTGCATAGTGTTAGGAAAAAAGACCAAAACTCGAAAACTTAACTTTGAACACTGAACAATGAAAATGAGGTCAAGGTCAAATAGAAAGTTGGACATTTACACCTTACAATCCGTCCATATACCAAATATAGAATACCTATTGCTTATTGTATCTAATATATGGACTCGACCATCAAAACTGAACCTTGTTCACTAATCCATGAAATGAGGTCGAGGACAAATGAAAACTATCTGGTGGGAATGAAAACCTTGCAAGGTACCAACATACTAAATATAGTTATCCTGTTACTCATAATAAGAAAGAAATTAACATTATAAAAAATCTTAACTAAATCTTAAGTGGTCACTTAACTATTAAAATGAGGTGAAGGGCTATGGAGATATGACAGACGGAAACTTCGTAACATATGGCATCTATATATAAAGTATGAAGCATCCAGGTCTTCCACCTTCTAAAATAAAAAACTGTTAAAAGAAGTGAACTAACGCCACCGCTGGATCACTATCCCTATGTCGAGCTTTCTGTAACAGAAGTCGCTGGCTTCGACAAAAACTAACAGCTTTACTATTTACTTTCATTCAACATCAATTCCTATAACATGTATAAATTCTCATAGAAAATAAACTCTAAATAGATCGTATATGAACATCTAACTCAACTTGCCTGTGATTTCGTGTATATTTCCGCCATTTTTTCTCCCGTATGCACATGCCACAGTTTGATATACCCATCACTCGATCCACCACCTGTAGCGATGACGCTTTTTCTCCATGGACACCAAGACAAAGCCTATAAATACATCTTTTTCTAATATATGCTTATGTGTTTTGGTTGTCAGAGGTGCATTACCCATGAGTTAGCCCCCACCCTTATAAAACTGTTTCAAATATATATAAAAACAGAACTGTGAAATAATATTTTGCCATTAACAGTCAGTTAAGATTAATTTTGTCAAAGTATCAGCACGATGAACCCCAAAATCTATAAAAATAAAGTCATGAACGTCGGAAGAGTATGACAGTTCTGTGCCACTTAATATACCAGTGGCACCAATCATGCTGACCAGTACATTAATCCAGTAATAAGTAGTATGTTATACGTGTCACCATATTTATCAAATTGCATACCTGTTCTGCTCTTCACAAAAATATCTTACGACTAAAATTGAAAGTAAGAATATTCATGAATTGTAAGTATACGGAATTGTTGATGACTTTTGAGTAGTTTTTGTCCGAAAATATTCAGTGAAACAAGGACAGGTGCAGTAAAATTGATACCGTTGATATTATTTGATGTCATGTCTGATGAAAGTAGTAGGTATATCATTTTTGAAGACAGTCATTCATAAAACTTCCAAAGCAATGAAACATTCAAAATTAAGTAATAAGATCAGGAGATAATTGTTGTCTATAAGAAAAGATGTGCGAAGTATAAGCTTTTTATCTTTGGAGTTCTGTGAATTTATATTATCAAATTCTAACTTACTTTCGAACATGCAGAATGAGCGTTTATTTCTCTGTAACATTTTATTGTTCTCAATTCCCAAATATAGACTATTCCCTCATCGCCTCCGCTAGCCATGTAGTTTGTACCGTCTGCTATTTCTAGTCCGCAAACCTCTCTTTTATGTCCCAGAAATTCAGCCACCACCATATTGGGGGTTCGAGGGTCCAGTAATACAATTGATCCGTTTCTGTTGCCACTGAAATATGAATTCAGGGGCGATAACTATCATAGCAATATTCTGCCAACTTTATACCAAAAATTTCCACCAATGATCTGGCAAAAATTTACAAAAATTGGCATGAACATCAGTTAAATTATGTGGAATAGATTAGCTTAAATGCAGAAATGTTTTAATGGTTAAATTTGATATCTATCAAGAAAACGTGTACGATAACCCAATTCATTTGTTTATCCTCTCCATAAAATGAGAGCTTTTTCCTTATATTTTATTTCAGAATTGTATCATTTTGTTTTTTATTATGCAACAAACTGTGTTTTCCGAGTTTTATTTTTACAAATTATTAGATTTAAGCACATTATATAGCTTAGAAAGAAAAGAGCTGCGTCCTGGGGAAAAACTCCCCCCTTTTTTACCAATAATGAAAAACGTTAAAACAGATTTTTTTTAATCGAAAGTGATTAATTACAGTCAGAAAACTGGAAAATCTTCAATTTGCTTATGCATAAAATTTCAAAACACGGAATCGTAAAATCTTAATACATTTCTAAAGACGTCAATAGATATAAAATCGTCAACACCAAATGTTCAATTACCTAAAAAAAAATAATATTCATAAAAAAAAATCAGTAGAATTAAACTTTAAGGGCATACGATACAGTGTTGATCCCGTATTTACATTTTTATAAAATTTCAATATAGACTATTTTTTACCTGATTAAATCAAATATGTAATAAAAAATATACCATCATGTGCTACTTTTTGAGTAAAATGAGGTCGAAATTTTGTATATATTTGCTCAAAATTCGGATTTGTGGCCGTATTTTCCCTTTCAAACGAAAGACATAACTTTTTTGTTTTAAAAGATACACACAAATTGTTTTGTGTTAAATAATTTGTAATTTCTGTATTTTATAAGTACCCTAAAAATTTATACATTTTTTATTCAGAAATAACTTATATATATCAAATGTTCATGATTGTAGAAAAAAACACAATTTTTTGCTGTATATTTAAAAAATGCACTATTTACGTTTTCATGAAAATTGGCATACATAATCTTCGCACGCAAGCAAACCAAATGGAATTTTAAAAAGGAGGGGTCCATGAACTCGTTTTCAAGTTAAATAAATTTGAACGATAAAAATCAGTCGAAAACTGAATATTTTCCCGATAAGTCATAGTTTGGTCGCGAAAATAACAATTTACGTTCGCAACGTCAATAACTCCCCTGTAACTGTATCATATCCCCTTAAAATCATAATGAAAATATAAAACTAATCATTGGAATCCATTTTCTGCGCTAAACAACAAATACATAGTGCAAGATATAAGTTACCATGGCTTCTTATTAATACTGCATATGCATCGATACTCTGTAGAACGATAATTATGTCCATTTTAGTAAAATTTTGTTCATTCATTGGATCTAGTTGGTCTATTTATGAGTTCAGTCATGTTTTCGAAGATGAAGCTGAAGGTCTTTTGTTTATATGAACTAGATGCATCCAAACAGATTTATTTATATGTGTTGCGTTTCTCACTAGTAGGGTTAAACACATACCTTTTAAAATACAGACCACCAATTCAAAATTACTAACTATTCGACCATTTTTTGAATAGTCAAAGCTGTATATATCCTGAATTGTACATACATAACCTTTCTATATGCCATTTGTCAACCCATGTTTGTTATCTTGAACTACTACTAAAAAAGCCCTTTTTCTGGAAATTTAAATTGGTCTAATGCAAACTCACGGACAAGTGGTTTTGGTTCAAAATGTCTAAATATATTTCTCGTTTACCAAAAGCTGCATTACTGCATATTATATGGTTTGTTTAGGTAAACAATGACACCAAAAGCACTATTTGTCAGGGAAGATCTATTTACAACTTTCTAATGTACTGGCTTGGAGTATGAACATTGGTGTTTTGACACCCATATGATATATCCTTCTAGAGCACGTAAGGATATAATTTATGAAGTCAAGTTGTCCTTCTTTAGAATCGACCGATTTGCTTATTAATGATTAAGTGATGTGATGTATAAATGTATGGCTGGTGCTTACATGATAGAGAATAATGTATAGAAAAATTGGCCAACATTAAAGAATAGACAAAAAATAGACAAAAGATAAAATGTGGTGCTTAGATATAACGAATAAAGGTTAAGGGACAAAATAAAGAAAACAATTTGTAAGGGTTCCGCGGAACCCAGTGTCTCGCCTACTTTTTGCTGTAAATCGCAGGCTAAACAAAAATGAGGGAAAAAATCAATAAAAATATTCCTCTTGATACTATCTTATGATTGTAAGAAGCTTCTGTCCAGGTTTGGTAAAAAATTAGGATAGTTAATGAATCTAATAAATGTTTTGAAAACTTTAACTGCAGACTGTATGTAATGTTAACTGGAAGAAAATCTAAGTCCATTTAAAAGTAAAATACCCAGGATAGTTTAAGCAAGTTATTAAAATTTTAAAAACTTTAACAACAGAGTGAATGTAATGTTTCCCCGCAGAAAAACTAAGTCCATTTAAAAGTCAAATACGGAAAAAATGGATTTATTTTTTTACAAAATTTACTTCTGGATACTATCTTATGATCATAAACAAGCTTCTGTCCAAGTTTGGTACAAACCAAGGATAGTTTAAGAAAGTTATTAAAATTTTAAAAACTTTAACCACAGAGTGAATGTAATGTTTTCCCGCAGAAAAAACTAAGTCCATTTAAAAGTCAAATATGGAAAAAATGGATTTATTTTTTTACAAAATTTACTTCTGGATACTATCTTATGATCATAAACAAGCTTCTGTCCAAGTTTGGTACAAACCAAGGATAGTTTAAGAAAGTTATTAAAATTTTAAAAACTTTAACCACAGAGTGAATGTAATGTTTCCCCGCAGAAAAACTAAGTCCATTTAAAAGTAAAATACGGAAAAAATGGAATTTTATTTTTACAAAATTTACTTCTAGATACTATCTTATGATCATAAACAAGCTTCTGTTCAAGTTTGGTAGAAATCCAGTATAGTTTAAGAAAGTTATTAAAATTTCAAAAAATTTAACCACAGAGTGAATAAAGTCGAAGGCTCGACAAAAAAGAAAAATTGCCCAAAATATTCAAAAATACTTTTATGAATATCTGGTTCAGACGCTCATGTTAAGATAGAAGCGTAATATTACACCCAATGAGATATCAAAACTTCTTTAATATACATACCAGAATATGCCATTTTGTGTCCACCGCATGACCCCAATAGGTGCGTTACATTTCAGGGGTGTTTGTTGTATTATTTTGGCTTGCTCTGGGTCACATATCTAGAAACACAAATATTGTTCATTTAAATATTCATTGCAATAATGTTCATGGCACTGATATTTATTGAAACCGCGTTGATAAGTGAAACTATGTTCCATCAAATTCTTTTTACGTTTTGCTTATAAGAAAGATGCAATTTGTCAAAATTATGTAATATGGTATAGAACTTTTCCAACCTGGACTCATCAGATCGCCATGAAGCACAAATTTTAACGAACAAAAAGATACATGCTATGACTAATGTATGTATTTCTATCACAATGTACCAGCAAAACACAATGAAATCAAAATGACAACATATTTTAACGATGTAAACTACAATTAAAGATAGCAATGAAATAAAAAGCGGAAGTTCGAGTAAAAAAACGTATATTGGAACAGGGATTTGAGGGTGAAAATCAGAAAAAAAAAGTCTTTCGGTTAGCTTTTTGGGGATTACTTAAAGGGAATTTGATAAGCTTTTTTGTATTTTATAAAAACGATATTGGTTAAATAATGGATTTTCTTACGACTAGTTTTAAACTTACCATGACTTCTCCACTGTTATCAGCTATCCCTACAAGTTTCCCTCCTGGATTCCAGGAAAGAGAAGACACGTAATAGTTGTCTACATCTCCGGACTTGACTTCTATCTGTATACACCGTTTAGTGTCAGCGTTCCATATGTACGTTATGTGTTGTAACGCTACTGCTATCTGGTTTGTAGAACCCCAATCCAACACATTTGTATCTGACAAAAAAAATACTCAAATAAAATTAAATATGTTAGTAATTGTAGTTTAACAGATTAAAGGAAATCGGAAACAATTCTAGTATATATCAATAGTAACGCTGCACAAACAGGAAAATTGTATTTGCAAAATTCCGAGTTTATTTGGGTTTTATTTGGGGGGGGGGGGGGGGGGGCGAGAAGAGAATTGGTTTATTTCCATGACTGCAAGACAAAAACAATTCCAAGTTAGATCAAATAGACCAAAATTATTCGAGGGATCAATAAGTTTATATGACTCTACCTTACTTTATGAGCTTTATAAACAACATGACCGTAAAATTGCAACATAATATCCCGTTTTTAACAAGAATTCTATAGACAAAATAAAGCTGCAATACGTATATCTATGAAAGAATCTAGAAAAAGCTGTAAGAAGTTTACAATTACGTAATCCCTGACTTAAACAATAACCAATTATATATAGAAAACGTTCGTTGACATCTATTTAGCATCACTACTGACATAAGCAAAGTGAACGAGTTGGGAAATGTAACCACCATATTAGAAAGACATAAAGAAAGGACGACGTCCAAAAAATGAAAATCATCATTAGGGAACTAAAAAATTGTCCCTTCGAATTTCCCTTGTGAAACTGAAATATCAAATCTATAAATTAAAGGACAATTATTGCTGTTAAAACTATGCATTAAAATTGAGCTCCCTCGGGGAAATTTCCGAAGTTTATTTAGATTATTTTTTTTTCTAATTTAAAGCATAAATATAATCAAAGTAACGGTAAGTGTTATAAAATAAATCCATTGAATGAAATGAAGATGGTTATACACTGAGTATTTTGTATTTGATAGAGTATAGACTTAATTTTAGTTCATTTATATGCTTTGGAGTTTAGTATGACGTTCGTGTTCACTGAACTTGTACACTTTTTTTATTTAGGGGCCAGCTGAAGTCCGCCTCCGGGTGCAGGATTTTCATGCTGTGTTGAAGACCCATGCATTGGTGGCCTTCGGTCATTTACATTTTTTCTCTCTTAGGTCGGGTTGTTGTCTCTTTGACAAATTCCCCATTTCCATTCTCAATTTTATTGTAGACAATTATTGGATGTACTCACAAAAATCGTTCCTTAAACAAGGCATATCCATGATACATGATGGAGAGGTAACAACACGTCTTCGGTCTTCTTTACATTCAGGGGAACCAAACACTTTGTCCATTGTGGAATCAAAAAATGGGGAGTGTAGTGGTGTTGTTGGACCTAGAACAAGATGATAAATATGATACACAAAACATCAATATGCCATTGTCGGTGTTGGGCCTAGAACAAGATGGGACATAAGACATAAAGCTTTATTTAGAGTCTGTATAAGCATTGCAAATACAAACATAAGCTCTGAAGAGCTTTTAAAACCGACATAACAACAAGTAAAACAAAACATACATATTAAGTCATGCACACAACATTAAACATATAAAGCAAGAGTTCATATCAGTATATGAACAAGCAGCACAAAAGATCTTTTAATAAGCATCTTACAACTTAAACATACACTGATTCATGCAATTATGAATTAAAAACAAAAAAGCAAAAATAAAATGGTTTGCACATAGAAAGCACATTAAAAGCACATATAGATTAGTTAGTTACTAAATTAGCTGCAGAAGCACTATATCAAAGATAACAAAATAAACTTGCCATGCTGCAAATAAAGCATTAAGCCAAAAATAATGAATATAAATTAACTGGTTTTGCAGGCAAAACATTGACAAGAGCTACCAGACAAAGAAATTATCAAGTTCTTGGACTTATTTAAAGATGATTGCTTGCGAATCTCATCTGGCAGCTCATTCCAAAGCCTAGCCTATACCTTAAAGATTGTAGGGACATATAATGTATAAAGCATCAATCTACCAGTGGTGTTGTTGGACCCAGACCAATATTCCTACTGTGACAGTTGAATCACAAGCCATATGTAATAATTATTATTTCGTAAAATGTCACAGTTGAAAAATGGACAATTCCTTTCTCGTTTATCAAATATAAGTATATTATAACATGAATATAGAGTAATATTACTTACTTGAATATCCCGAATCATTTCTTTGTATCGTTGGTAGAATTCTAGGTTCCTCTGAATCGAATGCACCAGATAATAGTTTGTTATAATACACTTTTTGTTTATCCTTGTATTGTCCGGGTTCTTTCTGTGAATGTTTCACTGGAGACAGTAATTTTGTATGTGACGTGTTTATATCCAAATTCGGACGATACGGTATGAATCTGTCAAAATTACACTTTTTCGAACGGAAAGGTTGACCACTGCTGTAGTATTTGCGTTGTCCTGTTTCATTTTCTGTCGCCTCCATATTTATTTACTCGATTGAGTAGCCATTAGTTATGATATAATGAGTGACTGATTGATAGAGAACAGTGACCACGCTATGCCCGTGAGCTAACCACATGCATAGGTAATAACCTTTGGCAATTTTCCAGAATTTCGAAAATAAGAAAAAAATGTCCGTAATGTGTTGTAGAATAATCCATTTATTTTTAATATATTACTCTTCTGAACTGATATTTCTGTTTTTAGATTATAAACCTTTTCGTTAGATATTAGCAATGCTTGGAACATACGACTATTCTCAGCTAGGTTAACGTTATGCTTAAAGATTTGTGAGTGCATGAATTAAGCAGTCGAGAAAGATCTTTTGTACAAGCACATTTGTAATAGTTATTCTATTCCCAAAATCATTCTTCAATGAGTCGTAAATGATTTGGGCGGGATTTCTTTATTTTTCTCTTTTTATGTCTGTATAGTTACTTCACTTATCGAATAGCTATGTTCGTGACTTTTAAAATAAATGTTTCTGTTTATAGAAGGAGTTCATTTATTTCAAAATTTGTAAATACTAGAGTGAAAATATTGTGTATAGAAAAAAAAATCAGAATCTTTGAGACAGAATATGGTGAGATAGAAACCATTACCTTTTAATTTTTAGGGGACATTGAAGAAAATAGAAAAATTCAATCAAAGATTTAAAATTTCACCAAAAAAGGGTCAGGATTAAAAAAATTGGATGGGAATGAAGTAGAAATTATTGTATTAAATAGTTTTACTTGAAAATTTTACATCAGATGAAGAATCAAAATTTATTTTACAAAATTAGTTCCAGGACACCAACACAAAGGAGTAAGACCCCTTTTTGGCCCCAAAATATAGCAGTTTTACAAAACTGTTTAAATGTGAACTTTTAGTTATTTACTGGAAAGAAGAATGCTTCTGCTACATAAATATGGTCTGTTTTTGACAATACAATGCACATATACCGGGTACTAGCATCATTAAGTCATGCTAAATTACGGAAATCTTCACAGTTTTAGCGTTTTAGTTAAATTTTAGACGGTTTCCCTCTAAAATGAAAGTGGCCGCATTTGTGTTCATTCTAAATATTGAAATGTTGGTTGTATTTGATAATAATACATAACATATATTAAGGTTGAGGATGAGGATGAACACGGATGCGGCCACTTTCATTTTTGACAAAAACCATCTGAAAAGTGACATTTTTTGGCATATTTGATAGATTTTTCATATTTGAGCTTGAATCAAAGCGTTTTTACAGACTTCCTTTAACTGGAAAACTTTGTAATAAATCTTATGATTCAGAAGATTCAATATTTCTTATGTACAACTACTTTTATTCGACACGAGTGGAATTGTCTGTGCTTTCAGAAGAATTTCCTACTTGTACATGTATAATTATCTCTTTAACTTTGTAATTTGGTTTGTGAGAATAAAGATATACATGTAACTTGTATAGATGTAAACTAACTCATTACCACACCAGAAAAAGAATAACAAATTGAACAAGTAAATTTATATTCAGAATGTATTAATTTGCACAGAGCATTATAATACAGAAACTGGTTTCCACTCTATATGGAAAAACATTGTTTGATATGATTTTTAATTTATTATTTTGTTCTGAAACCTTCAGCATTTATTTATTTCGAAAATGTTGATCCCGTGTTTATTTGTAAATGGCACAGCAGACCGAAAATAGATATGTGAACAATCTTTTGAAAATGAAATAAAAACCTTTTACGTTGTATACTAGAGTAGAAGTATAAAGCTGAATATTTCAGAGATTGAATTAAAATTCATAATAAATAACGTCTTATTTGTAATGAATTATCTTTATTTTATCAAACTAAGGAGCTGTGGTATGATTGACAGTGAGACAAATATCCACCTAAGTTCAAATTGAAGTGGATGTAAACAATTAACGGCAACCGTGCGGCTTTCGACAATGAGAGAGAAAAACATACCATGTGGTCGGCTATAAAAGGCCCCGACATATAACAAAATATGAAACGATTAAAAAAACTAACGACCTTATTTATAACTAAACAGTTTACGAAGAAAAAAATATGACAGACCTGAACCAACGGCAACCACTGAATAACAGGAGTCAGTTTAAAAAAAACTTACGACTAATATTTATCGTAATTATACTGAATTGTTCATAACTTACGTTTTTTTGTGAAACCAACTCCAAGATCCTGACTTGGGACATGCACATACAGAATGTGGCGGGGTTAAACATGTTTGTGAGCGCTTAACTATCATCTAACCGGGGACAGTGATGTAACAGTTCAACATAAGAACAGAGTATAAAAATCAGCTGAAATGGATTAAATCATCATATAGATGCAAATAAAAATACATCTAACGAAAACACAAAGTGGACGTGGCAGCAAACTTGTACACCCCCTCCCCCTTTTTAAAAAAAGACATTTAGTGCAGATCTGAGAGTATTCGCAGCTGCTAACAACTAGTTCAAAGTTAATTTGCATGTGTTACCTATAAAATAAAAATAAAACGTAATCAAAAACTGCGTTTAAACATAAACATTTGTAATCCCCAAATGCGCTCAAATGATTAGTAATAACTTCGTATGCGAGACGCACGTTTTATTTGCAAAAGACTTATCAGTGACCCTCGAATAAGATACAGTTCGTAGTTGAAGAGTATTGGGGATAAAGAAAAAATCCAAAATGGTTTGACACATACAGATAAAGTAAAGCTTTTGTGTGCTAAGGTGGTTGCAAAATTCAACCTGTTTTAATGCCTCGTCTTACATAGATACCTTAGCACTGGTGGTAAGCGGATGGTCATTACTTAGAACTACCATCCGAAAATGGGAGATAACTCTAGGGATAATTTTTTCTTATCCGATTTTTGTGCAGTAAAAGATTTATTTGAGCCAAACCGTTTGTCTCATACATAATAATCGTCAGTGCGTTAATATTGAAACAAAATGTGATACATAAAAGCATTCCAATTTTCGTAAAAAAGTCATTCAATAATTCGAGCATGATGGTCGTAACTAAAACAGCAAAAATGTTCAGGATGGTCGTAACTTAATTTTGTGATGGTCGTAACTTTTTATGAATAGGACAGAATAAACTTAAGACAAGTCAAGAGTTTTAGACGTATATTTTATTATATGAATATTATATATGATATATTTGTGAAGTTGATTTCACCAAATTATAAAAACTAAAAGGGGTGAAGAGAGGGGTACATGTAAAGTGCGAAACGGAAAAAAAATTGGAACGAATCGAGAAAAAACACAATACTAAATGAAATGAACAGACCAAGAGGCAAATAGTTATAAGCGGTTAAATTCATTATCAATGTAAATTTTTCAAAAGTGGAGAATTCAGTTTAAAACAAGAAACACAGTGCTGGTAATGATCATTTTTAGTTACGAATATAGAAAGGGCGTTTTTAACAAATTTGACATTACATGAAATAACAGTTTCCTGATTTTTTTGATTTTTTTTAAGATTTTGCATCTATTGTAAAGATAAACTTTTTAAAAACTATTATACCTACTAAGTGGAATTTAAAAGAAAAATCTACAATTTAATTTGATACTTTAAGTTGGAAGAGCACAAGTGAGGAATCAAAATAATGTTATGAGGGTCGTTATCGAGACTGGACCATACCCGCGAATTCGCAGGTCCGTACTCGAAATGAAAAACATACGCCTTATTCTTAGTCTGGATTTTGAAAAGTCGTATTCTCATTTAGTAGTCAAGCTGATTATAAGGTGCAATGTCAAAGTTCATGTATAATTATTACCCGTTGTTATAGAAAATTCTGAATACGCCTATTGGTACCATGCTATCCGCTATACATCTTTGCCTTTCTTATTGAAAATACCCTTAAACCCTGGACCACATGTTTATTATTTCCAATTCATAAAGGGAACGATGCATCCGATCTTAATAACGACCGAGGAATTACAA
This sequence comes from Mytilus galloprovincialis, assembly GCF_965363235.1. Classification (NCBI taxonomy): domain Eukaryota; kingdom Metazoa; phylum Mollusca; class Bivalvia; order Mytilida; family Mytilidae; genus Mytilus; species Mytilus galloprovincialis. The sequence goes on along the minus strand of NC_134838.1, from coordinate 1,645,070 downwards.
TCACTGATTCATTTGGGGAGCTTTTTAATAAGATACTTGATACACGTCTTTATAAATTCTTAGATAAATATCATATCATTGGTGATAGCCAAATTGGGTTTACCAAAAAAAAAACATGACCATCTGAAAACACGTTCATTCTAAAACTATTGTATTGTGATATAAAAGAAGGTAGAGTGTTTGCCTGTTTTGTTGATTTCCAAAAGGCTTTTGAATCTTAGATGCTGTCATTCACCCAGGGATAAAACTTAAGGTAGTGTATAGTTATAGAATAGGGTTACAGATATCTTTAGAACTAAAGTTGGAGTAAACAGGGAGACAATTTGAGTCCAATTTTGTTCAAAATTTTCATAAATGAACTTCCTGATTGTTTTAAAAAGTCCCCTGATCCAGCTGTTATTAATTCACGACCAGTCCATGCTTTGCTATATATGCTGATGATATTGTCGTGTTTTTAACTTCGGCAAAAGGACCTCAGAGTCAACTTAATGCATTAAGTACTTATTGTTAAGATTGGTGTTTGAAAATTAATCCCATTAAAACCAAGGTGCTTGTATTCAACAAGGCAGGCAGACATATTAAACATGATTTTTATTTTAATAACACACTAATTGATTGTGCTCAACGTTGTAAATATTTAGGAATAACTTTTAGTGCATCTGGATATTTTTCCTTTACTCCGAGAGAATTGTATAGTAAGGCGTTAAAAGTCTACCATAAGCTACGCAAGGACTTTCTGTCACTGAATACAAGTTTAAAAAAGAGCCTTCATGTAATTGAGCATACAATTAAACCTATTCTCTTATATATTACTGTAATTTGGGAATATTTCAACCCTTTCACACAAAAAAATCTATAACTACAACTATAGATCAGGCTTATCCGAAGCTTCTTTCAGAAAGACTCCACATTAAATTTTGTAAACATTTACTTGGTGTTACCAAAAGAGCAACACATTTTGCTACTATTTCTGAACTCGGTAGATTCCCTCTGCATTTTAACATTGCAAAGTCTATGATCAGAAACTGATACAGGCTTGAAAATTTGGGATCATCTTTCCACTACTAGAGGAGGCATATTTAGAGTCAAAACTACTACACGAGTCAAATATTTCTTCAGTGGTATGGATCCTTAAACTTCTTTCTAAAGAATATTAAAAGGGGTTAGCAATTTACATTGTTTACTTTATGCTGATGATAATGTATTTTTTTTAACTTCAGCAAAAGGACTTCAGTAAACAATATTCATGCATAGCTTGTAGCCATGATAATATTTAAAAGATAGAATTTTATGCTTCAATTCAGTGAGCTTTTCTTTTAAATCTGAATACATTCATACACTATAAACATAAACATTATTTTCAACGTGCATATGTATGTGATAGTTGCCGCAGTACATTTAGTTCTATCTTGTAATATTATCCTGGCTACAAATTACTAATATTTGATTCAACGCGTGTAGCAGTGTAAAATATATACCAACAACATTCATACTTTCTAGGTTTACACAATTTCATTTGCGACACCATTGATTAAGTTTTTATTCCGTACCAATACTTAAAACAAATATCAATGATATACCGCAAGATCGTCATGCAGTCGATAAAAAATAAAAACAACATGTTAAAAACACGCGCATTTGTGGATTTTCATTCATCATAAACGATCAAAAGCCGAATATTTTATAAAAACTGCAATAGCTGATTAAAAATTAAGGATGATTGTTCAAAGTTGTACGTTCAATAATTTCATCTGCCGACATGATTGCAGGTAATAAAAAGTCTTATATAAAAAAAAATCTAAAAGCAAATGTGAGGGAATACACGTGTACTCAACAATGTGATGCCTTAACGTTCAGTAAAAATATATTAATACTCAACCCTACCATTATATTTGGCTTAATGTCACTGTTACTCCTAAATAATGGTCGTTCGGAATATATAAAAAAAAAAAGTATTTTTGATAATTCTTTAACTTAATTTCTGCATACCATTATCAGAGTAACATATTAAATAATATTGTTTTTAATGAACTAAAAATACCAAACAAGTTTATCAACATGGTTATGTGCACAGTGCTTTTTAGAATAATTTGATAAAAGTTCGTCTAAATACTTGAGTTACGGTCATCTTTCAAAGTTACGACAATCTTGTGTCAGTTACGACCATCATCAAAAATACTATATTTGACAATTTTTGGCAATCACAATAAGCGTATATGAGACAAGCGGTTTGACTCAAATGAATATTTTACTGCACGAAAATCGGAAAAGAAAAACTTATTCCCAGAGTTGTCTCCCATATTCAGATGGTCGTTAGTTAGTTGGTTGGTTAACGACCATCCGCTTACCACCAGTGCTTGGGTATCCAAATTCCTATAAGATATGTGCCTAAAATATTCTACATCATATTTATTTTGTTGGCGTTGTTTGCAGGATCTTGTTTTGTTAGAAATTAACTTATTTTCAGAAGTAGGAAAAATTGTTGTAAGCCATTTTCAAAGAAGCGTAATTTGATGAAAAAACGGGGACGAGTTAATGGGAGCAGGGCTAGTTTAGGAAAGTCCTACTTCAGATTAAATTAGAGTTATCTCTCTTTATACATAAAAAAAAATACGAATAAGACACCTTGGCAAGAGACCAAATGACACAGAAATATTAATTGACAACTATCAGTCACCGTATGGCCTTCAACAATGAACAAAGCCTATACCACATAATCAGTTATAAAAGTTTCCGAAATTACAAACATAAAACAATTTAAACGAAAAAACTAACGACCTAATTTATGTACAAAAGACTAAACGAAACACAAATATGTAACACAGCAGCAAACGACAACCACTGAATTACCGGCTCCTAACTTGAGCCTGTTATAATGCTACTCCATTGCAATCTGGTCGATTCTATACTCCAGTATTAGATTACTTAAGCTGTAATACTCCAATTTTTTTACATTTTTACCTATCATGTTCACGTTTTGCTCACCTTAAAAAGATATCATAATATTTTAACTAGTCAGTTCTTGTTGACTTATGTTTGAAATATTTATTAATAACTTGCCATTCTTAGTGTTTCCAGAACTTCTAGCTCCTATACTTAGGCTTGGTTTATTCACCTCGAGATATGCTCTTTTCATAATAGCGAGTACCTTATTTTTCAGTCAAGTTATTGAATATTTTTGTTAACAATCAATTAATTGTTTAAAGCTGGTGTTGCAGTTCTAAGATCCGGATCCCATTGGATAGTAATAAAACATTAAAGATATTCATTTAAATTTCTTTTCTTATTATCAGAATTCTATCATTTTTATTTGTTTGAATTATTCCCAGCGTTTTCTTAAAGGGCCGAGAGATAAGGGACGAAATATATCCATTTACATTGCATTCTGGGTAATCTCACATGTGCTTCCTTTTTAACTTGCTTTCTGAACACACGAGTTGGTACAACTTATTATACACTCAATTGCATTAAAATGTGCATACATTTTGTACTAAATAAATATTGGGAACACACTTAACGCTTTGTTATATGATTGAAGCATTATAAAAAGTGAAAAAATGAAAAGTACTATCTGTCTTGCCAACTGGAAATGTGGGGAAATCGGAAATCTCGAATAGGGCTCTTCACGGTTAGTTCGGCCATATTGGATAGGGGGCAGATTTTCATAATAGAGGTAAAAATGGTGTGAAAAATACGGGAAAACATCATTAAAACAGAGCTGTTGCTTGGAAACACACATAGGATTTCCCACACTTTTATACCATTTCCACCTCCTTCCAAAAAATCTGCCCCCTATCCAATATGGCCGAACTAACCGTGAAGAGCCCTATTCAAAAATATTACGTCTTCTTAATTAATCCCCTATTTACTAATAATCATCCTGAAAGCACATTTAAAATATTTTATCATAGGGTAATCTAATTATCTATGTCAAATTTACAGGTTGGACATGCAAATGATGTTCATAGCAAAACTGTTGTATATAAATTTGTGAATTTACAATGTAGGAGTCTTTACTCTAGGCGAAAAAGGCAATTCAAGTGCTTGTCCCAAGTCATGATCAGGAGCCCGTAATTCAGTGATTGTCGTTTGTTTATATGTTACACATTTGTTTTTCATTCATTTTTTGTATATTAATTTTTATTAGGCTGCTAGTTTTCTCATTTGAATTGTTTTACATTGTTATTGGGGCCTAAGTCTGACCGGGGGTGGGGTTTGCCGATTTTTTTTTAAAGCATGACACGTGAAAGTCAAATTATTGTGCTGTGAAAAAGGGAAATTAGAAAAAAATAAGAATTGCTAATGTACATAGTGTAAGCGGGATACAGAATCAGAACCCACCAATGAGACCCCCTTTTATTTCAGGGCCTTTATAGCTGACTGTGGTATTCCGTATATGCTTTGCTTGTATAATCCCTTTTCTCTAGAGATAAAATTTGTGGAATATCCCTTTATTTTCCAAATGATGTGTTTTGAAAAATCATGTTCATTGTAACCAACAGGAACAGTTATCAGTAATTGAATTTTGAGGTTTGCAGTCATGACGTGACCCCATGGCAATTATCTGGTTCACATACTTGTACCACAGAACTTGGTTTAGCTGTCATACAGTTCTATTTAAAAAAAAACTAATGAAATATTTTGATTGTAGGTGACTACCTTAGTTAACAAGATGCAGAACGAGCAAGGAGAATTCGTGGATATGTACATCCCAAGAAAATGGTAAGGCCATTAAGGTTCATCATAACAAACGGACAAAAATGGCTGTATTTACATGCCAAAAACTGCTCTAAGTACAGACTAAGCTGTGATGTTGGAAAATTTTTAATGCCTAGCATCCACTAGATATATAAAAGATAAATGCATTTTGTGTTTCAGAAAGATAAAATCTCTTTTGGATTTTGATGGGCATTTTTTTTCCTTCATGCATAAGGTGTGAAAGTTAACTAAGTTGTGGTACAACTTTGAGATGCTCCCTCAGGTAAAAAACCGGTTTGTATTGTTTTGATTTGCTTTAATTGACATGGACAAGAGGTATCTTCACAGCTATAGGTGAGTTAAAGAGTTTATCTGAGTCAGTGAGTGGACACTGGACAGTATCAAAGTAATTCAGGTGTTTGTTTATTTTTACACCTTCTGCAGAAAGAGAAAAAAATGCCCATCAAAAACCAAGAAAGATTCTTTCTTTCTTAAACACAAAATGCATTTAACTTTTATATATCTAGTGGATGCTAGGCCTTAAAACTTTCCAAACAGCACAGGTAAGTAAGTACATAGAGTAGTTTTTGAGGTGAAAATACGGCCATATTTGTCCATTTGTTATGATGAACCTTAAAAAAAGAAAATGAATTTAGACAAGTATTTTCAGTACTATGTTTATTGCTGTCAGAGTTAAATGTCACTTTCTACGATCTATAATAACAACTCAGACTAAGTATAAAATAAGACTTTTGACAAAATAAATTATTTAAGGGGGAAAATATGTCTTATGAAAGTTTTGAAGCCGATTTATATAAATAACGATAACTAAAATACTGTCTATGAAGAGACATCTATATAGACAATTGAGTGTTGTTCTCAAAAGACAATCCATTTTTTAAATTTTTTTATTTAATTCTTTTTTGCAAAGTCCGTAACATGCTGAAATGATGTTGCAATCTAAAATATATCATTTAGTACTTTATAATAAATCTTATACATGTAGTTCAAATCCTCTTTTAACACTTTGAGTCATCCTTATAGACCATCCAAGTTGTCTTCTTAGACAGACCAAGTTGTCTTCTTAGACAGGCCATGTTGTCTTCTTAGACAGGCCAAGTTGTCTTCTTAGACGGGCCAAGTTGTCGTCTTAGACAGGCCAAGTTGTCGTCTTAGACGGGCCAAGTTGTCGTCTTAGACGGGCCAAGTTGTCTTCTTAGACAGGCCAAGTTGTCGTCTTAGACGGGCCAAGTTGTCTTCTTAGACAGGCCATGTTGTCGTCTTAGACAGGCCAAGTTGTCTTCTTAGACAGGCCAAGTTGTCGTCTTAGACAGGCCAAGTTGTCTTGCATTCCTTTGTACAGGTTAAGGATGGGGGCATCCCAAAGGATTTATTGATTAAAATGTTGCTTTTAGAAATACAATGTACATGTAGATTTTGACAGAAATCATTCGACCTACAATGTAATGGTCGAGGAACCACCATTATATCCAATCAAATAATTATTTGTTTTAGTTTACCTTCGTTTTCTAACAAAAGATACATGTAGTTTTATCTGAACATTGAGATATACATGTAAGATATGTTGAATTAAAAAAAAATCATGTTTTTCAACAATTTGGTTGTGGGTGAGGAAAAACAATGTTGGTTTTTTTTGGGAATGATATTTTTTCACCCAATTATGTACAATTTTACTTTTTACAGTTCTGCCAGCAACAGAATTATTTCTGCCAAGGATCATGCCTCAATCCAGATCAACTTTGCTGATGTAAGTAATAGGAGGGGAGACAACCAAAATGGTCTATAGAATAACATGTGTTAATAGATATATGAAGATGTGGTATGAATGCTAATGAGACAACTCTCCATCCAAGTCACAAGTTGTGAAAGTAAACCCATTATAAGGCAAGATACATTTCTAAAGTGCTCAAACCGGAAAACCCAACTTTCTGATCTATATAAAAAAAAAATAAGAAACACTTATAAACCACATCAATAAACTGCCTACTTTTGTCAACAGACTTTCTTAACCCTTTCAGCGCTATACACGGCATATGCCGCGATGACATACGCCGTCCGCCACTGCTATTCGCAGCATATGCCGCGATGACAACGGATTTTTCATAAGGACTCTTAAACCATTCGGTTTTCATTCGGATCCTCTCTAATTTTTCCTTGTATGAATCGAGGATATGCAAGGTCTCATTTGCGCTTAAAATCCCGGGAATTTTTATTGTAAAATCATGCAGTAGAAGGAAAATTGAAGGAAAATAAAAACAAATATTTTGACAAATGCAAATGGCGGAAATCGGAAACAAAGCTATAAATATGGAAATATTTCAGCATTTCTATGGCGAAACTGATGACAAGGATTAGTTAAAAGGTTTCATGTTATCTCAATGTGTTTATAACATTCAATTCGTGTGGGAAATATGATTTGATCGATCATTACGAGACGTAGAAAAAGGGGGGAAAACGGAGGTTGACTGAAATTTTTGAAGACGGAGCCACTGATTTGTGCCATGATTACATAATACGTTGTGTATGGTGCAATACGCTACGGAATCGAGCAATTGGTGTCTTCTTTATTATATGGCAGATAAAAAAACAAAATAGATGAAGACGAAAAGTAGTTTTTATTCAAAATTCAACACAAATGTAACAAATTACACCTTTTACCTGTTAATTACCTGAAAATGCAGGTAACCTAATAAAAAATTTACTGAAATAACTGCCTAGCATTACAGTTCATACTCTCCTGAGCATTTTTCATGCAATAACTTTTTCTGTATCTCTTATAATAAAAAAGATACAGCAGTCTGAAAAGGAATATACTGTTCTAATGAATGAACACAAAAAAAATGCAGCAGCAGCAGCCATTTTTCTATTTTTTGTGTAGCGTTGAAAGGGTTAAGAAATGTCCAGAAAAAAATTGACTAGTCATTTATATAAGATTTATTAAATGATATATAATAATGTAAACCAGCTACAATATTATTAATTTATATTATATAAGAAGATGTGAGAGACAACATTAGCATTGTCAATTTGAACAAAGTTGTGATCTATATACAAGCATTATGTTAATCATAAAGTACCAACTTTATAGGCTTTGATAGACAGGAAATCTTAACAGAACACGAAAATTAAACCATCAAAATTATTGTAGAAATTAATCTATTTACAGGTTGACACTACCACAGGAAGAATGACAGGAAGTTATACAACTTTCGCCATCTGTGGGGGAATCAGGAGAATGGTAAGTTATCAGGGGAGGTAACCAATAGTTATACACCCTTTGCCATCTATGGGGGAATCAGGAGAATGGTAAGTTAACAGGGCAGGTAACCAATAGTTATACAACTTTCGCCATCTGTGGGGGAATCAGGAGAATGGTAAGTTATCAGGGGAGGTAACCAGCAGTTTACCACTTTTTTTCATCCCAGGAGGGGGCTCAGAGGCAGATTGGTCTAAGAAGTCAAACTGTTACACCCCATCTAAATTGAGGTTGTTAGTTCATATCTCCCACATGACAAGCCCCTTTACTCCAATCTTAATTGATTAGTTTTCTTATTTGACCCATGCATTCCTGCTTCCTCTGCCAATAAAAAGTCAACATGAATAACACATTAGTGCTGAAAATAGCATTAAACACCAATTAATCTGATTTATGAGGAAATCAGAAATATGGTATTTTATCAAGGGAGGCAACCTTATATAATTTCAGTTTTCATACCTAGACACAGGCCCTCATGCCCAGGCTTGTAATGTTAAAATTGTGTTTTGTAAGATTTTTAACTACACACTGGTAGAAACTATACAATTTTTATCATAATATGTGCATTAGCTTTATTGCTACATGTATTTTTTGTGAAGACTACTTATCGTTTTGATGACTCATCCAGGGTTGGGTTATCAGGACAGGCAACCGAGTTAAACCACTTGTTCCATCGGTGGGGGAATTCAGGGGGTGGTAAAATATCAATGGAGACAACTAATTTGTCAACATTGCTATTGCTATGTTTATATCTAAAATTGATATCTCAAAATACTAACTAATTTATTAAGGGTTGATCTGGGGGAATTTTGATTGCATGTTAGTTTGTAAATTAAATAGTCATGTTTGAATTGAAGGGGGGAATGCTCTCAAGTTATCCTAAATTTGAATATAAAAAAAATGCACCATTTACTTTGCATTTAAATAATTCTGTAATGTATACAATGTGAAACCATTTTAATAATTGACATTGTGTATTGTAGGGAGAATCTGACGATTCATTGAACAGATTGGGCAAACGTGATGGCCTTATAGCCAAGTAAGTATTACACTATAGAACAAATGTCAGGAAGTAAGATAAGTTATAAAGGATATTGGATCCTGGGACCTAAGGTAGTCTCAACACACCCCTTCATGACCAAAATATGTTTAAATGACTGATTTTAACAACCTGGCTCCCTTGAGGTACTTAAAATACATATAGATAGTCAAGTGGTGAGTGTTTATATATACATTGCCCTGATTTAAAAAAATAAGTTATGAAGTACAAAGTGTTTTTGTTTGTCATATAATATGTAAAATTAATTAATTTAAAAAAGATAAAGAATAAAACAATAAAACAAACTTATTGAATTCAAATATGATGAAACTGAGAATGAATATGGGTAATGTGGCAAAGAGACAATAACCAGACCAGACATCAGAGAACAGCACATGGCCAACCAAGATATATTATATAGTATACTAGGTATATAGTTATTCTATGATTATGGATTTTGTACTATAATCCAATGGAATTCTGTTATCATATATTGTTGGTTTTTTGTTCTAACCTTATGTTTTCTTTCATTGTAGGAATTTCTAAACCAGTAAGAGAGGAAGAAAATCAATGAAACATTAAAAAGACATTGATTATGACATTTTTTGTTTGTTTCTATAGCTATTGGTGCCAATTCTTTGTGAAACTAACCCAAATACCAGTAAATGTTGTTGCCCTCAGTTGGTGTACTAACCCAAATAGCAGTAAATGTTGTTGCCCTCAGTTGGTGTACTAACCCAAATACCAGTGAATGTTGTTGCCCTCAGTTGGTGTACTAACCCAAATACCAGTGAATGTTGTTGCCCTCAGTTGGTGTACTAACCCAAATACCAGTAAATGTTGTTGCCCTCAGTTGGTGTTCTAACCCAAATACCAGTGAATGTTGTTGTCCTCAGTTGGTGTACTAACCCAAATACCAGTGAATGTTGTTGCCCTCAGTTGGTGTACTAACCCAAATACCAGTAAATGTTGTTGCCCTCAGTTGGTGTTCTAACCCAAATACCAGTGAATGTTGTTGTCCTCAGTTGGTGTACTAACCCAAATACCAGTGAATGTTGTTGTCCTCAGTTGGTGTACTAACCCAAATACCAGTAAATGTTGTTGCCCTCAGTTGGTGTACTAACCCAAATACCAGTGAATGTTGTTGCCCTCAGTTGGTGTACTAACCCAAATACCAGTGAATGTTGTTGCCCTCAGTTGGTGTACTAACCCAAATACCAGTAAATGTTGTTGCCCTCAGTTGGTGTACTAACCCAAATACCAGTGAATGTTGTTGCCCTCAGTTGGTGTACTGTTATCTATTGATTAATTTAATCACATTTTTCAAGACATTCTTGAAATCTTTGAACAAATTTGACTTGAATAATTCTAGTGTAGGGTCTGCCACAACTCCTTTTAAGATTAAGATTTTCCATAAAAAAGGACAAGTAAAACACCTGTTTATCTCATCTGGCCCTATGTGTGTGATCATTGTTGTATTTTGTTCCTGCCACCATGGCTAAAAATAGAACATTGGTGAACTTTGTATGCCTGTATGATAAGACGAAAAAATATTATTCTGGTATTTAAAAATGGACACTAAGATTACACTAAACCATCCATTTAAGTGTTCTCAACAATGGATAACCTTCCAATGAATATTAACTAACCAGGCATAAGGTCTGGAAACTCCAATGAGAGGGTAGGGGTAATTAATGGTCTATCTGGAAAGAGTTCTGTATCCAATTAGATAGTACACAATGCAACTGCTCAAAAAATGAAAATTTAATTCTTTGAAGTTAGGTCATGGTGTTTCCAGAAGCTGCAATTTGATGAAAATCCAAATGGATTATTGTTACTGTTTAATAAGAATTGAGTTAATATAATTGCCAATGAAATAACTATCCAGAAGCTTTTCAGATCTAGGAATCGACTAGTGAGTCGTACACACATCACACCCTTTCAACAGTATCTACGAAAAGCCTCTCTTTGAGAATGAACCCATGTCCGATAAATTATCACAATGGCTTAACAATTATTAACTGTGGAAATGAGGTCAGAACATGTTCACCTTACTATTTATTGTTGAGACCTAATATAATTTGACTCGTTCTATCCCAAGATATTTCTCGAAAATTTGCAAACACATGCAAACTAGAAGACTTGATGCAGATTTAACTATGTACTGAGATTTGGGTTGGTATATTTTTTGGCAAGTTTCAACCCAACCCTACTGAAAATTTGTCATTATGTTGAGCAGCAACTTTTGTCACAGAAAGCTCAACATGGTGACGGTTTTCCAGTGGTGGTGGCGTTGGCCAACTTCTCAGAAGTGTTATATTTTAGAAGGTGGAAGTCGTGGATGCTTCATTCTATGTGTATAGATGCCTTATGTCATGAAGTTTTTATCTGTCACATTTCCATTGTCTTTGACCTTATTCATGCATGGTTCAATGATTTCTTGGAAGTTGGAAAAAAAAATTTAATGTTAATTTCTCTCTAACTATGAGTAATAGAATAACTACATTTGTTATGTGCATACCTTGCAAGGTCCTCGGACCGTCCTTTTCGAAAGTTTTCACTTGACCTCGACCTCATTTCATTGATCAGTGAACCAGGTTAAGTTTCGCAGTCCATACTATAGCAAAAGGTCCACTATATTTGGTGTATAGACGGAATGCAAGGTGTATATGTCAAACGGGTAGGTGTCATTTGACCTTGACCTGATTTTCGTGGTTCATTGATCAATGTTCATGGTTAAGTTTTTTTCTTGGATATGTACTAAAAGCAAAAGGTGAACTATCTGTAATGCATAGATTGGTAGTAAGGTGTACATGTCTGCAAAAGGTCAACTATATTTGGTATATTGAATGAGTGTTAGGTGTACATTTATTTCTCATTTGGTTTATCTGACCTTGACCTCATTTTCGTGTATTACCTTATTGTTCCAGCAGTCCATCCATATTGACTGGAAGTAATGTGTGTTGGGTGTCTTGCTGGGGAATTATTATTGGGAAGCAATTCTGCCTCAAAGTCCTTTTTACACATTTCTAATAAAACGATGACCCTAGATTTTAGACATTATTTCTTTTGGTCATTATATATCTCCTTGTGTTCCTGTACCACCCATGCATGTATTTGTTATAATAACAACAGCCCATACCAGTAACGTAGTGGCCATCAAAGACTCCACTCCTCAGTCACCTGAATCAGTTTTTTACGATTTTGAACTCGCCATTACAGTAGCCACGTTTTCATAAAAATACCTCTTAGAAGAGTTTATGGAAATGAATTGAATGATTGAAGTCCATGTAGTCGAAGCAGTTCTAAAAGGTATGGGTCATACACTAGTTTATGAATACTTTGGATTTGGTTCATTCAATTAGCCAAGAATCAGATATACAACTGTTTCCTTTTACAAACAAAAAAAGATACAAAATAGAATTGAGAATGAAAATGGGTAATGTGTCAAAGAGACAACACCCCGATCAAAGAGAAGAACACAGCCGAAGGTAGCAGACATGAATGCGCCATACCTTGTATGTAGATCACAGGCACTTGTCTCAGAAAAAAAATCCCTATATACATTTTAATGTCATGATGCAGATACTATTCTAACATCGGGCTCGGACTTCTTTTAAACAGTTTAACTGTGCGAATGGATTTGTGCTTGTTATGCCCCACCTACGATAGTAGAGGGGCATTATGTTTTCTGGTCTGTTCGTCCGTCTGTCTGTCTGTCCGTTCGTTCGTTCGTCCGTCTGTCCCGCTTCAGGTTAAAGTTTTTGGTCAAGGTAGTTTTTGATGAAGTTGAAGTCCAATCAACTTGAAACTTAGTACACATGTTCCTTATGATATGATCTTTCTAATTTTAAAGCCAAATTAAACTTTGACCCCAATTTCACGGTCCACTGAACATAGAAAATTAAAGTGCATGTTTCAGGTTAAAGTTTTTGGTCAAGGTAGTTTTTGATGAAGTTGAAGTCCAATCAACTTGAAACTTAGTACACATGTTCCCTATGATATTATCTTTCTAATTTTAATGCCTAATTATATTTTTAATCCAATTTCACGGTCCATTGAACATGGAAAATGATAGTGCGAGTGGGGCATTCGTGTACTTTGGACACATTCTTGTTTAATCTACATTGGCTAGGGCAGAGACATATAATATTGTATTATATGTCTCTGATGAAATACACAGTATCCCGTGGTTAAATCTTCAATGATAATTAGTTTACATGTTATCAAAACAACAGAAAATACCACGTTATAATTGACCCAGATACACACAGTGTACAGTGGTCGTTTTAAAATAAATATAATTGCGTCGTCAAGGGCCATCAAGGGACCATATCCAAGACGTAGATAACAACCTGTTAAGACCTGTATAAATGACCGAAAACTTTCGAGACGTTCCGAGAATTTTATTCTGACTTCCGGCCGAGAGATATCGAGTGGCCCATAGACACATCCAAAACTCGCCAATATATAAGCATGAACCCCTGGGGGTTCATGCAATAATTGTAACTGTACTGTCGTTGGCTTGTCGCAAGTGAGTCTTGTGAAAGTCGTGCGACTGTCGTACGACAATCGTGAGTTGTTGGGTCTATTTTTCAGATTTTCATGTCATGGAAATATGCGTGTTACCGTCGTGTCACTGTCGTGCCACTGTCGAACGACTGTCACACAACAGTCGTGTGTCACTTGTACGTTTGACTCCGAACTGCTAGTATATAAAGAAGGCCCGATTTATTGCGTGCCATTTGCCATTTGCTTTCAATATAGTTCAGTGTCATCATAAGTTTGGTCCAAATAAACGACGTTATTCGTATTGTATGAAAAAGAAGATGTGGTATGATTGCCAATGAGACAACTGTCCACAAGAGACCAAAATGACACAGAAATTAACAACTATAGGTCACCGTACGGCCTTCATAAATGAGCAAAGCCCATACCGCATAGTCAGCTATAAAAGGCCCCGAAATGGCAATGTAAAACAAATCAAACGAGAAAACAAACGGCCTTATTTATATAAAAAAAATGAACGAAAAACAAATATGTAACACATAAACAGACGACCACCACTGAATTACAGGCTCCTGACTTGGGACAGGCACATTCATACATAATGTGGTGGGGTTAAACATGTTAGCGGGATCCCAACCCTCCCCCTAACCTGGGATAGTGGTATAACAGTACAACATAAGAACGAACTATAAAAATCAGTCGAAAAAGGCTTAACTCATCACATGGACAAAAATACAAATGGACGTGGCCGGGTACTTGTACATCCCAACAACAAAAAGAAACTAGGAACATATCTGAGAGTACTCGCAGTTATTTGACAGCTAGTTCAAAGCCACTAACAACTAATAAAAAAATCATGCATCTAAGACTAAATTATCAATCCGTACACATCCAGCATCCAATGTATTTAGTGTAAAGACGTCATAAACAGTCAGAGAAAAACATGACCTTGTGCAATGCCAAGTTACAAGTATCGACAGATTGTAGATCCATGAATGTGTATACGTATATAACATACTTAGTTTATACTATAATTGTTCAGCGAATTTTATCCAGGATGCCCCCGAAAAGAAAAAGTAACAAAAGAAATGTGGTGGCAGTAAACGTGGGTGATATTGTCCAGACGGAGGACCCGCTACCACAAGCTGAAACATATGACGATTCGGAAACTGCTGGAGACGACCCTGCTCATAATATCGTCACTGTGACGGGAGACGTGGAATAGTCTACGGACATTCCCGCCGGATTGTATTTTTTCTAAATAAAACGAAAATATGTTGCCCGACAAACGTGCTACTGTCGTACGACAGACAATCAATGTTGTGCGAGCATCGTACGAAATTTGGTAATCTTGAATCAATCGTGCGACTGTATTGCGAGTGTCTTGCGACAGTCGTTAGATTGTCGTACGACAGTCATGCGAAAGTCGTACGATTGTTTTTGTTTTAATGGTTTATTTTGGTACCCACTGTCACGGAATAGAAGTTCCTTCATAATATAAGTTCCAAATGGAAACAATATTCTGGAATATCATTTCCACTGGAATAAATATTACAATAAATGTTCCTAACGGAATAAATTGTATAGAATATTTGTTCCAACAGGAACAGGTATTATGACATTGTTTATAACACAGTTTCCATTGGAACTTCTGTTAGGTGGAACACATATACGTTGACACCACGACAATGTGTTTATCGCACGACAGTCGCACGGCTGTGGTAAGACACTCACACGACAGCCACAAGACAGTGACACGACAAATATCGTAGAGCAAGACAGGTGCATGTTCAATTTTCGTCCCACGACACACGACAGCGCCACGATGCTGAAAAGATCGTGCGACTGTCGTACGACGATCACAGATGACCCACGATTTGACCAAATTTCATGTCGTGTCCCTGCATATATGTGTCGTGGGCTCGTTGTGACCAGGGCTTACCGAGAGCATGATTAACGATGGATGTGGGACCTAGCTCCCGTTTTCACTTTCTGCTGAAAGACGATATTTTTTGGGGAAAACTTAGATAATCTAGTGACATTACTTAAGGTTATTGATAATACCCGAAAGTGCTTGTTTATATACCTGAATTGTTTACCTTATACCACCTGAGCCCTGGGGTATTTACAATACATGAACAATACAATCCATATTTGAGTCGATTTGAGGCTCTATACGAGTGCGACAATGGATATTACAAACACAGTAGCGGAATTGAGCAATAAAAGTAGAGAAGTATTGTATGGCGAAACTAAGGAATGTGTATCACTTGAAAACGTGTATCAACTTATGGTTGGAATGAACGACCACAATTGAAAAGGGGATGCCACAAGTTACACAGATAAATAGAACTCTTAACTACAATGGTACATAAGGGAGCTACCATTTGATTTTTAGAGGGGGGGGGGGGTTGGTGCTAGGATGAAATTTGAAAAAAATAGGCAGGACAGGAGTTTTGAGTAAAAAAAAAGGCAGGATGACCCACTTGGAAAAAAAAGTCCGGACGACAATTTAGGTAAAAGAAGTCAGGATGAACTAAAAAAAAAAAAAAAAGAAAGGCAGGACCGTACAGAGTGAAAAATAAAAAGGCAGGACAGAGATTACAGCTAAAAAAAATGCAGAACAAAATGTTTCATCCTAGACCCCCCCCCCCCCCCCTCTTTTCCATAAAAATCAAATGGTAGCTTGGTGAGCTTAAAACGAAAGTAAGCAACGACGTCGTGGAGTCTGATGTAAATAAGCTAAAAAGCAAGTGTGATATGACCAAATCTGATATTGCTTCTATAAAGAAGTAAATAAGCTAAAAAGCAAGTGTGATATGACCAAATCTGATATTGCTTCTATAAAGAATAAGAACTTAAATTTCGAGAAGAAACTGATCTTCTGATTGAAGATCGGACTCGTAGGCGCGAAATATGCGAATTTGATGGTCCCGATTCAAACTTTTCAGATTGTTTGGAAGAAGCATCTGGGCAAGAAAACGTTCTTGCAAATTGACAAGGCGATCTCGTAGATCGTTTAGTAGATGTTCTAAAAATTGTATATATCGATGTACGCACAATAAAACTGAACTGATAGAAAACATGGAAACCTTTCTGGCAAATTGAAACACTTATATATATATATAGTTACAGCCATTCGAACTTTTTCTATCTTTGACTGTTATGATTGTAATTATGATTGTTTATTGGGCCATTCCGTTTGCGAACCTTGCGTCCTTGCTTCAGTGGTAGCTACGCCCTGAAATCCTCATCTTCAAACGCATTGACCGTTCGTTATATTTAGCGATAGTCTACAAACATGTCTTTGTTTAATGACTTGTGATGTATTAACCAAATATAATTAGTAATAAATCCATACGAAATTCCAATGAACAAACTATTTTCTCCATGATTTTGCAGTGTGTTATAGTCCGCGCGAGATGTAAAATTTCCTTTACTATTCTTTTTTTAGGATTATTTCTTTACGAAATATAAGTCCTTTAAGGATACACTATTTTTTTTCAAATACTTCCAGAACTTGACTTATATTAGACTCTTATATAAATAAGTATCACATGTAATCTTTAAAATCCCCCAAACATGGGAATAACTTAGTTCGGGTACACTCATGCTTTGTTTATCAAATGTGAATCAATCCTCAAAAATATTTTTGTAACTCGCAACTCGACTTTTGTAACTCGCAACTCGACTTTTGTAACTCGCAACTCGACTTTCTTGAATCACAACTCGACTTTCTTAACTGGCAACTCGACTTTTGTAACTCGCAACTCGACTTTCTTAACTCGCAACTCGACTTTCTTAACTCGCAACTCGACTTTCGTAACTCGCAACTCGACTTTCGTAACTCGCAACTCGACTTTTGTAACTCGCTACTCGACTTTCTTAACTCGCAACTCGACTTTCTTAACTCGCAACTCGACTTTCGTAACTCGCAACTCGACTTTTGTAACTCGCTACTCGACTTTCTTAACTCGCAACTTGCAACTCGACGATAAGAAACCCTCTTTTTAGGGAGGGTAATTGAAATGTGTTTTAACGTATTGCTACTATCATAACATTGCACAGGAACCTTTCTTTGGTGCTTCTCATAGATACAATGTCTTTAAAACCCTTACTTCCGGTAATATCCAAAATGGCGGACATAGAAATATCAATTTCTTTTTTTAATATTCAACTTTTTTCAAAATGTAAAGAAAATGTTGTTTTTTGTGATGGTAATTAAATTTTTAGATTTCCTCAAAACCACTAATTCTATTTTGTTGTAAAAGAGGGACGAAAGATACCAAAGGGACAGTCAAACTCATAAATCTAAAACAAACTGACAAAAACAATATGGCGTAAATTTCAAAGATGACTCCTCAATCCATATCTTCGATGTAGAGTTTTGGAAAGATTGATTAAAACAAAATAAAATCACTAAAGTACTTAACAAGTTGCTTTCTTTAAAAAAAAGAAATGCAATCGTAAACCCAAATGCTTGTTTGGCATTATATATATATTAGATAATTGTTTAATAAAGATGTATTGTCTTATATTACTTTTGTTGTGCATAAGAATTAGAAACTGACATTGCCTGTTTAGTGGTTTAAATAATGTAATACCGGCTTCAGACATCAACGTATAGATCCGACGTACGTCGGCCGAGGTAAAAAAAATCATGCACGCTACCAAAACGCTAGTAATTTTGATGCATTCAACCTGTCAATCATATCTGTATCGTGTGCACAACGAGCTTAAAGCGTGTATTGGGTGTGCGTAAAGCGTACCTTAGCGTTTCTCCTGGTCTTCCTACATTCCCAACTGCAGGTCTGTCTATATGTGAATGTTTGTCAATAAGTCTGTCACATTCGCCCGTCTGTTTACATGTTTACCAGTCCGTCTATGTCCACTGGTTCGTCCACATGTTCACTAGCTTTGAAATAGCTTTCGGTAAGTGCGATTATTTCAGTGATTTGTGTCTATTGTTTTTATGTAAGTGATTATTGTGCACCGTACCCATAATTTTAGGGACGCGAATTGCAACTGATATTTTACAGTTTTTTCTTGTGATGTGTTGTCCTTAAGGTTTGGTTCATTTGGGAGGGTTGGGTTTATGGCCACCACATTGTTTATGTGCCAATGTCCATTCTAAAGCCAGAAACATGTAGTACAGTGGTTGTTGTTCATAATTCATGTCGGTCAAGTTGTTTTCGTAAATTATTTTGTTATCAATAAGGCTGTTTAGTTTTGTTTGATTTTTGTTTTTAAATGTTAATGGTCGGGGCATTTAATAGCCGACTAAATAGTAGGTTTTTTTTTCATTTTTGGAGGCCGCTCGGTGGCCTTTAAAGACTTACTACCACGTCATTGTAACTCTGGTTGGTATTTGTATCATTAGTGCTGGACCATGGTCGATCCTATATGCACCTTTGAGGCAGGCGGGATATTTTTGTAGATCTTGTACAGCTCAAACTAATGTGAGTAGTTCCTGTACTTCTATGTCTAGTCCCATGTTGCATGGTTAGAGAGGGTGTTATATCTTCTGTAGGTTTGATGAAGTTTCACCCGTATCGGACTTCTTTTCCTAAATGAAAGCTTTAAGGCGACGAGTATTTTTGTATGCAATGTGCCCTTAACGTGTCTAAAACTTATCTGTAGCGTTTCCAACGCTCGTGTAGCGTGTATATTATGTGCGTGCAGTTTACAGGTACATGTGTATACGTTTGACAAACGCTTGAGCTGAATGATTTTTTTTATGTTCCATTAAAATTTTCCTGAAGTAAAAGCGTTCACCAAGCGCATACCTTTGCATTTCGACGTACTTCAAACTTATGGAACGCGTGTTTAAACGCTTGCGTAAAGTTCCTCTGATGAGCAACTAAGTTACGCATACGATAATACGGACTTTGTTAATTTTCTTTTTTGACTGATTGTTTTACATTGTCATTTCGGGGTCTGTTATAGCCGACTATGCGGTACGTTCTTTGCCTGTTGTTGAAGGCCGTACGGTGACCCATAGTTTGTATTTCTGTGTTATTTTGGTTTCTTGCAGATAGTTGTCTCATTGACACCAAACCCGATATCTTCTTTTTTTATATTCGATATCTGATCGCCGACCTGGTTAAGTCTGCTAAAAATGCATGCATGATTCATTTTTAGGTTATCAGTCGTAATTAAAGTGGCACATTTAATTCGTTGTTTCATTGCTTGAAGTATCAATTCTTACATCTGCATGGTCAAATGTGTATTTTTTTAAAATAAATTTTAGATTTAGATTTCAGTCACGGTTATTTTTTCCCCCTTCATATTGAATATCTATACTTATCAGTCGCATTTTAATGACGAAAAGGATTCAGAGGTTATTAAAAAAAGTAAATAATGTTGCAATATTTAAACAAAGAAAATAACTTTAAATTTGCAATATTAATGAAAATAAATACGGACATAACTTTCATAATTAATTTTAACGTTATTTTCAATAAACGATTTTTTTTTAAATCCTCGTTTTTACACCTATTTGAGGCACGTATTTATGATTATATTTTCATGTCCT
The DNA here is from genome assembly GCF_965363235.1 of Mytilus galloprovincialis. Classification (NCBI taxonomy): domain Eukaryota; kingdom Metazoa; phylum Mollusca; class Bivalvia; order Mytilida; family Mytilidae; genus Mytilus; species Mytilus galloprovincialis. The sequence continues at coordinate 1,625,012 of NC_134838.1, read as the reverse complement.
TGGTCTATCCTAGACGTAAAATTTCAAAAAGTGCTAATACTTTTTTTAAAGATATTATTTTTAATTGTTCTCGTTCAAAATATTTTATTTTTTCATATTCAATATCTATTTAATTTTATTTTTAATAACCATTTTTTTTTTATTAAAGTTCTTAATCATATGCAAGAAAGACTTCCCTTTAATTTCAGTATAAAAAAATAAATAGCTTGCTTTTTACAACATGTACATCTTCACTAAACGTAAAATCTAAAATAAAATGCTACTAAAACTCTTTCTAAAGATTTTATTTTTAATTATTCTCGTTCAGAATATAAAGCGCATTGTTTACATGAAATCTTATCTCATATCTAAACACAGCTGGTTACATCGTTTGACTAATTAAAATACTACGCATGTAGGTTAATATTAGCAGCTTGTAATCGTGTGCAAGAAAATATTATATCATAATAAATTTCAGATCATACGTAAAATATCTCTATAGCAACTTAAGATGCTAATGCATATTCAACAGATTTGTAAGCTATTGCGCATGCATTTGAAAGGTGGTCATAGCTATTGCGCATGTATTTGAAAGGTGGTCATAGAAAGACCAGAAGTGTTCCGACTAACATCCGGTGTTCCGAAAGACTACATCACTCGTCCAATATATACTGCGTAAACCCTCAGGGGTTTACGCAATCAGTTTAAAACTTACTACTATTCGGCCAAAAATACATGTTTATTCACGGTCACCACCACATGCACACAAGGCAGTGAACGGGAGACCCGGTTTTCCACATGAACAACGACCGCGGCATCTTTTCTTGCATCCACAATGTTCAAGCTTCTGACAAAATTGTGAAGCCTCAGAAAGTTTTTTAAAAGGGATGCTCTTTGTCCCTTCGCCATCCATTAGCGCCTAGACTGGGTAGCATAAGAGCCAATTCCAAGCTCCTTTCGTTTAACACCTGCCTTAGTGCAAGTTTTATATGATGGCAAAGACTAGACCAAGTTAAGGGAATAGCCTCAAATAGTCTTCCCTTTTGCGCAAATAGTTATTTTTTTGCTTCGTTAACCATGTTAACCCCACCTGTTAAGTTAATGTTATCTTACAGTAAAACCCCGGTGATTTAGGTTAATCAATCATAATTCTTTATGTTAAAGTCACATCTTCAAATGCCATCAATATCTCCCACGCAGTCTTTTTTCTTTTCAAGCAAAGAGAGAATCGTATCACAACCGGTAAAGGCATGGATCACAATAAGTGTGTGTGATCACTCATTGCCTAGTGCATTTGAAAGGACATTGATAGATAGTAATTCAAAGTTTTTTGCCTTCCCAAACACAATCCATAGTTTGTCTACCCCCACGACTGTTCGAATCATGACTCGTTTAAGTTCGTGTTTCACTGCATTAGACACATGCACCATGATTCTAGTGACAGCCTCTTACTGTAAACCTGGTACTAAACTTGAAATACATCATGTGGTGGATAAGATAGAATATCCTGAGCATTTGTTGCTACAACTACCATACACATCCAACACTTCATCCACTCGCGTTAAGAGTTTCAAGGGATTTATTAAGGTAGGGACATAAGACCCAATCATCATACTCGTTAGGCCGCAAATACATGTTTATTTACAATCGGAGAGCTGATTTTCCACTTTTACTATGATCGTTGTATTGTTTCTTGCATTCATAATGTACAAGCTCCTGATAAGATGAAGAGATCTCACAAAGAGTTGTCCAAAAGGGTTCCCATGGATCATATTAGTTCCTTCGCCATTCATAAGCGTCTGGACCAGTTAGCATAGGAATCAATTGCAAGCTTGTTACTCATTCACACCCGCTATGGTATATTACACGCTTTACATGCTGAAAAAGACTAGACCTGGTCGTGGGAAAAGCCTCAATAAGTCCTTCCTCCTACAAAAACACATGTTGTTTTGCTTTGTTAACCCCATCTATATGGCAAGCCGTTTTACTATTTATTCGAATTTCAATATATCTCCTATAATATATAAGATATATCTCCTTTAATATATAAGATATCTTATATTATTTCATTTTTATAAGATATCTTTAATGTTATATGAGATATCTTTAATGTTATATAAGATATCTTCTAAAGTTTATAAGATATCTTATAAAGTTTATAAGATATCTTATAAAGTATATGAGATATCTTATAAACAATTTTTATATAAGATATCTTATATAGTTTATAAGATATCTCATATAGCTTATAAGATATATTATATAGTTTATGAGATATCTTATAAAGACAATTATATAAACTATATAAGATATCTTATAAACTTTAGGAGATGTCTTATAAACTAAATAAGATAAGATATCTCCTTTAATATATAAGATATCTCCTATAACATATAAGATATTTTATATAATTTCATTTTTATGAGATGTCTTATATATTATATAAGATATCTTTAATGTTATATAAGATATCTCCTAAAATGTATAAGACATCTTATATACTTTATAAGATATATCATATAGTTTATAAGATATCTTATAAAGACAATTATATAAGATATCTGATAAATTATATGAGATATCTTATAAACTTTATGAGATATCTTATAAACTTTATGAGATATCTTATTAACTTTATGAGATATCTTATATAAACTAAATAAGATATCTCCTAAAATTCATAAGATATCTTATATACTTTATAAGATATCTTTTAAAGAGTATAAGATATTTTATAAAGTTTATAAGATATCTTATAAAGTATATGAGATATCTTATAAACAATTTTTATATAAGATATCTTATATAGTTTATAAGACATCTTATATAGTTTATAAGACATCTTATAAAGTATATGAGATATCTTATAAACAATTTGCATATAAGATATCTTATATAGTTTATAAGATATCTTATATAGTTAATAAGATATCTCATATAGTTTATAAGATATCTTATATAGTTTATGAGATATCTTATAAAGACAATTATATAAGATATCTGATAAATTATATGAGATATCTTATAAACTATATAAGATATCTTATAAAGTTTATGAGATATCTTGAAGTAAGAATAAATAGCAAAACGGCTTGCCATACATCTGATAAGTTTTTGTTTCGATCTTACAACAAAACCACGTATCGTTTTATCGATGATATTATCAAATCCATATCTGGTTATGTTGGCTGATCAATCGTTCTAAATGCTAAAGTCACATCTTCAAACGCCATCCATGTCACCAACGCAGTTCCTTTTCCAGCAAACGTGTAATCTCTCAATGACTAGTGCATTTGAAAGTTCATGGATAGATATATATCTAAAGCTTTTCCCACTTCCAAATGCAAACCAAAGTTCGTCTGTCCCTATGTCACGCAATAGCGGAACAGCAATGACATTTATAAGTATCGACTATTCGAGTCATGCCTCAATACTAAGTCTGTGTTTCACTGCATCAGACACGTCCATCTTGATTCTAGTGTCAGTCTCTTCATGTAAACATGGTCACCCCGTATAACCCCGATACAAATGAATCCGGACGTTGACGCGTTCGAAGCGATAATCAGGACACCATTTGGGATGACAACAATTTCGAATGCCTCTCTAGAACTCATCTGAGTATATATAAATATGTCAATGTGCAAGTTAGTTTATTTATTCAATTATACAGTTGTTGTAAGTTATAGATATTGCTTAGAACGTTTGATAAAACTGCTAGATGCAAAACGCACATACATGGTGCAATTTCATACGTTTTATGAGATAAACAATGCTGAATATCTTTTCGTGCATACACTTTTGCGTATTAATACCTTAAGCAATAATAAATAACTATGCATTGAATTACTACGTGCCTTCAAATATTCCCTAGAACTCAAAATAAACGCAATATCATACTTCTTAAGTTTTCTCTTACTGTATCGTTCGTCTTACCAAATGTGTCGAGTTCGTTGTGCGTTTTTAAATAATCACTGTACAGTTCGTTGACAAAAAACGTCATAAATCACTTTCTTATTAAGGTATTCGAGATGGCATCGACGACCCTTTTTCTGTATGTTATTGTAAATTTTTATCTGTTAACTTAGTCGAAGTTGTTGAACATATCATATCAGTCATCCAAAGCCAAAATTACAATGTTTAACCAGTGTACATCTAATAGGAATGTTTCTATTGAAAATTGGGACTTTCAACGTTATTCCAGATGAAATAAACTGTTAATAAATTTATTCCAGAGAAAATAAAGTTTCAATAAGTGTAGTACTGCCAACAAAAAACTTTAATGACTATTTCTTTTCATAATTTGAGGCTCTTTCAAATGTCGATGTTGGTCCAAATTCGCCTAAACGAAAGCTTGAACTTAGTTTGCCGAGTGCCTTAGATTGCATTCCAACTGTTTTATTTTTACATATAATGTGGTGTGTTGGCCAGTGAGACAACTTTCCACCAAAGTTTAAACGAAGTACCTGTAGGTGTATAAAGCGAATCATTACTATAGTTCAACATATGAAGTAAAACTATACCGTATAGTCAGCTATAAAAGGCCCCGATATATTAAAAAAAGTGAAACATATAAAACTAGGAAACTAAGTAAGGAGCCTGTAATTCAGTGGTTGTTTGTTGATGTGTTACATAAAAATATTTGTTTTTCGTTCTTTTTTATACATAAATAAGGCCGTTAGTTTTCTCGTTTGAATAATATTACATTATCATTTCGGGGCCTTTTATAGCTAACTATGTAGTATGGGCGTTGCTCATTGTTGCAGGCCGTACGTTGGCCTATAGTTGTTCATTTTTGTGTCTTTTGGTATCTTGTGAAGAGTTGTCTCAAAAACAAATCTTTTTGATATAGACAGCAATCAAAAATAATCAATGGATTATAGGCTTTTGGCCTGAATAGGCTAGCAGAGGCGAGTTCAATGGGTCATGGATTACAATAGAGTTACATTAAGGCTAAAGAGTATGTGTATAAAATGAACATGTAATTTATAGCCATCGTTGATAAGTAATAAAGTTTCTTTAACGTGGAGATGAAAAGATAATTCTTAATATTAACAGGTCTGCTTTCTTCGATTATGTTTTTTTTTTAATTTTTATTGTATAAAGATTATGCTTAATTTCCTCGAACATTTCAGTCTTTCTACTGTGGTGCCAAAATCTAACTAATTGGTTAGTTTTGTTATTTTAAGCATCTTAAAGTCTATATCCATATGCATTTCATTGAAATTTTGACTTATTTCGGAGAAGACCAAACTTTAAGGGACCATATTTATATTCCACTGTTACCCTTGGTGTTATCGGTAAATTATGCGGTTGAGCAAAGCATCAATCATCAAGACTACCTTACCTTAGACATTTGCTTTGTTGCTACAACTACCTTTTCCATTGTTTTCCAAAAAAAATTATTGAGCAAGCTGCTGTGAATGAAAACTAAAAAGTTCTTTCTTATTGTCATCATCTCTCAGAAAACTTGGCCAATTTTGAGGAATTTGTTTTGACCCTGGATTCGTCTGTGTATTCTCTTTCCCCTAAATGTAGCTTTTGTTTCTTGTAGCAGCCTTCAAAATACCAGCATTGTCTATGTATGCATCCGAGACTACATCCATTGTTGTTACAGTTTCAGTGTGTTTCCTAACAAGTATGCTGATTGAGTATTATGTCCTTACCTTAATAAAATACCTTGAAACTGTAACAAGAGTGAATGCAGTCTTTAATGAGTATGTTAGCTGTAGCAACAAATGCTCATGATGTTCAGTGTTATTCACCACGTGATGTATTTCAAGTTTAGCACCATGTTCACATTAAGAGGCTGACACTAGAATCATGGTGCATGTGTCTGATGCAGTGAAACACGAACTTAAACGAGTCATGATTCGAACAGTCGTTACTGATGACGCAGTCATTACTGTTTCGCTATTCCGTGACATAAGGGTAGACGAACTATGGATTGTGTTTGGGAAGGCAAAACACTTTGGATTAATATCTATCAATGACGTATCAAATACACTAGACAATTAGTGATCACACACACTTTTTGTGATTCATGCCTTTACCGCTTGTGATACGGTTCTCTATTGACACAAAAGGGAAGGCTAATTGAGGCTATTCCCTCAACTTGGTCTAGTCTTTTCCAGCATATAAAACGTGCAATATACTAAGGCAGGTGTTTAGGGGGACGAGCCTGGGATTGGCTCTTATGCTACCCAGTCCAAGCGCTAATGGATGGCGAAGGTACAAAGAGGATCCCTTTTAAAAAACTCTTTCTGAGGTTTCATAATTTTGTCAGAAGCCTGTTTATTGTGGATGCAAGAAAAGATGCCGTGGTCGTAGTTAATATGGAAAATCTTGGCTCCCGTGCACTGCCTTGTGTGCATGCGGTGGTGACCGTGAATAAACGTGTTTTTTTGCCAAATAGTTGTAATTTTAAAAATGATTAAGTACTATAGTGATTTTATTTTGTTTAATCAATCTATTCAAAACTCTACATCAAAGAAATGGATTAAGGACTCCTCTTTGAAATTTACGCTATATTTTTTAACAAAAAAACAATATTTTCTTTACATTTTGAAAAAAGTTGAATATTTAAATTATGAATTGATATTTCTATGTCTGCCATTTTGAATATTACCGGAAGTAAGGGTTTCTAAGACATATGTCTTATACATTGTATCCATGAGAAGCACAAAAGAAAGGTTCCTGCACAATGTAATGATTGTAGCAATACGCTAAAACACATTTCAATTACCCTGCCAAAAATAAACTTAAGGACGCCTCTGGGTGCGGGAATTTCTCGCTACATTAAAGACCTGTTGGTGACCTTCTGCTGTTGTTCTTTTCAATGGTCGGGTTGTTGTCTCTTTGGCACATTCCCCATTTCCATTCTCAATTTTATTAGTTTAATAATACAATGTCCGCCTTGTTGGATTTTACCGGAAGTAGGGTTTATGAAGACATCTATTCCATATAATATATTCAAAAGTAGTACATAACGAAGGTTTGTACCAAATATTACGATATTAGCATGATAATAACACATTTTCACATACTAGCCTTCGTTATTAGGCTGATTCAAGTATGATGTCCGCCATTTTGGATTTTACCGGAAGTGAGACATCTTTTTCAAATTAATGTCTCCTTATCTGAAATACAAGAATAATAGTTGAAGAAGGTCTATGCCAAATTTCATGCTTGTAGCAGGATGTGCACAATTCGTCTGAAATATGCTTGTAGCCGCTGGACTAATATAGCAGAAAGGGGATTCAGTTAATTTATAAGAGATGGAAGAGATGGTGGTCTTCAGAGGACAACACATTTTTAGGCTGGAAAACTGGAAAAGTTGTTTTTCTTGATGAAACTATTTAATTTCATTTTCATATAGTCTAAACAAACACCACCATTGGTGGCCATCAAAGTTCTCCCTTATTTTAATAATGAATTGGTTGAGAAAAACAGCTGGAAACACTAAGAAAGATGGCAGACAAAGAAATTATCTAAACAAATTATTTGTATCTGAACAACAATCTTATTGTTTTATTTTGGACAAAAGTTGGTTTATTGGTTATTCTTGAGCAACTCAAATGTTCCAGTATATATAAACATCGCAGCTTTGAGGTATCTTTGACTGTTTTGGCATCTGTTAATAAGGGTTCTGACATTTGATTTTTCAGGGTGTAAAGAGGTGACGAATAATTTGGAAATAAAAAGGGGCAAAAATGCTGGAGAGCGTCAGTGGTTTCTACGGGAATCGAACCCGTTAAGATTCAACGGAATGAATTTTTGTGCCATTACAAATACGAAGTAACCACTTGACTAAGCCAACACATTTATCAAATGATTAGATTACAGTATATGGGTCCTACTAAAATGCGCCCGGGAGCGCCCGGGTGAAGAAAAAGCGCCCGGGGAAAAGAAAAAGCGTCCGGAGAAGAAAATATAGCGCCCGGGAAAAATATATTTATATTTTATTGGCATGAGACACCTTTGTTCAGTTATGAAAATTGATTTTTTTTTTTATTTTAGACAAGTAATTTGCCAATTCAGATAATATATACGTTTGTAATAAAGCACAAAAACAAGTATGAATATTTCAATTTTAACAATAATATATGAATACTATTTCGAAAGACTGATAATAATGGATCACAGTTTATGCGGAAGATTTATAACATGTAAGACATCAAAAGACATGTTTTTCAAAAACGATATGTACCGTAGTTGAAACAAGGGGGTAAAAAGCAGAAGTTTGGTTTAAATTTAAGTCTAAGCATTAAACCCTGATAACCATAGCCATTGAAACAGTTTTAGTTTTATAAAAAGATATAATAAATCTATCTCAGCATCTGTATAAAAAAGTGTTCACCATGCCGTTGCGAAAATATTAGACCTCAGGCACCGATTATTTTTAGTAACAAAATATACATTTTGATCGAGGACAATGTCTTTCATCATTCTTCTATATACTCTTATTTATATCTATTTACTTACTTTTAATATACAATTTTGAAATCTAAAATGTAAAAGTACAACAACACTTTAGATGTAGCATCGTACATATCCCCATTTATATTAAGGACAAAACAAGCAATGATTAGTTATTTTTTAAGGAAAAAAAATATTGTTATAAAATATTATTATTTTCTTCTCCCGGGCGCTAATTTTCTTCTCCGGGCGCTAATTTTCCTTCTCCGGGCGCTTTTTCTTTTCCCGGGCGCTCTCGGGCGCTTTTTAGTAGGACCGCAGTATATATACCTGAGTAGTGAGTTGGATCACATGTAGTTTATCGTTTAGGTCAACTTTCGTTCACAGACCGGGCTATGTTAACTAATAAGTTGTTTGCTTTGACTTGATGGTAGTTTTTGTAGTTAAAGGTGTCCGTGTTTTAAAATATCAACAAAACCTACACACTAAATATTATCGTATGTATAATAGCTACACACTAAATATTATCGTATGTATAATAGCTACACACTAAATATTATCGTATGTATAATAACTAAAAAAAACACAAATTGTATAATATGATTACCATTATTTAAACTAAAAGAAAATCATAAAGAAAATCAGAAGCATAAAGAGGAATATAGCTACGAGATAATAAAAAAAAAAAAAAAAATGAAATAACAGTCCGATATGCGGTTTAAATAGAACAAAAGAATTCGACCTCTTGTGTTTAGAAGGTAGAAAAGTGTAATGAACTTTGTATACGGTTGTCAAGATGACTTTTATTGTCACAAAAGTTACTTTCCGTAAAGTCATTATAAATATTTGCATTCACGTTGTTTAATTTTCATATTGTACAATTGTTCACAATGCAACTTGCAAACAATCGTTTTTAAAACGACCATAAGTCAAGCTGTTACTTCATTTAGGGGGTCTCCTTATAAACTGCTACTTATTTTTGCTCGACATAGAAAAAATCTGGGAAAAATTACAAAAATTGAAAAATGAATTGTGAATCGTTTAAGACCATTCCCAAAGTGGCACACCTAAATTTGACATTTGGACGTAACTTCAAAGTTGGATGTTATATGACGGGGTTTTGTTAATTAATTTACGCATCGAACACACCCGTCCTATATATGTAACATCACATGACTTTTAAGTGATTAAAACTATTTTTTTTAAAATAATATTTGCATGCTTGACATGTTTTTTTCTTAAACAATTACAATTACACCGACAGTCATAATTTCTATATTATTTAAAAAAGTTTTGTTACACATTTTGTTACACCTTAGTTATACAGTAACCCAGATTGGTTCACAGGGACTCGGTTAGCCAGGGGCGTAGCTACCCGGACGCACGACAGCACGTGCATCCACGTCGTTTTCACAACAACAAAAAAAAGAAAGAAAGAAAGAAAGAAAAAAAAAGCAAAAGAGAGAGAGATGAGTTTGTCAATCGGAATCGGAGACTGTTGGTGTCTTTTCCGTCTATCCCGGATATTAGTTTGACAACCTAGTTACAAGTGTTGATGAAGCTGTTCATTCAGAAAAAGATCGTAGCTCCGAAGTTGCGTGCACATTGATTCGGCATGCAAAAAAAGAAATGGCAAAAAAAAAATTATAAATTGAATGTTAAAGGAAACACCTATGTTGTCACTTTTTTTAATTGATGAAATATCATTAGATAACGACATTTGGTTTCAAAATAATTTTTTTTGTGGAGATTATGACAAAATCGGAAGGTTACTTTACAAGATTTTTACTTTTGAATTTGTAATACTCAGTCTATTCTAAGATATGTAGTTTTGGAGCACATTTTACAGTGTACAGTTTATCAGTTTGGAATGAGATGTACCAATCGGCATTAGAATTATCAGATCCCTTCGATATCGTTGAAAATATGCCGAGCCAATCACCCTGCAACCACGCCAAAACAGTATTGAAAGTCTCATTATTTTTTGCGTTCATAGACCATATGATATGGCAACTGGAGAGTGGAGTCGCGTCAAGTTATCAGAAAATCGCTTCTTTGTGCTGTATCTCACGGCTTCATCGTGTTGTAGGAAATATCACAAACGAACAAATCTCAATATTGTCTGAAACATACGAAACTGACCTAGCATGTAATTTTGACGAATTTAATTGGGAGGTCGCTCGATACCGAACACGTACGCTGGTTTATAACATCTCGCGAGTGCTACCATGCCATGATGGCCCTGAGATCAAATGTACAAATGTACGATCAACAATGAACAACGAAAGTTACATAGCATTACCATGATTACTGCATGTTCATCGGCATTTCAGTGTGAATGTTGACAAAGTAATAGAGAAGTTTGTTTCTGCCCAGACCCGAAGAGCAGATTTTGGACAATTTTGAGTAAATTCTGTATCACAAATATTTGTTGTATATGTATTACTATATTCAGAAGATTTATTAATAGTTTTACATTCATAAATTTTTATCTACATATAGCTCCTCTTTTAACCGTCCTATGACCGAAAACCGAAAGAAAAAAAAAATCTGCATAATAGGGTCCCAAAATTTTTTAGCCTCGCTACGCTCTGCGGTAGTTGCTTCCACATCGTTTCTTTCTAGCTACGCGCCTGTTAGCAGATTAAAATTTTGTTAATCAATGTTTTTTTATTTTTTTTTTTAGTATTTCCTGTCTATTTGTATTACTTTATGTTCGATAAGGTCCTAAAATGGCCCCCTTTTTTAGCGTTAATTTCAAATTCGGATTTATTGACCAATATCACAATAGATTATAGCTAAAACATTGACTAGATAGGATATAAGCCATTTTGTTGAAAATTTTACGTTTCTGCGTTTCATTATGACGTCACAAGTTGTACTCATATTGATTTTTCACGAAAAAATCAATGAAAATGGGTAAATTTCCAAAGATTATTTGACAGGAAACACAGAGCGCATACGTCGACAACAAAGATCTTTTAAAATAATGTTTGTGAAGACATTTAACATGTCTTATTTGAATATTAAGCTTGTCGACGCCTGCGCTCTATGTTTCCTGGTCCTTTATTTGGTTGAAATCCAGCTAATTTTGTCAAATTTCACCAAAATCCCTTATCTTGACCTTTTTGGGATGTAAAAATCAACGTGTTAGAACTAAACTTTGACAAAAACAGCTCTGTTTAACTTTCTCACTTTACTATCCATATCCGTATACTGAAAAAACCTAAAGGGATCTAAGTCTTTCAGTATACGGATATGGATAGTAAAGTGCACATTGTCAGAAAACAAAGAAATATCAATGACATCGTCAAATACGTTAATAAAGTAATACAAATAGACAGGAAATACTGAAAAAAAATTAAAAAACATTGATTAACAAAATTTTAATCTGCTAACCGAGTCCCTGTGGGAAAGATGTCACATATTTCCCCAAAATTTGGCTAGAAGTAGAATTTCAATCGCTTGAAGTAATACCTTTTCTGAAACTGTGTACATATATCTTTCAGCAAATCCAATGAAAATCATATGTCTTTCATCTCATTTTTTTTGTAAAATTGCGTCAAAAACTTCGTGTAGAAAAAAAGTGTTTGTAAACAGTACATTAATTTCTGGACCGATGACCGGTCTAGCTATGAAAATACGGATTGTCAAACAGAAAACAGCCTATAAAACATGTAAAAAGTAATCTTGATGCACTTATAAACCATCTTTGAAGGCTAAATTAGCACTCATCTGTCTAAAAATGAATTTTATTACACAATAACTTTCCTATTTGAAAAATCCACAGGGGCCAAAATGCGAAACTAAACTCCTAACTGTGTATTGCTACCTTAATAGTAAATATTTTTTTCAAATTCTCCCTTTTAACTTATTTTCTGAGTTCTGCTAGCTAATACGAGTAAAACGGCCTTTTATTTTTGAAAATTGGTTGAGTAATGAATATTTTATGAAGGTTAGCAGGCGACACTGAAACGCGACAAAAACTGATTTTAAAGAAAGGTGCCAGGTCAAAGTGTAAAATTTTGTCTCTACCTCAATTCTTAGCCAAATCTTAAAAACTGTACCTCTTTTGTCAGTTTTTTTAATGTTGAATATCTTAATAAGATCTCTGATGATGCAACATTGTATAAAATTTAGCAATTTCAAGTATAAAAATGTTAATCCTTATGCTTATTGCATACCAAAGACTTGATTAAGAAACTTGGTGATACAGTTGAAGAGTTGCCACCGTCAATTGTAGATTTGACGGTCGCAAATGCAGTTTTACTGGCGACGCGGAGATTGACGGTGGCAACTCTTCAACTACAGTACTGTTATTCCGATTCTAAATTATAAACATAGTCAATAAAAAAAAACCCACCAAGATAAAGTCTAGCTATATTTGAAATTGTGATGCAATGCAAATTATGCAGAACATGTAGCTAGAAGGATGTTAACGAGGGGAAAACTATAATACCTTCTAAAAAATGTATTGATACATAAAATTCAAACATCAGATATTTTGAAAAGCCCAATTTACGGCACGGCCACCATACACATTACGAAACCCGTTTGCCACCCTTCTCATTGGATGTCAAATATTATCAAGCAAAGAAAACTTTGCTCAGAGGTCCACCCGGTACAAAATATTATTTTTACCAGAAATACTTAAGACTTTAAAACGCCGAGGTCTAAGAAAATAAACAAGAGTTTTTTGATATTTCATAATATATTTACAAAAACTAACAACTCAGAATATTTACAACAAAAAGTCCAGCTTGTCTCTATAAATGTGTAGCATAGCCAGTGCTGAGAGTCTGAGTCTCATCGTGGTTCTCAAGTAGGTTTTAATATTCTGTTCATTGTTCTAAAAGATCAAAATCTCAAAAAGGTGTATGCATTTCATCATGTAAAAGATGATTTTCTATAAGTATTTCATTAAATTTCATTTAGCGTTTATGAACCAATCATTCAATTTTCAAGATGGGAAATTTGGATCAAATTATGGATCCTAAATATTTTTTAGGCAAAATTTCGATCTCGGCATTGTCTTTCTGCACGCTGGTGCGCGCATTTTTGTTCTGAATTAAAATAATCTTTAATTGTGTTACTGTAATGGCCTGACCACTAAGTATAACCGACGATTGGGCTCAAGCAGAAAAGACTATCAGGTGCTGATACTTTAATCAAGAGTCAATCTAACAAATGGTAAAAAGCTGAAAAACAAATAAAATACAATTTTACAATGTGTTCAATTAATGTTATTATAACGAAATGTCAAAGGTAATTGATAGCACAGTCCGTTGAATGCGAGAAAATGTTGTACTTTCAAGAACAGATAAATTCCAGGTATTTCACGGAGAAAAGGTTCAAATATGTAGAGAGCAATTTGAAGGGTTCAAATACAATGTTGTAGAATTAACTCACTCTGTTGTTAGCCACGAATTGTGTCCAAGATGACGTCTCAACGAAATGTTCCTCGTGATCGTAATGACCTTGCAATTTTCCTGTAACGGATACGTGTGAGAGAGGGAAAGGTAGCGACGGTACGATGTTTTAACGTTAAAGATGAATAATCCTCCTAGACTGGAGCACATAAATAGATTAAGAATATAATCAAACGAACTATATAAATTACGGAACGGTGTAACAGAATACTCCCCGTCTGATGTCTATCTGATATCACTATTCCATAAATTTTTCGAATATGAATACAAGATTTACACAAATGAATTAACCCCAATATGAATTGAATATATACAGGTGAAATGTCCACTATTGGTCATGTGAGAAATATCACGTCTCAACTTACGACATTTCACTATAAAGTTTCCAGAATAGATTAATTCCACGGAAAACTGGGTTCGGCACAGTTTCTTGTTCTATGAAGAAGGATCTCTCCAATGAGATCGCTGTGATTTGAAGAATGTTCCATAGCTGTTGTTGAGATAGTAGGAACTGTTCTCTCCAACGTTGTGAGACGGCGACGACGGTTAAAGGTGGTCCTCCGATGGGTATGACGAGAGGTAATATTTGATCCTCTTCCGGTTTGGCGAAAAGTTCCATCTTTTTTAGTATCAGACGAAATTAAGCGTTTCGTCTTAATGTTCAATCCTGCTGATCTTGCTGTTTTATCTGTGAAGTGGGGTCCTCTATGTTTGATTTTGTTGTAGTAATGTCCAAAAAAAGGTGTTACTTTGTGATGATGTCCAGATAAGACTACTGGTTCCTTTTCACTAAAATTCAAGGCAGATTTGGCAATACTGCTTCCTCCTCGGAGTAGAGGTTGCTTGCTCAGAGGCAGATTGATATTGGCAATAGGTCCTTCTATCGGAATAGGTTTGTGAATGCTACTGATTTCCGCACCATGCACTTCAGGTCCTGTTGATTTCGGAATAAAATTTTCTTTATCTATAGATTTTTCTATAGAAGTCAAAGATTTTGCTTTTAGTGACGCGAGTGATGTTCCTTTATAGAAATTCGTGCGTTTACCAGGCTTGGTACTAGGTCCAGTACATTCAAGGGATTGTATTGAATGCCATTTTGCGACTTTGGCATTCGAATGAAAGTTTTTGTCGTTATACTGAACAATTGGATTCTTGTCCTTGACGGCTATTTCCGGTCTTGAGGCATGACGTTGTTCTGATTCCGTGATTGAAACGTTAGTTATCCTTGTGTTGACTTCAATAGAAGTTTGCTTGTCAATGTATATATTTCCAATTATAACCCAACCAAGTCTCAACTTTTGGGCAAATGGAGTTCGGGATGGTCCTAGGCGTTGTTCAAGGACGTGGTGTGCCTCTAAAAGGTCCCTTCCAATTAGGAGTAGAATTTGACAACGTTCCTCTAGTGGTGTAATGCTTCCTCTGAGTTCTGTCAGATGAGTATGATGCATTGCAACTTCAGGAGTAGGAATTTCGTCTCGATTATTGAGAATATTATTACATTCAATTAATGTAGGCAGATCAAATTGTACGTCACTATGTACAGATTTTATTACGAAATCTTTTCCTCTTTTCCCGGAAGTAGCTACTCTGCCGGAGCATGTTGTAAGAGAGTAGTTTTCAGGTTTCTCCCAAACGTTGAACAGACTGAAGAATTCAGGCGAGGCAAGAGACTGGTTGCTTTGGTCGTCAATAATGGCGTACATCCTGATAATTTTGTCTGTCTTGTCCTTGTGGTACACGTCCACAGGTAATATCTTGGCATAAGATTTCTCGCTCTTATGATCTTTGTAGATCTCTGTGCAGATCGAGCTTACAGAGGTTAACTTTGTTTCAGCTGACTCTGTCTGCTCCCCGCCGTAGACTTGTGTTAGCTCCCCGCCGTAGGCTTGTCTGGGTGAGCTAAACTGGGAACTTTCAGATTGTTGTGGTCTAGTGATATGAAGTGTTGTGGTATGTCGTTCACTTCCACACTCGTTACAACTGATACTTGCGTTGCAGTCCCGACTTCTGTGTGTGGTTGACTCACAACACTTGTAGCACACATTGTTTTGTCTTCACAGTTCCTTGCGTTCCTCGATTGGTTTGGCTCGGAATGCTCGGCATTCATTCAAGGTATGCTTTGTCTTGTGTAGGATACACAGATCTTGTTGTTGACTGCTGTCTTCAGTTTGCTGTTCAACAGCCGTCTTATGGACGTTGACTTTAGAGTACGTCTGAAGTGTGAACCTTGGCGTAGCGTCTTTTGTATTTGATGTTACTTTTGACCCAAAGATGAACCCATGATCGTTCTTAATTTTGCTAATTTCCCTGATGAAGGCAGAGAATTCTGTGAAAGGTGGAAAGGCAACTTCATATTTAGACTTGTATCTTGAAGCCCTTGTAATCCACTTTTCTTGGTGTCCGTATGGCAGTTTTTCTACAATAGGATTTATCCCGGACGAAGAGTCGAAATAAGCAAGCAAACATCCCAGCTTGGGATTTTCCTTGTGGTATTCGATTTCTGATAGATTATCAGACAAGTCATAAAGACGTGCGTTATCTTTGTTAGTCAAGGTAGGGAAGTTGACGAGTTTACTTGTGAGAGAGGCCTCTAACATTTCTGGAGCACCATATCGCTCATCCAATCTCTGCCATAACCTCTGTAGGCCTCTTGTTGGGTTGTTGGCATTTGATGCCCTTATACTCATGGCATGTTTAGTAGACTCTGGCCCTAGCCACTTAATTAATAGATCTATCTGTTCCGAGTCTGAAACTTGTAATTCGTCTATGACATTTTTAAAGCTGGCTTTCCATGTATGGAAGGATTCTGCCTGGTCGTTAAAGCTTGTTAGCCGGGAGAACAACAGGTCCTTACGTAGGAGAAATCTGGTTATTTCCGACGTAGGATTGATTTGTTGCTGGTATGCAACAGGGATCTCTTCTATTACGCCTTGATTTTGGTGTGAAACAGGGATCTCTTCTATAACGTCTTGTTTTGTGCGTAAGACAGGGATCGCTTCTTTAACACCCTGTTTTTGGTGTTCAGCAGGGATCTGATCTGAAAGGTCTAGTTTTTGTATGCCGGTTACTAATCCCAGATCTGGGATTAAGGTAACCTCCGGTGACTTAGTATCGGAAGGCAAGACAGCAGATGTCTGTGACAGTAAGTTCAGTGCCACGGATGGCACGAACGCTGGTGCTTCGTGACTCAGCTTGATATGAACAGGAATTTGTTTTATCTTGTGAGTTCCTGTTACTTCCTTTACAGCAGTTAATACAGGAAGTTTATTGACGAAATCTTGCACACGCTGGAGCGGGTCTTCCTTTTCGTCAGGAAGATCGCTAACTGCTTGGCTTCCGTCGTCTTCCAGGACACGAGCCTCGGCTTCTGCGGCTGCAGCTTCTCTTTTTGCTTCGAGAATGTTCCTAGCGGCCTTAAGTTCGGCTTTTTCTCGGACCGCACGTGCGGCTTCCTGTTCCATTTGAGTTTCCTGCGAACGGCCTCATGTTCTTTTTTAGCTTTGATGTGCTCTTCCTCCTGTTCTGCTTCGGCTCTTCTACGTGTGGCTTCTTGTTTTGCACGGATTGCTTCTTGTTCTATTTCGGCCTTGATTTCTGTTTGTCTGTATAGGGTCTGTTCCTGTAATACGGCTTCCTGCTTTAGGAGGGCAATTTCTTGCTCGGCAAAGGCTATCTTCGATCTAGCGGACTCTGCCTTGGCACGCTTTCTCCGTGCTAGGCTCGACATGTCGGAGGCGTGTGAGCTCCCACTGTGCGAGGTGGTCTTGCCCTTAGATGTCCTCGTTTTTGTAGATTTAGCCTTTGTCAAGGTAAGGCGATGCTCGTGCAAAGTTTCAATTGCCAGTTCGACTTTAGACATTCGGATATCCGTTGAGAATTTGCACGTATCAATGTCTTGAAGGCTGTCTAATGTTTTTGTATTTTTCAGAAATGTCAAGTACTCGTCTGTGAGCCTGCGATACTTAGTACAGGCTTATACAATTTTATCTTGTGCTGTTAACAATTGCTGGAGGTCGTTAGGAGGCTTGGCCGTTTCTAATAACTGAGATTCTAGGTTTGACCATAGGGCCTCTAAGTCGTGATAGAACTTGTCACGTTTTTCTATAAAGGCTCCCTGTCCCTTTTCGGTAAGTTCACGCACTCGCCTAGTCTCGGCATTTTCATCTACATTTGTTGTTTTAGACGGATTTTCTTCTGGTTCTTCAGTGACATCTCCCTCTGGGGGCTGAACCTCTTCTTGCTGTTCCGCGTGACTTGGATCCATGATGTAAATCAACTATTTGTAGGCAATGTTTGTTCAACGTTGTTGGTTTGCTGCCTAGGACGCACAAGCTGTGTTGCGTAGTGTCAAGGTAACAGCTACGAACGATGCTCCGTTGTATTTCCTGCTCAGGAGATGTGTAGACAAGTTGTTGTCAATTTACTGTACGTCAAGGGATGACGCGTTCATGCAGGGCTCAACAGGTAGGTTGTTATGTAGCTGTATAACTAACGTGGAGTGGCGTTATCTGTGAGACACAACAGGCAAGTTGTAGACTTTTTACTGTAATGGCCTGACCACTAAGTATAACCGACGATTGGGCTCAAGCAGAAAAGACTATCAGGTGCTGATACTTTAATCAAGAGTCAATCTAACAAATGGTAAAAAGCTGAAAAACAAATAAAATACAATTTTACAATGTGTTCAATTAATGTTATTATAACGAAATGTCAAAGGTAATTGATAGCACAGTCCGTTGAATGCGAGAAAATGTTGTACTTTCAAGAACAGATAAATTCCAGGTATTTCACGGTTCAAATATGTAGAGAGCAATTTGAAGGGTTCAAATACAATGTTGTAGAATTAACTCACTATGTTGTTAGCCACGAATTGTGTCCAAGATGACGTCTCAACGAAATGTTCCTCGTGATCGTAATGACCTTGCAATTTTCCTGTAACGGATACGTGTGAGAGAGGGAAGGGTAGCGACGGTACGATGTTTTAACGTTAAAGATGAATAATCCTCCTAGACTGGAGCACATAAATAGATTAAGAATATAATCAAACGAACTATATAAATTACGGAACGGTGTAACAGAATAGTACCCCTTTTGTGTTCCGGCTGTTTTATTTTAACAATTGCTCATCCTTGATTTTTCACGAAGAAACCCCGTCCTGCATTTGACCTCAAACATCCCCCGCCCCGGAATAAAACTAAAATTGTTACTTACTGAGAAGATGTGGATACATAATTTGGACGGACGGAAGATGCAAACCAAGATTGAGACTGGAGTAATAAAATAATGTCATGTCATGAAGCGATAGCGGTAAATATTGTGTTTGGAATGTTACACATGTAAGCGAATAAAAAATGTATATTTTATTAGTAATAAAATAAATATTTGTACCTACACGTAGATAAAAAGGGGTACTTATAAGCTCATGAATGATCACACTCAGTGACTCTGTCCCAATTTGAGTATTTGAGTTTTTATAAGACAGACCGCGCTATTTTTCTGGTGTCGCCAAAAATATATATATATATATACTGTTTTGCCGGCTCTAGCTGTAAGGGGAAGGCAATATTGAAAAAAGAATTATAGGCTGAAGGTTCTGAAAAAGAAAAAAAATGAACACATTGAACCCCCCTTTTCATATTTTTTCGAAAAGTGCTTGATTTTTTTTCTACATTTAAGTGACGTCACAATTAAAAAAAAATAATTTCCGAAGATTCCGAAGTTTCCAATATTGAAAGTTAAACAGATTCAGATGTTGATCTAGCTCAAGAGATCACAGAATCGGAGAGTAGCGAAGATGAAAATATGCCGAACCAACGACCATGGTTTAGAATCTACCCACCAGAAATAGATGAAATGCAACAGAACTTTGCAGAGAATGTTGGACTTCAAGACGCTCCTCCAAGGAATTCAAGACCTATATCTTATTTTTTCCTGTTAATGACAATGGATTTCTTGAGACAAATAGTTACAGAAACCAACAGGTACTATTATGTACATATTTTATTGATCCATTCTTTATGTATAGAGTGGGGTGCTCATTTTCGCCATATCTTTCCATGTTTTCCACAGTTTATGTTCAGGTCTATATGTTTTTGAAGTAAACTGATATTTCTATATGAAGATAACTTCAAATGCAAAATATTCTTAAGCTTGAAAACGTGTTTGTTTGAAAATAATCATCTGAAAAGTTAGATTAAAGGGTGTTTGGCCTGATGTTTTGTCAATGGGGGACACATGTTCGCCTTTTTTTATACATATATTTAAACCCAAATAACTGCAGCTTTAAACAATATTTTTCAAATCAATTTCATTATAGATGGCAATAGCAGACATTTTAAAGGTGTAAAGAACTGAAATTTAGGGCAATCAGTCAAAGATTTACTAAGAAATACCTCTTTGAAATCGTGTTATTCATTCAGGAAATTGGCCGAAAATCGTTATCCGTTTTTCGGTCCTTTGCGGTAAGTGCCGCAATTTTGTCGTAGTTTAAAATAAAATCATATTTGTTATAAAAATCTTAGTTACCGGCATATTTCTTCCATTTCAGCCATCTTTTGAAGTATTTACAACTCAAAATTATAAAACGGCGAAATTGTGTCCCCGGCGAATATGTGCACCCCACTCTACATCTGGCACCAAGGAATTGATAAATATAGAACATTTTCATAATTTAAAACCGGACATAAGTCGAACATTTGAGCTGCGTATTTGCTTTATAAAAGTTATTTGGCATTTTATAAATAAAAGTCAGAAGTTAAGACAATGAGCTCTTCATGATCAATGTGTTGCCTTATTTTTCATAAAAACAATAAAAAGCTATCTTAGCGCTATGCCGCTAGCTCCTTTTTTTCGTGGAGAAAAGATACATTTTCGTGAGAAAATTATAACCACTTGCTTCTATTATTCTATTTTATAATCATTTTGTAATCAATGCAAGTAGTGTCTCCTCCATGACAGTCTTGAACATTAAAACTATTTAATAAAATATTTAATGTTGGGTACAGGACTGTCAAACATGCAAAAATAATATACACACTGTCCACACTTTTTGGAATCTATGTCTAAACGATTGCCTTTTGCATTCGTATAAGAAACGACACAAGACAAAACAATAATCACTCAAGATTGTCATTACAAACAGAAAATAATAAAATTTGAAACCGCCTGCTCCCTGACTTCTAAAATTTGGTATCGTAATTTTGAGATTTAAATTAAAAATCATAACTCCTCTATCTTATATGCCTTCTCTGGTATAATAGTCAAATCAAACACACAGTCAGAACACAAATGTGTAAGGTTATGTGGGTCAGATTTATAAATATTGCTGTGAAACACACCTACTAAGATATCGGAATCATGGTAAACAGGAACTGACCGTCTTTTATTGGGACTGGTGTAAACAAAACAGGTGCCAGTGGAATTATCTTTGGTGACAAATCTGTATATAAATAAGTATACTAGTCGTGTACAAGTCATTACAAGATATATAACGAGATGGTACACATTATGGATCCTCTTGTCAAAATGGTTATGGCTTTGTTGTTTTTCGTATCGCTAGTAGAATCAATGGCTGTCAACGGTTTAAATCAACAAGTACAAAGGGATATTGCTGGCAGCGCTGGTGGACAAGCGCTGGATTTAGCATTTGTAATGGACTGCACTGGGAGCATGGGATCGTATATAGATACCGCCAGAAAACATATTCAGGCCATTGTTGACGAAATTGTAACTTCTTCTAACACCACCGTTCGCTTAGCATTGGTTGAGTATCGAGACCATCCTCCACAGGACAATACATTTGTTACAAAAACATATAATTTCACAGATTCCGTGTTCATGATGAAAATTTGGCTAAATGCTGCGCGCGCCACTGGAGGTGGGGATGGCCCCGAGGCAGTGGCCGAAGCTTTGTTTAAAGCCACGAAACTGTCATGGCGTCCCGAGGCTACCAAAATAACTGTTCTGATTTCTGATGCACCTCCCCATGGACTTGTTCCGTCGCAAGACAGTTCGTTCCCAAATGGATCACCTACTGGACACGATCCAATGAAGATAGTTCGTGACCTAGCTCAAATGGGTGTGACCTTATATGTTATTGGTTGTGAACCTGCTATACTTCCATATAAAGACTTTTTCATGGCACTTGACTATTTGGCCGGTGGGCAATACGTACCCCTGTCGAGACCAGAACTTCTGGTTGATGTTATAACAGGTGGCGCACAAGAAGAACTGTCAATTCAGAAATTCGAAAAGCTCGTCCAGGCTGAGTTCCAGAAAGCTATTGCAGCAGGAGGTACTGTTGATAAACAGAAAATTTCACAAACTGTATACAACGAGCTAGTTAATTCGGGAGCAACATCGACTCATTTGTTATTAAACAATGCAACGTTAGAAGGCACAACGGATGCCGCAAAACAAATAGCATCGGCTACATCTATGGCGGAAGTACGACTCCATTTCCATATGGCAACTGCAAAACCTTACACTTATCCAACATATGTTCCGGGACACGCCGCTCTTTATCCAACATATGCCCCAGGACACGCTTATCTTTCAGGGACGTTTGCACCTTATCCGCCAGGATATACGGGGAAGACTTTTCCACCAGATCTTCTACCGACTTTCGCACCACATATTACTCCAGGTCCAGGATACACATATCCACCTGGAGCATTAACAGGATCAGGAGGTTCCGGTACAGGCACAGGAGCGTTAACAGGGTCAGGAGGATCTGGTTCCGGTACCGGGGACACATATAGTGCTGTTCATTCGGGAATTAGTATCGACCAAGTCGACAGATTAGTACAGAAAGTTTTTGGTTGATTTCACATTAAACAGAGGACGTTTTATCGTGATTAAAGGATTATTGTATAAAGGAGTTCATAAATCATAATATATAATAGTAATAAGTTAAAACTCAGTATTATCTGCATTTTTAATTTTCCTAGATTTTACGGATAAATATCAGCTTTTATCGTCACTTTGTGTCTGTCGTCGTAAATTGTCCTAACAACTTCATAGAAAATTTATTGCTTTATTGAGGGATGCGTCTGTGAAAAACAAATTTGGTCGTTCCAAATGTGATTAGATGGTAATTTCATGACAGTTCCGTGATACGGTAGTTAGCTATATATAGTTGATTCCGACATGAGAATTCAATCACCACGTGTCAAAAATGTAGTTTCTGCAAGTCTTAAAAAAACACATAATTAGTTTCAAGATATGTTTTAACCTTTGCATTTTACACCATCACAAACTGAATCAAGAGTGATTGCATAGATCCAGAATGGCTGAATCAAAAGTCGTATTGGCTATTTAACCACGAAAGTGAGGTCAAGGTCAGGTGATACCTACTAGATCGATATATACACATTACCTTCATTACTACATACACCAAATACAGTTGACCTAAATTACTTATAGTATTTGAAAAGCATACCAAAACGCAAAAACTTAACATTGAATAAATGAACCATGAGGTCAAGGTCAGATAAAACCAGCCAGACTAATATGTAACCCCCTCACAATCATTCCAGGCATACACCACATATGGTTGACCTACTCTCGCTTAAAGCATCTGAGAAACGGACATATTAATTATGTTACTTTGACCTTGATCACTGATCCACGAAATGAGAACGAGGTCAGTCTGACGGAAATAAAGGCGTTGCATTATACCAAATAAGGTTTTCCTTTCTACTCATAAGTGAGATATTCACATGACATAAAATTCCATGTTTTTTCAAGCAGTCGCTGAACCATGAAAATGAGGTAAAGGACAATGGACATGTTCGTCACATAATAAAACTGAGAATGGAAAGAGGAATGTGTCGGAGACAACAACCTAACCAAAGAGAAGAAAACAGTCGGAGGCTACCTATGGTCGATCATCACAGCGAGAAAATCCCGCACCCGGAGACGGGTTTAAGCTTGCCCTTAAATTAACTAAAATAAAAAAAAAAACAGTTTACAAAGGCCAGAAGCTGCTTACTTGTGTCAGGCTCTAAAATGTTTTGTATTATATGTCTCTGATTTCATCATAGACGTACGGGAGAGAACATTCTGGTTAAAATATTAATAGAAGATCGGAAAACAGAAAGATAATATTATCAAAAGTATTTAATTCAATCGGAATCAAAGAAGTATATATATAAAAAGTATACTGTATCTATGTTTCTGAAGAAACTAACAATGATTGAAATCAGAATATTTTCAGAGTTGCAATTAAGAAATAAGTATTTTATATGACAAGATCGTCTGCTTTGGTATTTTTAATTATTCATTTGTAAAGGAAACATAAAAATTAAATCTAAATAAATTCTTGCATCCTACAAAAAAAGTGTTTATAAACAATAATCATTATATTCTACATTAATTATTTCATACCATTTTAGTATTTAAGTTTTATGAGTAATTATTATTTATTTTTTGTATTGTAATATATCCATAAAACGGAAAGTAAGATAAATTTATTAAATATTTAAATTTTAAAACGGTCGTGAATAAAAATCCTTGTGTGTTTTCAATTCATAAAGCATGATTTTAAATCCTTGCAGCTCACAATAACCGTAAAAATTATTTACAATAATCACAACAAAATGTTGATTATTTTATACTGTTTTAGTATGGATTTAGAAGTCTTTGCTTATATTTTGTATAGTAATATATTCACAAAGTAGAATGTTAGAATTTAAAAATAGATTCATTCGATAAATAAAATTATTAATGTCCATCCGTAAATACTTGACGTTCGTGTTTAAAAGAGTGAAAATTAATTCCCTTTATGTGTATCCATGGCAACATTCTGCATTTATTTACCATAAAATATTGCAAAAAGGGGGGTGGACATGTCACATATCCCCCCAAAATTTGGATCAAACTAGAATTTCAATGCCTTTGAGTGATACCTTTTTAGAAACTGTTTTCATAAATCTTCCTAGTGATCAAATAAAAAATGGGTGTCTTTCGCCTCATTTTTTCGTAAAATCCAATCACAAAGTTCGTGCGATAAAAAGTTGGAAAAAAACATTACAATAATTGCCGGACCAATGTATGGTAGGGACATGCAAATACGGACAGTCATACAGAAAACAGCCTATATTACATACATTACATAATCTTGATGTTCATATAAACCCAATACAAAGGCTATTTTAATACTCAGCTATCCAAAAATGAATTTTATTGCACACTAGCTCTCATATTTGAAAAATCCACAGGGGCCAAAATGCGAAACTACACACCTAACTGTGGAGTGCTACCTTAAGGCAAAATTTTTCCCCTCCTGCCTCAATTTTTATTATATTTTCTGTGTTCTACTAGCTGTTACGATGAAAATGGTACCTTAGTTTTTAAAATTGGTTCAGTAATAAAGATTTTATGAAGGTTAGCAGTTGATGTTGAAACACGACAAAAAGTGATTTAAAAATAAATGCTGGATCATAGTGAAAAACTTCAAGTCTGTCTCATTTTTGGGGTAAATTTCTAAAACTTTTCCCATTATCTTATTTAAAATCATAAAATTACCTTAAAAGAGGACAAATTGTACAATTTTTAGGTATTTGAAAGCACTTATAGGTCAATTTTGCTGTAAATAGCATACCTAACCTTGGTTTAGAAGCTCTCAAGCAGGGTATAAATTTCTAGCAGTACTGGCATCATTAAATCTAATTAATGCCAAATTATAATATAAAATCCTACTAAAAATGTTTATTTGACTTATTCGCATTCAAAAATATGAAGCGATACATTCTGAGGATATCATATAAAGCGCAATCTTTGGTTACAATGGCGAAGCTAATGGAGTACAAATTTAAGACCGCAACATGTCTAAGTGCCAAAATGTGTATATTTGGTTGCTAAGGACAGTAAACAATAAAATAAACATAAATTGCATTCCTAGCAGATTTTTTACCTTCAGAACTAAAACAAGAACATTAAAGACTAAAGATTTGGGGTAAATTTTATCTTAAAAAGTGCATTTCTGTGCTTTCTGATGTGCCATAAGGCAAAATTTTTCCCCTCCTGCCTCAATTTTTATTATATTTTCTGTGTTCTACTAGCTGTTACGATGAAAATGGTACCTTAGTTTTTAAAATTGGTTCAGTAATAAAGATTTTATGAAGGTTAGCAGTTGATGTTGAAACACGACAAAAAGTGATTTAAAAATAAATGCTGGATCATAGTGAAAAACTTCAAGTCTGTCTCATTTTTGGGGTAAATTTCTAAAACTTTTCCCATTATCTTATTTAAAATCATAAAATTACCTTAAAAGAGGACAAATTGTACAATTTTTAGGTATTTGAAAGCACTTATAGGTCAATTTTGCTGTAAATAGCATACCTAACCTTGGTTTAGAAGCTCTCAAGCAGGGTATAAATTTCTAGCAGTACTGGCATCATTAAATCTAATTAATGCCAAATTATAATATAAAATCCTACTAAAAATGTTTATTTGACTTATTCGCATTCAAAAATATGAAGCGATACATTCTGAGGATATCATATAAAGCGCAATCTTTGGTTACAATGGCGAAGCTAATGGAGTACAAATTTAAGACCGCAACATGTCTAAGTGCCAAAATGTGTATATTTGGTTGCTAAGGACAGTAAACAATAAAATAAACATAAATTGCATTCCTAGCAGATTTTTTACCTTCAGAACTAAAACAAGAACATTAAAGACTAAAGATTTGGGGTAAATTTTATCTTAAAAAGTGCATTTCTGTGCTTTCTGATGTGCCTTAAGGCAAAATTTTTCCCCTCCTGCCTCAATTTTTATTATATTTTCTGTGTTCTACTAGTTGTTACGATGAAAATGGTACCTTAGTTTTTAAAATTGGTTCAGTAATAAAGATTTTATGAAGGTTAGCAGTTGATGTTGAAACGCGACAAAAAGTGATTTAAAAATAAATGCTGGATCATAGTGAAAAACTTCAAGTCTGTCTCATTTTTGGGGTAAATTTCTAAAACTTTTCCCATTATCTTATTTAAAATCATAAAATTACCTTAAAAGAGGACAAATTGTACAATTTTTAGGTATTTGAAAGCACTTATAGGTCAATTTTGCTGTAAATAGCATACCTAACCTTGGTTTAGAAGCTCTCAAGCAGGGTATAAATTTCTAGCAGTACTGGCATCATTAAATCTAATTAATGCCAAATTATAATATAAAATCCTACTAAAAATGTTTATTTGACTTATTCGCATTCAAAAATATGAAGCGATACATTCTGAGGATATCATATAAAGCGCAATCTTTGGTTACAATGGCGAAGCTAATGGAGTACAAATTTAAGACCGCAACATGTCTAAGTGCCAAAATGTGTATATTTGGTTGCTAAGGACAGTAAACAATAAAATAAACATAAATTGCATTCCTAGCAGATTTTTTACCTTCAGAACTAAAACAAGAACATTAAAGACTAAAGATTTGGGGTAAATTTTATCTTAAAAAGTGCATTTCTGTGCTTTCTGATGTGCCATAAGGCAAAATTTTTCCCCTCCTGCCTCAATTTTTATTATATTTTCTGTGTTCTACTAGCTGTTACGATGAAAATGGTACCTTAGTTTTTAAAATTGGTTCAGTAATAAAGATTTTATGAAGGTTAGCAGTTGATGTTGAAACACGACAAAAAGTGATTTAAAAATAAATGCTGGATCATAGTGAAAAACTTCAAGTCTGTCTCATTTTTGGGGTAAATTTCTAAAACTTTTCCCATTATCTTATTTAAAATCATAAAATTACCTTAAAAGAGGACAAATTGTACAATTTTTAGGTATTTGAAAGCACTTATAGGTCAATTTTGCTGTAAATAGCATACCTAACCTTGGTTTAGAAGCTCTCAAGCAGGGTATAAATTTCTAGCAGTACTGGCATCATTAAATCTAATTAATGCCAAATTATAATATAAAATCCTACTAAAAATGTTTATTTGACTTATTCGCATTCAAAAATATGAAGCGATACATTCTGAGGATATCATATAAAGTGCAATCTTTGGTTACAATGGCGAAGCTAATGGAGTACAAATTTAAGACCGCAACATGTCTAAGTGCCAAAATGTGTATATTTGGTTGCTAAGGACAGTAAACAATAAAATAAACATAAATTGCATTCCTAGCAGATTTTTTACCTTCAGAACTAAAACAAGAACATTAAAGACTAAAGATTTGGGGTAAATTTTATCTTAAAAAGTGCATTTCTGTGCTTTCTGATGTGCCTTAAGGCAAAATTTTTCCCCTCCTGCCTCAATTTTTATTATATTTTCTGTGTTCTACTAGCTGTTACGATGAAAATGGTACCTTAGTTTTTAAAATTGGTTCAGTAATAAAGATTTTATGAAGGTTAGCAGTTGATGTTGAAACGCGACAAAAAGTGATTTAAAAATAAATGCTGGATCATAGTGAAAAACTTCAAGTCTGTCTCATTTTTGGGGTAAATTTCTAAAACTTTTCCCATTATCTTATTTAAAATCATAAAATTACCTTAAAAGAGGACAAATTGTACAATTTTTAGGTATTTGAAAGCACTTATAGGTCAATTTTGCTGTAAATAGCATACCTAACCTTGGTTTAGAAGCTCTCAAGCAGGGTATAAATTTCTAGCAGTACTGGCATCATTAAATCTAATTAATGCCAAATTATAATATAAAATCCTACTAAAAATGTTTATTTGACTTATTCGCATTCAAAAATATGAAGCGATACATTCTGAGGATATCATATAAAGCGCAATCTTTGGTTACAATGGCGAAGCTAATGGAGTACAAATTTAAGACCGCAACATGTCTAAGTGCCAAAATGTGTATATTTGGTTGCTAAGGACAGTAAACAATAAAATAAACATAAATTGCATTCCTAGCAGATTTTTTACCTTCAGAACTAAAACAAGAACATTAAAGACTAAAGATTTGGGGTAAATTTTATCTTAAAAAGTGCATTTCTGTGCTTTCTGATGTGCCATAAGGTAGCACTCCACAGTTAGAAAATAAAATCAAAAATGAGCCACAAAATGTTTTATCATCTCCTATTCCTGGATTTCTAATACATTAACCTAACTGTTTGTGTTGTACATGTGCATATGTATGTAATCAGTATATTCCATAGATTTGATTTTCAAAAGTTAAAAGAGTGAAAATTAATTCCCTTTATGTGTATCCATGGCAACATTCTGCATTTATTTACCATAAAATATTGCAAAAAGGGGGGTGGACATGTCACATATCCCCCCAAAATTTGGATCAAACTAGAATTTCAATGCCTTTGAGTGATACCTTTTTAGAAACTGTTTTCATAAATCTTCCTAGTGATCAAATAAAAAATGGGTGTCTTTCGCCTCATTTTTTCGTAAAATCCAATCACAAAGTTCGTGCGATAAAAAGTTGGAAAAAAACATTACAATAATTGCCGGACCAATGTATGGTAGGGACATGCAAATACGGACAGTCATACAGAAAACAGCCTATATTACATACATTACATAATCTTGATGTTCATATAAACCCAATACAAAGGCTATTTTAATACTCAGCTATCCAAAAATGAATTTTATTGCACACTAGCTCTCATATTTGAAAAATCCACAGGGGCCAAAATGCGAAACTACACACCTAACTGTGGAGTACTACCTTAAGGCAAAATTTTTCCCCTCCTGCCTCAATTTTTATTATATTTTCTGTGTTCTACTAGCTGTTACGATGAAAATGGTACCTTAGTTTTTAAAATTGGTTCAGTAATAAAGATTTTATGAAGGTTAGCAGTTGATGTTGAAACGCGACAAAAAGTGATTTAAAAATAAATGCTGGATCATAGTGAAAAACTTCAAGTCTGTCTCATTTTTGGGGTAAATTTCTAAAACTTTTCCCATTATCTTATTTAAAATCATAAAATTACCTTAAAAGAGGACAAATTGTACAATTTTTAGGTATTTGAAAGCACTTATAGGTCAATTTTGCTGTAAATAGCATACCTAACCTTGGTTTAGAAGCTCTCAAGCAGGGTATAAATTGCTAGCAGTACTGGCATCATTAAATCTAATTAATGCCAAATTATAATATAAAATCCTACTAAAAATGTTAATTTGACTTATTCGCATTCAAAAATATGAAGCGATACATTCTGAGGATATCATATAAAGCGCAATCTTTGGTTACAATGGCGAAGCTAATGGAGTACAAATTTAAGACCGCAACATGTCTAAGTGCCAAAATGTGTATATTTGGTTGCTAAGGACAGTAAACAATAAAATAAACATAAATTGCATTCCTAGCAGATTTTTTACCTTCAGAACTAAAACAAGAACATTAAAGACTAAAGATTTGGGGTAAATTTTATCTTAAAAAGTGCATTTCTGTGCTTTCTGATGTGCCTTAAAAGCAAAATTTTTCCCCTCCTGCCTCAATTTTTATTATATTTTCTGTGTTCTACTAGCTGTTACGATGAAAATGGTACCTTAGTTTTTAAAATTGGTTCAGTAATAAAGATTTTATGAAGGTTAGCAGTTGATGTTGAAACGCGACAAAAAGTGATTTAAAAATAAATGCTGGATCATAGTGAAAAACTTCAAGTCTGTCTCATTTTTGGGGTAAATTTCTAAAACTTTTCCCATTATCTTATTTAAAATCATAAAATTACCTTAAAAGAGGACAAATTGTACAATTTTTAGGTATTTGAAAGCACTTATAGGTCAATTTTGCTGTAAATAGCATACCTAACCTTGGTTTAGAAGCTCTCAAGCAGGGTATAAATTTCTAGCAGTACTGGCATCATTAAATCTAATTAATGCCAAATTATAATATAAAATCCTACTAAAAATGTTTATTTGACTTATTCGCATTCAAAAATATGAAGCGATACATTCTGAGGATATCATATAAAGCGCAATCTTTGGTTACAATGGCGAAGCTAATGGAGTACAAATTTAAGACCGCAACATGTCTAAGTGCCAAAATGTGTATATTTGGTTGCTAAGGACAGTAAACAATAAAATAAACATAAATTGCATTCCTAGCAGATTTTTTACCTTCAGAACTAAAACAAGAACATTAAAGACTAAAGATTTGGGGTAAATTTTATCTTAAAAAGTGCATTTCTGTGCTTTCTGATGTGCCTTAAGGCAAAATTTTTCCCCTCCTGCCTCAATTTTTATTATATTTTCTGTGTTCTACTAGCTGTTACGATGAAAATGGTACCTTAGTTTTTAAAATTGGTTCAGTAATAAAGATTTTATGAAGGTTAGCAGTTGATGTTGAAACGCGACAAAAAGTGATTTAAAAATAAATGCTGGATCATAGTGAAAAACTTCAAGTCTGTCTCATTTTTGGGGTAAATTTCTAAAACTTTTCCCATTATCTTATTTAAAATCATAAAATTACCTTAAAAGAGGACAAATTGTACAATTTTTAGGTATTTGAAAGCACTTATAGGTCAATTTTGCTGTAAATAGCATACCTAACCTTGGTTTAGAAGCTCTCAAGCAGGGTATAAATTTCTAGCAGTACTGGCATCATTAAATCTAATTAATGCCAAATTATAATATAAAATCCTACTAAAAATGTTTATTTGACTTATTCGCATTCAAAAATATGAAGCGATACATTCTGAGGATATCATATAAAGCGCAATCTTTGGTTACAATGGCGAAGCTAATGGAGTACAAATTTAAGACCGCAACATGTCTAAGTGCCAAAATGTGTATATTTGGTTGCTAAGGACAGTAAACAATAAAATAAACATAAATTGCATTCCTAGCAGATTTTTTACCTTCAGAACTAAAACAAGAACATTAAAGACTAAAGATTTGGGGTAAATTTTATCTTAAAAAGTGCATTTCTGTGCTTTCTGATGTGCCATAAGGTAGCACTCCACAGTTAGAAAATAAAATCAAAAATGAGCCACAAAATGTTTTATCATCTCCTATTCCTGGATTTCTAATACATTAACCTAACTGTTTGTGTTGTACATGTGCATATGTATGTAATCAGTATATTCCATAGATTTGATTTTCAAAAGTTAAAAGAGTGAAAATTAATTCCCTTTATGTGTATCCATGGCAACATTCTGCATTTATTTACCATAAAATATTGCAAAAAGGGGGGTGGACATGTCACATATCCCCCCAAAATTTGGATCAAACTAGAATTTCAATGCCTTTGAGTGATACCTTTTTAGAAACTGTTTTCATAAATCTTCCTAGTGATCAAATAAAAAATGGGTGTCTTTCGCCTCATTTTTTCGTAAAATCCAATCACAAAGTTCGTGCGATAAAAAGTTGGAAAAAAACATTACAATAATTGCCGGACCAATGTATGGTAGGGACATGCAAATACGGACAGTCATACAGAAAACAGCCTATATTACATACATTACATAATCTTGATGTTCATATAAACCCAATACAAAGGCTATTTTAATACTCAGCTATCCAAAAATGAATTTTATTGCACACTAGCTCTCATATTTGAAAAATCCACAGGGGCCAAAATGCGAAACTACACACCTAACTGTGGAGTGCTACCTTAAGGCAAAATTTTTCCCCTCCTGCCTCAATTTTTATTATATTTTCTGTGTTCTACTAGCTGTTACGATGAAAATGGTACCTTAGTTTTTAAAATTGGTTCAGTAATAAAGATTTTATGAAGGTTAGCAGTTGATGTTGAAACGCGACAAAAAGTGATTTAAAAATAAATGCTGGATCATAGTGAAAAACTTCAAGTCTGTCTCATTTTTGGGGTAAATTTCTAAAACTTTTCCCATTATCTTATTTAAAATCATAAAATTACCTTAAAAGAGGACAAATTGTACAATTTTTAGGTATTTGAAAGCACTTATAGGTCAATTTTGCTGTAAATAGCATACCTAACCTTGGTTTAGAAGCTCTCAAGCAGGGTATAAATTTCTAGCAGTACTGGCATCATTAAATCTAATTAATGCCAAATTATAATATAAAATCCTACTAAAAATGTTTATTTGACTTATTCGCATTCAAAAATATGAAGCGATACATTCTGAGGATATCATATAAAGCGCAATCTTTGGTTACAATGGCGAAGCTAATGGAGTACAAATTTAAGACCGCAACATGTCTAAGTGCCAAAATGTGTATATTTGGTTGCTAAGGACAGTAAACAATAAAATAAACATAAATTGCATTCCTAGCAGATTTTTTACCTTCAGAACTAAAACAAGAACATTAAAGACTAAAGATTTGGGGTAAATTTTATCTTAAAAAGTGCATTTCTGTGCTTTCTGATGTGCCATAAGGTAGCACTCCACAGTTAGAAAATAAAATCAAAAATGAGCCACAAAATGTTTTATCATCTCCTATTCCTGGATTTCTAATACATTAACCTAACTGTTTGTGTTGTACATGTGCATATGTATGTAATCAGTATATTCCATAGATTTGATTTTCAAAAGTTAAAAGAGTGAAAATTAATTCCCTTTATGTGTATCCATGGCAACATTCTGCATTTATTTACCATAAAATATTGCAAAAAGGGGGGTGGACATGTCACATATCCCCCCAAAATTTGGATCAAACTAGAATTTCAATGCCTTTGAGTGATACCTTTTTAGAAACTGTTTTCATAAATCTTCCTAGTGATCAAATAAAAAATGGGTGTCTTTCGCCTCATTTTTTCGTAAAATCCAATCACAAAGTTCGTGCGATAAAAAGTTGGAAAAAAACATTACAATAATTGCCGGACCAATGTATGGTAGGGACATGCAAATACGGACAGTCATACAGAAAACAGCCTATATTACATACATTACATAATCTTGATGTTCATATAAACCCAATACAAAGGCTATTTTAATACTCAGCTATCCAAAAATGAATTTTATTGCACACTAGCTCTCATATTTGAAAAATCCACAGGGGCCAAAATGCGAAACTACACACCTAACTGTGGAGTGCTACCTTAAGGCAAAATTTTTCCCCTCCTGCCTCAATTTTTATTATATTTTCTGTGTTCTACTAGCTGTTACGATGAAAATGGTACCTTAGTTTTTAAAATTGGTTCAGTAATAAAGATTTTATGAAGGTTAGCAGTTGATGTTGAAACGCGACAAAAAGTGATTTAAAAATAAATGCTGGATCATAGTGAAAAACTTCAAGTCTGTCTCATTTTTGGGGTAAATTTCTAAAACTTTTCCCATTATCTTATTTAAAATCATAAAATTACCTTAAAAGAGGACAAATTGTACAATTTTTAGGTATTTGAAAGCACTTATAGGTCAATTTTGCTGTAAATAGCATACCTAACCTTGGTTTAGAAGCTCTCAAGCAGGGTATAAATTTCTAGCAGTACTGGCATCATTAAATCTAATTAATGCCAAATTATAATATAAAATCCTACTAAAAATGTTTATTTGACTTATTCGCATTCAAAAATATGAAGCGATACATTCTGAGGATATCATATAAAGCGCAATCTTTGGTTACAATGGCGAAGCTAATGGAGTACAAATTTAAGACCGCAACATGTCTAAGTGCCAAAATGTGTATATTTGGTTGCTAAGGACAGTAAACAATAAAATAAACATAAATTGCATTCCTAGCAGATTTTTTACCTTCAGAACTAAAACAAGAACATTAAAGACTAAAGATTTGGGGTAAATTTTATCTTAAAAAGTGCATTTCTGTGCTTTCTGATGTGCCATAAGGTAGCACTCCACAGTTAGAAAATAAAATCAAAAATGAGCCACAAAATGTTTTATCATCTCCTATTCCTGGATTTCTAATACATTAACCTAACTGTTTGTGTTGTACATGTGCATATGTATGTAATCAGTATATTCCATAGATTTGATTTTCAAAAGTTAAAAGAGTGAAAATTAATTCCCTTTATGTGTATCCATGGCAACATTCTGCATTTATTTATCATAAAATATTGCAAAAAGGGGGGTGGACATGTCACATATCCCCCCAAAATTTGGATCAAACTAGAATTTCAATGCCTTTGAGTGATACCTTTTTAGAAACTGTTTTCATAAATCTTCCTAGTGATCAAATAAAAAATGGGTGTCTTTCGCCTCATTTTTTCGTAAAATCCAATCACAAAGTTCGTGCGATAAAAAGTTGGAAAAAAACATTACAATAATTGCCGGACCAATGTATGGTAGGGACATGCAAATACGGACAGTCATACAGAAAACAGCCTATATTACATACATTACATAATCTTGATGTTCATATAAACCCAATACAAAGGCTATTTTAATACTCAGCTATCCAAAAATGAATTTTATTGCACACTAGCTCTCATATTTGAAAAATCCACAGGGGCCAAAATGCGAAACTACACACCTAACTGTGGAGTGCTACCTTAAGGCAAAATTTTTCCCCTCCTGCCTCAATTTTTATTATATTTTCTGTGTTCTACTAGCTGTTACGATGAAAATGGTACCTTAGTTTTTAAAATTGGTTCAGTAATAAAGATTTTATGAAGGTTAGCAGTTGATGTTGAAACGCGACAAAAAGTGATTTAAAAATAAATGCTGGATCATAGTGAAAAACTTCAAGTCTGTCTCATTTTTGGGGTAAATTTCTAAAACTTTTCCCATTATCTTATTTAAAATCATAAAATTACCTTAAAAGAGGACAAATTGTACAATTTTTAGGTATTTGAAAGCACTTATAGGTCAATTTTGCTGTAAATAGCATACCTAACCTTGGTTTAGAAGCTCTCAAGCAGGGTATAAATTTCTAGCAGTACTGGCATCATTAAATCTAATTAATGCCAAATTATAATATAAAATCCTACTAAAAATGTTTATTTGACTTATTCGCATTCAAAAATATGAAGCGATACATTCTGAGGATATCATATAAAGCGCAATCTTTGGTTACAATGGCGAAGCTAATGGAGTACAAATTTAAGACCGCAACATGTCTAAGTGCCAAAATGTGTATATTTGGTTGCTAAGGACAGTAAACAATAAAATAAACATAAATTGCATTCCTAGCAGATTTTTTACCTTCAGAACTAAAACAAGAACATTAAAGACTAAAGATTTGGGGTAAATTTTATCTTAAAAAGTGCATTTCTGTGCTTTCTGATGTGCCATAAGGTAGCACTCCACAGTTAGAAAATAAAATCAAAAATGAGCCACAAAATGTTTTATCATCTCCTATTCCTGGATTTCTAATACATTAACCTAACTGTTTGTGTTGTACATGTGCATATGTATGTCATCAGTATATTCCATAGATTTGATTTTCAAAAGTTAAAAGAGTGAAAATTAATTCCCTTTATGTGTATCCATGGCAACATTCTGCATTTATTTATCATAAAATATTGCAAAAAGGGGGGTGGACATGTCACATATCCCCCCAAAATTTGGATCAAACTAGAATTTCAATGCCTTTGAGTGATACCTTTTTAGAAACTGTTTTCATAAATCTTCCTAGTGATCAAATAAAAAATGGGTGTCTTTCGCCTCATTTTTTCGTAAAATCCAATCACAAAGTTCGTGCGATAAAAAGTTGGAAAAAAACATTACAATAATTGCCGGACCAATGTATGGTAGGGACATGCAAATACGGACAGTCATACAGAAAACAGCCTATATTACATACATTACATAATCTTGATGTTCATATAAACCCAATACAAAGGCTATTTTAATACTCAGCTATCCAAAAATGAATTTTATTGCACACTAGCTCTCATATTTGAAAAATCCACAGGGGCCAAAATGCGAAACTACACACCTAACTGTGGAGTGCTACCTTAAGGCAAAATTTTTCCCCTCCTGCCTCAATTTTTATTATATTTTCTGTGTTCTACTAGCTGTTACGATGAAAATGGTACCTTAGTTTTTAAAATTGGTTCAGTAATAAAGATTTTATGAAGGTTAGCAGTTGATGTTGAAACGCGACAAAAAGTGATTTAAAAATAAATGCTGGATCATAGTGAAAAACTTCAAGTCTGTCTCATTTTTGGGGTAAATTTCTAAAACTTTTCCCATTATCTTATTTAAAATCATAAAATTACCTTAAAAGAGGACAAATTGTACAATTTTTAGGTATTTGAAAGCACTTATAGGTCAATTTTGCTGTAAATAGCATACCTAACCTTGGTTTAGAAGCTCTCAAGCAGGGTATAAATTTCTAGCAGTACTGGCATCATTAAATCTAATTAATGCCAAATTATAATATAAAATCCTACTAAAAATGTTTATTTGACTTATTCGCATTCAAAAATATGAAGCGATACATTCTGAGGATATCATATAAAGCGCAATCTTTGGTTACAATGGCGAAGCTAATGGAGTACAAATTTAAGACCGCAACATGTCTAAGTGCCAAAATGTGTATATTTGGTTGCTAAGGACAGTAAACAATAAAATAAACATAAATTGCATTCCTAGCAGATTTTTTACCTTCAGAACTAAAACAAGAACATTAAAGACTAAAGATTTGGGGTAAATTTTATCTTAAAAAGTGCATTTCTGTGCTTTCTGATGTGCCATAAGGTAGCACTCCACAGTTAGAAAATAAAATCAAAAATGAGCCACAAAATGTTTTATCATCTCCTATTCCTGGATTTCTAATACATTAACCTAACTGTTTGTGTTGTACATGTGCATATGTATGTAATCAGTATATTCCATAGATTTGATTTTCAAAAGTTAAAAGAGTGAAAATTAATTCCCTTTATGTGTATCCATGGCAACATTCTGCATTTATTTACCATAAAATATTGCAAAAAGGGGGGTGGACATGTCACATATCCCCCCAAAATTTGGATCAAACTAGAATTTCAATGCCTTTGAGTGATACCTTTTTAGAAACTGTTTTCATAAATCTTCCTAGTGATCAAATAAAAAATGGGTGTCTTTCGCCTCATTTTTTCGTAAAATCCAATCACAAAGTTCGTGCGATAAAAAGTTGGAAAAAAACATTACAATAATTGCCGGACCAATGTATGGTAGGGACATGCAAATACGGACAGTCATACAGAAAACAGCCTATATTACATACATTACATAATCTTGATGTTCATATAAACCCAATACAAAGGCTATTTTAATACTCAGCTATCCAAAAATGAATTTTATTGCACACTAGCTCTCATATTTGAAAAATCCACAGGGGCCAAAATGCGAAACTACACACCTAACTGTGGAGTGCTACCTTAAGGCAAAATTTTTCCCCTCCTGCCTCAATTTTTATTATATTTTCTGTGTTCTACTAGCTGTTACGATGAAAATGGTACCTTAGTTTTTAAAATTGGTTCAGTAATAAAGATTTTATGAAGGTTAGCAGTTGATGTTGAAACGCGACAAAAAGTGATTTAAAAATAAATGCTGGATCATAGTGAAAAACTTCAAGTCTGTCTCATTTTTGGGGTAAATTTCTAAAACTTTTCCCATTATCTTATTTAAAATCATAAAATTACCTTAAAAGAGGACAAATTGTACAATTTTTAGGTATTTGAAAGCACTTATAGGTCAATTTTGCTGTAAATAGCATACCTAACCTTGGTTTAGAAGCTCTCAAGCAGGGTATAAATTTCTAGCAGTACTGGCATCATTAAATCTAATTAATGCCAAATTATAATATAAAATCCTACTAAAAATGTTTATTTGACTTATTCGCATTCAAAAATATGAAGCGATACATTCTGAGGATATCATATAAAGCGCAATCTTTGGTTACAATGGCGAAGCTAATGGAGTACAAATTTAAGACCGCAACATGTCTAAGTGCCAAAATGTGTATATTTGGTTGCTAAGGACAGTAAACAATAAAATAAACATAAATTGCATTCCTAGCAGATTTTTTACCTTCAGAACTAAAACAAGAACATTAAAGACTAAAGATTTGGGGTAAATTTTATCTTAAAAAGTGCATTTCTGTGCTTTCTGATGTGCCATAAGGTAGCACTCCACAGTTAGAAAATAAAATCAAAAATGAGCCACAAAATGTTTTATCATCTCCTATTCCTGGATTTCTAATACATTAACCTAACTGTTTGTGTTGTACATGTGCATATGTATGTAATCAGTATATTCCATAGATTTGATTTTCAAAAGTTAAAAGAGTGAAAATTAATTCCCTTTATGTGTATCCATGGCAACATTCTGCATTTATTTATCATAAAATATTGCAAAAAGGGGGGTGGACATGTCACATATCCCCCCAAAATTTGGATCAAACTAGAATTTCAATGCCTTTGAGTGATACCTTTTTAGAAACTGTTTTCATAAATCTTCCTAGTGATCAAATAAAAAATGGGTGTCTTTCGCCTCATTTTTTCGTAAAATCCAATCACAAAGTTCGTGCGATAAAAAGTTGGAAAAAAACATTACAATAATTGCCGGACCAATGTATGGTAGGGACATGCAAATACGGACAGTCATACAGAAAACAGCCTATATTACATACATTACATAATCTTGATGTTCATATAAACCCAATACAAAGGCTATTTTAATACTCAGCTATCCAAAAATGAATTTTATTGCACACTAGCTCTCATATTTGAAAAATCCACAGGGGCCAAAATGCGAAACTACACACCTAACTGTGGAGTGCTACCTTAAGGCAAAATTTTTCCCCTCCTGCCTCAATTTTTATTATATTTTCTGTGTTCTACTAGCTGTTACGATGAAAATGGTACCTTAGTTTTTAAAATTGGTTCAGTAATAAAGATTTTATGAAGGTTAGCAGTTGATGTTGAAACGCGACAAAAAGTGATTTAAAAATAAATGCTGGATCATAGTGAAAAACTTCAAGTCTGTCTCATTTTTGGGGTAAATTTCTAAAACTTTTCCCATTATCTTATTTAAAATCATAAAATTACCTTAAAAGAGGACAAATTGTACAATTTTTAGGTATTTGAAAGCACTTATAGGTCAATTTTGCTGTAAATAGCATACCTAACCTTGGTTTAGAAGCTCTCAAGCAGGGTATAAATTTCTAGCAGTACTGGCATCATTAAATCTAATTAATGCCAAATTATAATATAAAATCCTACTAAAAATGTTTATTTGACTTATTCGCATTCAAAAATATGAAGCGATACATTCTGAGGATATCATATAAAGCGCAATCTTTGGTTACAATGGCGAAGCTAATGGAGTACAAATTTAAGACCGCAACATGTCTAAGTGCCAAAATGTGTATATTTGGTTGCTAAGGACAGTAAACAATAAAATAAACATAAATTGCATTCCTAGCAGATTTTTTACCTTCAGAACTAAAACAAGAACATTAAAGACTAAAGATTTGGGGTAAATTTTATCTTAAAAAGTGCATTTCTGTGCTTTCTGATGTGCCATAAGGTAGCACTCCACAGTTAGAAAATAAAATCAAAAATGAGCCACAAAATGTTTTATCATCTCCTATTCCTGGATTTCTAATACATTAACCTAACTGTTTGTGTTGTACATGTGCATATGTATGTAATCAGTATATTCCATAGATTTGATTTTCAAAAGTTAAAAGAGTGAAAATTAATTCCCTTTATGTGTATCCATGGCAACATTCTGCATTTATTTATCATAAAATATTGCAAAAAGGGGGGTGGACATGTCACATATCCCCCCAAAATTTGGATCAAACTAGAATTTCAATGCCTTTGAGTGATACCTTTTTAGAAACTGTTTTCATAAATCTTCCTAGTGATCAAATAAAAAATGGGTGTCTTTCGCCTCATTTTTTCGTAAAATCCAATCACAAAGTTCGTGCGATAAAAAGTTGGAAAAAAACATTACAATAATTGCCGGACCAATGTATGGTAGGGACATGCAAATACGGACAGTCATACAGAAAACAGCCTATATTACATACATTACATAATCTTGATGTTCATATAAACCCAATACAAAGGCTATTTTAATACTCAGCTATCCAAAAATGAATTTTATTGCACACTAGCTCTCATATTTGAAAAATCCACAGGGGCCAAAATGCGAAACTACACACCTAACTGTGGAGTGCTACCTTAAGGCAAAATTTTTCCCCTCCTGCCTCAATTTTTATTATATTTTCTGTGTTCTACTAGCTGTTACGATGAAAATGGTACCTTAGTTTTTAAAATTGGTTCAGTAATAAAGATTTTATGAAGGTTAGCAGTTGATGTTGAAACGCGACAAAAAGTGATTTAAAAATAAATGCTGGATCATAGTGAAAAACTTCAAGTCTGTCTCATTTTTGGGGTAAATTTCTAAAACTTTTCCCATTATCTTATTTAAAATCATAAAATTACCTTAAAAGAGGACAAATTGTACAATTTTTAGGTATTTGAAAGCACTTATAGGTCAATTTTGCTGTAAATAGCATACCTAACCTTGGTTTAGAAGCTCTCAAGCAGGGTATAAATTTCTAGCAGTACTGGCATCATTAAATCTAATTAATGCCAAATTATAATATAAAATCCTACTAAAAATGTTTATTTGACTTATTCGCATTCAAAAATATGAAGCGATACATTCTGAGGATATCATATAAAGCGCAATCTTTGGTTACAATGGCGAAGCTAATGGAGTACAAATTTAAGACCGCAACATGTCTAAGTGCCAAAATGTGTATATTTGGTTGCTAAGGACAGTAAACAATAAAATAAACATAAATTGCATTCCTAGCAGATTTTTTACCTTCAGAACTAAAACAAGAACATTAAAGACTAAAGATTTGGGGTAAATTTTATCTTAAAAAGTGCATTTCTGTGCTTTCTGATGTGCCATAAGGTAGCACTCCACAGTTAGAAAATAAAATCAAAAATGAGCCACAAAATGTTTTATCATCTCCTATTCCTGGATTTCTAATACATTAACCTAACTGTTTGTGTTGTACATGTGCATATGTATGTAATCAGTATATTCCATAGATTTGATTTTCAAAAGTTAAAAGAGTGAAAATTAATTCCCTTTATGTGTATCCATGGCAACATTCTGCATTTATTTATCATAAAATATTGCAAAAAGGGGGGTGGACATGTCACATATCCCCCCAAAATTTGGATCAAACTAGAATTTCAATGCCTTTGAGTGATACCTTTTTAGAAACTGTTTTCATAAATCTTCCTAGTGATCAAATAAAAAATGGGTGTCTTTCGCCTCATTTTTTCGTAAAATCCAATCACAAAGTTCGTGCGATAAAAAGTTGGAAAAAAACATTACAATAATTGCCGGACCAATGTATGGTAGGGACATGCAAATACGGACAGTCATACAGAAAACAGCCTATATTACATACATTACATAATCTTGATGTTCATATAAACCCAATACAAAGGCTATTTTAATACTCAGCTATCCAAAAATGAATTTTATTGCACACTAGCTCTCATATTTGAAAAATCCACAGGGGCCAAAATGCGAAACTACACACCTAACTGTGGAGTGCTACCTTAAGGCAAAATTTTTCCCCTCCTGCCTCAATTTTTATTATATTTTCTGTGTTCTACTAGCTGTTACGATGAAAATGGTACCTTAGTTTTTAAAATTGGTTCAGTAATAAAGATTTTATGAAGGTTAGCAGTTGATGTTGAAACGCGACAAAAAGTGATTTAAAAATAAATGCTGGATCATAGTGAAAAACTTCAAGTCTGTCTCATTTTTGGGGTAAATTTCTAAAACTTTTCCCATTATCTTATTTAAAATCATAAAATTACCTTAAAAGAGGACAAATTGTACAATTTTTAGGTATTTGAAAGCACTTATAGGTCAATTTTGCTGTAAATAGCATACCTAACCTTGGTTTAGAAGCTCTCAAGCAGGGTATAAATTTCTAGCAGTACTGGCATCATTAAATCTAATTAATGCCAAATTATAATATAAAATCCTACTAAAAATGTTTATTTGACTTATTCGCATTCAAAAATATGAAGCGATACATTCTGAGGATATCATATAAAGCGCAATCTTTGGTTACAATGGCGAAGCTAATGGAGTACAAATTTAAGACCGCAACATGTCTAAGTGCCAAAATGTGTATATTTGGTTGCTAAGGACAGTAAACAATAAAATAAACATAAATTGCATTCCTAGCAGATTTTTTACCTTCAGAACTAAAACAAGAACATTAAAGACTAAAGATTTGGGGTAAATTTTATCTTAAAAAGTGCATTTCTGTGCTTTCTGATGTGCCATAAGGTAGCACTCCACAGTTAGAAAATAAAATCAAAAATGAGCCACAAAATGTTTTATCATCTCCTATTCCTGGATTTCTAATACATTAACCTAACTGTTTGTGTTGTACATGTGCATATGTATGTAATCAGTATATTCCATAGATTTGATTTTCAAAAGTTAAAAGAGTGAAAATTAATTCCCTTTATGTGTATCCATGGCAACATTCTGCATTTATTTACCATAAAATATTGCAAAAAGGGGGGTGGACAT
The DNA here is from genome assembly GCF_965363235.1 of Mytilus galloprovincialis. Classification (NCBI taxonomy): domain Eukaryota; kingdom Metazoa; phylum Mollusca; class Bivalvia; order Mytilida; family Mytilidae; genus Mytilus; species Mytilus galloprovincialis. Next base: position 1,581,829 of record NC_134838.1, on the reverse strand, counting down.
GTCACATATCCCCCCAAAATTTGGATCAAACTAGAATTTCAATGCCTTTGAGTGATACCTTTTTAGAAACTGTTTTCATAAATCTTCCTAGTGATCAAATAAAAAATGGGTGTCTTTCACCTCATTTTTTCGTAAAATCCAATCACAAAGTTCGTGCGATAAAAAGTTGGAAAAAAACATTACAATAATTGCCGGACCAATGTATGGTAGGGACATGCAAATACGGACAGTCATACAGAAAACAGCCTATATTACATACATTACATAATCTTGATGTTCATATAAACCCAATACAAAGGCTATTTTAATACTCAGCTATCCAAAAATGAATTTTATTGCACACTAGCTCTCATATTTGAAAAATCCACAGGGGCCAAAATGCGAAACTACACACCTAACTGTGGAGTGCTACCTTAAGGCAAAATTTTTCCCCTCCTGCCTCAATTTTTATTATATTTTCTGTGTTCTACTAGCTGTTACGATGAAAATGGTACCTTAGTTTTTAAAATTGGTTCAGTAATAAAGATTTTATGAAGGTTAGCAGTTGATGTTGAAACGCGACAAAAAGTGATTTAAAAATAAATGCTGGATCATAGTGAAAAACTTCAAGTCTGTCTCATTTTTGGGGTAAATTTCTAAAACTTTTCCCATTATCTTATTTAAAATCATAAAATTACCTTAAAAGAGGACAAATTGTACAATTTTTAGGTATTTGAAAGCACTTATAGGTCAATTTTGCTGTAAATAGCATACCTAACCTTGGTTTAGAAGCTCTCAAGCAGGGTATAAATTTCTAGCAGTACTGGCATCATTAAATCTAATTAATGCCAAATTATAATATAAAATCCTACTAAAAATGTTTATTTGACTTATTCGCATTCAAAAATATGAAGCGATACATTCTGAGGATATCATATAAAGCGCAATCTTTGGTTACAATGGCGAAGCTAATGGAGTACAAATTTAAGACCGCAACATGTCTAAGTGCCAAAATGTGTATATTTGGTTGCTAAGGACAGTAAACAATAAAATAAACATAAATTGCATTCCTAGCAGATTTTTTACCTTCAGAACTAAAACAAGAACATTAAAGACTAAAGATTTGGGGTAAATTTTATCTTAAAAAGTGCATTTCTGTGCTTTCTGATGTGCCATAAGGTAGCACTCCACAGTTAGAAAATAAAATCAAAAATGAGCCACAAAATGTTTTATCATCTCCTATTCCTGGATTTCTAATACATTAACCTAACTGTTTGTGTTGTACATGTGCATATGCACTGGGAAAGCCATTTGGTTAACTCGCCTGCTTATTGGTTAGAACCCCAGAAAACATCTAAAATTATGGACTATGGTTAAAAGATAACCAGCAATCCTTAATCATAGATGTTTTACACAAAATTGGATGTTTTACGGCGTATTAGACGTTTTCTTTAATTTTAACCGTTCTTCTTTATCTTTATAATTTCGTCCGGCGTTTTAGCTGTTTATCGTAATCACTCTCATACTCTCAGATAACGATACCCCTTTAATAAATTGCGCTATCGATAGCGTGTATTTAATTTATGTTATATCTTAATGGCATCAGTAGTTAAATGTTTAAGTTATTATACATACATCCATGTCATATTAATGCAACTAAATTCACAGTCCCACTTGAATTTAATATATAAAGATTAAAATTGTAAAATACGGAAATCGTTGCTACAGGCTCTAAATATGTGTGATATATTAATTAATATCTTAATTAGTTTACAAAAAAATCTGCAAATGTGTTTTTCTTTCAAGTTTTATTGCTATTGTTGTCACTTGTCAATCAAAAATCTAAATTAAACGAATCCAGTAAGTATGTCACAGTTTATCATTTGTGAAACATTATTGGGAAACTATTAACAGAGTGAGTTGTGCTAGAGAGTTGATAGATTAAATTATTTTTTTTAAAGGAATTACGATTTACTGTAATTGAATTGTATTTATCTCATTAAACCTGACATTCATTTATATCATAATTGTGACCTTTAATTTCTTAGTATATGTAAGAGAATGATAATCCCTTTCTTCATGATTAAGTACGAGCGGTAGCGAGTACTTATCATGAAGAAAGGGATAATCATTCTCTTACAAACTTAGAATATTATAAAGTGCTCAAGGATAAAATGATCTCTTGATTGGTTCTATTTAAAAATTAGTTCAATTGTCAGTGCAATGTTTGCAATTAATGCATGACTTCCTTTATTATCTATTTCATTTATGGATAAGTTTTAGTGATGTAAGGACTTTCTTTAGTTTTGGAAAATATTAAAGATTGTGATTTAGACATAAGATGACATAACAGTACAATGAACTTGTAAGAAAAGTTTCTTGATTGTGAGTATGAATGTAAATCATATATTAATATTTTAGCGAGGAATTTTTTTTTTTTTGGTTTATTTGCAGTTTTAATTATTAAAATAAAAATTTGAATTACAACTAAATTTTATTGTAAAGTCTTTCTTAGAACAATCCTTTGCATAATATTTAAGGAAGCAAGACACCGCCCCTCTTTTATTGGAAACTTTTGGTTGATAATTTAGGGATTCACTGAAGCATAAATGGAGCGGGCCACCCTCATTTTGTAGTCAGTGCACCGCCCCCTTTTATCAAAAAAATTGGATCCGCTTATGCAGTTACTACTATTTTTTTGTCAGGAAACTATTAGAATCCAATGCTTTTGAATTATATTCAAAGTTTAGCCAATTTCCTTTATCAAATGATCTGAGATTTTAAAATAGTATATTTAGCTAAAAAGATATATATATTTTTTGTCCTGCATTGTTTAAAAAAAAATGTTTTGTTTTAGTATAAATTTGAAGTTATTAATATTCTCAAATGACGTTAAAACTTCACATTTAATTCAATTTAATTGTTTAATTGTTTCAAAATTTAACTTTTAGTCAGAATTCATCACAAATTCTTTTAAGCTGATAAATGTGCTTGGGGGCATTTGTAACTCATTCATATATTTGGTTTGAGCTGTAAAAAGGCCTAAACAAAAGGTTAATCCTATACTAAGAACATAATTTCATTCATTCTTCACAATTAGGAAACACCGAATCCTACAATTTCATTGGACGAGAGCACTTTGCTATATTCTAAACTATAAAAGTTTTCTTGATTACAGGTAAATCAATTGGTATGAACACACTTAACAGGCACGTGATACTTATCATTTTTATGATGACATAAAATTTCCATGAATAAATTAAATATTTTACATTACATGATTATCTGGCGCAATACCCGACAGCTGTCGATTCAAAGTTCGAATTTATAAAATTCTTTGTGGTGACATAACAATCTCAATTGTAAACGTACTTTAAAAGCTTATATAGTCAAATAGATGTTTTAAAAGTAATAAAATCATGTGCCTGGCTATTTGTTTCGTTTATGATTTGTCTCAGTTGATTAACATATTTAAATTTTACTTCCATGTTACCAATTTTACTAACTTTAATTTTAATATGTATTCTTTTTATCTTTTGAAAGAGTGGGCAGGAATTTTTTCGGAACGTCGGGATCGATCGTTTTAAGCTAATGATTTTGTGGGTGATCCTGTCGGGGTCCGGGAATTCTTTTTATTACGAGTTTCGAGATGTCGGGATTTAAATTTCTTTCAATTCTGGACCTTGGGATCTTATGTTTTAAAGCCCAGGATTTCGGTATCAGAACCCCACCAACCCTCTCTTGAAAGAGTTCTCCCCCAATTATATTCGGCAAGTCAATAAGCGAATGGAAATAAATACGGAGCACAGAATATATATTTAAATTGGTGATTCAGAAAAAATAAAATTTATTTCAAAATTGTTGATTGGAGTCTATTTAAATATCAACATTGTGTGCTCAGTATTTAATTACTGATTGTGAGCATGCTCCTTGCCACACACTATTATTCTTCCTGCAACAGTAATCATATTTAACATCGAGTTTTGAGGGGGGATAGGACCTTTATCGGGACTCCGGGATCCGGTGTTTTTCAGCTCGGGATTTCGGGATCTGGGAATTCTTTTCTCGAATTTCGTGTTTTTAAGCCCGGGATTTCTTGTTTTCAAGCTCGGGATTTCGGGATAAGGTCCCCTCCTCCCCTCCCTCAATTTTGATCTGATTTTTAACAGGGTAGCTTCAAATTGTTGGAAGTTAGAAGTTGCGCCGTATATCAGTGTTCCGTATTTTACCAAAGAAAAGTTCATGTTTGTTTTGTTATTTTTTATTGTTTTTGTTGTGAGTTTAATTTACATATCATTGTGCTTATTTGTTTGTATTCGTTAATTGTCAGATATATAAACTAATTTATTTCTTTATTATGAATTTAATTTTAACTCAATTATGATCAATTGTCCTATCAAGATGTAGAATAAACACAATTCCATACTGACTACGCAAGTGCACGTTAATATTGCACAATTGACGATCCCTTGCATTGACATACACCTAGCTGGCTTGTGATCAATAAGGCAGAAAATATGTCATTGTCCAACTCCCGAAATTCATTTTACTGTTTCATGATACCCCCCCCCCCCCCCCAAGAAAAAATAACAAAACCAAAAAAAACAAATTTTTACATAAATTATTTAATAAGACAGCAACCATTTGATTTTCGGGGGAGGGCGAGGGGGGGGGGCGTGGTGCTATGGATTTTTTGTCACCAAAGAAATAGATTGGGGTTTTTTCCCCATAAGGCGAAAAAAATAATTGTTCAGAAAAAAATCCAAACCATTTTGGTCTCTTGTGGATAGTTGTCTCATTGGCAATCATCAGTCAGTTTTAATCTAGCGGCGTACTACAGTACTTGATAGTTAAGGCATGGAGATGTATATATTTATTTCAGTAACTCTATGGAAATTTATCCCTTTCCGAACCCGTTGTATAAAAAGATTTAATCAACTGTGGTTGCTGGTGATCTCAAAAGATCATTGGATGATTTTAAGGGTCGTGACCTTTTTAGCTAAGTGGATCAATCAAAATATGAAACAGGTGTTAATGAAATTGACATCTTTGTGCAATGTGAAAGGCACTCGAAGGGGATTTTCGGTTAACAAAAAAAGAAAATGTCTTTTCAATCATTAGAGAAACAGATTCTTACATAGTTACTCGTGGATTATCGGATTTATCCAATCTTTATAGTTAAATTATAAATATTGAATAAATCCGATAATCCACGAGTAACTATGTAAGAATCTCTATATACATTTGACCGTTGGATATGGGTTTGCCTCTTTGTATAGTTTAGAATGGTCTAGCTGGGCCATGTTGGTCCTATTGACGACAGTACTGTAACCTATAATTGACCACTAAAACTACATTTTGTCTTGGACAGTTGACTAATTTGCACACATACCACATCTTCAATTGTTTATAATATACACCAGTAAACCGTGGAAACTGAATACAACTACTTGCTATAGTATTCCTGGATCAACCCAGTGCTGTACAGGTTTGCCGACATAACATTTTCAACAAGGACTCTGTTGCCTACTGAGTCAATTTCCCCAGTATTTCTTAGTAACTGCCAGTTGGATAAAGATTTAGGAAAATGTGGTGTGACTACTCTCCATCAAGATAACAATTTATTAAGGTCAACCATTATAGGTTAATGATTGAACGGCCTTTACCACAGAGCCTTGGCTCACACCGAACAGTAAGCTTCATTATCTATAGACCGTAAACAGAGACCAACGATTTCTTTCGATTGCCAATTGGCAATTTATTAAAAAAAATATTTATGCACTTTTAATCACCATGATATATGTTTTTTAATGTGGCTTTCTATTACTTGTTTCCTCTCTTTAAATTCCCTGATGAGTTTCATTTGTGAATTCCTTTCCTTTCCCCCTTTTGACCTGAACAACAAAACTTGCTACATCTTTGCTTATAGAACAAATCAATAGAAGGTTAATTTATATAAACAGCTTATGCTTCCTTGCAATTGGTGTCTTTAATCTGTGTGATATATATGCTGTTCACTTTGTTATTTACCTGCATTATTTCTGTTAATCATTAACAGAAATTAACAGAAATAATGCAGGTAAATAACAAAGTGAACAGCATATATCATATATATAAGAATAAATAAATACAGGTAAAACATATTGAAATATATGCAAAATACTATTAAAAGTTGTTTTAAAACGAAGAACTCGACTGAAGCATTACTTAAAACACATTTAAAAATAAGGAGATGTGGCATGATTGGCAATGTACGGAGCCCCTCTAGGGACATGCAAAGAAAAAAAAATATATTGTGCGCACAAAATAATATATTGTGCGCACAAAATAATATAGTGTGCGCACAACTTAATTATATTGTGTGCACAAAATAATATATTGTGCGCACAACTTAAATATATTGTGCGCACAAAATAATATATTGTGCGCACGAAATAATATATTGTGCGCACGAAATAATATATTGTGCGCACAACTTAAATATATTGTGCGCACAAAATAATATATTGTGCGCACGAAATAATATATTGTGCGCACAATTTAAATATATTGTGCGCACAACTTAAACATATTGTGCACACAATATGATATGGAATGCAATAGTTCTTCTATATTTGGTTGTATGAAACGATTTTAATGTCTAAATGTCACCAAAGTTTTTTTGGGTGTTTTGGTGTATTTCTCGGATACAATAAGCATTTCGCTAGATATATTTGGTGTACGGAATGTTTGTATGGTGTTATTGTCTATCTTGCAGTAATATTAATCTGACCTTGATTTTATGTTCATGGTTCGTGTTATTTGATTCTTGTTTGGTCTGTTTTTCAGATACTATAAGGAATTATTCAATAAGTGAACTTTATTTGTTTTATGGAATGATTATAATGTATATATTATATTTGTCTGACCTTGACTTTATTTTCATGGTTTATTGGTTAATTTTAAATATCTCAGAATTGGTCTATTTTTTTAGATACGATAGTAAAGGTATAGTTTAACTGTATTTAATGTACAAAATAATTATAAGGCGCGCATGTTTTATAAGGTTTGTTTCTCAGATACATTTGGTTCTTCAATACAGCAAGAAAATCTCGCACCCAAAGGCGCGCTTCAGCTGGCCCATAATCAAAAATATGTACTAGTTCAGCGATTATGGACGTCATACTAAACTTCTTAAGTGTTTCTCGTTTCTCGTTTTTTTATATAGATTAGGCCGTTGGTTTTTCCGGTTTGAATGGTTTTACACTAGTAAGTTTTGGGACCCTTATATAGCTTGCTGTTTGTTGTGAGCCTAAGCTACGTGTTAAAGACCGTACCTTGACCTATAATGGTTTACTTTTATAACTTGTGACTTAGATGGAGAGTTATCTCATTGGCATTCATACCACATCTTCCTTTATCTATCCAAAATATATAAAAGAAATTAAAATTAAAATTCATAGAAGACCAAGTTAACACAAAGGCCAGAGGCTCCTGACCTTGGACGGACACAAAAATGCGGCCGAGTTAAACATGTTTTCTGAGATCTCAACCCTCCTTTTGTACCTCTAGCCAATGCAGATTAAAAAAAAACCAGCAAAACCCAGCAATACCGACAGTAAAACTCAGTTTAAAAGAAGTCCGTGTCCGATGTCAGAATAGGTAACAAATGAAACTAAACAAAATGACAATGATACATAAATTAACAAAGCACTACTATAGCAGTTACTGACATGCCAGCTCCACACCTCAATATATGAGAAGTATATAACCCGTATTTGTATGAGCTATGGTGTATATGTATTATGTTGTCTCATTGGTACTCGCATCGATCGTGATCAATCGGGCCACACGTTTTTGAATAAATGATGCCCCAAAACGGACCATATTTGGAAAAAATTGAATCATAATTGTTTCGTTTTTTTTCAAAATATACCACTGAGGAATACTTTTTCATTGACTATTCCTAAATTGCTTCGTAACATTTCAGTTTCATAATGAATACGAACAATATTCTGTAAAATTGTATAATGAAATCGATCAAAAAAAGATACTATCAGTGACCTCTTGCCCTCTCTTCTTTAAATCAGTATGAATCAGAACTTGGCCTGAAACATTTGTACACAACTCTTAAAAAAATTCTAATTCATAATTAGCATACTGTTCTACGTCGGAAACTTGTTATTCAGTGATAGTCGTTTATTGGTGTGGTTCATATATGTTTATCGTTTTACAGTCATTTTGGGCCTTTTATAGTTTGCTGTTAATAGGTGTGAGCCAACGCTCCGTAATGAAGACCGTACTATAACCAATTATTGTTAACTTTTGATAAATTATGATATGGATGGAGAGGCTGTCTCATTGGCACTCATATTGCATCTTTTGATTTATATATGTACTCAGTTTTATCTCTATTTGATCACAACTTCATGGTGAATTTCTTAGACTGAACACATCGTCACATTTCAATAACGAACAGTACATTTTGGGTCAAAACCGTACTTAATCATGAACAAACATAGTCATCTTTATTGATAAAAAAAACTTGTGTACGTGTATTCAGTTTTCAGTGGATTTGACTTACTCTACACTTTTACAATGATATGTTGAGGGAAACCAGTCCACATTATTCATTTAAGTTGATGACACTAAAACTTCATCATAAACTATAACCAAATTATTTACCATAAACAGAGACGGACTGATGAACGGACGTAAAGACTTTTAAACATAATGGCCATCTCCTTCGTCGACGGAGCATAACAAAATCAAAGTCGTGAATTGAGGAACATGTCAGTCTAGTGTCAATCAAAACAAAATCTTGAGATTTTCAGAAATAAAGTACAATGCATAAGTGCAAATAGTAGTTGTATATTTGTTACACGAAAGTCTACATAGGTTCAATAGTGTCCTCGCTCTATTGCCAAGTCTGTTTCAAACCGTTCCAATAAACTCTGTGGAGGCTTCCGACGCATGTGTGGTAAACCAAGTTTCAGACGAAATAAACGTAATTTATTCAGTATTCATGTCAGGAGTCGATACAAATGCACTGATGATTTTTTGCTAGAGTATTTCCATGTAATCTAGCCCATTTCAAAAGAAAACCTTATGCATTTCTCCATTCTGTCACTTTAAAAAGGAGACATTGAAGCTCCGTATCATGTGTAAGGGCAAATAATTTAACGCACACTATATGATGTTGTGAGCACAATATATTTAATTGTGCGCACTATATGTTTAAGTTGTGCGCACACTATATTTAATTGTGCGCACAATATGTTTAAGTTGTGCGCACACTATATTTCAGTTGTGCGCACAATATATTTAAATTGTGCGCACAATATATTATTTTGTGCGCACAATATATTTAAGTTGTGCGCACAATATATTTAAGTTGTGCGCACAATATATTATTTTGTGCGCACACTATATTATTTTGTGCGCACAATTTATTTAAGTTGTGCGCACAATATATTTTTTTTTCTTTGCATGTCCCTAGCGGGGCTCCGTAGCAATGAGATAACTAACCACCCAAATTCAAATCCTTTGGATATTAGGAATTATATATCACTGTACATACTAACTTCAACAATGAGACAATAATCACTTCTTAACACTAACCAAACACAGAACCAGACAAGGCTTGTAAAATTTCATTTGGGCCTTTAAAAATCATGTCCTATGCCAACAGAAATGAAATAAAATTTAGCTCCGATCTTTTAATTGTAAGTCTATCTTGAAGACAAACCCATATTCTACAGTAAACTTTAAAAGGCCCTATGTACAATGGTGGACCGAACCCGAAAAATATCAATAAATTCAAACAAGAAAACTAACAGCTTTTTATCTTACCACTGAAGCTGAACTAAATTGTTGTTACAAAATTTTAATGCCAAACACAGACTAGAAATGATAAAATATTGTTTTATACAAAGTGGCCCCGAAATGATTCACCTCTAGTGAATTAACTCGCAGTTTCAAATATCGACAGTACGTTGCACTCGCTGAATACGTTGCAAGTGAGACATGATGAATATCGAAAACTTGCGTAACTCTTGCCGACCTGCTAAAAAAGTGTCATTACAATTATGTTAGCAACATAAACCCCGTAAATCCGCTACTTTATTTTCCCAGCTGTTTTCGTTATATAACACTATGCTCTCTCGTTTTATATATGAAGACTAGCCTATCAGAGACATTATGTGAACCTTTCTTGAAAAAAAAGCCTGCAAGGTTATACCTCGGATGTACGGGCACAGGACGTTTGCGCTTTTTTACCTGTAAAACGATAGTACATTTGCGCTTCAAATACTATGGACATTTGCGCTTTTAATTTTGATTCACCTGTAATAAATTGACCGGACATTTGCGCTTTTTCCTTATAGCCGTCTACCTGCAAATGAATTTAACTTTAAACATGTATTTATCAATTCATCATAGTAAGACAAATGGTCCAGAATCTTTCCATGTCCACAATAATGAACAGTTCTACTCAACTCATCCAATTTATTTTTTGAATAACAACAGTCGGCGAATTACATTAAGATTCGTTCTTATGATGAACAGGCACCCCAGTCAAGAATTGAGAAAGAGAAACTTTATTATTTATTTGAAATGTTGGCGCCATACCAGTCAGAACAGATAACTAGGGCTAGATTTGTTCTCTCTTTAGACATCGGATATCAAGCGAAAACTGACCTGTGATGACTATACGTGATTTAATGTCTTTAAAAAATTTACTTTTAGCTCTATATAATCTTTAGATATATGTCAAAGTGCTCTGACATGAATATGCTATGAAATGTGCTATGAAGTGATTTGGATGCTTATAACCATAAAGGAAAATATGACTTTAACTCTGGCAGGATTAGTCCCAAGTCCGGATAAAAGAGGATGAATAGTCATAAAAACCAAATATTGCAAAAGCGCAAATGTCTTATGTAAAAAGCGCAAATGTCCTTTTTTTAAAAGCGCAAATGTCCTATGATTTGGAGCGCAAGTGTCCAAATAAAAAAGCGCAAATGTCCTATGAAAAAGACGAAAGCAAACTTGCACAGTATATTTTTTGCATTTGTTTAGTCCGAAGTTTGCTAAGTTTTTTCCACATGTAAAATAAATAAACTATTATAAAAAAACTTCATTTTGAAATATAGCACTGTTTTCGGAAGTCGCATATGTGAGGGTATTAACGGGACGAACTGGTTAAAAAATAACAGGACCAAAAATTGTATATAAAACGTAATAACAGGTGCTGAGATATAAATAAAAGTAAAATTAAAATTAGATAACATGGGGATTTGGTCTATATTCTTATAACCACCGCTCTTAAATTTTGTTAAATTTTGTACACAGGCCGTAGATCACGCACAGTTTTAAACTTGTATGGTATATTTTGTAAATTTTACCTGTGCACACCTGGTCCACTCCAGATCACGCACGTGATTCATTGACCATGTTCATTGCGTATTGAATTAAACAAGTCTGACAGGAAGTCGACCGTTAGAATACCCGAATATGTCACTTTTACAATACCCTGGTAATTACGTCATGGTAGCCATCTTGGTTACAAAAAGACAAGTTTTTGAACGTTGGTCAAGTTAGGTAAAAACCAAAAATATACGTTAGAAAAAAGCATTTAAATAAAAACTTTTTAATAAAGAGATAAATCTCAGTTTGTAATTGCTCAACAAAAAGTATCTTCGAACTTTATTGGGACTACTATAACATTATTATGGCATACATCCTATACAATGCTTGATACTGTTTTTCGGTGCCAAAAATGTAAATTTATTAACGAGTTAAAACCAATTTACGATCTTATGTCATTCACAGCTTTTTAACCTGACTTCAACATTGTACGCTGAATATTCAACCCTCTAAAAATAAGAGTATTTTTTTTAATATTCTCATCAATTTTAGTGAAACGTTGCTTGATTTGATGAACTTGAAAACTATCTAGACTTCTTCCATTACTGAGCGGGTAGAACATACATCACCTTGACAAGTCATTTTAGCACTGACATGTCATTCTGGGTATTAGGACTTTGTGGTAGTTAGATATCCGTGGTCATTAGTTTTCAAGATTGTTTCCCGAGAATTGAAAGTCGATTTTAAAAATCTAATAACTCACTTATCTAGACGAATAAACCTTTTATATTTTGGGAATATGCTCATTTATTTAGGATGCACATAATATAAACATTTTATTTTTTTGCGAATTTTCCTTTTAACTAATACGAGTGTCTGGATTGGAAAAGGGGGGGGGGGTACCTTTGTGTTAGTAGTGCATCGGACTACTAACATAAAGGTTCCTGGTTCGATTCCCGTTTGGGATGAAAATTTCAGGAACTCAATTTTCGGCTCTCCCTTGACACCATCTGTGAGTATGGTCTTGAGGAAACGATGATAGTCCGTCGGAAAGGGACGATAAATGGCTGACCCGTGTTAGAGAGAGCCACATCTCTTGCACATTAAAGACACCCTTGTAGATTTCGAAAAAGAGAAGGCTAATGCCGCTACAAGGCAGCACCCGCAGCCGCAAAGTGGAAAGGGATTAATATAAGTTGCAAAACTTGTTTCCCAATCCACTATAAATAAATATGTTTAAACTAAGGGGGTAGATCTCAGTCCGGTATTTTTAGGTTTTGTTTTTAAGTCATTTATCTCTTTTTAAATAAATTTTGACACTATTAGTCTAAATTCCTTACATTAGACATTAGACATTATTATTTTATTTTCCAATCATGGGCCCTTGTCAGGTACGATATAACGAAACATCATAATACAATGTATAAACTATAAGCATACACCCATTATTATACATTATTCTCTCTCCACGATATAGCTCTTTCGTACTAACGTGGTGTTAATCAAATAACAATCAATACGTCCATTATTTTCTATTCTTTGTGGTCTATTTTTGTAAAGTACCTTTTCGTCCTTCTATTCTACACTTTTTTAATTCTTTATTCTTTAAACCCCATTCAGACCCTCATAGATATAGGAAGATGTGGTGTGAGTGCCAATGAGACAACTCTCCATCCAAATAACAATTTAAAAAGTAAACCATTATAGGTTAAAGTACGACATTTAACACGAAGCCTTGGTTCACACCGAACAACAAGCTATAAAGGGCCCCAAAATTACTAGTGTGAAACCATTCAAACGGGAAAACCAACGGTCTACACGTTATGAAAAATCTAGTACGTAAGTTTTGCTACTTACACTAGCTGGCATGGGTATAGGAAATTTCCAGCTGTTGTCCATCCTGTATTCTGTGGTAAACTCATTCATACCCTCTTATATTTTTTCTGTTAACGGTTCTCGAGCCAATTCACGTTAAATTTTAAAATAATTCATTTGAAAACATTATTTACAATTAAAAAAAAGAGCAGTGACTATAGCTGGACAAGTAGCATTTTTACTGTATTTGTCTTTTAGTCCGGCCAAAATTAGAATGCTGAAGATTTAACATCGTGATTTAAGGAGATAAAATAAATGCTGAGTAGTTATGAGAAATATTGTCTAAATCGTATATATTAACATCTATGCAGCAAGTACACTTTTGACTTAGTTACTTAAGTCTTGGCAAATAATTGAGCAAAATATTTCTATTCATTCACTAAAACAAATCAAAATGCAAATGCATATACTACAATTTAGATTTGTTTTATTCTAAAGGCGAAAAAAGACTAATCTGTTTATTTGTTCTACCTATTATATATACAATTCCTTGATTTTACGTAAGGTCAAGAGTCTGACCACTGATAATTGGCTTCAATATACATCTATGATTTCAAAAGAAAATTCTGATTTTTTTGTTTTCTTGAAGTTTGGTTCAAATCAAATCGTCAAATGATTTTTAGACACGATTTGTTTTCATTTAATTTAGAATGCTCGGGGCTTTTTATCTCAGAAAACAAGAGAAAAGGCCGGAGAAATAGAGAGTTTCAACTAATCGTCCGGCTAGCCGTTCGAATAGACATTCCGCAAAAAAAAGATGAAATACTCTCCTCTTCTTTTGGGTCTCCTGAATAGCATAAGTTATTTCCATGTCTGGTAATCTGCTCCTTCTTAAGTCAAATACATTCTTATTTCAAGAATAAAAAAAATAAAAAGTGAATCGCTATAAAAGTAAAATTGAGATTGGAAATGGAAAATGGGCGTCAAAGAGACAACAACCAGACCAAAGAGCAGACAACCTCCGAATCCACCAGTGCGTCTTTGATGCAGCGAGAAACACGCACCTGACAGCGCCTGTGCTTCAGCTAGCCCCTTAACAAAATGTATGCTAGTTTATTGATATTCAGTGGATGTCATTCTTTACTCCCAAATATACACAAAAGTTAAAATAAAAAATCATACAAAAGAGGCTTCTTAATTGGAAAAGTCGCAAAAATACAGCGGGGTTAAAAAAAAATTTGGAGACCATCTCAACCCTCCACCTATACCTATAGCAAAAGAAATTTGCTTCAGAACGAAATCCTACTTTTAAATTTTAGCGTTTAATAAAATCACACGACAACAATTTCAGACAGTCCTATCTTTCTGAAAATAATGCATGAACAGTTCATTTTCAAAAATACAAATGATGCTTGCAATTTGAATTGCTTGGTCTTTCTTCTTCTTTTTCTGTTAGTTTTATCCTTCCATTTCGGAACATCAAGCATTTCTTGTTTCAATAAACATGAATACACTATATATTCTCTATATGTCCTCTCAGGGTAATATGTACATGTATACACGACCCAAGAGTCATAAATTCCTCTCCAAATTTGCTCAATAATATTCTTTTAAAATCTAAAACCATTTTGCAACAATCAATGAAATAACAATAAGTAAAGATAAACCGCCGAAGCTTTGAAAGTGTTCAACAGGTCGGGACCACTACCTTATAATATGGAAATGCATAAATTAGCATACTTATATTCTCGCACATGTAATTGTTTATTTACATGTGAGCAAATTTATTTTTACCTATGTTTTTGACCAATCCACTAAATGAGTCACAATGAATGACGGACTACTACGTGTTTACAATCAATAAAAAAAACGTGTTATTTACTGAAATACAACACATTTTTTCGTGCAATGCGGGATTCACAATTTCGCTTAGTTTTTCATTTTGTCTATCCTCATTTATAGTTCGTGATATAAAGTATTACATCCATGCTCAGATTAACGAAGAGTTGTTTCTATGCGAAGAAAAAGGGTTTGAATTACGCCATATATAGCCATTAACATGTTTGATGATGGCACAGAGATTTCATGTATTTGTCCACCTGACAGCAACTAAACAACAGCGAAAAAACACAATTACCCATGAGACAAACTTACTAGTGTAAAGTAAGCCGTCGAGAACAGCCGGTGCTTATATTCACGAGTACAGCAATTTTCGTATAGATAATTAAAGGCAAATGTGTGATCCTTGAATTTTGTGTTCGTAAAATAGGCGAAGAAATATTTACATACATGGCAGTGTTAACAAAATCAATAAGTATTTCAGGTTATGGGACTTCCAAACTGTTCCCTTTGTTTTGAAGGTAGTGAAGTCAGCAACTGTTGTATCAGTTTGTTCGTTTTTTAACGGGCCCCGGACATTTGCCAAACTGAATAAAATCATTACAGCTGATTTCTTAAACCTGCAAAGTAAAACTGGTTGACTTGCTTGCTTTATTTGTATAGTTGTTTATACAAGCTTTGAAAATAAGACTGACATCTTTAAACAATATATATATAGGCATAGTTTAACTTGTATATTTTATATTTTGTACAATATACAAACAAAGCAAGCAAGGTAACCAAAGTTTTGCTCTACATGCATTAGGAAAAAAGCTGTAATGATGTTATCCATATGTATGTGCGACAAGTCGGAAAATTTGTTATGTTTTGTGAAAATTGCAGCGTTGGATCTATAATAAAAAAGATGAGATATAATGCCAATGAGACAGCTGCCCACAAGAGATCAAAATGATTTCTTCTCCTTTTATATATTTAATCAGGCCGTTTATTTTGGGTTTTTTTGTGGGTTTTTTTTTGGATAGTTTTACACATGTAACTTTTGGGTCATTTATAGCTTACTTTCCAGGATTGACCCTATGACTGCTTACTTTACTAAATTATGTCTTTGTTGGAAAGATGTCTCATTTGACACTCATACCTCATCTTCTTATTTCTATATCCAAAGCACGTTTTAGAAAAGAAAAGAAAAAGGTAATACGGCACCAACTATGATCCAGCGACTTTTAATGTCGGAGATATTTTACATATGTCAACAGGACAGCAGCCGAACGATAAAAAACCTCTGAGGTATATTTTGTGATAAAATTAGCCACAAACGGATATTATCGATGGATGAAACTATCTAACAAATGTATTGTGATATATACCGTACCCGCTCATTGGCGCATCCAGGGAACGAGGGTTCCCGGGGAAGGATCCCCTTTTTTTGGACGATCAGTGCATTTGGATGGCGACAATTCATAACAATGCACAAAATACCGGTTCAACTACTTTTGCAAGGCGAAAAAGAAAGTCGAATCGTGAAGCCAGTAAACAATATTTTTTTAAATCTGAGCATGCAAATTGAAGATTACGTTATATATTTTACATTAAATATATTTGCAGAATAAAAACATTGGTAATGAGAGTCCCAGACAATATATTAGGCCCCATATATTAGTTGACTGTTTTCCCACTAATTCCATGTGTTTTTTAAAAGTAGTAGTTTACTCGTAGTAGACCACAATGCATTGTAGTTCATTGAGTCTATTGGTTAGTTTTTCAAGGCCATATTGGCCTTGTGTTTTGGAAATTACTATGCAAATATATTCTGACGTAAGAAAATCTAGAGTTCTCGACCTGTTCAATTTACACACACACTTCTGTTAACCCTGTTTACCTGTTGACTTTTGTTTAGTATAGCAGGTGTGCGTTGATCGATATTTACGAAATGCAGTCATGTGTATATTAACGTCTCTCTCACTTCTCTAGGTAATGATTGACAAGTATTGTAATCTATGTAACTCATAATTTGGGGTACAATAAAGGTATGTTTAGTAAGTACAAAAACCTACTCTTTATTCGAAGACAAAACTAAAATCAAAACATGTTGTAACTGCCTTTCCTGCACAAGTAATTCAATTGACACAATTTAAATTTGATATAAATAAAGACCGTGTTTACTTTTTGGTATAATTATCTTATTTGGCAAATTGCACTCACAAAAAGATAGCAAGCTCCAGTATCGGAATTGCGGAATTAATTTTTAAATCGCAATTTCAAAATATAAGATTTTCAGAGCAGACTTCGCGCATCAATAGGGAGATAACAAGTAGTGATCATTGATTTCATTTTGTCCAACAGAGATTTCCCTGAATTTTAATTAATGTCTATCAGGGAATCGAGGAATACACGTTTTTGCAGTATTGCAGCGTAGAAACCTGTCAAATTATTAAGGTCAAGCACTTCAAAATTATTCTATAGTGATATTATACATATATGCTCTTTCTTTCCGTGACCAATTATTGGCATTGAAATGTAATTACTTCCATTCATAAATATTTGTAGATGTGTATTACAATACTACCACGTGTATTGTTAAATAGATTTTATTATTGACCAATGAAAAAACGATATTTATTTCATCAGAAAAGCCATGCCCAAAAACGTTTCGTATGAATGTCGATCTTTTCCCCTCATATACTTAGTTTGAAATATGCAACACTGATAAAAGCTTTAAAAATAAAATATGTATACCAATCTAACTCATAGATCTATATTATCTGTTTCTGTCTTGATTACTGGTATATTTTCAAAAAACTTCGTTTGAAAGATAATAAATAAAATGGTTAGTTAACGAATCCATAATATTTGATAAACTGATTAAGAAGTGGTTTAACTTACATATATATTTGTAAGTATATGTATTTCCGCTTCAATGACATGTATATTGTCACATGTATGAACAGACCTGTAAACAGTTTCACACCTTTATAATTACAGGGATTAATCAAAGAGGCAACGGTAATTGCTAAGTGTCATTTAATTGTGAAAACATTCTTAGTCAATTGATTTTGTCAAGGATTTGTATAGTTAGACTATACAAATCCTTGATTTTTTTAAAATAATTACGAATTCAAGGGTACCTGAAAGTGTCATAAAAAATATAATATCCGTACGTAGAGATACTGTCAAGTATTGTATTGCATACAGGAATATAATTATGAAATTAATACACATAAATTTGTTTGTAATGACGGACGCATAATATTTGACAACCATTCCATTATTTACAAATATTATCAAGTAAATATAGGAGCGTATTTATCTACAAATAAAAATTATCTGCTTGTAGCTAGTACGGAAGATGTCTGTGACAAGAAAGTCAAAATAAAAAAATCAAATAGTTATATAAATCATAATCATTAAAAAAATAAAAAAAATAACTGGTATGAAATAAAAATAAATAATAAATAATTAACAATAATGAATTGATAACAAAATGAAAACCATGCGAATAAATAACTCGATTATTGCTAATATCACCGTAATTAAATATATAAGTAATATTTTTAAAACCTCTCATGATGGATTTTTGTGCTTTATTGCCACAATCAAAAATCGTTGATTAGGGAAAGGGAACACTGTTCATTTTAAACATTGATCAAAACATGAAAGTGTTATTTTTTCTATAATACATTAATTATGCTAATTAAGATTCGTATTAAGGTAATCAATTTAGATTTGACTGTTTGCTTCAGAATAATCTATTCTAATGCAATGAAAATAAATCTTCAATTAAGATTTAAAAAACAAAACCAATATTACTTAACAAACAAAAAAACGCTTAATAAATCAATAAACAGAAACGTGAATTTAAATTTCCAAATAGTAATTAAGTATTAAATTTCATTCATTCATTATATATACTAATGGCACGTGTCTGCTTATTGTACACATAAATGTATACCTTTCATTACATACCTACAAATAAGGGAAAAAAAAGATAATGAAATGTATAATGGTAAATAAACGAAACAAAAATAATTATTATCTTTCATTTAATGAATTTCTATTGATAAATTAATAAAATAAAAAAATTATTCATGTTGCCATTGGTCCAATGAAGGTAAGCCTAACTTTAAAGTATAAATTCGTATTAGCCGGAATATATATTTAAGTTTCATTGATACACAAAAAGCACCTCCGGTCAAAACGGTATCCTTTGATGTGCAGTTAGCGGACAACATTGTGTTCCTATTGTAATCAGTTCAGTAAAATTTGATTATTAAAAAAAAATTATGCGGATATACCACATGACCGATATAGTTATATATAAAATAAATAACATAAGATGAACACATGTCTTAAATCATATTGTCTATATAGTCACAATATTAGTAAATTGTTTTCAATTGATAATGTGTAGATCTCAAACGTAATTATTTTCCTCTACAAAAAATGTTAATATGATTATGGGCAAATAAACAATAAACCCTTTACCCTTTGTTCATGTTATGGCATTTATTTTATAAAAATCGGTCAAGTAATTATTTGGTAAGAATTTTTTAAAGAGTGCCGATTTTTGTTGAAATAATCGGACTTGGTATAAGTGGGAAAACACGTGTGTCCTTTATATATAGAATGATTAATTATAACATAAATTAAATACACGCTATCGATAGCGCAATTTATTAAAGGGACATCGTTATCTGAGAGTATGAGAGTGATTACGATAAACAGCTAAAACGCCGGACGAAATTATAAAGATAAAGAAGAACGGTTAAAATTAAGGAAAACGTCTAATACGCCGTAAAACATCCAATTTTGTGTAAAACATCTATGATTAAGGATTGCTGGTTATCTTTTAACCATAGTCCATAATTTTAGATGTTTTCTGGGGTTCTAACCAATAAGCAGGCGAGTTAACCAAATGGCTTTCCCAGTGATGTATGTAATCAGTATATTCCATAGATTTGATTTTCAAAAGTTAAAAGAGTGAAAATTAATTCCCTTTATGTGTATCCATGGCAACATTCTGCATTTATTTATCATAAAATATTGCAAAAAGGGGGGTGGACATGTCACATATCCCCCCAAAATTTGGATCAAACTAGAATTTCAATGCCTTTGAGTGATACCTTTTTAGAAACTGTTTTCATAAATCTTCCTAGTGATCAAATAAAAAATGGGTGTCTTTCGCCTCATTTTTTCGTAAAATCCAATCACAAAGTTCGTGCGATAAAAAGTTGGAAAAAAACATTACAATAATTGCCGGACCAATGTATGGTAGGGACATGCAAATACGGACAGTCATACAGAAAACAGCCTATATTACATACATTACATAATCTTGATGTTCATATAAACCCAATACAAAGGCTATTTTAATACTCAGCTATCCAAAAATGAATTTTATTGCACACTAGCTCTCATATTTGAAAAATCCACAGGGGCCAAAATGCGAAACTACACACCTAACTGTGGAGTGCTACCTTAAGGCAAAATTTTTCCCCTCCTGCCTCAATTTTTATTATATTTTCTGTGTTCTACTAGCTGTTACGATGAAAATGGTACCTTAGTTTTTAAAATTGGTTCAGTAATAAAGATTTTATGAAGGTTAGCAGTTGATGTTGAAACGCGACAAAAAGTGATTTAAAAATAAATGCTGGATCATAGTGAAAAACTTCAAGTCTGTCTCATTTTTGGGGTAAATTTCTAAAACTTTTCCCATTATCTTATTTAAAATCATAAAATTACCTTAAAAGAGGACAAATTGTACAATTTTTAGGTATTTGAAAGCACTTATAGGTCAATTTTGCTGTAAATAGCATACCTAACCTTGGTTTAGAAGCTCTCAAGCAGGGTATAAATTTCTAGCAGTACTGGCATCATTAAATCTAATTAATGCCAAATTATAATATAAAATCCTACTAAAAATGTTTATTTGACTTATTCGCATTCAAAAATATGAAGCGATACATTCTGAGGATATCATATAAAGCGCAATCTTTGGTTACAATGGCGAAGCTAATGGAGTACAAATTTAAGACCGCAACATGTCTAAGTGCCAAAATGTGTATATTTGGTTGCTAAGGACAGTAAACAATAAAATAAACATAAATTGCATTCCTAGCAGATTTTTTACCTTCAGAACTAAAACAAGAACATTAAAGACTAAAGATTTGGGGTAAATTTTATCTTAAAAAGTGCATTTCTGTGCTTTCTGATGTGCCATAAGGTAGCACTCCACAGTTAGAAAATAAAATCAAAAATGAGCCACAAAATGTTTTATCATCTCCTATTCCTGGATTTCTAATACATTAACCTAACTGTTTGTGTTGTACATGTGCATATGTATGTAATCAGTATATTCCATAGATTTGATTTTCAAAAGTTAAAAGAGTGAAAATTAATTCCCTTTATGTGTATCCATGGCAACATTCTGCATTTATTTATCATAAAATATTGCAAAAAGGGGGGTGGACATGTCACATATCCCCCCAAAATTTGGATCAAACTAGAATTTCAATGCCTTTGAGTGATACCTTTTTAGAAACTGTTTTCATAAATCTTCCTAGTGATCAAATAAAAAATGGGTGTCTTTCGCCTCATTTTTTCGTAAAATCCAATCACAAAGTTCGTGCGATAAAAAGTTGGAAAAAAACATTACAATAATTGCCGGACCAATGTATGGTAGGGACATGCAAATACGGACAGTCATACAGAAAACAGCCTATATTACATACATTACATAATCTTGATGTTCATATAAACCCAATACAAAGGCTATTTTAATACTCAGCTATCCAAAAATGAATTTTATTGCACACTAGCTCTCATATTTGAAAAATCCACAGGGGCCAAAATGCGAAACTACACACCTAACTGTGGAGTGCTACCTTAAGGCAAAATTTTTCCCCTCCTGCCTCAATTTTTATTATATTTTCTGTGTTCTACTAGCTGTTACGATGAAAATGGTACCTTAGTTTTTAAAATTGGTTCAGTAATAAAGATTTTATGAAGGTTAGCAGTTGATGTTGAAACGCGACAAAAAGTGATTTAAAAATAAATGCTGGATCATAGTGAAAAACTTCAAGTCTGTCTCATTTTTGGGGTAAATTTCTAAAACTTTTCCCATTATCTTATTTAAAATCATAAAATTACCTTAAAAGAGGACAAATTGTACAATTTTTAGGTATTTGAAAGCACTTATAGGTCAATTTTGCTGTAAATAGCATACCTAACCTTGGTTTAGAAGCTCTCAAGCAGGGTATAAATTTCTAGCAGTACTGGCATCATTAAATCTAATTAATGCCAAATTATAATATAAAATCCTACTAAAAATGTTTATTTGACTTATTCGCATTCAAAAATATGAAGCGATACATTCTGAGGATATCATATAAAGCGCAATCTTTGGTTACAATGGCGAAGCTAATGGAGTACAAATTTAAGACCGCAACATGTCTAAGTGCCAAAATGTGTATATTTGGTTGCTAAGGACAGTAAACAATAAAATAAACATAAATTGCATTCCTAGCAGATTTTTTACCTTCAGAACTAAAACAAGAACATTAAAGACTAAAGATTTGGGGTAAATTTTATCTTAAAAAGTGCATTTCTGTGCTTTCTGATGTGCCATAAGGTAGCACTCCACAGTTAGAAAATAAAATCAAAAATGAGCCACAAAATGTTTTATCATCTCCTATTCCTGGATTTCTAATACATTAACCTAACTGTTTGTGTTGTACATGTGCATATGTATGTAATCAGTATATTCCATAGATTTGATTTTCAAAAGTTAAAAGAGTGAAAATTAATTCCCTTTATGTGTATCCATGGCAACATTCTGCATTTATTTATCATAAAATATTGCAAAAAGGGGGGTGGACATGTCACATATCCCCCCAAAATTTGGATCAAACTAGAATTTCAATGCCTTTGAGTGATACCTTTTTAGAAACTGTTTTCATAAATCTTCCTAGTGATCAAATAAAAAATGGGTGTCTTTCGCCTCATTTTTTCGTAAAATCCAATCACAAAGTTCGTGCGATAAAAAGTTGGAAAAAAACATTACAATAATTGCCGGACCAATGTATGGTAGGGACATGCAAATACGGACAGTCATACAGAAAACAGCCTATATTACATACATTACATAATCTTGATGTTCATATAAACCCAATACAAAGGCTATTTTAATACTCAGCTATCCAAAAATGAATTTTATTGCACACTAGCTCTCATATTTGAAAAATCCACAGGGGCCAAAATGCGAAACTACACACCTAACTGTGGAGTGCTACCTTAAGGCAAAATTTTTCCCCTCCTGCCTCAATTTTTATTATATTTTCTGTGTTCTACTAGCTGTTACGATGAAAATGGTACCTTAGTTTTTAAAATTGGTTCAGTAATAAAGATTTTATGAAGGTTAGCAGTTGATGTTGAAACGCGACAAAAAGTGATTTAAAAATAAATGCTGGATCATAGTGAAAAACTTCAAGTCTGTCTCATTTTTGGGGTAAATTTCTAAAACTTTTCCCATTATCTTATTTAAAATCATAAAATTACCTTAAAAGAGGACAAATTGTACAATTTTTAGGTATTTGAAAGCACTTATAGGTCAATTTTGCTGTAAATAGCATACCTAACCTTGGTTTAGAAGCTCTCAAGCAGGGTATAAATTTCTAGCAGTACTGGCATCATTAAATCTAATTAATGCCAAATTATAATATAAAATCCTACTAAAAATGTTTATTTGACTTATTCGCATTCAAAAATATGAAGCGATACATTCTGAGGATATCATATAAAGCGCAATCTTTGGTTACAATGGCGAAGCTAATGGAGTACAAATTTAAGACCGCAACATGTCTAAGTGCCAAAATGTGTATATTTGGTTGCTAAGGACAGTAAACAATAAAATAAACATAAATTGCATTCCTAGCAGATTTTTTACCTTCAGAACTAAAACAAGAACATTAAAGACTAAAGATTTGGGGTAAATTTTATCTTAAAAAGTGCATTTCTGTGCTTTCTGATGTGCCATAAGGTAGCACTCCACAGTTAGAAAATAAAATCAAAAATGAGCCACAAAATGTTTTATCATCTCCTATTCCTGGATTTCTAATACATTAACCTAACTGTTTGTGTTGTACATGTGCATATGTATGTAATCAGTATATTCCATAGATTTGATTTTCAAAAGTTAAAAGAGTGAAAATTAATTCCCTTTATGTGTATCCATGGCAACATTCTGCATTTATTTATCATAAAATATTGCAAAAAGGGGGGTGGACATGTCACATATCCCCCCAAAATTTGGATCAAACTAGAATTTCAATGCCTTTGAGTGATACCTTTTTAGAAACTGTTTTCATAAATCTTCCTAGTGATCAAATAAAAAATGGGTGTCTTTCGCCTCATTTTTTCGTAAAATCCAATCACAAAGTTCGTGCGATAAAAAGTTGGAAAAAAACATTACAATAATTGCCGGACCAATGTATGGTAGGGACATGCAAATACGGACAGTCATACAGAAAACAGCCTATATTACATACATTACATAATCTTGATGTTCATATAAACCCAATACAAAGGCTATTTTAATACTCAGCTATCCAAAAATGAATTTTATTGCACACTAGCTCTCATATTTGAAAAATCCACAGGGGCCAAAATGCGAAACTACACACCTAACTGTGGAGTGCTACCTTAAGGCAAAATTTTTCCCCTCCTGCCTCAATTTTTATTATATTTTCTGTGTTCTACTAGCTGTTACGATGAAAATGGTACCTTAGTTTTTAAAATTGGTTCAGTAATAAAGATTTTATGAAGGTTAGCAGTTGATGTTGAAACGCGACAAAAAGTGATTTAAAAATAAATGCTGGATCATAGTGAAAAACTTCAAGTCTGTCTCATTTTTGGGGTAAATTTCTAAAACTTTTCCCATTATCTTATTTAAAATCATAAAATTACCTTAAAAGAGGACAAATTGTACAATTTTTAGGTATTTGAAAGCACTTATAGGTCAATTTTGCTGTAAATAGCATACCTAACCTTGGTTTAGAAGCTCTCAAGCAGGGTATAAATTTCTAGCAGTACTGGCATCATTAAATCTAATTAATGCCAAATTATAATATAAAATCCTACTAAAAATGTTTATTTGACTTATTCGCATTCAAAAATATGAAGCGATACATTCTGAGGATATCATATAAAGCGCAATCTTTGGTTACAATGGCGAAGCTAATGGAGTACAAATTTAAGACCGCAACATGTCTAAGTGCCAAAATGTGTATATTTGGTTGCTAAGGACAGTAAACAATAAAATAAACATAAATTGCATTCCTAGCAGATTTTTTACCTTCAGAACTAAAACAAGAACATTAAAGACTAAAGATTTGGGGTAAATTTTATCTTAAAAAGTGCATTTCTGTGCTTTCTGATGTGCCATAAGGTAGCACTCCACAGTTAGAAAATAAAATCAAAAATGAGCCACAAAATGTTTTATCATCTCCTATTCCTGGATTTCTAATACATTAACCTAACTGTTTGTGTTGTACATGTGCATATGTATGTAATCAGTATATTCCATAGATTTGATTTTCAAAAGTTAAAAGAGTGAAAATTAATTCCCTTTATGTGTATCCATGGCAACATTCTGCATTTATTTATCATAAAATATTGCAAAAAGGGGGGTGGACATGTCACATATCCCCCCAAAATTTGGATCAAACTAGAATTTCAATGCCTTTGAGTGATACCTTTTTAGAAACTGTTTTCATAAATCTTCCTAGTGATCAAATAAAAAATGGGTGTCTTTCGCCTCATTTTTTCGTAAAATCCAATCACAAAGTTCGTGCGATAAAAAGTTGGAAAAAAACATTACAATAATTGCCGGACCAATGTATGGTAGGGACATGCAAATACGGACAGTCATACAGAAAACAGCCTATATTACATACATTACATAATCTTGATGTTCATATAAACCCAATACAAAGGCTATTTTAATACTCAGCTATCCAAAAATGAATTTTATTGCACACTAGCTCTCATATTTGAAAAATCCACAGGGGCCAAAATGCGAAACTACACACCTAACTGTGGAGTGCTACCTTAAGGCAAAATTTTTCCCCTCCTGCCTCAATTTTTATTATATTTTCTGTGTTCTACTAGCTGTTACGATGAAAATGGTACCTTAGTTTTTAAAATTGGTTCAGTAATAAAGATTTTATGAAGGTTAGCAGTTGATGTTGAAACGCGACAAAAAGTGATTTAAAAATAAATGCTGGATCATAGTGAAAAACTTCAAGTCTGTCTCATTTTTGGGGTAAATTTCTAAAACTTTTCCCATTATCTTATTTAAAATCATAAAATTACCTTAAAAGAGGACAAATTGTACAATTTTTAGGTATTTGAAAGCACTTATAGGTCAATTTTGCTGTAAATAGCATACCTAACCTTGGTTTAGAAGCTCTCAAGCAGGGTATAAATTTCTAGCAGTACTGGCATCATTAAATCTAATTAATGCCAAATTATAATATAAAATCCTACTAAAAATGTTTATTTGACTTATTCGCATTCAAAAATATGAAGCGATACATTCTGAGGATATCATATAAAGCGCAATCTTTGGTTACAATGGCGAAGCTAATGGAGTACAAATTTAAGACCGCAACATGTCTAAGTGCCAAAATGTGTATATTTGGTTGCTAAGGACAGTAAACAATAAAATAAACATAAATTGCATTCCTAGCAGATTTTTTACCTTCAGAACTAAAACAAGAACATTAAAGACTAAAGATTTGGGGTAAATTTTATCTTAAAAAGTGCATTTCTGTGCTTTCTGATGTGCCATAAGGTAGCACTCCACAGTTAGAAAATAAAATCAAAAATGAGCCACAAAATGTTTTATCATCTCCTATTCCTGGATTTCTAATACATTAACCTAACTGTTTGTGTTGTACATGTGCATATGTATGTAATCAGTATATTCCATAGATTTGATTTTCAAAAGTTAAAAGAGTGAAAATTAATTCCCTTTATGTGTATCCATGGCAACATTCTGCATTTATTTATCATAAAATATTGCAAAAAGGGGGGTGGACATGTCACATATCCCCCCAAAATTTGGATCAAACTAGAATTTCAATGCCTTTGAGTGATACCTTTTTAGAAACTGTTTTCATAAATCTTCCTAGTGATCAAATAAAAAATGGGTGTCTTTCGCCTCATTTTTTCGTAAAATCCAATCACAAAGTTCGTGCGATAAAAAGTTGGAAAAAAACATTACAATAATTGCCGGACCAATGTATGGTAGGGACATGCAAATACGGACAGTCATACAGAAAACAGCCTATATTACATACATTACATAATCTTGATGTTCATATAAACCCAATACAAAGGCTATTTTAATACTCAGCTATCCAAAAATGAATTTTATTGCACACTAGCTCTCATATTTGAAAAATCCACAGGGGCCAAAATGCGAAACTACACACCTAACTGTGGAGTGCTACCTTAAGGCAAAATTTTTCCCCTCCTGCCTCAATTTTTATTATATTTTCTGTGTTCTACTAGCTGTTACGATGAAAATGGTACCTTAGTTTTTAAAATTGGTTCAGTAATAAAGATTTTATGAAGGTTAGCAGTTGATGTTGAAACGCGACAAAAAGTGATTTAAAAATAAATGCTGGATCATAGTGAAAAACTTCAAGTCTGTCTCATTTTTGGGGTAAATTTCTAAAACTTTTCCCATTATCTTATTTAAAATCATAAAATTACCTTAAAAGAGGACAAATTGTACAATTTTTAGGTATTTGAAAGCACTTATAGGTCAATTTTGCTGTAAATAGCATACCTAACCTTGGTTTAGAAGCTCTCAAGCAGGGTATAAATTTCTAGCAGTACTGGCATCATTAAATCTAATTAATGCCAAATTATAATATAAAATCCTACTAAAAATGTTTATTTGACTTATTCGCATTCAAAAATATGAAGCGATACATTCTGAGGATATCATATAAAGCGCAATCTTTGGTTACAATGGCGAAGCTAATGGAGTACAAATTTAAGACCGCAACATGTCTAAGTGCCAAAATGTGTATATTTGGTTGCTAAGGACAGTAAACAATAAAATAAACATAAATTGCATTCCTAGCAGATTTTTTACCTTCAGAACTAAAACAAGAACATTAAAGACTAAAGATTTGGGGTAAATTTTATCTTAAAAAGTGCATTTCTGTGCTTTCTGATGTGCCATAAGGTAGCACTCCACAGTTAGAAAATAAAATCAAAAATGAGCCACAAAATGTTTTATCATCTCCTATTCCTGGATTTCTAATACATTAACCTAACTGTTTGTGTTGTACATGTGCATATGTATGTAATCAGTATATTCCATAGATTTGATTTTCAAAAGTTAAAAGAGTGAAAATTAATTCCCTTTATGTGTATCCATGGCAACATTCTGCATTTATTTATCATAAAATATTGCAAAAAGGGGGGTGGACATGTCACATATCCCCCCAAAATTTGGATCAAACTAGAATTTCAATGCCTTTGAGTGATACCTTTTTAGAAACTGTTTTCATAAATCTTCCTAGTGATCAAATAAAAAATGGGTGTCTTTCGCCTCATTTTTTCGTAAAATCCAATCACAAAGTTCGTGCGATAAAAAGTTGGAAAAAAACATTACAATAATTGCCGGACCAATGTATGGTAGGGACATGCAAATACGGACAGTCATACAGAAAACAGCCTATATTACATACATTACATAATCTTGATGTTCATATAAACCCAATACAAAGGCTATTTTAATACTCAGCTATCCAAAAATGAATTTTATTGCACACTAGCTCTCATATTTGAAAAATCCACAGGGGCCAAAATGCGAAACTACACACCTAACTGTGGAGTGCTACCTTAAGGCAAAATTTTTCCCCTCCTGCCTCAATTTTTATTATATTTTCTGTGTTCTACTAGCTGTTACGATGAAAATGGTACCTTAGTTTTTAAAATTGGTTCAGTAATAAAGATTTTATGAAGGTTAGCAGTTGATGTTGAAACGCGACAAAAAGTGATTTAAAAATAAATGCTGGATCATAGTGAAAAACTTCAAGTCTGTCTCATTTTTGGGGTAAATTTCTAAAACTTTTCCCATTATCTTATTTAAAATCATAAAATTACCTTAAAAGAGGACAAATTGTACAATTTTTAGGTATTTGAAAGCACTTATAGGTCAATTTTGCTGTAAATAGCATACCTAACCTTGGTTTAGAAGCTCTCAAGCAGGGTATAAATTTCTAGCAGTACTGGCATCATTAAATCTAATTAATGCCAAATTATAATATAAAATCCTACTAAAAATGTTTATTTGACTTATTCGCATTCAAAAATATGAAGCGATACATTCTGAGGATATCATATAAAGCGCAATCTTTGGTTACAATGGCGAAGCTAATGGAGTACAAATTTAAGACCGCAACATGTCTAAGTGCCAAAATGTGTATATTTGGTTGCTAAGGACAGTAAACAATAAAATAAACATAAATTGCATTCCTAGCAGATTTTTTACCTTCAGAACTAAAACAAGAACATTAAAGACTAAAGATTTGGGGTAAATTTTATCTTAAAAAGTGCATTTCTGTGCTTTCTGATGTGCCATAAGGTAGCACTCCACAGTTAGAAAATAAAATCAAAAATGAGCCACAAAATGTTTTATCATCTCCTATTCCTGGATTTCTAATACATTAACCTAACTGTTTGTGTTGTACATGTGCATATGTATGTAATCAGTATATTCCATAGATTTGATTTTCAAAAGTTAAAAGAGTGAAAATTAATTCCCTTTATGTGTATCCATGGCAACATTCTGCATTTATTTATCATAAAATATTGCAAAAAGGGGGGTGGACATGTCACATATCCCCCCAAAATTTGGATCAAACTAGAATTTCAATGCCTTTGAGTGATACCTTTTTAGAAACTGTTTTCATAAATCTTCCTAGTGATCAAATAAAAAATGGGTGTCTTTCGCCTCATTTTTTCGTAAAATCCAATCACAAAGTTCGTGCGATAAAAAGTTGGAAAAAAACATTACAATAATTGCCGGACCAATGTATGGTAGGGACATGCAAATACGGACAGTCATACAGAAAACAGCCTATATTACATACATTACATAATCTTGATGTTCATATAAACCCAATACAAAGGCTATTTTAATACTCAGCTATCCAAAAATGAATTTTATTGCACACTAGCTCTCATATTTGAAAAATCCACAGGGGCCAAAATGCGAAACTACACACCTAACTGTGGAGTGCTACCTTAAGGCAAAATTTTTCCCCTCCTGCCTCAATTTTTATTATATTTTCTGTGTTCTACTAGCTGTTACGATGAAAATGGTACCTTAGTTTTTAAAATTGGTTCAGTAATAAAGATTTTATGAAGGTTAGCAGTTGATGTTGAAACGCGACAAAAAGTGATTTAAAAATAAATGCTGGATCATAGTGAAAAACTTCAAGTCTGTCTCATTTTTGGGGTAAATTTCTAAAACTTTTCCCATTATCTTATTTAAAATCATAAAATTACCTTAAAAGAGGACAAATTGTACAATTTTTAGGTATTTGAAAGCACTTATAGGTCAATTTTGCTGTAAATAGCATACCTAACCTTGGTTTAGAAGCTCTCAAGCAGGGTATAAATTTCTAGCAGTACTGGCATCATTAAATCTAATTAATGCCAAATTATAATATAAAATCCTACTAAAAATGTTTATTTGACTTATTCGCATTCAAAAATATGAAGCGATACATTCTGAGGATATCATATAAAGCGCAATCTTTGGTTACAATGGCGAAGCTAATGGAGTACAAATTTAAGACCGCAACATGTCTAAGTGCCAAAATGTGTATATTTGGTTGCTAAGGACAGTAAACAATAAAATAAACATAAATTGCATTCCTAGCAGATTTTTTACCTTCAGAACTAAAACAAGAACATTAAAGACTAAAGATTTGGGGTAAATTTTATCTTAAAAAGTGCATTTCTGTGCTTTCTGATGTGCCATAAGGTAGCACTCCACAGTTAGAAAATAAAATCAAAAATGAGCCACAAAATGTTTTATCATCTCCTATTCCTGGATTTCTAATACATTAACCTAACTGTTTGTGTTGTACATGTGCATATGTATGTAATCAGTATATTCCATAGATTTGATTTTCAAAAGTTAAAAGAGTGAAAATTAATTCCCTTTATGTGTATCCATGGCAACATTCTGCATTTATTTATCATAAAATATTGCAAAAAGGGGGGTGGACATGTCACATATCCCCCCAAAATTTGGATCAAACTAGAATTTCAATGCCTTTGAGTGATACCTTTTTAGAAACTGTTTTCATAAATCTTCCTAGTGATCAAATAAAAAATGGGTGTCTTTCGCCTCATTTTTTCGTAAAATCCAATCACAAAGTTCGTGCGATAAAAAGTTGGAAAAAAACATTACAATAATTGCCGGACCAATGTATGGTAGGGACATGCAAATACGGACAGTCATACAGAAAACAGCCTATATTACATACATTACATAATCTTGATGTTCATATAAACCCAATACAAAGGCTATTTTAATACTCAGCTATCCAAAAATGAATTTTATTGCACACTAGCTCTCATATTTGAAAAATCCACAGGGGCCAAAATGCGAAACTACACACCTAACTGTGGAGTGCTACCTTAAGGCAAAATTTTTCCCCTCCTGCCTCAATTTTTATTATATTTTCTGTGTTCTACTAGCTGTTACGATGAAAATGGTACCTTAGTTTTTAAAATTGGTTCAGTAATAAAGATTTTATGAAGGTTAGCAGTTGATGTTGAAACGCGACAAAAAGTGATTTAAAAATAAATGCTGGATCATAGTGAAAAACTTCAAGTCTGTCTCATTTTTGGGGTAAATTTCTAAAACTTTTCCCATTATCTTATTTAAAATCATAAAATTACCTTAAAAGAGGACAAATTGTACAATTTTTAGGTATTTGAAAGCACTTATAGGTCAATTTTGCTGTAAATAGCATACCTAACCTTGGTTTAGAAGCTCTCAAGCAGGGTATAAATTTCTAGCAGTACTGGCATCATTAAATCTAATTAATGCCAAATTATAATATAAAATCCTACTAAAAATGTTTATTTGACTTATTCGCATTCAAAAATATGAAGCGATACATTCTGAGGATATCATATAAAGCGCAATCTTTGGTTACAATGGCGAAGCTAATGGAGTACAAATTTAAGACCGCAACATGTCTAAGTGCCAAAATGTGTATATTTGGTTGCTAAGGACAGTAAACAATAAAATAAACATAAATTGCATTCCTAGCAGATTTTTTACCTTCAGAACTAAAACAAGAACATTAAAGACTAAAGATTTGGGGTAAATTTTATCTTAAAAAGTGCATTTCTGTGCTTTCTGATGTGCCATAAGGTAGCACTCCACAGTTAGAAAATAAAATCAAAAATGAGCCACAAAATGTTTTATCATCTCCTATTCCTGGATTTCTAATACATTAACCTAACTGTTTGTGTTGTACATGTGCATATGTATGTAATCAGTATATTCCATAGATTTGATTTTCAAAAGTTAAAAGAGTGAAAATTAATTCCCTTTATGTGTATCCATGGCAACATTCTGCATTTATTTATCATAAAATATTGCAAAAAGGGGGGTGGACATGTCACATATCCCCCCAAAATTTGGATCAAACTAGAATTTCAATGCCTTTGAGTGATACCTTTTTAGAAACTGTTTTCATAAATCTTCCTAGTGATCAAATAAAAAATGGGTGTCTTTCGCCTCATTTTTTCGTAAAATCCAATCACAAAGTTCGTGCGATAAAAAGTTGGAAAAAAACATTACAATAATTGCCGGACCAATGTATGGTAGGGACATGCAAATACGGACAGTCATACAGAAAACAGCCTATATTACATACATTACATAATCTTGATGTTCATATAAACCCAATACAAAGGCTATTTTAATACTCAGCTATCCAAAAATGAATTTTATTGCACACTAGCTCTCATATTTGAAAAATCCACAGGGGCCAAAATGCGAAACTACACACCTAACTGTGGAGTGCTACCTTAAGGCAAAATTTTTCCCCTCCTGCCTCAATTTTTATTATATTTTCTGTGTTCTACTAGCTGTTACGATGAAAATGGTACCTTAGTTTTTAAAATTGGTTCAGTAATAAAGATTTTATGAAGGTTAGCAGTTGATGTTGAAACGCGACAAAAAGTGATTTAAAAATAAATGCTGGATCATAGTGAAAAACTTCAAGTCTGTCTCATTTTTGGGGTAAATTTCTAAAACTTTTCCCATTATCTTATTTAAAATCATAAAATTACCTTAAAAGAGGACAAATTGTACAATTTTTAGGTATTTGAAAGCACTTATAGGTCAATTTTGCTGTAAATAGCATACCTAACCTTGGTTTAGAAGCTCTCAAGCAGGGTATAAATTTCTAGCAGTACTGGCATCATTAAATCTAATTAATGCCAAATTATAATATAAAATCCTACTAAAAATGTTTATTTGACTTATTCGCATTCAAAAATATGAAGCGATACATTCTGAGGATATCATATAAAGCGCAATCTTTGGTTACAATGGCGAAGCTAATGGAGTACAAATTTAAGACCGCAACATGTCTAAGTGCCAAAATGTGTATATTTGGTTGCTAAGGACAGTAAACAATAAAATAAACATAAATTGCATTCCTAGCAGATTTTTTACCTTCAGAACTAAAACAAGAACATTAAAGACTAAAGATTTGGGGTAAATTTTATCTTAAAAAGTGCATTTCTGTGCTTTCTGATGTGCCATAAGGTAGCACTCCACAGTTAGAAAATAAAATCAAAAATGAGCCACAAAATGTTTTATCATCTCCTATTCCTGGATTTCTAATACATTAACCTAACTGTTTGTGTTGTACATGTGCATATGTATGTAATCAGTATATTCCATAGATTTGATTTTCAAAAGTTAAAAGAGTGAAAATTAATTCCCTTTATGTGTATCCATGGCAACATTCTGCATTTATTTATCATAAAATATTGCAAAAAGGGGGGTGGACATGTCACATATCCCCCCAAAATTTGGATCAAACTAGAATTTCAATGCCTTTGAGTGATACCTTTTTAGAAACTGTTTTCATAAATCTTCCTAGTGATCAAATAAAAAATGGGTGTCTTTCGCCTCATTTTTTCGTAAAATCCAATCACAAAGTTCGTGCGATAAAAAGTTGGAAAAAAACATTACAATAATTGCCGGACCAATGTATGGTAGGGACATGCAAATACGGACAGTCATACAGAAAACAGCCTATATTACATACATTACATAATCTTGATGTTCATATAAACCCAATACAAAGGCTATTTTAATACTCAGCTATCCAAAAATGAATTTTATTGCACAC
The DNA here is from genome assembly GCF_965363235.1 of Mytilus galloprovincialis. Lineage (NCBI taxonomy): Eukaryota > Metazoa > Mollusca > Bivalvia > Mytilida > Mytilidae > Mytilus > Mytilus galloprovincialis. Next base: position 1,547,375 of record NC_134838.1, on the reverse strand, counting down.
TAGCTCTCATATTTGAAAAATCCACAGGGGCCAAAATGCGAAACTACACACCTAACTGTGGAGTGCTACCTTAAGGCAAAATTTTTCCCCTCCTGCCTCAATTTTTATTATATTTTCTGTGTTCTACTAGCTGTTACGATGAAAATGGTACCTTAGTTTTTAAAATTGGTTCAGTAATAAAGATTTTATGAAGGTTAGCAGTTGATGTTGAAACGCGACAAAAAGTGATTTAAAAATAAATGCTGGATCATAGTGAAAAACTTCAAGTCTGTCTCATTTTTGGGGTAAATTTCTAAAACTTTTCCCATTATCTTATTTAAAATCATAAAATTACCTTAAAAGAGGACAAATTGTACAATTTTTAGGTATTTGAAAGCACTTATAGGTCAATTTTGCTGTAAATAGCATACCTAACCTTGGTTTAGAAGCTCTCAAGCAGGGTATAAATTTCTAGCAGTACTGGCATCATTAAATCTAATTAATGCCAAATTATAATATAAAATCCTACTAAAAATGTTTATTTGACTTATTCGCATTCAAAAATATGAAGCGATACATTCTGAGGATATCATATAAAGCGCAATCTTTGGTTACAATGGCGAAGCTAATGGAGTACAAATTTAAGACCGCAACATGTCTAAGTGCCAAAATGTGTATATTTGGTTGCTAAGGACAGTAAACAATAAAATAAACATAAATTGCATTCCTAGCAGATTTTTTACCTTCAGAACTAAAACAAGAACATTAAAGACTAAAGATTTGGGGTAAATTTTATCTTAAAAAGTGCATTTCTGTGCTTTCTGATGTGCCATAAGGTAGCACTCCACAGTTAGAAAATAAAATCAAAAATGAGCCACAAAATGTTTTATCATCTCCTATTCCTGGATTTCTAATACATTAACCTAACTGTTTGTGTTGTACATGTGCATATGTATGTAATCAGTATATTCCATAGATTTGATTTTCAAAAGTTAAAAGAGTGAAAATTAATTCCCTTTATGTGTATCCATGGCAACATTCTGCATTTATTTATCATAAAATATTGCAAAAAGGGGGGTGGACATGTCACATATCCCCCCAAAATTTGGATCAAACTAGAATTTCAATGCCTTTGAGTGATACCTTTTTAGAAACTGTTTTCATAAATCTTCCTAGTGATCAAATAAAAAATGGGTGTCTTTCGCCTCATTTTTTCGTAAAATCCAATCACAAAGTTCGTGCGATAAAAAGTTGGAAAAAAACATTACAATAATTGCCGGACCAATGTATGGTAGGGACATGCAAATACGGACAGTCATACAGAAAACAGCCTATATTACATACATTACATAATCTTGATGTTCATATAAACCCAATACAAAGGCTATTTTAATACTCAGCTATCCAAAAATGAATTTTATTGCACACTAGCTCTCATATTTGAAAAATCCACAGGGGCCAAAATGCGAAACTACACACCTAACTGTGGAGTGCTACCTTAAGGCAAAATTTTTCCCCTCCTGCCTCAATTTTTATTATATTTTCTGTGTTCTACTAGCTGTTACGATGAAAATGGTACCTTAGTTTTTAAAATTGGTTCAGTAATAAAGATTTTATGAAGGTTAGCAGTTGATGTTGAAACGCGACAAAAAGTGATTTAAAAATAAATGCTGGATCATAGTGAAAAACTTCAAGTCTGTCTCATTTTTGGGGTAAATTTCTAAAACTTTTCCCATTATCTTATTTAAAATCATAAAATTACCTTAAAAGAGGACAAATTGTACAATTTTTAGGTATTTGAAAGCACTTATAGGTCAATTTTGCTGTAAATAGCATACCTAACCTTGGTTTAGAAGCTCTCAAGCAGGGTATAAATTTCTAGCAGTACTGGCATCATTAAATCTAATTAATGCCAAATTATAATATAAAATCCTACTAAAAATGTTTATTTGACTTATTCGCATTCAAAAATATGAAGCGATACATTCTGAGGATATCATATAAAGCGCAATCTTTGGTTACAATGGCGAAGCTAATGGAGTACAAATTTAAGACCGCAACATGTCTAAGTGCCAAAATGTGTATATTTGGTTGCTAAGGACAGTAAACAATAAAATAAACATAAATTGCATTCCTAGCAGATTTTTTACCTTCAGAACTAAAACAAGAACATTAAAGACTAAAGATTTGGGGTAAATTTTATCTTAAAAAGTGCATTTCTGTGCTTTCTGATGTGCCATAAGGTAGCACTCCACAGTTAGAAAATAAAATCAAAAATGAGCCACAAAATGTTTTATCATCTCCTATTCCTGGATTTCTAATACATTAACCTAACTGTTTGTGTTGTACATGTGCATATGTATGTAATCAGTATATTCCATAGATTTGATTTTCAAAAGTTAAAAGAGTGAAAATTAATTCCCTTTATGTGTATCCATGGCAACATTCTGCATTTATTTATCATAAAATATTGCAAAAAGGGGGGTGGACATGTCACATATCCCCCCAAAATTTGGATCAAACTAGAATTTCAATGCCTTTGAGTGATACCTTTTTAGAAACTGTTTTCATAAATCTTCCTAGTGATCAAATAAAAAATGGGTGTCTTTCGCCTCATTTTTTCGTAAAATCCAATCACAAAGTTCGTGCGATAAAAAGTTGGAAAAAAACATTACAATAATTGCCGGACCAATGTATGGTAGGGACATGCAAATACGGACAGTCATACAGAAAACAGCCTATATTACATACATTACATAATCTTGATGTTCATATAAACCCAATACAAAGGCTATTTTAATACTCAGCTATCCAAAAATGAATTTTATTGCACACTAGCTCTCATATTTGAAAAATCCACAGGGGCCAAAATGCGAAACTACACACCTAACTGTGGAGTGCTACCTTAAGGCAAAATTTTTCCCCTCCTGCCTCAATTTTTATTATATTTTCTGTGTTCTACTAGCTGTTACGATGAAAATGGTACCTTAGTTTTTAAAATTGGTTCAGTAATAAAGATTTTATGAAGGTTAGCAGTTGATGTTGAAACGCGACAAAAAGTGATTTAAAAATAAATGCTGGATCATAGTGAAAAACTTCAAGTCTGTCTCATTTTTGGGGTAAATTTCTAAAACTTTTCCCATTATCTTATTTAAAATCATAAAATTACCTTAAAAGAGGACAAATTGTACAATTTTTAGGTATTTGAAAGCACTTATAGGTCAATTTTGCTGTAAATAGCATACCTAACCTTGGTTTAGAAGCTCTCAAGCAGGGTATAAATTTCTAGCAGTACTGGCATCATTAAATCTAATTAATGCCAAATTATAATATAAAATCCTACTAAAAATGTTTATTTGACTTATTCGCATTCAAAAATATGAAGCGATACATTCTGAGGATATCATATAAAGCGCAATCTTTGGTTACAATGGCGAAGCTAATGGAGTACAAATTTAAGACCGCAACATGTCTAAGTGCCAAAATGTGTATATTTGGTTGCTAAGGACAGTAAACAATAAAATAAACATAAATTGCATTCCTAGCAGATTTTTTACCTTCAGAACTAAAACAAGAACATTAAAGACTAAAGATTTGGGGTAAATTTTATCTTAAAAAGTGCATTTCTGTGCTTTCTGATGTGCCATAAGGTAGCACTCCACAGTTAGAAAATAAAATCAAAAATGAGCCACAAAATGTTTTATCATCTCCTATTCCTGGATTTCTAATACATTAACCTAACTGTTTGTGTTGTACATGTGCATATGTATGTAATCAGTATATTCCATAGATTTGATTTTCAAAAGTTAAAAGAGTGAAAATTAATTCCCTTTATGTGTATCCATGGCAACATTCTGCATTTATTTATCATAAAATATTGCAAAAAGGGGGGTGGACATGTCACATATCCCCCCAAAATTTGGATCAAACTAGAATTTCAATGCCTTTGAGTGATACCTTTTTAGAAACTGTTTTCATAAATCTTCCTAGTGATCAAATAAAAAATGGGTGTCTTTCGCCTCATTTTTTCGTAAAATCCAATCACAAAGTTCGTGCGATAAAAAGTTGGAAAAAAACATTACAATAATTGCCGGACCAATGTATGGTAGGGACATGCAAATACGGACAGTCATACAGAAAACAGCCTATATTACATACATTACATAATCTTGATGTTCATATAAACCCAATACAAAGGCTATTTTAATACTCAGCTATCCAAAAATGAATTTTATTGCACACTAGCTCTCATATTTGAAAAATCCACAGGGGCCAAAATGCGAAACTACACACCTAACTGTGGAGTGCTACCTTAAGGCAAAATTTTTCCCCTCCTGCCTCAATTTTTATTATATTTTCTGTGTTCTACTAGCTGTTACGATGAAAATGGTACCTTAGTTTTTAAAATTGGTTCAGTAATAAAGATTTTATGAAGGTTAGCAGTTGATGTTGAAACGCGACAAAAAGTGATTTAAAAATAAATGCTGGATCATAGTGAAAAACTTCAAGTCTGTCTCATTTTTGGGGTAAATTTCTAAAACTTTTCCCATTATCTTATTTAAAATCATAAAATTACCTTAAAAGAGGACAAATTGTACAATTTTTAGGTATTTGAAAGCACTTATAGGTCAATTTTGCTGTAAATAGCATACCTAACCTTGGTTTAGAAGCTCTCAAGCAGGGTATAAATTTCTAGCAGTACTGGCATCATTAAATCTAATTAATGCCAAATTATAATATAAAATCCTACTAAAAATGTTTATTTGACTTATTCGCATTCAAAAATATGAAGCGATACATTCTGAGGATATCATATAAAGCGCAATCTTTGGTTACAATGGCGAAGCTAATGGAGTACAAATTTAAGACCGCAACATGTCTAAGTGCCAAAATGTGTATATTTGGTTGCTAAGGACAGTAAACAATAAAATAAACATAAATTGCATTCCTAGCAGATTTTTTACCTTCAGAACTAAAACAAGAACATTAAAGACTAAAGATTTGGGGTAAATTTTATCTTAAAAAGTGCATTTCTGTGCTTTCTGATGTGCCATAAGGTAGCACTCCACAGTTAGAAAATAAAATCAAAAATGAGCCACAAAATGTTTTATCATCTCCTATTCCTGGATTTCTAATACATTAACCTAACTGTTTGTGTTGTACATGTGCATATGTATGTAATCAGTATATTCCATAGATTTGATTTTCAAAAGTTAAAAGAGTGAAAATTAATTCCCTTTATGTGTATCCATGGCAACATTCTGCATTTATTTATCATAAAATATTGCAAAAAGGGGGGTGGACATGTCACATATCCCCCCAAAATTTGGATCAAACTAGAATTTCAATGCCTTTGAGTGATACCTTTTTAGAAACTGTTTTCATAAATCTTCCTAGTGATCAAATAAAAAATGGGTGTCTTTCGCCTCATTTTTTCGTAAAATCCAATCACAAAGTTCGTGCGATAAAAAGTTGGAAAAAAACATTACAATAATTGCCGGACCAATGTATGGTAGGGACATGCAAATACGGACAGTCATACAGAAAACAGCCTATATTACATACATTACATAATCTTGATGTTCATATAAACCCAATACAAAGGCTATTTTAATACTCAGCTATCCAAAAATGAATTTTATTGCACACTAGCTCTCATATTTGAAAAATCCACAGGGGCCAAAATGCGAAACTACACACCTAACTGTGGAGTGCTACCTTAAGGTAATCACCCAAGAAATTTCCGGTCGCCATCATGAGCTGATTGGCCATTATGACAAAAGTGTGTCAGAAATCATATCTGATATTCTTCCTCAGTCATAATAACCTTCCATCATTACCGAACTGAACAAAGAGATAACACGACGGGTGCCGTATACGGTGCAAGAAATGCTTACCCTTCCGGAGCACCTGATTTCACTCCCGGTTTCTAGAGGAGTTCGTTTTGTTTCTTAATTATTATTTATAACTGTTGATGTAAATGTCCTTTGGTTTTGTGAGTCTTTGTTTACTCCTTGGTTTTGATTAATATTGTCTTTATTGATATTATATATATTCAAAAGAATTTGAAAGAAATTACTAACAGGAACGTTAGTTAATAATAAACTTTTGATTCAATTTTTGTTTGTTTGTTTTAATAGTTTAACCTTATAGCATCTACATATTTGTACTATGGTACGGTTTTGAAAATAGTATTCATTGTGTTGACCAACTATCCTACACGTCTTGATTCATTCACATTATAGATCACATTTCAAAAGCACACTATCGGTTTGCGTTCTCAAAAATTCCGGATAAAATGTCAATGAATCCGGAGTCAAAACGTTTAATGTAGGCCGTTTGACAACTATTAGATTAAGATATGTGATGACGCAAATGCGTATTCTTTTCCTGAGTATCAGTGAGATGCTTTCTATTTACTATTTCGTGGGCTAAAATACTACTTGCATGCAATAACACTCGTGAAAGCTTATTTTCGTTTTTGTTATCTAAATTCAGGACACGGCAGAATAAGCTTTACATGTGACTTTCAAGCACGGTCATCATTAATCACGGTATTCTGACTTCGAGTTGTTTCTCTTTTGTTTCTTTTTTGAGTCACTGTCCTATTATAAACTTTGATCTTTTCGAAAAGCTAAGGATTGTCTACCCAAGGAATAGATTCCTTAACTTTGTAATGTATTTAGCCTTTTAACTTTTTTCATTCGAGCGTCACTGATGCTTTTTTTGTAGACTTAACTCGTGTCTGGTGTACATCATTTTAATTCTGGTATCTTTTTACATCTACATACCTTTTTATATAAATTGGTTATTTTGAAAGTGTGTACAGGTATTCATATTAAACTCATGAATTAAGAAATTCTTCGGCAAAACTAAGTTTTCCTGTAGAATGTTTGAATGGATTTAAGCAAGGAATTGTATATTTAAATATATAATTCCTTGATTTAAGTAAAATCAGGAAATCCTTAAAATTTGAGATGTTTTATGGGTCCCAATCAATTGCATGCCACAGGTTTCATCGCATACAACATCTACCATGAGTAAAGACAGCTTCAAATACGAGTTGAGAATATAAAGGCATTCATGTAGGAAACAAAATATAAAGATATGATAGATAACAATAAATGCATCCAGAATTCCAGATTACAAAGCAAACTGAGTGCATAAATTTATATTGCGATAGGTTTGTGCAATTTGATTTGCCAAATGGTTATAATCGGAAAAGTTGTGTACATTCCCAAGTAATAAATAAAATAGTCGAGCTTTAAAATAACTATTCAAATAGAAGCTGTAACTATATACTTTCAACTGGCTTCTTCTATTCACAGTCAATTATTTCAAGGCACTGGCTACGGTTACATGGAAATGTAACAATAATAAAAATATTATTGTTACATTGGAGACTAAATGCCGGAATGCATGGTTGGGTGAGGACCTGATTAATTATGAATGTAACAATAACTATTGAGGCTACGGTTACATAGCGTTATTGTTACATGAAAAACAACAATGTATGATGGGGACTTGTAATATGTACTAAATAATAAAAGTTTAAGACATAAAAATATACAATGTCTTTATTTTTTTTTATTTACAATGACAGTTTATAAATATCCAGTAAGTGGTTTTTGGAGCATGTTTAAGTCCGACACATCATTTTGACGAATCCACTCCAAGCAGCCATCACACACCAGTAATAAGGGGGCAGGACCTTTTTCGGGATGCGGGATCGGGTGTTTTTTTAAGCTCGGGATATCGAGATTGATCTTTCGGGATGTCGGGATTTATTTTTTTTTTAATTCGGGACCTCGGGACTTCATGTTTTTAAGCCCGGGATTTCGGGATCAGGACCCCTCCTACCCTCCGCTGTGAACGTCTGTATCGCATACCGTGCAATTCAATTCTGCGATATTTCTTTTAGAAGATAAGGAAATCTTTAATGTTACAAATGGAAGTTTTTAACGACCTTGACTGGCTATACAGCCCTTGCACGGTCGGTCTTTAATGTTTGCCATGCTTTCGGTGAGAAATACTATTTTACTCTCGCAATGTTGATATTCTCATCCGATCTTTTGGTTGAAAGCATGTGGTGTAGTTTCATGTTGTCTTTCAATATGATTGCATTGCCGTCCATTACGGATGTTAGGTTTACCTCAGATTTCAGTATCCAACTTAGCAGTTAACAAACTTTGCTTCAGTTGATGTATCAATTTTTAGAGTTGCTTTTGTATAGAGCTATATAGCTATAGAGCTGTATGAAATTTGTGTCTTGATATTGTTTCATTTTCGTTTCAAACGCATCCCAAGTTTTTCATCCAAAACTAAATTGGTAAAATAAATCTCTCCATCCATTGTTCAAAGTATATAATGACAGTAATAAGAGAAGGTGTGCAGTTAAATACTTCAAAAAGTGAACACTTTATCATCCCCAGTTCTCAACAACAAACTATATTTTTCGTATTAATTTTGACACTGCTAATCTGAGGTATTTTTATTACCTTTTAGATTAATATGTAAAACTACTTAAACATCATTTGTATAATAATAATACTTATTAATTATCATTATTACAAGTATTAATTGTACATATGAAAGAATTAAGCAACACAGCTAAAGAAGATTTAAATTTAATAAATTTAGCGTACATTGCTGTTTTTCATGTAACAATAACACACTGTAACCGTAGCCTCAATAATTATTGTTACATTCGTAATTAATCGGTTCCTTGCCCAACTTTGCATTCCGGCAATTAGTCTCCGATGTAACAATAATATTTATAGGGAAAACGGTACTATTTATTCTGCCATAGGCGACAATATTAACATTTTCTAAATTTACCACTTTTTAAGATAAAAACCTGGATAAAACAGTTATATGTTGTGTTAGTACTTTATTATTCTGTTTTAAAAATTAAAGCCAAATAGTATCATGACCAACTTCCAACGGAGCTTGTTTATGTTATCCATGCCCACCGTCATTTTGCACCAAATTTATGAAATTTTGCAAGTCTTTTCGAATAATTCTCTAGAAAATATTTCAATAGGTTTCAAAATTTATATTGTAAATATACACACTGCAGTTATTCATAGATAAATAAAAAAATATATTGTACCCTTACATCCAATCACAGCTTCTTCTTCTTCTCTGGATCTTTACACCCTTTATAGAGTAACCATACGAAATTGTATGTCGAACAGTTCCACCACCAAAAAAATAATTGAAGAATGAATTAACAATCGTAACATAACAACATTATATACACTCTATACATTTTTTTAAGTCTTTATGTGTTTTTATAAGGGAGGTTTACAGGTTTTATTTTGACTTTTAAATAGGAAGTTTACAGTTTAAGTCTTTTTACATACAATTAAAGGAAAAATTATGATTTTTACTTGAAAAATTATGATTTTTACTTTTAGCAGTTATTTTTCATATATTTTTTTTTTTTTTTTTTTGGTTTACTGATCAATATTTAATATAATATTTACAGATTAGGTCAAATATTCACTTTTTAGATAATTCACTTTTTAGATAATTTACAAAATGAAAAAAGACAAGATTTTGGTCTTTGATCTTTAGGAATTCGCCTTTATATCTTTAAAGATAATTTGACATTAATTTATTCACTGTGTATTATGAGAACAATTAGAAAGATGATGTTTTTACAACTATTTACAGTTAATTCACAGAATATTTATGAACTGAAACTCTTAAGATTTAATGAGAATGATTATACTGTTAATAATAGTATTAAGTAGACTAAATTTTCAAAATGTTTTGTTTAAATTTTACATTGCTGTCCTCCCATCCTTGCCCCCACTCTTAGGCAGCCTTTTTCTTTGCTTGGTCTTTCATCACCAGTTGATATCGTGCGTTGTGTATGAGAAACACTAGTCTTCTTGATTGGAATTCTATTTGAGATATCAGGTCAGATGTGATTCTGTATATCTTTTGTATTTTTGTAATGTCCATTAATACTTGAATTGTCATTTCACATGTGAGATCTTCTACTCGCACATTCCCGTTTGTGGTTAGTAGGTTCTTAATTGTTTGTAATATTGGATCTCGCAGGTAATTCCACGCTTCACATTCTATAAGCAAATGTTCTAATGTCTCTTCTTTACACTCACAGGCTATACAATGATCTTCAGTTCCTTCTTTGTATATCTTATATCTTAGAGGTTGTAGAATATAAGTTCCAGTTAATAGTTTGATATTGGTAGGTACTCTCTTGCTGTCTCTTGGAGATTGGTGCTTGATTCGCAATATTGGATGTATTTTTCCTGGCATGAATATATCACTGTTGAGGTATCGAAGGCCGGTATAGAGCTTAGCTAGAGATGTTGTTCGTTCAATCCAGTAGGCATTGATACCTTTTTTAGCTTTATTTAACAGTTCATCCTTTTTTATCTGAATATCTAGCCACTCACTTGCATTTCCTAGGTCGTATTTTAGCATGATTGTTTTTACTTGAATAAACCAGCTGTTACTATTCATTGACTTGATGCACAATTGCCTCCTTGCTAGTTGTTTTTCTAAACTTTCGTTGGGTTGGGTACATACATTTATGAAGAGGGTCATGACCTTTAAGTGTATTTGCGCTTCTACTGGTAGTATTCCCGTCAAGATGTTAATTGCCGGATCTGGTGTATTAGTTGGTAGTGACATCAGTTGCTTGAGCATTTTCTTTTGAAATTTTTCCAATTTCTCTAGATCCAGAGATTGTGGTGTTAGTAGATCCATTCCATATAATAACACCGGCAAGATGTAGATTTTAAACAGGTGTATTATAGTTTCCATATCTAGTCCATTTTCACCATGGAAGCCACTGCCAAGTAGAGCATAAGCACTTCTTCTTGATTTTTTTATATTCTCCTCAATATTTGCTATGATATTTTGCTTCATAGAGTTCGTTCGGATTATTCCTAAATGCATAGCTGAGTCAACTCTTGGCATAATAGCTTCATTCAATGTATATTCTTCCAGTAGCGTTTCTTTCTTTGTTGGCTTAGGTTTGATGTTAATAGCGACGCTTTTTTTGGCTGTAGTTTATATCCTTCCATGCCAGCAAAGGTGTTTGCCATATTGATTTGTACTTGCATATCGGTTGTCTTTTTGCTCATGAGTGCGACATCATCTGCACATGCGCTAGTATTGCAGAGTATATTTCCAATTCTACATCCTAAATTTGATGTTTCCAGCATGTTAAGTAGAGGATTGATGTAAAGCTTGTATAGATCCGTACTTAGGACCCCTCCCTGGCGTACTCCTTGTAGTACATTAAATAGCTCTGAAGTTTTGCCATTCCATTTAACTGCACTTGTTGCATTTGTGTGCATACTCTGAATGATTGTCCAGTGTTTATCATCAATTCCAGCATGATAGAGTCGCTTCATTAGATGGGAATGTATAACTACATCAAAGGCTGATTTTGCGTCCAGCAGTACAAGTTCATATTCTGATTGTTGTCTTTGGCTTCACGGTATATTTCTTCGACTGGTAATGCTGCATTTGCCGGTCCTGAGCCTGCTGTAAATCCTCGTTGAGTTACATTTTGTGTTATAAGTACTGCTGGGTTGATCCTTAATTTCACAATTGTTTCTATCACTTTGTTTAGTACCGGTAATACAGTGATTCCTCTGTAATTTGTTGCCATGTTTTTCTCGCCTTTGTTCTTAAACACGGGGGTGAGTAATCCCTCCTTTAGCATGTCTGGCACCTTGCCTTCTTTGAATATTATGTTTATGAGGTTCAGCAGCAACATTTCCAGATTTTTTCCTGCATGCAATATATGTTCGACAGTGATTCCATAGATATCAGCTGATTTTCCTTTATTAATTGATTTGATGGCCTTTTGTAGTTCTTCTAGTGTGGCCGGTGGTATATTCTTATCTTTCACCATCTCTGTAATTAATCCTATTTCATATTCTACTTGCTGGTGATATTGTCTATTCTCTAAGACTGTAGATTCCTCTGGAGTTGCTAGGTTTCTAAAGTGCTGTTTGAAGCCTTCCATAACAGTTTGCTCACCAGACATACATATGTCTCCTACGTGCAGATCCATGATAGCATTACCCCTGTTCTTTCTATTGAACTTTACAAGTTGATGGAATAGTTTTGTATCCTTTGTTCTTGTTTCCATTATGCGTTGTTTCTCAGTATCTTTGACTTTAGCATTTTCAATTCGCACCTGTCGCCTAAATTCCTTTTTAGTTCTTAATCTTTGTTGGTATATATTATTTTCAGGGTCCTTTATTTTTCCTTGCTTGACCCACTGCGCATAATATTTACGCATCTCGTCTAGGGCTAACTTTATATCTGGAGACCATACATTCAATTTAGGTTTTGCGTTGTACCTAGGCTTGTTTGCGGCACATGTAGCGGCAGCATCATTTAGAAATCCATGTACCTGCTCTAAGACGGATGTAGCTTGTTCTAATGTTTCTAGCGGCATGTTCAGTATAGAATCTGACTGTTCATTTGTAATGGCTACATATAGGTCAATATCAACTTTATCCCATTTGACAGCTCGGTTTGTACAGTCCTTAGTTAGATTTTTACAATCAGCCTCATTCGAGATTCCATATAATATTTTCATTTTTATAGGATGATGGTCCGACGTGTTGTTCATAACGCTGTTCAGCACTTGCTTGTGTGTTGGCTTGATTTTTCCAAGTTTATGTAGGAAGTAGTCCAATTCTGAGCATTCTTCTACATTGACCTTCACGAATGTCTTTCCTTCATTGTCGTATTTAAGTCCAGTCTCTTTTACAAATTTTTCCAGATAGTCCTTTCTCTTATTTATTCTATCGATGTTTCCTAAGTCTTCGTTTAGATCTCCTCCAATTATTATGTAATGTGTATCTTGATATTTTAGCACTATTTCATTAAGTTGGTCTATAGTGTCTTTAAATTCCTCATAATGATCTCGACTTCCAGTTGATGGCAAATAAATAGATATTAATATCAGATTGTTATTATCTTTTCCTAAGACTTCCACGCATTGTATACGCTCTCTTCCGTCATCTAATGTTTTAATTATACTATCCAAATTCATTTTCCATATTATAGCTACTCCTCCATAACCTCTTGGCAAATATATCGGTGGGAGTGGATCATACTTATCCACACCTTTAGCGGCATAGTTCACATTTGCATCGATTTCTCCTATCAGATTTAATTGTCCTTCAAATAGCCAATGTTCTTGAATTAATACAAAGTCATTTTGTCTAATCAGATCCCTAACCGTTGCACTGCATGATTTAATACTTTTACAGTTGAATGATACTATTTGCAGTGTAGTATTTGAGGCTTCTGTTGGTTGTGCTACCTGATCTGCCATTGGAGGCTTTGTTGGCCTAAAAAATGCTGTTGGTGATTTGGAATTAACGGGTTGGCAACTAAGACTTGTTGATTGAGATTAGTTGACTCTATGTCAGAAACATCGGTTCTAGCACTATTGTTTCTGCTGTGCTCGTTACGTCTCCGGTCTTGTACCGTAACATGTTTTCTATTATTCAGTTGTATGTACTGAGGCCTGTTGATTGATGTTAATTTTTGCGGCAATGATGGTATAGTGGGTCTTTCCTGTGAGGCAGTATTATGTACGAATGGCATCTGGGTTATGATGATAGGTGTCATTTGTCCTGTATTCTGGTGAGCATTATACATAGGCGGCGGAAAGTTGTACCGAACAGTATCGTTGTTGTTGATAGCATCAGGGCCTAAGACTTGTCCTCTATGGCCTTCATTTACATTATATCCTGATGTCATTATATTGCACCCTGGTTTTAAGCTTGTAGACTCTATTCTTGGCGGGTAGTTCATATTTACTTGTGCTACGCCGTTGCAAACTTTGAGAGGGTTCTGGATGACCTCAGGGTTTGTAGGTACGCTCGGGCTTACTGTTGAGGCTATATTCATTGCAGCTCTACCATTTTCTTGATTACTTTCATAGCTTGGGTTATTGACCCTATTTTCATGATGTATGTCTAGTCTTTCATCAGTGATGTTAAGGCTCTCTGCTACTTTCTGTAGCTGATTTTCTACCTGATCCATAACGAGATTTGTTAATTTTTCATGGAAGGCTAGTATTCTGTTGTTAATTTTTCCTTGCATTTGTTCATTTAATGGTGTTGAATGCCCCATACCTTGCGGATTACTGATATTAGTACTAGTGTTCATGTCAAGTCTACGTTTCATTGTATTGACTAATGATTCCAATTCACAATTCTTGGATTCTAGGTATTGGCAACGAGTTTCCAGGAGCACTATTTTAGACTGTTCTTCTTTGAATATTTTTTCTTTCATTTTCAGATGTTCTTCTGCCTTTCGCAATTTAAGTTCTCTCTCACGGATCTCTCTTAGTTTTACTATTGCAACCTCATCTTGCTCAATACGCTCTGATGTTGATTGTTCATGAGTTGGGAATGGATCAAGGTTTGTCCTTTGTGTTGTTTTTTTCCCATTTCTCTGGTTTGTCTTTTTCTCTTGTGCATATTGTTGGTTGTTATTTGCTATTTCACGATTGTTATGCAGTTCCTGTCTTTTAGGCCTATTTGTTCTTATAGTAGCCGTCTCCTGGGATTGCTCTGGGTTGTTTTCTTCATTTTCAGGCAATTCACAAGACTTTATAAATGTTTGGCTAGTATCAATCTGTTCATTTTTATCTTGAGTTGGTTCCAGTCTTTCGATTGTGTTGCAGCAGGAGTGGCATGTGAGACTGTTACCACTGATTGTCATGCACTCAGGATGAGCTATATCATTACAAATATCACAGATTTCATATTTATCTTCCATTATGATTGTGTCACATATATTGCATGTTTCAGGACTTTTTTCAGTTGAGTCATCATTACGGCTACTGCTTATTTCTTGGGTGATTGCTGGTACGTCATTGTGATGGTAAGACGTTTTACTGTTTGCACCTTTTTTTACTGGAGACAATACTTTTTCTAATATTTTCAGGTTGACATCTTGGCATATTCGACATGTGTAGTCTTCAAGTTCTTCCTTTTCTAACAATTCGATCTCCTTTGTTGAGAGGCGTTGGCAGTTGTAGTGTACCCAATGTCGGCCTGAGTTACAGAATGTGCTTTTTGTTCTACAATTCTTGGTACATTTGAAACATTGAATGCTGACTTTTTCATCTTTATCTGCATATTTTGGTTGTACTCTTTTTCCTTGTAGAGCTTGTTCAAGTTTGCTTTTCATGATCTCATTTAATTTAGTGATGGTTTTGTTCTTATCTCCATTATTCACATTTTCTATAAGCTTATGTATTTCCTTTATGTCTCTGTCGCCAAAATTTTCAGGATTTTTCCCATTTACCATTAATGTACAGGTAGTAAGGTACAGGTTGACTGTGTAGGTTTTGCCACATTTTTCTTTCATCTTTATAGTTATTTGCACCGTGGCATTTTTCGAACTGTCAGTTTCTCTTTGGATAGTGGCTTTGCCTATATTGCATGGCAATTCCTCGAAATAAGCAACAGTTGCATGTTTCAGAAGTTCAAATGTTGCTGCATCTGCTTTAATGACTAGTCCTCCATTTGTTTGCTTGTATTCCATGCTTGTGGAGCGCTGAGTTGCTTCTAGCTTTTTTTAGCAGTGCTTTATCTACATTAAGGGAATAATTCTTTATGATCTCTATGTGTATTTTTGCATCCTCTTTCCTTCTTACGACTTGCATTTCAGAATTGCTCGCCATTTTTATATTTGTTGTCTGACTTGGAGAAAAAAACCTCTTACTACTGATCAGCAAAAAGGTACGTCGTGGATAATCCCACTATCGACTGCAATTCACTGACCAGCAGTCTTTATTCAGAATATAATATGGGAGAGTCTATACGTACAAAGAGAATGTTTAAGTCAAGATTATTTCCTTTTTGATTGTTGATTTATGGTTCCCAGCTGTTTTGTATTCACTATTTTTATATGGTATTATGTCAGTATAATGGATGGCACTTTTTAACTCTTTAAGCTATGGTTTTGTTATATCCTTGTTTCTTCGGGTTGGAATATATGGGTCCAATGCACTAGATTACGATTGATCAGCAATAAGGTACGTCGTGGATAATCCCACTGTCGACTGCAAATTACTAATCAAACGCACTCTGTGTCTACTCGTGGCCTGAAGTTGTTATGGAAACAGAAAGTTAATAATAATATAGTTGGTATTGCTTTAAAGTTCTTGTTGGTATTGGTTTAAAGTATTTGTTGATATTGCTTTGAAGTTCTTGTTGATATTGGTTTTTAGAGTTGTATTCTTTATTTAAATTTAGGTGAAACAGTCGGTTTGCATAAGTTTGCCAATTTTACGCATCCAAACTTGAGCCAGGAGGGGATCTGGATGTACTCCGTCCTTGTATAGAGTAAAGTTGTACTTGTCTGCTAGCCTTTTGTGGCGATTTTTTGAGTTTTTGCTTTGGCAGTGGCTTAGGTCAACGGAGAGTGAAGGTGATACAACTCCAAGTTCCTGATTTATAGTCCTAATGTTTTGATTTAGTTGGTAGATGTATCTGCTTAAGGCACTGTCTTGATTAATGAATTGGTTGGTATCAGGATGTTTCTGTTTAATATTCCACTGTTGAATTGAGTATGGAGGAGTTTCAATGAAGGTTAATTTACAGTTGGCATATGGACGTAGAAGTTCTGCAATATTTCGAAAATTTTGAGTGGCGGTTTCGACAGCTTCTTCAGGTTTAGGATGTAGTGTGACGTATCTTGTCTTTGGATCGAATGCTGTCAAATCGCATGTACCCAACCATATATATATTGATATATTATCCAGGTGGCCAATTTTATGGGCTTAATTTTGCTGTAGCCAGTGAAGTCCTTTAGATGTTGTTCTGGACTTTGCACACCAAAATTTAATGTGGTGGTCAATGCCTGGTTTGATTTGCTTTTCAAGGTAGTTGCCTTTACTGTCTGCAAAGAGTACAGGTGTTAGTTTCTTCTTTCCAGTTATTGGAGTGGTTGGCTGACGTAAGTATTTATTGAGTTTTGTTGTTGACATACCAGTTATCTTCACTTCTGGGGAAGGGGAAGGGGAGGGGGGACAGCGTTCTCTGCCAGACTTTACTCAAATTTAAATTTTAATTGAATTTACTAAAGAATAATTAGTTATACAGAATTTAATTATATTTTTACAATAAAATTTAGGAAACAATATAGGGGAAAAGAGTTTGCCTTTAAGTAAAAACGTTACCTTGACAGATATTATTATTAACCCGGTAGTTCTACCGGCCCGTAACAATGGATATCCGAAAAATCGGTTATTTACACAAATTTATGGTAATTTATGGAAATATTTATATCATAAGATGTATTTCAATTAATTTATATGTTTTTAAATAATGTGTGTTGTCACAATTGCTTTGTTTCTACTTATATCACAAAATTTTCTTCTCAGTTTCAAGATGTCGTCTTCTTGCTTCGACCTCGTTTTCGTCTTATAATTTGACTTCCTTCACCTGCCTTGGGTACACAAAAGGCCAACCTAATGCTGGGAAAATTTAATACTACCGTTTTCCCTATACTGTGACATAAAGATATAAAGAATTCTTATGACATTATTAATGCAATACTGGGCTATTGTGAAAACCTTGGCTATAATAAATACTTGTATGTCCCCATTACTTAAAGAAACATAGATCATTTTATGTCCCCACCCCTACATGCTGGTTTACCTCATTCTCTACTTCTTTCAGAAAAGCCTTAATAAACAACCTGTATCCAATCATATCTTATCTTATTTAAAAAGAATGATAAATAGTTCCATTTAAACAGATAAAATGGACAGTTCCATTCAATTTGTATTCATTTTATCCAAAATTTACAACAAATGCACAAATTCAAGATTTTTCATACTAATCTCCATTCCATGCTTTAGTATATACCATATTGTGGTTAAAAATTTCAGAGCTTGTTATAAAATCTATTATTCTGTCTTCAGATGGTGAAAACAAAGATATTAGACACTTTAAACATTAAATATGCAAAATACTCAGCTGTAAAGTTGCCTTTGTTGCCTGTATTAATCAATGAAAAAGCTGAATTATGTCCCTTGGGAGTATTAATTTCCAACAAAAGTCCTTTCAAACAGTAGGAAATGAAAAATTATTTATGTCTGATATAATAAAAGAAAGAAACTACTAAATGAAGCACTTTTGAAATATTTGCTGCATGAATTATCAAGAATGTGAACAATTCTTTACACAGGAGAGTATAAATTCTATGTAAATTTAGCCTCAAGTGGGCCTCTTTTTTTCTTAGATGAACAATTCTAACACTAAAAATGCTTCCAATGTGACCAAATATTGCCCAATTCCATAAACAGTACAAACTAAACCAGACAATTTCCCATTTTAATAGATTATGTTTACAGAAATACCCAAGTGATACATTTAGGGAATTACGCAGCAAAAAAGGCAAACATTTCACTAAAAAATATTTGTCGCGACTTGAATTCTGGTGTTTCCAATTGAAAAAATCATTGCGAAAGGTGAAATCAAATACAAAAGAACTATAATATGGTGCATTTTACACAATATAGTTAATATTGACATCCTAGAATAAAGTTTGATATCATTACCAATCAATTTGACCTATCATGATGACTCAGCACTTTTCTCAACACAGTATTGTTCTCAGTGAAAAATTTCTATTCTTTGTGATAAAAATCAAATGTACTAATCAAAAGCTTCAAAATAGTATAAAAGAATTGAAGTTTGAGTGACTTTGATTTCCCTTGCTATCTTCAGTATAGGGAAAACGGTACTATTTATTCTGCCATAGGCGACAATATTAACATTTTCTAAATTTACCACTTTTTAAGATAAAAACCTGGATAAAACAGTTATATGTTGTGTTAGTACTTTATTATTCTGTTTTAAAAATTAAAGCCAAATAGTATCATGACCAACTTCCAACGGAGCTTGTTTATGTTATCCATGCCCACCGTCATTTTGCACCAAATTTATGAAATTTTGCAAGTCTTTTCGAATAATTCTCTAGAAAATATTTCAATAGGTTTCAAAATTTATATTGTAAATATACACACTGCAGTTATTCATAGATAAATAAAAAAATATATTGTACCCTTACATCCAATCACAGCGCTCATAATTTGACTTCCTTCACCTGCCTTGGGTACACAAAAGGCCAACCTAATGCTGGGAAAATTTAATACTACCGTTTTCCCTTTATTATTGTTACATTTCCATGTAACCGTAGCCAGTGCCTTATTTCAAATCAAAGCAAACACAAATTCAGCAACAATCTTTTAGTGACCCGGCAGTCATCGGTCTTAGGTTCATGTATTGCTTTTCCTTTTTTAAAGAAAGCAACTTGTTTTTTCCTGTACTGTACCTATCGTGGAACCATAGTAGACATGTCGTAGCTGATGTGACCTCTCGAAATATTTTTTTGACATTTGATTTTGCACGACAGTGCCTAAACTGGTCCGCCGTTCTATCTATAGCTTCGCACCGAAGGAACAGGTTGGAGCTATTGTCACATTAGCATTAATTGGACGAGTCTTACAAATTCAACGATTCGCTAATAAAATTGGCCAATTAAAGTGATAGGAAATTGACCTCAAATGTTAATACTGCGATGCCGCAAAATAAACAAGTATCTGTTAATTAACCCCATGGTAGTAGCGCAGATAAATGACCAACGAGCGTGTTAACATGTTCTTGACAAACTGAGCCGGTATCTTTTGTTCCCTTAAAAACTCAGTAGGGTAATAAATGTGCTAATTTTTCTTTGATTTGATATCAGTATAATAAATAACTAAACATGTACTAGTCTCGTCGAATTATTATTAGGCCATACCACAGGGACTCGGTAAGCAGATTAAAATTTTGTTAATCAATGTTTTTTATTTTTTTTTTAGTATTTCCTGTCTATTTGTATTACTTTATTAACGTATTTGACGATGTCATTGATATTTCTTTGTTTTCTGACAATGTGCACTCCCGTGGCTAATTGCGAATCGCTACATGAATAACGACACCTGTTTCTATTCAATAATTAAAGACTATAGCTGAAACATTCTTAAAAATCGGTCCATATTTAACAGAATGACAAAAGAAAAATAACTGTATTTGGAAAGAAGGTAAGATTATTTTTAGTTTTGTCTAATATGTTTTTATCACTAGAACTAGGAAATCGGGAAATATCGGATTATGCAGATTACATGACTCTGAAGTAGAGTGTTTTCAGAAAATAATTTGATGTCCGTGTAGTGTGCCTGATGGCGCCTGATAACTCAAATTTTAAGTAAAAGATTGTAAATTTTAATCGAGTGTAACACAAATATTAATAGTTTTCTCGATCGTAAAATGTAACTAAACATATTTATAGAAATTGTTTTAAGCACTAAGAGGTGGATAATTATACGCCCGTGATTGTCTCTCCATATAGTATGTATCAAGTTAAAACACAGATTACATGTACACCTTCTTTTTTTTAAAATTCAACCTGGTCCGAGATTGCTCTGGCTTCTGACGGATTTGTTTTGGGAAATTTATAAAATTTTCTTTTTGTTGAAATGAATGAAACATTTGACACCGGACTTTCAGTAAACAATTCAACAAGTGATTTGTTAGCAGTAAACCTCAATTATACATGCAGATTACAACTATTTGTTTCCTTACACAAGACATCTATTATAATTCAATATAAAAATAAGAAGATATGATTGCCAATAAGACTACTCTCCACCAGAGATCAAATGAAACAGAAGTTTTCAACTATAGGTCACCTTACAGCCTTAAACATATTTTAGCAAATCCATTTCATGTATGAAAAAAAATCTATTGGCCTGATTATGCACAAAACAAATAACAGAGAAACAAATAAGCGAATATAAAGAATAAATAGATATTTGCGATTGAAAATATTTGTAAATGTTTATTAACATAGAAAACCTAAAAACTATAAATTGTCAACTGTCAAATATTGGTATGGTCGTTAAATGTCATATCCTTGACATTTATGTATACATCCGGTTACTTCGGTAAATTCCGTAACTACGAGTATCCCGAAAACGTCGTTGAACCCATGCATCGATACAACTAATTGAAAGATGTCAAATTAATTAACAGATACTTAACGATTTTGCGGCATCGCACTATAAACGTTTGAAGTCGGTTTGTTGGAGTTCCTGTCAATATAATACTTCCATGATATGACAGCACAGATTTTTCCATAATAAGTTCTTCTGGTTATTGAAAACACATAGATTCCATACAGTATTTTTTCAGATTTTTTATTTTTTTTTAAATATAATTTGTTTTTACACATCTAGTCTTATTACAAACACAACTCCAGCATGTTTACTCCTTCAGGCTTCAGATCTCTCACAGGTTATAGATGGGGATATCAGGTGTTAGGAGGTGGTGTATATTATAGATACATTATTGGAAATATTTCATTTAGATAAAACAAATCCAATATGTTTACTCCTTCAGGCTTCAGATCCCTCACAGGTTATAGATGGGGATATCAGGTGTTTGGAGGTGGTGTATATTATAGATACAATTGTGGAAATATTTCATTTAGATAAAACAAAATACATATTTTAAAACATTATTTAGATTAAAATCTCACATAAAAAAGTAAAAAAAATAGATGTTGAATTAACTATATTTATAATTTTTGTAAACATTATGTTATGAGCACATTATCACAGAAAATCAATTGCACAAATTATTTTTTTAATCTTAAAGTTGTCATCTTTATTCTTCATTTCTATATATTAATCCAGTCCATTCATTCTGTTATAATTCAGTCCATTCATCCTGTTATAATCCAGTCCATTCAGTCTGTTATAATTTTCATTGGTTCAACTTTCAAGGATTTAGCAAGTTCAACCTGTAAAAAGAAATCTGCATAATAAGTATCTGTTTAAAAATAGACTGTTGCATGTCACAATGCACACTTTTCAATTTGTTTGGTTATTATTATTTGTATGTAATGGAGATGACATTCTAAGTTGTAAAACTTGTGTCTAAGCCTATTGTCAATGATTTAAACAATAAAATATGTTTTAACTAAGACCCCTTTACACTGGCAACGAAATTGAATCGATCTTTAGTTGAATCAATCTTAAAAAGACCAGTTCCCGTTTACATTGCACAGGCAAGATCGATCAGATCTTATTTAATCCAGTGCATTTACACTACAACATAAAAAGAACCAGTCTGACCTTTATTTTCCTATCTAAATATAACAAACACATGAAAAAAGATTGATCACTATTGATCTAAGCGTTTACACCAAAAAAAAAGATCGATTCAAATAAGATCTATCTTTTTTAAACCACTTCTATAGGTAGACTTTTTAAGTCCGATTGAAGATTGATCTTACCCGTTTACACTGGACCAAAGATCGATCTTTTTTTTGTCAGTGTATCAGGGTCTAATACAACAAAACGTTTTAAGTCAATTGACATCATGATTTAAATAGAAGCTCTAAATTCCAACCCTCCACCCTCCCCCATTATTCACATTCATGTTTCCTGTAAATTGGTGCAAATATAAAACACTGGCAATACAGGAGCCCTCATACTTTCAAGTGTTTGGGAAGGGTTTATCAGAAAGTTAACAGACAGAAAGTCATAAATATTGATAATTGAATGTTTTTTTCAAAAAAATCAAATAAAATTTCTCAAAATTAAATTATTCATTTGTTCAAGGACTTTCTATTCCACATTCTAATATGAAAACATCATTAAATGTCTGTTAAAAAAGTTGTATAAAATTTTATAAAAAATCTTGAACTACACTATTACACTTGAACTACAACAGGAACACCAGCATATTTGAGACTTGCTTTGTCTAGCTTCCATGACATAAATGTGGCAGACTTGACAAAATGTGGCATGCTTGACAAAGTGTGGCAGACTTGACAAAAAATGTGGCAAGACTTGACAAAATGTGGCAGACTTGACAAAATGCAGCAGGCTTGACAAAAATGTGGCAGAGTTCACAAAATGTAGCAGGCTTGACAAAATGTGGCAAGACTTGACAAAAATGTGGCAGAGTTCACAAAATGTAGCAGGCTTGACAAAATGTGGCATGCTTGACAAAAATGTTGCAGACTTGATAAAATGTGACAGTCTTGACAAAAATGTGGCAAACTTGACAGAATGTGGCAGACTTGATAAAATGTGGCATCTTTGTAAAAACTGTAAACAGCTGTTACTTTTGGCAGACAACTATACTGTTCTAAATTATGGAATCATATTGTGAGAGATTGTCGTTATAAAAAAATCCTACCCCAAACTTGATTTGATTAGGATGATAAGGTATGCCTCCTTTTTGATCACACATGTTCATATGTCTCCTTTCTGGATCTCCAGCCACTAATACTACATCGTCTTCCCCTTCAGCCTAAAAAACAATCGTAGATTATGAGGGCGTAAAACGGTCAATTTCAGCTACCGTTGCATAAGTGTCAAACTTGTTAAAAGTTTACTGTGATTCGTCACAGGTCTTAAATTATTATCATGACCTTTATTTTTGGAAAAAAATTAATGTGATTTGTCAAAATCAGTCGATTTTTTAATTGACTAAAATAAAGTGTTCATTTTATCTTCATGCACTAAAAAATTACCTTTAACATCATTTGGCAGGAATTTTTACCGTTTTTTTGTCATGCAGGTACCCGCATTACGACCCTCGTATGTGACAAGAAACCATACTTAGTATACCCAAACTTATATTTTAAATATTGGCAAACCAGAAGTATGTAACTGACAGATCCAAAAGTGCTCACACCTTAAAAAATATCACTGTCAATTTGCTGACCATATATGCTTCTGAGAAAAGTGTGATAAAATTATTATTTGAAGAAACAACAGACGAACAAAAAGACAGGTGATAGCCATATAGATTCCACTTCTAAAGTTGGTATACATTTCTAATTTTTCTCTTCATACCAACATTTTTCTTATCTGGGCTTTTCATAGCCAATATATTATGGGTATTTCTCATTGTACCATAATCTACAATTGCTTATAATCCAGGTCATTTGAATTCTGGTGTGTATCTGTCTCCTAGGCAATTGGACCATATCTCCTTATTTTTATACTTAAATAGACAAGTTTATATAATAATTCAGCTTCCTGATACACATAATATTTTTTAAAGATGTTATATGAGTGCCAACGAGACAACTATCCATCCAAGTCGCAACTTATATAAGTAAACCATTATAGGTCTAAGTATGGTCTTGAACAGGGAGCCTAGGCTCACACCGAACAGCAAGCTATAAAGGGCCCCAAAAATTACTAGTGTAAAAATATTCATACAGTAAAAACAAAGATCTGGCCTTGAAGGCATAAAACTTTGCTCAGTGCTCGGAGCACAAAAATCATGCTCGAAACATGAAATCCAGTAATTTGATTGGTTGATTTTCGAGTCTGAGTACAAAAATCTTGCTCGAAAGTTTTATGACCGTGAGGCCTAATCTATATAAACGGGAAATGAGAAACACCTATAAACTGCATAAACAAACGACAACTACTGAACATCAGGTTCCTTAAATTTGCTTCACATTCATTCCTCCATTTTCACTTTTGTAAGGCCTGCCATTAAGGCACAAATCTTGTGTAAAAAGTATCATACAATAATTCTATCAATGTGATACCTTTATAAATACTTACTGGTGTCAGATTTCTACAAGTATCCATTAAGTCTGACATTCTGTCTACAAATCCTGGAGCAAAACAATCTGGGTCAACAGCAATGAAACACTGACCCTAAAAACATAAGTTATCTGGGTCAACAGCAATGAAACAATCGACGTCCAATGTACCGTCATGATTTTCCAAAACGACGTCTGATTGATTGTAGTCTTATCTAATGGATGTTCAATATCATTTAAATAATAAATAATAAATTACTGCACTTACACTTATACATGTACTTGCATATTATTGATAAATGGCATGTGAGTATACATAAAGAAGAACCAAACAACAACAAAAAAAGAAAGAAAAAACGACATATATATAGGGCAACACTCAGCCTTCAGCAATGGACAAAATAAAGAAGTGATGCCGACTGTTTTGAGAGTATCAGTGTATTATAATTTGAACTCTGTAAGATATTTTTCAACATTTTCATTAGTTTACACCTGGAGTGAAACACATAGAAAATAAATTGGCATTATGTTTTTATGTTGTGCTGTTACACCATTGTTCCAGGTGAGGGGAGGGTTAAGCGCTCACAAACATGTTAAACCCAGCCAAATATGTTATGTGCTTGTAGTCGAGTGGTGATCATTGGTTTATGTCTGGCATATTTGTTTTTCGGAATTCTTTTGTTATGAGTTAGTTTTTAGTTCCAATTGTTTTACATGTTAAATGCCATGGCCTTTAATTGCCGTCTTTATCATTGTTGAATGACATATGGTTGCCTTTAGATGTAGGAAGATGTGGTATGAGTGTCAATGAGACAACTCAACTTTAAAGTCACAGTTTATAAAAGAAAACCTTTATAGGTCAAAATACAGTCTTAAACACGGAGCTTGGCTCACACCGAACAGCAAGCTATAAAGATAAAGGGCTATACAATTGCTTACATCCACTTCATTTGAACTTTGGTGTATAGTTGTCTGATTAGCAATTACACCAACTCTCATTGGTTTTTATAGGCTCTTAAATTACATAAAAAATTGATATCACAACCTGTAAATAATGGGTATACATTTAAAAATATACAACTCGTCTAAACATCAATCCAACAATGTTAGATCTGTAAATTTGCATTTAAAAATATATATATATATTTTATTTGTCACACATACTATGTTTAGGTCTACTAGAGGAGCCTAAAATTGTAAGTCGATTAGAGGGGACACAATTGGCCGTCGATTTGGAATCTTGTTTTATTGTGATGTCAGCTTTGGACGTCGATTTGAGGATCAGACGTCGATTAGAGACCGGACGTTGATTTGGGTATTACATATATTTTATAAATCACGTTTAAAATAGAGCTTACAATAAGAAAAAGTTTCAAACAGAATAAAACTATAGCCGATACTTAATAAAACTCTTGCACATTTCAATGCTATATTTTATTTCATCCCTTATCGTAAAATTAGTTCTTTTCTGAATATCTGTTTGGTAACACTGATGGGTGATTAGAAATCAGTAACAATAATATAACGACAATCATCCTTATCACACACATCTTCAAATAAACTGTCCTTATGCAAATCGAAATTTCAGCTCTGCCGGATCAGTTGAAATAACATTAGTAATACCTGAGGCACATTTTGTCTACAAAAGACTCTTCAGTGGTGTTAGAATAATAAAATTTAAAATGTTCATATAAAGTACAAAGTTGAAGAGCACTGAAGAAGCTAGAACTCTAAAATCTAAACTTCATGTTATTCGGGTATACAGATTGAATCTGTGTTCTGTAAAGATACATGTACAATGTGAGCAATGCATTCTCCTCAGAACCGCTACTTTTTTTATAAAATATATGAGGGTACTGATTACAAACCAGATTGGCCACTCTTTCTGTACTTTTCCATCTTCTTATGTTTGGACCATAATCAGATCCTGCCAATATCCCACAAAATATTTCTACCAACATGGCTAATCCATAACCTTTATATCCACCTGTTAAAGAGTTTATATGGATGATATAAGTTACTGCATTAATTGTGAAATGATGTGGAATATATAAGTAACATGTGTGTATGGATGTAAGTTTTTGCCTTATAAAATGAAGTGGACCATATAAGTAACATGTGTGTATGGATGTAAGTTTTTGCCTTATAAAATGAAGTGGACCATAAGTAATTTCATAAAAAGAGACCAAATACAGATTGACCATAAAGAAAAGGCTGTAATCTTCTAGAATTACACAGCATCAGTGGTCTAGTGTTGCCTCCTATGCTGAAGGTTGTGGGTTGAGCCTGGGGTCGTCAAACCAAAGACTTTTAAAATTTGTATTCACTGTTTTTCCACTAAACAAACAGCATTAGAAGGTAAGACCAAAGACCAGTTTGCTTTGAGTCAGAAACATGTATTCCTATGAATTGTTATTTTGTGAACTACAAAATTAAAATTCATGCTCTATGTGCCAGTCCAGTGCAAAGCAGGGTTAATATTCATGGTTAATATTCATATTACAACAACATATTTTTGTCTAAAATATGTATTTAATTTGGGCTATACTCTAAGTAGCACTTACACCTATACAGAGATAAATAATTTGTTCACCACTATTTATCAAATGTTAAATTTTAATTGAAATATTTCATATCAGTTTTCTTTATCCTTTATTCAAAATTGTTTCCCAGTTCTTTTCTTTGACATAGTCTTTTCATTTTTGTCCATCTGAGTTGAGAACATGAGAGCAAATGATTTTTTCCCACAATTTGGAATAAACACTATGTATATATAATTTGTCACTGACCTGTCATTTCTGATCCTCCTAAAGGCATCAGTCCACCAGCTTCTATGACTGGTTTAGCAACATTACACATCTGTTAAAAGAAACAATTAGAATATGTGTTATAATTTTCTGATCCTCCTAAAGGCATCTGTCCAATAGCTTCTATGACTGGTTAAGCAACATTACACATCTGTTAAAAGTAATCTGTTACAATTTTCATCAAAACCTCAAACACTCAACAACAAAAAAGGTCATTAAAAGGCAATAACTTATATTGGAAATTACTGAGGATTTCTGTTATTCAGACTTTTTAGTAGATTATAGCAATCATTTTTTTCTGTTTACAGTTTTTCTGTTTCTAACAAAAATGGGTAATGATCATCATTGAAAATCAAGATAATAGCCTAAAATACAAAAACATTAGTACATCCTCACTTTATATTTACAGTCGAACCTTGTTGTGTCGAACTCGGTTGTGTCGAAATCTCCGATGAGTCGAAGTAATTTCTCGGTCCCCGTAAAATTCCCGTTTGATCAATGCATAATTACCTCTGATGAGTCGAACTTGGTTGATTTGAATACTCGGTTAAGTCGAGTAAATTTTATAGTCCCGTCGAAGTAAAATAATGGAAATTGACCCTGATGTCTCGAACTTCGAAAGTAAGAATTTTCGAAAGATGCACCCCTAATCATAAAAATTCAAATCGGATGTATTTCTTATGTCAACTAATCATTTTCAAAAGAGATTAAAGCTGAATAAACATACTTGTTTGTATAACAGTTAAAATGACATGTTTATAGTGACCGCTAATTAACACCTTTGTTGATCGTTCAAGGGGAATGTTAGTGTGTTGAACATTTTTTAACTGAGATAAAACGAAACAAAATTTAATTGACCCAAGCCGAGATAAAATGAATCGTTAGATTTAAAACTCATAAATTACCATAGATAAAAGGATTAGGACAATATATAATAAGTTCATGATAATTTAATGTTGAGCAGATGACCTCATCAGAGACCGTTCAGAACTTATTTCGTGGTGCGAGTGATTTCATATTTTATAGCGACTGACCTTTGTAAATATTTGTGTAGACTATTGATTTTATTTGTGCATGATTTGTATCTGTACTTGTGTTTTAAATTATTACGAAGGACCAAAAATGAAGATTGAATACACAATCATACAGTGTCATATTGAGAATAAAATAAAGCACACTGTTCATTGTATCTAGTTTACACAAATCTCATACCGTATTTCATGCATTCAAAATTTATGACGACACACTCGACCTCGGATGAGTCGAATACTCTGGTCCGGTCCCTTTGACTTCGAGACAACGAGGTTCGACTGTATTCCTCCTTTAGAGGTTGTCTGATACTTTTGTTAAAAATTGACAGTAAGTAGATTTGAACTTTCTAAACACTTTAGCCATGCCAGATATTGTCCATCTATAATATTCATCAAGATATTAGACATTATTGGGACAGCAAATACACAAGAAAACATTGGAAAAGACCTTTGGAAGTCAACTAATGATCTTCAACAATAAACATATACTGACAGCAAAATTTAGCCAGTTCAGAAGAAGAATGAGTGCTGCCACCTGGAAATGAAAGTATAAATTACCTTTCCTTGACTGTCAACGCCCCAACCATCTGGTATTGAGATCTGTTTCCTGTCATGTAACTCAATCTACAAGGAGAACTAAAATTATTGAAATTTTCAAAATATAATATTTCCATGGTAAACATTTTCTTTTTATACAAAATTGTCTTAAGGTAGATTCATGGTATACCGCCATCTTGGATTGAACAATCAGAGTAAATAATCGGTCTAGTTATTTGCCTAAATCTGCAAATTTGGAGACAGATTTGCAATTTAATGGTTAGACTGTTCAATAATATACAGAAAACTTGGCAACTTATTGTATAATTAAAAATATTTCAACAAATATATTTTTTTTTGCTGTTAAAATCATTTTTTTCAAACGAGCCATTAAAGGGAAGATAACTCTTTGAGTAAAAAATTTATACTGGACAGATAGGGATTTTTTTTCTTTTTACTTGTAGCAAGAAAACGAGTTCGGTGACACCATTTTTTCATTTTATTTTCTTAAAACATATTATAAAACCTATCTTTTCACAATTTATTTCAAAATTCTATCTCATAGATTTTTTTTTATGCACACAAATGAGTTTTTCCATGAACAATCTAACCAAATTTAGGCAATTTTGAACGACTCATAGCTTGAAAAATAGCACGGTGACCCCTACTTTTTATTATATTTTTGAAAAGAGCATATTTAAATCTTCATTCTGGCTAAGTATAAGAAAATTCTGTCTCAAAAAACATTTACTTATGATCTACCTTAAATAATCATAGGTGAAATTATCAAAACTGCAACAAGTCAACTATTAATCTCTTATTGTTATAAATTTTCTCAACTACTAAGATACCCTAGCAATATTATTTTTAGTCCAAAAGTTAGGAAATTAACAATATAAAAATTCTATTTCAAGTGTCTCTAGAATGTTTAACAAGAGTCTACTGGTTAATAAAGTAAATTGAAAATAATTAATAAAACAGTGGTTTTAAAAAGGTTATTAATCATGCAAAATATATAGAAGTTATTTTATTGTACAATGTATTTGTAAGCAGGATTGAAAGTCAATTCCATACATTTTTTTATAGGTTGCATAATTGATGTGATGTTATAATTTTTAGAAACAAGATGGTATTTCAAATTTCCCTATTTACCAGGATGCTATATGACATATATTGGGAGAACATTAAAAGTATCAGCTTTACAAGAATAAAAATTTGCATTCATAATTTCAGTTAATCTTTTTCTCCAAAGAATTGTTGTAAATGGCATGAACTACATTTCAGTAGTTTCTGATGAACAGCTACTGCCTTCACTTGCATACATCTCATCTTTTATGTTGTGAAAGAGGATTGAAGAAGAATAAAACCAAATAAAGGATAACACCAAAACATGCAAACCAAACCAACATACTTTACCAAGAGCTACAGTAGTGGTGGCCATATCTAACACAAAACATACAAACAAAACCAACATACTTTACCAAGAGCTACAGTAGTGGTGGCCATATCTAACACAAAACATACAAACCAAACCAACATACTTTACCAAGAGCTACAGTAGTGGTGGCCATATCTAACACAAAACATACAAACAAAACCAACATACTTTACCAAGAGCTACAGTAGTGGTGGCCAGGTCTAACACAAAACATACAAACCAAACCAACATACTTTACCAAGAGCTACAGTAGTGGTGGCCATGTCTAACACAAAACATACAAACCAAACCAACATACTTTACCAAGAGCTACAGTAGTGGTGGCCATATCTAACACAAAACATACAAACCAAACCAACATACTTTACCAAGAGCTACAGTAGTGGTGGCCATATCTAACACAAAACATACAAACCAAACCAACATACTTTACCAAGAGATACAGTAGTGGTGGCCATATCTAACACAAAACATACAAACCAAACCAACATACTTTACCAAGAGCTACAGTAGTGGTGGCCATATCTAACACAAAACATACAAACCAAACCAACATACTTTACCAAGAGCTACAGTAGTGGTGGCCATATCTAACACAAAGTAAAGGATAACACCTAAACATACAAACCAAACCAACATACTTTACCAAGAGCTACAGTAGTGGTGGCCATATCTAACACAAAACATGCAAACCAAACCAACATACTTTACCAAGAGCTACAGTAGTGGTGGCCATATCTAACACAAAACATACAGACCAAACCAACATACTTTACCAAGAGCTACAGTAGTGGTGGCCATATCTAACACAAAACATACAAACCAAATCAACATACTTTACCAAGAGCTACAGTAGTGGTGGCCAGGTCTAACACAAAACATACAAACCAAACCAACATACTTTACCAAGAGCTACAGTAGTGGTGGCCATATCTAACACAAAACATACAAACCAAACCAACATACTTTACAAAGAGCTACAGTAGTGGTGGCCATATCTAACACAAAACATACAAACCAAACCAACATACTTTACCAAGAGCTACAGTAGTGGTGGCCATATCTAACACAAAACATACAAACCAAACCAACATACTTTACCAAGAGCTACAGTGGTGGTGGCCATGTCTAACACAAAACATACAAACAAAACCAACATACTTTACCAAGAGCTACAGTAGTGGTGGCCATATCTAACACAAAACATACAGACCAAACCAACATACTTTACCAAGAGCTACAGTAGTGGTGGCCATATCTAACACCAAAACATACAAACCAAACCAACATACTTTACCAAGAGCTACAGTAGTGGTGGCCATGTCTAACACAAAACATACAAACCAAACCAACATACTTTACCAAGAGCTACAGTAGTGGTGGCCATATCTAACACAAAACTATCATTGTCTTTAGCAGGTACAGCCAAACTTAAAGGATTTGTTCCCAGTGTAGGCTGAAAGTACAATAGTTTACAAAAATAAGATATCACTCAAATCAAATAAATCATAGCATAAGTTGTTACATTTGACCATCTTCAAAGAAAATATTTGTCTCTTTATTATTGACCAATCAAATACAACATATGAATTTAAAAGAAAATTATCTGTCAGTTTTGAAGACAGACTTACAGCCACTTAGAAATGATTTGACTCAACTTTTGACCAATCTCTGTGTTGTTGCACCAAAAGAGTAAAAGAATCAGATATTTTTTAAATGCTGTCTATAAGGTACAGCACTGAAGATTTTCTTAATTAGATTAAACAGGTGTTCAATTCAACATTCCTATGTTGCTTGCTCTATGTTTTACGTGGTCTTTTTTTCAAACTTTTAAACAATTTTCCACAGAAAAACAGATTGACAAGCAGTATGAACATCTCATTACAATAAACAGGCTTAAATGATAGAAAACAGTATACCTTTCTTGCTCTGGTTGGAACTTCAAGTGGTGATGTGTTGGTGAAGGATAAACCCTGAAATCAAAAATAAATTAATTAATCAGTTTTATATTTACATGGACCATAGCTTTTGTTTCAGCTCTAAAACTTTTTGTCAACATCTGCAAAAGTTTAAAATTATTTTGTTTTGCATATTAATTTAATCTAAGATTTACTCCCTTTATTTTCCTTATTTTCTTATGGTTGAGCACAGTGCATATTAATAACTTTATTCCTTTATATAGGACTATATATGTATTTTTTGTAATGTTGCAGCTTCAATATGTTTGTGAGCCCTCAACCCTCCCCTCATCTACTACAATATGTTTGTGAGCCCTCAACCCTCCCCTCATCTACTACAATATGTTTGTGAGCCCTCAACCCTCCCCTCATCTACTACAATATGTTTGTGAGCCCTCAACCCTCCCCTCATCTACTACAATATGTTTGTGAGCCCTCAACCCTCCCCTCATCTACTACAATATGTTTGTGAGCCCTAAACCCTCCCCTCATCTACTACAATATGTTTGTGAGCTCTCAACCCTCCCCTCATCTACTACAATGGTGCTACAGCACAACATAAGAATCTTTATTGGTTTTTGGTAGAAGAAACAGTTGATTTTATTGTTTGATCTTTTTATTTGTCTGTTTGATTTTATTGACATTTATTTGTTTGAGTTAGGGATAAATATTGTACTCAGCTGTTAATTTGTGTCAAAAGATAGAAAACTCAAAAACTGCTCAAATTATTGATTGTTGTAATAATATAGATCAGTGTGACCAAAAATTCAGGCTTTTTTTTGGTTCAAAAACCTACTATCCAAAAATCAATAGAATCTGATTATGGCTCAAAATGTATTGTTCAAAAACAGATGTTTTCTTATTTTGTAATCTTAACTGTTGTGATTTGGGGCAAATCATGATATAGGTCAATATTTGATTTTTTATTACTTTTTGACTTACCAGAAGGCCATGGTCTACAGCTTTCATGGCATACCATCCAGCTATTCCATAATGATTTGAACCTAGAAAAAATGTATGTATAATTTATATACCGGTGTATATATGTAGTCAGAATTTCAGAATAAAAGCCTAATAACACAAATCCAATGTATCCATATCCTCTATTGTCTAAGAACCTAACAAGCTAACATACATAAGATAGGCTTTACTATAAAATAGAGAAAACATTGTAAACCAATGAATTATCACAGTTTTATTTTGCAGTCCTCTTTCATCATCATCATTTTCTTTGTCACAAACTTCTACAAATTTAACTTGTTATTTTTACAATTTTCTTGTTCTGAATTACTTAGTTGAGGTTGTAATTATATGTAGTATTGTGTAATTATATGTAGTACAATGTATTGTATAATTATATGTAGTACATTGTGTAATTTTATGTAGTATATTGTGTTACTATATGTAGTAATTATATGTAGTACATTGTGTAATTATATGTAGTATATTGTGTTACTATATGTAGTATTGTGTAATCATATGTAGTACAATGTATTGTATACTTACATGTATATGTAGCACATTGTGTAATTTTATGTAGTATTATGTTATAATTTGCATCTGTGTTATTATATATTGAATTGTGTTATAGTATGTATTATTATGTTATAATTTGTAACATTGTGTAATTATATATTGTATGTGTTATAATATGTAGTATTCTGTTATCATATGAGGTATTGTAAAATATATGTAGTTTATAATGAGTGTGGCAAGAAAAAAGGCAATATTTTCACTTGCTCCTTAAATGCTGAGTTACTGTCATGTCTGTGAGGTTACAAGTTTGAATTAATAGCATTGTATTATTTGTTTTTTAACATGTCTAGATAAAATTAAACATTTATAAATAAACAATACTAATCTGAAACAGATAAAGGGAGACTATACCTAAACCACATTCATTTTCTTGATGGATAGTACTCCATGATGTTATAGGTTTAAATTAATATCATTATATTCAATAAACACCTTTTGCAGCTACCCAACCAACTCCTGTTTGTTTTGCTTTCTGTATAGCTATCTCCATGCTATAGTCTCCAACAACTGGACCAAGCACATTCTGACCATCTACTAAAGCTGTAGCTTGGCTCTCCTTTATTGTCATAGGATCTCCATCTCTCTCTGTTATACCAGAATCTATATCTCTTACATACATATCTATAAAAAATTCCCTGGAATGAAACATCTTATCCAAGTACAAATAATGTCTGTCTGGACTGAAGCACTATTTGACAAAAAGTTATAATTAACACAAAGCTAATGATGGACCGATTTTACAATTTTAGAAAATGCAACACTTACTTAATCAATGAAATCAAATAAATAGAAGTTGTATTTCAAGTTTTACCGAGTCTATTCAATCCATGACTGTAATGTCCTCTGTAGTCTGCTGTGGATAAATTGTCTGCCAATTTTTCTGCATGATCTTGACGTGTTTTAACAGATGACATGCATTCTATTATAAATCTTTTCACTTCTTTTCGAGGGACAATGTCCCTTGATTCGGTTGAAGAGTGTCTTTTGCATTTGAACTTTGTCAAACCATTGATAATTCTTGAGAAAATACGACGTTCTGCTGATCTGCCTATCATTTTTCTTTGCTCTTTGACTTTTACTAGAAACGTAACGAAACCATAGAGAAGTCCGAATGGCAAGCACAATAATAATAAAACCGAATTGGATTGTATCCGGGAAAACTGTAATTTTTAACATTCACGAGGTTTTAAATTCGAAATTTAAGTTTAATAATTGTGAAATCAGATTAAGCTTAATAAGATATGATAAGATAAAAAATATTTCATTTATATCAGGCCTTTTAAAACTGTATAACATAATCCCGACAGCGATTTTGGACTGAACATCAAAACATATATATTGTGAAAGACTTTGTTTTTACCATATTTTATCAGATTTGAAGTATGATATCTTTATTCTCATAAAGCCAATGCAATGCATTGGTTGAGAGATAAAAAAATACAAACAAATATTTACAATATGTCCAAAACAATTAGTTACAAGACTTTCGTTTATTTCAAAAATAGACAAAAGTCTCTATTCAGTGGTTTATCATTTCTTGGGTGTGTAAATGTAGCCTTTTATAAGTATATAGTTCCACAAATTTGATTTTGAGTTCATAAAGAATCATATTTGTGTGGAAACTAGCAAATGTTATACCTGTATATAAGAACAAAGGTGGCCCAGAAATTTTTAATTAATTATAGACCTATATCTTTGCTGTCTAACATTGGTAAGACAATGGAGAGATGCATTTTTAAATACCCTTTTAACTTTATTATTACAAATTCTTTATTAACAAAATTCCAGTCTGGTTTCATCCCTGGTGATTCGGCAGTAAACCAACTGCTATGTATCATATGTATCATTAACGATTTTGGTAAAGCATTAGATGAAGGGAAAGAGGTCAGGGTAATCTTCTGTGACATTAGTCGAGCTTTCAACCGAGTTTGGCATAAAGCCTTTTAGGCTTACTTTATAAGCTTAGAAAAATAGGAATTAATGGTAACTTGTTACTTTGGTTTGAAAGCTATTTAAACTCAAGAAGGCAACAGGTTGTCATTGGTGGTCTGGAGAAACGTCCAACAACGAACATGTCTCAGCTGGGGTACCCCAAGGGTCTATCTTGGGTCCTATTTTATTTCTCATTTATATTAATGACATAGTTAATGACATCGAATGTGATATCAAACTTTTTGCTGATGACACCTCAATTTATAGAGGGGGGGCAAGGGGTTTAACTGTTATGTTGTTATGGGGCAATTTAATTCTTTGTTATCTGTTATTTTGAAAATATATTTGCTGTTTGCTGTTATTGTCTTATTCTTTGTTAGCTGTTATTGGGCTTTTAATTTTTTTGTTATCTGTTATTGTGATAATGTATTTGCTGTTAACTGTTATTATAAAATGGAATGTTAGCATTTTTTTTTGACAGTCAATATTCGGTACAAATTGAAGATCATTGGCCATTGGGGTCTACCACTACTGATATGTTTGTCCCGTATTCAGAGAAGGATTCCATTAACATATACCCATCACAGAAGTGTGGTCCAGGACAATCCAAGTATATCTTATGATTATCCTTTGTAATAAATTCCATTTTTTTTTATGAATGTGTATTTAGAATTATCTTAATTTTTTGTATGAGAATAATGTTCCTTGTTTTCCGTACGAACATATTAAATTAAAAAAATTCTTAATATGACAAAAAGGAAAACATATGGTCAGGAATATCTGTCAAGGATCTCAATTAAGGACTAGGTCCTAACAACCACTTAACCTTTTATATAATATGGTACATAGACTCAGCTTTGTGATTCTTTTCAAAGCAGAACCAAATGCATTGTACAATGAAAGTTCCAACCATGTACTTGGGTCCGAAGCTGCACATAACTCATTACAAACAAAGATTTATTTCGTTTCAAGCCATTGTTTCCCTACTAAACTATGTATTCTACTTACTAGTACACTTGGTACAATCAAAAACCTCAGCTGATAAAAAATTGTTCAAATAAGGCCTTTGAAAATAGTGGAATAAATTGCTTTTAGAGTGTCAAAAAGTACTTGATAAATTGCATGCTTATAATTGGTGCTTTTGATTTTTCTACCCTATATACCACTTTGCCTCATAGTTTTATTAAGAAAAATTCACACACCTCATTAAATGGTCA
This sequence comes from Mytilus galloprovincialis, assembly GCF_965363235.1. Lineage (NCBI taxonomy): Eukaryota > Metazoa > Mollusca > Bivalvia > Mytilida > Mytilidae > Mytilus > Mytilus galloprovincialis. The sequence goes on along the minus strand of NC_134838.1, from coordinate 1,510,283 downwards.
TTTAGAAAAAGTCAGAATATTCAAACTCTTTTAGGTCACTTTTTTGATTAGCAACACAGGGAGCTTCAGTCAATATATATAAACAATACACCAATGTTTCATGAGAACTGCTGAAAACATTTTTGTGTTAATGTCTGAAAACTGGAAAATCACCCCTTTTTAATTAATAAAACCCGTTCACTCGGAAACGTAAAATCTAAAATTTATAAAAATTGAAAGTTACCTCATGTTAATAGATATAAACAATTCACCAAAGTTCCTTGCTTTGTGAAAGCATTTTTAAGATATTATCAGAAAATTGAAAAAAAACACCAATTTTATTGAATAAAAACCCATTACCCAGAAACTTAAAATCTAAAATTTATAAAAAAAAAAAAAAACCCAAAAAGGGAGCTCACGTCAATAGATATAAACAATTTCCCAAAGTTTAATGCACATGGTTAAAGAGTTTTTTGAGTTAATGTCCGACATGTTGACAACAGACGGACAACAGTATACCATAATACGTTCCGTAAACGAGCGTATAAAAAATATTATAATATATTGAGTAGTAATTTAAACACATTCTAGATACATAAATTAATACTAACAACATAGTCATAAAAAATGGAATGCATTACAAAGGATTATATCCGTAATAAGAAATACTGATTTGTCGAAGACCGAATAATTTTAATATTTCATTTACTCACGGTGGGTATGGTTGTCCTGCGAGAGAACGTTCTGTGCTGGTGATTCGGTCCTGACGGGTGCTGGTGATCAATGAAAAAATGTAAACAAAGACGAAAATGATGATTTTTGACGTTTTCACTCATAAAAAATGGAATAAAACAGTTGAAATTTTTCAATTTTGTTTCTTATGGGTTCATATGTAAACCATTAAAAAGTTGACCCTCTAAACTGTTTAAGGAGACTCGAGGGTATAAAAATTTCAGAAAAAAATTAAACATTTGTTTTTCATTACAATTTTTATTTATTAACTTTTGTAGTTGTTACTTTATCATATGGTACAAAAAAACATTCAAAACAATTACTTCGTGTTGGCCCCAGATGACTTTTAAAATGTAAACATCATTGAAAAAGTTCCAAATTATCTCCCTTTGGTGGAAAAATGCCATTTTTTGGCTTTAAAATTGAAATATCTCTTTTAACTCATCGGTGACCATTATTTTTTAATATAATTTTGATATATGCTGTACTCAAACTAAATTATTGTAAAATTTGAGCGATTTCTGTAATAAATTTCTTTTTTTTATTTCGATATTACCTTTATTTCTCCTATTAGTTCAACAGAAAATAAACACTTTTACAAAGATGTATGCTTCTTTCGAAGGCAGATTGTGAGCGCAAATGAACGGTGACCCCATTTTTTTATTTCATTTATCTATTAACTATAAGATAAAGTTCATTTATAGAAAAATATAGAGAAATCCTATATAAATGATTTAGACCCGCGAACCCCCTTAAGCGTAACACAAAAATGCTCATTTTCAGAGAATCTAGAACTGAAAAAATAAAACAAAAATGCTCATAGAGTCCGCTTACTATACCGCAATTCACACGACAAAACTATTTTGTGAAAAAACATTGCAATTTATTAAAATTTAGCATTTTCTCAATTTATTCATGTCCTGATACTGTGCTGGTGTGTCCTGTCATTGTGCTGGTGGGTCCTGATACGGTGCTGGTGATTGTGGATAAGAAGTTGGTCATATTTGAAACAAATGTTACAAAATCAATAAAATTGGGCAGATAATTGTTGTCAATAGGATCTATGACTCCTATTTTAGCTCTTGTGCATCCATTTGGCTGTTTATATATGTGTTTTCAAATGATCGTAACTTGTATTACATAATTACATAAAAGGGCAACATCTTTCGTCCAATATCAGATAACAATATATAGTATCTAAAATAAGAATAGTTTTAAGATATTAAATGCCCCTTACATTGATGCTTCAACAATGATCAAAGCCCATGCCGCATAGACATGTTTGTTAGCGCTCCGCATACCCCTCCCCACTTCCACCCAACCAACCCTCCTCATTTCCTCCTTCATTGTTACAGTGGTGTACCAACACAACAATTTATCACATAAATTAATAACACAAAGACACACATTATTGAACAACGAATGCTCGCAGGTACTGAAAGCTAGTTCAAAGCTGCATTTTCAACTAATAGATAAACCATGTTCTCATATACAAAAATTCCAATCGTGTCGATTAAAAAAGTCTCAAAACATTGATGAAGCAGAACTTAAAAAGTGTGCAGTGAACTTTGTGCTCACAACAGTTATTGTCATAATTATGTTTACATAAGACTTATAAAGGAATTAAGAAGGTACCAAGAAATATTTTACAGTTCAATTTAATGATCATGAATGGACGGAAATGGTACGGAAAATCTTGAAAAATCATTTGGTAACATTTCATTTTGGTCTAGTAATTTCAGAAAAGATCTTTTTGTAATTGCGGACGCCAAGACAATATATGAACCTCACACGACCCCTCGACACAGGTGAGCTTATATATGATCTTGTAGCGATTCGGGTTGATAACCAGTTGAAATTAAGCCAGTTTTTTGTGTGTGTAGATTTGTATTGCTTTAAACTGTTATGACCTTTTAAAGTTAAATGTAGGTGTTTAATCTAAGAATTTCTTTTTTAAACTTATATACTTGTTTTATACTCAATTGGTAGTATGAAGCTACGAAATATTTTAATTTTTGAAATTGAAGGCACAATTAACAAAGCAAACGGTAGTTTCAAATACTTTTAAATAAATCTTTAAGGATAATGTACCCTTGTGTTGATTCCATGCTAAACATAACAAAAATCTCTGTACAAAGGTTAACTCGTCTTCATTCTCTGACATATTCTAGTCTGCCCTTTCATAAAATAGTGAATATTTTTTTAGTGTTCTTTCGAACTTTCGAAAAAAAATACCTGATAACCGTTCAGACAAAAAAATCATGTTGAAAAAATCTTACAGATACAGCAAGTGATTCTTAATAGCTATAAGATACATTTTTCTTTTAAAATACAACTTTTAAATCTTACGAGAAACTATTCCAAGCTTAAAACTTTCACTGTAACCTCGCTTTAACTTATCCCCCATCCCCCCCCCAAAAAAAAACCAAACAAACAAACCCGCAATACTATTGTCATTCTTATAGTCAGCACTAAATTGTTCACAAACAAATGTATTCCTTTGTTCTATATTTTTGCTCTCCATTTTTATGCAAAACTTTTTACATTTTTATTTTATGGGTTATTGTTGAAGGTCGTACGATGACGTATGGTTGTTAACACATACTTCCTTTGGTTTCTTATGGAAATTTGTCGATTGACAACAAACATACCACATCATCTACTTTATTAAAGTATTGTATAAATTACAACGTATTTTGGTGATCTTGCAAAATGATCGTAATCCCGAAAATCGTAAACATATTTTCTTATCTTAAAAGGGGGCAAGAAGGGTTCCATTAACAGGCCAATACATAAGATTACAGTTAATTTAAAAAAAAAAAAAAAAAATAGGGGTATTTTTTCTCTCATGATAACAGTAAACAGATTCACAAATATGGTGTTCATTATCACTGGACTAGTATATATTTGTTTAGGGGCCAGCTGAAGGACGCCTCCGGGTGCGGGTATTTCTCGCTACATTGAAGACCTGTTGGTGACCCTCTGCTGTTGTTTTTTATTTGGGCGGGTTGTTGTCTCTTTGACACATTCCCCATTTCCATTCTCAATTTTAGATTCACAACAATGTCAATTTCAAGAAAGCAGACAACAGTTAATTAGTCAATAACAGTACAGCATCAATGATCTTAAATATATGCCACTTTTAACTAAAATATAAAGGCACAGAACCAGGACATAGGAGCACAGAACCAGGACCGTTTTTCTTATCACCAGCACAGCGTCAGGACAATTCCGTTTAACGAACTTTCACGACTTTTGCAATATAATATTGTTGTAATATACTTTGCATGGTACTTATGACGCATCAGAGAAAAATTAAGCAACAAAACAGTCGTTTTATTGCCGTTCTGATACAATGTAAACAAACCCACCAGCACAGAATCAGGACCCACCAGCACCTGACAGGACCAAATCACCAGCACAGAACGTTCTCTCGCAGGACAACCATACCCACCGTGTTTACTGTTATCTGTTTTTGTCCATTTTAATTCCTTGTTATCTGTTATGAGCCAAATCAATTTGCTGTTTTGCTGTTATTGGGACCCCCCTTGCCCCCCCCTCTTTATATAGTGGTTGATAACGAATATGAAGCGGCAGAAAAGCTAAATAAAGATATTGAGAAAATACATAATTGGTCTAAACAATGGCTTGTCAATTTCAACCCAAACAAAACAGAAATAATGACCATTTCAAAAAGGCACCATAAACCCCACCACCCGCCAGTGAATATGAATAATAATATAATAAAAGAAGTTGAGACGCACAAGCACTGATTTAGGGGTTATTATAAATGAAGATGGAAGCTGGAATAATCATGTAAAAATGATTATTGATAAGGCTATTCCTAGATTAGCATTATTCCGAAAGTTAAAGTTTAAACTTAAAAGGGAAAATTTAGAAACTATTTATTTATCTTTCATACGCCCAGTCTTAGAATATGGGGACATTGTCTGGGATAACATACCCAATTATTTAAAAACATCTCTGGAAAACTTACAACTAGAAGCAGCAAGAATCGTTACAGGTGGTACTAAGAATCATCGAGACAGTTGCTGTACGATGAAACCGGTTTGGAAACTCTCCAGTCTCGACGTGATAAACATAAGTTATTAAAATTTCATCAAATGTTTCACGGAGATTGTCCTGATTATCTTTCTGTGTTAGTTCCAAATCAGAGACTAGATCTACACGACCACAGGACCAGGGGGACTTCAAATTTACAAACTGTATTATGCAGAACAAGCTATTATCAAAAGTCATTTCTACCAGCCGTAGTAAACCTTTGGAATAATATTCCAGACGACATTCGTCTAAATCAATCAAAATCGGGTTTTAAGACTTATCTCTCTCAAAATAATAATAAAATACCATTGTATTTTCTCTTAGGCTGTAGAAGAGAACAGATATGTTTAGCAAGACTAAGACTCCAGAGTAGTGTTCTAAGGGACCATCTATTTAAAAAAAATCTAATCGAGAACGCGCTGTGTTCCTGTGGTCGAGTAGAAACTACCTCTCATTAGTTCTTCAAATGTCCAAAATATAATGAAATTCGAAGGGATACTATCGGGACGATCTCCTGTTCTAATCTTAAGATTATCTTATATGGGGACAGTCTAAAAGCTGACGAGGACAATATGCAAATGTTTCATAAAGTTTCTGAATACATAATAAAACAAAACGTTTTGAAAGTTGATCTAGTATATGTACATATATTATATATATAGACTTTTTTTTTAATATGATGTGAAATCGAGTGGATTGCCCGGCGTAATTGACTATAGTCGGACGTGTGTGTTGGTTCCAGTGACTGTCTAGAAAAGTAAATAAGAGTTGACTGTTTTCGTCATTTTTTCCTTTTTTTTCCACATTTTTTTTTTTTTTATTATTATTTATTTTATTTGTTGTATTTTTTTTTTGCGTGTGTGTGTGTGTGTATTTATTCATTTTATCATATGCTACCATAAACTGGATATACTGTTGGCACGTAATATTGTTTGTTAAATAGATGGGTTTTTTTTAGGGAGACGGATTTATAAAAGTTTTTCCAAACTTGTTTCCGAATCCCATATTTGAACTTTATGTAACATTGTAATATTTATCTTGACATTTTTCATTAATAAATACTGTTTAAACTAAAGAATCATGGTAAAATAGGTTTGGACCGACCTCCAAACGATTGACGATTCTTTATTGAGGATTGCACACATGCTTAACTACGATACATATCCATAAGTACGATGATATAATGTTTTTTATTCCGTTTTTTGTAGTGTAGTGTATTTATTGACGTATATGCCACCTTTCAGTAAAATATTCAACTTTTTTCATTGTTGCTATATATATAGATCAATGCCATTTACGGAATATTCGTGTAGAGGGATGCGACATCCATAGCAACATGTGGTGTGTCGAAAGGAAGATACTTAATGCCGGCTTTTTTCTAAGTTACTCAGTAGTGTCTTTGATGTCAGATAGTAAATCTTCAGTATAATGACTAGGCTAAAGGCAACGAAGTCAGATTTTTTTCTAGTCGGATGGCCACTCCGCTGAAACGATTAGTCCTCCTTGGTGTTGAAACTATGCCTCTTCATGCACTCCTTTCAAACTATCAGTTATTTCTCAATCTTATTAAATTGTGTTATTTCTCGGCTAAAAGTTGTTTCCGGACTTTTGGTACGACCTTCATTAGCTACCATCGAGACCAAAATTTGAAAAGCTTAAGCATATCAAACGGCGGAGAATACAAATTTTTATTGGTCCCAATGATAGAGAAATTAATATGTAACATGACATTGACATTTACATATGTATACCTATAAATCCAGTCATAAAATTTAAAGACGCTTTTCTGGATTTACTTTCATCATTCTTTCATCGTACGCTGTAAAGAAAGTATAGGCAGAGAAATTGATACTCGTCTCATTGGTAATAACACCTATAGGGTCGAATGAGACAACTACTAGTATTCACCATTTTATAAAATTGTGGTGTCAAAACTGCTCTTCCGGATTTACTTTCATCCGGAACGCTCATCCAACTAAAATAAAAACCAAGGTTGTGCTGTTGTCCAACTATTCTTATTTGTTCACGAACAATCCATTTTTGGAAAACTGTGACTATTTGCACTGCTCTATTATTATGTTTATAACATGGCACACTTGATATCATATTTATAATGCAAATCACAAATGAACCTATACTATTTAATGATAATTTCATTATAACTTAAAGACATCTTAAAATAATACATCTTAAAATGTTTATCATATTCTGTTCACGATTCAGACAGACTTTTGCCTCATTCATTATGACGAACATCCAGGCTCTAACTCAATGAATAAATAAAAGTATGAATTATACTGTCGTCAGTGAAGGGATAACTCAATGAAGGTTGTCAGTTCTTTTTGCGTTCACACACAAACGGGTTAGTGGCATTACAGAGAGCATAGTTCCATTTAAAATCACTACTCTGAACCATTTCTAAACACAATTCTTCATAATGTCTACCAGGAACTGGTAACGGGTTCCCTTTATTCCAGTTTTGGAAAGTGATAAGGGATCCAGTAGACTTCCATATGAAATCACCATCGTGTCCATAACCTCCAATCCAAAAGAATTTATCTACAAAAAAAAAATCAAATCAAGTAGTCACAGTTGTAAGATTGTCTCTCTCTCTCTCTCTCTTTCTTATTATAATAAGAATACTTTTAAGCCGTTTGAATTAAAGAGAACAGGTTTAAAGAGAAAAAATATAAATGTAATGGTGCCCATTTGAGTAAATGAATAAAAGTTAAAACGCCTTGTTTTGAATTACAATAAGCGATATATCATTAATTAACTCAGTAAATTCCGAACTTTCTATGCAATATTTTTTTTCTGTCCGTGAGTTTTTAAAGTTACAAGTACTAATAAAACAAAATTGAACAAATTCGACCTGTAACAAGACGTTCCCATAATAAATTTTAGCTTTATAGGTCTTTTGAATTTGAACTAGAGACTTCAAGGAGCATGTGTTGCTTATGTGCATGGGTAATTTCCAAACAAAGAAACAAAAGAAACAATATTGGTTTTTTTCTTCATTTTTTTTGGGGGGGGGGGGGGTCAGTACATATAATACTCTTTAACATACATGGGAGCTTACCGACTGTTGTATGCCGGTTCGTGTATTGGCTTTCCAGCAAGGATTTTAAAGCATCTGTCTTGTTTGTGTCGGGTACTTCTACTAAACTACTGTCATAACGATGGCAGTGAGCCTGAAATATTTGTAAAGCATTATGCTGGGTGCATTTCAACTCACACATTTTATGGGAGATCCATCTCAAAGAAATTGAAATATTGATTTAGGTCTACAATTTTTCCTCTCCCTCTAAAACGAAAAATTATAAATTCGTAAGCAAGAGTATTTGATACGTCATCTCGCTTCAGATTCTATCATTTTTATATATCAAGGCTACATGTTGACTTTATAACATCAACAATTTATAGTAATAAAAGATGAAATATAAAGGTCAAGTGAAATAACTTTCTAATAAATCACAAAAACAGAGTAGGTGTGTTCGAATAACCAATTTTTGCTTAAAGTTGAAGACAGTCTTTTAAGTTGGATCTTAAAAATGCATATCTTCGACAAAAAAAAAATCTTTTTTGTGAGTGATAATTAGGGTTTATACTCTTCAACCTCTAAAGAGTTTCGTCTGCCCTTTCACGAAATATTTAATTAGATTTTTTTTTTAAATTCCACCTGACAACCGATCAACAACAACAACAACAATTTGTATTTGTCAATCAAGACGCCCCGAGGAGCAGTACAATTACAGTTTAAATTAAAGTGTACAAATGATTGTGGTGATTTTTTTCATTGAAATTATAATACATGACAATAAAACTAAAACTATGTTATATAAGAGAAGGGAGACAACCAACACAGTATATATTCCCAAATGGATCTTCATTTAACATCAACCATACAAATTTAGATTGGTCATTTAAAGTTTTAAAGTTAGTAAATTTAGAGGATAAATCTAAATAATACTGGACCTCTCAGTTTTAAGTGATGGACATTGAAGAAGAAAATGAATTTCATTCTCAACAATGTCAGAATTACATAATTTACAAAATCTTTTATATGGGGGTATTCCTTTATGTCTTCCCTTTTCTATTTCAATTAAGTTGATGGGCACTAATTCTAAATTTGGTTAACTCATTTAATGTTTTACAATTATTTAACAATACATGTTTTTCAAGGCCTATATTATTTTTAAATAGTCTATAGGTCCTTAATTTATTTCCTTGCACCATGCCAGGTTTGTCATTATTTAGTTGGTTAAGCCAAATTTCATCATATTTAATTCGGAGTTTTTCAATGATAATTGACTTTATATGAGATTTGTGATTTAACAAATATCAGACAGACAGACAGACAGACAGACAGACAGACAGACAGACAGACAGACAGACAGACAGACAGACAGACAGACAATAGTTTTAAGTTGAATCAATGCAGACAAGAACATCAACTGAGAGTAGGCTGCAGAAATCCTATTTCCCCTGACTTAATAACTTAGACAAGTTAGTAGATTGTAAAAAGGACTGGCGTAATGGGGAGATAATTTTGACGAAATAGAATCCTGACTAGTAAGATACGTCTTCAAATCTTCGATTACATACCGTGACACCAAGCGCTACAATTCCGTTAATATTGAAATTTTTTGCGTTTAAAAAGGAATATCACAAAATTAAGCAAATAAAACGGCGATTCAAAAGACGAAAATCAAAAACCGTTAAAACACTAACTATCCTATTTTCACAACTACACAAGTATAATTGAAACTATAGTAAGCATTACGGATGTTGTGTGATCTTCTACGAGTTCTACTACAGCATACAATTCCTCTAGTTCTACTACAGTATACAATTCCTCTAGTTCTACTACAGTATACAATTCCTCTAGTTCTACTACAGTATACAATTCCTCTATCTACTACAGTATACAATTCCTCTAAAGTTTGTTTCATTATATAGTCTGGTGGATTGACATAAACTCTCTCACAGTGGACAAACACCATTGTGTGTACATTCTTTTGTTTAAAGAAATAACTCTGTGATTTGCTACTTTTGTTCCTTTTAAAAAAAATTCTTAATTTTCTTCGCTGTAACTTTTACCAATTTTTTAGGGTAAATGTTAACTTGCACTTTGACCCTTTTCAATAATGTATTTACACCACCCTCAAAAAAAATTAATAATAATAATAACAGACCTCGGCTTCTTTCCATGTCACACCGACGTCACTAACCAAATAGCAGCTATCCCCGTCTGGTATCCATTTGTCATAACACTCGACTGAAATATTACATTTAATTATTGTACAAAGTTTAAAAAAATGATCAAAATATACACTGGTGGTTTTTTTGTAATTTGTATCTGAATTTGGTCAGTATTGATAAATGAATAGTACCATAGATGACGTTTAAAAAAAAAGGTAGAACGCTATCAAAAAATACAAAAAGAACCTGTTTTTTTCAAGCGATTGTTTCCTTTTTTTGAAGAAAAATCTAAATATGTTCCCCATGTTCAAATGTCTGCCTGTTTGTAAATATAAACATAAGAAAATGTGGTATGACTGTCAACTAGCTAGTCTCGATTATCCAGACGCTCCATATGCATATGTTATTGTTGGCTGTAAGAACAGTAACTCTGGTGCATCGAGACTATCATTAACTAGCACACTCTTCACAAGAGAGTCTTTGAGACAACATTAACAAATGTCTGACTGCTTGTCTATCTTTATTGAGACGACATCGAAAAATGTCTGCCTGATTGTCTATCTTTATTGAGACCATTTTTAGACAATAGCGACAATTAAATGTGTATCTGTTTGGCATCAAATAAATTAAAGAAATTTAGTAAATTATTATTTTAACCTTACCAAATAAGTTTTCGTAAGTGCAGCACCTAGTTTTGATGTTAATGTTTTGTGCTTCATAATTATTTGTATTTGTGAAACACGTCCAGTGTATACCTTTTTATTACCTTCGTAACAGGCATTGATCATATATACTTGAAAAAAACTACCCTTACCGTTTCTGTTTAGAATTATCCACTCAGGGTCGTATTGTGTAGTGTTTGGTTCAGATCTTGCACTCCTGCTACTTGGTCCACATTCTCCCGTACTTCTGCGATAGCTAGCAGACCAACATGTCAAAGTATTTAAACATAAGATCGCACATTCTTCTTTAGAACTCAAATAAAATGTCCTGTGCATTTGATAGTTTGATGAAATTTTCTGATTTTTGTAAACGTCGAAAAACATTAACTGCATGTCAGCAACAGATGTAATAACATTTATAAAAAGAAAATTCAACACGTAAAACTCGTCCATGGTGATTTTTCTCCAAACTAGATATGCAAAGTCTCAGTAACTATATATGGTGAGACTGAGTGATATGTGTTAGTCCCATGCATAACATAACATAAAATGACAGTTAGTTTTTAAGTGTTCTCTATTGGGTCAGTTTATTAATCTAAGAATTAATTAACATTTTAATTTCAGCTCTGTCATTCTTTGTTACTGAGATATTTTCAAAACCAATCGATTACTTTTGCGCTTTTATTTAAAATAAGGATTACTTGGACTGATAAAGCATTATAAAATTAATTCTTAATTTCCTCAGTGTTGAAGTAGGAGTGTGACAAGCAGAATTAAAACAAATGTCTCTTCAATGTTGGATAATAATGAAATAACTAAGATACAGAGCTAATTACTTTTCTTGGGGGAGATGTTTAACTAGTACGTTGTTTGGTTAATTTGCTATTGATGTTATGTGTATACACTTATGAATGAAGTATTTTATTGCAATGCTACAGCTGACTTACCAACTCTGAGCTTACCAATACATTGTATGCAATTGTTTTTGGTATAATTATACAAAATGTGATTTGATATTCCTAATTTAATTCAAAAGAGAAAAAAAACGTCTTCAATTAGACCTTGTACAATATAGAAGTCACATCTTTGCTAGTCTTGTTTTGGATTTTTCTCTAGTTATTCGGAACTCCCTGGTTTTATCTTTATATGGTGCCATCAAAACTTTATCCCTACTTTGCTCTCCAAAATTTAACAACATATACTCTAAACTGAGGTAAATTTTGAAATCATAGTTTTTTGGACGAAAAAATGTTCTAATGTTAAATGTATGAAACATCCAGAGAGAATCATTTCCCGCCAAATTTTCGAGGTGTTACACACATGCACTGATCTAAAAAAAAAACAAACTACTATGTTGTGTTATATTGAGGTATATAGGAAATTTGACATGTCATTGTAAAACTTTGAATGAGATAAACATTAACAGAAACAAAACAACAAGGCTGTATACAAGTTATCAAGTCAATGTACAGGTTTTTAGAATGAGCCTAAGCCAACTCCATATTGTTGAAGGCCGTACGATGACCATTAGTTGGTAATTTCTGTGTCATTTGGTCTCTTGTGGAGAGTTGTCTCATTGTCAATCATACCACATCTTCTTTTTATATCTTATCTGGTGTTATGCTATAATATATGTATCAACAGGATGTAGGACCAGAAGTGATAATAACATTTTAAGTTATGATAAATTATTTTTATTAAAAACAAAAGTTACATTCACTGACATGGTACACGATTACAAAGTTCACGGCAAGCACGTGCATTCGTGGCTGGCTCTGACTACAATCCATCTGAAAAGATAAAATATGTAAAAAAAAACTTTTAGTACATAAAACGGACTACCAAAATACTGGACAATACCCAGAAAAAATATTTTCAACCCTTTTAGTACATAACACGGACTACCAAAATACTGGACAATACCCAGAAAAATATGTACAGCCCTTTTAGAACATAACACGGACTATTAAAATCCTGGACAGTACCCACAGTACCCAGAAAAATATGTGCAAGACTACCAAAATACTGGACAATACCCAGAAAAATATGTGCAACCCTTTAGTACATAAACCCGATTACCAAAATACTGGACAATACCCAAGAAAAATATGTGCAACCCTTCTAGTACATAAAAACGATTACCAAAATACTGGACAATAACCTAGAAAAATATGTGCAACCCTTCTAGTACATAAAAACGACTACCAAATACTGGACAATACAACAGACTTTTACATGTATATACTTAGTATAATAAAAAAAAATGTGTAAAACATTTGTTTTTAACTGAGAAATTATTATAAAAATACATGCAGCATACAAAGAAACGTAATGATATAAATATACATTTTAAATTCAAAATAATAAAAAGTTTAAAGACCAACGTCTGAACGTTGACCTCCAAACCAAAAGAAAAGGCTATTTAGGTTTAATGAGTTGCTTATTTGAATTGTGTATTAAGCGTAAATACTTACTCAAGAAAGATAACTCCCAGAGTAACCACAAGGGTACAGGTGTAGGCAAACACTATTCTGATCAATATCATCAAGGGGAACTGCAATAACAATAATATGGATGAACTTCTAACAAATAAGAATGATGAACTATAAAACTTGGAGTATGTATGAAAATAGAAGATGTGGTATGATTGCCAATGAGACAACTCTTAACAAGAGACCAAGAGTCGCCCAAATGTCACAGAAATTAACAACTATAGGTCACTGTACGTAATGAGCGAAGCCCATACCGCATATAGTCCGCTATAAAAGACCCCGAAATCACAAATAGAAAACAATTGATAATAGAAAACTAATGGCCGAATTAATGAACAAAAAATTAACGAAAAACAAACATGCATTCAAGCAAAAAACGTCAACCAATGAATTACAGGCTCCTGACTAGAGACAGGCACACACATACAGAATGTGGCGGCGTTAAGCATGTTAGCGGTAACCAACCCTCCTCCTAACTGGGGACAGTGGTGTAACAGAAAAACATAAGAACAAACCATAAGATGTTAGTACAGTTGTACCTATTCATATTTCACTAAGGCTTCAAGTGAAACACCAAGAGGAAGTCGAACATGCGGTAAAGATGCCAGATAACCTTAGCAATGATTAGGACAAGAAGACTGGGTGCTTAACAATTAAGTTTCTTCAGAAAGAAGGTCAAATGAACAAAAAAGTTATCAACTTGTATAACTGTTTTGGAACAGCTGTTTGAATGAAAAAAATCTTTTAAGATAGTTATTTACAAGGTTCGTTCAATTTCCCAGATTGTTCTGTTTTAACATCAAGAAGAAGTTAAAAATTTTGACTGTCTGTCCAGGTCATAAAATAGTTTGGTCCACTAAAGTTTAAGCAATATACTGATCAGACCATTGTATACAACATGTTTTCACTGTACAAGTTCACAATTTTATTTGGGGGCCAGCTGAGGACTACCTCCGGGTGCGGGACTTTCTCGCTGCTTTGAAGACCAATTGGTGGCCTTCGGCTGTTGTCTGCTCTTTAGTCGAGTTGTTGTCTACTTGACATATTCCCCATTTCCATTTTCCATTTTAGTTTATACAACTTATTGACAGTAGGTTAATTAAGTCTATCTCGATTTACGAAAAGACAACATCATACGATCATATACTTTGAGTTAATATTTGATGAGTTTATATGAACATGAGTCCATGAACATTGACATCTTTGTATCTTTATGAAATAATAACTTCTGTATCTTTATGAAACAATAACTTCTGTAACCGTATGAAATAATAACTTCTCTATTTGTAACTTACTTCTAGAGCTTCGTGTAGTAAACACGGATACGGGACTGTGTAGTATGAACTATTGAATAAAGTTAGTATCTTCCTCAGTAACAGTGTAAAATAACTCACATCCTCTAGTGCAGATTGACTAAAAAATAGAACAATTATTTTGCGATTTGTGATTATGCAGTCAATGGTTAAACCAACAGTTTATTCTAAATGTTTTTTTTGTTGTTGCTTTTATTGGTTTTTTTCAAGTCTCTTTCGCTTAAATATATAACTAAAAAAACAGAGAGAGAGAGAGAGAGAGAGAGAGAGAGAGAGAGAGAGAGAGAGAGAGAGAGAGAGAGCTAAATCAATTTAAAAAAAGATAAATGTGCAATAATGACAGCATTGTATAAAGAAATCCAGGCTATGTAAAAATATGTAGTCTGTATGACTTACCACAAATAATCGGCCGCTTCCCTAGTAAAGAAAACAAAACACGAAAGAAAAAGTAGATACTGAAATAAAAAGAAAAGCCGCATCTTGCAACTGCCGCCGTTTGACCAGACATAAACCAGTCACCGAGCAACGTGTTCACCAACGACAACGTTCGTCCATCATGCATTTCATTATGACGTGATGAATTTCTGTTTCAATGCGTCCCATTGTAATTGGTCCTTGGTTTAGCAGTAGCGCCTATCAATTATATTATTCTTTTATTTGTCTTTATTAATATTACTTTTACTGTTAAGTCTGTTTTTTTTTTATTAGATATCCATTTGACGTGACTCTGTGCTTATGTATCTCATCATGCTTTGAACGACAAAATTATTTCTATGATGTGACTTTGTACTTATGTATCTTGTCATACTTTGAACCACACTATTATTTTATTTATTATTATTACTTTTACTGTTAAGTCGGTTTTTTGTTATATCTATTTTACGTGACAGTATTTATGTATCCCGTCATACTTTGAACGACAAAATAATTTTATGTCTGTGCGAATTTCAAACGCGCAATTTTACACCAGTACTTAAAACCTTCCATCCTTTATGGGTGGATTTTACATAGATAAATAAAATCGTATAATATAAGCAAAATGAGGATGAACATGACTTTAAAAACAACAAATGTAACGAAGACATTTGTTGTTTTTAAAGTCAAAATAGTGATTAAGATGATAACACAATGTTGACTGCTGTACCCCTATTTTTGACATTTTTACATATTGTGTCTGTTTGTTTTGTTCACGCATCGTTGAAAATATAATGGAATTTGATGCGACTGTCATATAAGTGAGAGGTTTAGTTAGATATAAAACCAGGTTCAATCCACCATTTTCTACATAAGAAAATGCCTGTACCAAGTCAAGAATATGACAGTTGTTATCACAGGCACTCGTCTCAGAATTGTTTCCCCTATATACCTTTATATAACACAAGGTACTTAACTCGCGATTTTGAAAAATGTCATGCGGTGACGAAATTCCATTAAAACCATTGTAAAGATAAATTAATTTAGATTTACGATATAACAAGTTTTAGTAGGGTTGACAGCCTATAAAGCGGCATATAATGAAACTTCGTCACCACCTGACATTTTTCTAAAATGCAAGTTAAGTACCTTGTGTTATATTAAAGTATATGGGAATTTTTTTCTGAGACAAGTGCCTGTGGTTGTTATCCATCTGTTTGATGTGTTTGAACTTTTGATTTTGCCATTTGATTGTTGACTTTCCTTTTTGAATTTCCCTTGGAGTTCAGTATTTTTGTGATTTTACTTTTTAGTTGTATATATCTGTTAGTATCGGTCCCACGGCCCTGTCAGGTCATATAAAGGCCGCCATACTCTATATATATATATTAAAGGAAGTTTATCACTCAGTCGGAAGTTCATCCATAACATAAGTTCTAAATGGAATAAAGATTATAGAATATTTGTTCCAACAGAAACAGCTATATGAGGATGCCAGTATGGCATTGTCTAATAGCAGTTTTCAGTCAAACATCTGTTATACGGCCGGAACAAATTAACGTTTACAAGAGTAAGTATATCATTATGTTTTGAACAAACGAGAACAACAAAAAAAGTCATATGAAAAAGAAAAAAAAAAATGCATCAAGAAAACGATTTCGACGAAATAATTTATTTTTGATTTTTTAACCTTTTTAAAACAGACTTATTATGAAGACATATAGTTATGATACTGTTTTCCGGTCATTAAATATGGCATATTTTGGTTTTAATATTGATTCAATCATAAGTTCTTTGCATCGGAAATAAACACATTTATTCCTAAAAAAAAACCAGTTGTTTGCACGATACGAGCAATGACATTATGTAATTCTCACATATTTTATAATGGTATGATACTAAACCCCTATAGGGAGGGATTGTTCTTGATTTGTGTATGATGAAGACATAATCTTTCAATCAGTTTAATTGAGGTTTGATTAGCTATGATTAGTCATTTGATAATTCATGTATAAGTTCGGTGAATGTCATTTTGCTTAGTTCCTTTTGCTACCTATTCTGACATCGGACTCAGACTTCTTAAGAACTACATCAACAAACGACAACAGGTTCCTCACGACCTGACTTAGGACTGATGCAAAAAATTGCAGCGTGTTTAAACGTTTAAAACAGGCGCCAACCTTAATCCTAATCTGACTAATAGTGTAACATCACACCATAGAAAGACACACTATAAAGCATAGAAAGTTCCTATATAAAGTCATTAAATGGTGATTGTCAAGAAAAAGAAGTTTCTTCATAACCAAAGTTCCAAATGGAATAAAGATTATGATAATAAAATATTTGTTCCAACAGGAACAGACCAGAAATATGATGACGTCAGCACGGTATGAAGCATTGTCTAGTTACTAGAAACTTCTCGGTTAGGCGGCCGGAACAAATATACGTTTATAAGTATACTTTGGTCATTTACTTGATTTAGTTTTGAACACACGAGAACAACAAAAAAGTCATATGAAAATGAAGTTGAAGGACGTATTTCAGATCATTTCAGTTAGCCAAGATAAGATAAGATTAGAGTAAGATATATTTTATTTCCAATTAAGGTATATGATAGAGGGCCCTCATATTTAATGATTATGTGATTATATTGGCAAACAAATGGTGATTATGTGATTACTAGGACCCCCCATGAGGGGCCTCATGATAGGTATTGAAATCCCGCAAGGTTGAATCATAAAGAATTTTAAAATATAGGGGAGATTGGGGTAAGTGGGTATGTGGAGTAAGTGATCACCGCGTTAGTTATTTCTGATGGCTGCCTTTATGTCCGTCGGACACGTAGATGATCAACACAACCAGGGACATTAATAGTATAGAAAGTCCCTGACCGTGGCACAACGGACAAAGACAAAAGAAAAAAATTGAAAGGTAGTATGAAATAGTAGGATAATTATTTGAATAGGAATGACATTTTTCTGTTTTTCTATTTGATCCCATCTCTTGTCCACGTGCTGTGTCGTAATTTGAGTGAACACTTACAAGATCTTGCATCGTTTCATCTCACCCGGAATTTTACCAATGACGCTTTTATTCCTAATTTAGAAAAAGAAATTTTGGCGGGAAATCAAGTATCATGGCACAAAAGATAAAAAAAACTTCTACTACTCTGATTAGCTTAAAAGTGTATGTAAATCGCTTAAAAAGAATGTTTAGAAAATATTTTCCCATCAACAAAGTGATATATTGAATTAGGTATCGATACCATACTTAATTGTAATCTGTATCCCCCCTTTTATTTTTGGGTTATTTATCCTTCTCTTTGCAAAAATGTTTGACTTTGACTTCAGATGATGAAATATATTCTGTAAACAGTCTACATTGTAACTAGTCCAAATAATTATGAGGTCTGGGAAGGTTGTTTTTTATTTGACGCCTTCCTATGTATTATCTTCAATCTTCAATCTTTGTCGTGATGACAGAGTAATCTCTCTTGTGACGATGTATTAAATGCGATGATTTTAATTTTCTGAAAGTCAACTTTCCCTTTCTGTGTAGCAACATCCCAACGGCACCAGCATATGGAGTATATGTGTCTCAATTGATACGTTACACTAGAGCTAGCTCAAAGTACGTTGATTTTGTTGAACAAGGAATACTGCTTCCTCAAAAGTTGCTAAGACAGGCCTAGATGAATCAATCAAATTAAGGTCATCACTCGAGAAATTTTACGGTCGCCATTATGAGCTGATTGGCCATTATGACAAAAGTGTGTGACAGTCAGAAATCATATCTGATATTCTTCCTCAGTCATAAAAACCTTCCACAATTACCAAAATGAGCAAAGAAATAACACGACTGGTGCCGTATATGGCGCAGGAAATGCTTACCCTCCTGGAGCACCTGATTTCACACCCGTTTTTTAGTGGAGTTTGTGTTGTTTCTTATGTATTATTTATAATTGTTGATGTAAATGTCCTTTGGTTTTTTGAGTCTTTGTCTTACAATAGACAATAGACAATATTTATTAGCACCAACACATTTACATTAAATGGTTATGGCATACAAAATTAAGACAATAAACTGACAATAGTTAAATTGATTATAATTATAATAGAGTGAAAGTGGACCTGGTATTCACAGCGAAAAAAAAAAAGACTATAAATATCGACAGTTAAGACCTTTAATATTAATGTTCATAAACAATTTAAAAAAACACACAAACAAAAATAAGGTTGCATGTCTAATGCAACTAATGTTGTTACAATTATATCATTGTCATTATCAGAGGCGGATCCAGCCATTTTAAAAAGGGGGGGTTCCTAACCCAGGACAAAGGGGGGGTTCCAACTATATGTCCCCATTCAAATGCATTGATCGTCCAAAAAAAAGGGGGGTTCCAACCCCCGGAACCCCCCCTCTGGATCCGCGCCTGATTATTGATGTTTTGGGAGGCGGCTATCCTGGTATGGAACTTGCACCCTTTTTTTTTTTTTAACTTGATACATGTTAAATTGTTACTTTTAAATGTAAAAACGGGGTGGTGATTATGTTTTTATGAAAAAGTATTCTGATCCCCAATTAACAATTTGATGAAAAAATGACTAATATATAAAAAAAAAAACCCTTCTTATAAAGTACATGTCAATAATCTTAAATAAACTGCTGATTCTGTCTTTAAAGCGAGTTTAAAAACAATTTCCCATTTGAATTATTTCCCTTTCATCACTTTAGTTTGGCTTTGACGTAATTCTCGATAAAGGATCACAAGTAACTAATGGCAGTATTCAATTTTATATATAAAATCATATTTTCTAACAAAACATGTATTTTAGTAATTTTACATATTTGGAATATATATATATATATATATAATCACATGACACAGATGTGGGGAAGACAGGCTTCAGGTTGTTTGACAATTGATTAAAAAAACATTTACATTGAATCTTAAAAAATAAAACAATTTTTCTAGATACCATTTGTAGACCTATGTGTACCTAGTATTTTCTTTGATCAGGTTGGGTTTGGAATGGAGTAAAAGCATTACAAAATTGTGACAGGAGTTGCAAATCTATCCGAATGCTTGTTTGAGTTATTGCCCTTATGCTCTTACAATTTTGTTTACATGAACAAACCTAATTTTAAATAAACAATGAAACCTCAGTGAATAATGTAAATTACAATTTTGATTGTATTATGGATTTAGAGACTTGTAGGAATCACTGATGTTTATTGATTAATTTTCTAGAAATTCTTGGTCCTTGCAATGTAAAAAAATTAAAACTACTACTAATATGTCGTTCTGTTGCCATTTTTTATGCCCCATTTATGGTTTCCGGTATGTGCGACTGTCCGATCCTCTGTCTGTAAGTCGGTCTGTCCAGCGTCAGGTTAAAGTCCAATCAACTTGAAACTTAGTACACAAGTTCCCTATGCTATGATCTTTATTATTTTAATGTCAAATAAGAGTTTGACCCCAATTTCAAGGTCCACTGAACATAGAAAATGATAGTGCGAGTGAGGCATCTGTGTGATATGGACACATTCTTCTTTTAGATATTTTTTGTAGTTTTTTTCTGCATAAATGTGTATGTCCAAGACATAACAGTACATAAAACCAGATTTAATCCACTATTTTCTAAAGGTCGGTGATTTTGTTATATTACTTTTTACATGTACTGTACTTCATAATTAAGAATTTAAAGGATACAAACAGGGCTTGTTTGATGCTGTAATGTTTGTTTACATTACTCTTTTGACAAAATTTACATCCATAATAATATGTTTGTCTTTAACTCTTTTGTTTCTAGTCAATCCAACTTAACATTTTGTGCCAATTCAATTTAAACGAAATGTTACTCTGACTGTACTTAATTTATCTTGTCAAGTCATTCAACAGCCATTTGTCATGAATGTACAATATAAATTTAACATTCATTCAAGAGCATGTTTTAAGAAAGGAAAACCCATTAAAGTGAAAAGCTATCAATTAAAACTTTATTTCGTTTTATTGTTCTTCATTAAATATTCCATTAAAAAGGTTTGATTTAGTTAGACATTAACCAATCAAAGCAATGAAACGAAAGAGTACATTTGCACTGATATATTGAATTAAATTTAGATGATCCTACAAAAAGAACTAGATATGGTCTTTTTGCATATTTTTACTTTTCAGCTGTCTACTGAAGAAATATATTTAAAAAAAAAAGTTGTATTAGAATTGATATATCTCATTTCCATTCAGTCAAGTTTCATTTGAATATATTTCATAACTTAATATATGTTAACATATTGCTATTTTGATTTCAACATTTGCAATTATCAAAATAAGAAGGCATGGCATATCTCTGTGTTAACAGTTGATAATTGTTGGACCAATTGAAATTTGATTAACTGATCGCAAAGACACACTTCTGCGTTTCCAAAGCAGTTACATTTGACAGATCATATCAATGCTTGGATTAACTGAATAAAGAAATAATGAAAAAAAATTCAAATATTTTTAGCTGATGTCATGATTCCCCTCAAATCATTTTATGACTGAAATATACAAAGTCTATGAATGTAAATCAATATTTTATCACAACATCTACATAAAAATAAATATCAGTATGATATCTAGTACAAAAATCATACTTGTTATTTAGATTTTACTGATAACCCCTCACTTTTCCACAATTTTTAATAAAAATTCTCTGATAACACAAATCTGCTTGTCTGCTGTTTTACAAGTGATGAGTAACTTTTCCCCTTATTATTTGTTATCTCCTCTTTAGAAGAGATCAGACTATGGTCCCCATCCTGAAATTGGTATTTGAACTAGACTCCTATTGATTTCACCTTTGCTTTCTTGTAAAGGGTACACCAAATATCCTGTATAGATACATTTGTAAAATACCTTTCTAAGTTGGTTTGCTTGATTGTTTAGTCTATTGTAAAAGGTAGTTTGAACTACTATAAGATAATTATTTTGAAGAACTCAACTGAATATCCAGTGAAATTCAGAAGACTTATTGACATAATAAGGTCAAGAAAATAAGTACCAACACATTTTATTGACTTTTTGGGTTGAGCAGCATTTAAGTCCTGATTATTTCCTTATTATCATTATATTTTAAAATATTTAGAAGAATAAAATCAAAAACGTGTCAAAAATACCCTATTGTCTGGCAGGAGGCATGAAATGAACATGCAAATATATTTTTGTTGCCTTAAAACTTTTTATTAACAGTGCTACACAGTCATACATCCATGCACAAGAAAGTGAAAATTTCATAATTCAACATCATTTTGATGCAAATTCTTGGGCATGTACTAAAAGGTGGAGTGGAGTGGAGTGAAGTATTGGAGTGGAGTGGAGTGGTGGAGCGTTGGAGTGGAGTGGAGTGGTGGAGCGTTGGAGTGGAGTCATGGAGTGAAATTTACCTAACATATCCAAAAATCAATATCAATTTATAAGATATTTTTGTATACATGTGTAGCTTTAAAAATCATAGAATAAATGTATCCACAGCATCCAACTGCATTCATGTTCATTATACCAATATGATTCACATTGGATGTGTCATGGGCATTTTGTAAGGTTATATCTCCAAACAATATTAAAAAAAATTAACATTAATGTTAAATAATAGATTTCTTTAATTTAGGAGGGGGTCTTTCAGCAATTTTACCTTAGTTAACAACAGTCTGGTGTAAATAATTTTAAAGACAAGACACTGAATTTCAAAGACATGATTTTACTAAACAACCATTCCATCTTACTTTCATAACTGGAATAATAAGAAAATGTTACGGCTGTGGATGATCATTTTCAGATAAGCATACAAATGTTCCAAATGATCTTGTGTTAAAAAGATATGATCATAGAATGTATTTAAGTCCAAGATCTAAAATCTTGATACAATCTGTTTCTCTACAAAACACATATTTTCATTAAAATGTTGACAAGAAAAAAGGATACTCAGTTTGAATTCAAAGATGTTTTAATTCATAATGAAATGAAGCAAAGTTTATCAGATGAGCATTTTTGCTTTTACTAGAATCACTCGGAATTCAACATTAAATGTTTAGCACAATGGATAAAGTCTCCATTTTACAATAAAATTTGTTGAAAATGTTTTCATTATATACTTATATCTGTCTTGTTTTCATAATATGTAGAACATATAATGTGTGGTTTTTACTGATTTAACATCTGTTCATTTTATCAAATGAATCAAAAACAACAACATTTCTCATCTATAAAGTTATTTAGTTTCTGAGGTTATAGTAATGACAGTTTTATGGGTTCTATGGACAGGCGATGGTGGCTAGATGGGCACAGGACGTTTGCACTTTTTTACCTATAAAACGATAGGACATTTGGCCCAAGACCACAATTAATGACCCCACTTTTCGTTGTTCACGAATATAGTTCCCTTTAATTAAAGTGTATTTCTTCTTAAATTTTTTTCTTTCCTTTTCTCAAACATTTCTTAGCTTTTATAAGGTGGAAATGAAAGAAGAGAGGTGAAATAAATTTTTAGATGTTTAATTTTAACTGATTTTGATATGGAAAGAGTGATTAGGTCAGGTGCAAAAAGGTGATATTTACAGTTTTCGGAACATCTCTTGACTTGTCCATAGGGGTATGGATGTGTATTGGCTAAATTTGTAAGTTGTACATGTGCAATGTTTCTGAAACTTGGACATATTTTTGGACTTGTACTGTACATTACACACACAAAAGATCTGCCAAAAAGAATAGGTCAATTTTTTTTAATGAGACAAAACATTATAAAGAACTAATAGAGGAATTAATTGTGGTCTCGGGCCTAAGAGGCTGATTCCCAAAATCTTGAAAATAAAGAATTGACCAACTTTATTGGCAGAAAGTCACTTCAAATGATAAATACTAGTTGATTATTGTATTTTTAACTTATATATATCATGATTCTGGGATAATGGGCACTTTGGGGGTATTTTTGGCCATTTTGATGCACTGAAAAACCTTTGACCCCTGTTTCAGCCCTTTCTGTCAATTCTGTTGGACCCCTTTTTATTTTTAGAATATATTACTACTCTTATGTCTTTCTAAAACAATATCTTCAAAATGGATGCATTTTTACAAAAATATAGACAAAAACTGAATGATAGCTCTGCACCTGGCTATAATGGGCAGTGTCAAATTTGGACAGGTTTATGTACACCTAATGGCAAATATGGGGTTATAAATTGTAAATTTCCAGATGCCAGAGGGTGGAGACAAATGCATGTGCACAGGCTTGCCTACATGGTGCATCATCAGAATATTTTTATTGATAAATCTTATGATGTTTCGCACCTGTGCCACAATTCTAAATGTATTACTGTCGGGCATCTGTCGTTGGAACCTCATGGCTTCAACAACAGCCGACAGTCATGCGTTTCAACCTGTTCCTGCTTGGGCCACCCAGAACCCCTCCCTCCCTGTAGAGTGGAGTTGAAAATGGATAATAATAATTTGGGTAAAATATTAATTGAGTACATTTATTTTTATAACTATCCAAGGGAAGGGCTTGCAAAAAAATTGAAATGAGGGAGAAAAAGAAAAGAAATTTCAAGACTGATGTACAACAAATTCAGATTCTTTTTTTAATATTTGTGTGGCCCTTAAAAGGACCTTTTATGATTCTGTTTGCTGTTGGTCTTTAGGTGGATCAGCTGGTATCTCAGTCAGCAGCAGGTCTTGGATTGAGCTTCGGTTTACAGTAGCTGTCATGGTCCTGGAAATGTAAGGCAGGTTGTGGATCTAATTGGTCTTTGCAGTAATAATCGTGCTTTTTATTCATTTCCCTCCATGTTTTGTGCTCGGCTAACTTTTCTGCACTCTGCTGTAATCTCCTTTCTTGAACTGCTGGTCTCAGTTCATAATCCTGACTGTATTTGAAGTTGGTGTCCATTTTCTTCAGGTAAAGTTGACTTCTAGTTGAAAGGTCTACTCCTAAATTCTTACATTTCAGTTGGGTTGAAGTTCCTGGCATATTGTTATTTCGATGCACTCCTGAGGCAAGTCGTCCTTCCATATTTTTGGAGTAAATTACATTTTTTGGCAAATTTACACTCATTGCTCTGTGAACTCCTTCATTTTTATTTGTATTATCATACAGTTTCATACTTTCAACAGCTTCTTTTGTTAGTTTCATTTTCAGGATTTCTTGTAGTAAAAATTTGTCTGTTTTATCCATTTGCAGGGCAGTGATTTGGTATGTGGACAAGTAATGGGAACGACTCCACCAGTTAAGTGCAGCATCACCTTTGCAGACAATGGAATGTTCCTGACACAGGGTGCAGTCACCATCATAGCAGCGAAGAGTTGCATCTAGAACTTTTGGTAAGTCTTTACTCATATCGTGAATGTTTTTGTCGTACTTTTCCATCAGTTTATTAATTATCATGGAGCATCTGCACTTAATATCTTTGCTAAACACTGTCTTTAGTTGTCTATTTTCTTCTTTTGTTTTACCATGGAACATTCCCGCACTGTATTGAGCACGATTAGAGGCCCTGAATTGAGACTGCCCCAAATGTACTGGATCTGCTAGTCTTTCTACCTCCCACATTGGTTCCAGAGCTTTAATAGCATCTTCAATACCTCTAGCTGAACGTCCATCTCCATCTGTGGTCACATACCGTACAAGAAATTTCTGTAGTCCTAGCTGGTTCCCCATCTCTTTTCCCAGCTCATACTCTGACAGGGCAGCAGCTCTGTATAAATTTGAAGTACATTCTTCATGACCAGGACATTCTATTGGAAAGCCTTTCCCTCTAAGCCAAGCCCCTCTCCAGCACATCTTGTTCTGCACAACTGCAGCTACAATAAACTTTCTGTCTGTCATTGTTTCAATACCAAGTGCGAATGCTTGAGTGGCATTCTGACCCGGCTTCTTTTTACTAACAATTGTATTGCTGTTGTATCTAGCATCCACAGTTATGTTGATTTCATTTTCTGGTACACCTCTCTTTCTGTTCTCTTCTTTTACTAGTTCAAGTTTCTGTGCCATGTCTGTTTTGTTGAGATTGACCATTTCAGCTGCTACTCTGTTAGATGTGCGTTGCATACTGCTTCGACATGGTGGTGGTGTGTCAACTCCTGCAAGTAGTTGCTGCACCGTGGTATTACCAATTGGGCAATCCTGCAAAGCAGATGCAAGGGCTACATTTGGTTGTCCTGGGTTGGGTCCTGGTTTGCCATTAGCTATTTCTTTATACATCTTCATTCTGTCTCCAATAAAACCACAGGTTTTGCATTTCAGGGTATACTGCCAGCAAGTTCCCCACTTTTTCTGTTCATGATAGTCCACATTCATCCTAGGACAGGATGGTGACTCCATTTTATGTTTATCATAAGTAGTGTTGATCAAGCTGGTTGTCAGTTCACTGTCTATCAATCTCATACCAGAATGTAATGCGTTGTTTTCTTCTATTTTCAGGTTAGCATTCGCTTGCGGTCGAAGAGTACAGATGTGACCAGTAGCCTTTTCACAGTCAGGAGATTGTAAAGTTTGCCGCACGTAGGAAGTACTTGCACTAGCTGAATCAGGGATCTGTATTGGCGTCCGGCTTCTGCTTCTACCACTTGTGCCTACAGGGAACCATCCAGGATTTCTTGGAGAGTTGTCTTTCTTTGACCTCTTCTTGCCTTTGCTATATGGGGTATAACCTTTAGTGAACATTTTAAAAATTTAACTGGATCCGTAATATCACAACTTGGACTGATAGCATAAACTTTGGACATCCTTATATTTATAATCAAGCACTGTATGATATCTGCTTTGATGTACATGTTTTCTTTTGATGCAGTCTGTGACATGGATTTCAAGAGACCACCTTCAGAGGCAACTTTGAATTAACAGAGTTTTCTTAGCAGTATCCAACTAAGCCAATTAATGTACTATTAGGGGTCCAGATAAAGATTGTTTTATCCAAATCTATTGAAATAGGTTACTTAATCATTTATTAAGAGATTAATTGAACAAAGAAGCATATTTATTTTTTTTATTAATGTTTTAGATAATTTATTTCTCAAAATTCAGGATAATTTTTAATAACTGTTTTTTTTTTACAGAAATCTGTTAGAAAATTAAATTCTTTTTATCTATAAGGATAAACAAAACAGAAAACTTCACTAAAAAGTTTATTTTAGAGGAATATTTCAAGGAATAAAGAAATTACACAAGTTTGAAATTGTCTTTACATGTAATCTGACCTGATGTTACACTTGAATATTGGTACCTCAGGTAAATAGGCCAAGTACCTGTGAACTATGACTAATTAGTGTTTATGTTATATTTTACTTATTACAGATAAGATAAGCAATTTTTTAAGATAAGTTTTGAATGTAAATTTTCTTTTTAAATATTTTAAATGGATTTTTTTATATCTAGTGTTGGTATGTTAGCTAAATTTAAAAAAAAATTAAAAAAAAAATTAATTTCAATTGAAAAAACATATTTTTTTATAAATTTTCTTTCAGATTCTAGAAATATAACCATTTAGCTACTATAGACATTTTACTTTTTTAAGATATCATGTTTAACAAGAAAGTTATTAAACTTTTACTTTTCCTAGTAGTTTCATGTTTTTATAATTTCAAGCCAGAAAATACCTACAATTATCAACCTGAGGGTAGTGTTATTAAAACTATCAGAACTGCCATAAAACTTGTCGGATTGATTTGATATTTGGTATGCTAGTTGGATATAGAATAAACTTAATGCGTGCCATTTTTTGGGGCATTATATTGAAGAAAAAGGGTCTAATAGGCCCAAGACCACAATTAATGACCCCACTTTTCGTTGTTCACGAATATAGTTCCCTTTAATTAAAGTGTATTTCTTCTTAAATTTTTTTCTTTCCTTTTCTCAAACATTTCTTAGCTTTTATAAGGTGGAAATGAAAGAAGAGAGGTGAAATAAATTTTTAGATGTTTAATTTTAACTGATTTTGATATGGAAAGAGTGATTAGGTCAGGTGCAAAAAGGTGATATTTACAGTTTTCGGAACATCTCTTGACTTGTCCATAGGGGTATGGATGTGTATTGGCTAAATTTGTAAGTTGTACATGTGCAATGTTTCTGAAACTTGGACATATTTTTGGACTTGTACTGTACATTACACACACAAAAGATCTGCCAAAAAGAATAGGTCAATTTTTTTTAATGAGACAAAACATTATAAAGAACTAATAGAGGAATTAATTGTGGTCTCGGGCCATTTGCGCTTCAAACACTATGGACATTTGCGCTTTAAGTTTTGATTCACCTGTATCAAAGTCATAAGAAACCTCAAATCCAAAAAAAATAATGCATATGTGTTTTTATAACTCAATGGATAGTTTTCATTATAAAACTTATGTACATATACTTTTTTCTGAAGAAAATTCTTTAATTTATTTATATTTAGAAGTTTACTCTATTTTAATTCCCCTGACATATTTCGTATGCAAAGTGACCTCAGTGACCCATCTCGTAAAAATCCGGTGATCACAATACGCATGGATGTCCTTAAAATAAACTTTTATCTGAATTTACATGTTAAACACGTGCTCCATTTCCATGCTTTTTTGTTGATTTTTTGTCGGTTATTGCCATTTGCGCTTTTTACCTATATTCGTCTTCCTGTAATTCTAATGAGACATTATTATTACATTACGTAAATAAAATCAACTTATATTTGTCATTTTAGATAGTTCACATTAACACAGTCTTAGACATGGAGTTTAAAATTATAGAGACTATTAAAGAAAAAAAAATGTATATGTCATGATAGATATTTTCTATCGTTTTGATCAAACCCATCAAAAGTGAAGACCTTTCATGTAGATGTACTGTGAAATTTTGTAATGCTAGAATTATAACGGATAATGGGGCTACTAATATTTTGAGTCAGAAAAAATAAAAATATTCATTCTCAATGTGATGACATAAAAATTGAGCGCCAGCAGTATGAGTAGATGTTCTCATTCTCTTTGAAGACTATCCCGAACAATCCTCAAAATCCGAAAATTTTCTTCAAGTCAATGATAGATATAACGTAATAATCATTTGTGAACTCCTTAAAATGATTTTTTTAACTTTTAGCCATAAAGAAAAATATGACTTTAATTCTGCCAGGTCAAAACTATCGGTCCAAAGACCTAATAAAAGAGGGGGAAGTCATAAAAACCAAATATTTCAAAAGCGCAAATGTCCTATGTAAAAAGCACAAATGTCTTTTTTTTTAAAAAATGTCCTATGTTTTGAAGCGCAAGTGTCCAAATAGAAAAGCGCAAACGTCCCGCGCCGGGCTAGATACATTTTCCTTATCTATTTTTAATTGGAAGAAACACACTATTGTAAATAGTACAGTCATTAAATTAACATGTAAGATAAAAATCAAAGTGAAAATGTTTATTGGCAATTTAATTTTATTATATCAGTAGTCAATTGATAACTAAAATATCAATATATTTTTTTTTATCACAAGATGATTGTTTAGCCTCTGTTAGATTCTAACATATTTTGCCAGGTAAAGACATACATTTTTTAACTAGGGACTAAGCCTACAACATTTGAAAATTAACATAAGCGCTATGTATATTTTAATAAATTTTTTGTGAGCTCGTCCAAAATTAATTTTAACTGCATAGGTTACTGGGCCTTTGCTTCCCCTTCTTATTAGAAATACACTATAATTTAGGATAGTAAAATAAATTACACAATTGACAACATTATCCCCCCTCCATCTAAGCTGTCATAAAATGCTACCCCAAACATTGTCCAACTTTGATAAATTATCAAATATGTCAAATGAAATAATATAAAATCATTGTGTTCTGCAATTTAAATATTGTTTTATAAATGATTTTTAAATTGATATTGACTTTTGGATATGTTAAGTTAATTTCACTCCATGACTCCACTCCAACACTCCACCACTCCAACACTCCACCACTCCACTCCAATACTCCACTCCACCCCACTCCACCTTTTAGTACATGCCAAATTCTTGGGCTTATTTCTTAGACTGTACAAAATAAATTACAATCTCTTAAACTACATGAATCAGTTGAGTGAAAATTAAATTGTTTAATGTTAAAAGTTGTAAATTAATCATTTAGAATTAAGAAAAAAAAGAAGCTCTCTCCTAATGCTGTATCATTTACTTGAGAATATCATCAGGATCATGTTCATGAAATTGTCTGTGAAAACGTCTGGCACCTAAGAATGATAATATGATAATGGAAGAATCTTAATTTATAGTTTGAACATAATCACGATTGACAGTGATTCATGATTAAAATAATCGCTTCAGTTGGTTTATATATCTTGTCAAGTACTATAACTAATTTTAAGGGCATTAATATCGCTGTAGAGTTAAATACCAGCAAAGTGGTGGTTCCTGGGATAATTAAGATAATGTTTACATAGTTTTAGAAAAACTTTGGGTATTATTTACTAACATTGATATCCTTTAGATAAGATGATCATTTATGACACATTAAAGCAGACGAATCTGAAATTCTGTGAATTAATAGAGTATATCAAATATTCTTGTTACAGAATTTTATTTTGTGGAATATCTATGCTAGGATTGCCAGGTGGGTAGTTCTCTACTGGTACCTCAAAACTGGGTGTATAGCTTTCTCAACCCAGACTCTCATCATACAGCCAGGAGCACTGGAAATTTCAACCAATCAAAACTGACTTTCATCACAGAGGTTCAAATTAGCAGTGCTTGAGACCTTCCACTGTTGCAATCTGACTGTCATTTACTTTGCGAACATGTGAATTTTTACATTTCATTAACAATATTAATTTCTAAGTTTGCTTAATTGGTGCATGCAAAAATCCTAATTTATATCTAATGGAAATTAAAATTTAAAACTACTTTACATTTTTATCAATTACTGGACATTTGGACAAGCATTATTGTCGAGCCCTGTGAATAGCTGCATGAATGCATTGGCAGATCCAGAAATTTTCAAAGGGGGATGGGTGGTCCAGACCCCTGACTGCCAGTGCCTAAGAGGAGACCCAGTCTAGTCATAATTCATTGATTCCCTTAATGATCAATCAGTAATTTTCCCTCTGGTCCCTTCTTAATCCACCTCAGAATTGACATACTATAAGAATAGTTGTTATTGCAGATGACCTGGTAACTAAGTTATTTTGCACTGAATTTCTTTGCAATTGTTATGTAAAGATTTTAGAAACAACAAAATGACAATTGTCCTTGGAACTTGTCTTAGAGGTTAATGAGGAAAACATCATGCAGGAATTTAAATCAATTGAAAAAGAAATTATGGCTCTTTCTTCTCTGACTTTATTTCATGTTTCAGGAACTTAATTTGCATTACTTCTTTTTATCTAGGTATTGTTTACTGTGACAACTCTACCTGAAAGGTGTGTTCAATTAGATGTCAGGTAAACACAGGTAGATTAAGTACAGATGATCCAGATTGATTCCACAGTAAGCACATAATTATTGATTAGAATTGCAAAGAGACTGGAAACATTGTATTGAAATAAATCAAAACATACATATGGATCAATCAAATAAATGGCTTCTTAAATTTGTAGTTTGTATCCAATATTTGAAACAACCACAAATACTGTTATGTTGATACAATGATCTCACATGTCAAAGAGGAAAACAATTTAAAAAAAAAACACTATTAACTAGTATACTAAAATTATTGAGATAATAATTGAGAATGTAAATAGGGAATATATCAAAGAGACAACAACCCACCAAAGAACAGATAACAGCCGAAGGCCACCAATGGATCTTCAAAGCAGAGAGAAAAAAATCATGCACCTGGAGGTGGTCCTCAGTTGTATACGTTATTATGTATATTGCTTCTGGATTAAAATGAATAATCATAAGTCAAATTTAAACTGACAACGCCATGGCAAAAAATAAAAAACAATTTAATTAGGACAAAAAATAATTTATACAAAACACAAAATTAAAGAATAGAGTGAGCAACAAAGGCAACCAAAAACAGTATGTTATATTGCTTCTGGATTGTAATGGACAATTCTAGGCTTAAAAATCTAAAAAGGGGTGGATGCATAAAACTGTCTTTGCTTCCACCTGAAGCTGCTATCAGAGGTGGATTTAGGGGGGCCCTTTTTGGGAAAAAAATTGGTTACTTATAAAGGGAATCACTGAAGCGTGACTGGAGTGGGCCCCGTCATAGGCAGTTAGTTGGCCCCCCACATATGAAAATTTCTGGATCTGCCACTGGCTATGTTAGTGTGTTGTAAAAGCAAAATATATACAATACATTTTAAAATTTCCATGGAATCAATTCTTTTCTCTCTCAATTCATTTTAGGTCCACTGAAGTACCAGATTAATGGAGGCTGAGACATGAGTTTACATTATTTACTGGAGGTAAATGTACCTTCATTACATTGTTTCAGTAATTCTCAGTGTGTTTTAGATTTGATTTTAATGACTTGTTGGTAAAGATCTATTGAATCTACTGCTGTGCATTCATTACTCAATTACGGAATCAAAATTTAAAATGTTGTTTTGATTTGATTTAAATTGCAGGTGTAAAGTGAAGCCAGCATCTGCGGAGATTTACAGATAAGATTTGTCAGTGGTTTCTACTTCATTTAAATATCAACATGGTGTATGATAAAGATTAGTACTATCAGCGTAGATGACTGTGACACAAGCTGGTTAAATCACGGTTTTTGAAGTTAATATACCAGAGGTTTAGTTTGGCACCAGAATGACAGGACTGATCAGCTGATTACAGGTATAATTCACCAGGTTTATACACTCGTTAGGGGGAACAAAAGGGTATCGCTTATTTCAAACTTTAAAAAAAGTCAATTGGAAGTTTTGGTATGTCTTTGAGATTGACCAACCAATGGGTATATTAGATTTACCCAAAATTCAGGTTAATTGCTTTTCCCAGACAACTTGTTTCATAGAATTGTACACATAAACATGTAAAAGGGAAGATAGACTGCTTTAGGTTAATTTTGATATTTTGGATACAGTCAGTGTTCAAAACAAGCAATACTATCATGTGAATAATGAAACATGGTTTAATGGAATAGTGGGTAGCTCCGTTCTAACTTCTAGTCAAGGTAATAATTATGTACATTAGCTATCCTATTGTTCTTCATGATTATATCTTAAAAAATTTGAACTCATTTGGAATCTGTTAATAGGGTGCTTTAAACTTTGCTTTATACTATCTTCCTCTCAGATCTTCTTTATGAACTATTTTTCACTTTAGTATATTCTTTATTCCTGTCATCTCATTCTGTAATTTTTCTTTCTTTTCTATTTCCTCATTTTCTTAGAACTTCTAAACATGTATTTCTTTATCTACATTCACAGTAATAAAATCTTCAGAATGCATCTCCTTTATAATAAAAAAGTATAAGTGTTTGCAGAAAGTAATGAAAGCCATTGTGATAATTAAAGACGAACTAATAGCTACAGTTTACCCCCTCTCTAATACCAAGAGGGCCTACTGCCAGATTGTGATTAGAGGAAACACACTAGTAACAAAATCATTACAGACGAAACGTTTGTTTATTTTCCGTCTAAATGTACATGAGAAATCCATTTTGTATCTGATTGGAATATTTTAATTGACATTTTTATACTTTTTTATTTTGGATTAGTATTGATTTGAGAGATTTCCTTTTATTTTATTGATCAGTGTAAGAATGAACTTATAACAGTAGTAATTGATTTGAGGAATTATTTTCTGAGAATTGAGAAGACTGCTGCACACACAGGTAATTTTCATTGTTTTTCAAATCTTTTTTGTATACTGTAAATTTAGAAAGCTTTGCATGTTATTATTATTATGGCAGTTGTTGAAGAATTGACAAAAACTGGGATTATTTATAATTAAACAGGAAATAATAAATGCTATCAAAAATTAAAAATGCAAGTTTGAATTTTTTGTGAAATCTGTCCTGTCTCAATTTTTGCAGAACAAAAGACCATATGCTCCAATAATTCAATAGTTATTTGCTAAATTCTAGATCTTCAGTTCCCAGTGACATTGCATCTAATATATTTTTTTTTAGCTCACCTTATGGTAGATCCAGGGGGTGGGGTGTTTGGGGGCGGGGTTCAGGTGGTTGGAACCCACCTTATTTTTTACGATCAATACTTTGAATGGGGGACATATAGTTAAAAGCCCCTTTATCCTAAGTTAGGAGCCCCTCACCCTGTCCCCTCCTTTTATAAATGGCTAGATCTTCCCCTGCGAAACAAGTGATTACAGATGGAATTAAAAAACAAGATTAATCCACCTGGACCTTTTTTCTCAATGCAATTATAATTTTTTGCTTTCAGAACTTGGGTCCAATCAGAGTAACTTTCAATTTTAAAGTGGCTTGGGTCAATCAAGGTAATAAATAGGACACTAGCTAGGTTTATATAAATCTTTGGTCTATCTCATTGCTTCAAGAGTAAAAACTAACCGCCACAAAATAACCCCAGATCGGCATTAAAACAACAATCAATCAATCAATCAAGAGTAGTTACAATTTCAAGACCTGGTCACTTGCTTGTCAGACTAGTCTTCTTGCAAAATGAAGATCTTTGACTTTAAGACAGAAATGTGTGTGAAAGTCTTGTGGGATATAATTGATATATAAAGAGGATTGTGTGAGAAGTGTAGCTTACATGCTTCAAGATATGGCACCATATGTCTTTATGCAACTGTGATGTATAATATTTTAATGTACTTATAGTTTCAAAGAATTTCTAAAGGAGTTTGACACATAATTTTTAAAATTGCTTTTTTGTGACTTCATTTGAAGATTTGAATTGTTTATTGACATTGCACAATTTTTTTGAAGATCTGCTTACTTTATGTGAATAGTATTACAGCTAAATGGTTAGAATGCATTTTCCCATGTCAGAGGAAAGTACTTGTATCAAATAGAATCTGCTAATTACTTCAGTCACATGTCTTATTAAAGTCAAGTATTTGAGTGTAGCCAAAGAGAGCCTAGCACAAATTTGGAATGGACTAACCATTGATATATATTAAAGAGGATTTTTTTCAGTCATTTCATTATTCTAACCCAATAGGCAGATCCAGGGGGTGGGGGTGGGGACCCCCTTTTGTGGGAAAAATTTGGTAGATTATAAAGGAAATAACTAATGCATGACTGGAGCCCCCCCCCCCCCCCCAGGCACCCCTAAGGTAGCATTCCACAGTTAGGTGTGTAGTTTTGCATTTTGGCCCCTGTGGATTTTTCAGATATAAGAGCTAGTTTGCAATAAAATTAATTTTTGGATAGCTGAGTATTAAAATAGCCTTCGTATTGGGTTTATATGAACATCAAGATCATATGATGTATGTAATATAGGGTGTTTTCTGTATGACAGTCCATATTTTATGTCAATACCGTACATTGGTCCGGCAATTATTGTAATGTTTTTTTCCAACTTTTGTCACACAATCTTTGTGATTAGATTTTAAGAAAAAATGAGGTGAAAGACACCCATTTTTTATTTGATCATTAGGAAGATTTATGAAAACAGTTTCTAAAAAGGTATCACTCAAAGGCATTGAAGTTCTAGTTTGATCCAAATTTTGGGGGGATATGTGACATGTTTACCCCCTTTTTGCAATATTTTATGGTAAATAAATGCAGAATGTTGCCATGGATACACAAACAAAAGAATTGTTTTTCCCCCTTTTAACTTTTGAAAATCAAATCTATGGAAGATACTGATTAAAATTGAGAAAGGAAATGGGGAATGTGTCAAAGCGACAACAACCCGACCATAGAGCAGACAACATACAGATAACATACATATACACATGTACAACACAAACAGTTAGGTTAATGTATTAGAAATCCAGGAATAGGAGGTGATAAACATTTTGTGGCTCATTTTTAATTTTATTTTCTAACTGTGGAGTGCTACCTTAGGTCAGTCAGTGGGGCCCCCCTCCTTACAAAAACTTCTGGATCTTCCACTGGAGCCTCTTTTTATGGACTTTTGATAAGTTATGCTCCTTACAGGAGTTAATGTTCCTACTGATGACCTACTTTTCCTACTATTATTATGTATTGTCTTGACACAACTAGTTTAATGTTCTTTTGAAATTTGATACCATTCCAAAAATATCTTTTAAGGAGTATGTCAACTCAAAATAATAAGCTTGTCCACAATTGTTGAGTTTCTTTAATAGCTCTGGTTTCCTGTAAAAGGACAATTAAACTGCTATAAATGGGAAAATAAGACTTTTAGACTATAATTTTTGTAAAATGTTATTTTAAAGCTGATATTGGAGCTCCTCTTGATGATAAGTGTGTTTGACATGTGTAGAAAAATATATTGAAAAAGTGAAAACAAATTAATATTTGAAACCAATATGTATAACTAATTTAAGGTTAAATTGTTTGGAGACCAAGTTCTTTCTTTGTAGTGTTTATTAGGAGTCAAATTGCCTGCTATTATAATGGGAAATTTACCAGAAAATAATTGATAAATTATGTATTTAATATCATAAACAGTACGTCCCACCAGGTTTTAAGTGTGAACACAGTCTTTGATATAGAAATAATTAAGAGTCATCTAACCTCCCATCATAACATGTAAAAAATTGTTTATAAGACAAAAACAAAATGTAAATATCTATTTTTTAATGTTTTAGCAAATTGCGTTTTGGCATGAAATGTTAATTGAATATGAAGGAAGTTCATGCTTAGTGGTAATGCATTTAAAATTATAAAAACGATAACGTCTTTCCTAACCTAGGGGATAGACCTTAATTAACTTAAAGCAGCTGAATTGAAAAGTTTAAAGCATAATTATTATGATGCATTAGTAATGCATCAAATTTAGTCAAATTTCAGATTTCGTCTAGGTAAAAAAAAAAGGGCATGTTTGAAAAATGTTTTTTTAGACTTGCAACTTTGTAATGATGGTATTTTTAGTGAAAATTATATTTTAAAAAAATTCAGTGATGTCATTAGGAATATAAAAAAGAAAATCTGGTATGATTGCCAAATAGACAACTCCCCACAGCAGACCAAAAGAGTCTCCTTAATGCAAATGTTATTTAGAAACTGACCAGTCCATTTAATTGTTACGATTCCCATGTTTGTAATAAAAGGAAGTTATAAGAATTGAGTGCACTGTTGGGAACAATATGGATAGTAATCAAGCTTACTGCAGTATATATGTATATAGATATGACTAATAAGTGCAATGATTTATTACTGTGCACTATAAAAGGATTGTCTGATGACCAACAAATTATGACCAATCTTTAATAGACCGTCTCTCTAAACAAGAATCATGCATTATTTAATTTTAAGATGAAAAACTTACCAAGTTTGCTTGGGGAATAATGGTGACCTGTAAGATTGAGTAACAATAGCCTGGCTGAGTTGCTACAAGTAACTGAAGTGTGTGATGCCCCTGATCACACAATGGACAAATTCTCTGAATGACAATGATGCTTTTGGTGACTTGACTTAGTTGGGTATCTGGAACTCTGAATATGAAACCCTGGTTTAACTAACACTTGCTGCACTGGAACACATGACAAAAAAATCAACAATTCAGCATGCCATACTTTTATTTTGAATGTACTGTGTTCAGTATAAAGTGCCCATCAAAATACAAAATTTCTCATTTAAAGTGCAGTTCTTTTACTGTGTGTACAGTCAAGTGTATGTAGGGGTGTTTTTGTACCATTGTAACCCTGCTTTCCAGTGGCGGATCCAGAACTTTTCCTAAGGGGGGGCCCGCTGACTGACCTAAGAGGGGGCCCGCTCCAGTCATGCTTCAATGATTCCCTATATAATCAACCAAATATTTCCCCCCCCCCCCCCCCGGATCCGCCTATGCTTTCCATTAGGGATATTCTTCTAATGAGTTATGAATTAGTTTTTATACAATTTTAAGCTTTCAAAACATAGATTAATAAAGTGAAATTATTTATTGAAAGTAGTTCTTTTAATTAACTCCATGCTGACAACAAAATGAGCTGTTTTAAATTGGTGAATTTGTGATTAATTTGTTGTTGGTTTTTAGCTCTGACAGAAAACATCTGTATATGATACAGGATTACTTCACAATAATCTTAACATTTCAATTCAGAAGATCTTTATTTTGTTGTACAGAAAAATAATTCAGCTGTCAGATACAGAATATTGTCTACTGTACTGGTAATTGCTGTGAAAATACATGGTCAACAATATTACAACTTTGGGTTTTAATAAGGTAAACAAGTTTCCTGTCTCTTAGCAGCAAAAATAAGGATCTTTAGGTTGATAAAATGATTTAAAATGGTTTTTTTTTGTTTTTTTTTTACATACAGTCTAAATAAGAAGACTTTAACAGTGCTTAACTAATTATCTGTCCATTTTGCCATATTGGTCCAACAGAAATTTTCCATGAAGTGTTTTTAAGATGTGGGAGCAAAATGCTTTTCTATTAAAAAGACGAAAGACTAAATCTTATCAAATGCAGGAATAACACATTGAATATATGAATTATTCTTTAAAATGAGGTTTGGGCTTCAAAGCATCAACTCAAATAAATTATATAACTTTATATGTTATAACTACTTGTACAAGTCTATTAAGAAACTTGAGTTTTATAGTATTTTGTTAGATTAGCACTCAATGGTTATATTTTGATGCATTGTAAAACCAGTCTTTGAAGCAGTTGCATTAGTGTGTTTCAATCTGTCATCATATGCAGATTTTATTTGTTAAGTAAGATAAAGAATTGTGCATTGATTTTAGCTTACGTTTTATGTTGATAAGACATCCCCTATATCTGGCTCTTAATCTGCCTAATCTGTAGATTATGGTTTGTACTGGGTGTATGTTTACTTTGATACTACACTCCTCCTGGATTAATGAGATGACCCCACTTAGATGTGCCAATGTTCCTGTTCATAATCTTTGGTAGAAACACAATGGCTCGCTTGTATTCTATCATAAGTATATTCAGATTACCACCCTACTTCATTTTATTTGCATATACATGTAATGTTCAGTAAAACAACATGTATTAACAAAAAGAAATCAACTTTAAATTACAATTGTCTTAGCTGTATAGTGTGGCTTCAAAACCATCTTAAAATAATGAGGGTAAGCTGGTATTTATTTATTTATTGATTTCAGCTGATTTAATTGAAAAACTTTAAACTGAGACTAGCCATTAATTGTTTGATGACATATAACTTCTTACTGGGAGTCTGGGTTGACAGACTAATAGCTTATGTAGACAGGAATACATATTTTGTAAGACTTGAAGGCAGTCTGATAGTTTATGTGGCTAATGATGGACAAGAATCAT
The DNA here is from genome assembly GCF_965363235.1 of Mytilus galloprovincialis. Classification (NCBI taxonomy): domain Eukaryota; kingdom Metazoa; phylum Mollusca; class Bivalvia; order Mytilida; family Mytilidae; genus Mytilus; species Mytilus galloprovincialis. The sequence continues at coordinate 1,471,095 of NC_134838.1, read as the reverse complement.
TTTGATGACAAACATCTACTTAATAAGACATAAAAGATACCATAGAAGTCTGTCTTTTCTTTAGGTGATAAATTACTTAGCCTTGGGAACACATGATGCTTCTGCTGGTAGTCTTCACCTTGGGAACACATGATGCTTCTACTGGTAGTCTTTACCTTGGGAACTCATGATGCCTCTACTGGTTTTCACCTTGGGAACACATGATGCCTTTGCTGGTAGTCTTTACCTTGGGAACACATGACGCCTTTGCTGGTAGTCTTGACCTTGGAAACACATGACGCCTTTGCTGGTAGTCTTGACCTTGGGAACACATGACGCCTTTGCTGGTAGTCTTGACCTTGGGAACACATGACACCTTTGCTGGTAGTCTTGACCTTGGGAACACATGATGCCTTTGCTGGTAGTCTTGACCTTGGGAACACATGACGCCTTTGCTGGTAGTCGACCTTGGGAACACATGACGCCTTTGCTGGTAGTCTTGACCTTGGGAACACATGACGCCTTTGCTGGTAGTCTTGACCTTGGGAACACATGATGCCTTTGCTGGTAGTTGCATACTTTACATCAGGGTTTTGGAAAGAGCATTGATGCTAGCAAAAAACAAGCCTTCAGATAATACAACAAAATGATGTTTTTTGACATTTATGCCTTGTTCACACGTACATTTAATTCGAATCTTCTTTAATTCAAATTTATTCGAATTAGCTAATTCGAATTACCCAATCTGCATTAAAACTACATTTTGTTGTTAATTTGAATTGAAAGTTAACGTTGTTTGGACAGTAAAACGAATTTGATGCGCATTGCAATTCGAATTAGAATGGGCGTTAGGACGTAAAACGTTTCGAATGCGAATTAAACTAATTTGAATTAGTTAATGCGAATCGAATTCGAATTACGTGTGAACTCAGCATTAGTTTCAAAAGATTTCCTGCTCTGTAACTTAAACTTTGATTTTTGTGAAAGAACCATTTAACGAAGAAATCTAGATGGTAGTAACCCAATGCTATGAAATATAAGACACAGGTCATGTTTAATTTTTGTTTCTGCATTAGCAGTTTCCACAAGTGGGGGTATCAGTGATCTCATAATTCTAGTTATTCTTGTGTCAGATATTAAGCCATTCATTTATAGTTTTTAAGAAATGATATAGACAGTTTGTACAGAGGTTAATCGAAAAATTGAAATTGAACTGATATAAGTGTACAATGGTCTTCTTCACATGTTCAAAGGAAAATTGATATCTTAAAAGTTAAGAGTTAAGTTTTTTGTAGCCTTTCAGACAAATAACTTTAACACCTGACCACTCTATAGAAAGCTTTTTGTTAAAATGTCAGTGCATCTATTTTCATTGATTTTAACTGAGGGGTGGGAGGAGGGAGATGTTAAAAAAGTTTGAAGACAAGAGTAAGGATTTAGGTATAATGATTGGATTGTGACTGCACATCTGAAATTTAGCAAATTGTCAAGGGTAAATTCTTTTGGTTTTTTATGTTCTAGTATTAGAAAAACTCAGATATTCTTATAAATGATCTCTGAAATATTACTTTTGAATCAGTTTTGAAATATCAAAATATCAAAACAAAAAGAAAGAAGCAATTTTACAAAACAGTATTCTATCTATAGATAGCCTGACATTATAAGTAAAATGAACTGTTTGAAAAATGCAATACTCTCTAGCTGCATATTATGATTATCAACTGTGAAAGTTGATTTTTTTGTGTGGTATTTATGCTTGTTATTATACTTTGTATAAATTTCTAGTGAAATTTGATTTGAAAATGTGCAATATGGTAATTTTTCAGTTTTGATACAAATTTTAATGATTTTGTTATTGCTGTGTCGAGTTCATTTAGAAAATTAGCCATTTCAAAGTTTCCATCAAGAGCCCCTGACGGTGGCACTTCAGAGCAGATCATTGCTGTAGACTGTATGACTGGACCAATACTATCTTATCTCTAACACTTGTATTTCTATCAAAACCAGAATCCTAGAATAATTTACCTGCAATATAAATATACATATAAATATACAGAGTTGTAAAGATGATTCATTATCTGTTTGATGGTCATTTATCTGATAGAGTGATGAAAGATTGTTAAAAACTTTCTCAGGTTAATGATCTATCAGTAATTAAGCCTGTACTGTAAAAATAGTGGTCCGTTATTTATCATTTAGTCAAGAAATGGATATTTTGAAATATACAAGTATTTAAAGGAGAATAATTTTATTGTATTGAGTCTTTTAGTGATTTTTGTAAATCAGGCTAAGGGAATCAGTGGCGGATCCAGCCATTTAAAAAAAGGGGGGGTTCCCAACCCAGGACAAAGGGGGGGTTCCAACTATTTGTTCCCATTCAAATGCATTGATCGGCCAAAAAAAAAGGGGGGTTCCAACCCCCGGAACCCCTCCTGGATCCGCCAATGGGTATTGTGATTTCACTTTTTAACAAATTATTATTTAAAATGAATCTCTATTCTGTCAGATATTTATTAACTGATAAAAACTGTCAACAGTTTATTTTTGTCAGAAAGATTATTTTGTTTTTCAATTATTTTCATTATCTAAACACAAATATTTGTCAGGGATACTCTTAAGGGAGTTCGCTTCTCAGTTTCAAAGTAATTAACTTTTTAAAACACTAGTTTATATTGATAGGGGGTTAATAAAGAAATCCAAAGAGCCCAAAAAATATAAAGGTCACCGTGCTTGTTTTTGAGATATTAGTTATTGAAATTTTGGCGGGAATATATTCTCTCTTGACTTTTCATAGCTTTATCATTGACAAGTTGAAGTCATCAAAAACTGTTAAAAAGTAATTAAAATTTTATAAGATTTTTACAGATGGCTTATCACTATACATGTAAAAGATTTACAAAAAGGAAAATGGGGGTTACCGGCCAAATTTTTTCAAGGCATTCAAATGGATAAAACCAGAGGATTCCGAAAATCTGACAGAAAATCCAAAACAGGACAAGCCAGCTTCCTTAATAAAAATTACATCAAAAGATCAGTTATGATAATTAATTGTCAAATTTACTTTTTCTCTCTTTTAACCACTGTAATTATATATGTTCCACAATATTAGTTCTTTGACTTAGTTATTTTCAGTTTTTACTTGCCTTTGAAAAAAGTCTTTATTTCAATTAACTCTTGAAATGCTTAATTGACAGTTTTGAAATTAGATTGATGACAAGTTATTAACAAGCAGTAGTCATGGTATTTTTAAAGGGAGGTAAATCACTCCCAACATTTGTAGATAATGTGTTAAAGTATAAACATGGCAGTTTCTGACAGAATAGTAAATTACAATTCTGACATTGGTTATAGATTATCTTGCCATGGGTGCTATACATGATTCTTTCCTATCTATAATTTAAATTATTGCTTTGCTATAGTTCATCTGTAATTTTACTCTCTGTAATGTAAATTTCCATTTTCTAGTGAGCTAGATACATCTGGTTCTGTTCAGACTGAAAAATTAGAAAAAACAAATTTTCGTTGTTGTATGATGGCACCTGGAAACAACTCAAACATTTAATGATTTCAATAATCAAAACAGCAGCAATTTGGGACCTTTTAATAACTTTGATTATTAAAAGCACTAAAGAATCTGGTCTTGTATAGACCTTGCCAAAAATGTAAGGTTCGATTATAACAAATTATTAAAAATATAAAGTCTTGGATAATAATAATAATAATAATAATAATAATCTTTATTTCAAGAGGGTATGCTCAATTAGTACAAACACTATTCTCCCTTGAGGCCCTCACACTCCACTCACAATGCAATTCACACAATTTCTTCATAACAAAGAAAAACATTAGAAAACATAAATCAAAGTTGATACATAGTCATTTAAATATTTCCTGGATTTTCAAGTAAAAACTTAAAGCAGTTTGTTTTAAAAGTATTTATGTTTGACATGTGTCTTAGTGCTTCTGGTAGTTTATTCCATAAAGTTGGGCCAGAATATGAAAAAGATCTTCTAAATGTGTTTGTTCTTGCCTTTGGTATATTAAGTAATTGGGTAGTATTTGATCTAAGTTGCATTCCATTTTTATTTGAAACATAGGAGATTTTGTTAGACAAATATTCTGGAACAGATCCATATAAACATCTATGAACATATAAGGCCTTGTGGTAAATCACACGATCAGTAAATCGAAGCCATGATAACTTTTTAAACATTGTATTAGATGGGGTATCATAAGGAAGTTCAAGAATAATTCTAGCTGCTCGTTTTTGAAGTTTATCTAATCTATTTGTATTTTGGTCACTGGTGTTTCCCCAAATTGTACAACAGTAATCCAAAATAGGGAGAATATAACCATTAAAGTATAACTTTCTTGTTTCAAGGGGTAGGGATTTCTTTATCCTAGACAAAAGATTTAGCCTTGTACTGATTTTTGTGCACAAAGTGTCAATTTGGGCTGTCCACTCAAGATTTTCATCAATAAAAACCCCAAGGAGCTTTTCACAATTAACATCTCTAATTTGTGAGTTACCAACACTCAAATTCAGAACATGGTCTGTTTTTGCTAGTTTCTGTCTAGAACCAATAACCATAGATGTAGTTTTTGTTGGATTTATATACATCTTATTTCCCTTGCACCATTCTTCAATTCTTTCTAAATCATTTGTAATGCTGTCCTGGATGGTATTGAGACTACGACCTGTGCAGTGAATGGTAGTATCATCTGCATAGAGGTCTGCTTGAGATGAGGTTATATGAAGGGGCAAATCATTAATGAACAATAAAAATAAAAGGGGGCCTAATATGGAGCCCTGAGGTACTCCAGTTTTTATTTCTAGTGCCCTTGACTTAATTGTCCCATTTTCCACTTGTTGGAATCTATGAGATAGATATGATTTAAACCAGTTACATGATAAATTTGAAATTTTGTAGCACTGCAGTTTTTGAAGAAGGATAACGTGATCTACCAGATCAAATGCTTTTTTAAAATCTAGGAAGATAATACCTATAATTTCTCCATCATCAATTGCTTTCAACCACTGATCAATAAGTTTTAGTAAAGCAGTATGACAAGAGTGGTGGCTTCTAAATCCAGACTGACTTGCATGAAGGAGCTTATATTTTAATAGGTATCGGTATAGGATAATCTGTGCCTTCCATATATGGGTTGTATTGATATATTTTATGACTTCAAAGATATTCTGACACAACTAGGATCCCCCCCCCCAAAAAAAAAAAGAAAAAAGAAAAATGAAATATAGGGGTGGTAACAGCCAATATTAAAAAAAAGTGGTAAAACCACCATATTTGGCCTCAGATTCAGCCTCAGATTTCAGGCTGGATATAATGATGTTTATAAATATAATGCCTACCACTGTTAAACTATGCATAGATCTATAGAGCATCACTTGAAAGAAAAGTTCTTTAATTTAGTTGATACCCACTGAATTACAAGAAAATGACCAGTGTAGATTTATTAAATTATTAGTTATAATATTTTGTTATATTTTGGATGATAGGACAGATTTGTTTTATGTTAATATATCTTCCCTGTTAATTTCTGTTCATCATGATGATATTACATAAGGATTGCAGGAGACAGTCATTATATTAAATTTACATTCTTCTCTGATGTCTATCATGATATACAAGTAGATTTTTGTGACATTTATTGTCTTGTAGATAATAGGTGTATAAGATGCATTGTGACTGCTGTACTGAATGGTACTTACATGGCACTTAGTAAGTACTGTCTAGGGGAATAACTAATGACTCACTAATTACTATCTACTACTCTCTACTAATCCTAAAGTTTGTCAAATTATTAACTTATAGTCATGGATTGGTTACTTTTATGCTTTTGAATTTAAAGTATTTTTTGTGTGACAGACATTATATTTGAAAGATAAGGTTTGTTGAGAAGAATTGGTAATTTAAGTCTAACTGAAAACCTAAAGAAGAGGAAGAACGATATCAAGCATGATGGCTTCAGTGGCAGATCCAGGGGGGGAGGGTTCCGGGGGGTTGAAACCCCCCCTTTTTTTTTGGCCGATCAATGCATTTGAATGGGAGCATATAGTTGGAACCCCTTTACTCTGTGTTGGGAACCCCCCTTTTTAAAATGGCTGGATCCGCCACTGGGCTTTGATATGTTGAAGTGGTCTTTCATTTGGTAATTTGTATTGCTAAATGACATTAGACAACCCATTTTCGTGTTGTTGCACCTGAAAACAGTGACAGGGTTTCAGATAATGAGCCGCCATTGTGTTTCAAGTCGCGTAATTTGCGGAGTAATATACCACCATTGATTTTCCTCTTTTAACTTTTGTTTAATTGGCACTTACAAAATTGTGCAGAATTTATCTTTCTTTCAAATCAAGAAATACTTGGAATGAGTAAAGTTTTATCCTATCCATTACTACAGAAGTAATATTTTTTCTCATAATTTGTCTTTTGACAATATCTTCCATTAACTACCATATGTCAAAAGTATATATATATATATATATATCTATAGTTAATTCTTTTATTTGGAACAAGGTTTATATTCATAGTGTTAGTAATTCATTGATTATTATTTTGATAAACTTTCTCTAGAAGTGAGAAACGCTGATGAATTCCCAATAATAAAGTTACTAGACAATACGTGGAGGAAAGAATCTAAGAAATTCATCTTTCTGTCTGCTCGTTAAACAATAAAATAGCAGGCATATAAAATGGTAGTAATATTTATAAGTTGGTATGCTGCTGCTTGTTATAATCAATGTTTTGTTACTGAACGAAAATATTTATATTTCCTGGTCTTAATATAAACCCAAAAGTAAAACAGTAGAAACCTATAACATTTGATTATTAAGAAGTTTGCTTCACTTGTAGAATGGAAATGTTTTGCTATATATGAGTTACAACATTATAATGGGATAGTTTTTTTGTAAAGAAATGGGGAAAACATTGTTGTAAAGTTTATATTTAATGCACTTATATCAATTGAAGTTATATTGAAAGGTCACTGTGTATATATTTTAATGCAAGATCTTCATGATATATTATGGTGTAAAAAAAAGTTCTCTAATTTCATGACTTCTTTAAAAGCATGTTCATTTTAGCACTGTTGGGAATGTCTGAGTGACAGTTGTTAAACATTCTTTTGTTAAAAGGATTGAATAAGGAACATATTGGATTCATAAATGTCAATTTTGAGACTTAAAAAAAAAGAAACTGACATAACTGACATCAACATTGCTTGCCAAAAAAGTAGCTATTAAAGACATACTGAATATTTTAAATAGTAGCTAACTGGATCTACAATTGTAAAAATCTTTAATGTCGTAATTAACTTGGATTTGCATGTTTCCTTTGAATGGTTGAACCAAAACTTTTTTGTCCATGATTGTGTTATGAATTTGAAGATTGATTATGTGCTCCATAGTTATTAGAATAGGTTGGTGGTTCTCTCTGAGCGTAATGCTCCATAGGTATTAGAATAGGTTGGTGGTTCTCTCTGGGCATGATGCTCCATAGTTATTAGAATAGGTTGGTGGTTCTTTCTGGGCATGATGCTCCATAGATATTAGAATAGGTTGGTGGTTCTCTCTGGGCGTGATGCTTCATAGTTATTAGAATAGGTTGGTGGTTCTCTCTGGGCATGATGCTCCATAGGTATTAGAATAGGTTGGTGGTTCTCTCTGGGCATGATGCTCCATAGTTATTAGAATAGGTTGGTGGTTCTCTCTGGGCATGATGCTCCATAGATATTAGAATAGGTTGGTGGTTCTCTCTGGGCGTGATGCTTCATAGTTATTAGAATAGGTTGGTGGTTCTCTCTGGGCATGATGCTCCATAGATATTAGAATAGGTTGGTGGTTCTCTCTGGGCATGATGCTCCATAGTTATTAGAATAGGTTGGTGGTTCTCTCTGGGCATGATGCTCCATAGTTATTAGAATAGGTTGGTGGTTCTCTCTGGGCATGATGCTTCACAGTTATTAGAATAGGTTGGTGGTTCTCTCTGAGCGTAATGCTCCATAGTTATTAGAATAGGTTGGTGGTTCTCTCTGGGCATGATGCTCCATAGTTATTAGAATAGGTTGGTGGTTCTCTCTGGGCATGATGCTCCATAGTTATTAGAATAGGTTGGTGGTTCTCTCTGGGCATGATGCTCCATAGTTATTAGAATAGGTTGGTGGTTCTCTCTGCCACTCTGGGCATGATGCTTCTTATACCAATAAAAACCGCCTTGAATAGCCAGGGATGGTGAAACATGTGTTAGTGGTTCTCTCTAGCATGATGCTTCTTATACCAATAAAAACCGCCTTGAATAGCCAGGGATGGTGAAACATGTGTTGGTGGTTCTCTCTGGGCATGATGCTTCTTATACCAATAAAAACCGCTTTGAATAGCCAGGGATGGTGAAACATGTGTTGGTGGTTCTCTCTGAGCATGATGCTTCTTATACCAATAAAAACCGCCCTGAATAGCCAGGGATGGTGAAACATGTGTTGGTGGTTCTCTCTGAGCATGATGCTTCTTATACCAATAAAAACCACCCTGAATAGCCAGGGATGGTGAAACATGTGTTGGTGGTTCCCTCTGGGCATGATGCTTCTTATACCAATAAAAACCGTCCTGAATAGTCAGGGATGGTGAAACATGTGTTAGTGGTTCTCTCTGGGCATGATGCTTCTTATACCAATAAAAACCACCCTGAATAGCCAGGGATGGTGAAACATGTGTTAGTGGTTCTCTCTGAGCATGATGCTTCTTATACCAATAAAAACCGCCTTGAATAGCCAGGGATGGTGAAACATGTGTTGGTGGTTCTCTCTGAGCATGATGCTTCTTATACCAATAAAAACCACCCTGAATAGCCAGGGATGGTGAAACATGTGTTGGTGGTTCCCTCTGGGCATGATGCTTCTTATACCAATAAAAACCGTCCTGAATAGTCAGGGATGGTGAAACATGTGTTAGTGGTTCTCTCTGGGCATGATGCTTCTTATACCAATAAAAACCACCCTGAATAGCCAGGGATGGTGAAACATGTGTTAGTGGTTCTCTCTGAGCATGATGCTTCTTATACCAATAAAAACCACCCTGAATAGCCAGGGATGGTGAAACATGTGTTGGTGGTTCTCTCTGAGCATGATGCTTCTTATACCAATAAAAACCACCCTGAATAGCCAGGGATGGTGAAACATGTGTTAGTGGTTCTCTCTGAGCATGATGCTTCTTATACCAATAAAAACCGCCTTGAATAGCCAGGAATGGTGAAACATGTGTTGGTGGTTCTCTCTGAGCATGATGCTTCTTATACCAATAAAAACCGTCCTGAATAGTCAGGGATGGTGAAACATGTGTTAGGGGTTCTCTCTGAGCATGATGCTTCTTATACCAATAAAAACCGCCTTGAATAGCCAGGGATGGTGAAACGTGTGTTGGTGGTTCTCTCTGAGCATGATGCTTCTTATACCAATAAAAACCACCCTGAATAGCCAGGGATGGTGAAACATGTGTTAGTGGTTCTCTCTGGGCATGATGCTTCTTATACCAATAAAAACCACCCTGAATAGCCAGGGATGGTGAAACATGTGTTAGTGGTTCTCTCTGAGCATGATGCTTCTTATACCAATAAAAACCGCCTTGAATAGCCAGGAATGGTGAAACATGTGTTGGTGGTTCTCTCTGAGCATGATGCTTCTTATACCAATAAAAACCGTCCTGAATAGTCAGGGATGGTGAAACATGTGTTGGTGGTTCTCTCTGAGCATGATGCTTCTTATACCAATAAAAACCACCCTGAATAGCCAGGGATGGTGAAACATGTGTTAGTGGTTCTCTCTGAGCATGATGCTTCTTATACCAATAAAAACCGTCCTGAATAGTCAGGGATGGTGAAACATGTGTTGGTGGTTCTCTCTGAGCATGATGCTTCTTAGTTATACCAATAAAAACCACCCTGAATAGCCAGGGATGGTGAAACATGTGTTGGTGGTTCTCTCTGAGCATGATGCTTCTTATACCAATAAAAACCACCCTGAATAGCCAGGGATGGTGAAACATGTGTTGGTGGTTCTCTCTGAGCATGATGCTTCTTATACCAATAAAAACCACCCTGAATAGCCAGGGATGGTGAAACATGTGTTGGTGGTTCTCTCTGAGCATGATGCTTCTTATACCAATAAAAACCACCCTGAATAGCCAGGGATGGTGAAACATGTGTTAGTGGTTCTCTCTGAGCATGATGCTTCTTATACCAATAAAAACCGCCTTGAATAGCCAGGGATGGTGAAACATGTGTTGGTGGTTCTCTCGGGGCATGATGCTTCTTATACCAATAAAAACCGCCTTGAATAGCCAGGGATGGTGAAACATGTGTTGGTGGTTCTCTCTGAGCATGATGCTTCTTATACCAATAAAAACCACCCTGAATAGCCAGGGATGGTGAAACATGTGTTGGTGGTTCTCTCTGAGCATGATGCTTCTTATACCAATAAAAACCACCCTGAATAGCCAGGGATGGTGAAACATGTGTTAGTGGTTCTCTCTGGGCATGATGCTTCTTATACCAATAAAAACCACCCTGAATAGCCAGGGATGGTGAAACATGTGTTAAACACAATCAATTAATCAATGTCATGAAAATGGGATTCATTGCAATAATTGCTAAAAGTCTAATATTGTCCACTGCCTTCAATACCAAATACCCTTAATGACAAAAACATTCTGGTTCTCTAATTCTATGTAGGCTATATTTATCTTCAAGTCTTTGAAAACCAATATCCAATATACATTATGTACTTGGCATGAAGTTGTATTGTTATATTGAGTAGAACACTTTGTGATTAAGAGGTTCACCAATACAACAGAAGTAGAAACATTTATTGTTGTCAGGAAGTTTATAGGCCAGTTACAATACATTATTTATTTGTGTTTTATAAACTTGTATTGATCTCCCAGTAAAAACATTTTATAACCCACTTCTGTTTCTATTCTCTTCATATATGTCCTTCAATGACCTTGTGTTAGGATGTTAGATGTCTTTAACTATTAAGTTATTAATATTCTTTTAAAAAAATCTTTGAAAACAGTTAAATTTTTAGATAGTTTCTTGTATGTGATTTATGTAAAAATTAAAAAAAAAAGAAATAAGGTTTTTCCTTACATAGTGGAAAGACCTTAATAGGAAGAATGAATTAAGCCTTCAGGCAATAATAGAAACTATTTACAAAATATACAGTGGCACATCCAAACATTTTAATAAATGGTGCTAACAGACTTCCTAAGATGGGGCCACTTCTAGTCTTGCTTAAGTGATTTCCTAAATAATGAACCAAATGTTTCCCATCTACCCCTCCCCCTAAATCTGCCTATACATGTAATATAAATGATAGACACCTAGGTTTAGTTTGATTGATACTGCAGAAGATGTAGACAGTGCTGATACTAATCTGTCAGAACATGTGTTATCTGATCATCTCCACTAAAGATTAAATGAGCTGAAAGGTAAATAGGCATACATCACAAACCCCTACATGACAGGGGTGACATTGACGGTAAGACGTCTGACCTAATTACTGTACTCGTTAAGACAGCTCAACTAATGAGTTTTACAGTCTTTAAGGATGCTATGTACAATTATATGAAACAGTTGTTTTAGTTTTTTGCTGAGTACAACAGATAATTTTATTATGCCCCACCTACGATAGTAGAGGGGCATTATGTTTTCTGGTCTGTGCGTCCGTTCGTCCGTCCGTCCGTTCGTCCGTCTGTCTGTCCGTTCGTCCGTCTGTCCCGCTCCAGGTTAAAGTTTTTGGTCAAGGTAGTTTTTGATGAAGTTGAAGTCCAATCGACTTCAAACTTAGTACACATGTTCCCTATGATATGATCTTTCTAATTTTAATGCCAAATTAGAGTTTTTACCCCAATTTCACGGTCCATTGAACATGGAAAATGATAGTGCGAGTGGGGCATTCGTGTACTAAGGACACATTCTTGTTAATTCTAAGATTGAAAGATGAATGGTTTATAGTGTTCCATGTTTTTGTACTTTTTGTAAGTATACTGGAGTTATAACTAGTTTATTGTTTTATTACATGTAACTGTTGACATGAATGATAGTATAAGGATATGATCATATGTTTCAAGGGAGACAATTCTGCAAGGTAATGTTCAGTTATGATACATATATATATGTCACATATAACAAGTAGTAGATCCCAGGTCACTATGTCTAAGGTCAAGGTTGGAATGACTAAATCTACACAAAAAGTTATGAAAAAATGGGTTTCAGGCTGCTAAAAATGCAATACAAATATAGGACAGCAACCATACTTTATAATATGGTCACATAAACTTAGCGAAAGATCCCTTTGGATTTTGAATGCCCAAGGTCATTTTCTTACTAAATAAAAACAGACTAATTTCATATGGGATGGCAACTTTACTTATTAAATGATCGCATATAGTGAGAAGATCCATATTTAATATTGAGATCATCTATCAAAGGTGAAGGTCAAAGCTTCTAAATTAGACTGAAATTTGTGTAGAGAAGTCATTTCTAGATTTATGTGAAGTACTGCATATGAGTTTGCAACCTTACTTGCATATATGGTCTCATATAATAAGAAGATTATTATTAATCACAAAGTCTTTTTTTTTTATGCCCCACCTACGATAGTAGAGGGGCATTATGTTTTTTCGTCCGTGTGTCTATTCGCCCCACTTCAGGTTAAAGTTTTTGGTCAAGGTAGTTTTTGATGAAGCTGAAGTCCAATCAACTTGAAACTTAGTACACTTGTTGCTTATGATATGATCTTTCTAATTTTAAAGCCAAATTAGACTTTTGACCCCAGTTGCACGGTCCACTGAACATAGAAAATGAAAGTAGGAGTTTCAGGTTAAAGTTTTTGGTCAAGGTAGTTTTTGATGAAATTGAAGACCAAACAACTTGAAACTTAGTACACATGTTCCCTATATGGTATGATCTTTCTAATTTTAATGCCAAGATTTTTTACCCAGTTTCACAGTCCATTGAACATGGAAAATGATAGTGCAAGTGGGGCATCCGTGTACTTAGGACACATTCTTGTTTATTCAACAACAATATTATGGCACATGCTGTTAACATATTTCTTAACAGGTACAGCTATTTCTATGATCACAAAGTCACTGTCAAAGGTTAAGGTCATAGTTAATTAAAAAAAAAGATTTTTGTACTTAAGGTGACACACTATATTGATGGGCCTATGATGGCTGAAATCATAAATGAAAACAACCATATCTTAAAGTAATCACAAAAGCAAGATAATTTGTAATTTTACATAAACCAAAATCTCTTTTTAGGCTCCTGGTTATAACCTAGAGTAGTAAGATTAACTCCAAGATTGACAGAAGGCAAACAAGCAAATAATGCTGAGAAAGCAATGTCCTAGAAATAATGAACATAGCTGACATTTACAGGAAAATGTCCTCCAGTTATTAAGAAAAATCACTTAATTTCCTGTAGATGTTAGATAGATGCAAAGATTATATTGGTAATGAATTGGAAACTGTAATAGTGTAGGATAATCAGGCATTATATTGATAAACAATGTTATTGTGAGGGTCTTTGGGGAAAGAAAATAGAAAAACATCAATTCGAAATATTATTTTTTACTGGACATTTTATCCCATATTGTAATCCATTACTGGACCAAACAGTTTGAACAAACTTGTTCAACATATGTCAGTGGCGAATCAAAAAGTGGGGGCCAGCTCCAGTCATGTTTCAGCGATTCCCTATATAATCAACCAAATGTTTCACACAAAAGAGGGGGCTCAGGCCCCCTGTTCCCCGCCTCCTCCTTAATCCCTCTCTGGATAATATGCAGGAGACTGTCTTTTCTTTTTAAAAAGAATGATTTACTGATCCAAATGTATCTGAATGGGGTTGATTATATAGATTTTGACCCATATGTCAGTCCTAACTCAAATATTTCATATCAGATTCATACCTGATGTAGGTAGACAAAAACTAAGCAAGCAGGTTACTATTCATGAACAATTCCTATTCTTGTGTGTAGGTGTGGGATACATGTGCTTGCTCACTAAAGGGTCTTTAATTTCTGAGTTTATTCTTGCAAACTTAAGTGACTGCATTAAGTATGCACAAAAGTGGTGAAATTGAAAAACAAGTAAAGTAGTTGTATTTCTATCATTAGTTTGCTTTCTTCTATTTGACCTTGTTACTCATCAATGATGACACTTGCTTGATGCTGTCATATTGAAAAAATAATGAAATTTTGTCATGTCTGATCTTTCTTGGGAATATGTACATAGGTTAAAAAGAATTGCCAAGTAATCAAGTGCACCCAATGCCTCTGATGTTTAGCTCGGTACAAATTATAGTGGGCTTGTTTCGTTCTAGAAGTGCAAATTATATAATTTTATAATTATTTTTTTTAATTGATCAAGAAAATTTTATTTCATCTTACTTACAGATATTTACAATAAGTGTATGTACATAGTATGAAATAACAAAAAAATAATCAAGCTAATAAATACCAAGATGGCTTCAATTAACTGGAGATATTTATGTACATAGTAACTTATGTTTCTGTTTGATTGAGGATTAAATGGATGTGAAATGTTTTGTGGCAGCTTTTACAGCCTAGGAGATGCTTTATGTTGACTTTTCATAACTTAAATTTGTTTGTAATTAACAATGCAACTAATGCATATTGAATAAACATGCTTTGTGCAGGAACAGATCTGTCTAAAAAATGTTTACACTTAAGTCCTCATTTGTAATGCAATAATACTTATTTTAAAATTGATTACAATGAACACATTAAAAGTACCTGTTTTTATAGACTACAAAAATTAAAAAATTTTTGGTCATATATTGGTATCACCATGATCACGTTGGCGTTGGCATTGTCGTCGTCGTCTTCATCCGAAGACATTTGGTTTTCGCACTCTAACTTTATAAAAGTTAATAGAAATAGGAGTTTTAGTCCCAACAGTTTAGGAATTAGGTGCCAAAAACAGGTCCCAAATAAGCATTTTTATGCAGTTAAGCTGCATTATGCGAGCACCCTAGATTTGTGTTCTACCCAATAAATGCTGAAATACTTACCATTGTTATTATCTAGCTCGCTTCTATGTTATATATAACTAATTGAACACATTTTTAATACTTTTTATTCTGGATTACAAAAAATATGACCAGAAAAACCTTAAATGATCGTCGATTTATCCAAAAGTTTTGAAGTTACACATAGGAAGTAGTGCTTATTAAGAATCCTTGTGTAGTTCATTATGACTTGTGCTTTTAGCTAAGATGTCAAGAAACAATTGTATGAAATATTTAATCGCCGAAAATCTCTTAAGACAAGTAGTTTAGATTTCCCAAATGGCAAAAGTCGTAGGGATATTGTTTGTCATCAATACGTAGTACAATTACGTCAGTAGTCTATTATATAATAAGTTCAACTGTTCATGCTGTTGGCGGCAATTTCAAATTAGAAAAAAGAAATTTTCGTAGCTTTTCAATTTGGAGGCAGGTGTGCAAATTAGCGGTGGTCCGAGGTCCGCGACCTTCCACTTTTGCAAGGGGAATTTCGACTAGGATAGTTGGTTTTCTAGCTACGCCCGACGTAGTTACCTTCCACTTGAAAGAAAATAAGAAATTACTTTGCAAACCTTCCATGCAAGTCACCAAAGTCTCCAATTAAACGAGCTAAAAACTTATTTTTATCATTATTATTCATGACAGCGATGTTCATTTTGTTCAACCGCTAGCTTTATACAGAAAATCGCCGACAAATACTGTATAAATTCGAGTAAAATCGTATCTGATTGACAAAATCAACATTGTAAACACTTAACAATGGCGGCCGTGAAGACAAAATTTTACAATATCGGATCCGATTCCGGAAGCGGATAAGGATAATTCCGGGTTTGGCGATCAATTACAAAATAAATCAAAGCAGGTGAAAAAATAAATCTATGCATGGTAAATGAATATAAACATTAGAATTGTAAACCAAAAGATATATGTAAAAGAAAGAAAAAGCAGAAAAATATTTTATACAGAAACTCAAAATTACTTTTTGACAAATTTTAATTTAAAAATCCAATACAAAGTGACAGCTGGGAACAGTATATCTAACAATATACATGTTCATGGTCACAGTTTAAATTTTCTTTATCAGACGAGTGATAAATGATGATAATGCATGTGAGATGCTTTTAAAGTGTAACATATTACTGCAATTTCGAAGGGTTATTTGTTTTTCTCAATTTTGAAGGGTCAATTAAAGTAGCTGAAAGTTTCTTTATTTTCACAAATAATGCAACTATATTATGTATACCTAAATGTAAGTAAATCATATGATATATAGGTGGCATTCTTTGGGCCACTCTACCCCTCCTGGTTGATAACTTGAAAACGGTCGAGCTACCCACCCCTAAACCATATGAGGGGCATATCCAGGATTTTAGGTTAGGAGGGGCACAAACTTAAATTTTCGCCGAGCAGAGCGAGGCTAAAAAAAATTTGAGGTAAAATTATCGGAATATTCTTTATTAAGCTGAGAACAACCCATGCTTTGCAAATTTAAGGAGGGTGCAAGCCCGCAACACCCACCCCCCCCTGAATCCGCCCCTGCATATATTCAAGTATAGGACAATAAAATAAATAAAATGAAATATAGGGGGAGTCCCTGGAGTTACCCCACCCCCTCCTGTTTGAGAACTTGGAAACGGTCGAGATCCACACCCCTTAACCATATATATTCATGTTTGTGACAATATAAAAAATCAAATGAAATATAGGAAGAGTCGCTGGGGTCACCCCTCCCTTCCTGTTTTAGAATTAAAAATGGTCCAGATCCCCACCCCTAAACCATATATATTCATGTATTGGACAATATAACAAATCCTAACCCCCTCATATATGCATTGCTTTTGAAACCTTGATAACATATAAATTATTTGCCTTTTAAAATAAATAAATCATTAGATAAACATGAATGTACTATATATGAATGTTTAATGTTGAGGCAACATTGCCAGTTTTCATAATTACGCTTGCCTTGGTTTTTGGTTAACTGCCTTCAGCGCTTACAGCGCTTTGATTCTTGGTGTTTGCACAATAACTTTAGTAAAAATCTATGAAATTTTAACACAAGGTTTATGACCACAAAAGGAAGGTTTGGATTGATTTTGGGAGTTTTGGTCCCAAAGAATTATGGGCCAAACCCAAAATTAAACTTTGTTTGATTTCATCAAAAAATGAATTATTGGGGTTCTTTGATATGCCAAATATAACCGTGTATTCTGATTCTTAAATTTTGGTCCTGTTTTCAAATTGGTCTACATTAAGGTCCAAAGGGTCCAAAATTAAACTTAGCTTGATTTTAACAAAAATTGAATTCTTGGTGTTCTTTGATATGCTGAATCTAAACATGTACTTAGATTTTTGATTTATATGGGCCCAGTTTTCAAGTTGGTCCAAATCGGGGTCCAAAATTATTATATTAAGTATTGTGCAATAGTAAGAAATTTTCAATTGCACAGTAATGTGCAATAGAAAGAAATTTTCAATTGCACAGTATTGCACAATTGCAAGAAATCTTCAATTGCACAGTATTGTGCAATAGCAAGAAATCTTCAATTGCACAGTATTGCGCAATAGCAAGAAATATCTAATTGCACAATATTGTGCAACGGCAAGAAATTTTGAATTGCACAGTTTTGCGCAATAGCAAGAAATATTCATTTGCACAGTATTGTCCCATTTTCAAATTGGTCTACATTAAGGTAGGTCCAAAGGGTCAAAAATTAAACTTTGTTTGATTTCAACAAAAATTGAATATATTGGGTTTTTCAATATGCTGAATCTAACCATGTATTTAGATTTTTAATATTTGGGCCTGGTTATCAAATTGGTCCTCATTGAGGTCTAAAGGGTTAAAAATTGAACATTATTTGATTTCATCAAAAATTGAATTCTTGGGGTTCTATGATACACATGCTAAATCTAACCATGTATTTAGATTTTTGATATTGGATCATAATAAGTAAATGCCCAATTTAAAATTTTTAAGTTTTTAAGTTTAAGTTCTTAGACAACATGCATTCTGTGTCAGAAACCTATGATGTGTCAACTATTTAATCACAATCCAAATTCAGAGCTGTATCAAGCTTAAATGTTGTGTCCATACTTGCCCCAACTGTTCAGGGTTCGACCTCTGCGGTCGTATAAAGCTACGCCCTGCAGAGCATCTGTTTTTTACTTTTCATTACAAATGAAATACACCCCTTCCCTCTTCATTTTAAGTAAAAGGACTAAGTTATCTTTTCATTGATTTATGAAGTTGTTATGTAACTTTATTTTACATGAACCAATTTAACAATATTGTAAAATTAAGAATGGAAATGGTGAATATGTCAAAAAGACCACAACATTGACCAAAGGGCCAGTAACAGCAGAAGGTCAACAAGGGGTCTTCAATACAGCGAGAAAATCTTGACCCTGAGGTGGTGTGCCAGAAAATTCTAATCAAAAATAGAATTTACAATTTTAGCATTACTTATCTTAGAGACTTCCTTTTCTAAAATAAAATGAATCTTAGAGGCTTTTACTGTTTAATTCAGGCATTATCAGTAAAGCAGGCAGCATATATCCAGCATTTAAACTCTGCATGCATATACCTTAAGTTTAGTACACGTTCCTACTATTCTAATCAGTATGGGCATTTTTTTCTTAAATGTTTTTTGATAATCAATATTGTAAGAAGTATGGGATTGCTCTGATGGTTGTTTAGCCTGTGGACCTAATATAGCACCCACTTGTTTCCAAAACTGTCAATTGGTCTCTGAGCAATCTTAGATTATATCATTGCTCACCTACTCATTATTTTGAGGACTTCGTTCTTAATTGAATGTGTATGCAATTTAAATCATTCAGCTTAGAATTTAAACCTGAGACAATATTTGTTTTTTGTGTCACTGTGAGGAAAGTGCATCATTGAAAATAATAATTTAGATATAAAAGTTTCCTTGGGTGTTTTTTTTTTCTTAGATACTACATGTTCTTTTGAAAATTTTGTTGTTTTATAATTGAAATGTTGTATTACATTGACTTTTTGTGTGAAGCTGGTAAAGATTCTATAGTAATTATTATGATGTTTTGAAGTATAGAGTAATTGAAGGCTCGGATCATGGGTTTTCTCCGATTCTTTTTCATTCACAATTTTAGCTTGCCATCCATACCATTGTGTTGCTCTTTTTGGTTTTCTGTGTTTTAAAGCCACTTTGAAGCACCACTTTTGGGCTATTACCAGTTTTTATTGGTGGATCTAAGGGAGCCAGAGTGCCCAGAGAAAACCACTGACCTTCAATAGGAAATACTGCTTGTCTTTGTTTACTCTATATTTCTAGGTTGCTGTCTCATTCCAGTATGTATACCTTGTATTTGATATAATCAGCAGATGGTATTTTAATACTTTTGGTTGTTATTCTTTGAAAGTTTGTGAATTGAAAGGTTACATTTGTGTGATATATGATTATGGCCTGTGAAGAAAAGAAGGCAAACATTTCACTTCTATAGTAGCATGGAGAATAATGTCTTTGATAATAAAATATTGATAGGATTTTGAGTTTTAATGGATTTTTACAAGGACTTTTAATAAAAAGAACAAAACCTTCTAAAAGCATAAAACCAATATTTGATGTTTGGTTAGGCATGAAAATGATTTCAAAGATAAAATTTCCTGATATGGAACTATTTAAACAGCAATTGTATGATTCCCAATAGCAGAATAATTGATCAGAAAATTAGTTATTGAAGTTTGTATTGATATTTTAGCCTGTTCATATAACATTATGCATAAATGAAGCCGAAGAGAGAAATCTTACTTATTGATTTAATTATCACTGATGATAGAAATCAGTCATTGTAAAAAAAGTAAAAAAAGTCTTCCACCTTAGGCTGCCTATAGGGCATTATTGATTTCTCATCAAAACTTATGTAGAAATAAGTCTTATTTTGGCTGGTACCATTAGAGATTCCTAATTATTTCCCCTTGATTGATGGAGTCTAGAAGTTTAGAACATACATGTAATTTTCACTATAGTTTTTTGTATCATTATAAAAACATCTCTTAATGATAGCTTAAGGTTAATTGAATGTTTATAAATATTTTTGAATGATTGATTGTTTTGCCAGAGGTTACACAATCTGCAGAATAAATAACTTTCATTGATGTGTGGCATGTGGAGTCCAGGATTAATTTAATTAGATAAACTTAATTCATTTGAACTCTGGTAGAAAATTGTCTCATTGGCAATCACACATCTCCTTATTTTTATATTGTGACTTAAGAGATGTACCCTACTAGATACAGTACCCTACTAGATACCGTACCCTACTAGATATCGTACCCTACTAGATACCCCTAATTCAAGCTTAGGTATTGTCATTAAAACAAATGCATGTGATAACTTTAGTATGCATGAACTCACTCAGTTTCAAATGATTTTTGTCTTTATAGAAATCTAAACTTGGATATAATTATTTGTTGGACATAATTGACGTAACATTTTTAGCCATCTGACCATTTTTATTCATTTTCAAAAGACCTACTGTATATAGAAACAACCATCTACCTAAATATTTAACAAAGTTATTCAGTGACTTGCACAAATTTGCTGTGGTATAAATAATCAAAATTTAATTGGCTTTTAGACATAAAAAAGCATATGAAAATTATAGAAAAATCTTCTTATACTCATAAACTTGATTACATATGGCTTTTGTTTAAATCTTCTGATGTAGTATCTTGGCTTTTGCAGGACATGCTTGTTGTTCAGCATGAATTCTAAAGAAGACTTATAATAAATAACAAGCAGTTTAAAACACATTATCACTGTCACAGTTATAGAACATTAAACAGAAAAAAGCTTTAAAGCATTAAAACTTTGATTGGCATAGAAATTCAGTCTGATTTTTAATCTTTTATTCCTCAATGTCTGATGAGGAAATAAGCTGGTCCACTTCAGAAATAGTTTCAGAAAACTTTGTTGATTGATCAACATAAAAAAATGGGCATAAGATTATATGATTATATTTTCTATTAAAATCTTTCTTTTCTGTCACTGCTTCTCTAGTTTCATACTTGTCCAGTGTCTCAGAGTTCTAAAAAAGTCCTGGTCTGAAAGTTTTAACCATATGGCATCAAAATTTTGCAAAGACCGACACAATCCTGGTAGAAATAATAGTGAGGACCAAAAATATTTTCTTTAAGGCCGTCTGTGGGAAAATAAGATTTGGAGAACTTCATTATACAATTCTGGTGTAAACTTTTTCTTTTCTTCTTATTAAACCACACCAACACTGCACAGGGTATCTAGTAAAATATAGACAAGAAATTGTCTGATACATGCATTTGTATTGAAGGGAAGTAGCATTGTAAGTGCATGCCATGATCAATTATACTCATTCTAACATTCTAGTTTAAATTTAACATGGGGTATATGTCAAATGTAATTTACATGTAACTTATTGAATTATTGGATCGTCAGGTTGTCCTATATTATTTGAAGTGTTGGTATAGGTCGTCATCATGTTCCAATTAGCAACAATTAACATTGACCAACTGTAAATCAATGCCACTAATCCGTTTATAAAAAATCATTACGTCGGACTAGCATCCCCTCATGGAAGTCAAATTGATTCTGTTATCAAACACACAGTCAATATTCATATGGGGTTATAAATTGCATTTGGTTTTTCACTAAAAGAGATGTTTACGAATGATTTAACACCAAAGTCACTGAATTTACGGCTTACGGTATCTATAATTCATATTGTGTTTTGATCATATGATCAATCAAAGAAGCTCCTGTTTCTCTTTAATATTTATTTGATTGTAAAACACTGGAACACAGTTTAATTGAAACTTACATATGCTAAAGTATTACTCCATGATCAGTCATAATGTATAATTGGTATCTTTGTATTGATAATATCGGTACATTTCATTTACTGGATGATAATTCAACTTATCTTTAATGTTATTAACATCTAGTATCATTTTTATAAATTTCCTGATACAAAACTTTGAATTTTTCAAAAAACTAAGGATTTTCTTGTCCCAGGAATAGATTACCTTAGCCGTATTTGGCACAACTTTTTGGAATTTTGGATCCTCTATGCTCTTCAACTTTGTATTGTTTGGCTTTACAACTATTTTGATATGAGCGTCACTGATGAGTCTTATGTAGACAAAACGCGGGTCTGGCGTACTAAATTATAATCCTGGTACTTTTGATAACTATTTATGTATCCTTAACCCCGTTATTAAAATGTATTATTCCAAACAACCTTTACCAATACTTAATTCAGTCATCATGGACCCTCATTTTGTTTTCTTTTTGCATGCATCAATAATGCATTTATAACAAAATAATGAGAATTTTTGTTATGCTCGGTTATAGGGGTTGATGTTTTTTTTCTCTGTGATTCTATCCATCCTGTATATAAGTTTTGTTTGAAGGTAGTTCCCATGAAGTTTATAAGTTGTCACATCAATTTGAAACTATATTCATATTTTCATTATGATGTTAATTTTCAAATATATGCCAAATATGTGTTCATCTGGTCTAGATTTCATGGTTCAATTGTTTTTGAGGGTATTTGAGAAATCTAAGGGCTATGTATATTATGGGATAGAATTAAAGTACTTTTTAAATAGATGTTATGTAGTAAAATAATTGAGTTTTCCCAGTAAAAAAAAAGTAACTAATTGATTGGATGATATTAAACACAGAAAATGTCCAATTAACCTGAACCAGGAAGAGAATTGATAGAAGAGTTAATTAATGTTTTTGATCATTTGCTATTTGATTAAGTTAGATGCTTAAGGTCAGTTTAAACAGATGACTACTGAAAACAAATGTCATCTCCTTATTTTTCCTAAAAATAGATATGCAAAGACTTAAAATGGTATTTTTCAATGTATCAATATAATACACATCCATAACAACATAATCTGAAGTCTCTCTCTTGATAATATGAGACTTTAGAAGCAAGATGAGTCATGACAAATGCACCTTTAGCTTGTATATTATAAGACACTGTAATTAAATAGCATTCCGATCTCCAGCTTTACATTTTAGTGATTAAAATTTAATGGAACATGATGAAAGGTTGACATATACTTTAATATTGTTGGTTTATATTGTTCATTTAAATATTAAAAGTACCAATTATTGACCTTATAGTAATGAATTCATGCATTTAAACTTGCTTAGAATAATTGATGAAGAGAATTAAAGCCTTAATTTAACTTGAATAAAGAATAGATAGCTGACCTTTCAGACTGAAATTCTCCAGAGACACATCTTCAAATAGAAAACACATCCATTCTAAAGAATTAAATACAGCTGTCAAGGCTTTTCATTTCAATGTTTAATAGATTACTAATCAAAACTTTATTTTATATTTGAGACAGTTGGAATAAAAAATTGTCTTAATTTCAAGTTAATAATTGAAACACCAACTTGTAAGCTGAGTTATATGCTTGTGTTTTTACTGTCTATAAAAAAACTCAGAAGAAAGGTGACCAATGTTCTTGTAAAATATGCGAGGTTATTACATGAATAACAAGTTTCAAAATGAATTCTTTTTGGACAAGAAATTTTCAATTTATTTAGTATACAGATATCTGGATAAATGTTTACCGACATAAGGTGGGTCAAGAAAAACATCTTATTAAAATCGTATCTTAAAAAAAGACTGGTATTGTTCCCTATGGAGAAATTAATTGTTATTTTGAATGCCTGCTGGCAATCCATGTTTTGAAGACCATAAAGATAATATTTATAGGTATCATGATATTTATGATAATCTGTTTTCTGAGAATATTAACTGAGCCTGACTTAATCATTTGGTCAATCTAATGTGTTGGCAACACATTCCTATACTTGTTCTGAACCCTTCTTTGCAACAGGAAGCTACTAAACTTATCATTGGTGATTTCTTCCTGGGTCGTAAGTAAAGAATACCAATTTATTTTGGCTAATAGTTTTTCACATCTTTAGCCTTTTATGACATAGCTTAGCCTAACTTCTGTTTGGTTTTCTAACTTTTGTTGATGACCTCTTATATAGTAGTCAACATTTCGGTGTTGACATGAATATCAATAATGTGGTCATTTTTATAAATTTCCTGTTTACAAAACTTTGAATTTTACCAAAAACTAAGGATTTTCTTATCCCAGGCATAGATTACCTTAGCCGTATTTGGCACAACTTTTTGGAATTTTGGATCCTCAATGCTCTTCAACTTTGTACTTGTTTGGCTTTATAAATATTTGGATATGAGCGTCACTGATGAATCTTATGTAGAACAAACGCGCGTCTGGCGTACAAAATTATGATCCTGGTACATTTGATCACTATATAAAGTGGATATCCAAGTTAAACACATTTGAAATGAACTTTATTTGCATTATTTTTGTCCTATGAAAAGGTTGCAATAATATGTGTTAACAGTATGGTTTATGCCATAACTGAACAACCAATAGATGTATTTAAACTTCTGACAATTTAGGTGAATTTGCACAGACTGACCCTTAATCTGTCAACAAATCCTTCATTAGTCCATGCAACAATCATTTTTTAGTTATGACTTTAAATGTTTTAAATGGTGATGCAAACTTTTACATGAACTAAATTAACAGATTTGAATACTAGTGTAAATACGTCTATTTCAGTAAGAAGCGTTTAGAGCATTGCCCTCATTTCTTGCCCCCCCCCCCCTTTTGGCTGTCAGAAGTAAATGTCTAAGACTGCTGTAATCTCTTGTGAGTTACTAGTTTCTTTATAAGATACGAGTTTGGAGCCATTGTTTACATTAGATGTTCGATCTGGAGAGCCAGTGGTTAAGGCAGTTTTATATCTGATGTCCATTGATTTTCTTCTTCTGCTATTGAAGGACTTGTGTTGCATCATATATCGACTCAGGCTAAAAAATGTAAGATCTTAGCTTGTTTTGTATTCATAAGAGATTTAATATGGACAATCAAATTGTGATAGTTCAGACAATATCTGATAGGGGATAATGTTATTGATAATTAACTGACTTAAAAAGATAAAGTCTGATACTTTTCACATATTATGTCTAATGCAATGAAATATATTAAGCGATGAATAAGTATTACTATTTTCTTCAGGTGTCTGCAGATGGCTTAACAACTTGACATGCAGCGTAGATCATGACTTAAAGTGGAGTCAGAGATTGGTAGAGAACTAATGCCAGATAACTATTTACATTCCACAAGATTTACAAATATTATTTACAACATAAAAGTTTTAACAGTCATAAACGTTTAATGATTTGATTAAAATAAAAGGTAAGTGAATAAAAATTATGTAAATTTGACATTTTGATATAGGATTAACATGCCACATTTTAAAACTTTATATTTTTATCCCTATGACACAGCTTTTAAAATCGTTGCTTAAAAAAATTAAGGTGTGTTCTTTTTTTACAACAGTCAGTTTTTCTCAAAGAGTAAATGGTTCAAAATTAACATTTTTATGTCACCAGGGTAAAAAATAGTAAAATTGCAAAAACACTGCACTCCGTGGAAAATTCAAAAGGGAATGTTTATAACCAAATAACAAAACCAAACACTAAAACAAATAAAACGAATGGACAAAAACTCACATTCCTGACTTGGTACAGGCATTTTCTTATGTAGAAAATGGTGGATTAAACCTTGTATGACAGTCACATCAAATTCTATTATATTGACAACATAGAACAGACAACAACAGAAGGTCACCAACAGGCCTTTGCACATATATAGAAATATATTAAAAGAACATTTCCCAGAAAATGGTTTTATATCTTTTTGGAAATGCAGTAATTCAGATAAATATTCAGTTAACAAAAACAAAAACTCACCCTATTAGAACATCTAAAGGACACGTACACACTGAACAAGTATTTCTTTACAGAACACCAAAAGTGAAGCATTACTAAACAGGACACCAAAAGCCAAACATTTCATAAAAATAACACCAAATACAAGCGTTATCTCAAAAGAACATTAAAAGCCAATCATTATCTCAACAGAACACCAAAAAGTCTAGCATTATCTCTACAACTTAAAAAAGTCCAGCATAATATCTCTACAACACCAAAATCTAAGCATTATCTCAACTGATTACCAAAATCCAAGCATTATTTCTTCAGAACACCAGAAGTCAAGCATTATCTCAACAGGTCACAAAATTCCAAGCATTATCTCAACAGAACACCAAAATCAAAGCATTATATCAACAGAACTTAAATCCAAGCACTATCTCAATAGAAGGAAGTACACCACTAATTCATGGTCCCATTGCTTTCTATGTTAAATTCCTGCATTTCAAGCAGGGACACCTCTTGTTTTAAGTTCAAATAAAGTGGCAATCATTGCATTTCAAAGCAACACTTTATGGTGTCTTGTACTGAAAAAATCAACATACCTTTAATGGCATATAAGAAAGAACTGGTTCCCGGAATTTTGAATGTACCAAAACAGGTACTTTAGATCTGACAAACAGACAAAATGTACCCTCTTTTTAAAATTTGGTGCATTTTTTTTTAATATTCAAAATCAAAAGTCCAAAAGTGTTCTACAATGATCACCAGTCCTTCAGCTTTCATTTGATACCAAAAATACCTAAATTTCCTACATATTTTGAAAGTTACACTCATGTGTAGGAACTATTTTCTGTTAAATATGTACAACTTTCTGGTATGTGCTTTCTGGCTGGGCCCGAATTAGTGGTGTTACACCAGAACACCAAAACCCAGGCATTGTGGATTGCCTAAATATAACAACATAGGTGGATCATTACATTCATGTGAACATAACACCAATGGTAATGGTGAAACATTACCTAGATATAACACTCAAGTATTACTTAAACAGAACACCTTAAGCCAAGCATTACCTACATATAGCACCAAAGGCTAAAGCAATACCTAAACAGAACACCATGAAGTAAACTTTGATCCCTACAGAGTTCCTCCTCATCTTAATAGACAAAAAAGGGGAAGTTCAATTTGCTCATTGCATAATGTTTAAAAAACATAATTTCCTATTCAAAATTCCTCATTTGAAATTTTTAGTTCATACCAGATTTAAAAATTGTTTTTTTACCTCACTTGATGATAAATAACAAAATTGAAAGTACAAATTGTGATTTAATTAAATTTTATCAATGACTTCATGCTTTTCCACTATGGTGCTTTATCTTGCTGAGGCTGTTTGGAATTAAAATGAAATTTGTCGCAGAATTGATTCCCAAGCTGCACGTTATAATTAAATCTTCCATCAGTTTTCAAATTTAGGTTACGAGGTTGCTTTTAAGTAATTAGATTTAAAACCTGTTTGTTTAGATTTCAAATGCTGTCCGTATTTCACTGATATTTTTGGTAGATATTTCATCTCATTAATTAGTTCTGTCGAAAGCACAACAATACATGGTGTCTTTTTAAAAAGTTCTTTTTGTTTGAGAGTCTGACTATATTATGTAATTTCAGTAACGTACTCATGTCTCTTTTGTCTTAAGATGCTTGTTTTGAAGACATTCGTTATGTTAAATGAAAAATGGGAAAAATGGGAAAAGTTTCATGACAATACTCTGAAATTTTGTAATTGATATTAGAGAAAGTTTGCTGTTAAACTAAACCAGATGACTATTCTGTATAGTACGTGCCTGCATGGATGGCTATTCTGTGTAGTACGTGCCTCCATGGATGACTATTCTGTATAGTACATGCCTGCATGGATGACTATTCTGTATAGTACGTGCCTGCATGGATGACTATTCTGTGTAGTACGTGCCTCCATGGATGACTATTCTGTATAGTACATGCCTGCATGGATGACTATTCTGTATAGTACGTGCCTGCATGGATGACTATTCTGTGTAGTACGTGCCTCCATGGATGACTATTCTGTGTAGTATGTGCCTCCATGCCTATTCTGTGTAGTACGTGCCTCCATGCCTATCTGTGTAGTACGTGCCTCCATGGATGACTATTCTGTGTAGTAAGTGCCTCCATGCCTATTCTGTGTAGTACGTGCCTCCATGCCTATCTGTGTAGTACGTGCCTCCATGGATGACTATTCTGTGTAATACGTGCCTCCATGGATGACTATTCTGTGTAGTACGTGCCTCCATGCCTATTCTGTGTAGTACGTGCCTCCATGCCTATCTGTGTAGTACGTGCCTGCATGGATGACTATTCTGTATAGTACGTGCCTCCATGGATGACTTTTCTGTGTAGTACGTGCCTCCATGCCTATTCTGTGTAGTACGTGCCTCCATGCCTATCTGTGTAGTACGTGCCTGCATGGATGACTATTCTGTATAGTACGTGCCTCCATGGATGACTATTCTGTGTAGTACGTGCCTCCATGCCTATTCTGTGTAGTACGTGCCTCCATGCCTATCTGTGTAGTACGTGCCTCCATGGATGACTATTCTGTGTAGTACGTGCCTTCATGGATGACTATTCTGTGTAGTACCTGCCTCCATGCCTATTCTGTGTAGTACGTGCCTCCATGCCTATCTGTGTAGTAAGTGCCTCCATGCCTATCTGTGTAGTACGTGCCTCCATGCCTATCTGTGTAGTACGTGCCTCCATGGATGACTATTCTGTGTAGTACGTGCCTCCATGCCTATCTGTGTAGTACGTGCCTCCATGGATGACTATTCTGTGTAGTACGTGCCTCCATGCCTATCTGTGTAGTACGTGCCTCCATGCCTATCTGTGTAGTACGTGCCTCCATGGATGACTATTCTGTGTAGTACGTGCCTCCATGCCTATTCTGTGTAGTACGTGCCTCCATGCCTATCTGTGTAGTACGTGCCTCCATGGATGACTATTCTGTGTAATACGTGCCTCCATGGATGACTATTCTGTGTAGTACGTGCTTCCATGCCTATTCTGTGTAGTACACGCCTCCATGCCTATCTGTGTAGTAAGTGCCTGCATGGATGACTATTCTGTATAGTACGTGCCTCATTGGATGACTATTCTGTGTAGTACGTGCCTCCATGCCTATTCTGTGTAGTACGTGCCTCCATGCCTATCTGTGTAGTACGTGCCTGCATGGATGACTATTCTGTATAGTACGTGCCTCCATGGATGACTATTCTGTGTAGTACGTGCCTCCATGCCTATTCTGTGTAGTACGTGCCTCCATGCCTATTCTGTGTAGTACGTGCCTCCATGCCTATCTTTGTAGTACGTGCCTGCATGGTTGACTATTCTGTATAGTACGTGCCTCCATGGATGACTATTCTGTGTAGTACGTGCCTCCATGCCTATTCTGTGTAGTACGTGCCTCCATGCCTATCTGTGTAGTACGTGCCTGCATGGATGACTATTCTGTATAGTACGTGCCTCCATGGATGACTATTCTGTGTAGTACTTGCCTCCATGCCTATTCTGTGTAGTACGTGCCTCCATGCCTATCTGTGTAGTACGTGCCTCCATGCCTATCTGTGTAGTACGTGCCTCCATGGATGACTATTCTGTGTAGTACGTGCCTTCATGGATGACTATTCTGTGTAGTACATGCCTCCATGCCTATTCTGTGTAGTACGTGCCTCCATGCCTATCTGTGTAGTACGTGCCTCCATGCCTATCTGTGTAGTATGTGCCTCCATGCCTATCTGTGTAGTACGTGCCTCCATGCCTATCTGTGTAGTACGTGCCTCCATGGATGACTATTCTGTGTAGTACGTGCCTCCATGCCTATCTGTGTAGTACGTGCCTCCATGCCTATCTGTGTAGTACGTGCCTCCATGCCTACCTGTGTAGTACGTGCCTCCATGCCTATCTGTGTAGTACGTGCCTCCATGGATGACTATTCTGTGTAGTACTTGCCTCCATGCCTATTCTGTGTAGTACGTGCCTCCATGCCTATCTGTGTAGTACGTGCCTCCATGGATGACTATTCTGTGTAGTACGTGCCTTCATGGATGACTATTCTGTGTAGTACGTGCCTCCATGGATGACTATTCTGTATAGTACGTGCCTGCATGGATGACTATTCTGTATAGTACGTGCCTCCATGGATGACTATTCTGTGTAGTACGTGCCTCCATGCCTATCTGTGTAGTACGTGCCTCCATGGATGACTATTCTGTGTAGTATGTGCCTCCATGCCTATCTGTGTAGTACGTGCCTCCATGCCTATCTGTGTAGTACGTGCCTCCATGGATGACTATTCTGTGTAGTACGTGCCTCCATGCCTATCTGTGTAGTACGTGCCTCCATGGATAACTATTCTGTGTAGTACGTGCCTCCATGCCTATCTGTGTTTTAATATCTTGGTTCATTGAAAGTTTACTTTGAAAAAGGAGATTAACGCAAGTGCTGAACAAAATATATTTGCTACAGTTTTACCACTTCCAGATAAAAATGTCATACTTTTCCTGAGTTGTTAATTTGTAGGTTTCCTTTCATTATTTTTAATATGTGGCTATGGACGTTTCATCTTTTTAGGTTACCGTCTTAAGAGTTTTCTGAGAGCCTATAACAACCTAACACAATTAACTGGATGTATTATCTGTAAATTGTGTTTTAAGACAGAACAAGATTATTTTAATGATAAAATCAGTATTGTGATGTTTTATACTTGCAGTATTGATTTTGTCCTAGACAGAAGAAATAATTAACTTTAAAGGGCTCCAGAGACAAAAGATTTTTTTTTTTAAAACATTTATTATCTACAATTTCATATGAAGAAATAGTTTAGTCCAGAATATTTAAGTAATATACAATATGACTGTATCAATAATAAACAAGGTGCAATTTTATATTATATTACTTAACCTGTAAGAAATTAAATAAAGTTAATTGAACCAATGTTAATTCGGAATCAATTTTCTTCACCGAGGATCAAAGGAAAAGGTTTGTCTGATCACCAAGAAAATAAGGAAAACAAATGTGAGGAATTTCAGGTGTGATGTTCATTTATAATTTCAGTTTGATATTGTCCATTATTGTTAGGAAGATAATGAAAATAACCTTGGAATTAATGATAGTTGGGAATATTTAAGAAAAAATTAAATGCACTTGGTACTATATAATTATACCCTTTGATGACTTTTATCTGCTTTCCCAACTGAGTGAGGTCATTGATTTTGTTTTAATGTCTGGTAGGTTTAAGTCCAGATCTGAACAATGGCAAATACTAAGAAGAATGATGTTCAGTTCATTGACTGTATTTTCTCCCTTTATTGAAGACCCATTGGTGATCTTCAGCTGATTTCTGATCTTTTGTTGGGTTGTTGTCTCTTTGAGATATTCCCCCTTCCACTCTCAGTTTATTGTTTAATACAGAGTGTCCCTACCAAATATTGATAATCTAAGACAGCTTTAGAAGGGAGGAGCTGGCCCAACCCTTTGTATGGTTAAGGATGTTTGCAGCTCTTATTCTGACAAGCTATTAAGAAGACTGATAAATTGATAGTATAGAAATAACAGAACTTTAAAAGCAGAAAAGATGGAAGGTTTGTGTTCTTGTTTTTGAGATATGATCAATTGAAAATTTGGTGGGATATGATTCTCTCTAGATTTTTTATAAATTTTACATAGGGACCTTTATTATTTGAAAAACTATAAAAAAAATCAAGAACTAGTCCATAGTACACAGATGCCCTAACAGCACTATCATTTTCTATGTTCAGTGGACCGTGAAATTTGGGTTAAAACTCTTTATTTGGCATAAGAATTATAAAAATTATAGCATAGGGAACATGTTTGCTCAGTTTGAAGTTAATTGGACTTACACTTCATCAAAGACTATGTACTTGACCAAAAGCTTTAACCTGAAGAGTTGCAGATGAATGGACGAACTGATGAATTAAAGAAAATGAACAGACAAACTAACAAATACTCAGACTGAAAAACATAATGCCCCTTAAAAAGATAACAAGTATTTAATAAGACTTTCAAAAGGGAAACTATAAACTATATGCCATAAAATGATAACGAGAAAATTATATTTGAAACAAAATTAAGGTTAACTATTTTGTAAATTTATCTTTGTAGCTGAATTATGTATTTGATATGACCATTTCTCTTATATATCAGAAGGTGCCAGTGTTCTGCCCATAATCAAGATTATATGAGGAGAAAAAATTGAAAGCAATATGGCTGCCACAGTTATCATGCTTCCACTTTACTTTTATGTATTGCTATTTTATGCAAAAAACGAAAAATTTAGTTTTCACTGCAACTGAAATCATGCCGTTAATGGATTTTAACACGGAATTCAATATGAGAGATCTAATAGTTTCTCTAGTGCCTATATTATTGACTCTCTGAAATATCTATGCAGATACAGATTGGTATATTGTTTGGTCAATTCTGACACTTATCTCCATATAAATATTTACAGACAATTTAAATTGGCGATTATGAACAAACACTTTCATTGGTTATTATAGTAACTAGATGTAATAAAGGTTTTAATGTGTTGAAACAGTTAGATATTTTATAAATTATTGTTTAATGGGTTGTTACACTATATTGTATGGAAGTGTTTATAAATTATTCTCTTGTAAAATTACTGGTAAACATTTGCCATTGTTTTGCACAATTTCTATGTTTATAATCCTATATAAGTAATATCCAAGCAGTATTGATTGAACATTTCGAACTTTTGGTCTGTATTTTTTACAAGACTTTTTCTTTTTGTTTTTTTCTGTTAAGAAAGGTTACAACCATGATGTTTAGTTCACCTGACCCAAAAGGTAAAGTTAGCTTTCCTACCACTGACTTGGCATGTCTTGTTTGTTATCAAACATTAGAAAAAAATAAACATAATCTGAAAAAATGAGTCAAATTTCAGCTTAATCTTCCTCATTTGGACTGGTCTGTGTTAAAATGATGATTAAGTTTTCTGTCCGTGCATCTGTTTGTTTGTCTGTCAATCCATTTGTTTCTGTCTGTCTTTCTTTTGTCCGTCCCTCTGTCCATCTTCAGGTTAAAGATTTTGGTTAAGGTAGTTTTGATAAGTTGAAGTACAATTAACTTGAAAGTTAGTACACATGTTCCTAATGATATGATCTTTCTAATTTTAATGCCAAATTAGAGTTTTGACACAAATTTCTAGTCCACTGAACATTAAAATGATAGTGCTATTGGGGAATCATTGTTCTATGGACACATTTAATTTTTTTTTTTTTGTGTCAGTTACATGAATATACTTTAGTGAAATATTGGTAAAAGGTGAAAACATGTTGTTTTTGGTACATTTGGATGGGTTTATAGTATTTTCAGTTTATATTCTTTCATGTAATCTGTGAAAACGTGTTATTTTTGGTACATTTGTATGGGTTAATAGTATGCTCGTAAATCATTACTATTTTCATTGTTAGAGATAAATCTATAACAGACTCAACATGCTTTTAAAATGAGTTAATAATCCAGAGAAAAACAGCTCTGCATAGTTAATAATATCTGATGCAGATCACAAAGATAGATCACTTTACAGTTGATTATAAAAACAGTAGCAATTATTGTCTGTTGCAGTAAGCAGAGTAGGAATAAACTTTGGTAAAAATCTTTTAAGATATGTCTCAGCTATCCCAAGAAAAAAGAATACAGAAGGACAATTTTAGTCCAGACCTAACACCCCCACAATTTAATAAAATTTCAAAATATATTGATATCATGATAACTGCTCTGAACCCCATCACAGAAGAATTATATAAAGTACTTCATAATTATCTCACCAAACATAGATAGGGTATTCTTGCTTGAAATTGCTGGCTGTCTTTTTCAACTAATTTTGTATTCGCTGGCTGATTGAATTCAAACTTTGTAGAATAATTGATTATGATATACAAACAATATACAACTACGGCCATCTGAGGAGGGAATATCCAAAATTGTTAACTCTGCTCAGGGTTATTTCCCCCAATGACCTTAGCCCAAAGGTTACAAATGATGACCCTTACAAGGGTTGAATTTTTGTAAAATTTTCTCTTAGGTTTGTAACTGTTTATCAATGAAAACAAAGATGGGAAGTGAATTACAGGGTTATCCAACAAATGGTACATTTTGTTAAGGTTATTCACTTGCCAAATATATCTGAATCACTTTCGCACCACATGGCTGATTATTTTTTTTTTAGCCACTAAATTTGTTCAATTATACTGTGAGGTACAATAATGGTCAAGATTTTTGGTTATCTTGAATTAATTCAGAATTGTGGATTTGATTCAAGTTCTTTCAAAAAAAAATGGAAGAGGATTTAAAAGTAATGCTTACTGAACTAGAGATGCCATAATTTTATGGCCATGGTTTCTAAAATATCCCTATAATAACCATATTGTTTGCCTTCTGGTCTACCATTATATATTCTCTTCTGGTTTAGGGTTTGGTCCATTTTTCCCTGTAATTGCTGTTTAAATTATGTGCAACAATTGTAAAATAAGCCATGTCACACTGGTTCTGAGGTAATAATTGGAAAAATGGTAGTTTGCCTGTTATATAGTTCCGTTGCATCTCTTTGAACTGATTGATTGCACTTTCAGTGAAAGAGAAATAATATATTGAATTTTTTGGTTTATTGATGTAGAAAATTAAACATTTGATCTATAGATTCATTAAACGTTACATTGGTTTCCTAATGACTGGCTTTGATGTGATATAAAGGACAAAGTCTGTAGTGTTTTAGTTTGCTTGATTTGAACTATTTTGGTTTTTCTTCTTATATGATTAACTGATTTCCTGACAAATTAACTGTTCAAACAACTATTCTATGATAAAAGCAGTTTACATTTGGGTAAATGATATCGACTGGATTTCTTTTTCAAAATGAAAGGAATGACACATTTGCGTATTTTTAGTTTAATATAAATTCTTTGTCTTCAACAAAATGATATTTGGCTAAAACCAACACACATATGAATAAAAGGAGATGTTTTAATGTGACAGCAAACATGCAACCAAAACAAAAATGCTAATTGTGCAGCATTTACAGATGAAGCAGTTTGAATAAAATCTTAATTATCTCCCCTGCAAGGTAGTTGCCAACAGCTTTTTGTCCCCCATTCATTGCTATATGTTGCAACACTCTTATGACAACAGAATGAATTAATATTAATGGTCCTCTAGATAGTCGCATTGGAAAAGTCTTGGAAGTGCACTGTCCTTGAGAGCATGTGTGTGTTGCTTCAGTTTGGACTTGTAACCCAGGGACTTTATTTATGGTATTTGCCAAAAAATAGTGAAGAAACAATTATTTTATTCCTGTTTTTGGCAGCAATGCACAGAATACAAAACCTATGTTACTGTATGTTAAATGTACATGTGGAAAAAAGAAGATACACTTTTCAATCCAAATACTGTAGACGAAAAAAAAACACAAAAAAACACAAAAAAACACAAAAAAAAAAAATGCTGCCTGCAGACCCGAGTTTCTTTTACAAAAAATATTTCCACTAATTTTGGTGATGACTTATACTAAAATGTTGATGTCTTATAAATTTCTCTAAAGATTTGTAGTATTATTGATTGTTGATACTTAGAAGGATTATTCAATCAAACATAATTTTATTCATAACTTTTTTTAGTTGATTTTAGGTATTGTACTTGTGTAATTATTGATAATGATAGAATTGTAAAGAATCAATGAGTTTCTACTGTGGAAGATATTCTTGTTAACATTCTTACTTTGTGTGTATCAAGAATAATGCATTGAAACTAAGGATGAAATCAATAAATTTGAGAATGGAAATGGGGAATATGTCAAAGAGACTGAAGAGCAGTTAACAGCACAAGGCCTCCAATGGGTCTTCAACACGGTGAGAAAATTCTGCACCTGGATGTATTGTCATAAAACTCATCAAGAAGTTCATACATTTTGCCATAGAATTATATACAAGTTCAATGTTTGCATTTGAAAAATTGAAAACTGGAAATGCACTTACCAATACTTACTGCAAAATTTTGAAAATGCATGCATTTATGAATCAGCTAAGAACTGTT
The DNA here is from genome assembly GCF_965363235.1 of Mytilus galloprovincialis. Taxonomy (NCBI): domain Eukaryota; kingdom Metazoa; phylum Mollusca; class Bivalvia; order Mytilida; family Mytilidae; genus Mytilus; species Mytilus galloprovincialis. The sequence goes on along the minus strand of NC_134838.1, from coordinate 1,435,054 downwards.
GGAATTGAGTTTTAGATCTATGCATCTTTATTATTTAAAGAAACAACCTATGCAACCTTTTCTCTTATGAGAAATAATCCGTCAAAACAGTTTGAAATAACAATGCAGAACAAGATTTATGAAGAAAAAAATTCAATAAAAAATTAATTAAAAATTGATTGATGAAACCATATTCGTTTATGAATTATTAATAATCTGTTTATATCAGGTAAAGATTTCCATACAGGTTGGACATTTCCCATATAAAGTCTTCTTAAAGAACAAAAAAAGGAAAAATCCATTTTATTGACTTATTTCTGCTCAATCACACCTCGTTATAATTGTCATTCTGATCATTTAACAACTGAATGGAAAGAATTCTCTTGTCTCGGGTTCTATATTGACTTGGCTTTAAATAATGCTTGGATCCATTCCGTCAATAAATCTGGATTTCTTTTGAAGGAACAATTGTATTGCGATGTTGTTTCTTTGTCCTACAAATTTTTAGCCCTGAGTTATGTACCGAAGTTAATAAAGTGAAGTAAAGTAAAGCTAACGTTGATTAGCCAGTGGTTTTTATAGAACAATTGTATCTGGAGTTTATTGAGATCTGCGTCGCTTGTAAAATGAATGTAATGTTGTATTGATCGGAAAAGCTTTTCTCGTTCCGATAAGGTTCCAGCTCAGATTGACATCCAATTCTTCCCTAATTCAAATGACGGCTTCGTAATTCCCCAAGCATCAAACGGCAAAGTTGATTCCATCATTTCTACACAGTATCAATCGAGAGAAAGTCGTCAGTAAACCAAAAGGATTAGGTGGAATTGGTGGAGGATAACTTTATAAGACACTAGTGGATTTAATAAGAAAATTAATTGTTTATTGTAGAGATAGAAGAGGAATATATTTCACCATTTTACAATCAACAGATTCTGGTGAGTAACATTCTAAAATGGATCAGTTTTAGTTAAATATCTTTTAAAATATCGCATCTTTTTTCCACTCCTTACTGGAAATTGAGTGAAAATATTCTAACAAGAAAACAATGTTTATGAGGAAAAAAGAAGTTAAATGGTTTGTTAGAAAAAAATTTAGAAAATTGAATTATTACATATTGGCATAAAAAAACAGTTTCAAATAGGATGTACAAATAACCTATATATGGTTGGAGGAAATATTTTTTGAAACTTCAAATTTAAATAAATGGAAAAAAATGTGTTTTTTTTTTTTTTTTTTTTTTTAAATAAAAACAATCAGCTCTGGTGACAGGATTGATATAAATGTTTCACCATCATAAACTGATTTATAGGTGTTTTTTATACATAAAAATATAGAGTCAGTGTATTTATATCTTCTAGAACATTTAGCATTTTACTTGAATAATTTATAGTACTAGTATTATTAAAGATTAATCTTTTTATTTGATCCATACAGATATTTGATATAAATTGTTGAATTGTTACCAGATCTAGATAAAATGTATTTTAAGAAACAAAACCTTTGAATATAAGCAAGACTCCTTTAGAGTAGAAACTGAATTAGTCTGTCACCTTACTTTAATGGTTATAATATGTTAGAACACTTTTGAAGTGATTTCTTAAGTCAAACTAGATAAACAAAATTTTGTTTTTTTTCTTGGATGTGCATTCATTTGAAGGTCCAAATAAGATCAGCTGGCTTAGAGTTAAGTTGCCTTTAATTGGTATCAATTAGTTTGATTCACATTTGGAGACTGCTGTTCTGTGTCCATATGTTACTCCATCTATCTGTTAACATGAAATATTTGCCACTGGATGTAAAGCAAATATTAATCAATCGTAAATCAATCTATCTGTTAACATCCTTTGTAGGTACTATGTTAATGTGGTAGCTAATTGTACCAAAATGTGTCCATTACTTGTTCAGAGATAGTGTTTGGATCAGATATTGTTCAAAGGTCAAAAATAAGAGTTCAGGGTCACAATGCAAGTAAGGTAGTGAAAGATTTAAGGCACCATAAAGCAACAGTATTGCACCTCATCATTGCCAAACATCACCCAATGTTTGACAATCAACAAAACTGGCACATATTTAAGGTTCAAGGTCATAGTCAAGGGTTAAGGTCACCTGATAGCAAAATTGAAAAACACTGTTCAAATTATACTATATTTTAAGGGGATGCTATGCTTTATGGGGTACTATTTGATATTGACATAACAAGTAAAATGTCTTGTCCTGTACATGCAATAACATATTTGCCCTTGGATGTTTTAAGCCACCACCAATGTGTGAACCTGGAATGAACCTAGAATGAACCAGGTAATTCTGTCAGAATACTTTAATCTTGACCATTATTCTAAAATCAATATGGAAATTCTATCCCAGGAGTATGCTTTTAGCTTTAGCAGCTGATTGTTAAAAAATCACATAGAAGAATCATATTTCAACCAAGCAAATGATGTCAAAAGTTCCACTGAGTAACACGATCAATAGACTGTTTCATTCCACCATTAACCTTTGTCTACCTGAAACCAAGCATGAAAACTCACAACCACCTCAGGGATTAGGCTGATAAAAATGTATATGATTAATTAAATAGCTTGTCATTTGCTAAAATGTTCCATGTATTGACGTTTGTGACATCGTAATCTACCAGATATAGATTTGTATAATCTGGGATTGATTACTAAATCCAAGCCCTGTAGGGAAATACATATATATATGTACAATAAAGCATCTTCTGATAGGAACAATTTTCAGTTAATAAAGTGGATGGAAAGTGACACCAAAATTTTAAAATTTGAATTCTCAGAAAGCAAACGTTTTATAAAGATTTATATATATAATGATTATTTTCTTTTTTTCTGATCCAAAATTTTAGCATCTTAATTATTTTATTTTATTAAAACTCCTCTCATCTTAAGTTGCAGAATATCTTTAGAGGAATGAGTCACAGCTTTGTCAACAAACAAGAAAGATAAGCTAACTTCTCCATCTCTGGTTACATATGTTCCACTTTGATAAAAGATCAGCCAATCAAATTTCTTGTTTTAAAATTCAAAGAAACAATGGAACCAACAAATACATGCACCTACCTTTTGACGGACTATTTCATTTTTAAATCATTTAATTGATATTTGTTATACAAACTTAAATTAAAATCTCCACACTTTCTACGACTTTTACATGCATCCTTCTAATAAGAACTGGTTGCTATAAGTACCCCTTCAAGTTTCACTGGAGAAAATGAACATACATTCAATATAGCATTGTTTCACATCTAACATCCTGAGGTCTTTTATAGGTGACTTTACAGTATGGGTTTTGCTCATTGTTGAAGGCTGTATGGTGGGTGACCTGTTCTTGCATAAATATATGCATAACTTGGATTGTTGTTTCATTTGGGAATCAATCCACATCTTTATTTAAAGTACCAGAGGAGTTCATAGGTGGATCCAGGGGGGTCCTGGGGAGCCGGGCCCCCCTTTCATGGGAAAAATTTGGTTGATTATATAGGGAATCATTGAAGCATGACTGGAGCGGGCCCCCCTTAGGAAAAGTTCTGGATCCGCCACTGGAGTTGTACAGTTATATCAAATGTGAGGCGTTTTACTGTACTTTCGTATAGAGTGATGACAAAAGAATTAGTTTGTATTATACAATTTACGACCATTGTTTCTGGAATATACATTTACCAGGCTGTACTTGGCTTTTGTTCACATCTTATCTGATTGTTTTTGTCATTATCACTGACTGACATATACTTCAAGGCTAACAAGTCGGCCACGATCTGTTGACAATTTCTGTGGTTGGAAGGTTTGGTATTAAACTGAGTAAATAAGATTTACAAACTGTACTGAGTAACATGTTTTATTAAAGGCTACAAGCATATTTATTTCCATCCTATTTAAGTTAATAAGTTTTATTGCACTTTTAAAAAACATTAATAGACAAATGCATTATAACAAAGAATCTTATAAACAAGTGGCAGTAAATGGGCTTATATCTATTTGAAAATCCATTGTTGGCAGTTCCAGTGTTATTTGCTCTTTGTTCTGGTTGTTTTTTCTGTGATATATTCCAAATTTCCATTCTCAATTTTAAGCATTCATTTACAGACATGTGATGCTCATACCCATAGCCAGGGGGGGTGGGTTTGTGGGGTTCGGACGAACCCCCCCTTGAAATCAAATAAGCACTGTTAAAGTCAACGTTTTGTTCAAATTATGACTGTTAAAGTCGAGTTCATGAGTCCAACGAACCCCCCCTTAGAAATTCCTGGCTACGGGCCTGATGTATACATAAAAATCATATTAGAATCAAACTGAAAGTGATACAGTTAATATTGTGCAGGTTCTTCTTACATTTAGGGTGGAACTATTGCAAGTATAATACACTTTAGAAAATTAAATCCTCTAAAACTTAATTAATTCTAAATTCAGTATGTTCTAAAAAAATATTCATAGTTGATACTTAGAGGCTTACCCACCCATACCCAATTCGGTTTTACCAAATTTTTTAGTCTGCAAATTACATCTTTCCATATTCTTTTGCTTCTGTAAAATCAATAATTATAGACAATTTAATTGAGGGTTTTGTTTTCATTATAAAGGCGTCAAATGTTTTAGCATTGTCTGGACCCTTCACATTGACCCAGTTTACAAATATAGACTGGTGGGAAAATTCAATTAAGGGGGTATAATCTATCAATTATAGTTTTTGATGAGCTGTAATTTTTTAGGATGGTTGATTTACTTGTCATTTTTTTTAAACTGAAATTAAGGAAAAATAAAGAAAGAATCAGTTGCATTTATAAATGTCTATGTGTCCTAAATATTAACAAAGTGTTCTAAGAAAACAAATTAGTTGATTTAGATTATTGTTTCTTTGACTCCAGTTTCTTTATTTTTTTATGTAAAGATAAAAACAAGTTTGCATTCCTATGATGTAGATCATTATAGAATTGTTATATAAAGTTTACAACCTCCAGGCCTGCAATTGTTTTGAAAGAAAACAGCTGAGCAAACTTTATGTATAAATCAAGTTATTTGTTAGGAGAAAATACAAATACTGATGGTTTGACTAGAATGTACACTTTGTATTGGTAAGTTAAAGTTGCTTTTATTTAATTAGCTGACTCTATAATATCATTTTATATAATAAGGTCCATTTAGACAAGGTCTTCAACTAATATCTATAATATTTTCAATGCTTTGGATAGATGTAATTGTTTGCAGTTATAAAGATTTTGCTATATGGTTCTGTATATTTTCTCAGAACTTGTTATCTTATTTAGTAAATATTTTTTACAATTTCTCCATATATTAAATATAAAAAAAAAGATGTGGTATGATTGCCAATGAGGAATTTTACTGTCTACAAGAGACCAAAATGGCACAGAAATTAACAACCTTAGGTCATCATACAGCCTTCAACAATGAGCAAAGCCCATACCACAAAGCACTGACACTAATATAAAAAAAAACTCAACAACCAATCAGCATATCTTACATATGACTAAACTTTAACTTAATAATGGATATGATAAAAGCAACAGAGAATTCTTCTTTTGGTGTATGCCTAGTGAATATAAGGATTCTGCATGAATTTATATAAAGCTTTTATAAATTAAACATGTATAATAAAACATTGAACAATCAACCAAGGCTGACCTTTAATGGTAATAAACAATTTCTCAACATATTTATATATTATATCTGCTCAGCTTTTGAAGCACTAAGGTTAAGTGAGGTGGCATTTGTCAAGTTGCACCTTATTTCTATCAGAGACTTATTGAGAAGCTGAATGAAGTTAATATGAATGAACTATATACAGGTGAAGATTACAATCCCACTTCCAGCCTTGTTTTGTAATCCTCTCTGAATTCCACAAAGAATTAATTCCAGTCTATAGGAAGGTGAAGCCAGGATCAATCTATTGATTGCTATATAAAATCTTTGATGGAAGCTTGATTACTTTTGCAATTACGGGTTATTCTGTTAACTATTCACTCAACCATGAAGAACGAATCTTGGAACCTAAAAGACATTGCTACAAAAAGCTAATTAAAGTTCTATGAATTAAGGAAGTCACTGTATTTATCAGAGTAATGGTTGATCAGATAATTAGACTTCGGTCATCAGTTGAAAAAAATCACTTAAATAGGCTTCATATAGTTTTATAGATTTGTCTGTAGCAGTTTTCCAAACCCTAAAAAAGGCTTAGTAATTATAAAATTCTTTTTGGAGAATTTACAAAGCTTGTTTTACTTGTCCTGCAAAAGTTATTATGTTGGACTTTTAATGGAAGTTAAGTTTCAAAAACTGCTGATGTCAGCATAATTTAAAAGTTATTTCATTTGAATCAGAATCATTACACAGGTATCTTGTAGTGAGAACCTTTGTTTGGTAACAATCAGCTACTGAGCAAATCCAAATAGTAGTGAGAAGAAGTCAAACTTCGTTTATTTTACCACTTTTGAAAAATTTTCTATTTGTTACATATGGAAGTGAACATCTAAATTAAAATGGACAGAATGTAACATTCTAAAGTTCAATTCTCCAGCTGATATTGAAAAGTAATACAATAAAAAACCATGCAGATGATTAGCTGATTAAAACCTACATATGGTGTATGGATCAATCTCTTGTGCCTACTGTTATATTTGTATAGTTTGAAAATAGTCACGATTAACTAGGAGAATTTTTACTTAGTCAAACATTTGTGTTTTGTACAATGTACAATGTAGGAAGCACCCTCCCCCTCAAACTGACAAATTATCATTCACTTCAGTTCTGAATGGATAGTTCTCTACATATTTGATTCAATACATCTGTATTTATTGATTAGAAGTTGATTCACAGAAAGTTTAGTTGTAGTAAAATAGATTAAACTTTTGATTTATTGCAGTACTGGTACATGTTTAAATCAACATTTGAATTGTTACTTATCATTTTACAGTCTGCAATCAGTTGCTGAAAGCACAGTTTTTAGTCTTCATGATACTGGCAATTTAAATTATACTAAAAGGAGGAAGGTCTGGCCTATACCAGCCTACAATAAATTTATAATTCTATTCAGCAACTCAATGAGACAAAAAAATTGCAGTGGGATTAAACTGGTGAAAAGAATTGTCTCCCTTTCAAATAGAACTCTCAGTATTTAGTATATTCTCATTAAGAATTCTATTGATTAAAAACTTTCTGGCAATTATCATTATGAAAACAAATAACAATAAAACACAGATATCATACAATTTTATGGTTTTCCTCATATTATTAGAAACAAAGAAAACAACAGGTTATTATGAGTTTTATGTAAAACTAGTATAGAAGGTAATACTATGCCTATAATTTGGTTCCAACTTCAATCTTGCTTTTTTTATAATCATGCCAGTCTGAAGATAGACCTCCAATTAGAGTTCTAAAAACATACTAATATCTATTCTAGCATAGTTTTCACCAACTCAATACCATTTTTTTTTGTTCCATGTTCAGAATCTAACATGATATCCTTTAACCTCAAAGTTTTGATGAAGCTGTGAAGTTTTAGTAAAAATATAAAACTCTCAGAAAAATTGCCCTAGTGTGTGTGCAGTAAAATCAGGAAAAACTGAGTCCACTTTAGTGGGAAAATTTAGTTGGTTATATAGGGAATCACTATGAATGGAGCGGTGGTCTCCTCTTAGACAGTCAGTTCCAGCCACCACCCCTTATGAAAATTTCTGGATCCACCACTGATGTTCTGAACTTCATTAAGTTTAATCTGAACATTCTTTATATTTGTTAAATTGATAATTGGGATTCCATTTTGAGCCTGAAGATGGAAGTTTTGAACAACCTTGCCCATCTATACAGCCTTTGCACAGTCAGTTTATGAGCTTGGTCAACCATGGTCAAAAAGGCAGAAAACCATGGTTGTCAAATTGACCATGGTCAACCACTTGTGATTTGAGCTGTGTAAATCATGAACAGATGTTTGTCCATGGTCTTGAAAGTGGAAAACCATAGTTGACAATGCTTTAAAGCACATCCTACCATGATTTGAACTTTGACCATGGTTATCAATGGTCAGCGATGGTAACCATGGTCAACCATGGTTGTATTTTGACAGGTGTACCAAGCTACTCTAGCTGATTTTCTCCTTTACTATCATCATAGATTCCACTTTGTTCTTTAAGCCCAATGAAGTTGTATCTGTAAAGTTTTCAATATCTGCTTATCAATCAAGTTTGTTAGAAGTTTCCTCCCTGTTCATTCTCTCTTTGTTATAATAGATTATATAACGTCACTGGTGCAGGTTTGTATAGAAACTAATGACTATGGACTAGAATTACTGCATCTCTAACATCCTAAGAAAATTAATCTGAGAGAATTAATCAAGAGATATCATTTTGACAGAGTGATTAAAGGATTAGCCATTATAATTAATAGATGTCTTAAATAGTCACGATGCTGTGTTAGCTAAAGTTTTATTTACAGTAGATTAATTGATAATTTTTTGTTATATTCAACATTCATTGATACAATTAAAGATAGAATTGTCTTTCAATTTTGCATTGGAGTTATTTTTCAATTTTCAAAAGGAACGGCAGATTTAAGAGGCTACACTCAGGTCCTTGTTTTATGTTGTAGCAGATAAGGCAGAGAACCTTTTTTGCCTAAAGTGTCCTCCCTTCTAAATGCTACACTTAAAGGGAGAAATAATTGGTTGCCTTTCTTGATTAAGAAGCTATCACAAAATTGTGCAGACTCAGTACAGATATTCGTGACAAAGCTATTAATTTGCCAACCAATTTTGTATGAATAAGAGAATTTTGATACAAGTTATTTTCTTTAGATGTATTTCTTTAGTAATTTTCTTTGTATGTATGTCTTGAATTTTATAAAGCTTGAACATCTGTAGAAACAAAGAACGAAGGTTTCTGTTTCTACCTAGTGTAAAGTTGTCTGGCGATGGACAACAATTAGCCCAGTCAGTCAAGTAGAATCATTAACTTCTGTAACATCAGGAGCAGATCTTGTTTTACTTCCTGTTGTGTTGTAGGAAATTGTTTGGAATGTTTTTGTTAAATTCTATTTATTTTTGCAAAAGTGAAAAAATGAAATTCTCCAGAACTGCTGAAATGATCTGAAGGTTTAAAATGGATAAGGGTAAATATTCTACTGTATTGACAAAAATGCTAATGCATAACTAAAACACGTTCAGAAAATAAAGTTAAACGTTTGATGTAAAGTGACTTCAGTTGAATTATTGATTTCCTGCATGCATATATTAATAGCTATACTTCCAAGAAGCTTTCATTCAGCAAAATCATTGTACAACTGGAAGAATTGGGATTTTGTGCAATGCTCAATATAGATTTATGCATAACTTAGGTACAAGAAAAATTACATAAAATTGATTTTTTTTTGAAAGCTTAGAATAAGAAATTCAACAAAATTATTAAACAAATCTTTATCAATAAGTTTATTAATTTAAGCCTAAAAGATTAGGAAGTTTTGTTAACAAAGTAATTATTGGATGACCACAATAATGTCCCTGTGTTGAATTTAATTACTTTCCAGAATAATCAACAGAAAGTTACTGCCACCAATTAAAACTAAACTGGTAAAAAACATTTTAGTCCTAGATTCTTGTAGCTTTACTTTGGTTTTTGTGAACATTTATGATCTAAAATGAGTTGTTATGCCATCTAGTGTAATGAAGTTGTGAATAATCTCTGTTTGTTTATTTATATAGTATACCATAAAATATAGCTTCCAACAATATTAAATATTATTTTAATCTCATGTTCCACACTCTCAGTATGGAGTTTCTATGACAAATTATAGAATTATTAGACACGAGGGAATGGGTCATTAAACATAACACATTTCTTATCAACTTGAGAGTTTGTCTAACATGTTTTCACGAGCTTCTCTGTTTACTTTATATTAACAGGAGAAGACTAATTACAAAATAACTTTTCCCTCTTTTCATGCATTTTGGCACTTATGTCTTAATAGTTTTTGCAAAATGCCTTTTGTTCAATATGTGTGACGAAGTTGATGGGACTGATATATTGGTATTCAATTGTTTATATGGCAATTACAAGGTTGTCAATGGAATAGGAATACAACTTCATAATTTTAGGGTAAGATTTTTTTTATTACACATATATTTCATTCACAATCTTTGTAATAGAAAGACTCCTCTAATGTTTTGGTTGACAGTTGATCTGAGTATTGAATTTTTTATCAGGAAAAGTATGTAATGCAAATACATTAATTATTTTTAGTTCTAAAAGTGTATGGTGTTTTGCAATATAACAACATCAAATATTAGTTGTCAAATTGAGGGATGAACTATAGGCTTGATTTACATTGTCTCTTCTAATCAAATGGTCTCTTTTATCTTCTGTCTATTTACAGTATATTTGCATTGATAGAATTTTACTGTGATACTTGCAGTTTTAATATCATGTGCTTTTGTGAACCTTCTTGAATATATTTCAGCAAATAGGTCTGAAAATTAGATCTCAATAAAATTTCTTTAACTTTACAATAGCAGTAGTTTTTAAAACATCTTGTATGAAACTTGTTAGTGTGAGCCTTAACTTTATCCCTTCAGTTGAAGCCTGGACCGGAATCTTGAATACTGTGTTTTTTAACAAGGATTTTACATTTCTTAAAATCAAATATGAATGGTTGTCTCTCATTTAATTTTTATAATTGGATGGCATTTTTACTCCATCAAAGTTAAATTTCTTGACCATTTTATATTAGATGAAATTCACAGGTCAGAAACTTTATCAAAATCTTATTTTTGTCGAGCCTGCAACTTTTGTTGCAGATAGCTCGACATAGGGATAGTGATCTGGCGGCGACGGCGTTAGCTAACTTTTAAAAAGCTTCATATTTTAGAAAGTGGAAGACCTGGATGCTTCATACTTTGTATATACATGCCTCATGTTACAAAGTTTCCGTCAGTTAAATGTCCTTGACCTCATTTTCATGGTTCAGTGACCACTTGAGAAAAAAGTTCAGATTTTTTGTAATGTTGAATTCTCTCTTATTATAGGTAATGGGATAATTATATTTGGTATGTGCATACCTTGCAAGGTCCTCATGCCTGTCAGACAGTTTTCACTTGACCTCAATCTCATTTCATGGATCAGTGAACAAGGTTAAGTTTTGGTGGTCAAGTCCATATCGCAGATACTTTAAGCATTAGGGCTAGTATATTTGGTTTATGGAAGGACTGTAAGGGGGAAATGTCCAACTGGCAGGTGTCATCTGACCTTGACCTCATTTTCATGGTTCAGTGGTTAAAGTTAATTTTTTGTGTTTTGGTCTGTTTTTCTCATACTTTATGCAATAGATCTACTATATTTGTTGTATGGAATGATTGTAAGGTGCAGATGTCATCTGACCTTGACCTCATTTTCATGGTTGAGTGGTCAAAGTTAAGTAATACTATATGCCATAGGTCAACTATATTTGGTGTATGGAAATATTTTATGATCTATATGTCAGTCGCACAGGTTTTATTTGACCTCAACCTCATTTTCACGGTTCATTGGTCTTTGTTCAGGTATTTTGGTTAATGTGAAGTTGATGTGACAGTTCAGTGGCGGATCCAGCCATTTTAAAAAGGGGGGGGGGGGGTTCCGACTATATGCTCCCATTCAAATGCATTGATCAGCCAAAAAAAGTGGGGGTTCCAACCCCCGGAACCCCCCCCCCTGGATCAGCCACTGCAGTTTTTGATAAAGCTTTATACTTAGGACTATCAACATAATATCAATGATAAGCAAAGTCAAGGCGAGACATTTCAGCATGTGCACTCTTATTTAAATAAAATTTTGAAATGATAATGCTGGTTTTAGCCACATAACCACTGATTCTGAAATATATCAATATTTAAGTGTCACCTCTTTGTACTCTTTAAAACTAGATTGCTTATATAAAACTTAAAAAACTGATTCAGCAAAATTAACTTTATAGGGTATCTGGAAAATGCATTAGAATGAAAACAAGTAGTTTATTGGTTGTTTTTCAGAAGTAACGTGTCAATTTCCTATTTGCTTTTTACTTCTAAAGTGTACAACTTCATTAAATCCATTAAAATGTTCATTTCAGAAAATGAATTTCATAGTAGCCACTGAGAACAGATCAATTAAACCTCTGAGCAAAAAATAAAAATAAGTTCAATTTAAAAAAAAGGTTGACATCTGAAGATTTCCTTTTGAGTTACCATGGAAATGAAACAAATGTCCTGCACTTATCCATTTGTAAGTCTAGGTTGGTAAAGTTTGAAATCAATAGTTGCCTGGAATTATTACCTAGTTATAAATCACTTTGTGTTCTCCTTGAGTTAGTCTATGTGGCATGTTGGACAGTAATTACGTTATTGGAACTTCTCTTGATTTATTATGTGACATTACTAAAGCTTACTTTGCAGAATAAAGATGCAATTAGTATTATTTCCTTTCTCTGTAGGCTTATATAATTCTTCATGCACTTACATTTTAAGTACATAAAAATAGGCCTCAATGGAATTTTAGTCTAGGATCAAATATTACAGTCTTCACTTACATGTACTTACCCGACCTGAATTTACCTATATTCATGCAGCTATCTGACATGTGACCTATATGCATTGTGAACTTTCTATTATAGATATAAAAAAAATGTCAGGTATATATCAATAAGATTATATCTCATGCTCAGACTGTCAAAGACTTGGTAAACAGTTTCAAAACCTTCAAAGTCACATGTTATTACTTATTATTGGATTATTATAGTTTTTGCAATGTTTGTACCAAGTATTGTCACTATCAAAGGAGGAAGAATCTAATTAACCTGCATATTGATTAAAAGTGGTGCAAATGAAGGCAAGGTATATATACAGTTGTTTTGTTAATAAGTCCATTAAAGTACTGATGAACTTTAACTTTTGAACACTGTATAGTACTGCAAAATTATGGTTGTTAAATTTTCTAAGCGTTTTACCATTTTAATGCCCCCACTGTTTAGACTCTACAATGGGGCATTAAGTTTAACCCTTGTCCCTCCATACATATCAAAATTGGTTTTCTGTTCTCTAACTTTAGTTTGCCTCAACCAATTGTTATGATTGGAACTTAAACACAATGCTTATTACAACAAAACATAGATCAAGTGTAAATTTTGGTGGCATCACTTTAACCATTCTAGAGTTAAGCCCCTTTATAAATGGAACAAATGCTTGATTTTTTTTTCATTTCCTTTTGTCTAGACCAAATTTTTAGAATCTTATGCACAATGGTGAATGCTCATGACAACAAAACACAGATCAAGTTTGAATTTTGATGGTGTCATTTTTACTGTTCTAGGGTTATGCCCTTAATATCTTGAAATTGCTGAATTTTTCGCTTCTATTTTCTAACTTTTGCTTGCCTCAACTAAATGTTATGAAACATTATATTGCACAATTCTTATTACCAAAAATCTCAGATAAATTTCAAATTTGGGTAGTGTCACTTTTAAAGTTCTTGAGGTATGTTCCTTTAAAAATATGCTATCAAGGGCACCATGTGTGTTCTATGGACACCTTCCCCATTATTTTATACAGATTAAAGACAAAATGCATAAGTTGATTGTAAATTGTACAGAGTGTTTTAGCAAGTTTGATTGCTAAAATTTTTTGTGATTTTTGGTATGTAAAAATGAAAAGAGAATGGAATTTTTTTTTCTGTAAGTTTTTTTCTCTTTACATGAGAAATAACCATGATAACCTGATTGTGATGAAAGTTGAAGGGGTGGTATTTACATGAGAAATAACCATGATAACCTGATTGTGATGAAAGTTGAAGGGATGGTATTTAAAACAACAATTACTCACTTGTTATTTTAATCTATCAGATCATCTTAAATTGTTAACTTCATTTTCATTTCTATACCTATCTTATCTTTTTAAAGAAATCCATAAAAAAAATGAAAAAACATCTTCTGAAGTAGTTTTTTTCACCCAATTCAGCAGAGATCATGATGAGTGAGAAGCTTGATAAGATAGTGGCTTTTTGATATTATACAAATCATTCAATGGATGCAGAATTGTGCAGACGGCACTAGATTTAAATTAGATTTTGTGACTACAAAAGGTTTCATTAATATGGTTATTGATTCATTGAAGCCTGATTGGTTGGCTAATAGATTAACTTTTAGTCTAAAGACGGTTTTTCAGACTCACTGATTATCGAGACTACAGAGACTTTGAAATAAAACTGAATGCTAAATTTTATTCTGCTTTATTGTGGGAAAGAGAACTTAGTGGAAGGGAAAATTCAGAAATGGGTCTTTTTAATATGACTTGAAATATGATAAGGGTGGTTAATGTTGATATTATTTACATAAGTGATCAGCAGCTAATCTGATCTATATATATATATCTATTGATTCTTATCATTTAATAAACAATATCATTAAATTTCAATTTCTATTATTCATAAGTGATTATATTGAATCCTGTTAGATTGCTATTAAGGCCACAATTAAAAATATTTTGGTTTGCCCAAACCCTACCCAAAGGTTGAGACAGTGGGTAGGGAGGTAGGCATTTTCTTTTTTTTTTTTTTAAAGAAAAATTGAAGTATCGGGTGTTTATTAGTCTTCATGCCTGTCTGATTAAAAAAAAACTTCTTCAAATCAGGACATTAAAAGAATTTGAGTAGGCAGCTTTTTTCTGGGTAAGTAGCGTTTGGGTAAACAAACCTAGTCTTTTTTATGGCCTAAGATGTTCATATTTATACAGTGAGACCCGCTGAGTTCTGAATTGACATTTAGATTTAAGTGCTACTGCATTGTGGAAAATAGGGAGTTCCCCAGTGAAAAATATATGTACCTTATAGATATTTTATATGTGCAAAATAATAGAACCTTATTTTTTATGCGACCGCAAAAATTGAAAATTTTTTGGTCGTATATTGGTATCACGTTGGCGTCATCATCGTCTTCGTCGTCGTCCGAAGACATTTGGTTTTCACACTCTAACTTTAGTAAAAGTAAATAGAAATCCATAAATTTAAACACAAGGTTTATGACCATAAAAGGAAGGTTGGGATTGATTTTGGGTGTTTTGGTCCCAACAGTTTAGGAATTAGGGGCCAAAAAGGGCCCAAATAAGCATTTATCTTGGTTTTCGCACAATAACTTTAGTATAAGTAAACAGAAATCTATGAAATTTTAACATAAGGTCTATGACCACAAAAGGAAGGTTGGGATTGATTTTGGGAATTTTAGTCCCAACAGTTAAGGAGTTAGGGGCCAAAAATAGATCCCAAATAAGCATTTTTCTTAGTTTTCGCACAATAACTTTAGTATAAGTTAATAGAAATCTATGAAATTTTAACACATGGTTTATGACCACAAAAGGAAGGTTTGGATGGATTTTGGGAGTTTTGGTCCCAAGGAATTAGGGGTCAAAAGGGTCCAAATTTAAACTTTATTTGATTTCATCAAAAAATGAATTATTGGGCTTCTTTGATATGCCAAATCTAACCGTGTATTCAGATTCTTAATTTTTGGTCCTGTTTTCAAATTGGTCTACATTAAGGTCCAAAAGGTCCAAAATTAAACTCAGCTTGATTTTAACAAAATTGAATTCTTGGGGTTCTTTGATATGCTGAATCTAAACATGTACGTAGATTTTTGATTGTGGGCCCAATTTTCAAGTTGTTCCAAATCGGGGTCCAAAATTATTATATTAAGTATTGTGCAATAGCAAGAAATTTTCAATTGCACAGTATTCCGCAATAGCAAGAAATCTTCAATTGCACAGTATTGTGCAATAGCAAGAAATTTTCAATTGCACAGTATTGCGCAATAGCAAGAAATTTTCAATTACACAGTATTGTGCAATAGCAAGAAATCTTCAATTGCACCGTATTGTGCAATAGCAAGAAATATCTAATTGCACAATATTGCGCAATAGCAAGAAATTTTCAATTGCACAGTTTTGTGCAATAGCAAGATATTCAATTGCACAGTATTGTCCTGTTTTCAAATTGGTCTACATTAAGGTCCAAAGGGTCAAAAATTAAACTTTTTTTTTGGACCATAATAGGTGAATGTCCAATTTAAAGTTTTTAAGTTTTTAAGTTTAAGTTCTTAGACCACATTCATTCTGTGTCAGAAACCTATGTTGTGTCAACTATTTAATCACAATCCAAATTCAGAGCTGTATCAAGCTTGTATGTTGTGTCCATACTTGCCCCAACTGTTCAGGGTTCGACCTCTGCTGTCGTATAATGCTGCTCCCTGTGGAGCATCTGGTTTTCAAATGAAAGAATGAGGTTATGAGATTTCTAATTTACACTTGTATGCAAATTTGGCTGCCATTACTTAAAGGCACACATTTTGTTCCCCCAAAATATTACATTGTAATATAAAATATTGTCGTCATTATAAAAGTGACTGTTTTTCGTGTTGGAAGATCATTTCAAAACAGATCTAAGGGTCATTCAGAGACAAAACTCAGTTAAAACCAAATGTTAAATAATGTCTATAGCAAAAAAATATAAAGATTGATATTGTTGCAGCCTTTGTGTTGTGAATGACTTTACCAGACCAGTGTAATTGACCTGAGAGAGGTTGTCTTTCCAATGACTTGAGTGAAACATGTGCTGTATATGCATGTGGTTTTATTGTCTGATTTTTTGTTCTCTGTTTACATCAGTAAAACAAATGTATCCGTCAGAGATGACAAAACAGAAGCTAGGAAATAATAGTTAATTATGTTATTAGGCAAGTAATGAGTACAAATAACGTCTGTAAATTGAATTGTTGATATAGATATGGAGGGAAATCTAGGCAGCGTTGACATAATATGACTGATTTACTCGGATGTGTTATGTAACAGGCATATTTAAACAAATAATTCTCATCTAAAACAAAAACTATTCTTCTGATTATTATAAGTAACACTTATGTAAGCTTATGTTAAAATAACCAGCTAAGTGACATACAACTTTTAAGATGCATTTACATGTAGCATAGAAAATGATATATAGAGATGTACAGGCACAGGAGGGGCCATCCCCCTCCCCCCTTTTGTGTGAAAATTTTGTTGATTATATAGGGAATGACTGAAGCATGACTGGAGTGGGCCGCTTCTTACTAAGGCAGTCAAACTCAGGTCCCCACTTATGAAAATTTCTGGATTCACCACTAATAGTTACTAAAAATGATCAGAACTCTGACTGTTGAATACACGACATTGAATCTGATTCCCTGTGGGAAGAGTGCTCTGACAATGGTTATAGCCCTTGGTGCTTTCCTCCAGAAGGGTTGATAAATCTATCATATATTACCAGGACTAATATTTTGTCAGCAAGACACACATTTCATATGGACTCATCAATGGCGCTCATAGAAAGTATGAAGTTGAAGAGCATTGAGGACCCAAAATTTCTATCAGGGGCCTTTACTTCTCAAGAAAACATTTTTCAACTATTTAACATGCCCTAAATCTTGATGACTGTAAAATGTTCATATTAAATTCCAAGTCAATAATAAATACCTGAAGCCTGTTTACCTTTCTCAACAAAAATGGTTCTTATGTTCTGAATATTCATGAAATAATTATTCAGTTAAACATTAGGCAAACATCCATCAATCATGACTTGCCCATTTTAATATATATTACAAGTCTATAACTCTTAAATGCCGGCAGCAGTTGGTTTTAGACTACAAAATAGCTAAATTAGTTCTATTTCTGCTATTCTTTTTTCATATATAATTCATTTTGTACTACATTAATTTGAAAATTATAAGGATTATCAATAGTAAAGAAATATGAAATATTGTCTCAAATAGTAATGAAAGCTGCAATGAATGGAATTTCCTAAATTAAAAGTCGTATTAGACATCATAAAAGAAAATTATTGCAGAAAACATTTGTGTTTATTGTGATTTTATGACTGAAATGATTTTTACTTATCATTTTATTAATGGTTTATTTTCAGACAGTTTACAATAGCTCTTCCTATACTGCTATAAACAAAGAGGCACTCCAATACAGATTGAAGTATAATCTTCAACAAGATGACATCATTTCTCATATATCATTGTAATGTTTTGACCTTGTATAAACAGTATGACCTCTATATCTATAACAGGGTGTAAGTCTTAACATAGATAGGTTGTTGGCGTCAGTAGCAATGTGTAGAAGATTATCCAAGCTGCTCTATTATTATATGCTATGATTTCTTCAATCAATTTCCTGAATACATTTTGTATGGTACTTATATGCCACTTTGTTCTGCATCTGTCCACCTGTTCTCTGACAAATGATCATTTTCCTGATAATTTAAACTTTATGGATATTATGAACTGCTATCTTTTTACATGCATTGAATTTTAACAGAAGATCATTTATGTAAGG
Source organism: Mytilus galloprovincialis (assembly GCF_965363235.1). NCBI lineage: Eukaryota > Metazoa > Mollusca > Bivalvia > Mytilida > Mytilidae > Mytilus > Mytilus galloprovincialis. The sequence continues at coordinate 1,416,691 of NC_134838.1, read as the reverse complement.
ATAGAGAAACACTATCTGTCTTATAGATACCATACAGATCCAGTATTTTATCCAATCTTCCTCAAGATTGTTTGTTGCTTGCTATATAGTAAGAGTCAGGAGTACTATATAGTTTCAAAGACAAAGTTCAAGGTCATGTGTTTCATAGATTTATGAACAAAACATGTTGGAGGTCAGTAGAGCTCTTAGTATTATAAATGCTATTTTAAGGTTAAAAGTCAAGGTCATCTTGTAGCCAAATCAGGCACAAAATGTGTTTTATTGTGTTGAAATGACATGGTTTGTTGACCTTACATTACATTTGATTTTAATGTTAAAGTTTTTTGACATTATATATGTCTATGTAGAACTGATGTTTTCATATTGTTATATATAATATATATAATGTGACCATGAACTTATAAATGAAATTTAAATTTTGAAAAACAAAGTGAAACAATGCATTGACTTATTAAAAAAATATAAGGAGAATGAAATTTAATAGGTCGCAGCTCTTCCTTTTGAATAGTTTTACTCTAGTGATTTTTGGGGCCCTTTATAGCTTGCTGTTCGGTGTGAGCCAAAGCTCTGTGTTGAAGGCCGCACCTTGACCTATAATGGTTTACTTTTCTAAATTGTTCTTGGCTTGAGAGTTGTCTAATTGGCACTCATACCACATCTTCCTATATCTATTTCATTGCCTTAAATGTAAGTCAGTTATTGATTACTGACAATTGAGAATGAGACAAATATTTGTATGTTGTTGTTTTAATCCAGATAAAAGGATTAACTGTATAGAAATCTGTTAAGACGTGGTATATACATAATACAGCTCTGTCCCCTCGAGTGTAGTAAGAGAAGTATAAATTGAATTAGTATATCTATCTACAAGGCATCCCACTAAAATGGTCATGAAAGTTTGATGAGTTTGTGAGAGTTTTCATGGCAGTCAACTAGAAGTTTGTTTCCCCTTTAGGACATGTTAGAAACGATAAGGAGATACAGGGATGCTGTAAAACAATTAAATATTAAAACAGTTTTGTTGTTGTATATTAAAGTACTGTTAGAGTTCAGCAATCAATTCTAAATGGTTTGTCTTCTGATAAAAGCTTTCTTACTAGTAAATGGACTTGATTAACTCGAAGTGAAATTGTGACATGATATTTCACTTTAAATATGTCTAGCTGAAACATGCAAGAACCATAGACATGTCTAAACTAAATTCTTGTTTTGGCATTTGTTGGGCTACATTTCAGACTTTAAGTCTTGAGCATATCTTAGCTAAGGGTTATGATTTCAAACTAAAATGACAAAATAACAATCATCATTTGAAGCACTGCTGCTATACTAACAGGTTTTGTGACTCTTGTCAAAATGTGTTCATTGAAACGCAGTCACATCTCAAGGTACGGGGATGCTTATAAAGTTGTGTTAAAACTATTGGCTCCACAATATTAAAGGTTTAAAAGAACATAAGTTGTTATCAAAAATTAAAACTATTGGCTACACAGTATTAAAGGTTTAAAAGAACATAAGTTGTTATCAAAAATTAAAACTATTGGCTACACAGTATTAAAGGTTTAAAAGAAACACAGTTGTTATCAAAAATTAAAACTATTGGCTACACAGTATTAAAGGTTTAAAAGAAACACAGTTGTTATCAAAAATTAAAACTATTGGCTACACAGTATTAAAGGTTTAAAAGAAACACAGTTGTTATCAAAAATTAAAACTATTGGCTACACAGTATTAAAGGTTTAAAAGAAACACAGTTGTTATCAGAAATTAAAACTATTGGCTGCACAGTATTAAAGGTTTAAAAGAAACACAGTTGTTATCAGAAATTAAAACTATTGGCTGCACAGTATTAAAGGTTTAAAAGAAACACAGTTGTTATCAGAAATTAAAACTATTGGCTGCACAGTATTAAAGGTTTAAAAGAAACACAGTTGTTATCAGAAATTAAAACTATTGGCTGCACAGTATTAAAGGTTTAAAAGAAACACAGTTGTTATCAGAAATTAAAACTATTGGCGGCATTATAGATTTTCTTCTGTTTGGAAAGATCGGGAGGAATGAGTCACTCGTTTCCAGACATGACGTAATTAAACATATCTGTCAAAAGTCTTCACTCTTTCCTAAAGGGCTGATTTACTTTATTACTCTGCTGCAACTTTGTAAAGATTATTGGATTTGGTATGGAATAAGGAATGTGGGCGCCATATTTACATACGATTAAACCAATGATTTAAGACAGAAAGGAGGCTATATGAACTATTTAGGAGATGGATATTACAGAATGAATTTAGTCATTTTCCAATTTTATGTACCAGTTTATTAAAGTTGTAGGTGTCTTATAGCATTTTTATTGGTAGTCGGACCTGGGGGATTTCCCTTTGATATTAAAAGTTCACCACTGTATTATTGTTGTTTGACTGTTTCATATAAATTGTTCCCCTTATTCCTTTAAATTCTGGTTGATGTCATGATATTCAAATTCCACTTTAATAAAATAAAAAACATGGGAAATTATTTTATCAAGACTATTCCCCTCCTTTTTACTGTGGTAGGTTAACTTTTTATCTTCAGAATTTGACAGGGTGAGATTATTTCTAGCCAGATCTATACTATTAATAGGTAAACTGTAATTCATTTTTCAAATCCATTCTGACTTTTGTAATCAGTTAAATGCAATGTAAAACATTTCAAAGGGAGATAAAAACTTTTTTTTATCATCACTAGTTAATGAGAAATCAATCATTTGTTGATGGTTTAATGAGATTTTGGAGCAATATAACTTTTTATCAAGCTTTTTTACACCTTCAATAATAAAAGGTACTTAAATAACCTGGTATTATTTTTAGATTCATTCAATAATGAAGAATATGAAAGTTGTGTCCTTGTTGATTTTTCCCTGGAAAAAGCTCTTGGGGCAAAGGTCAGGGCAGGGCGAAAAATATCAGAGGTACATTCAAACTCATAGATCGTAAAGTAAACTGAGAACGCCATGGCTAAAAAAGAAAAAGACAAACAGACAAGAAAAGTACACAAGACACAACATAGAAAACTAAAAGGCTAAAAACCTTGTATTTAGGTAACAATGAACAATTGAGTAACATTATGGGCACAGCTATTAAAAGGAACCTGCTTTTCAGAATCATGAATGGTAGCTGCATGAACTCTGCCAAATACCAAAGGAGATACAACATATAATAATTTCCCCCTTTGTCCAAATGGTGATAAGACTTCTTTTCATGTATTTTGAAGTGTGGAATTGATAGGCGAGTGCCGCGAGGGAGATAAGTAAAATTTGCATTTAAAAAAAGCAACTAGAACCTATATATTTTTTTCCTTTAAAAACTTTCTTTTGACAAGGCTTGATTCTTAAAATAATCTTTCTAGCTTTAGTATCTAAAATAGATGCTACAAATGTACTATTATTGCCTATGGGAAATAACCACAATTGTATTTGGCAATGTTGATGTTTGTGATTGAGTTATTAACATTTTAATCAGATAGCACTTGATCTTGTAGAAGGTGGTGATGTCCTACTTCACAGAACACATTGTAATTAGCATCTTACAAACTTTTGTTTCAATCTTCATTTCCTGGTTGATTACAGAGAATTGTAATATTGTTTCTCTTTGATGTTTGTATCATACATCTGTACTGCTCAGCATTTTAATGGCTACTCTTTCAAATTAATTTCTGCTATCTCTAAATTTATTAATTAAAGATTTTTTTATTGAATTACTTAAAGACATAAAATCAGTCAAAATACTAAGCCACATGCTAGCAGTTTATTTAAGGCATTTCCTAAGTATTTCAGTTAATGTTAGATGGGGCAAGTGCTTCAAATTATGGGGGAATTTAGAACAGTCAGCCATGGACACTGAAAGATAAATATATTTAAGTGCAAAATAAATGGTTAAAAAAATCAAAGTCAATGAATTTGAACAAATGCATGGGAAGTATTTTTGGTACAAAATGAACTTATGAAGCCTGTAAATGATTGGTTCATTGTTATAGGTGGCTAACTACTATATTTGTATTTCATTCATTTTGTTACAGTTTCTAGAAGAAAATCAATATCTAAGGCGCCCAGCAAAGGGCTTTATTAAACATTTGACATGACAATAAACATCAATGAATTCCGATTTCAATTAACAGATATGATTCAAGCCTTTATTTTTCGTTTTGTTTTATAAGCAGTTTCATATTTAGTCATCCGAGGGCTTTTATAACTTGCTTATAAACCTAATAGGGTTTGCTCATTGTTAAAGATGCTTTACCGTGACATGTAATTGTTCACAACTTTTTTCCTTGATCTTTTATGAATTAAGTTGTCGAAATTCATCTAATCCTACGTGACGGTCATAGTTTGTTAAAAAAAGGGGGGAGTTGAAGACAACCAGCAAAATCTGGGCCGAGAAAAGGATGAAAAGACAGAAAGCTATTTACAAATCATTTTAAAGAAAAACCAAAATTATAGCAACACAATAATTGAATATTTTCTTTAATGATATATGAACTAGTTTTGAGATGTGTTTAAGTTTTTGGTCAGATATAAATGGAGAAGAAAATGATAGGATGATTATGATGGAAGAGAAATCTTTAGTTTGACATATGTGAAGAAAACTAGAAATGACTTTTACATGTGCTGGCACTTTTAGAATTTGGCTTGACATATGTATAAATAGTTAATTTGATTGAGGAATGTGTTAATGATTAACGCTAACTTTCAGGTTAAAAGGGGTCAAATTATACATTTCCCCATCAGAAATGTTCTAAATGTGCCATAAATTCTATGGAAAAAACTGTCCATATCAGATCTGGTAATTGACAGTGAAAATCCATTTTCCATTTGTAATGGAACATATGTCAGTAGTCAATAATATAATGTGTCAATGATACATTAATTAAAGCTTTCTATAGTAATTATACAATCACAGAAAGATGGAGTCTTATTTCACATTATGAAATTTTATATTATTGATTTGTGAAATAATTGGAATATTATTTTTTATGTGGCATGTGGATTTTGAAGGCACTATTTTTCAGATCAGTTTTATAAAAGTTAATTAGAAAATATCACTCAACAAAGAAAGGTAATGCTATTTGTTTCATTTTGAAAGGAAATAATTTCATGAAAAGAGGTAATATATATACATTTCTAGACTTCCATATAAATAGAGTGATTTATAAAAAGGAAAATAGCACTGATTTCATAAAATATATCTTTTATTTAAAACTATGATTATTATTTCATTTTAATAATATTTTTTGCTTTATTTTTTTTTATATCACAATAATCAAAACTCTCACATCTTTTGCTGTTATATTAGAAAATACACTTTTAGTGTAAATGCATGCAGTAATTTGGGAATTTAGCAATAATGATCCTAAACACATTTAAACCGTGATATTTTTGTCCTGATATTTTTTATATTTTTGGAAATTTTTCTCTTTTTAGTGCATGTTCTTTCAAACATTCTGCCATCTTTTCTTTTAAGATCAACTGATTATTTTTATTGAAGTTCAAAAGTGCTCAAAGAATTCAGAATGTCTTTAGAATGTTATATTAGAAGTTTGAGTCTGAAGTTTGTTTTTATAATATAAATTGTGTATATTGATTTTTAGGGTGTAATAACAGTTGTATAGTGAGATTTTTTTGTGTTTTAAGTGATTACACCTGTATAAAACACACACAGAATCAATCAGTGACACTTTGAATGAGAAAGTGATTGAGATTTATCTTGATAACATGGTTACCTAGTTGTAGCAGGTCAAACTCATCAAAATTAATAAGAAAATCTTTTTTGTTAAATCATTCTTGAAAGAAAAGTGATGCAAGATGGGCATCATGTTTTATCTTAACCAACATTCAAATGAAGGATATAAAACTGAAGTCAGAGTATACTCTTTAAATATGAATTATTTTAAATTATTTTGCTAATACTTCTACATTTTGTTACTGTATCTTGTTGTTTGATATCTTTCTGATGATGGAAAAAAAATATATAGTTCTGTTCACGGACTCCATTAAATTTCCATGCCTGACCCAGCACATTTTATGACCTTTTTTGCTTGCAAGCAGACTAGACATTTTTTTTTATTAAGAACAGTTAAAACCCTGGCCAGATAATATCCTTATAGAATTTATGGACTATATATATACTTTAAAGAGACCACAACCCGACCAAAAAGCAGCTAACAGCTGAAGGACAGCAAGAAAATCCTGCAGCGGGTCAGACGTGCTTCAGCTGGCCTCTAAACAAATATATATACTTAAGTTCAGTGATCATAAACGTCATACTAAACTCCAAAATATGTAAATGAACTTAAATAAAAAATCATACAAGACTGACATAAAGGCCAGGGGCTCCTGACTTTGGACAGGCACAAAAATATGTGGGTTTAAACGTTTATTTTTAGGCCTGATCAGATCATTAAAGTACAGAAGTACTTTGCATATTTAAAGGCCAGATCATAAGTACAGAAGTTCTTGCATATTTGACTTTAAGGTGTGTAAATAATACATATTATGTAAATAATGTCAGACATCAATTCAAAATGCATGTTTTTAATTTTACAAAGAAAATGCTTGATGTACAAGAGTTCAGAAATGGAGGAATTAATTAACATTTCTTCTAGGATATAAATTACAATCCTTGCAGTTTTTTACAACAGTTTAATTTGGCAACACAGTAGAGTCTTCACACAAAAATCTCACAAATGTCCATCACTCTAGGAGAGTTCTAATTGACAGGTATCTGTAGAACATCTGCCACAGATGCTTGATGCACATTTTATGTGTCTAGAAATAATAAATGGATACAAGTGTCCATTATTGACAATAAATATTCCCTTCCTCTTTACACAAATTATACAGATACAGATTAATATAGGTGGTAGTAGCTAATGTTTCAAGTAGATTGAGCCACTTTTAAAGTTCAGAAGAGTAAGGAAAAGGTTTTTCTGCGGTCACCCACTAGTACCACCTAATGTTTTTCCTCTAGCTTTTTTAAGCATCTGAAAATATTTATATATTGGAAAGAATTTCAGCCCTTAGCCATAGACTTTGTTCTCTCTTCTGTCTTAGATTTTTGTTATTATACCGTCTGCTTTCTAAAGAGCCCTTATAAAGTAATAAGAGAGTCAGTCTGTTTGTTTGTCCTTCTGTCCATCGTTTGTATTCCCCAACTTCTCTGTCAAAGGTAAAGTAAAATAGGAATTTTGTTCTTAGATTATAGGTTGATGTGACCATGATTTGTTAATTTTATGATTATAAAACAGACTTAAATCAGATTGTAAATTATTATATAAATGAGATATAACAAGTCTCCCCAGACCATTGACATAGTGAACGAGACTTCTATTGTTTATTATATGATGTCATTTGATGCCAATTAACTTTAATCAATTTATGAATAATACAAATCAATTATAACCATTTTATTCTGTGTTTGTATATACATGTATTGCAGAAAATTGAAAACAAAGTTAGCATAAATAATTAAACTGCTAGGAACTTGAAAGTTTATTAAAAATTCAAAAAGTCAAAATTACATATAAACGTCAAATTAATTAGGGTTTCATTTTAAGTAATTATTACGATTAAGAATATGTCGAAATGCGCATCTGGTGCAGGAAAATTGGTACCGTTAATGTTATTACTGCTACTGAAGTAAAATGAAGAAATGACCGGCATCATGAATTAACTCTGTGTCACAAACTAGACAATAGAAATAACAATGTTATATTCTTGGTTAATTGTACTTTAAAATCTGTCTCCTTTTGACTTCATATTTAGGATTATTGATGGGAAATAATGGATTTGATTGTGTTGCTATGACTACAAAAGTTGTTAGAAGGAATAAAAAATGTGATAATTATGGATTTTGAATAATTGAGAGATGTGACTCATCATCCTTTTTGTTTGCTTCAGTATTGAAATCCGATTTTAATTCTCAAGGCAATGCTATTTATAGATCATTTTATTCTTTCAATTTGAATCTTAAAATTTGATTGATTTTGAAAATAAGATCTAAGAATGCAAATTTTGATTAAAGCTTTTGTGTGTCGACAAGATATAGGATTTTGTATTTGTATTACTGTAATTTACTTCAATATATAAGTGAAATATGACAAATTAGACAGTTGATGAGGGAAAAAAAGTGGAAAATGATTTAACATATTTGAGATTGAATAAAATAAATGATAGATATTCGATGACCCTAAAACTATTAACTTCTCATCCTGGTAGTTTTTACTTGGAGGGAAATTTGTTCTTTAAAAATGGTTTGAATACCTTATGTAATATTTTGTCTACTGAATACAAAATTAAACATTTCATTAAAGATTGGTAAAGATCAAGGCACCTGAGAAATTTCACAGGAATATTTGCATGTTAATTATTCCCAATTTACCAAGTTACAATAAGTAGACATTGAAAGGTTATTGTATTGTTTTTGTGTATGAGGCTAGTGTTTTAATGACTCCATTAATAATTAAGACAGAGACTATTGCAGGATCTTAACACCATCAGATGGGACAGATGTTATCATAATCAGTCTCTCTTATCTATTGATTTCTGTAGAATAAAGGCCAAACATTAAAAAAAAGGGGGGGGGGGTGAGAAAGAGACTATTGAGGGATCTTAACACCATCAGATGAGACAGATGTTATCATAATCAGTCTCTCTTATCTATTGATTTCTGTAGAATAAAGGCCAAACATTAAAAAAAAAGGGGGGGGGGGTGAGAAAGAGACTATTGAGGGATCTTAACACCATCAGATGGGACAGATGTTATCATAATCAGTCTCTCTTATCTATTGATTTCTGTAGAATAAAGGCCAAACATTAAAAAAAAGGGGGGGGGGGGGGTGAGAAAGAGACTATTGAGGGATCTTAACACCATCAGATGAGACAGATGTATCATAATCATTCTATCATTCTATCTTCTATTGATTTCTGTAGAATAAAGGCCAAACATAAAAAAGGGGGGATGAGAAAGAGACTATTGAGGGATCTTAACACCATCAGATGGGACAGATGTTATCATAATCATTCTATCTTATCTATTGATTTCTAAAAGAAAAAAGGCAAAACCAAAAAAAAGGGGGGGGGGAACAGATATAGAGAGTTGTCTCTTTGGCATCCATACCACATCTTCTTATATCTATGGACAAAAAATTGTGGAATAAAAAAAGGGTTTAGGTAAATTTTGAGAAGATATACACAATGTTTTAAGTAAAACTTATGTCTTTTCTAAACAGTGAATTTGATAAGGTTCTTTCTAATAGAATGAACATCAGAAATCACATGTTATGAACTTGTATATCAATAATCTAATTATGGTGGAAAATTGATATTGATTTTTTTGTCTGGAGTCAACCAAGAAATAAGACATTCTGTACTATAGAACAGCATTAACATCTATAATTGTAACAGTTATCTTAAAGTTATTCAATTAAAAGGGGGAGGCTTTAGAATTTATAAAACATTGCTGTCCCAAGTAAGGAATCTTCTCTATGGATGTCTTGTGTCATATTTTGATGTTTGTTGTTATTTAGAGAATTTTATATTGATGGACTGGTCTTCGACAGATTCATCTTATTTAGATATGGAAATTAATTTCGGTGTGAAAATCTTGTAATTCTATTGCTGATAATGTATTTATAAGATTTTTCTTCCATTATTGATCTGTTTTGTGTTTCTATCATAATTATAGATTTTTTAATGAAAGCTGTTTTTTTCTTCTTCTTAAAATCTTGGTAATTGATTTTGTTTTACAAAAGATTTAATATAATCAATGTAAAACTTGTTGCATCAATGAAGCCAGTAACAGAAAAAAAAACTACCATTTCTGCATTCCTGAATGTTAATTTAACATCTTGGGGAAAATATTGAAAAATGACTAAGAGAATATCTGTGAAGATAATGTTGTATGGGAGATAACTCTATTTGATAATGCTATGAAGTTTAAATTGAGTTGGATTTACTTCCCTTTGAGTTGATAAAACACACATTTTAAATCTAAATTAATGCAAATATAAATGGCATTTAATCAGTCTGCCCTTGCAGATTGAGATGTAGGCCAGAGATCCTGGACCTATTTATTTATATTGGTACAATGTAATATGATCAGTCCTATAAATAGAACAGTATGATGGACATTTCCGATTATCTGTATGTTTATATGATAATGAATAATCCAGCATACATTTTACATAAAATTTAAAAGTTAAAGTGAGGACTAAATTTCTTCAAAAGAATAAAAAAAAAATTAATCTAAAGGTTGGCTAGCTTTGTTATTGAAATGCTTTAGGTATGTCAATTCAGGGACCTTTATATCTTTCTATGGGAGTATGCATGTTGCTAGTTGTTGGAGGCTGTATTTCGATATAAAGAAGTTTCCTTCTATGTCATTTGTTGTCTGGTGGAGATTTGTTCTATTCACTGGCTATCATACCACATCTTCTAAATTTTATATTGGCTCTTTTAAGAAAATGTATTACATGATACATGTATGTATAAACACTGTATGTGGTCCCTTAGCTTTAGAATAATAAGAATTTTATTAATCTAATCAAGAACCCATAAAGGGCATCATAATAATATGATATTTGAAGACATAGATACATTAACACCCCCCCCCCCCCCCCCCCCCCCCGAGCATTCAACACCTAATACTGATGACAAACAACCATAAACAAGTAAAATGTAAACCTGATAGAAATGTTATGTCAACATGCATACAAAATGATTTTATCAAAGTTGACTTATGTACATTTGATTGTTGACAGTGATTGGGTGTGTCCTATCCATTACATAATCAGACATGCTCATTTGTGAACTTGTAAAGTGAAAAATTGTCTAACATTTTAGGGTAATATTCAAGTGTATTTAACTAGACACGCATGTTTAAATAACTGATGTTAAAAAATCTTGAAATATGAGTAGTGTAGAATTTTTTGAAAACATTTGTAAGTTTCCGATTTCCACACACTGGATATTATTTCTTTAATGGTTCTCTCAAATGGTACTTCAGACATCAGGCCATTAGTTTTCTCAATTTAATTTAATTTACATTTGTCGTTTCAGGACCTTAGATAGCAAACTATATAGTACAAGTTTTACTCATTGTTGAAGGCCATATAGTAACCTTAAACTTATTCATTTGATCTCTGGTGCAGAGTTTTCTCATTGGTAATCTTACCATTATATCTTCTTAATTTAATGTATTCAAATCCCTCTGCCATCTTTACAGTGCAATGTAAAACATTCAAATTTGATGATAAATTAATTTCTTTATTTTATTTGTTAATTTCTTTATTTTATTTGTCAAGTCAGCACATAATGTCTATCGATAATGGTAAGTTTCATGCAATCCCTCACTTTTTCAATTAAATTGAGAGATGTTAGACTTTAATTCTCTCAATCCCCCCTCTTCTCCCCCTACTTTTCACAACTTTCATTCTAACCATCAAATCGCCCTTTTCCCATTTGTTCAGAGATGTTCAACTCATTCTATTCATCCATCTCCCCCCCTTTTTTCACTATTTCCATGAGTTAAAAGATGTTACACTTTTTTTCTCTCCATCCAATTCCTCCTTTTCTCATTAAGTTATGAGTTATGAGATTGCTGTGTCACTCCATAGCTATGATAAATTCTTTTTAAGGGTCTAGTTTCTGATCCCCCCTCTGCCTCCTCTCTCTCTCCCTCACAACTTTCTTTCTCTCCATCCAATCCCTCCTTCTCTCATTAAGTTATGAGTTATGAGATTGCTGTGTCACTCCATAGCTATGATAAATTCTTTTTAAGGGTCTAGTTTCAGTCAGAATTGTTATCCTCAAGTGTCAAAATACATTTTAATGTAGTCCAAAATACTTTAGTCTGGTGGGTTGCATTTGAATTTGTTCAGGCCTGAAATTTATATCTGAAATAAATTAAAAAGATATGGTTATCAATAAGAGATAAGAAAAATGTTAATTTATTTTGCATAAATCATATTGCATAACACACAGGATTTAAATCACTTTTTAAAATCTTCAAATTTTGAATAGTTTAAATTCCATGTAATACCCTTATCCAAAGAACTTAAGACTGGTTACCTTTTCAAAAGGTCCAGTTAACGTTTTTTCTGCAGTGTAGAATGAAGAAAAATAATCTTACATTTTTTGGTATCTAGAATCAAGTTTAAATAAAGTTCTATTGTTTGCCTTGAAGACGGAGTATGAGTCACACGAAAAATTCTCCTAGCTCTCCTAAGATCAATACTATTGTATTAAGGCTTTTACATTTGGTCACGATTTATAACTAAAAAATATTTGGAGTACCTTCACATTTTACAGGTATAGATCTACAGTCAGCAATTTTATCAAATATTTACTTTTCAAATGCTTTTTAAATTTATTGTCAATATTTCTCATTGTATAAATTTTATTTAGTTTTTTCTTTGTTCAGAAAATGACTTATGCATGATTATGAATTCATGTGTAATAGAGATATAAAAATTATATTTGCTTTTGAAAAATGTTTTTTTTCTTTCTTTAATGATGAAGCATATTATATGTTTAAAGACTTATGTTGATAAAAGAGGATTTAAACAGTGGGGTTTGTTTGTAATCTTTGTGATGATTCACATGGGTAATTAATGTCTTGACAATATATTTAAAAGTTAATATGTGTATGCACAATAAAGTGCAGCTTTACTATTTACAGATTTTCAGACGCACCACTATTAAATTACCATGTTTGTAAACTGAAAGGGTTGGTAATTTTTCAGATAATGTTAACATTGTTAAATCATAGCGGTATTATTCTTGGTGTTAACTGTGAGGTCCTTTGTGTTTAACCCTTTGATTTGTAAAAATGAAACCTTTAAAGAACAAATTAGGAGTTCTAAGTCTTGGAGCATAATAAACAAATGTTTATGGTTTAATTCATGCTGTTGGTTGTAATTTTTATTGTTGTTTTTGCTTATGTCCATTTAACACCTTTTTTTGTCTATTTTCAGCATGATGTAACAGTTTGGATGATTTACTGACAAAATCCATGTCCTGGTAAGATAGAGTTAAGTCCCCTTTCATTACAAAAATCATACAAAATATTGCTGCAGCAGTCAGTTCACAAAATCTGGCAAATATCATATAAAAACCTATAATCTATCAAACGCTTACTCAAATCAGATTTGTACCAGAAATATTACCAAAAGTATAAAAAGTCAAAGGAGATAAAAGGGTCAGATGTCATTAGGACAGCAACCCCACATAATATGAAGAAAAAAAAGAAGCGGTATGCTTTCCGATCAGACAGCCTTCCATCAGTAACCTAATGACATACAAGTTAGCAACTATAGGTCACAGTACCTTCTTCAACAATGCCCCAAAACCAATACCCTATAGTGAGCTAGGAAATGGTTGTTTAGAGATAAAAGTAACAATCAAGTATACTTCACCATTTTAAGTTATGAATATGCATTACTGTGGATTCATTATTATTGTTGGATACCAATTTTCTTGGATTTCAAAGTTACCCTTGATCCACAAAATTTAATTCCTTTTTTTTTTTTTTTTTTTTTTACTTTCCAATGTACAATGCATAACATATTTTTTATATGAATTCTGCAGACTTTGGCAAAATCACAAAATCAAATATCCATGAAAATGTAAATTTTCCTCAATCCTCAAAAATTGGTACACAGGGAAAAAAGGAATCCACAATAACCTTACAAGACAATAATGACAAAGTCTTATAAGATTTAGATAAAATATGCTCTAAGTAATAATAATATCAGAAAACAAACTTCAACACCATGTGCCAATTACATGAAGGAAAGGGGTGTGGGTAAAATGTCAAATACATATCTTAAGGTCAACATTTTATATTAAATAGAATACAGGGGTTACTACAATATATAACCAAGCTTTTATTCAGGTTCTTCAAGGATTGATTGATTGTTACTTGCACAATGTCCAGTGGTAAAATATACTTTAAAATATTATGGACACAGATTAAAAAAAATGCAGGGTATATATCAATGAAACAGCAACCCAACAACACAACCAAAATACATCTGAAGAACAAAATGCTGTCTTCAACAATTCTACATGTAACTATTAAAAAAAACTTGTCCTTAAATTTCCAAGTTTCTTAGAGCACCATATTATTCAAAGTATAGCCTTTATTTTTATTGTTTGGTTTGTCTAACTATTTAAAATTATGTCAACCTTCTTTACAGATAGATACTTTATTCTAGCAAACCAATTAACACAGATACAGAAAGTGAACCTAAATGTTTAACATACAATGCTTACGGTTATACATGGACTAAAATGTACACAAAACACTACACACAAAGTAGAGAATAGAATAAGAATAAGAATAAGAATATTTTATTATTCCAATCAAGGGCCCTAGATGGGCAGCATAACATGAACACGTAACACAATACATCATGATTTGTAACAGAAAAACATTGTTATAAACTAAAATGTAATAAGAATAAAAATAAACATACACAAATATAAGTTAGGGATAGATCATTTCAATTTAAAGTCAGGTTTTTTACAACATAGAAAACATAATTTCTCAAAAAAAGATTCTTTTCCTGTCATTAAAACTTTTTCATCCTCAGTAAAGCAATGCATGCAAAGTTAATAACAGAAACAATATCATCTCAAAATTTATTCATTTTGAATTATCGTTATTTACAATTTAGAATTACAATGAATTATGTGCACATATTATGCCATTGATAATTATCTTATTTACAATTTAGAATTACAATGAATTATGTGCACATATTATGCCATTGATAATTATCTTATTTACAATTTAGAATTACAATGAATTATGTGCACATATTATGCCATTGATAAATTCAGAAATTAATTAGATTACTATTTGTCTAGTAACTTATGTAAATTAAATTATATTTGTATTGTTCTTGAAGGTTTGTTGACAAATTGTAGATTAGATTTAATTTCAATTGGATTACAAATTCCTATTTTTCACAAGTCAATTAATTGATTTTCACCTTTATTGATCTTTTGTACCTGACTGAATTGTCAACTTAATTTCACACCTGGACAAAATCTGTACTAGAGCAAATGATTTTGACCTGAGGAGTTCTCTCCCTTTGTCCACATGTACAGTACAAGATGACAGATGACAAGGACAGACTGGTATTTACATGCACTGTTTTGATTGGCTGATCAGATAAAGTAAAGTTGGTTCTACTATACAAGGATTGACTTAATGCAAAATTCAACCATGAGCTAAAATTGTCACCGGAACATTGTTTTGTGTGGAATAGTTTCAGAAAAAGGAGAAATATGGACTAAAAGTTACAAGGAAAACCATGTGATTTGGAAATTTTAATATAAAAAAGGGATTTAAAATTCAGGTGTTGTTAAATCAGGTAAATAAAGGTAAATAAAGTAATATACCTGTGTGAGTGACCTATATATATATATATAAACCCTGTGGGACATAGGAGTACTAATTCATTCATGAAGAATTTTAGTGTGTACACAGTGAATTAGATCCTATTATCATCTACAATAAAATCATCAAAATGATAAAATTCTCAAACATTTGACAACCTTGAGATAAAGGTAATTCTTGAGACAGAACTTGGACCTCGTTTGACGACTGTTTGTCACCTTAATTTAGATATTCAACAGTTTGTGTCATTGGCTGTCTAGCTGTTCCAGACTTTATTCAATAGAACAGACAACAAGCTGGGAGGCAGCGAACAGACTGACTCGACCAATGTTCCTTTTGGTATTGATGTCATAGTGAAATAAAGGATTAATACATGTGCGGTTGACAATTCAAGGATTATATGAATGCACGTATAATTTTACATCAGCGAAATTTTTCATTTATTACAGAAATATAGTTTTATAATTTTTTGACAATTAAAACTTCAAAAGAATTTGTCATAAAACGTGCAACACTACAACAATTATGGAGAATTTTATGGAAATTATTTCATAAATTAATTGGAAGTCTGCTGCAGTGGATATTTTCATTTTATTTATTTTGGAATTATATTCGGAATTTATAATCAACATGATGAATGGATGAATATAGCAAATTATATCTACAGGATCAATTGTCTTGGCACGGAATATAAAAAATAAAACACTTACGGAATACATACTTGCTCCAGTACAGATTTTGTTCAGTCTAAAAGTACTATTTAATCTACTAACCATTAATACAACATAGGAACTACTAAATTTGTCAACTTACTAACCCCATTGTGGTGGATGGGTATTTGGGTAAAAACTTTGATGTTGTGAATTTTTTTTATTTTCTCATTTTTACAGATAATCCGACTGTAGCTCTGTCACCATGTGGTTTTTACTCATTGTCGCTACAGTCCTGATGGCATCGGACCAATCCATTGCCGCTGAAGGAAGTAAGTACACATCTAGTTTTAAGTACAAAGCATGCATTTATATACGGTCATCTGAAAATGCACTTTTCTTTTATAAAAAAAAAAAACTCTTTCAAAACAAAACAATGTACATCATAAATACGACAATCGGGCAAAGATACCATACTGAAATGAAAACACCCCAGTATTTATTGGAATTTTTAAATGTTTACAATCTATGTTAAAATATAAAGGGGAAAGAAACAATCTCTATTCTTTTATTTGCAAATATATGATAAGAAAAATGCATTTTCAAGTTTATAATTATAAAAATAATAGAATTTCCGGTAGGGACAATGCAGTTTCTGAGTATAAGTCCATACATTTTTTTTTCTGGAATCAGCAAATTTTATGACTTCCTTTGTACAAAAAATTGAATATAGCAATGTACTAAACTTGACCTGAATTTAAATAATGACTTTTCTCTCTATATAGAAAATGACTACCTATATTATACACCCTTGTCTGAAGACTATTTGTTCAAAGGGCACCTGTTCATATAGGGAACATTTTTCTTTTCATTTATAGGACTCTTTAAATACAGATATGAAACATTAAGGACAACAATCAATGAATGGTTATTCTGACACTAAAAAAAAGACAATTTTGATATAATAACTTTTTGAGTGAAAATATATGATGATATATACTTATTTTATCACCTTACTTCCATAGACAATATTCTTTTCTAACTTTTTTAACTTTTACCATAACGTACATCTTGTTTAATCAAAATAATAAACCTCTCTGGACACCTACAGACAATGGGACAATATGACCCTTATTTGTCAAAATTTTCTATCTTTTACTGTAGAAATAAATAGTCCTAACTCACACATCTACATTTGTACATGGAATTTAAATAATAGGTTTTAAAGGAGAAAGCACCATCACAGAAAAATACTTGGCAATATTGATTCAGTTGACAATTTTCCCCAAGTTTCTTGTCAAAGCTTGGCTATGTCCTTCCAGATATTTGACAGGGTTGATAAAGTAGATAGATGTCAATTTACAAGTTAATATTTATATGTCTATTGTTCTTTAGACCCAATCAAAGGTCAGAATTGCTTTCAGAGAAAAACAAATTAGAGATTTTATAATTTTATTCTTGAAACTTTGGTTCCAATTTAAACATCCATGGTATGATTCTATCTACAAATATTCAGCAAACTATAAACCTCAAATATGTTTTAAAAAACATTCCTTCGACAATATCTTTAGGCCATATCAGAATAAAGCTGTGAAGATCGTATGATTTCTAAAACAGAAACGTAATATGTTTGTCAATATTGATGGCTCGCGCTGATAAATGATTTGCAATTTTATAAACTACATATTATCATTTTACAAGGGTCTGACCCCAGGGGTCATCAAATATACTTCCTTATAAATTAAATTGGTTTTCTGTTGTTTTCATGTTTTGTTTTTCTCCTCATAATTGTAAAATTGATGTAAAGGAGAAATTACATACATTAAATGGCTGATTTTGTCCTTTATCTTTATTTAGAATTGAAGAAGCATTTTAGTACAACTTTAATATAAAACACAAGATTCAAGCTTCATTCAGAAAATGTATGTGTAAACTATGTCTTTTTGACAAAATATGAATTTGGTTCTGTTAGGACATAAGTTGACAGTCGCAGTTAAGAGGGAATGACAATTTATTAGTAGAACATTCTCCGTTTTCTGACCATCATTTCACTCTGTGATTGATTAAATATATCTATATGGCCATCAAGGACACTTCATTTCTACCTCTATGGCTATTTTCTTCATTTGTAATTCTGTTACCATAATGGATCAATATCTTTTCATTTGTTTTATAAAACGGTTTTAGATTGTTGACTTATTCGAAGTATGATAAAACTGTCATTGGTAGGTCTGATTCAATTAGCTGCTGGTATTGAAATCCGAGTCGTCACCGCTCTAACTGTCATCCTATGTCAGTGTCGGGGGGGAAAGTCTGGGTGATTGGCTTAAAAGACCAACATAGGCTACAATTTAATATGAAAAACTGAGATATTTCAACATAAACGATGGAAAAAGAAGTCCGGTATTTGCCAGATATTAATCCTTTCTTCCAAATAATGATTATGTTTGTGTTAGTCATAGAATACATTGATGAAACCAATGTCAATTTAACAAAGAATAATGAATTTACTATTTGTCTTCTCACATTCTATTAACAAACTGCATAATCACCAGAATGACAAAAATATCTGGTTCTGGTTACCATGACATATTCATTAAGATTCAACAGCACAGACAATCCTTATTGCAGAATAAAGTGCATTAATTAGGGGTGAAAGTTTTCTTAAATTGATAAACGGTCAAGCACCATTGAAAATTTTTGAATGAAAAGTCCTCTTTTTAATTAGAAAAAAAGGACAAGTCCCCTCCTAGGAAAAACCTAGGACCCACACTAATTTGAACCCTGATTGATTATTTTTGACAATATCATTAAGTTTTTTCTTATATTCTTAAATTATATCAAACAGTCGAAAATGAAGATTATGATATCTAACATGAAGATTTTATAACCTGTTATTAATGAAGATTACGTTATATCCATGATAAAATAGTCATCAAGTTAATGAAATTCATTAGAGTAGGAGGCATGAACTAAGTGGACAATTAAATTCAGTAGGTTTACACACATTTTATAGCCAATATAACAATCTTCCCACAATTCAAAGTTTACAAATTGCCTAAATGAAAATTCCTTTGAAGTTCGCTTGAAACCACTATGGATCGGAGAAAAGCTTGTTAATCAATTGCCTTCAAAAACTATAATCAATTGTAAAAAAAACCCATACATTTTTTAAATGACTGTCTACAATAGCATGAATTTTTACAATGAGTTGGATTAAGGATAGTGAGAAGTGGCTGCTGGTACCAGACCTTTAAAAGCCATCGTATGAATTACCAGCTTCGTCATAGCAACATTATTCCCTCCGGACATATATTAATATGAAAATAATCAATATAAGTCATAAACTACACTCATCGCTAAACAAACACAGGGTAGAATTATCATTGCTCAATAGAGTCCTCAACCAAGTCAATAATAAATTCAGGAGCAATTCTTCACATTTTTTTTACTTTTACACGAACAATTGCCAGTTTGAGAAAGCTTTTATATTGTTTGACTTCCACAAATGCATTTTAAAAAAAAATTTCATGTATAGGATCTTATAATAATAGTTGATAGGATGAAGTTGGTAGAATGGCAATATTTGGAACAAGATAGGGGGAAGGTTGGTGTCAGATGGAGAAATAAAGGCATTGGAAAAGATAGGGGGAAGGTTGGTGTCAGATTGAGAAATAAAGGCATTGGAAAAGATAGGGGGAAGGTTGGTGTCAGATGGAGAAATAAAGGCATTGGAAAAGATAGGGGGAAGGTTGGTGTCAGATGGAGAAATAAAGGCATTGGAAAAGATAGGGGGAAGGTTGGTGTCAGATTGAGAAATAAAGGCATTGGAAAAGATAGGGGGAAGGTTGGTGTCAGATTGAGAAATAAAGGCATTGGAAAAGATAGGGGGAAGGTTGGTGTCAGATTGAGAAATAAAGGCATTGGAAAAGATAGGGGGAAGGTTGGTGTCAGATTGAGAAATAAAGGCATTGGAAAAGATAGGGGGAAGGTTGGTGTCAGATGGAGAAATAAAGGCATTGGAAAACTTGACTGTTTGTACCTCCTTTATTGGCTAACGCAGGCTTACATTTGTCATTTCAGTGCTTTTTATAATATATGGTTAAGGTTTTTCTCATTGTAAATTGCCATACTGTGACCTATAGTAGGTAACTTCTTTGTCATTGGGTCTCGGGTGGAGACTAGTCTTATTGCCAATCATACCACATTTTATGTTACAGACTCATTCTAGAAGAGTAAATTAAGATTAAAGAAAATTTGTTGTATGGTATGACTATTGTATGAGGCTTTTTCTAGATTTTAATTTTGCCAAAGCATATATTACACTGTCTGTGTACATGTAGCATGAAGCAACATCAGTACCTCTAGTTTGCGGTTTATAGACAGAACGACATCGTTATATCTACTCTATATTACTTTGTCAGTAAACTAATGCCAGTCAATTTCAGCATGTGTAAACATACCTGACAAATACTAAGTGAGTAAACTCTTGCTGTAAATATTTTCTACGTGAGTAAACTCGAGCTGTAAATATTTACTATGTGAGTAGACTCTTGTTGTAAATATTTACTACATGAGTAAACTCTTGTTGTAAATATTTACTACTTGAGTAAACTCTTGTTGTAAATATTTACTACGTGAGTAAACTCTTGTTGTAAATATTTACTACGCGAGTAAACTCTTGTTGTAAATATTTACTATGTGAGTAAACTCTTGTTGTAAATATTTACTACGTGAGTAAACTCTTGCTGTAAATATTTACTACTTGAGTAAACTCTTGTTGTAAATATTTACTACGCGAGTAAACTCTTGTTGTAAATATTTACTATGTGAGTAAACTCTTGTTGTAAATATTTTCTACGTGAGTAAACTCGAGCTGTAAATATTTACTACGTGAGTAAACTCTTGTTGTAAATATTTACTACTTGAGTAAACTCTTGTTGTAAATATTTACTACGTGAGTAAACTCTTGTTGTAAATATTTACTACGTGAGTAGACTCATGCTGTAAATATTTACTACTTGAGTAAACTCTTGCTGTAAATATTTACTACTTGAGTAAACTCTTGCTGTAAATATTTACTACGTGAGTAAACTCTTGTTGTAAATATTTACTACGTGAGTAAACTCTTGTTGTAAATATTTACTACGTGAGTAAACTCTTGCTGTAAATATTTACTACGTGAGTAAACTCTTGCTGTAAATATTTACTACATGAGTAAACTCTTGCTGTAAATATTTACTACGTGAGTAGACTCATGCTGTAAATATTTACTATGTGAGTAAACTCGTGCTGTAAATATTTACTACGTGAGTAGACTCATGCTATGGTGTTGCATCATGATTGTGGTATGTGTCTTGGTTCATGAAACAACTGTTACATCAAATGTGTCACCACATGTCACCAAGTCAATGGAACAACTCAACTTCTTTATTAGATTGAATTATGATATCGTAATTGATTCACTAACCATTATGTATATACGGTTTTATAGAGGTTATTTTTAACACCTGGGTCATAGTTTTTTTCCCCCAACTTTTTCCAAGGTCTAGATCTTTGTAACTAGTAAAAAAAAGATGGCATCATGTGTAAAATATTAATGCTACGTGTAGGACAATACCTCCTCACAAATGAATACTGGCATATTCTTTGTAAATACAGCTGGTAATGCCAGCATTGTTGGTAAATTAATAAGACTAAAAAAGGGCATATGAAATAGAATGACTACATTAAGGTCCGATGACTAATTATAAACCAGAAATAGTGTACCTATTACCCTGAATCCTGATTTATTTTTTGACACGTTGGTTATAGTTAGATGGGAAATGTTTATAAATTGGTATACATGCATAAATATGGTTATAGTTAAGTCGGAAATGTTTATAAATTGGTACATTAATATGTACTGCTATATTAAACATTGTCATTGTTCATATATATATAGTGGGATGTCCTAATTTAGATTATAAAAAAAAAACATACATTTGGAAATTAGTATGGCGTTCATTATCACTGAACTAGTATATAATTTTTTAGGGGCCAGCTGAAGGACACTTCCGGGTGCGGGAATTTCTCGCTACATTGAAGACCTGTTGGTGACCTTCTGCTGTTGTTTTTTTCTATGGTCGGGTTGTTGTCTCTTTGGCACATTCCCCATTTCCATTCTCAATTTTATACACAACTTTTCAAAAACATCCAACTAGTGGCATATATTTATTTTTCGTATTCTTCGTAAAAGGCACTATTTATTGTCATTCCCTTATCTCAATCTTAGCAAATATGGATTTTTTCAAAAATATATACACAGAATTATTCATAACAAAAATGACTCCTTTCATCAACAACAAAATATTCATGAAACAATCGATATGCATGTAAGTGCAGAATAAAACAAAAGTGATGGCATAGATGAACATGAAAGCTGGGCAAAAGACAACATTGAAAACTTCAGCACAACATAGCAGCATCATATTACTACAATGAAAGCATTTGTATAGAATAAAACAAAAGTGATGGCATAGAAACAGCAGGCGCGGATCCAGAGGGGGGGGTTCCGGGGGTTGGAACCCCCCCTTTTTTTAGGACGATCAATGCATTTGAATGGGGACATGTAATTGGAACCCCCCCCCCCCCCTTTGTCCTGGGTTAGGAACCCCCCCTTTTTAAAATGGCTGGATCCGCCCCTGAACAGATCACCACGACAGCTAAGCATAAAATAACAGGGACAGCATGTACAATGTATGTTCTGAGCATCAATACACATGATTGAAAACTTTCAACAAAACTATATGCTGGTTATCACTTATCAACATTAAAAACTTTCGTCATAAAGTCCGCGTAAAACCATTCATCAGCATTTTAACCCTTTACTCCATGGAGATTTTTTTTTAAAATACTTGATTCGCATAGGATTTTTTCAATAAAAAACAAATTATCAGGTTTAAAGTATTAATGCATTACAAAAACAAGTATTTCATCAATGAAATTCAAGTCAGATATTCTCATGAATTTTCTTTTCATATTAGATACAATTTTTTTAAAGTTTGATGCAGACATTTTGTAGTCAAAGCCTTTCAACTGAAGTACTACACAGGCGTCAAAAGGCGTCATTATGGAGTAAAGGGGGTGGCGTCAAAAAGCGTCATTATGGAGGAAAGGGTTAAGTTTACGTCTGCATAGAAATAATTAAAGATTCAACAATAGTGACAGGTTAAAAACCACTGAAAACATTCAGAATCAGAGAATAAAATGATATAAAAGCATTCTGTAATAAGGCAACATAATTATTCGTCAGATAAAGCAAAGGAAAAACATGTGTAAAAGAAAGTGTTTTGTATGATGGTATAAAATGCACGTAAACTGTAGTCGTCTATTGCATCATAATGAGCATAACGCCCGCGACTTTATACTTTACAACCAACTGTTACATGAAAATGTGTCGCCAAATCAAAATGTTGTAAAAACTTTTATAACAACAAGATTTCTGAAAATCGTTGAAATATGATGAAATATTTGATTTGTATAAATATAAAAAACAAACTCGATCCACATGTTGTTACGTAAAGTGGATTGATGACTTATCCCCTTGTCATTTTTAAAGTGGTATTAAAACCTGTTACCAATGTTTAAAGTCAAATATAAGTGGATTTTAATAAATATAATTGATTTACGATACATTTTAATTTGTAAATATAAATTTTATCCAGGAAACAAAAGATTTCTGGAGCCAAAGTTTGATATTTAGTAGTTTAATTTCAATTAAATCCAGATTAATTGGTGATAATTCTAGTTTGAACATTTAGTTCTGTGTAATGATGAATAAATTTTGAAAAATAATAGCTTGCAACAAAAAGGAATCTGTAGGCATTCAGTGCAGATTTGTCTTTCACTTATAATCAATAATGGGTCTAATTTTTAAATATTTTACAATTAAAATGAAAATTCAAGGTCATGGATGCAAACTTTTCACCCTGAACTTCTGCCTTTACAATTTCAATTTAAAGTCAGCAATAGAATCTATAAGTTATGAAAAGGAGACCTAGACATTGAACTCAAAATGTCAGCAATACATATACTATATGCAGATAAAGCAGTTTCTTAACATGGCAAGACAGACTAAAATGATTTTTAAAAAATGAAGAGTCATGCCACATCTTTTTATTAAATTGATAAAACTCATTTATAAAAAGGTGACATAGAAACAGTGTAAATTGAAGACAGATAATTATTAATATAGTCATTAAAACATACGCCTGGAGGGGGATGTTTAACTTGTTGTTATGTCACCTTAGTGTGCGTTTGATTTGTCATCTTGTGTAATTGGTACATA
Organism: Mytilus galloprovincialis; assembly: GCF_965363235.1. Taxonomy (NCBI): domain Eukaryota; kingdom Metazoa; phylum Mollusca; class Bivalvia; order Mytilida; family Mytilidae; genus Mytilus; species Mytilus galloprovincialis. The sequence continues at coordinate 1,392,278 of NC_134838.1, read as the reverse complement.
ACAATAAAACACTGTACGATTTGTTTGTTTATAACTGATTATTTGTTTGTTTGGCTCTCCACCTGATTTTATTGTTAAGAACCAATTGACTAGGATCATGGTAAGGCAGTTAAACCATGTACTATTAATTCTTGTCAATAGCAAATAATGACTATAATGTACATGTATGCAATTATTGCATTATTCACTTTATGGTTGTGGAAAGTTATAAAAATAATAGGCTGATAAAGATTTAAAATTTGACAAATTACTGATTAAAAGATAGAAAATATGCAACATAGTTTCTAACCATGTAAAATAAGGAGCAGTCTTTTAAAATAAGTTAATCATTAAAGAAAAAAAAAACATTAAATTTACATACACCTAAAAGCCCTTTTTATGCTTTTTTATTCATTGCCAGATAATAAAAAAAAACATCAGCAAATTTGATGTTCTCTACTTGATTAAAAGTTAGATAAGAAATTGCAACCAAATATTTTGGGAGATAATGAACCCCTGGGTTTGAATTATGATGAATGACAGGCCTACAACCCTAAATCGTTTTTAACTTTGTAAATTAAGGGACATCCTTCAAAATACTAAAGCTGCTGTTGCCTAACCTTGTTGAATTCAGTTCTATTGAAGTGTTAGAAGTAATTTGGGGGGGGGGGGGGGGTTGGAGTAGATGTTTCTTTAATGGTTGATTGTTTTCCAGATCAATTATGATAATATAGCTTAAAAGCTAAAATGATGTGCAATAGCCAAATGAACAATACAATATTCTAAGAGACACTTTTCTGGTAATTTAACAAGATACTTTTGACATTCAATGACTTTGGAATTACCAATACAAAGAGTTGGAGAGTTTATCTATTAATTATTGAATTCTACATGTTTGTAGTAAAAATAAAAATAGCAATAAATACTAACTAATCATAGATAATTCAGTGACATGAAGTTTAATCCCGTAAGGGGCTAGCATCTATTATAGTCTACTACTATAGTGTATGTATTACGAAACTATACAATAATTGTAACACTTGTCTTTTACTAGACAGTTATAATATATATTTGATCAATTTGTTTTCTGATCCGATGAATCATCAACCGGAATTCTGTTGGATGATAATGAAAATATTTATTGGCGTAACATTTTTGAAATGAGAAACTCAGGGGGGTAACAGATAGTTTTGCTACTGTATAGATCAGATATTTGCATTGTTGTTTAAATATTAATAACACAGAATCAAAAAGCCTTTGATTTTTTGTAGAGAAAATAATTGAAATTCACTAGGATGAGTTCCTTTTCAAAAATATGAAACAGAAATATTAAAATGTAATCTCCATGAATTTCTGTCTGGTTGGTTTGTTCACTTCTAATAGATTAAAATCAATGTATTATTGTAATTCTTTCCAAAGGTCTTTGTTCTATCCTATATAGCTAGTATATCATCTTTCTTTGTTCTATGGTATAGCTATTTGTTTTTGAAATGGTCCTTCAAATGTCTTGTGGGTGGGTGTTTAAACAAAAATATGATAATTTTGGAACATAAGCTAGTGAGTCGATAATTTGGAAATTCTGCATGATTTTGAATTATTTTTCATCCAAAATTATTTCTTTTTTTCAAAACCATACAAATGGAAGTTTTAACGACATTGACTGGCTATACAGCCCTGGCATGGTCAGTATTCAAAACCATGAAGCGTGGTAACTATTTTTACTAACCCAATTCTTATTTACTGGACATTATTACTTGGTGTCTGTTCAATTGCCAGTTCAGGTTTCTAGTAGTATAATTTCTCCATTCACTGGATAATGACGTCCATAGCCGTAAGATATTTGAGTCATCCCAGCCGCTAGTAATGTTTATGTATGCATCAGAAGGTTTTCTCTCTATATCAAGTTTTTCATCAAATTGATTCGGTCAAACGTTGATAGGTATTTGATATCAGATGTTTAAGCCCTAAGACATCGATTACAGATCCACTATAATTTGTGTAGTCGGGAAGGATGAATATTGAAGATCAGAATGACTTCACTGCAGATAGACATGATCTGCATAATTCACATTTTTCCTAACGATTGTTTACTATCTATTAATTTAAATCTTTGATATTTTGATTTAGCGTTGAAAAATTGTATAGAGATAAAACATGTGGTATGATTACTATGATAGCCAATGAGACATCTCTATATCACTTTTGTTTTTAATTAAAAGTAAGTTGATGCCTATGCATAAGAAAAATGGGGGAAAACACAAGACAAAGCAGATCCTGCTCCACTACTGGCTCCTGTCAGGTTTCTCATGACAAATCTGGCTATAAAGTCTAAATCATTGATGTTCCAATGAAGTATAGGAGAGTTGGACCATGGCTACAAGTATAGGAGAGTTGGACCATGGCTACAACAATTGGGTTATGTAGATGGATATTTGTGACACAAATGTTCCATTGCTTAAACCAAATGATAAAGCATAGGATCCATACAATTTGTAAAGAGACTGGTACTGTTGGTTCAATAGATTCTTTGTAAGCAGCAACCCTCTAACAGACTTTATATCGCTTAGATTCTATTAAGTATGGGTTATATTCTAACTTTTCTAACTTTTTCATTAATAATCAATGCTGTCTAAGAGAATGTTCACATAAATTACACTCAGAATATATGGTTAGCTGCTTTAAACAATATAACCACTAGCTGTTAAAACTATGTTTATTTGCTGTATCTGGGAATCAATGAATTTAGGTTCAAGTGATCTATGTTAATTGGAAGAATATTGACTTTTAAGTTTGATGATTTTTTCTATCGATAAGAGATACTTGGGACATTATGCACTGCATGATATTTTCATCAATAATTTAAAAGAATGATAATTAATTGATAACCTGTTATAAGGGGGAATGAAATAGAAATAATAATTTTAAAAGCATTTGTACCCGGATTCACTTGTTTTGAAGAAAATTGACTATTTTCAATAATTTGATTGAAACTGTTATGAGATAGCACTCCGAGATGTGTGAATAATAGATGTACAGTTGTCAGACATTTCTATAATTTAGTCTTTGGGGAATGTTGGCAAAATTGGAAGGTAGAATGTAGAAAAAATGTTTGTGTTTCATCTGTGAAGTGTAGATTGAATTTTAATGAGTTATAATTGATTTAGATTTTTTAGAGTAAGATATATGGTGCAGCATTGATGAGTCATACACAAGATCCATGCATATAAATGAGAAGGAATGGGGGTTCAAAATGTCGTAGTCGTTAATGTCAGGCGTCTATGTTCTGTTGTAATATCAATAATGTTCTAAATGATATTTCGAGTGATTAAGGAATTAAGCTGATCTTTGTTTGGAAGGAATAGTGTGCATTTGACATTGACCATTTTAACGTTATTGTTCTCAAAACACAATAATCGCACAAAATAATGCCTACTATTATGAAAACAGAAAGACAACAATTTCAACCTATACTTGGCATCACAAAGCTTACAGGCACTTTAAGGATTATAAATCAGTTGAGTTAAGGCAAATATCAATACATCTAATTACTTTTGTCATTAAATTATAATTGTCCATCCATTAATTATAATGACCATCAGTAAAGCTTCAGTGGTCACAAAAGGGCATTGTGTAGATTGAACTATGATAACAAATTCTGGTTTATAGCCTTTATAGCTATTATAGTCTTCCTCAAAAGTTTACATTTGTAGTGGATATTTAGAATGTTAAATTTGCATGATATTACATGAACAAAATTTTTGATAAAAGCATTTTGTCACACTTTAATTTGGCATTGCAATTGTCCAATTTTTACAAAATCCAATCTTTCATTTGTGTAACTATAGGTTATATTTCATTTGCATCATTTTGGGTGGCATCACTTTCAGGATTCTTCAGCTATATCTCTTTACAAATTAAAATAAAAAAAAATACAATAGACATTCTTCTTTTGTTTTTGTTTTTTTTTTTGTTTTTTGATATATTCAAGAAATCCTGTCTTTCAACAATTTTCACATTTTTGTGTCAACAATGAAAATTTGTGTTGATCAAGTGACCACTAATATGCTTTGACCTTTTTGTTTGGTTAATGACTGGTTATTGTATCGACATATTCAGAAACTGCATTGTCTTTTTAGGGTTATACTTTTTTTTTTTATATCAAAATCCTATATGTATTGGAGTATAGGCATTATATCAATTTTTGTTGAGACTGCGACAAAAGCCGCAGAAAGCTCAACATTAGGATAGTGATGGGGTTACGGTAGCAGCAGGGTTAGTTAACTACTTAAAGATTTATATTTTATAAGGTGGAGGACCTAGATGCTTCATACTTTGTATATAGATGCCTTATGTTATGAAGTTTTTGTCTGTCACTTGTCCATTGCACTTGATGTAATTTCATGGTTCAGTGGCTACTTGAAAAAATAGTTAATATTTTTAGTAATTTTATTTTCTCTCTTAGTATGAGTAACAGGATATCTATATTTGGTATTTGTGTACATTGCAAGGTTGTCATGCCTGTCAGACAGTTTTCACTTGATCTCTACCTCATTTCATGGATCAGTGAACAAGGTTAAGTTTTGGTGATCTGGTTTGTATCTCAGATACTATAAGCAATATAAAGGTCTACTATATTTGGTTGGTGGAAGGTTTGTAAGGTGTACATGTTTGGCTGGCAGGGTTCATATGACCTTGACCTAATATTCTTGGTTCATTGATCTATTTTAAGTTTTCCTGGTTAAGTTTGTTTCTTAGATGTGCCATACTTCAAGCTTATTTGGTGTGAGGAATGATTGAAAGGTGTTTATGTATTTCAAATTTGGTTTATCTGACCATGACCTCATTTTCTTGGATCATGTCATGTTTATGTGATAGGTGTAAAGCTGTATTTTTAGGACTAAATGGTGCATTGTGACTGATGTTATAAAATTGAAAATGGTGTTCAGTTTATTTTTTTCAATATCCCTGTAATTGTTCTCCATGTTTAGAAATATTTGACTAAATCTTCACAAAAGATTTCAATGTCATCACTCTCAGAATAACAAAAATACAACTAAGGTTCTGTAATATATACTTATATATAGAAATTTAATTATAAGTTCAGGTTTGTTGAAGAATAGACTAAATATAAGAGCCTTGAAATAAAAAAAAAAACAAACAATACATTCTACTAAATAAAGCAATGCTGAAACAAAATACAATGCATATCATACACATGTTGACTCCATTAGGAATAATAGTAAACTTGGTTTGTCCATTCTGACCTCTAAAACTCTAGAACGACTGGATACTTACTGCTTGATTTAGTTTAGTCTGTTCATTACTATAAAAATTCGTAAGGGTTCCACGGAACCCGGTGTCTCGCCTACTTTTTCTGTTAATCGCAGACTCAACAAAAATGAGGAAAAACATCAATAAAAATTTCCCTCACAATACTGTCTTTTGATTGAAAGAAGCTTCCAAGTTTGGTAAAAAAATCCAGGATAGTTTATGAATCTAATAAATGTTTTATAAACTTTAACTGCAGACTGTATGTAATGTTAACTGGAAGAAAAACTAAGTCCATTTATAAGTAAAATACGGAAAAAGTGAATTTTTTTTACAAAATTTACTTCTGAATAATATCTTATGATCAGAAATAAGCTTTTGTCTAAGTTTGGTAGAAATCCAGGATAGTTTAAGAACATTATAAAATTTTAAAAACTTAAACCACAAAGTCCATTTATAAGTGAAATACGGAAAAGTGGAAATTTATTTTTACAAAATTTTCTTCTTGATACTATCTTATGATCATAAACAAGCTTCTGTCCAAGTTTGGTACATATCAAGGATAGTTTATGAAAGTTATTAAAATTTTAAAAACTTTAACCACAGAGTGAATGTAATGTTTCCTCGCAGAAAAAACTAAGTCCATTTATAAGTAAAATACGGAAAAGTGGAAATTTATTTTCACAACATTTTCTTCTTGATACCATCTTATGATCATAAACAAGCTTCTGTCCTAGTTTGGTACATATCAAGGATAGTTTATGAAAGTTATTAAAATTTTAAAAACTTTAACCACAGAGTGAATGTAATGTTTCCTCGCAGAAAAACCAAGTCCATTTATAAGTAAAATACGGAAAAAATGGAATTTTATTTTTACAAAATTTACTTCTGGATACTTTCTTATGATCATAAACAAGCTTCTGTCCAAGTTTGGTAGAAATTCAGTATAGTTTAAGAAAGTTATTAAAATTTCAAAAACTTTAACCACAGAGTGAATATTTGTGGACGCCGCCGACGACGACGACGCCGACGCCGACGGAATGTAGGATCGCTTAGTCTCGCTTTTTCGACTAAAGTCGAAGGCTCGACAAAAATGATGGAGGATGGGGTTAATATAGGATGATTAACTAGTTAAGAATAAAAATCTAATAGATAAACATGGTATCTAAGTAACCTGGTATTACATTACAGAAAACTAATTGTGCTACTCTCTCGACTCATCTTATTTAGATAAGTCATAGACCTAGAAAATTGAAGTCATTGAAAGGAGGTATGACATAGAAATTGAGGAGGAAGGTGTGAATGTTTTTGAAATTGCCTTCAAGTCTTTCCTAGGGAAGTGCTTCTTTCATACTTATGTTAATCTATCCCAACTGATTTCTGTATAGCAGATAATTTATTTAAGTTATAAATGTTTCAGATTTCAAGGAATTCCGTTACTTTGCAAATCTATTCAGTAAGTTTTATCCTGACCAGGGACAGGCATGGCTTAATTTAACAATTTTATAATAACCAGTAACAGTTAAATCATAAATTGCTTTGCTTTGTTAACATTATTTTTTATGACATAGAAATTGAGGTCATTGGTGGGAGGAAGGTCTGAAAGTTTTAGAAATTGCCTTCAAGCTTTGACCTAAAAGATGGTCTTAACCAGGGGGTGCTTTAATAAATAATGTTAATCTTAATTGATTTCTATATAGATTTTTTTTTGTTTAAGTTATAAAATTATTAGATATACATAAAAACTTTTTCAGATAGGACAGGTTCAGATTTCTTTGATCCTAAGAAATTTGTCAAAGTTTTCAGTAAGTTTAATTCTGACCAGGGACCAGGCATCACTTATCTTTTAATTTTACAATTTTATAATTACTAATAACTGTTATCTTAAATCATAACATCTCTCTTGCTTTGTTAAGGCCATAAAAAAGATTATGTTTGTTTGCCTTAACCCTACCTTACCAAAAAATAGCTGCCTACTCTAAATTTTTTATTGTCTTGATGTGAAAAAGTTTTTTTTAATCAGATCGGCATAGACATTTGACACTTTAATTTCTCTTTGTCAAAAAAAAAAAGAAAATGCTTCAGCCTTTGGGTAGGGTTTGGACAAACCAAAATATTGTTTAAGTGTGGCCTAACCTTCTTTTTTTAATTTACATCTCTGTATCCAGTCTTGAGGTTTCTCATTATAACACATTCTTACACACCTTGACTTAAAGTCACCACATAATGTATTCACATTGTACAAACTCACGATATTGACAAAGACAAAATGATGGGAGTTACGTTATTTTTAATTTTAATTATCAATAGAATCTGCAAAGTTAAATGTACAGACTGAAAGTCGCAAGATATAAACAGTGGAAAAAAATAAATAGGTACATTAATCCTTCCTTAATTTTTTGATTAAGAACAGTTGAATATATCCATTGTTAGATAAAAAAAAAAGGAACAAAAGTTTTATTGTGATGGGAAGTGAGCACAAAATGAATTGTATCTTGATATATTTATATAAAAAAAAAGCTGGACTTTATCCATTGATTCTTGTAGCCCCTAACTTATATACAATCAAGTATTTCAGAACTGATGTTGTTTTGTTTTTGGTTGATATCAATGCTTTTTCATAAATAAATGTACTTTTATATGCTTTGTCAGATCACAGTCCAGTATACCAGTATTTTTTTGTATTTATTTCATATATGTATCCATGATATCACTAAAATCTACTGTGGTCAGATTTAACACGCAGATATAAAAAAGGGTAGAAGCTAATTAAATGATTGTGTCGCATGGTTTTAGATAAACCATAGATGTAATACCCATGTGTATTACATCTATGGATAAACCAAAAGCCTACTAACACAGCTGAGTTGTAATGTTGTAGGAACAGCAATAAGTTACTTATAAGAGAATTTTCAAAATCTGATTTTTGGGCCAGTTAGCTATGTAATTTTTGATAACTGAGTGTTTCTGTAAGTTGGTACTGTAATTAAATAATTACTGTGCTGATTAAGTCTGTGTAATATGTATTTTGTAAAATATGATCATTATTATAATCGATGAATTTCAATAAATTTATTATGTATTTTGAATGATTTTACAGCAAGCATCTCCCCATTCTTCAGATATGTAGAATTAATAAATTGTAAGTCCCAAACCAAATGTAGGCATGCATTATTTAAATGATGACAAAAGTACTGTAAACAAAGGTCCAAAATAATCCACAAAAATGTTCACAAAATCTACATGCATGCCTAGTTTAGAATATTACTGGAAATCTTTTTCGAGGCACATACTTTTATTTTTGTCTCACTTATTCCAACTTTTATAGATAGTGCTTTTCGACAGGCACTTTTCTAAACGTACTATTTTTATTTAAGTAATGCCTGTCTATTGGTATGAAGACAGACAGGAAATGTTTCTTAAATGAAGTTACCTCCCTTTATCATATACATTCACAATTTTTTTCATAGTTTTAAAATGTTTTATTTTGAACTTAAGATAATGTTATGCATGAAATTTCTCAATACCTTTATTTACTAGAGAATATTAAATGTCATTTTTTTTAAGCCAGATAATTATCTTGTTTATATGTTCATTGGTTTAATGAATAAAGTTAGAGATATAATAACAAAATGTCTGGCCATGGTTGTCAAACTTTTATAATATTAAAATCAGATAAAATTTAAGTTGACATCACATTTTCTAAGGTAAGGTGACCTGTAGGTAACATTAAGTCATTTTAAATAAGGAGGACCATTAATGACATAATTTTTAATCCTTTAAGAAAATAAATGTATAGAATTAACAAACATGGAATTAAAAATAAGGAGACATTCGTCTGTAGCAATTGATGTAGAGAAATATTGCTGTCCACGCTTCAGTAATCTAGTATTGATGTCCACCCTGCAAGAATCCAGTGTTGATGTCCACCCTGCAATAATCCAAGATTTATATCTGACCTATATTGTATCTATTAAGTGAAAGAAAACCCCATATGATACACACCACAATGAAATTAAATAAATAAGCTTATCTTGGTTAAAAATTTGACAGTAATTTTTTGTTCTTTTTTTTTCTTCAAAATATTAATTTTCAGTAATGATTTAGATGCAAAGGGAGGTCACTCATTTCATTTCCTGTTTGAATTTTTAACAAATATGAATGTTGAATTTATTGTTGTATTTTAATTCTTATATCTTTAATTATTTGTTGGAATCATCGTAGCTGTGAATTTTAGAAGAGATAAAGTGTCCTGCCTCTACCCAACATACCTTTGTTCCAGTTGCAGTCCATATTGTTTTCAACCCTTTAAATCATTAAGTCATGACATAAATATTCAGGAAATATTTGCCACTGGACATTAAGCAAGGATAATCAATCAATGATTTACTATACTGGGCTTACCTCTCTATAATTAGTTCTTGTCTTGATATATATATATATATATATATATATATATATATAAGATATTTGTCACTGGACATCAAACAGGACACAAATTAGTAAATCAATGAAAATCTGACATATTGAAAGTTAACTTTACTTCATTTTTCTATAGTTTTTACATTACTGGTTCCAACAAATAATTCTGGATATAAGTGTTGTATACAATTTTAAATTTTTACTAAAATGCTTTTAAGTCATATTTGTAAAAGATTTTATGGGTTTCTTTCAAAGTTTAAAATGTATATTTGTCATTAAAACTTTTTGTAGTAAATTTAACATAGATAAAGAATGTACTTATCTACATGAAATAAGAAACAGACAAAAAAGTTCAATGAAAGCACAAATACATCTCTTAATTCATAATATGCAAATGTTGAATTAAACAAGATAGTGTCTGGTTAATTTCTAAAACTTGAGTTTTTTCCAAAAAATTTCTTTGGCCGTTTTTTCTTATGTTGACCTCTATGTCTTTTTAGGTCTACATGTTTATTTTAATTTTTACAAAAAAGACTAATTGAGTTGAAAGGTCTTTATATTGGCATACACTCCGAAACATTTTTTTGTTTCTATAACTGAATTTGATAACCTATGTAATGGAGACACAAATAATCTTATTACATGCATATATACATTCTTTTTCTCAATTGAAGACACAATTTATGTTAATGAAGAAAATAGTTGTAGTGTGTAAACTTGTTAGTTTAATGTCTTTATACTGAAATGTTCAAAATTTAAAGAGTTTTTGTTTTTCTGTCTTTTCAGCTGAACCAGCCATCACACTATTCCTCCGTAACATGTCAGTAGCTGAGGAACAGACTATAAGCTTTGTTTGTAAAGCCTCTGGTAGCCCAATGCCAAAATTTACATGGTATCGAGACAATAAAAGAATTAAAGCTGTCAATAGAAACCGATATGAAATTAAACCAATGCCTCATGGAAGTGTACTCCGAATAGAACCTGTCAAGGCTAGGCGAGATTCTGGAAAATTTACCTGTGAGGCAGAAAATGATTATGGTGATAAAGTACAAACTAGTGCTTTTTTACATGTATACCCAGTTGATCAAAAAGGTAGGTAACTCTGCATGTTATCTCCCTTTCCTTTAAAAAAAGAAATAATTCAGATATTATTAACAAAAGATAAGTGATGTAATGTGCAGGGTTTTTTATGCCCCACCTACGATAGTAGAGGGGCATTATGTTTTCTGGTCTGTGGCTCCGTTCGTCCGTCCGTCTGTCCAGGTTAAAGTTTTTGGTCAAGGTAGTTTTTGATGAAGCTGAAGTCCAATCAACTTGAAACTTAGTACACTTGTTGCTTATGATATGATCTTTCTAATTTTAATGCCAAATTAGATAATTACCCAATTTCACGGTCCATGGAACATGGGAAAGGATAGTGCGAGTGGGGCATCCGTGTACTTTGGACACATTCTTGTTATTAACTGAATCGTATGTTAGTTGTGTGAAGGAATGCACATACTTTTTGTTAGTTTATCCATTATTAAATAGCTATTAAACCCCTGGAGTCATTTTTACAAAAAAACTTATGACTAAAATTGATCATAATTATACTAAATTGTTCATGACTTACTATCAATTTTATCCGTAAGCTTTATTGTGAAACCAATATTCCTGCTTCTAAGTGGACATATAAGGTTACTCATTTTGTCTAATCATTTTGGTCAGTCTGAAATCTTAACAGATGTTCCAATTCTAAATTTTGACAGACTTTTGGATTATTACATAAGAGTAAGCTACAGATCAAGCTTGAGATGACATTCTTATCATAGAGTTATCTTCCTTGGCACTTAATAGCAAATCACTTGAGTTAACTCCCTTATTGTGTTTAAAAGTATTTTAAAATCGTCATCAATTAATTCTGAGTATCATAAAATTTCTCAAATTGTATAATTATAAAGTAAAATTGCATTAGTGCATGCCTTGTCAACGTTTAATGTTATTTAGTATACAATTAATCGTTGACTCATACCTGATATTTTATGGTATATTTAAAACAATGAAGGTTACTTGTAGGTTGAAGGGTATATAGTTTGATTGAGGTTAAACAAATACCATTTGATTATTTTAAATAGTAAATCAATATTCGTGCACTGTATCACTCCACTTAAGTATTAATTTCATATAGTATACCTGCAGGAGAAAGGCAATTAGATATTGAATGCCTTTATTACCAACTATCAGGAGCTATGTAAATGACATCCATATTGACAATGCTATACATTTAAGGCCATTTTATAATTCTGAGGTTTCAGACCAGTGAATTGTGTGAAGTTTTCAAGATATTGAACTACATTAGTTTAAAAAATGAAAAAAAAAATCTTTTGTTTGTCAAGCAGTAGAACTGTGGGAAGACACAATTATACTTTTCCCAACATTGTTTATGTTTTCTTGTTTTCATATTTAACATTTTTGGTACAGTAAATTCAGTTTGATAATTAGTGAGATTAAAAATCCTATTCGTTTATTATATTTTTAATGATAGTTAAAGTAACAGATAAATGTAATGGATGCTCCGTCCCATTTATACATGTATAGCAAGGATTAGAAAGTTGCCATTATTTCAGAATAAACAGTACATTTCAGAAAGTATTGTGTAAGACTAGTCGTACCTAGGATAAAACAAACCTATGGTTCCTTTTTATCACTTCCTGGATCGTGTTTTAAGGGAAACTATTGACGAAAATGCAGTGCCCAATAATTAAGCTGAGATCTTATTACATAATCTCTAACTTTCTATGGGAAATAAATTTTAAAAAAGTTTTTTATATCTATTGTTCTCTCCTCACATACAAATGTCATATGCAGAAGTTTTTCTTTGTATTGTTGTAGAAATATTCCTTAGACTTTCTATTGTAATTAGAATGAACCAAAACATAAAATTCTATTGAGGAGAACAATTTTTGGGTAAAAATAGACTTTATTTTTTGTAGAATTATAATTATGTTGTCAGATACATGCAGACTTAAGACATAGTCATTCTTATACAGACTTAAAGCATTCTTATTCCGATACAAATGTATAATTTAGTGGTCGGTATTTCTCTAAATTCCATCAGAAAACCAGCCTAAATTGATTAGACTCAACTAATTATTGATTCAAATGCTAAGAATAATACATTTATAGAAAACTTTTGTCTCATCCTTAACAGTGCATATCTGACATTTTGTCCCTAGTATTTTAGACCATTCTAGGGCCACTAAATAATTGAGGAATTAAAATTCTCTAAAATTAAAAATTGCTGATTTGATACCTGATCTTAATGATCACCTTCTACATGACAGTATTTGGAGAACTTCCTTTCATAATTATCTTTATTTAGAAAGTTAGGCTTGTTTCATGGAAATACGATTTCCGTTCTTGTGATGGAATATCTTTACGAGGGATTAACTGATGAAGATATCTTGTACTATTGGGCAATATCTTGATTCCCCATCATTCGTTCTGTCTTCAAGGAGGCAGACGTTTCACAGAGAATATGCTTTATGTAGCGTTATACAGGACGATGATGCATATTGATTTTATGCAAGAACAAATGTTGCCATGGAAATAGAATTGAGCTTTCTAAAATTGTTTTTACTTCCTTTCATGAATATTTTGGAAATTTTGGTGAAATTGGTTTTTTATATTGACATCTGAGCTGGTTTCTTTGTTGGAATGATTGAAATTTAAAAGTCATCGAGGATTTCTGGTGACATCGTCTGTAGAATGTTCGCAGGTTTCTTTGAAAAATCAAATTTATAAAGCTATTATTAAAATTAGATCAAAAAGTATTCCATGTGAAGTTGACTGTCTGATGCTGTTCTTTTACTATGACTTAAATCATGCAAAAAATTGTGGATACTTGCTTTCAAATTGCCACAAATGAGTCAAAATAATTTGGGGGATGAAAAATCTTTCATATTAAAATGCTATGGCTTTTGTAAAAAAAATTGAAAAATTTATGAAGGAAAAAACTAAAAATTTTCAAACACACAATCCTTAATTTCAAACCCCAAGGGTGACTGGGGTATAGAATTATGGTCACTTGATTTTCTCCCGACCGGCAGTAAAACGCTTGCTGAAGTGGGGCGTCCGTTTGGCTGTGCAGGATGTATCAAGTTCACAGTCACGTCCGGTCAGAAGGGGGACGTTGAATCCGATGCCTCGTGTAAAGAGAGTGCCATGCTCTTTGCACGTTAAGAACCCTTGCAACAACTCTTTTAGGGGTCCGTAGGTGGCCTGTTGCAAGGCAAAATTTCTGTCCCTATCCAATAGAGGCAGTCCAAATTTCCCCGACCATCATCCCAGATGGCCTCTATTGTATCAACCTACCTATTGTGATTATTGTGAACTTGTTCTCGTCCTGAATATGCATGAAAGATTTGCCACTGGCCGTTAAGCAACCAACAATCAATCAATCAATCAATCCTTAATTTCATAGAGCTAGGTTTTACTGTTGAGATGAATTATGTCCCTTGATTGATATCATGCTGCTAGCCTATGTTTTACATTGAGTACAATAGTCTAACCTGAATAACAATGAATGATTTTTTTTAAATTGACAGGTGACATTGCCATTGAAGGTGTACAATTCCATTGACATATTTACATATTCAGTGCTTTAACATGATATGTTATTGGGATAGACCCAAATTTAGTTCACATTCCATTAACTGTATGAGGACATACCATCTAAGCAGCTGTTTTTTTTATAAGAAGAAAATAAAAAATGTTTTAGAAGTGGTAAAAATGTAAATGATTGATTAGTTAAGGCAAGAGTGATTTATTCACTTATATAAAACTAGAATTTTTTTGCAAGAAATATTTTGATTTGGAAGCAAACCCTTATTCCCTCCACTACCTAAAAAAAATAAAAAAATAAACAACAACAAAATGATTGTGACATATTTGCAAAAATGATAGTTTAAAATTTCTGAAATGAGATCAAAATAAAAACTGTTTTCCAATCTAGAAGTTTTTGTGTTTTTGGAAAGGGGGAAGATCTTCTTTTAAAGATATTTGTTTGTCAATGATTGTATTTAGCACCTGTTATACATAAAGTCATCATCATGATTACTTAGCAGTTCATTCATTCAACAAAACTTTGACAAACTTCCAACAATTCAGATGTGGGAGATTGGCTTTACAATTATCACATGAATCAGGGATCTTACAACAAAGAATTTAAAAAACATTTAATTATTTAAGTATTTATTTATGAATGGGTTTGAGACATAAGATTGTCTAGGATGTGTTTTATACAGAGTTTAAACCATCGCAGGAGGTGCACTTCAGTAAACTGTTAATGTCATATTTTGACAATAATAAAATAAGAGGTACATTTTTTATAAGCTACTTAGCCTTACAGAACACCCCCAGCAGTTTACAGTCTCCAAAGTCACTGTACATTTTTGATTAAGTGATAATCTTCTTGACCTTACTCAACACCCTCCAGTATTTTACGGCCACCAAAGTCACTGTACCCATCTACTCTTACACTTTTTTGATTTAGGACCCAAACATTTATGGCATTATTAATAGGATAATAATTTATGAATATTGAGGTCATGTCAAATTGAAATATAAGTAATTTATTATGTAAATAATTCTGAAATATACCATGAAAAGTTAGTGCAGAACCATCTCATCATGAATAGTGATTTTCATTTTCTTCTAAATATAAAAAAAAATAAATAATAAATTGTTCAGTTTATATGCTGTAAGTTCTGGAAAATGTTTCAGAGGTTTGTGTGATGTATTCTGAGTTGCCTCCCTTTCATCCATTAATATATGTTTTACTGCACACATTTGTAGATTGGCCAGAAAAAGGTAAAAAGCCAGTTATCAATGGTGAAGGGTGTTATAATTACATTATAATGCAAAATCATAATCTTAAAACAAATGCTTTCAAATAATGAAACCATTTTAACTTGGCAAAGGGTAGATAATTCCACAGTATCTCTTGCCTTGAAACCTAGAATGGTTTCAATACAGAATAATACATCGAATTTTAGGCACCAATGAACTTCTCCTTAAAATAAAAATTAAAGATACAAATATTTGTAGTTTTGGGTGCGGAGGGGTCGAAACAATAGAACATATATTCTGGACGTGTCCATATATATCAAAATTATGGGAAGACCTTGACTCCTGGATATTTGAGAAGACAGAAATAGAACTAACTTTAAATATTGATTTGGTTTTATTTGGTATTTTAACAAAAACCGATAAAAATGATATAAGAAACATAATACTTCTGTTAACAAAATTCTACATTTATAGAAGCAAATTAACTATGGAACAAACCAATATAATAGCACTTAAAAATTATTTAAAGGAAAACTTATTAATAGAAAAAAATATATTCTATAAAAATAAATTACTCAGTAGGGCAGAAAACTGCTGGAACCCCTGGACTCCTTTATTATCATAAAAACAAAAAACAAAAACCAAATAGACTCCACATATAATGTATATATTTCATATCCAAACAGCCTCTGTCTTAAAATCATTATCTGCAATGTATCAAACTAAAACAGCTGTGTCTATTAAATAATATATTATATATCTTCTTTTTAGTGTATATAACTATTATGCATACAAAAGTGTGTAACTTATTATGTTCATGTGCAAATAAGAAAAAAAGAAATTTAATACAAAAAACAATATATATATATATATATTTTCTAAACCTGTGCATTTGTTATACAGATAATTATGTTTAAAAATCTTAATAGTAAACTTCTTTCTTTTTGAAATTACTGACATGGTATATTTTTGTCGAGCCTTCGACTTTAGTCGAAAAAGCGAGACTAAGCGATCCTACATTCCGTCGTCGGCGGCGGCGTCCACAAATATTCACTCTGTGGTTAAAGTTTTTGAAATTTTAATAACTTTCTTAAACTATACTGAATTTCTACCAAACTTGGACAGAAGCTTGTTTATAATCATAAGAAAGTATCCAGAAGTAAATTTTGTAAAAATAAAATTCCATTTTTTCCGTATTTTACTTATAAATGGACTTAGTTTTTCTGCGAGGAAACATTACATTCACTCTGTGGTTAAAGTTTTTAAAATTTTAATAACTTTCATAAACTATCCTTGATATGTACCAAACTAGGACAGAAGCTTGTTTATGATCATAAGATAGTATCAAGAAGAAAATGTTGTGAAAATAAATTTCCACTTTTCCGTATTTTACTTATAAATGGACTTAGTTTTTCTGCGAGGAAACATTACATTCACTCTGTGGTTAAAGTTTTTAAAATTTTAATAACTTTCATAAACTATCCTTGATATGTACCAAACTAGGACAGAAGCTTGTTTATGATCATAAGATAGTATCAAGAAGAAAATGTTGTGAAAATAAATTTCCACTTTTCCGTATTTTACTTATAAATGGACTTAGTTTTTCTGCGAGGAAACATTACATTCACTCTGTGGTTAAAGTTTTTAAAATTTTAATAACTTTCATAAACTATCCTTGATTTGTACCAAACTTGGACAGAAGCTTGTTTATGATCATAAGATAGTATCAAGAAGAAAATTTTGTAAAAATAAATTTTCACTTTTCCGTATTTTACTTATAAATGGACTTAGTTTTTTTGCCAGAAACAAAACATTCACTCTGTGGTTTAAGTTTTTAAAATTTTTATAATGTTCTTAAACTATCCTGGATTTCTACCAAACTTAGACAAAAGCTTATTTCTGATCATAAGATATTATTCAGAAGTAAATTTTGTAAAAAAAAAATTCACTTTTTCCGTATTTTACTTATAAATGGACTTAGTTTTTCTTCCAGTTAACATTACATACAGTCTGCAGTTAAAGTTTATAAAACATTTATTAGATTCATAAACTATCCTGGATTTTTTTACCAAACTTGGAAGCTTCTTTCAATCAAAAGACAGTATCGTGAGGGAAATTTTTATTGATGTTTTTCCTCATTTTTGTTGAGTCTGGGATTAACAGAAAAAGTAGGCGAGACACCGGGTTCCGTGGAACCCTTACGAATTTTTTTATTTTTTTCCAAATATTGAAAATTGAATGTATAATACTAACAAATACTAACAACTGTACAAATATGATATTTACTAATGTTAACGAGGCCGGGATAAGGTACCGGTACTTGATGTTTTAAACTAACAAATGTACAGATTTCAATAAAATATGATAAATTTAAAAAAAAACCTAGAATGCTTTATTAGAACTAACTCAATATTATCAGTTTTATTAGACTAACTTGGGCAAAAAAAGCATATATATATTTGTTTCTTACATTCTTGCAGAAAAGTAAAGGTTATTTTTATTTGAAAAATATTTTACATAGACTATTTGGAAATGTTCTGGACGAGCAGTACAGTGCTTAACCAAAAAAGTCTGATAAATATGTGTAGGCTTGAAAATTTAGATTTTTTAGGGAGGTAGTAAACAAAACTACTTTTTATATGGCCTTAATATTAACAATATATATATAGTAACAATACTAACAGAGTAATATTTACAGGTAATCCAAACTGGAAAAAAATGTATAAAGGTAAAAATACATGCTTAAAACTGTGCTATCCTAATTCCTAACGATTTATAGCCATTTTGTTGTAAACCTGGAGGAGAAATATTGCTTCACGCATTCTTGATATTGTTACCTGACAATCCACCCTTATACCTAAACAGTATACTGAAAGATGAGACCATAGTGAAAGATTTGTTTAGTTCATATTTCTTACATCAAGTCCTTTTAAATAGATTTGATAAACTTTTTGATACATTTTAAAGGAGAGTGGAACAATTGTGAGTTTTGTTGGCTCTGCTTTTAAGTTAATGGAAAAATTATGATCACATAAATTTAATATTGTAGTTTGTTTGATTTATTACCCCGAAAAAGGGTTGAAGATAATATCAAATTTATCTCTGATCAATCTCATCTTTCTTTTTACAATAGATGTGAAAACTTTAATGCAAAAAAAAAAGAAGCTTATATTCTTTTGTAATGTTAAATATCTACATGTACCTGTTTAAAGTTCTTAAGCAAAAGACTTGATGGTTTTAGTACATTTATATATATTTATTGTCAATCTGAAGTTAAAAAATAAAGCTTTTAAAACATCTTTGAACGTAGGTACTTTTCTGTCATCAAATCTTTTGTTTCCATTCCTTTATACTATTTTATGTTGTAATTTGTTTCCCGTATGAGCAAAGATAGATAACTCTAGTTGTTTTTATTTCCTAGTTAAAAACATTTCTTTTTTCCTTCATTATTCTTTTTAACTGGTTGCTGATTCTTCTTATCATATTCAGTGCTGATTTGTTTTTCACGTTGATATTATTTTTAACCAGAAGAGGTACTGTTTTCATGTTTGAGCGAAATTTAAAAGTAAGACTTGATATTTTTGACAGTTCATTCGATATGACAACTATTAAGAAACATGAAGATTCTGTACCAAAGAATTAACTGTCTTCATTTGTATAATATTACTAAAATTATTTATTTATTTATTATACTGAATTGGTTCAAAGTTAATTTAGATTCCTGAAAACTTAAGATTGAGAAACGAGATTCCCATTTAAAGAAAACCAATATTCTTTCCATTCCAGATATACCACAAGGCTATCCTAGAATAACAGTTAACCCTAAACTTAAATCTATAGAGAAAGGAAGGAATGCCATTATGAAATGTGAAGCTGAGGCTCCAGGGATCTATAACCAAGAACCAATCCAAATAGAATGGTTTAAAGATAAGATTCCTGTAGACTTAACTGATCCAAGGTTAACTAAAGTTGACCCAGGTAAAAATAGAATTCAGCAGAGCACACTGATTCAGATTAACTGAGTTGACCCAGGTAGTTCACCCTCTGTGATCTATGTGACACACACACACCGTGAATATCAATGTCATGGAAAAACTTTATGTCATACGTACAAAACTATTGAGCAGAAGGTTACTCCATTACTTGTATGGTTCAAATGCTAATAACACCTCATAAAAATGGGGTTTTGAGGTATCTTGAAACAGTAGTGATTGGTCATAGAGCAGTAAAATAGAATTATGAATATGGCAGAGTTCAGCATTCAAAGATTATACATGGAGGAATGAGTTGGGTTTAAATGGAAACTGAAAGGGTTGGAACACTAGGAATTCATGAATTTACCACCTAAGGTGCAATCTCTGTTCCAAAGAGTTCCCGATTTTCATTTTGACTTCTGGTACTGAACACATATACTATTATCAGGCGTTAGGATTATATTGGTAGTTTAAAACTTTAAAATGCCTGTTGGTAAAAGTTGAAATGATGATTTTGTGTGAAAATAATACTTGATAGTCTGAAACAATTAGTTTGAGAGACTTGATCGCCCCATTTTTCACAAAAAAGTATTTAATCCTACAATAATCTAAGTGTTCAGCAGTACATGTAAGTGTTCAGCAGTAAATGTTTATTTCCTCAATGCACAATTTGTCTAACCTTGAAATCAAGTATTCACAAACACATTTTTCCTTCAAATGAAACACAAAAATAAATTAATTCACAATAAGTAATAAAAATCTTAAATGTTTTACAGGATATCTACAGATACATAACAGTATGGAATCTGATCATGGTCGATATGAATGTGTGGCGTCTAACAGTAAAGGGGTAGCCTATTCATTTGCTGCCATGCTGTATGTTAAAGGTAGGTTACTGAAAACTTGTATTGGGCATTTTTGTTTTCATATAAACCACTTACATTTAGCACTGAAAATTGCAGTCCCAAGAGTTGAAGTTACAGGGTAAAAAGTTGAATATTCCCTACATTGCTGTATGTCAAAGATAATAGTTGATTAAAATGTGTAACAAAAGAAATTGATACTTTGTTAATTGTGTGTATATCAAAAAAGAATATCCCTTTTTCAGTTTAGAATTGTTGTATTATATTCAAAGGGAGATAATTCAAATTTATCTGAACCAAAAATGTTGACTGCCTATATTTTTCAAATACCTGTCATGAATTTCATTTTTATCAGATCTTCAGAAATCATTATTTAATTAGAAACAGAAGACTTAACTTTGAATGAAATCTATGCTTATTATTGATAAAAAAAAAAGTTTTTTAAGCTGGTCAGTATGATCTCTTGACATCACTTTAACCCGTCATTGTGCTCATTCACAGCTTTTCAAAAATCTCTGTGGTCACAAGGCCATGTGAAGCAAATGAAAATTGTAATGTTCCATAGGTTGTTTAGGTTAAAATATGTTCCTAGTAATACTACAAATTAATAAAATTGGCTGTCATCACCAAGGGTAGCGCATGGAAATTTAAAGTTTTTAACAGCTCTATGTTAAGTTTTTAATTTGTTTGACTATTTGTAACATATACATTGTATACTGTGAATATTGTTCCAGTCTTAGTTTTACTTTGGTTGACCAAATCTGGGTGAAACTATTTATGTTTTACTTCGAAAGTGATACGATCATTATTAACAGTTCATTTTCTTCTCCAGTTTGATCACTTTTTGAAAATAATGAGCTGATATTTGTTTTTTTATTGTATAATGAGTAGTTCTAGATAAATAAATACAATTTTATTTTACCAGTTTCATTATTATAAAATGTAGATATTTATTTATTTATGCTGCCATGGTTTATACATGATTGCAGAGAGTGGTGTTTTAATGCCATTCATCAATTTTTCAATCAATTTAGAAGCAAAACTGTCTGGTAAATTTAACTAAGTATATTATTTCCTCACTATATTATGTGAATGTCAAAATAACATAATAATGAAAAGTTGTAAAGAAATCTAGATTTGATGGAGTTTCTATGTAAGATTGTTACATTGAATATAATTCCTTCTGTTTCATGATATTTTCTCAGGCTTTAATACATACAAACAATATTTATGACACTAAATGTTAAAGATCTAATTACCCAGAATTTTGATGTTGTTTTAACTTGATATTTGATGGTAAAAAAACTTTCTTTAAATTAATAAAACATATGTTATAAAGAAGAAATCATCTAATATATCTTCAGAGAATAAGTTTCATCATGGTTTTACATTACAAGGAACTGCAGAATAGGTCTTGTGTTAAATCTTGTTGAAGGAAAATGTAAACATTACCTTGTATTTAAGTTAACTGACTGTGTAATAGGTATAACATTCACAAACATAATTAATGCATATTACTTTAACAGTTTTTTTGTGAACTCTGACTTGAAAATTAGTTAGAGTTTTATGACACACTCAGCTGGAAGATGTTGATAGGAATTTTAATCATCATAACTTATTTAAAGTTGCATGATTTTAATTAATTTTCTTTCCATAAGGAGATGTGATGTGATTGACTATGAGATAGATATAAGAAGATGTGGTATGAGTGCCAATGAGACAACTCTCCATCCAAGTCACAATTTGTAAAAGTAAACCATAATAGGTGAAAGTACGGTCTTTAACACGGAGCCTTGGATCACACTGAACAGAAAGCTATAAACAGCCCCAAAAATGACTAGTGTAAGGCTACACCAGTGACCAAAGGACTAGTTGGTAAATAACGACACTGCCTACAACAATGAGCTTTTTGTCATTTGTTTGTTATTTGGAAAAATAACATCAACTATTTTCTATCTTAAGTCTTGAAGAAGAATGAACCTGTAAAAAATCTCTAGGGAACATCACAAAAAAAAAAAGTATTTCATGTTTTCTGGTAACTTTGTTTTGTCTTCCCAGTGTGTTTATCTTCCATAACCTGTTTGAGATCAAAGTTAAATAAAAACATATAATAATAAACAAACCAAGAAAAATGCTTAAGTAGTTTTCACCAAGACATTTTAAATCATAACTGAGTGAATGTTGTAGGAAAGTGTAATATTGAAGTCCTACAGCTTTCAAAGCCATTATGAAAATAGAAAAATGATGTTCAGATAAAACTTTGATATAGTAAGGGTGGAACGTTTCAACAATGTTTGTATTTATTTAGATTGATACGTAAAGTAACTTTTTTCATAAGTTTGAAGATTGAAATTTCTTTCAATGAAGTATTTTAAACTAAATTTTGATAAGATGAAAGACCCCCCATAACTGATATATATCTGTCTTCATATTTACATTGCTTACTTATCCCAGCTAATATTTTTTTTTAAATTGATTTTTTTAAAATGTTAAAATATTTGATCTATAGTACTAATTTAAAGGTCTAGTGTGAAATATTGCTTTGTACTGTGTCCCTTTTCTGTCTCAAAGATATCCTTTCTCTTATTTCCATTTTGTTTTCCTCTAACAAGACACATAGAACTTGGTTATCTCTTGTATGAACATTTTTAATTTTATTTCCAATAGAATGAAAAAAGTAGTTTAAAAACATCATTATATCAAAGTTATAAGATAAAGGTAAAATAACCATTATATCAAACTCCCAAGAAAAATTCAAAAGAAGTCCTTTATTAAATACCAAAATCAAAAGCTCAAACACTTCAAACAAATTGATAACAACTGTCAAATTCCTGACTTAGTACAAGCATTTCCTTTGTAAAAAAAATGGTGTATTAAACCTGGTTTTATAACTAGCTAAACCTCTCATTGTAGAACAGTCGTGTAAAAATTGTTGTTGCATAATAGTATGTTGGCAATGAGGCCACTGGTTCCCATTGAAACAAATGTGTAATAAACTTAGGTTTATCTTAAATGATGACCCACAGAAAAAAACTAATATCAGAAAAAAAATGTCAGAATAGTCTATAGGTTGGAATAGATAGCCTGTGTGAATATCATCAATACAACTAATTGTCCTATTTTCAATTCATTCTAAAACAAAAACTTAGAAAAAAAAAAATATTGGTACATGATAGGCTGAACCATAAATAAATTGATATTATTCCACCTTGATAAAAATTGATTAAAAATGTAGATTTTGATTTACAAGTGCACACCTGTTGTTAATTTGTCTTTGATGTCTTATATCTTCGTTAGTAGACAGGTGTATCTCACTGATGTTTGATAACCTGTATAACCTACCTATGTGCAAGTAACAAGAGAAGTACTTTTTGTTTAGGAAAACGTGATCGAAAATTGTGCATGAACTATTGATGTTCAAAATCATATAACATGTCATAATAAATAACCTCTGTAAAATAAATCATGTTAGATTTTCAAAGTTATAAGAATACTACTTCCCTTGTTTTAGCAAAACTGAGTCAACCAAATGAAAGCATTTTATTGTTGGTGACGTTTATAGAAAATAGTCTCAGCAAAGAACATCCTATAAATTCTGTTTATACATATATTGTCATTTTGCATTATTTCAGTTTGTCAAGTTTACAACAGACAGAACTAATTTGTGTCTTCAACTTCTCCCATTTACAAAAAAGTTCCCTTAAACATGACAGATTTCATCCATGTTTAAGTTGAACACCTGCTAGTATGAAATAGTTTAGGAATGTTACCCAATTTTTCAAGACTGGGGAATTTTGTTACATTTTTCATCAAAATTTATAGAAAACATTACCAATTTTGTATATTCATTATTCAACTTCTACCGTTTTTAGCCCAGAAACCTCACAGAAAGATTGTACATATCTTGAAACCAACACCTGTGCACCTGCATTTATAGAATTGTTTGAGTGATTTTTCTCATTTTCCAGGATATAGAACCATAACTTAGTCCTTTTTCAAAAAAACTACAAGACAAAACTTTTTTTGTGAAACTCTTACAGTTTTTTAACCAAGATCTATAAAACTTCCCAAGAAGATTGCACACGTGTTGAAGTTGTGCACCTGCTATGAATGAATTGTTTGGATTGGTTTACTCGGTTTTTGCAGACTTGAGAACTTAGTCTTTTTTTCAGATTTTACAAAATACATCACCATTTCTGTATTAAACAATACATTAATATTTTTGTATAACGAACAACTCTTACAGTTATTAACCCAGTAAGAACACTCCTTTGATTTGAAATACTAATAAGACCCCGGACATTGACAGTAGCCAGATAATCTTGATCAGATTTTGATATCTTGCAACCGAGTTATAAAAAATGAGATAGGATAAAGACCTTTATAGATATTACATTTAAATTTGAACATTTTTTTATGTTAAAATATAATGAGGAACATTTCTGTTACTTCACTCTTGTCCTGACATTTGGTAATTAGACAAATTTTCACAGTATGATTTTATCAGACATGTAATCTAGAAGAACTTTTTTTAGTCCTATCAAGTTCGTTTGGCAGCTGTCTAAATCATTTACAAATCCACAAATATCAGATATATCAATTGTAACAATGATCAGAACATTGAATTCTGTCTCACTTCAGTGACACTCATTTTTTTGACATTTTGAAGAAGTTTTTTGACAGACTTGAAACTGTTATATGTTGAAAGCCCTCTGGTAAAAAATGACATTGATTAGAAAACAGTAAACTCTTTAGGAAGAAAGGATACAGCTGTTAGATCTAACCCAAGTTGTATGAACATTCACAATACAACAAAAACTAACAATAAAATGTTGTTCTAGAAATCTAAATTTATACAAAATATGATAGTAGGTAAATTAATACCAATTATTATGTATTTCAAGTGAAAGAAAAATATACTTATGCTAACAAATTACATTTTCACACAGTATAGAATATTTAGAATATTTTTATTCACCAAATAAGTGTATAATCAAAACAAAGTACTGATTTTTATCCATTGTCTAATCAATCCAAATGATGGCTATCTAGAATTATCTCCCTTTGACAATAGTCTAGAATATTGTCAGCAAACTTTCATTGATAAAATCAATTGAAAGCATTATTCTTATTTTGTATAAAATGATTAAAAAAATAAGCATTTCTTGATGGAAATGATTTTTGGCAGAATTTATAAATAGGAATCCATCTTGTATTCAATAAAAAAACATGTTTTTTTACTGATAATAAAGATTAAGCATATCTCATCATTGAAGTGTTATTTTTTTTAAATATGTGATCAGATACCAAATAGTCAATCAGACCTGCCACATCTTCTTATTTATACTATCTTCCATGTACCTGTTAATGGTTCAATTGTGAGAAGTGAAGAGCAAATAAATTTTTAGCAGAAAATTCAAGAAACAAATAAAAGAACATGCCCATCTTTTCATGTTAAGGTAATTTTCCTTATCACATCAGTTATAACTTTTTGGCAAAGAAGCCCTCCATTATATCAGTGTGTTACCATCTATATATCTCTCTTGAGATGTATATATTTTTCTAGTCTTATCATAAGATTTTGATGTAGAGAGTCTGTAAACGATGTACTAGATACTATCTGACAGTACAGGGATTCATTTACTTTTATAGCTCAACAAGATTGAAAAAATAAAATATAAGCTGATAGGTGGTTTTGTACTTCAGAAAACTTATACACAAATTGTAAATAAATAATACATATCAACTATTACTTTATGTAGGGTAGATTCCATAGTATAAAATTGAGAATGGAAATGGGGAATGTGTCAAAGAGACAACAACCCGACCAAATAAAAAACAACAGCAGAGGGTCACCAACAGGTCTTCAATTTAGAGAGAAATTCCCGCACCCGGAAGCATCCCTCGGCTTGCCCCTAAACAAATATATACTAGTCCAGTGATAATGAACGCCATACTAATTTCCAAATTGTACACAAGAAACTAAAATTATACACCCATTCTTAAGATTTGAATATTTTGTTTTCCGATTTAATTAGCTAAAATTTTCAACTGTAAAAAATAAGAAGATGTGGTATGATAGCCAATTAGACAACTTCCCATCAGTGTGAATGTCAGCAACTATACACAGTCACAATGCAGCCTTCAACAATGAGCAAAACCTATATATATAGTTACCGATAGCTACAAAAGGCCATGATTTAACAAAAATTCAAACAATTCAAACAAAGAGCAGATTAATGAAAAACAAATATGAGATCCTCCTTCCCCTTTTACCTGTTCCTAGACAACAAAAAGTCATGTGTGTTAATAGTTCAGAAGCAGGAGAATAAATTGAAAGTTTTCCACAGATCTCAGCATGAACTGAAATGAAATCTCATCTAGTCTGTTTCAGGACAATATTATCATTACTAGTAAATAAAATTTTGTTTAAGCCATCAGTGTGCTTATTTGCTCCTACAGTTTGTAATATCATTTGAA
The DNA here is from genome assembly GCF_965363235.1 of Mytilus galloprovincialis. Classification (NCBI taxonomy): domain Eukaryota; kingdom Metazoa; phylum Mollusca; class Bivalvia; order Mytilida; family Mytilidae; genus Mytilus; species Mytilus galloprovincialis. The sequence goes on along the minus strand of NC_134838.1, from coordinate 1,365,463 downwards.
CTTGTTGGTATGGTTATTGAATTGTTACAACAATACATACCATGGTCTATCATTTATTTTGTTCAAATTACAAGTTGCAAATCCATAGTTGAAAATTTAGCTAAAATTTTATAATTGTTATGAACTATAAACCAACTGTTTTTGTTTTTTTGGGTAAACCAACTGTTTTTGTTTTTTTGGGGTTGTAAATGGGGGTTATGGTCTTGAAATAGGCATTGCTCAGGTAAAACAGCTTGAAGCACAGAAATTTACCTTAGTATTTTAGGATTTCATACTGAGGAATTTTTGTTTCAACACAGGAATATTTGTCCATAGTAAAGTTTATTCTGCCATCTAGTTATAGAATCTTCAAAAAAGCTGGCGTAAAATCAGGTAAAACTAGATATCATTGGGATGGGAGCCATCTCTGTGGGCCCCACTCTGAATAACATGTGGTAAAAAATTTGTATCTTTACCTATGGACATGGTGTTGTCAACTGAAACCAAAGTTTTGACCTTGACCTTTGACCTAGGAAGGTGTACATAAATTATGACACACCCTCTGGTGTTGGTTTAGATACATGTCAAGTATAAACTTTGAAATCATAACTGTTCTAAAGATATAGAGCGGACACAATCTTTACCATAGAATATGGGGTGGTCAACTGAAACCAAAGTTTTTGATCTAGACCTTTGACCTATGAAGTTGTACATCACTTTGAATCAACAGTTCTCTAAAAATGGTAGACATGAAATGATTTTTTAAATTGACCCTATACAATAACACATATTATCTTTTGTTTTTATAGTGAGAAGAGTACCTCCTCATTTTACCATGCCACCAAAGAATGTAGAAATCAGTCCCTATACAAATGTGAACCTGACCTGTGTGGCTGTGGGGTCACCAATGCCAAAGGTCAAGTTCCGTGCTGGACCAATAGAGTTGACCCCAGAAGACGAGGAGCACATAGGAACCAATACATTAGTTCTGATCAATGTTACAGAGAGCAAGAACTACACATGTGTCGCTTCATCTGAACTGGGAAATATTGAACATGTGGTACAAGTCAAAGTTAAAGGTAAGGCTATTGTTATAGAAAGCAAGAACTTCACATGTGTTGCTTCATCTGAATTTGGAAATATTGAATATGCTGTGAAGTTAAATTTAAGACTACTGATATAGAAAGCAAGTGCTACACATGTGTTGTATTGAATATGTTGTAAAAGTCTAAGATAAAAGGTATGGCTATTGTCACAGAGATCAACTGAATGTTTTTTCTTTGTCAATAACTGAGTGTTGTATTTCTTTATGAATAACAAATGATATTCTGATAAATATATCGTTGGAGCAAGACTGAAGCAAATAAACTCTGGAGTCAGAATCACAACACCCCAAGTTATTACAAAATAGAAATAGCACTTATATCATCTCAACCCCATTCACCCCATGCTGGTATTTTATGAACCTTTTTGCCTAATCTGTTTCTTTGATGAAAGTTATAATGGAAGTTTTCAATATTTATCTCTATAATTTATCATTACATAAATTGACAGATAAATAACTATGATAACGGATACTAATCTCTTCTTATGATTTTCTTATCTTCTCTCTTTCTTAAGTCCATCTCTCTATCATGATTTACAAATGTATCATATAATTGTAAATGCATGTTTATGAAGTTACTTCTTGTTTGAAATGTTGTAAACAGACAAAGGAGGGGGGTTTCTATTTTGGTTTAATAGTATTATGTTTTTCTTTTGTGTAATACAGAAGGGTTGTATTTCTTACTAAATTGTAAACCAATCTGGGATTTATTTAAATAAATCATTAAGCTAATTATTTCTTGAGATAACTTTAAAATTGTAAGAGGTTGTTTAATAAGGGATGGTAGGGTTATTGTAAACTGTCTTATTTACAATATCAGAAAGTCAGGAATATGACAGTTGTTATCCATTTGTTTGATGTGTTTGAGCTTTTGATTTTGCCATTTGATTTGAGACTTTCCATTTTGAACTCTCCTAGGGAGTTCAAAAGTCCATCCTTAGAATTTAATGATTTTCTCCCTCTATAGGATTATATTTGGTATGATGGTTTAAGTCAAAAATCAAATCGTCTTTTAGTTATCCAACTGCTACAAGTCATGATATATTTCAAACAATGCAAATTGTCATGTTTTTAAGTTCCATGTTTCTGTTCCATCCGTTTCTACACCTACATGTTGATGAAAGATCCGATTATCTCAGTTATTATAGATACGATATCAATATCAATAAATAAAAAAAATCTACTTATTTACATCAATGAAAAATAACAGGGCATGTAAAAAATTACCATATAATCATTACTAGCAACTCACGAACAATCGTTGTATTGACGGTCACAAGAGAGTGGTTTTTGTCACTTATGGAAACAAAGTTAAAAAGATGAGGTTTAACTGTTTCAAATGGTTAAAGTTAAAAAGATGAGGTTTAACTGTTTCAAATGGTTAGTTTTGTTGTGGGAAGAATGTTTGATTTAAGCAAATAACAAATAAGTAAATGTTGCTTTTGCATGTAGGAAAAACCCAATTATTTGTTTGATAACATCTTGTGTTACTGTTTGAACACACCCTCAACTTTTTATTATTTCTGTACATAAATAGTGTCTTTTAGATTGGTTCAATTGAAGTGTACTAATATACTTTTATAGCTTGTCGTGGTTAGATTTTTTTTCATTGTTGAAGGCTATTCTGTTACCTGTGTTTGCTAATTTCTATGTCATTTGGTCTCTGGTGAAGAGTTGTCAATGTATTGGCATTCATACCACATCTTTTTATTTATATCATTACTTTATTTTTCTATAAATCCAAATATAATTTTGTTTCTTCCTCTTTGAAACCTGCCAGTATTTGTAGACATTATTTGATTCTATTTCCATTCACTACACTCCTTGATTTAAAAAATGATTTAAAAACTGTGGAAAATACCTAGAACTGATTACTGAAGATAATTATGTAATTTGTAAAATTATCATCCCTATACTAGACTGTCAATAATTGGAAATTATGTTTTAGATTGATCTGCTTCTCAGCAGTGTTTTAGAATTAATGTTCTAGCTTCAGGTACTCAAGATTATTCAGAAGTGGATTTTGTTTAAAGTAATCCATTGCCATTAGGGAATATTGTTCTCTATATAAATATCGGTAGATTTCAATGAAGCGGATATATTCCAATCAGTTCGGAAAGGTTTCTATTTTCATATTGGAGAATATTTTCTTACCGGTAATCATTTTTTTGTTTTTGTTGGTTCGTGTTCTTTATTGGTTGGGAAATGCATCAATAAATATATCCATAATTAGATTTTAATTTTTGTAATTTTATGGAATAATTGTCAGGTTGGTGAATAAATTATAGCTTGGTGTTTCCATTGCTTTGTGTACTTGCTATGGATTTACAATTATAGTTGGAGAATCTAATGAATTTCATTTATCATTCTTGAAGAAGACACTACTTTTGATTAGCATCAAAACCAATCTTTGAACTGTGCTTTAGAACATGTACCTAGGGTTGCTTATCAGTATAAAAACTTGGATAAAGATATTTTCAACCTTAATGTGAATGTTGTTCATTAAAATTCTCAGTAAGTGGTAGGGTTTCATCCTACAGAATTTTATACCTCTTTATCAGTGAAACAGGTTCTTTTTTGAATCCTTATCTACAAGATCCCAGAGATAGTACTGGTAGCTTTAACATACTTAGGCTAAATTAGCCTGCTTGCAAAAACAAAGATTTCCTCAGTTTTAAACTCTGTGTAGATTAAGACAGTTAGTAGCATGGTGTGTTGTTATGGAAACACTGATTAGGGATGATGGAGTAACCTACTGACCCACCAATCAACACCAGGGATTTTGTCACATGATAAGATTCTAACTTTGAGACAGAAATAGCATCCACACATAGGAAGTGCATGTAGTAGATGGACAATCTATGATTGAATACACATACTGGAATTTTAATTGATATTCATCACTCAGAAAAGGATAATTACAATTCTTTAATTAATTGGATGTTTAATTAAAAAGATGTGATATTTATATTCAGTGATGGGTGATTGTATACTATCAGGATAAAATATTTGTGAAGTTTTGTTATATTCTTCGTCTTTTGTTCCATCATGAAGTTTCATAGAACTTTTCTGGCTTTCTATTCACTTTTGACTTTGTTGGCCACTGGAAATCTGGCGGAGATTCCAAATCCTCCTGTTAATTTTAATGTTGTGGATGTTGGTCCAGGCTTTGTCAAATTATCATGGACACCAGTACCAGGGGACAAAATTAATTTCTACAAACTACAGTATAGACAAAAGGGGGATAGTAGCAGTATATTTTCTGAGGAGAGGATGCGAGATCCTGCTCACAAGGTCCGTAGATTGACACCTTTTACTGATTATGAATTTCAAGTGATTGCAGTTAATGATGTAGGTGACAGTCGACCAACGGACATTATAGAAAAGAGAACCAATTCGTTAGGTAGGTATATATGTGGTGCTTATAAGTTTCATTCTTCTAAACATTTTGTAACAGATTATTCTTTCCTTATTTTTTCAAGGGAACAATCTTTAACTAATTGCTCTTGACTATTTTGTTTTAAATGTTTTGATATAAAGGTTATTGTCTGCATTTCTATCAAGTATGGAAAATGTATTGTTTCTTAGACTTTGATTCTTTGTATTTTTACCATTTTTTTCTTCTGACTTTCCTAAATTTGTTTTAAAGTATTGGTTGGAATATTGTTTTGAAGTTCATGTTTATTGAATGGTTGCATGACCACATGTTGCAAAAAACAAAACAAAAGAATTTCTTTAGTTTTGAAGTCTGCAATGCATAATTAATTATTCTTCTAAGTAAAAAATAAAAGCAAAAGTATTAAATTTGATAAAATCTTCTTTGCAATATTCCTGATATTAAGGTAGAAATCAGTTTCTATACCTTTCTAATTGAACAGGAGAAGTAAATTATTAAACTACTTCTTGAGATTGGAACTACTCACTTCTCCTTAGCTTCAAATATTGTCTGATATTTATAACTCAATAATTTCAGAAATAATAAACGTTGCACTCTTAACCTGACAAAATTTATTAGTCAATTTATTTCATAAAGTATATGTAAAATTAATTTCTTGTGAATCTTGCCACTTAACACAAGCACTTTCTAACTGGAAACATATGGCTGGCTTTCCTGTACAAGCAAAAACACAATCAGAATTTATTCTTTTACTTCTGTTTGTGTATGTAGTAATTTTCTTCTGTAATAAACTGGGTTTTCTTAATTAACGCACAATTTTCAAGATAATATTATTATCATCAACATAATGAATTTCACATTTTTGTCAATATTTCTGTATAATTAGATGAAGGTATGCTATTATTGGTAGTTCTGCGTGACAAGGTTCACAATTATCTGTTACAAAATGGTTCTAAATAATACATTAGTGTCTCGATGATTAAGATGACATCAGCAATTCAGAATTCGATTTCACTTCATTCTTTGCTTTGTTCTTTGGTTAATAGAGAGAGAATGTTTACTTTTCTTACGGAACATTGAACCCAAGGAAATTAAGTGTTAGACAATTCTGTCTTTTATTGTGTAAAAAAAACAGAAAAGTCAACTTTACAATTCTGTCTTTTATTGTGAAAAAAATGCAACATTGCATAAAAAGTCAACGTTACAATTCTGTCAATTCTATCTTTTATTGTGAAAAAATGCAAAGTTGCATAAAAGTCAACAATTACACCTGCTTTCACCAAACTATTTAGAAAATTTTGATGCAAATAAATTTATTATTACTTTAATAGATTTTTCAGTGAAGCTGTAAATTATGTAAAATTTATTTGATAAATTATGAGTATTCTGACAGGAAGGTGTTTGTTTGGGGGATTAGTTGATTACATAATTATATTCCCATCTGTTTTGTCTAGAGTTAGACCATGTGGTGCGTCCTGGTGGGGGAGTTCATTAAGAACATGCAGAGTAACCCATTCTGTTTGGGGGTTATCTAATTGGAGAGGATCCCCTTAATTTTAACATAAAGTGGATTTAAGAAATATTTTTACATACATGTATAATGCACAGATTAAATACATAACTGTTTCTATGAAACATAAATGAGAAAAAAAGGAATGGCAATGTTAATTGAATTGTTTTTATTCCACTGAAATAATTTTGTTACACATATTAGTAAACCCATATGAATAAGATCAAAAGAATTAAAAATCGTTGCATATAATTGTAAATTTATTTGTATTAAAGGTAGCTCCAGTCAATTCGATTGCAGATCATATTCAGAAACAAAACATGCATGCATTATTAATGAAACTTTGAATCCCTTGCAAACATATGAAATTGAAATTTTACATTTCTAACCTGGGGGGGGCCATTTCCTATGTAATGACTGGTAGGGATGAGCCGCTGGAATAGGTCACTATTTTATGCTTCATGATATATGAAAAGGGTGAGAAAATCAGATTGAATATATCAATAGGTTGATATTATCACTTGCTGGATTATATCATAAGTATCTGAAACTTATCAAATGTTCGTATTTTTGATGCGGTTAAACCACAGTCGTAAATGCATCAACTATTTGTCAAACCAATTAAACTCTATTTATTCAATGTGGTATTTCCACTGAGGTTAGTTAGAGATGCAATAAATCCAATCATTTTGACATTTCCACCTAATTAACATTGAAAAGTTTGTATACATGAAACATTTAAAGAAATTCCATAATATAGTGTCAGCGTCCTTCAAGAGGGAACAGCAAATGTGACTTTTTATCAGTTTTTAAGTAATGTTAATCTCAGTAAAAGTGATATGTGAAGTGTTACTACGTTTATCTGACAAAACATATTTTATTGTCTTTTGAAATTGAAAATTCTTCTTAATAAAAGGTAACGAATTCATTGGAAAAGCAAGCTGTGATTATTGTGACTGCGTTGCTTCTAAAGAAGAACGTAAAATGAGCGGGACCTAAAAATTTATGCATATACTAATGTACAAGAAGATGAAAAATATCCAAATATGTGTATAGGTCTGTTTTTTGTTCATTAATATATGATAAGGTATATCTTTTTGATAAACAAAATATATGAAAAGGGTGGGGTACTTGATGTCTCAGCTGCTCACCCCTACCAAAAAAAGTTCGAAGTGGCCCCCCCGAGTTTCTAACGTGGAAGTTTGTTTTACTGCAATAAACATCCTGTTGCTTAAATTAATTGGAAGATAAAAATCAGAAATAAAAAATGAAGTTATACAACAACAATATAATGGCCTCATCAATAATTCATTTTATTTCATTATAAAAAAAAAAAATTCAAGAAAAAATAATTTTTGAATTTTGACAAGCAAAAGTAAGATTTGTCAATAGCTTTACCACAGAGAACATGCGCCCTTCACACTGAAAGAACTTTTATTCTTTTTTTTTTTTCAATATTTGTAGAGTTTAGTATTTGGTAAAAAAGGGTAAAATATTGATTTACACTAAAAATCCAGACTTGGAAATCAGATTAGGAGTGTGCTAGACCTGGGATCAGAATAGGAACCCTAAAAGTACTAAAAATATTCAAGACTTTGAAACCTAATTTTGCTGACCTAAAAGTACTTCTATCTGTCAATTATAAGCAGATGTTTATAAATCAGTGTTGATCTCCCCAGCATGGACTAATAGGTGTTAACTAACATAATCTACATATGTCCAATGAATAATGATATATTAAAACATTGTCAATTTTTCATTAAGATAAGTGTTAAGTGAGAAGAGATATTAGCTGGTATATGATTACTTTCTCCCCACATTCTCTCCATAGACACTATAGGGTACTGTACTATTTCATTAATATCTCGATTATAAGAGGCAGACTTGAAAGAGGTAATTTGTTACCTGTAGATAAGAGGAGGTCAGCAATGCTATTGTCTAGATATCAGAGTGATAAACACAAATAATGAAGGGTCATAACTTTCTGTGATAACCTGATCTAAAGTTAAAGGAGGTCTTGATTAGGGTTGTCTTGATGTGACTTTGATAATTTCACCCTCTGCTGAAAACTTTCTTTTATCTGTAGTTTTCGATTCCTTAATATTTGTGTCCATCATTGGTCAAGTTGTTAATTTGGCTCCCTGCTGAGGACTTTCTTTTAATCTCTAAGCTGTGGATCCTATTGTTATTTGCAGTGTCATTGACCATGCTGGTCACTGTTGATAAGTTCTTTTTGATGTCACAACCAGCTCTAAAGTTTTCATGTTAGTCATAGCCCAGTGATATCCATGAAATTTTAGTCTGTAGGTCAGAAAATTTGTCAAAACACTTTCATGACTCTTAAGTTTGAAAAAAATCTAAAAACTTAAAAATATGGAAGCCAAGATTTTGTGTGTGTAGACCATACTATATCTGAAATTTTTTGTAGTTTTGTCACATTACTTCAACTTACAGAAACAATCTTCTTTGTTGCTAGCAAACAAACTTCATGAGAGAAACAATATGTGAAGTAAACCTTGTTTTTATGATCAGTTTGAGTTGATATGTGATTTAAATAAAACTATACATGTAAAAAAAAAAAACACATGCAACAACAACAGCTATTTAAGAATTTATTAGTTATGAAAATAAGGAGCATTTCCTGCTTAAGATGTTTCTGATGTATGATTTTATCTTTGAAGATAAGCTTAGATTCTGGCTGTCTGATAGCTTCCACCTATTCTCCCAAGATAAGCTGTAGACACTTTATGATACTTCGATACCTCTCTAGGATTATCTTACAGCCGTATTAATAAACTTATTATGTCATACTATTACCACAAAGTGATTATTTCATAACCAAATGTACATGTGTTGTCAGTTTTTCTGATAGATTACGATGAGGTCGAGCTCAGTTCCGGTATTCTGGAAATTATTGTTAGGTCTGAGAACTGTGTGGGCTGGTATATTGTTATTGAAGGCTATTTGTGAGCAAACTGATAAATGCCCAGCATAAATATTGTGGCTGGTTTTAGAATTCTTGCAAATTTATATCTAATTTAGCAAATTCAAATTGTATTATTGGAAATTTTGTAGGATGAGTTGATTGTGTTAATTATGGCATTATTGTATGGCATTTAGATGATCAATTTGGCATTAAATTCTATTTTCAATACATTTAGTATTGATAATGGCTCAGTAGTTGGCCATTCAGGTAACACTAGGTGCTCAAATTTTCAATGAATGGAAACTGCCGCTGGACTATCATGACTGTGGAATAAATTATTCTTTGAAAATCAGTCATGTCAGTCAGACGGACAGTAAAACTCATAGATCAAAAATAAACTGACATTGCCATGGCATAAAAAGAATAGAATAAGAATAAGAATAAGAATATTTTATTATTCCAATCTAGCAAGGGCCCTTGATGGGCAGCATAACATGTACACATAGAACAATACATCATGATTTGTAACAGAAAAACATTTTTATATAATAAAATGAAACATTAAAAAAAAAAAGTTCAGACAGGTGTTATTATCTTCATTCTATAAAAACCAAATACATTTAGTTCCAGGCAGGATCAGAACCATAAAATCATTACAATTATCATTGTTATTACATACATTAATTAACATTTCGTCTAACATCTAGACATGATAATATCTTTATTTGCAAAACATACAAAAACCAATTTTGGTTGTGGCAAATACATTGACAAACAAACATAATGAAACATAATGAAAACTCGACAATATTATAAATAATAATATAGCTCCCTAAATATTTAAGTACAGACAAATTTTCATTAGTAAATAACCAAACAAATTTTGCCTCATTTGAAAGATGTATAAAATTAGGACAAATACAGTTTATCTCCTTGAAAAATATCTCCCTATCATTTTTGTATGCTGGACAACTAGTTATAAAATGTTGTTCATCTTCAACCAGATTTAGAGTACATTTCTTACAAAGCCTTTGATTTCTTTCTATATATAATGTTTTATACCTGTCTCTTTCTATTTTGAGATCATGTGCACTGATTCTAATTTTACATATGGCACTTCTCAATTGAAAATTGTTTAAAGATAGATACATTTCTTTCGAAAAACAAGTTTTAAGTTTGAAATAGGTATTTAATTTACTACTCTGTATATCTGTTCTTTTTGTGTTCCAAAATTTTATAAAACTATTACAAAGTTTTTGCTTAACTGACTTGATAAAAAAAAGTTGGGTGTCACCTCCAAATTATGAATATTCAGCTTTTTAAAAATGAAATGTATGGATGAATACCAGCATTCAATATTATTATTAAAGTAATTAAACATGTTTTTGTTACACATATAGGTATCATACAGTAAACCATCTTTCATATTCTTTATTCTAAACCAATATTTTAGCATTGATAATACAACTGAAAAATATAAAGGGAATCTACCAAGCTCTCCTAGCACAGCTAGGTTAGAAGACTTTTTGTTTACACCTAATATATACTTCATATATCTTAAATTGGATTTATCTAAAAAATCATTCATATAAATGTGCTGTAATAAATATAAGATAAAGACAAACAGACAAATATTTACTAAGTTTTATTTCAATTCACAATTTGGTGTCGGCCATATTTTTATGAATCACAGCCAGTTTGATTTGAGTTTTCCCAGTATAGTATACAAGATATAAGTCCTTTCATTTCCTTACAGAGAGGTTGTTTAATCTCTAAAGATACCAATGGCTTAATATTTAACTTCTTTGAATAATAAATAAAATAAGACTTCAAAGTTTCTTAACATTGATAAGATTTAAAACTACTTTTTCTCAGCAACTCTTTCTGCACATGTCTTAATTCAACAATACATCTGGTTTTATAGGCATCTAATCAGTGGCTCTCTGATTCATATTTAGTTTATATTCCCTATAAAAAATTTAATGAAATATTTGTCTTTTTTGATGAGCACTGACACTGTGCAGGATATTTTTCCAAGTAGATATAAAGTTTGTGCTGCTGGTAGAATGCTCCTAAGTAAACAATCAGGGTTTGATGAAAAAGTTTTGACAAAGTTTGGCAAATGGCAGACTGTTTGTTCTAGCTACAGTTTCAAGTCTAAAGATGTGTTGCAGATTCTAATGAAATTTTCACAGCCTTATGGATGTGTTCTGTATCATATTAAAGTTTTTTTTGTTTTGGGAGAAATGATTTGAAGGTGTTATGAAAATTATATAAACATGTCATGTAAAATATGTAAAGTGAAATAAAACATAGTGAAGATTTAAAATTGTTATGAAACACATGCAAATTTAAAGCTCTGATGAATGTAGAAAAGCTGTTTATTCTCTGTATGATCAATTCTTCTTTTTTTTTGTGTCTTAATTGTTGCCAAAGCCTTTCTTGTTCCAAAAAGTCTTGCAGAAGAACCAATGGATGGAACATGGTTAAATCTGTAACATACATCAAGTTCTTGGCACATTTCTCCAAAGGAACGTAGAAAACTCAACTAATGGGTAATGGCTTTGCTCATTGTTGAAGGTCGTACGGTAACCTATAGTTGTTAATTTCTGTGTCATTTGGTCTCTTGTGGAGTCAGTTGGCATTCATACCCCATCTTATTTTTTATATAAATAAATTAGGTTGGTGCAACACTACATGTAGATTTTTTTTGCTATCTAAACATGACAGTGTATTTTGTACCTAACTAATCCAAATTTAATAGAAATTCTGAAAACATGATTGTTGTGATTGAACCAAATCATGTACAAAAATGATGTATGGAACATTTTGAAATATGGCAAGGTTTATTTTTTCCTTCATTTGTCCCATCAGCATTCTGCAAGTTAAATTGAATGACAAAAATTATTTTTGGATGTCACTGATAACAAATGATTTGGAGATTTCGTTGATATTCGCGTAGAAATTTTCATGGCATTTTACAGGAACATATTGCTTCATCATTTGAATAGAAAACCTGATGGACCCTGGAGACTAGGGATAACCATGTTCCTGACAAATTTACAGAACAGATAAAGATCTTTTTACTGACTTGAACTTTTACTTTCTAAAATAAATCAAATTTTCTAATACTGGTAGACATTTTATCCAAGTAATAGCTATACAATCCCTCCTTTGTGTATTCAAAGATTTTAATTGGACGATACAATGTCACATGACACTGACAAGTTTGTAGCATCTGATTTCTTCATCATGTTCCAGACCTGTTTTTACTCAGGAGACTGTTTTTACCTTGTTGACCTCCTTAAAGAAACGAAGAAGAAAAATCATATATATTTATATCTTTCTCATAAATGACACCATGTTTTCAAAAAAATAAATTGAAAAAAAATACTGGTGGTATTAGGTTTTACCATTTATTGGAAATCATTGGTAGTGAATCTAGACAATATTGTAAGTCTCCCTTTATCAAAATTTTGTAGAATAAGAATAAATTTACCAATCTACCATATTTTTCTTAAATGGGTAACCCTGAGCACACATATATTTTTGTCTAACCTGAGTGACAAAAATTGTTTTGAAAACTAAAGACCTCTCCTTGAACTTCTTTTGTTGTAAATTTTTTTTTAAATCTAAAAGCTGTGAGCCACAAATAAATCTTGCAACACTGAAGATCATGTGCACTTTACCGTGAACTAAATGAATTGTTTTTACAAAAGAAGGTTGATCTGACAGCTGTAATTAACATTCCCAAGAATCTTTTTAACCTTGTAGTATGTCTGAAATCTACAACTGTCTGGCATGAGAGAAACCTGCCAATGGCCACTCTATAGTAATATATCTGACATCTGTTGTGATTGACATTTGATGTACTTTTCATGGACCTACTTGTCTTTTGTGAGAAAATAAAGTGTTCTTTCTTTGGCAGATCAGTGCTGTAAACTTTATTCTATGGCATTTGATCCTTCAAAAGCAGGTGAACATGATGAACGATGTCCAGGAATATTAAAATATTTCCCCAGACTTTCAATAAGTTATTCTTCCTGGTCAAAAATACTTGCATATTCAGGTTATCTGTGAAATGTGTCCTGATTTCATGCTACTCAAACCATGATTTTGAACAAAATCAAGGAAAGCCAATGGGCACATGATTGTATCCATCAACTGATGCAATGGACTACTTCTTCAGTTTTGGGTCTTTTTTGGTCTTATTTGTTTTTCGGTTTCAATCTGAAAGGAAAATCCCTTTAACATCATGGATTTCTACTGGTTCAGATGAATCCTCTATGCCATTGCCTCGCCAAACAAATTTTACTGATTTATTTTGGCGGTCCAGAAGAATTCTGTTATCCATTATTTGTCTGTCTCAGTATAAAAACTTGACATGAATGTTTAGATTTACTGTTATTTTTTTATCATAAGTAATGGTTATGAGTAAAGCCAGCAGCTGTTGTTTTAGATGGTGAGATACTGGTGCTATATTGACATCAGTAATCATTTAAAAATGTCAACACTACTTCAAATACCTCTATATATCAATTAGTTAATACTTGGCTTCTAAGTTTTTTATGAGGACAGGTGACGGTAAAGAGTTATTAATATCACATGGATTCAAGTGAAAACAAAAATGATATGCACACTTTTCATATTTTCTGACACAATCTGCAGTTCTTCAACATTCTGGTTTAGATTTTGAATGTGAATGTCATTTGCAAGAGGTGAAAACTTTGGACATCTGTTAATGTTATAGACTGATAAATTGGAGGGTTTAAACCCTTCTTATATGTAAGATGGTAAATATAAGGGTTGATAATTCATAGGAAATAGTTCTTTAGCTGTTTTCTGTCAATCTGATTTAAAGGACAAGAATTTGTGAGGCAGATGTTTTGGTCTTTCTGAGTTTCAAGATAGTTTTCACTATATAATGCAATAAATCAGATTGTGCTTATGCATTTATTCTTAAGATTTCTTAACCTCTGGCAAATGTGTGAAATGCAATTGATGCAAATCTAAAAAAATATTAAAGGAAAATCACAACTTTTATTTTGTAATATTGTGAACCTGTTACTAATGCATTTTATGCGTTAATAAAAATCTACAATCACAGAACCGTGTTGATTTAAACTGTCAAACATAATATCCTTAGTTTGTACTGACAAAAATCCTCTTGCTGCTGTTTACCATGGGACTATTAGCTACAAAGTTGAATTGATGATTCTCTTTAGATTTATGGAATGTTTTAGAATGACATTTTAACAAATGGATGACTCAGATCAGAACTTTCAATTGATCGCTTGAGATTTTACTTCAGGTATATGTAAATATGAATGATTATATTGCTCGTGTTTAGAAACAAATGTGATTTAGCATCAATGTCAGTACAGGTATGGTTTCCTTCCAAAAGACCAATAATTAGATCTAACAGCTGTAGGTTACGTATCGATTGGGAGGAAACCTCATTAGGTATACCATTGTTTACTGATTAAGCAAACCTTTTTTATGACATATATGGTGTCTGTCAAAATGAGACAGAGCTCATACTGCTGTAGTCCTGTGGTCTTTGATGAATAATTGATGGAGAAAATTAACGAGTTTTAAATTTGATTTTGCTGAACGTGTCTATGTCTTCATTACCAGTTATAGAATATTTATTTTAACATGATTATGTATACAAAAGGAGAAGTTTCTACTTATTATACAACAGTGACCTATTTTTATATTGGAAAAAGTCTGTTTTCTTTGAGAAAAAGCATTTATTTTGTCAGAGTTCTGAATTATTTGCAGCTTTATGTATTTTTGACTTTTTGAAAACTGCAGTTGTATGTAGATTTATCTCAGATTTAAAAGGGAGGTTGTATAGGTTAGTCACCACACAACCTTCCCCCTTTTTATTTGAAAAATTCTTCAATTTATATTGGAAACTGACAGATTTACATACAAAACATGATTTTTCATTCAACTTGCCCTTGGTAAGTATGGTACAATTGTATTAGTAGTGAGGGAAAAAGTCGTTAATGAAGTTTTTCCTTGGAACAAAATTTTGTTTCTTCTACTGCTAATATCCGCTGCTAATATCTTTTATTGGCATCTGATCATATAATTTAAGATATATAATGAAGTATTAGGAACAAAGTCAAAAGAAACTATTAAATCTAAGGTCAATTACTTTATAGGTGTTGAGTGTATATCATTAATGCAAACAATTTTTGTGAGAAATGTTGTATATATCTCAGTATGTTGTCTTCATTCTGTTCCTATGTTAAACATCACAATCTATTTGTAACTACAAATTACCAGGGATGTTTGTATATTATAACAAATAATCAAATGTGTTATGTGCAAATCTCCTGCCCACTCCAACAGCTGTAGCTTTTGACGAGGTGCTCCTGATGGGGTACTCATAATGAGGCACACTCCATCCCTCAGCTATGCTCCTGATGAGGTACTCCTGATGAGGCACACTCCATCCCTCAGCTGTGTTCCATCATGGTTTATCTTTCAGGAAATATTATTGCATTTTTTCGTTAAATCCAGATGTAGTCATTACATCCAACATAAAATTTACACCACACCTGAGAATAATTTTACAACACACCTGGGAATAATTTATGTGCAAGCAATTAATTTTTGTATCTTTCATGCAATACTATAAGAAATTGTAGCAAGATAAAGGAAAAGACTGATAAATAAATGTGAAAATCCACATGAAAATATGAGGAGGTTTCATCAACAGCAGTAGTTCTTTACTTAAAATACTGATTATCTTGGATAAAGCCTACAGACATTTTACTTTAAAAACTGACAATGATAAAATCTACAGCCATGTCTTGTCAACCTGATGCTTACACATAGATTGATCTTTTCTAGGCCAAAAAAAAACAACATTTATATGTCTTCTGGTTTTATCTTTGAAATATAACTGTCTGCCAATTGCTAGATTATTTCTGTTTTAATTTATATCGCAATGTTTGAAAGACTTCTGGCAAAACCAGGATAATTTAAATCCACCTTTTTGCTGACATCAGATTCTGTATTTGAATGGCAATGGTTTGAAACTGGAAATTTTTTTACCTTTAATTTTCAGGCTAAAGTTTCTTTAGAGAAAAACTGATAATAATAGGATAGAGTTGACAGCACCCCAAAGTACTGGGGTCAATCTAGTAACCCAAAAGAACTATACATTACAACTTTTGTCTTTGATGTTGTTGATAAGATAAACCCCTGAGGGTGTAAGCCAATTTATACCATGATATTATGCCATATGTATGGCTATGCAAAATGATAGCATTCAATCATTAGGAAAAGAGGAGGGGGGTCTTTCAGGAATTATAAATGCAGGGGGTATCCAGTTACAATAAATGACATCATAATGTAGATACTTATTAGTGTACAAAAAAAGTATCAAAGTTTTTAGCCCTAATTTCACTTGAGTGTCTTTATCTATTTTGATGGGTCATAGTATTACTTCACTTAAGTACAAGTACTGTAATTACACAGTAAAAAACAGGCTACTTTTATGTTTTATATAACTACTGTTGTATACTTGAATACTAAGTACCATTTGTAAATAGATAAAATGTATTAATTTGCTACAAAAAGGTAATATTAATGTTCTCCTTTAAGCTATGCCAGACAGAAATTAAAAATTATATTCCCATGTAAATAGCAACTCCCAGGTGTGCCTGACAGAAGGGGTTACATACAAATTAGGTAACAGTTAATTCTGTATTGTTCCAAGAACCTTGCCAATAAAACTCATCCAAATTCATAAAACTTTCACTATTGGAACATTTTAATTAAGAATAGAATTATAAAATACAAATAAAAGAGGAAACAAATTCAGTGATAATTTTTAGATATTTCTAATTGTTAAGAAAAGTATCTTCAATTATGAAGGATTATTATAAGTTGACATTTAAGTAAAAAATTAAATGTTTTTCTGTAAGCCAAACTTGTTTATGTGCTCTGTGGGAGGAATTTTAGATTGCCAATAAATTATTATGATAACAATTTGCTACATGATAATGAGGAATAATTAGATGTTTTTTTGATGTTCGTGGTATGTGATTCCGTTAATGAATTTTCTAAGTTTTTGTTCTATTGATTGTACGAGATGATGTAATGATAGTTGTTAATACATGTAATAATAGCATCTACAATTCAAGCTATGTAGAATTACTTGGTGCAGCCAGCTTACAATGTATTCAACCTTACACAAATAGCAAAGCAATCCAGCAATCGATATAACACAAGTATAAAAACATTTCCTCCTTGCCTGATTTTGTAGTATTGAACGTAGAAACACCTGCCATATCTACTCTATCTGATCTCTAACGTCAAATCCCAGGTCTATACGAAATATATCTGATGTCTTTGGCTGGAGAATTATTTTATAAACCTGGTTATTGAACCTATTTAATAAGATTATAGACACTTCAGTTTCCTGTTCAGTGCACATGATAACAGTCAGAGATACACCAAAGTCATCGTAGAAATTTTCACTTGTTTTTGCATGTGTTCAAAGACTACCAATACAGTCATTAGATATTCTGTACTTAATAACCCATGTTTGATATACATTGAAAGTTTCTGGTCTATCCTTTCTTTTCTTTCATTCAATCTAAGACATAAATTGTTCTATAGAAATAAGTGTATGTGATATGATTGCCAATGAGACACTATAATCCACCAGAGACCAAAGAACTAGATTGTAAACAACATTTCTCATTGTTTCTGTGCAGGAAGCCATTCAAGGTTCTGACACCAAAATAAATTACTGTCTATGTTGTTTAGAACTTTTTTAAGCAGTCATATTTTTTTCACATTTTATTTGCCACTTAATTGTGCCTTTTGGAAAAAAGATTTGCTGAAGTAATGACTTGGTTTCAATTCTAAACATTTTTAAGATGGGTTTTGTTTAAACAGAATAGTCTTTGCAAAAATGTTTGTTATTATTAGCTGATTACGGTTTTATGGCCTTTACCATGTTTACCAAATAAACTGACGATGTTAATGTAACTGTGGAACCATAATTTCTTTGAACCTCTGTGCGAGTGTCTTTTGATTTGTTCAGACCATGGTCCATACATAAACCAAAAATATCATAAGGAACATGTTAGTTATGGTTTATCTAGGTATTTCTGATGTATTTAATACTTGTATCATTTGTTACTTTTACAACTAAATTTGATAAATTATCTGTACACTGATACTGAGCTGCAAAAAATATAAACTAATGTTTTTCAGCCTTCAGATATTGTATAACATAAGTATTGAAATGTACCATGTTGGACACGGGTCATAGTATCTACACCATTTTATCAGTAGATACAGAGATATTCTGTCTGTTTTCTCCAGAAATAGTGTACAGTCAGTGAACCATTTTATCCTTTGCTTTAAACAAGTAAACAGAATTAATTAGGTATTCAGTTTTTGTCTACAATCCAATTAATGTGCACTACAACCTTACACCAAGTGCAGCCAGGTACATGATAGTGATCAGGCTTTACAGGAAGATTTCAAACTTTTTTGGATACAACATATGTCAGGCAAATGATTGACGGAAATTGTGGTCTGATAGAATTTAAGATTGAGTGAAATAGTGGTCTGGTAGAATTTAAGATATTTTGTTATGAAGACTTTATGTCTTTATTCTGATCTTTCTAATGGGTTTTTAGTCAGATCCTTTGATAAAATTATTTTGTTTTTAGAAAATTTTATCTGTATAATTTGATTTTGATTGACTTATCTGGTTGTGTTCTCTATATTATTGATGTGTTTACCTCAAACTCCTAGACTGAAATATGTCTTTTATCTGTAATGGATATGCTTTCAATGGAAGACCTTTCTTCAGATAATTTGTTTTGTCCAGGAGGTGTGATGCTGATAGTGTATCTGTATGTTACACTGTGCAGGATCTGATCATGGATATATGTGTGCACTGGAAGGCGAGCTTGTTGGTTAGTCTGACTATTGAAGGGTAGCCCCGAAGCATGAGATGTTCTGTTCCAGATGGTCCCAATGCACTATTGTTTTTGGAAAAAAGAGTTCTTTCAGAATGTGAATCCAACCATGATTTATATATTGGCATTCAGAGGTCTAGATTTTAACTCGACAAATCATTGAATAATGAGAGTGGTGTTGGGAAATGTATACACAGTTTTTCGTTGATGTACTATTTGTTAGTAGATATATAATCTAGTTATGATTTATTATTCACTCAATATAGATCATGGTCACTTTTCTTAAGTTTATTAATTATGAGTCATAAGGTTGCCAAATATCAGTCAGTTTTCATTATCACCAATATAGTTAATTGTTATGATACACTATTTATTACTATGAGGGGTGTTTTCTATGAAAGTTGGTCAGACAACAAGTTTGTTTATATTCAATGGCTAGCAGGCAGATGGTACAAAGTTACATTTACAATGTTCTCAATTGCAGACTAACAAAATAAAAGATTTATTATAACCTTGTAACCATTAATACACATACCAATATAAAAAAGAACATCTAGTACAGTATGTTCCCTTATCCCTTTCCTCCATAATGATACTTTTAAACGCCACCCCCTTTACTCCATAATGATGCTTTTAAACGCCACCCCCTTTACTCCATAATGATGCTTTTTGAAGCCTGTGTAGTACCTCAGTTGAAATGCTTTGACTACAAAATGTCTGCATCAGACTTAAAAAAAATTGTATCCAATATGAAAAGGATATTCATGAGAATTATCTGACTTGAATTTCATTGATGAAATATTGGTTTCACAATGCATTAATACTTTAAAACTGATGATTTTTTTTAACTGAAAAAAATCCTATGCGAATCAAGTATATTAAAAAAAAAAATCAATGGAGGAAAGGGTTAAATCAATTTGCATATTTTTGGACACTTTCATTGTTGATATACGATTTTATTGATTGTGCCAAAGTCTGTAAATGGAGAATGCCCTAGTCTTAATAAGAGATTGATAAGAATTTTCGTTTACAATTTTCTTAGAAGACACAAATTGAGAATAATTGTACAATATGTTTTGGGGTATCTGTTCACCTCGGCCATACCTTTACCAAACACCTGAGTCATTTAACATTAAGATTCATATCAATATATCTGATAGTTTCAAGCATCTATGAGACCTCCTGTTGTGATTCTGACATCATTTGTATGTTTTGTTGTCGTATCTTGTGATGCCAGAGATACATCAGGGAACCATAAGTTTGCCAAATTCTCTGCTCTACAACTGATATTACTAAGTACTACAGGGATTGACTACTTGTTTCTATGAGTAGTTTATTTGATTGCAATTTATATTGCTAATTCAGTTTGAAGTAAATGATTGCTTCTTAGTTTCTTTATCTACATTAAATAAACAAAAAGTAGAAATATTTTACATTTTCCATGAAGTTATTTTGTTATACATACTTTTAGTTGGCAGTATGTTTTAGAAAAACAAATGTATGTTAATTCTTACTGATATCAATTGTGGATTTTACTATCATAAATTTTAGATGAAAACAGTTTTTGTGACTGTAAAATCTATGATTGATGTCTTCAAGTATTAAAATGTATATCTGGATATTTCTAGTAATTAAATGCACTTGCTCAAATAATAAACAAAAATGGCATTTGTGATTATGCAGAGCATTCATGAAGGCAAACCAAAGATTTTTACCTCTATAAAGTATATGATAAACTAATAGTTGGGTTGATTTTTTGTTAAATCTAGTTTTGAAGACTTGATAATTTATCATTTCAGCCCCTGGAACACCACCAAAGAATGTACGAGCTGTAGCCCTCAGTCCCCTTACAGTACTGGTCAAGTGGGATGAACCAGCTAAACCAAATGGAATCATTAAGGTTTGATATAGTTGTGGTCAAGTAATGTTTATAATTTTTGTGAACTAAATCTGTAGGAAACACAAAGGACAATACTGAAACTTGACATACAGACAACAATATAGAACAAAGAATAACTCATAACAAATAATGAAAAGTAAACAAATATAAAAAAAAATACTATGAAGAAATGACACTAAAGACTATGTTGACCTACAGATGTATTTGTTACTTCTTTGGTTGGTGTCACATGATGCCTCCTGCTTTAATTATCTCATTTGAGTTGAAATATGACACAAAGACCTATAAAGA
This sequence comes from Mytilus galloprovincialis, assembly GCF_965363235.1. Classification (NCBI taxonomy): domain Eukaryota; kingdom Metazoa; phylum Mollusca; class Bivalvia; order Mytilida; family Mytilidae; genus Mytilus; species Mytilus galloprovincialis. Next base: position 1,344,393 of record NC_134838.1, on the reverse strand, counting down.
CAGATATATATGAATTGAATGAATGTTTGGTATGGGTATACACAGAGACAGCAACCTTACAACACAAATAACAAAAACATAACTAGAAATCAACAACAGACAATTGTCTAGTATAGCTAAAGCTCTATTTTACCCAAAACTTGACAAAGATGTAATAAACTGACACAATTATAAATGATATGCCACCAACACCGCTATAGTCTGTATATATATATGTATAATGAAAAATATTTCTGTTGTAAGAAAATTAAGTTTTTGTTATTTTTAGGGTTACAAGATATTTTATACATTAGAACCAGACCTACCTATAACACTATGGACCACTCTAGATGTACCTCTACCTCAGGCCAATCAACGTCAGGCTACGATCACAGAACTAAAGCCCAACAAGACCTACAGCCTGTGTGTCCTGGCCTACTCCACGTTAGGAGAAGGACCAATATCAGACCTGGAACAAGTGATGACCAAGCCTGGAGGTATACTTTGTTAGATTGGCCTCTTGTTTCAGTTGTAGACTGTCCAATAAACAGAACTGTAGAAAGCATACTTAGCAAGTAGCACGCAGAAATGAATGCTGGCATGAGCTAAACCATGTTTTATAGTCAACATTAGTTAATATGAACCTTTAATTACTTAACTTTCTTCTCAGTCTACAACCTTTTTGGGAAAAACTGGTGTAATTTTAATTTAAAAAAAAAGTATTTTAATTTTACCAAAAAAGTAAATAAAACCTGGTTTTGTATTGTAGCGCATGCTGTCCTAATACACAACATACAATAATCGCATTAACATGCATGTTAAAATCATTTGTATCGTCCACCGTGCGCCATATTGCATGATCAAATGTTAACATGCGAGTCAAATACCCCTTCTAAGTATTGATATTTAACCTGTATTCAAATATCATTGCTTTATACAAAACATATTCTCCTTAGTACCATTACATCATTTAAAGCATAGAAAAACTCTAAACTTTCTTTAATCTTTCTCACTTAATCTTATATTTCTAACTTCAATTAAGGAAAAGACAACGCATTTGGTATACTTTGGAGTCATTTATTTTCATTGGCTCTCTCAAAGAAAATTGATATTAGGAGGGCATCAAATTCTTGGGGATTTTAGTCCACTTAAATTGTTTTTCAATGAATGTCAAGCTTGTTTTGAAAATTTGAAAAAATCATTCCTCCATTTTTTTTTGGCAGAGAGGTTTTGTTGGGTTTTTTTTTGGGGGGGGGGGGGGGGTCTGATGGGACTTATGTCTGTGTTACTTCATAATCATTGGGTTATAAAACAATTTCTATGTTATAACGTGTTTGTTGTGTGTGTATCTTGTGCATCATGTTAAAATAAAGAGATGTCTTTTTCTGTCATACTCTCACCAAGCTTTGAAAGTAGATTGATCAGAATAATTTATTGTTTAAAAAAATGAACAAAAAACTCTTTTATATTCAATATTTCAAATTATCAACCCCCATTTTTTATCTCATTATTTTTGTAAATTAAAAAAAATGGAAATTAAGATTCCAGCTTTGTGTTTTTGCAGGATCCGTTAATTTTTACTCAAATTTTCATTTAAAATATTTACTTTTTATAAATTAAATTCTTTCTTAAGTGAAAGAAAGCTTGACAGAGAAAGAATAATTCATGGGAAAGAATGCCATTCAGATATGCTATTCCAAGAGACATGTGTAAGGGGAGGACACATTCCATAGGAAGGAATTTTTCATCATTTAAGAATTAGACATATTAATGCATACAAGATGTGCATGTGTTTGAATATTTGTGTGATATGTCTAAAACTTCAATTTTAATGAATAAAATATTGAATGTGTAGACAAATATCCTGTGTGTTAATGTGACTGATTTGTAAGACTCCAGAAGTTTTCTCCATGGAACACATCTTTGTTGTTCCCACAGCATAGCCAAACTTACTTTGATATATGAAAAATAATGCACATATTTTGATATTTGAAAGTGCATAGTGTTTTAGAAAATTCTAACATCTGAAATGAAACCCTTATCAATAAAGTAGATTTTTTTTTTATCTATCATGCTTTATGTTAATTAATTTCTTGCTGATTAACAGTTGTATAGTAGAATTCAAAACTTAAGAATGAGAAGCAATATTCTTCTAAAAAAAAAACTTAAGAGATAAAAGTGAATGACTTCTGGAGTCTTGTACAAGTGTATTGTGGGAATGCTATATGTTTTGACCAATGAAAATTGTGTAATTTACAGTATTTTATCCTGGTAAGTAAGTACACCGGTATTGCTCACTAATTTAGAGAAAAAGGTGAAAAATATATCTGCTAAGCTGGCAATTTTAATATGAGATTGTGTTACGTGACAATCAGCATGAGCTCTACGGTAAAAATAAAAAATTTAAAACTCGATAAATATGTTAGATTTGATAAAAGGTTACTTCTGATTCATAATGTATTGCTTTATATAAATAACAATTTGTTTGTTTAAATAATAGCTTTAAATAACTTTTTCTAAAAATAATTTCCCTAATGTTTTAATCTGAAACATAAGGTGCTGAAACCTGACAAAGTAAATGTTGATCAATAAATGCAATAATGATTTTTTTTTTTATTAATTTTGATTTTATTTTAAACAGCAGTTTTTAAACATAATTCCATGACTTTTTAGTAGGATGAACATTTTTTGCTGATCACACCCTTAAAAAAGCTTTTTTGGATAACTAAATGATTATCTTAATAATGAATATTAATACAGGTTTCCCTCTCTCCAAACTGTCAACTTAAATAAATTAATATTAAATGATTTTTTTCTAAAGTAATTTGTCAAACTGCTTTGATAAGAAACCTTTGTAAAATTTATAGAGAAAGTAACTATTTAAAATTTCTCTGCCCATTACACTCATATATTGTCAGCTTAGCAGATTTTAAATTAGTGACAATTCGAAGTAAGTGTTCTAAAATATTTTTGTCACAGTACGTATCTTTTTTCTAGTTCTGCATGTCTTTTATTCCAATTTTGGAAATAACTTCTTAAATCTATGAATGAATGAAATCTGATAAATTATGAAGAAATAATCTTTCCATTGTTAACTGTCTTGTATGTACCCTTTGTCCTATCACAAAACTATGTGTACTCTGAATGGCTCGCATTTATGCGTATGTGTTTTGCGTGTGTGATGATGCGTCCTACTATATATACCTAGCGAGCATGCTCTATTTGATATTAGTATAGATCACTCTCAATCATTTTTTCATTGATTTGTTTTGCGCGTCTTTCAGTGTTGCCTTTTTAAGTAAAACTTCTACTCATATTTCTCTCTTGTCAAAACTTTTTTTTTGTGTTGTAATTTTTCAATTTTACAATTTTTATACAATTCACTTTCATTTGATTTATTGATTACAAATTTGTAAAAAGAAAAATAGCATAAGAGAAAAGAGAGAATAATTTTTAATTGTTCAAGACTTGCACAAGTTTGATATAATAGAAATAATTCTTTTTACAATATTAAATTGAATGCGCTGAGAGCGCCAGCGAATTATAGAGATGAACAATTGCTATTAATTTGCATTGAAATATATGTGATTGACTTATGCGTTGTTTTTTTATCTGCTGCCTCGCACACTTACAGGAATATACGGTGAGCTGCGTTGATGTATTTTTACTTTCCAGCACATGTTCCGACGGCTGAGTCTGAACACGTCTCCTTTAGTTATTTACTGTCCACAAGTTTTTATTTACCATTTCATTTGTGATATTAGAATCTCAACACAAAGTGTTTGTATGAAACTGTACATGATTATTTGAAAGCTTATTTTAGTTTGTATTAATTATTTAGTTAGAGTGGAACTTATGTGTATGTTATAGATTCATATTCACTGTAAAATTTGGCACTTGTATAATAACTGGAGGATTGTCGCCAACAGATTTCTTGGTCAAAGTTTCTGATGGATTTTCAGAATTTTATTTTGAATTTATTTCTTGTAATGAACATAACTGACTTATCATACTATCTCTATCTCACCTTATAAGCTACACTATAAACACATGACCACATTATTGCCACTGTATGTCCCACATCAAGTTATCTCACTATTTATGTACTTACAAGACAAAAATATTCCATGCTGATTATCTTTGATTGAACTTTATATCTCATAGGATCTGCCCTTTAATAATAATCATATACCAGGGATGATTTTGAATTTAGAAAATTATTCATTCAAAATACTTGTATTCCATATATTATATATTTAACAAAAACTCTTAAAAATAATTGAGCTTTTGCCAGGTCTTGTCAGTCTTCTTCAGCAGAACTTTAGCACAACTGTTAGAAGCTCTGGATTATATTTAAGACTTTTTGTTGTTTACCGTAATTTTAGAGATTTTGATTATTATATATATATTTATTTTAAGAATGGAAAATAAGCATTGTCTTATTTATCTTGCAGATAAATCCCACTCCCAGATCATGCTTTTGTTTTATTTTTCTATCAGTATAATTATATCTATAAGATTAATTATATCTATAAGATTTTATTATACTTAAACCAAGAATTTCTACACATGGTTAGATTGTACAATACCTTGGCAAAAATGATAATATGAATTATCTCCCATTTCAGCTAATATTGGTAAGAAAATACTGTTCTTGGCTTGCTCATGCCTGTTTACTGTTAATAGAATAGTCACAGAATGTTAAACAGCCAAGAGATTGTCTCCCTTTCGAATCAAATTAAAAAAAGATTTGTACAGATTTGCATGACACAATAATACAGGGACATATTTGTCTCGAACTAATAAAAAAAGATTACATACTCCTTGCTAACTGGAACCTAAGTCCTTACAGTAGAGTATTTAGAATTTAAATAACAATTAATCAAATCAGTTGCAGTTTTCTAAATTGTGGTATATATAATCACTGCAATTGTCGGATATTAGTAAGAAACTACTGAAAATATGAGAACTTTCAAAAAATAATTGTCCTATGTTTTCGAAATGGTTTTGTGCACTGATAATACAACATAGGCTTATACTCATAAATTATTCCTTGATCCAAAGTAAGTTCATAAATTCAGTTTCAATCCTTTTTTTTTTTTTAAATAACTGTAAAAAAAAAAGCTGAAATCAATGGGTTTGCATGCTTTGTATGTTAAAAAAACACCATTATTTCAGGACTATATGGGGTACGAACAATTTTTTTATTTTTATTTCAAAACAATTATATTTTCCTTAGTCCTTTAGATTCTGAAATGGTCAACAATATTATGATCCTGAAATTAAGTATAAATAAAATAATTATTTGTTTGAATGAATTAAAATTGCAGAAAAAGAAAAAAAATATCACTTTTCATGAAGCTTATACATGTATCAATTGTAGGACAAAGGATAGGTCTATAAGCTGTTTATTCTCCTCTTTCCCTGAAAGAAAATTACATATTTTGTTTTGAAATTAACGAATTACATGCATGTCTTTACTGTCCAAAATTGAAATTAAAAAATATATATATATTGCATGTGAAAGTTTTCAAATTGTTTGTTTTGTTTATTTGTAAAAGCTGATGTATACTGATAAGCCATTACCAGTAACTCAGTGTAGAAACTGATTCATATAGTCCTAACAGATAGCTACGGCCTAACTAATAATTGCATGTAATTTTCCTGTTGCCGTGTAATTCTGACCTAATGGCAAATTCTAATCATAATTTGGCAATTTTTAAATAGAATTTGTAAAAATTAAGGACTTTGCCTTTCTATAGATGTGGGGGATAAAAAAGTACAGTAAAATAGAAAGTCCATGGTGCTTTACCTTTCACTTTGACAGTCAACTATGAGTATTATACTGTTTGAAGATAAATAACATCTTTGCAAACATATTTTTCAGTACTGATATATGGTCAAACCTGCTGTAAAAATCACCTCTATATATCACTCATTGTCCCCTATATAGCATTGTTAACCTCACTAAAAAGTTGTTACGTCTTAAAAGCACAATTTTCTCTTGTCCCAAAGGTGACCTTCATAAAAAGATTAAAGGTCAGCTCTCTTGGGTCCCACGGGTGACCATTATATGCAAGTTTGGCTATATATATATCATATATTAAGAAATTTGGTACATTTTAAGGTTTTCAAAGACAACTTATGTCTGACAGTCCTGAATTTAAACCATGTTTTGTTTTGACGGAATAAATTTAATAGTCAAATTAGCAGGTAGTATTTTGTTTATTTTTGAAAGGATGCTACAGATAAACTTTTGGTCAAAGTTATATGAAATATGTTTTTATGTATTATATGTTATATGGAAATTTTATATAATAAGTTGCTGTGTATGAACAAGATGAAAATCTATTGCAAATGCCTGCTTGCAAAATAGAGAAGGTTAAATGCTTGCAACATAGAGAAGGTCAAAGGTGCTTTGTTGCTCATGCCAAGCAGCGTCTCCTGCAGTAGCAAGCAAGCTGCGATGGCATAGCCGGACAACATTTTATCTCCCTAGGAACTCAAAACAAGTTTTGTGCCATAATTCCTCCTTTTTTTTGCCTTTTTGAACTTTAATTACCTTTATGTAAAGTGCTAACATTTTAATCAATATCTTCTTTTTGAAAAGAGTAAAGAATAATAACAATGAAAAAAGTTTTTTTTTTTAATTTAGTGACACAATATTTATTTTCTTGACTTTCATTGCTTTTCAGTTCCTGGTCAACCAAGAAATTTACACGCTAATGAGAAGGGGCCAAATAGAATAGAAGTTATATGGTCCCCGCCAGACGACTACCAACATATACAGAGCTATGTTCTATACTATAATGATTCCACGGCCAGACAGGCAGCTCATGTTGTTATTCAACCACCAACCAACAACTATTTACTGGAAGAACTCATTCCCGATACTATTTATCATATTCAGGTGTCGGCTACTTCAATGACCGGTGAAGGGCCAAAATCTACTATAATTCAGATGAAAACTCCTCAATTTGGTAAGTATCAAGTCGATGTTTGTAAAAGTTTGTAAAATGAGTAATCTTTAAATTTTGTTTTTAATTTTCCGTAGTATTGTATTGTCAAGATGTTACATTATTATTTTGAATGGAATTTGTTACTTATCAAAATAAATCGGTAAATATTAACTTTCAAATAAAACAAGGGCATCAATTAATAGCATTATTCACAACTAACCTCACAAAGTAAAATGTTGGTTTAGTAAAAAAAAAAGCATGAACAGAATTCTTGTAAACCATTTAAAGATAAAGAAATTCTATGAAAAACTTATTTTCTAGCTTGTTAATCAAAAAGTTATTATGAAGACATTAAGTAACCTTTAAATTGAAAACATTGGTTATGAAAGTAAAGTTATATAGAATTTTCAAAATGAAGTTTCTTCCCTTTGATACTTCCTGTAAATAGCAGATTCCATTCTATGTGACCTTCACTATGACCTTTGTATATAACTGCTTAGTGACAGTGGTTGGCAAGTGTGTCTCTATCACAAATCCTTAGATAAATGTTGTCATAGATTTACAAAATAAGATATTTATATACACTGACCTTTTAGGAATGTTCTTCTGTGTATGACCTTGAATAATGAGTTGACAGAATGTATCTTTTTACAATATGACAGCCGTCATGGAATGTTACTCTATAAAGCTTCTTTCTCTCATTATGTATGTTTACTTCTATATCCGACTTTCTACGAATGCTTGTAAAATATTCTTATTAGAATTTTGGAATGTTTTGTTGATATGTAATTTTTCGTAAAATGAACACGTAGATACAAAATGGATTAACGATCGTACAGGAAGTAAGTAAATGTCACATGATTCTTATATTGAATGAAAAGTTTGAATATACACAAGTCAAATGTTGTGCACAAAAACACTCAATTTTTTATAAATTTAAATTTCATCTTCAACACAATTATTTTATACAACTTTCTTTCGTAATGTAGATGAAATAGTTTTCGGAGAATTTATACAGGGACTTTTCATTCAAATAATTTCCAGTTGGGGTTGGTAATTTTATTAATTTATGTTCTTTTAGTTAAATTTTGGTCCAAGGGTTTTATTTTCGTTTATTTTATGAACAGAAATATAAGACTGATATGAAAAGGTTTTATCCTAGGGATGGCCTTTCTGAATTCATACTTTTTTGCAACTGTTCAATTCAATTCTATCGTCAGCTATTTAATGTTTTATTGTTGTTCAAACTATATTGCGCCAATGGATGTCCGGGTAAATTTATACGGCTAATTAACCTGAACAACAAATAACAATTCTTTAAATAGCTTGTGATAGAATTCAATTGGTTTCAGCAGTAACAAGATTATATGGAAAAGGTTTACATATTTGGCAATAAATACATCAATTATTATTTTATTTGCAATGCCATACTTTTTGTTACTCAATATTTAATTTGAGCAAGCTTTTTTATCATCAGCTTTTTTTTATTGTTATTTTAAACATTCAATCATCATGTATAATTTAAAGTTTTTTTGAGATTTAATTTATTCAACAAACAATAGATCATCAGATTTATCATCGATTTTATTTTCTCATACTTTTTGTAACGTATAGCTGCATTATGGAAATCGTAACATGCAAAAATTGAAAAAATTTAGAGAGTTACTTAGCTGAACCTTTTAGAAGATCGCATTTGTAATTTTAATGGCAGCTTACTTTGTAATGAGCCTTCAGATTAGATGCCAGTAGATAAAATAAAAATACCACTGTATCCGATGGAAATTTAAGAAATGTAATTCTGATCTTGAGTATTTGAGTAATTGTTAAGACATTTTATAAAATTATACGGTAATGCTACAGGACTTGTAACATTCAGCTGCTTTTAAACGAATATAACATGTGAAATCATGCTATACTACGCTTTGTAATTTAATAGAGTTCTGTGCAGTTTATGCCTTTGGATTACAACCATTAGAAAAGCCCTCCCATAGGATGCAGTGGAAATTAGTTTCTAATCCCAAAACTTTAAAGAAAGTTTTCATTTTTTGCATGTTGATTCCACTCAATGCATGTATCAATTTCTGTTCATTTATATTCAAAGCTTTTGTTTCTTTATTGTTTTACCCATATTTTTCTTAAAAAGTTCCGAGTGCTGCACCCCAAGCTGTTACCGGGCAACCTGTCAGTAAAAATAGTATCAAGGTCACATGGAAACCACCTCCAGTTGAAAAACATAATGGGGAAATAGAAGGTTATAGAATCTATTTCCGTAAAAATGACAGCGACTTGACTGACGAGGATGCTACTACTGTCAAGGTCGGCAAAGATGCCAGGATGTTGATGCTGGGTGAACTGAACATTTGGACCGATTATATGATATGGGTCCTGTCCTTCACATCTGTAGGGGATGGCCCACCATCTCCTACCATTATTGTACGGACCCAAGAAGATGGTAGGTAGTCATGGCAACATATAGCTGGAGTTATCCCCCGTTGGAATGATTTTGTTGTATTTACTGATTTTAATAACAAAATTGGTTAAATGGCTGGATTTCTGTCAACGCTTTAATCATCTGTGTGTGTTTGCTATGGAAGGGGAGGGGATTTATCATTTAGCTTTTCACATGTCATTCACATTGTTTTTATTTTTGAGTTTTCATTATTCATCATTCCCCATGCATGCTGTAAACAGCATGGTCAAACCATAACATTATCATTGTCAACCAAATCCATTTTACACTCATCATTGTCAACCAAATTCAGTTTAAACTCTTAATTGTCAACCAAACCCCACATCATGGTAAAACCATGACATTATCATTGTCAACCAAATCTATTTTACACTTAAGTTTCCTATCAATGGTTGCTGTTGTTTTACCTTTATCCAGCCAAGACAAAAGATTGAAACTACTTTTAACCAGGATGTCTTCAATAAAATACTGAGCATAACATGGAATCATTTAGATTTCCAACTAATGTACCAAAATTAATATTTAAAATGCCCAGGACACATCAGTAACTGTTTTTCGTTTTACATATCTATATCATAAGAGTGTCAAACAAAATACATAGATATGCACTGCACAATTTATCATTGAAAATTCATAAAAAAAATTACCAGTTTCAACACATGGCAACTATAGAACCCTGAAAGAGAAATTAGCCATAATCTTACACCTGCACTCTAAACAATTTCTTATTTTGATAAATGGAAAATTCAGACACTGTTTAAAAAATATATAACCATTCCCCCTTATCTGACATTCTGTATATCAAACAAATATTTGGTAGATCTAACCACTCATCTGTGACTTGTTTCAAGTGTTGTTAACCTCAGCATCATACAAGAAAATAGAGGAGGCTTTGATCCTATCTCTTTGTTATACTTTCTGTGATGTGAAATTTGTTGAGGCTTTTTAAATAAATGGTGCAGAGAGATAAACATCACTAATCACAATCATAGAACAGTTGTAACCATACATTTGAAAACATTTGGTATGTCTGGAAATAGTCAAACCCCTGTACCTATTGTGTAGAAATAATAGATATTTAGTACTTATTGTGATTTGTTCGGAAATAGTCAAACCCCAGTACCTATTGTGTACAAATATTTTCTCAATCTCCTGCATTTAGATGTTTGCATTATTTGTGTTGAGAACCTTTATTCAAAATGAGAAGGATTTCATTTCCTTTTGAATTAGTTATAGATTTCTTTAAAAAAAAAAAATAGAATTTACAGCAGTGCCTTTGCTTTATAAAATCAAAGTTACTACCAATTGGGATATTCTTTGTACTGTAACCACAAGAAAAATACCTGCAATTTGCTCAAGTGTTACTCATCATCGCTTCTTTTTCTCTAAAACAGAGGTTAGACCTAAAATCATCATCATGTAAAATCATTCAATTCAGTTTCATTCATGGAAATTAATCAATTGCCCTTTGAAAATTTTACTGTGATTTGATTGTAATCACCATTATCATCATAATAACCATTATCATGATTAACATAATCACCATTATCATGATTAACATAATCACCATTATCATGATTAACATCATCATCATCACAATTATCATGATTAACATCATATTTATCATTACTCACATCAGCATCATCATAAAACATTTATGATTTAGCTATCATCTTTAATTATATGTTTAGCTTGACAGAAATCCTTCAGAAAGTTATAATTCTTCATTTTGTTGTCTTCATTGATATTCCTGTTCTGATACCCAGAATTATAGTATAAAATAAAGATTATCAAAACTTCTAAACTCAGAATCATTCAAGCAAAGAAATAAGGGATACTAACTTGATAATATTGGATATGGTGTTGCCCCCCATATATACGACCCCCATATTTATAAGTTTGGTGTTATTTTTGCTTAGAAACAACAGGTAAAAGGTCAATTTATCAAAATACTTGACTGTCTTTCATTACCCCTTTACCTGTTGTCTGGATGGCAGACTATTGGGGAACCAGTTTTACATGTTAGAACTAATATTAGAGTTATCTCTCTTTGACTGTAAGTATGTTGATGTTTGATGTTAGATGTTGCATGATGCATGTGTGTTTGATCTCCAGAAATTATTCTGTATGATTTTCATAGTGCATTCAAATATTGTTTCTACAAAAATATAATTTTTAGATATTTGTTTCCAGTTATGAAATGAGATTCTATTTATAAAAGCATGGTTACTAAAGAATTTCATAACCATTGTAAGATGTTTAACTTTCAATTTAAACATCTTAATTAGCAAAGTTTGATAAAAACAAGATCAATTCTCTTTAAAAAAATGTTTGAAGGAAATACAAGAATATGCCCATTGTAGACTGGGCTTGTATGGTATACCATAATCTTTCTTTTATCAAATTTCTTAAACTAGTGCTAACATTTGAATCAGTGAAAGCAAATTTCCATTTGATTAAAAAAAAACACACAAACTTTGTACTATTGTTGATAGTCAAGAAATCAAGCTCTCTTTTAATTTTGGATATTTTTATATTTTCTTTGAGAGTTGTACTTAAGATTGTAAGACTATTTTTTCACACTTCCTATTCAATACCATTAGCAATATTCCATTTTATTCTTACAATAATTTCAATATGTGTGTGATATGCACATGTGCTAATTTAGTTTAAACAGAGATATCTTTGTATTAATTTAGATTATGCCAATTTTACAAGAGAAATATAAGTATGATTCATTTAGTAGGAGGTCATGAGTCATTACCTGAGCTTGCACCTTTAACATCATATAAAAATGATAATTGAACTAGATTTCATCATAAGTTAATATCTATTTGATTGCTTTTACCATCCCAATGAGCAATTAGGATGTCTTGTAGATTTTGTTATTTTGTTATATAGACCTCTAGGATTTAAGAAATTTGAACCTCTCAAATTGCTGCCAAGGTCACATTCAATAAACAAGAAACACATCATACCACAGTCAAGTCCAGTAACTTTTATTTTTTTCTACACATGTTAATTATGTTGGTTGGCATAAATTTAAATGGAAGGTTTTATACAATAAATAACTGGCCAACATAGAAGACACAAATTTGTCAAATAAGGTGAAAGAGAAAGTAGCATGGTACTTTACTTCACAAGAGCAGCCAGTTCAGAAGCAGGACTGTTTTTCCATAGTGCACCCTATAGATAATATATGGAAAATTCTTGAAAAGCTGCTATTCATAATTTTGTATGACAGAAATGCTTCTTATAAGGATATGGCAGATGGGTTCAAATTAGTCAAGTGAGGGCCCTCATGGGGTTTTTGATTATGTGATTACTTGGCCGTTTTTTTAATGATTATTTGATTATTAAGCCAAATATTTCATGATTATTTGATTACCAAGGACTGTATTTTTAGTTTATGATTATTTGATTACTAAAGATAAGCAAATATTTAATGATTATGTGATTATATTGGCAAAAAAATGGTGATTATGTGATTACTAGGACCCCCCCCCCCCCCCCATGAGGGGCCTCTCAAGTTAAACATTGTATCTCTTATTGAATTTATAGACAAATAACAACATACTATACAAAAAACTCACCAAAGATACCAATATTATAATTTGGTACTCCAGACACACATTTCGTCTGTATAAGACTTTTAAGGTGGTGTACAAATTTTTCACCTTGAATGAAAATTAATAATGAAGTTGAAGAGCATTAAAACTGTTATTGGTATATTAATAACACCTTAAATATTTATAAACTTCAGTGCCAGGTGAACCTAAGAGTGTTAAAGTGGATGTTGTCAACTCAACCTGCTTATTTGTGGAATGGAAGCCTCCTGTATCGCGGAGAAGAAATGGAATCATCCGAGGATACTATGTATATTTTATACCTTTGGACGATAATGATAATCCTAAAGGGCAGGAGAAATATTATGATACGAAAGATGGCAGTATAGTGGAGGCTGTAATCACTGAACTGGATCCTAATACTTTCTACAGGATAACAGTTGCTGGTTATACACGGAAGGGGGATGGTGAAAGGAGTGAAGAGAGGAAAATAAAAACATCTGGTCCAGGTATGTATTGAGGACCCATTTGTGGCCTTTGGCTGTTTTCCGCTCTTTGGTTGTTGTGTCTTTGACACATTCCCCATTGTCATTCTCAATTTTATGCAGAATATTATTCTTTCCCTACCCATGAAAACTTGTCTAAAGATAAAGATATGTGTAAGCAAAATAAGGATATGCATTAATGAAACAGCAGCCCACCATCAAGAAAAGTACAAAAGATATATCCCAGTCAATGTTCAGCTTTTAACATTATAGACAAATATCAAAACATGTTCAATATATAAGTTCTTGGTCAACCATTGTCTTTTAAAATATAGAAACTTAAGTGTCCTTACTCCTTAAGAATAATTTCAGTATCTGTACCGGTGGGCTAAAAGGATCATTTGGGCATATTCATGAGGGTTCCAAAATGATAACTCAGTATGCAAGAGTTGTGAGAAACTGGCATCGTCAACCGAAAAATCTGACTGCCATAATACAGCAAAAGGGCTGAAAGTAGCATTAAACACCAATCATCAATCAATCTAGAAAATGTCTGCAATAAACACCCTATTTACTCGAAACTAAAAACACACAGTCACTCAAGAGATACATGATTTGGACAAGTGACTGTGTTACCTACTTATTTAAGCACTTTCTAAAAGAATATTAATATGATCTATTAAAAAGTGTTAATTGAATAAATATGATCAATGACCAATAAATATAATTGTGTAGACTGATGGAAATGATGACTTATTTCCATTGTAGTGCCTTCAGAACCAAGAAATTTTGACGTAGAATTAGTGAATGCAGAGAATCCTTCAGTCAGCTTGACTTGGCAAAAACCAGCTCACGTTCCGGGTACACTGAAACACTTCAAAGTCTCATGGGGACGTAAAGGAGAGCTGATATATACTAAAACCTTGTCCTATAGTAGATACAGTTTTGGTACAGACAAACTAGGTATGTAAATCTTTAGAAGGAAACTATATGAGCAGAAATTAATGTCTAATTGTTAATTAGTTCAAATTTTATAACAGATGAGTGCATTTCATTTTGTGTAATTTGTATATAAAGTCAGGTTGTAACTTTTTATTTAACATAATGAAATGCATGGAAATAACCTCATCATAGATGCCAGGAATGAAATTATGTATTTGTGCCAGACCACCGTTTGGTCTACAAAAGACTCATCAGTGACACTTGAGTAAAAAAAAAGTAACAAATGCCCCAAAAAAGTACAAAGTTAAAGACCATTGAGGACCACATCAGAAATGGTCCTCAATGCCTAGATTATGGACGGTTTAAATATGGAATTCAATTTTTCTCAAATCAACTAGAGGAATCACTGAATTTTGGTAGATTTTTTATTTGAAGATAATGTTTTGACTTTTTTTTTCCAGACAAAGGAGCAACCTATGAATTCCGTGTACAAGCTGTGAATGAGAATGGTGTTGGACATCGTGCTGTAAAAACACTGGACATCCCCGATGGAGGTAATTAACATAATACTAAAGTTCATACTCCTTTCTAATATAGCCACTCAAACCATTTCTATTTGTAAACAGACTTTGTTAAAACTTCATTGAAAATTCAGAAATTTGGACAAGCTTTTCCATGATACAGAAAAAAAAATTGAAAAAAAATTGAAAGAAAATTTTTTCCTTAGTAAATGTAATCTCCTGAAACTTAAACCAACTCTTCATTATAAAATAGGAATACCATCCAGACTTAAATTTTTTAATTGAGGCATTTAAAGGAGAAAATAATATCGTGGAATGGAAACTAAAAAACCTTTTCTTATTATTGAAGCAATGAAAGTGAAAGACAGCCCTTGGCTTAAAGGTTAATTTTGCACATGTTTCCTAGTTCTCTGTAGATTGTTAGGAGTGGAGTATTCTTCTCTCTTTTATTTTTAACGCTCTATCTACAATAGTCATGGGCATTATTTGTTCTGTCTGTGCATCTGTCTCTCAATTAGCCTGTTTGTCACAAAGCTGGTGAAAGTTTTAAGGTAGTCTTATACCATCAAGTAGTGGTCATATTAACTTTTAAACTTGGTACACATGATCATAATGACATTGAGACTTTTGCACAGTTTTTTTCTTCTTTTTGTAATCATTTTATTTTTATATTGTGATTATTTAAGAATTGGTGTTCTTTTTTTTTATTTTGACAACTTATGTTATATTATTACATAGTACCTGCTGGTGCCCCTCAAAACTTTACGGTAACAGGTGTTAGTGAAACAACTATTAGATTGGAATGGGATCTACCCGCCAAACATCTACAAAATGGTGAAATTGTCATGTACCAGATGATTTACCACAAGCTGGCGGAAATCGATGTCGAAGATTTAAATCTGACGTCCACTGAATTTACAATCAGGGGACTAGATATGAACACGGATTATGTGTTCCAGATTAGAGCATTTACCAGTAAAGGTGCTGGGCCATGGACAACAAAGTTGATCTTCCACACTTATGGACGAAGTAGGCCTTTTTTTAAACTTTGGAATGCAGTCTGAAATTAGAATACTAACAAAAATATTACGACAAACTAATTGACCAAGCTACGAGCAAGATATTAGAAAAAGAGGAATTAATGTACTAACATCACCAGATTATACTCGCACGACATTATATTTAGTGTGAAACCAGCCTACAATCTCTGCATGCACATCACTATATTTACTTTGATTTTTACAAGTGTACATGCACACATTTCTTCATTGAGTGTTTTACAATTGTACATGCACTTGTTTCTGTATTAGTGTGTGTTTTACAAGTGTACATGCACACATTTCTGTATTAGTGTGTGTTTTACAAGTGTACATGCACTTGTTTCTGTATTAGTGTGTGTTTTACAAGTGTACATGCACTTGTTTCTGTATTAGTGTGTGTTTTACAAGTGTACATGCACTTGTTTCTGTATTAGTGTGAGTTTTACAAGTGTACATGCACTTGTTTCTGTATTAGTGTGTGTTTTACAAGTGTACATGCACTTGTTTCTGTATTAGTGTGTGTTTTACAAGTGTACATGCACTTGTTTCTGTATTAGTGTGTGTTTTACAAGTGTACAGGCACTCATTTCTGTATTAGTGTGTGTTTTACAAGTGTACATGCACTTGTTTCTGTATTAGTGTGTGTTTTACAAGTGTACATGCACACATTTCTGTATTAGTGTGTGTTTTACAAGTGTACAGGCACTCATTTCTGTATTAGTGTGTGTTTTACAAGTGTACATGCACTTGTTTCTGTATTAGTGTGTGTTTTACAAGTGTACATGCACTTGTTTCTGTATTAGTGTGTGTTTTACAAGTGTACATGCACTTGTTTCTGTATTAGTGTGTGTTTTACAAGTGTACATGCACACATTTCTGTATTAGTGTGTGTTTTACAAGTGTACAGGCACTCATTTCTGTATTAGTGTGTGTTTTACAAGTGTACAGGCACTCATTTCTGTATTAGTGTGTGTTTTACAAGTGTACATGCACTTGTTTCTGTATTAGTGTGTGTTTTACAATTGTACAGGCACTTGTTTCTGTATTAGTGTGTGTTTTACAAGTGTACATGCACTTGTTTCTGTATTAGTGTGTGTTTTACAAGTGTACATGCACACATTTCTGTATTAGTGTGTGTTTTACAAGTGTACAGGCACTCATTTCTGTATTAGTGTGTGTTTTACAAGTGTACATGCACTTGTTTCTGTATTAGTGTGTGTTTTACAAGTGTACATGCACACATTTCTGTATTAGTGTGTGTTTTACAAGTGTACATGCACTTGTTTCTGTATTAGTGTGTGTTTTACAAGTGTACATGCACTTGTTTCTGTATTAGTGTGTGTTTTACAATTGTACAGGCACTTGTTTCTGTATTAGTGTGTGTTTTACAATTGTACAGGCACTTGTTTCTGTATTAGTGTGTGTTTTACAAGTGTACATGCACTTGTTTCTGTATTAGTGTGTGTTTTACAAGTGTACATGCACACATTTCTGTATTAGTGTGTGTTTTACAAGTGTACATGCACACATTTCTGTATTAGTGTGTGTTTTACAAGTGTACAGGCACATATTTCTGTATTAGTGTGTGTTTTACAAGTGTACAGGCACTCATTTCTGTATTAGTGTGTGTTTTACAAGTGTACAGGCACTCATTTCTGTATTAGTGTGTGTTTTACAAGTGTACAGGCACTCATTTCTGTATTAGTGTGTGTTTTACAATTGTACAGGCACTTGTTTCTGTATTAGTGTGTGTTTTACAAGTGTACAGGCACTTGTTTCTGTATTAGTGTGAGTTTTACAAGTGTACAGGCACTCATTTCTGTATTAGTGTGTGTTTTACAAGTGTACATGCACTTGTTTCTGTATTAGTGTGTGTTTTACAAGTGTACATGCACACATTTCTGTATTAGTGTGTGTTTTACAATTGTACAGGCACTCATTTCTGTATTAGTGTGTGTTTTACAAGTGTACATGCACATATTTCTGTATTAGTGTGTGTTTTACAAGTGTACAGGCACTCATTTCTGTATTAGTGTGTGTTTTACAAGTGTACATGCACTTGTTTCTGTATTAGTGTGTGTTTTACAAGTGTACATGCACATATTTCTGTATTAGTGTGTGTTTTACAAGTGTACAGGCACTCATTTCTGTATTAGTGTGTGTTTTACAAGTGTACAGGCACTCATTTCTGTATTAGTGTGTGTTTTACAAGTGTACAGGCACTCATTTCTGTATTAGTGTGAGTTTTACAATTGTACAGGCACTTGTTTCTGTATTAGTGTGTGTTTTACAAGTGTACAGGCACTCATTTCTGTATTAGTGTGTGTTTTACAAGTGTACAGGCACTCATTTCTGTATTAGTGTGTGTTTTACAAGTGTACAGGCACTCATTTCTGTATTAGTGTGTGTTTTACAAGTGTACAGGCACTCATTTCTGTATTAGTGTGTGTTTTACAAGTGTACAGGCACTCATTTCTGTATTAGTGTGTGTTTTACAAGTGTACAGGCACTCATTTCTGTATTAGTGTGTGTTTTACAAGTGTACAGGCACTCATTTCTGTATTAGTGTGTGTTTTACAAGTGTACATGCACTTGTTTCTGTATTAGTGTGTGTTTTACAAGTGTACATGCACATATTTCTGTATTAGTGTGTGTTTTACAAGTGTACAGGCACTCATTTCTGTATTAGTGTGTGTTTTACAAGTGTACAGGCACTCATTTCTGTATTAGTGTGTGTTTTACAAGTGTACATGCACTTGTTTCTGTATTAGTGTGTGTTTTACAATTGTACAGGCACTTGTTTCTGTATTAGTGTGTGTTTTACAAGTGTACATGCACTTGTTTCTGTATTAGTGTGTGTTTTACAAGTGTACATGCACACATTTCTGTATTAGTGTGTGTTTTACAAGTGTACAG
This sequence comes from Mytilus galloprovincialis, assembly GCF_965363235.1. Classification (NCBI taxonomy): domain Eukaryota; kingdom Metazoa; phylum Mollusca; class Bivalvia; order Mytilida; family Mytilidae; genus Mytilus; species Mytilus galloprovincialis. Next base: position 1,325,515 of record NC_134838.1, on the reverse strand, counting down.
GCACTCATTTCTGTATTAGTGTGTGTTTTACAAGTGTACATGCACTTGTTTCTGTATTAGTGTGTGTTTTACAAGTGTACATGCACACATTTCTGTATTAGTGTGTGTTTTACAATTGTACAGGCACTCATTTCTGTATTAGTGTGTGTTTTACAAGTGTACATGCACTTGTTTCTGTATTAGTGTGAGTTTTAAACCAGCATGGTAGTATCTTAAATTCTGGTAGAAGTAGAAAAAAACTAGCAGATTTTTGTTAACAAGAAGTTAGTAATTTATTGTAATGCACTATTTAGTTATAAATGCATTTATTTATTAATATCTTTGTTTTCAAACATTTCTTCAGTGTCAAAGGAGTCGGTTATATTTTTTTATAACTTGTCACAAAGAGTTTTTGGTAAATCTAAGAAAAATTCAGTGATTCCTATGGTATATTAAAAAGCCAATGCACCATCAGTAAATGAAAATGATGCTGGGTAAATTTGTTTGGGGTGCTTTGTGAGTTTACCTTCATAAGGAATGCTTAAAGCCAAAGGATGTATTACTCAAATATTTTATAAACCTTTGATATTTTACATTATTTTTTTGGCATGGGATAAAATGAATTATTTTGGGAAAACCATTTCATTATCTGATGATGATGGAAGTGTTTAACAACCTTGACTGGATATACATCCCTCGGGACAGTCGGTTTTATCTAATGGTCAGTAATGCTGAGGTTTATAGTATGTGTCTTCCTGTCAAACACATTTTGTTTTCATGTGCAGTTGAAATTTTAAATTAAAACTATATGATACCAAATAATATCTCCTATAGCGATAATTTCATAATTTACTGTAAATTCAGAAATTGTTTTCAGTGAGTATCACAATAATTAGAATTTGCATTCGAATATCTTATTCATATAAATTATCTGTATGCATATTTTCTTTAAATCGCAATAAGTATTGGCACATTTCTGACCATTCTTCAAAATTTTGATAATACATGCTGGCAATCATTTCTGAATTTACAGTACATATACAATTTAAATATGTTAGTCAGTGCCAAGTTTATAGCCTAACAAATGCATTCTGATTGTACACATAAGGTTGTGACAGTTATTCATTATTATACATTGTTTTAGGATGTGACTGTGATAAGATAAACAGCTGGGAACAATATGTATTAATTTGAGATGTGAACCCATTGTAATATTGTACCAGATTATGACAGATATTTTATCTAATTACAACCATAATTGAAACCTGTATAAGAACAATATAAGCACTCTTTCAAACTGCTTTGCATCAACTCTTTACTGACTAACAGATTGGGGCAAAGGGCAATGCAAGGCCTATAGATGTTCAGGGCAATGTAGGCATATAGATATTATGGGCAAGGGGAAATGTGGGCTAATTATGTTGGGCAAGGGGCAATATAGGCTTATAATTTTCAGGGCAAGGAGCAATATTGGCATATGTTCAGGGCAAGGGCAATGTAGGCATACCAATGTTTAGGGCTATATAGGCATATGGATGTTCATGGCAAGGGCAGTATAGGCATATAGACATTCAGGGCAAGGGGCAATGTAGGCATTTAAATGTTCAGGGCAAGGGGCAATATAGGCATATATCTTCTTATATCTATATAGATGTTTTTCAGCATGTGATATTTTGTTTTAAATCCAGAAATGCTTGTTCTTATATGTATCATTCCCATTAACAAGCTGAATACTGACTATTTAGAGAAATGAAATGTTTTGAAATAAATCAATGTGTATGACATATAGAATATTTTGAGTTAATAAGTAAACATCCCCTTAACTTGTTGCAGTGTACTATAAGTTATGTGGAGAAGTATATATGTACTTTGGTTCTCTGACAGTGGAAAGCATTAGGGATTATTTATTTTACTATTCTCCTGTTGTATCTCACTTTATTATTTAATTAACACTGTTTAATATTGTTGCCTATATGCATGATATGTGTGATACTTTTTTGTCAAGAAAATCACGACATTATTACATTCATTAGTTATAAATGGTTACCAATCTGAACATTACTTCTATAAATTCCAGTTTTTGGTTCATATTAAAGCTACTAGCAAGAAAAGGGTTACTTGATTGTAATAGTATTCATTTCATTGTAGCTTCTGTTTTAAAAAGATTGTATAAAGGAATTTAATAACTATAACTGTTTGTAATAAAAGTTTACTTTTGTGTTTCAGTGCCCCCTGCACCACAAAATGTTGTTGTTAGTAGGACGAGTTGGAAGACCATCCAGGTCACATGGAATGAACCTAAAGTCCCTGTCTCTGGCTATAGGGTCTCGTACAACCAGTTTGACGTAGAGAATTTAGAAAGCTGGCCGTCTATTGACATTGGTCCTTACACAGTGGCAGAGATAACAGGATTAGAGAAACAGTCCTATGCCATCAGAGTGGCAGCTAAATCATTAGATGGAAGGTTTGGGAATGCTTCTGCTGCTGTTCTGGCTAATGTACCTACAAGTAAGTTAAACAGTGGCTGTTCTGGCAAGTGTACCTACAAATAAGTTAAAAAGTGGCTGTTCTGGTATATGGACCTACAAATAAGTTAAAAAGTGGCTGTTCTAGCTATTAATGTACCTACAAGTAAGTTTAACAATGGCTGTTCTGGGAAATGTACCTACAAGTAAGTTAAACAGTGGCTGTTCTGGCAAATGTACATAGGAATAAGTTAAAAGGTGGCTGTTTTAGCTAATGTACCTACAAGTAAGTTTAACAATGGCTGTTCTGGCAAATGTACCTACCATAAAAAAAGAAGTGTTTCAGCTTACTTTGGACATTAAAATTATCTCAATAAAAGCAATAAAAAATGTTACAAGTGGTTTAGATGGCATAGCTGGAAGTTGTTGATAAGATTAAAGTCCATTTTAAAATTGAACGAAATAAGTCCTATTTTGTATTTTTCATTTGATTACTTGAGTTCTGTTGAAGTGGGTTGAATATTTTATCTTCTGACACATAAGAACTCGTATTTTTCTCAAGGGGGCTAATATTTGAAATGACCCATACAGGTTTGAACTTTCACAAATTGATTCTTAATTTGGGAATAATTTGCAAATGATAGATTTCACTAAAATGAGAAAATTGACATAGAAATAACATAAAATTAGAGAGGTTTTATCATATATTGCAGGACCTGAAAGAGATGATATTGTGACTAATTTCCGTGTGACACTTAGGACATCAACAACAATTAACCTGGCATGGGATCCCCCAAAACAAATTGGTATCAATAACTACCTAGTAAGTATTACAGAAGTTGAGAGTATAAGTTTAAAGTCATGATTGTAGTAAGTATTACAGAAGTTGAGAGTATAAGTTTAAAGTCATGATTGTACTAAGTATTACAGAAGTTGGAACTTAAGAGTATAAGTCTAAAGTCATTATTGTATGGATTTGGAGACATGTTTTATATTATATGCTACATGACACCAATAGAACTAAGATATAATTCCAATATTTAGAAATAAAGAAATAACACTTCAAAATTCAAAAGAACCGATAATGTATAGAATAAAATAATTAGTAAGATTTAAGAAATTCAGTGGTTTTAAGTAAATTTGTAATAAGTTGTTATTAAAAAAAAAAAAATCTTGACTTTAATCTGTAATTTATGTGTTTTATAGTTGGAGATTGCAGGAATGAAGTTTCATCGTGTTAAAGGTCAGGTAAATCAGCAGAAGGAGCCTCCGATTCAACCAATCAATATCCCTGGTCAGTCAACAACGTTTGTGGTCCCTAATCTGAAACCCAAGGCTAGATACACCTTCAATATTACTTCCTTGTTCAGAAATGGCAAAAGAGGACCAGAACAGTATTTAATGGCAGAAACCAGACTGGAAGGTAAAATAATTTAGATATTCCAATTTTCCAAATTGATTAAACTTAAGAAGGTTTTTATACCACCACAATATTGGTGTCATGCTGTTGTTGTCATCAACTTCACCCAAAGACATTTGGTTTCTGGACAATAACTTCAGTATAAGTGAATAGAAATCTATGAAAAACATTATCTAAATAACCACAAAAGGAAGGTTGCCATTGAATTTTGGGGTTATAGTCCCAAAAGTTTAGGAATTAGGGGCCAAAATCGGGCCCAAATAAGCATTTTCCTAGTTTCCAGACAAAACTTGTGAAACAGTGTATGGATCTCTCTGATATTATACCACAAGTTTCCATACCACAAAGGGATGGTTGGAATTAGCTTTGCGGGGTTATCACTCAAACCGTTTAGGAATTAGGGGGAAAACAAGGCTTTCCAGGTTAATGGACAATTACAGAACAGTTGAACCACCTCCCTCCCTTACACTGATTCTAATTATGTATAAAGAAATGTTGCATTGTCTAGAGGTGATAAGCTGTCAATTTATTTTTAGAAATGATGGTTTCTGTATATTAATTTAAGCTATTATTATGTATGTTATTTTCTATTTTAAGACTTTTATGATGTTTTTAAATGGGTAATTATGGTTGAAAACTCCATTGGAAATTTGAACTAAGATTGGCCTGAGTGAATATCTGTTTTTCAAAAGTCAATAAAACCATAGATTAAGCTCATCAAAAGACGAAATTTATAAATAATTTCCCTTTACAAAATTCAACATTTATAAATTAGAAAATAATGTAATGGATATTTTGTTAAATTAAAAGCTGTATTGGTTTAATGATTAGCAAATTCAAGCTCAACATTTTCTTAAATCATGTGTTCTTCATCATAGATGTATATTTAACTTGTTCATTTTTTTTTTTTTTACAGCACCCAGTAAAGTAGATAGACCAGAAATAGAAAAGATTGAGAAAGGCAACATAAAGTTCAGTCTAAGGCCTGCCTCTGAAGTGAACGGTGGAATAAGTCATTATTATCTCATAGTTGTTCCAATACTAAACAGCACAGTCCTCAGAAGACCTCAGGATTACCAATTTGATGAGGTATTTATCATTATCAGATATCATTATCTTATTGTATATATTAAAGACTTTTATGTCCCTTTTCAAAGGAGAGGGATACACAAGTTAACATCTGTTGAATGAAAGTTTGTTGCATTTTCTCAGATTCTACAAATAATATCTTCCTAAAATTTAGTATCTTGCAGCTTTACCTTTGCTTTACTCTGTGAAGCATTTACCCACCCGCCCAACATCTACTTCCTGTTAAAACCTAAATATTCATCACATTTGATGTCTGTGTCAACACTCAATATAATTGCATATTTGTTTCTTAGGCCTTGCGGGTCGAAATCTTTATTTTTTTCTAATGTAGGATTTTGCTATATTTTTCTATTAAATTAAATAATTTTATCTTATACTTAATAGAAAAATGAGGGGAAAAAATGGAGTCACCGTTCATTTAAGCTCAGTGTGCATACATTTTTGTTATTGTCCATTTTTTCTGTTGAACTAATAGGAGAAATAGAAGTAATATCGAAATAAAAAAAGAATTTAATTACAGAAATCGGTTAAATTTTACAATCATTTAGTTTATCTACGGCTAATTTGAAAACAATCATAAAAAAATATAGGTCACCGATGAGTTGAAAAAGATATTTCAATTTCAATGCCAAAAAATGGCATTTTTGCACCAAAGGGAGATAATTTGGAGCTTTTTCAATGATATAAACATTTTCAAAGTCATCTGGGGTCAAACCGAATCGACTTTTTAGGTTGATTTTTGTACCATATCATAAAGTAATAACTAATAGTGTAATAAATAGAATTTGCAAGGAAAAAACAAATGTTTAATTTTTTGCCGAAATTTTTGTACCCGCGAGCCTCCTTACAGAAAAAAGAAAACTCTATACTTTTGTACAAAAATGATAAATTTTTATTTTGAATTGTATAGTATTGATGTTTTTATGATTTACTTTTAGCTGTTTGATGACCCCCTACCTCCGACTTTCTCTGCCAGTAAACCTTACATAGCAGCCAAGTTCTCCTCCAATCGACTGCCATCACTGTTTACATTGGGGGATGGGGATGAGTACGAGGGATTCACCAACAGACCTTTAAACAAGGACTGGAGATACAGGGTGTTCCTTAGAGCACACACAGTAGAACAGGTAACATATAGTAACACAAGATTTTACATAAGTAATAAAATATGTACACATCTCTTTTATATAAAGGTTTGAGATTGAGGTAATCAGACATATCGAAACATGTTTACACACAAAACTTTTCATAAACATAAAAATTAAATGTGTACACTTCTCTTTCATTTGATGTTTTGAGATTGCTGCAGATCATTTTTTAAGAACACTTAATTTAAATTATATTCAGGTACACTTCTGAATTAACTTGAATAATTACACTATCTGATCAATACACTTTAAAATTATCTTGATTTATTTACAAATTATGTTCCGGAACAGTTTTGAAATCATTTTAAAAGTGAGCCATTCTGTTTAATTTGCTTCCTTAATCAAACTGGAAGACTGCATTGTTCTATTTAGATAACTATGCAATCTATGTGTTGTTCAATGTCATGTACAAGGGACATTTTCTGAACTGACTGAAATAAGATAGGATTGCAGTTATTTCACAACAAAGGAGTAAGTTCGGTAAGGGCCATATTTGGCCCCAATTATAAAGTTCATAGTTACAGGATAATAAATGTTTTAAGTTGCCTTAAAGACATGTGAGAAAGTTAAACAGAACTGATTTTGTCAAAGTTTAATTCTAACACATTGATTTTTACATCCGAAAAAGGTCAAGATAAGGGATTTTGGTGAAATTTGACAAAATCAGCTGGATTTCACCCAAATTAAGGACCAGGAAACATAGAGCGCAGGCGTCGACAAACTTAATATTCAAATAAGACATCTGAAATGTCTTCACAAACATTATTTTAAAAGATCTTTGTTGTCGACGTATGCGCTCTATGTTTCCTGTCTAATTATCTATGGAAATTTACCCATTTTCATTGATTTTTTTGTGAAAAATCAATATGAGTACAACTTGTGACGTCATAATGAAACGCAGAAAAGTAAAGTTTTCAACAAAATGGCTTATTTCCTTTCTAGTCACTGTATTGGCTATAATTTATTGTGATATTGGTCAATAATTCCGAATTTGAAATTTACGCTAAAAAGCGGGGCCATTTTAGGACCTTACCGAACATACTCCTTTTCCAAGCAATTAATTCACTTTTTTTGTAAATGGAAATCAAAATTGCACAGGTAATGATGGGTAAATGTGAGGAAAAAAACACTGAATTGAGTTGTCTACTCAAGCAAGACATTTATAATGATTTCAATATCTAACAGTTGTCAATAGTGAATGACTGGTATGCACAACTGAATTTGATAGCTCTAGGTGAAATTGAAACTAATCTCAACTGTTAAAAAGACAGGTCAATGAATATGCGGATCTGGTTTGTGAGAGTTGTCTTTCTTAGTTACGATAACATTAGTGCACAACCAGAATTATTATTTGCGCAAGTGTAGATAAAGTTGACTAATCTCAGATAAAAACTAGTATAGTTAAAAAAAGAATTGCATTTATTTGTGTCAGGTAAGGAAGAAATATGAGTTTTTTTTTATCATTTATCTTTATACAGGGACTGTACAAGTCTAGTGATTTATCTAGTCCAGTTACATACTCTGGATCCAAACCACCTTACGAATATAATCCAAACTTATCTAAAAACCCACAAGTACCTTCTGTCGTCAAAAACCCTAACCAGGATCAGGAACCAGAGCCAGACAGAACAGATCCTAATTATACTATGATATTAATCGTAGCGCCTGTGTGTGCAGGTGTGGCCCTGCTCATCGTGGGGTGTATTGTCATTGTGTATTTGAGGTATAACAACCTGTCATTGTTGTTGTTCCTTCTAAATAGTTGTTTGACCTTTGACCTTATTATTTCTCATTTTTCTTTCATTGATGTTGTTTTTCATTTTTATTTGCATATTTAGGGTCTTTACAAAAGCAGCGACTTTTCAGCAGACTTCATAGGCAAAATGGAACCTTACGGAAGTGCACAGCCCGACTTTACAATCCTCTTAATCGTGGCCCCTATTTGTGCTTGTGTAGCCCTGTTCGTTGGGGGTGGTATAGTCTGGATAAGGTACCTTAGCCATTGTCACGCAAACTCTGCTGCTTTTATTGTTATAAAGTATATTTGTGTCTTTATTTCTTGATGTTGTCATGTTTATATTTTTGTTATTCATTTGCTTTATTTAGGACCTTTACACGACCAGTGACTACTCAGCACCGATTACTTTAGGACCATACATACGTCAGTTACCTCGTCCTATCGCACCCAGTCCAGGAGACACTGACACCGTAGACCAGGCATCACCAAATGTCCCTAATTCCAAAAGTCTGATGATAATTATGATTGTGGCCCCTGTTTGTGCAGGTGTCGCTCTTATCATAATCGGCTGTATTCTCCTCGTTTGGTACATGAGGTAAACATCAGCATGTCAGGATTAAATACTAAACACTTATTAATATTTAATACCAGCGGTCATTTACTAATATTTATGTACCAGCGGTCATGTACTAATATTTATATACCAGCAATCAATTACTCATAGTTGGAGACCAACCCGTAAACCTGTTACATATATTTCAAGTCATATGATATAGTAGCAGCAAAAAAAATTGAAACAAGATAGAGATATTTATTAACAAAACTAGTAACCACTGTGAAGGCAAATTAAAATTTGATATACATGTACAGTAATGAATTTATAAGCTGAAAAATCCAGAACTTAGGAAGGCTTAAAAGATTGCATAGTTATTTCACCAGCCCACATGTACACAATTTTCACATCAATTAATGTTGATGGTAAAACCTTGTAATAATCAATTAAAAATATTAATATTTAATAAATCCTCAATATGGAGAACCTGTCCAAGCAGTGAAATCAGAATGTATGTATGCCTAGATGATGACAGGGTTATTTTCTTATTGTGAACTTCCCCTGCTTGTCATTTTATTGTTGTAATTTTGTTGTACATTATATATCTATGCAGAAGTGATGTCAAATTTCTTAAAAAAAGAGTTTAAGAAGATAGTTTATTGGAAAAACAGTAATAAGTTAATTTGCTACCTTGTTGCATAGTTTATGAATTAGTAGAAAAAGTAATTATTGTAGAAAAATAGTTTCAATTCAATTTCTATAGAGCAGTTATAATGGATAAAAGTTATTTTTAGAAACAAATACAAATAATAGTATGTTTATTAGGGTATCAAGCAGTACACCTGAAAATCATTAGAACATTATTATAATATAAATGTATATATTTCAGACGTAAATCCCATCGTAAGAGTAAAACCCCTGAGCCTCTTCCTGGTAAAGTGTTTGTTGATGTCCCCCCTCATCCAAGTGATCCAGTAGAACTAAGACGTCAACATTACCAGACTCCAGGTATTATATACTTATTAATAGATTTACACAGTAGGAAAAACTACCTTAGGATGTGTGTGCTTAAAATAATATAATCCAGGTCAAACAAGGGGAGATTATCAAATTATCTTTTTTTAATACATATTGTTTTGCAGAAGATATCCTCTCTCACTTCTAATTAAGATTAACCATCTCATAATAAACATTAAAATGGTTTTTTGTTGGAATTTTTTTTAATGAAAGCATGTGACAAAATATATTTTGTACGACTATAAGAATTAAAATAATGGTGGTATGATTGTCATTAAGACAACTCCACCAGTGACCAAATGACCTGATGTGCTTCTGCTAAAAATGTGATTTGTAATTTCTCTTATTTGAAAAAAAACAACAACAAAAAGCAGCATTCAATTCATTTATTTACTTGTGATTGATTAAATGTTTATTTTCAGGTATGATCAGCCATCCCCCTATACCTGTACATATGTTAGCTGACCACATTGATAACTTGAAGGCCAGTGACAATATGAGATTCTCTCAGGAATATGAATCTATTGAACCAGGTCAGCAGTTCACATGGGACAATTCTAATTATGAAATCAACAAACCTAAAAATAGATATGCAAATGTGATAGCGTACGACCATTCAAGAGTGATTTTACAGCCTATTGATGGTATACCAGGCAGTGATTATATCAATGCTAATTATATGGATGGATATCGTAAACAAAATGCATATATTGCCACACAAGGTCCATTACCGGAAACATTTGGAGATTTCTGGAGAGGAGTGTGGGAACAAAGGTCAAACACCATCGTCATGATGACCAAATTAGAGGAAAGGTCAAGGGTAAGTTGGCCTTACACGAAAAAATGGATCATGCAATTTTTATTATGATACAGAATTTTTTTATACAAAATGTTATTTTCTTCAGACAAACTCATTTAGATTTCATTTTTTTTTTTTGTGAAATTTGTACGATACAAATGACATAAACAGGGTAAAATTTAATGGTTAATAATAGAAAAAACAACTAATTAAATTTAATTGCCGTGTAATAACCCTTGTAGTGTTGAAATGTTTAATCATAATTGATATATTATTTACAGATAAAATGTGACCAGTACTGGCCCCATAGAGGTGGAGAAACTTATGGCATCATGCAGGTCTTGTTAGTGGATGTCACCGAACTCTCAACTTATACCATCAGAACGTTCCACGTCTCAAGGGTGAGTAATCTTAGGTTAACACACTATAGTGCATAAGTACAGTAGATTGTATATGAATTCAATATTGCTTGAAGATATGAGATCCTAAAATCATTAAATTTGTTTTAAATTTTTTAACTTCTATAATGAGGAACTTTTAAATGCAAGATAAATGTAAAAAAAACTTTTGTATAGAAACCTGAAAAACAAAATTCAAAAATGTCCAAAAAAATTCTGATAGAAATTGTTTTATTAAAGTAACTGTAAAGGAATGTTTGACTAAATCACACTTTAGGAATCGAGGCAAGTTTGCACTAATTCATCTAATGCTTTCATTTACATTTCTTGCCATAGAATGTGTATTAAACTGGTTGACTGTTTCTGTTTATAGTATGGTTATCCAGAGAAACGTGAAGTGAGACAGTTCCAGTTCACAGCATGGCCTGACCATGGTGTCCCTGATCACCCCACCCCATTGTTGATGTTTATGAAGCGTGTAAAAGCCTGTAATCCTCAGGATGCTGGACCTATGATAGTACATTGCAGGTAAGGCTCTCTCACTTTTTGTCTGACTTGTCATAGAATTAATTGTAAATATAAGTAAAGGATGCTGTTTCAGGCGTCTGCTGCGTCAAGAGTTGTTATATTTTATGGTTGGGTTACATGGGCAAAAGATATCTCTGTTAACATTTTATTATTTCGGTATCATTTTAGTTTATTTCATTTTATTACCAACTGTTGTACATTTGGAAAAGATTACAAAAAATTGAAATAGGTTTTGAAAAAAAAGCAAATGCCTTATAGCCAATACCGGTACTTAAATTGATATAAGCAAGTATAAGTAAAATATTAATTTATTGTTATAAATATGTTATATTTTACAAAATCCAGATGTGGTTCTTATTATGTGCCTTCTGCAGGCAACAGGGGCATTAAGTGTTGCCATTGATTGTCCGTCCCATTTCCACACCATATCTGAAGGTTTTCTCATTCAAATTTTATGAAAATCAGGACACAGTGCTAAGAACCAAGACTATTACACTATATTGATAAATAAAGTTAAATGCACAGTTGATTATGAATTATATTTTGTATTTGGATTATGTTTTAATGCTTTTGAATGTAATGTAGTGCTGGAGTTGGCAGGACTGGAGCATTCATAGTAATAGACGCCATGTTGGAACGTGTCAAACATGAAAAGACGGTTGATATCTATGGTCATGTGACTTGTCTGAGAGCACAGCGTAATTACATGGTACAAACAGAAGACCAGTATATATTCATCCACGATGCTTTATTGGAAGCTGTAACCTGTGGCAATACAGAAATCCCAGCTCGTAATTTATCTGCACATATACAGAAATTATTACAACCAGAACCAGGTGAAACTTCTACAGGGATGGAATTAGAATTTAAGGTATGACTTAGACTTTATCGATAGACTGAAGTTTAATCAGAACTATTCCAGGGGGAAATATTTGGAATGTTTGGAATTCTAATTGGATTTCAGATCTGTTTAGAAAAACTCTTTGTTTTCATATTTCTGGAGTACCATAAGGAATTTATAATTTTCTTGAAAAACTGAATTTGTTACCACATTTAAGAATAAAATTTGTTGACAGAGAAATGTTTTATTCCAAATTTTCATCACCTATATAAATCGTAGTTCTGTTTTTATGATAGTAAAAAAATGTGTGCTATCCATTAATTATTTACTTTTATCTTACAGAGATTAGCCAATATGAAAGCCAGTCCTAATAGATTTATTAGTGCCAATCTTCCAGTTAACAAATTCAAGAATAGATTGGTTAATATACTGCCATGTAAGTCAATACAATTTATATTTTACTGGATTATCTCCCTTAGCCTTACAAATCGGTCAATATACTGCCATGTAAGTCAATACAATTTATATTTTACTGGATTATCTCCCTTAGCCTTACAGATCGGTCATTATACTGCCATGTAAGTCATACAATTTATATTTTACTGGATTATCTCCCTTAGCCTTACAGATCGGTCAATATACTGCCATGTAAGTCATACAATTTATATTTTACTGGATTATCTCCCTTAGCCTTACAGATCTGTCAATATACTGCCATTTAAGTCAATACAATTTATATTTTACTGGATTATCTCCCTTAGCCTTACAGATCAGTTAATATACTGCCATGTAAGTCTAAATTTATATCTTTCTTTAAGATTAAGTTAACAAAGTTTGTTTTGTTCAATATATAATGGATACATTTAGAAGTAAAACAAGGGTGTTAATGTTCAAGATGCTTATCTTAAATACTATATATTGTTGAACTGAATATGTTCCGTTAATACTTTCTGTTAATGACCAGATGTAAGAAAACCGGTCTGTTTACAAGATATATATCTGACAGATTTAGTTGTCTTCATATGGGATTTTTGCCACAAGAATTTATTTATTTTTGTTCATAAAACTTCGAAGAAGATGTGCTAATAAATATTATTTTTGTAGATGAATCCACAAGAGTATCGTTACATCCTATCAGAGGAGTGGATGGGTCAGATTATATCAATGCAAGCTTTATTGATGTAAGTACATATTATAAATAAGGAGATGTGGTATGATTGCCAATGAGACAACTATCAACCAGAGTCTATAGGTATAGAGTGTTATTGATTGACATAGCTTTCTGCAGCCTGCAACCTTTTGAACTAGTATTTTAACAACCTGCTTACTTAGTCTTACTAGAATGCAGGGTATGTACATGTAATATTTGCCACTGGAACATGAGGCTCATCAATCAGTCAGTAAATTCATGGATGTTACAGAAAGTTTATTTTAATTACTTGGTAATATGTCAATCATGAATATGCCTGAAATGATTGCCACTGGACATTAAGGAAGCAACAACTATATATAGTTAATTGCAAATTTTAATAGAATCAAGTTTAATGTGCTGTTTATTAATGGTTTACCTTATTGTTCAGAGAAAGTCTGATAATGCATAAATGAAGAAAAAGGATATGATATTTTGACGTTTGTATGATTATAGGGTTACAGATACAGACAGGCTTACGTAGCTACACAAGGACCACTGGCGGAGACAGCAGAAGATTTCTGGAGGATGTTATGGGAACATAATTCTACAATCATAGTCATGCTCACAAAGCTTAGAGAAATGGGCAGAGTAAGTTCAAAGGGCAATTATGTAATGAATAATATCAAGAACGGAAAATGATATTGTCTTAAAACAAGGGAAAAGATATAAATTCTCAAAACAAACAAAAAAACAAAAATAATCTTTTAAATTTTATTATTCAATCACAATTATGTCACACTTTCTGGAACATTTTTTTTTTTTTTTTAAATCTGAGGTTAAAATAATGTGAGATGAATTATATAAATGTTCAGCTAAATGCCAGTTTAATGCATGTGATGAAAGAAAGACAAAAGAACAAATAATACATATAAATATAAATAAATATAGATAGATGGTAGATTGAATTGAATAAATATCGACATAAATGTCATCCTCTGCATAACATTGATTGCCCGTATATGCCTATAGAACATTGTGTTTCTTCAATAAAAATAATGTTGTTGAATTTAAAATCTTTGCTTTCATTTCAGGAGAAATGTCATCAGTATTGGCCAAGTGAACGGTCAGCAAGATACCAATATTTTGTTGTTGATCCAATGGCTGAATATGATATGCCATCATATATGTTACGAGAATTCAAAGTCACAGACGCCAGGGTAAATGTTTTATTAAAAAAGTGGGGTTAAAAGTCCCAAGTGTATGCCTTTAAATCATGAGAGAATAAAATTGAGAATGGAAACAGATTCCACTACTAAATCCAGCACAATAAGAAATTTCTCAACTACCACAGTTAAATGTTAAACATTGCTAGTGGAATTTATAACTTAATTTGTGTAGTAGACTATATTTAGACTTAATCCTTGCGCAATGATCTGCAAAGAGATGTGTTCTTTCTATGTGCTTTCATCAGACATGATTGCTTTATTTTGTCACATCACAATATAATTACATTAGATGTATGTTTCACTATAATACGTAATTCTGATTGACTAACTGCACATCACGTGTTATTCCTTAAGCAATTGCATTACTCAATAAAACTTTTCATTCATGATAACATGAGGTCCCACAATACAGTGCGCAGGTGAATTAAATAAAAAACACAATACAGTGCGCAGGTGAATTAAATAAAAAACACAATACAGGGCACAGGTGAATTAAATAAAAAACACAATACAGTGCACAGGTGAATTAAATAAAAAACACAATACAGTGCACAGGTGAATTAAATAAAAAACACAATACAGTGCACAGGTGAATTAAATAAAAAACACAATACAGTGCGCAGGTGAATTAAATAAAAAACACAATACAGTGCGCAGGTGAATTAAATAAAAAACACAATACAGTGCACAGGTGAATTAAATAAAAAACACAATACAGTGCGCAGGTGAATTAAATAAAAAACACAATACAGTGCACAGGTGAATTAAATAAAAAAACAATAAAGTGCACAGGTGAATTAAATTTAAAAAATGGTAAAATTTGTGTTTTCATGATCATAGCTAAAAAAATGTAATTATAAGTATTGAATGCTTCTTTTTGTAACTTTATAGGGTTGTAAAAGCGTTGACCGTGCGCACATTTTTAGAATGAAGCGGGGAATACAAAATGTACTTCGGTCAACGCTTTTACACCCCAATGATGTTACAAAAAGAAGCATTCAATTCTTAAATGAAAATCAGAGGAGAGGAAAGCAAGATAATTTAATGTCGTAATTGAATTATGACCAATGTTAATATAAAAAAAAAAAAAAATTGAAGAAGTAGAGAGACTTAAAATAAATGACATGCTGAAATATTTTGTTATTTTTTTTCTGAAAACTTCCAATAATGTTTCAAAGAGATTCAATTTATTTCGAAACAACACAATTCATAAAACATATCAAAGGTAATCTATGTCCTCTTGTACTGGTTTTGTTTACAGATTATTGACCCATAATTTATTATCACATTTATTAACAGGATGGCCAATCCCGTACAATCAGACAGTTCCAGTTCACTGATTGGCCAGAACAAGGTGTTCCTAAATCAGGAGAGGGATTCATAGATTTCATAGGACAAGTTCATAAAACAAAAGAACAGTTTGGTCAGGAGGGACCCATTTGTGTTCACTGCAGGTAAGTCACTAATAAACTAATGGATATTGTTGTGTGAAATATTTAATACTTTTTCAATAGAAAACATGGAAAGATATGGCGGAAATGAGCACCCCACTCTATTACTTTTTCAATAATTAAGAACAAAGGAAAGGATACAAATGAAGCAAAAGTTACAATGTAAAGACTTCTCAATCATCAGAAACTGTAGTTCTTTACTTTGATGTTAAACAATCATTCGAATTTTACTGAAAATTGCATTAAAATCACTGTGAGTTAACTGTCTTTGTTTTTGTTTTTATTTATAATAATTAGTATAAATACAGAATCTTTGTATGGTTGACTCTTATTATCAAAAGTTTATTAGACTGATCAAAATAATTTGAGATAATGGGAATTTTGAGAGGTCAGGAGCAAATTTATCAATTGGGGCCTACACTTAACATTGAATAACAGGTATTTTAAGAGAAACCCAACCCTAACCATTTTAAGAGAAACCCAACCCTAACCATTTTAAGAGAAACCCAATGCTAACCATTTTTAGAGAGATATAAAAGAATCAACAGTAAACATAAAACATAATGTATGTAAAGGGCCAGGAATTGCAGAGGTTTGAGGGATATTCTCTTTGAAATAGACGTTTAGACTTCCAAAATCTACTGAAATCATAATTTTACATACATCAACAAACAACCTGTGTCTGAAAGTACATCTTCCTTTAAACATTTTGCACTGAATGAAATTGCTCTAACCTGTTATAAAATACAAATATTAAGTGTATCACTCTTAAAGAGATCACTAACATGTTTACTTTTCTTTCCTTTCAGTGCTGGAGTTGGACGCACTGGTGTATTTATAACCCTGAGCATTGTGTTAGAGAGAATGAGATACGAGGGGGTTGTAGATATGTTCCAAACCGTTAAAATGTTGAGAACACAGAGACCTGCCATGGTGCAAACTGAGGTATGTATTGTAAAAACTTACAAAACTAAAACTGTGGTATTGGAAGGAATATAATACAATACATTTGTATTTAAAAATATTTGTATACTTCGTGCTCTGTTGTGATGAAAGAAAAATTAAGGAGTTGTAAGAAAACTCATAATTTATCATATGTGTATTAAAATTCAAACAGTTTCTAGAAAATTTAGAAATATCGTATACATGTATTGAAAATATCATGAATACCGATAATTTGTTTTCAGTATTGTACATTATGATATCATTGTAAGGATACCAGCCAAAGAATTTATAGTTAACCCTTTCACCGATTGCTGCCCAGACAGAAGCTACTCTGAGACGATGGCTTCCCTGGCTACTATTACTCAAGTGGGAGATCTTCATAATAAATGTCAATAAAAACTTGTTTGTAGTTATTTGTGTATTTATTTCATTCACTAACACCATGTTCACAGTTTTATTCATGTTTTAATAATTTTTTCTTCTTAAAATATTCAAATTTTCAAATTTTCAGCGTTTTCTAGGTGAAATTCTCAAAATTCTGCTCTTTGACCCAAAATCGTAATTTTTTAACCCAAAACGGCAAAATTTTGAAAATTTTTATGAGGCTGTACAAATTCCTCACACTGAACGATGTCCATTCCAAGTGTTTTGTACTTAAAACCACATTTTATGTCAAAAAAGTATACTAGTTTGGCTTCAATTCTTCCATATTCTTTCAAAAAAAATGTTCCCTCATTTCAAATTCTCGTAAATTCCGTAAATTTCCTCTGATTTTGACACGGTTTTCAACAAACGGAAGCGCAATGCTTACACTTTCATCCGGGTATCCATCAAAGAAAGATAACTCATGTTTGCACTGTTTTAAGCGGGAAACATAAAAGAGGTATTCCGATCCCGGTAAAACGGGACTCATCGTCAGCTGTCTGAAGCGTGAATCCCGGTAAACCGGGACTCATCGGCGAAAGGGTTAACTGCTGAAAATATTAATCTCTAAAATTAATTTGATGGATTTCCTCTTCTTTTACTTGTACTATCGTGTTGTGGTATCGCCCACATTTTCATTTATCTTTTTTTCTTGTAATAACTGATGATTTGTTGTTTTTCAGGACCAATACCAGTTCTGTTACAGAGCTGCATTAGAATACCTAGGATCATTCGATCATTATGCAACATAGACCAGCGATGGAGAGAAAGACAATATTAGTGGGACCCAAATAAACAATGGGCAATCATGGACCTCTGTAGAACATGTTAAACATTTATTTATTTAACAAACATTTGTTACGCTTGTAGATTGTTAATGAGTTTCTAGCATGTTTGTGAGGATAATTTGCCCTACATTTTGTACAGGTTGAATTTTGTTTGCTTCAGAGCTATTATTCCTGGTCAAAAGACAACTTGTTCAGATGTGGAAAGTTTTTAAACAGGAGTATCTTCTACTTATTCATTTAACTGAGGAAAGTGCAATACAGTTTTATTGTAAATATGTACTAACATGAAAAAGTGCTTCATACACATATATTAGTGTGAGAATCTTGGTTGTATAAATGTTTGTGAAATCAAGGTCAGATGAATGCTTTAACAGTGAAATCCACTATGATATGACGCATAATTTACGAGAGGAAACATTTGGACAGTGTGACGACCTATTTGTGCTGCCAAAGAACAATAACTCCGCCCAGATTTGAGGGACGGCATTATTTACATCATGTGATTGTGTTGTTTTATTATTACTATGATTATGTTGGAGGTGCTCGTGCAGTGTTGTGATAAAAAAAAGTTCATTGGAAAAATCTGAAGAAAAAAAGGAAACTTTTAACTTCTATAGATTTAAAATTTCTTTTTTTAAATTAGATTGTAAAAATTCTTTGTTAGAAACCAAAAAACCTACTTTATTTTAGTGTAATTTCCCCCATGAAGAAAAAGATTGGATCATGTGTTTGCTAAAACATTCCAAGCTTATTACATTGTCCTAAATCTTAACCTGCAGAGCTGTGTTCTCTATATCTCAAAACCATTGAGCTATTCAAATTTTTTTTAGAATTTTTCATTGAACGTGTGTATAAGTGTTATTAATATGTACATTATTAATTGTACTTCAAAAGTACACTCTATTTATAGATGTTAGCATTTACTATGTGTGACCAATCACATAGTTGGGACGTCTGTGGCCAGTAGGTGGGCAGTGGATGTGGAGTTTCAAGAAAATGTGCAGAAAGCTCAGTGAATTAAGGTTGACAAAATATGAGGAATTAACCAATTTTTTGCTTAGATAACATTGGCAGAAAAAGTAATGGGTTAAAATTTTGGAAATAATTATTTTATCTATGGATAATTCTAAAGGGCCTAACTTGTTATCAGCCCTTTTTGAGTAAAATGAAGTTTTCATATGATTTTTTGCTCACAGGTTCAAATGAAATTTGAAGCAAAACTATTTTGAGGAAACCATTAATTTAAGACAAGGGGAAGGTAAAAAGCAACATCACACCTGCCAATTCTAAATTTCTTTTTAATAGGGGTCTAATGAAGTGTACAAATATTGTTAAAATGTTTTATTTTTTCACCCAGTTGACCTGAATTTACAATGAAGGTAATAATGGGAGTTTTGGCTGTTGAAAGGAAATGTAAAGATGGTTTAGAATGGATGGCTGATCAGATGGAACTGTAATGCTACAATGTTGTCAGATGTTATATATATTAATGTCACAATGCAATATCATTCTGTCCTCATTGGTGTGTTCTCTAGAGTTAACACTTTGTGGTGTTATATAAAGTTTACACATTGTGTGTTTTCTCTTTAGTTAATGCATAATTTGTTCTCTAAAGTAAACATGTTGTGTGTTCTCTAAGTTAACACATTCTGTGTTCTGTGAAGTTTACACATTGTGTTTTTTCTCTAAAATTAACACACTGTGTGTTCTCTGAAGTTTACACGACTGTGTGTGATCTCCAAAGTTTACACATTGTATTGTCTTCATCATTACAATCTATGAGATGTTTCTTATGCTTCCTACAGTGTGTTCGATCTATAAGATGTTTCTTCCTGCAGTAAGTCCAATCTAAGTTGTTGTAAGTAGATTGGATAACTTTCTGTATATTTAATTAGATCTTCCAGGAGAATATATTGTAATTGACTATCCATATTTTCTATCGAAATACAATCATATTTTATTATAGTCTTAAGAAAATTCAAAGTGCTTTCTTTTTTAATTAATTTGAATTAAATTTATATAAATTATTGGAGAATCTCTAACAAAAATATGTGTTTTATGTTTACTTGGATCTAAGGAGATATTTTTTCATACTTGAATAGAAGTTGTATATTTCATAAGCAAGTATTTGCTATTGTACAAAAGCTTACTGTATATACAATATGTGTACTTTACGGTGAGTTCAGCATTTAATAGAAATTTGCATAAAACCTAGAGTTATTTCTTCAATGAAATAGTTAGAAAGGTAGCCAAGTTGTTTGAGAAAAGTCTGTTTGTTTATCTTCCTTTAAATTTGAGAAACATGATGCCCATTGTTTGTCTTTAATTTTACCTGTCAAAATTGTTTCTTGTTATTGAAAAAAGGATTTCCTCTTATAAATATTATCCAATGACCATTTCCACAAAACTATTTAAATGATTGTTCAGCTATAAAAGTAATTGTGGTTTCTATTAAATGCTGGTACTCATTATAATGTGATGAAAATTCTAGTCCATTATAATAGTTGTACTAAATCGCTACTGTTTTTTATTGTGAACGTGGGCCAGATACATTTCATTATTGACATACAAAAAAGTATTTTAATCATTTTGTTTTCATCATTAATTTTGTGATATTCTTGTATTAGATTCATTTTAAACAATTAGTTCACAAACAAGGAAACAAAACTTGCCAAATTCTTTTTATAATTTTGTACATCATTTTATTGAAGAAAATCAGTTGAGTTCATTATTGTACCACCGACTCATGCCATTACAGTCCATAGAATCAGTGGTCCATATTTGTTGTAAGTCAATTACTGCTTACAGTTTCCCCGTCAACAAGACTACTTACAAAGTGGGTCTTTGAATTAAAATCATCATTCTAAATGTACCAAGAACAAATTTTGAAGAAGAAGAATAATTCCTAGATAAAATTCAAGTGTGCGAGTTTTAGAAAATAATTTTATCAAAAATTTCTTTCATGAATTGGAAAGTGTTCAAATTTATAAGAGAATAGAATTATTTTATTGATAAAAACAATCACATTTAATTAAACATGTTTTGCTGAAATAGGTTATGACAGTTAAAAAAATTATGGTTGCTAGTTTGTGAAACTGAAAAAGAATTCTTACTAGTATGCTTCCACAACTCATGTTCTGAAATTTGAATATCTGAATTTGAGAAATGTATTTCTCTGATTATTGTTTTTATTTCCACCCTCAAAGAAAATGAGACTCAAAATTAAAAGAAGACAAAATATGTTATGTGGTTATGTTAAAGAATTAATTTTATTTATTTCTACATAAGTAAATGTTAGTTCAGTTGTAAGCTTTAATATCATTTTTGTTACATTTCATTTACTGGAATATAATGTTCTTCATCGATCATTAAATAGTACTTTAATAAAAGTCATAGTAATGTACTCTATGTTATTCACTTGTATTAATAACTAGACTTCCTTGCATAAGTCAAAACCAGAAGAAACGGCTATCCACAAGAGACCAAATGACACAGAAATTAACAGCTACAGCCTTTAGCAATGAGCAAAACCCATACAGCATAGTCGGCTACAAAAGGTTCTGAAATCAAAATGTGAAACAAGAAATGTAACGGCCTAATTATGAAGTGAATGAAAAAACAATTATATAACACAGCAACAAACGACAACCACTGACAGGCTCCTGACTTGGGACAGCAACATCCATACAGAATCCGACTGTTTCTAAAAAGTAATACTGTTTAATATGAAGGCAGATTTAAAGGTGCAAATGCCCTAGTGTTTATTTAGCTTTGTCAACTGCTAGGTCATGTGAAGTGCTTGACCTCTGTTAATAGAAAGGATGAAATGAAATGCTATAGCCAGAAATTATAGACAATAGAAGTTCAGTCTAGCATACAATCTTATCAAACCCCTAATGATTGGTCATGTTTAGGGTCAAGGATCAAAGTCACATTGTAGATTAAAGCATCTTGTATCCATCACTATTTAAATACTGTCAAGTATTTGGTTATGGGGAAATATGAAATATGAAGATGTGGTATGAGTGTCAATAAGACAACTCTCCATCTAAGTCACTATGTGTGAAAAGTCCACAAATAGTACGCCCTTCAAAATCAAAATGGTGCTTTGGCTCACACCCAACAGCCAGCTGTATTAGGGCCGCAAAATGACTAATGTGAAATAATACAAACAGGGAACATACGGCCTAATCTACATAAAAATGAGAATCACATGACTAATGTGAAATAATACAAACAGGGAACATACATCTATATAAAAATGAGAATCACATGAGTTATATCAAACAGGAAAACCACTAAACACTACTGACTAAGGACATGTGCATACAATTGCTTTGTTTCTTAACGTTTGAACAGGCGCCAACCTTCACCCAAACCCCTGACAGTTGTGTTAATATTAAAGGCATACTATAAAATATCTATTGAAATGGCTTAACTCAAAGCTTGAATACTTTGATTTCATTGTAAATTGTTATGGTCAAAATATAAATTCCAGTGGGAAATATTACAAGCACATCCGGACAAGGTTAACGTAGTCCTTAGAAAATAGACAGTAAAATTGAGAATTGAAATGGGGAATGTGCCTACTGTTCTGTTCTTGTGCTGTGTATTAAAAAGCAAAGCAGCAAATAACAGTTATCAAGTCTCTGTTAGTCCTGGTCAGGATTGGAACCTAAAACATTCAGTGTAGGTTCATATGCTGCGCATGTTCACTTTTGTGCAAGCCAAATTATAAGCAGCTATGTATGTATGCTTATGACTCTCTGACCTCAAAATCATATATCAATTAATGGTTTATAGCGATTGCTAAAAGATAGCTGACATCAGAAATTCAAATTCTATAAGTGAACAAAAATACTGACATATAACCCTATTGTTGAGAAAGAACGTATGACAAAATCATTCCTTCATGCTATGACTTACTGCAAAATCCGCCAGGAAAATCTACTTGGAAAAACCTTGTGAACAGTTATTGGGAACAAAAATTAAAGTTGGAAGCTAAAACCAAGCCATCCTTAAAATTCATAGACATTGACCGTCTTTCAATTGGCAAAACACATCTGATTTGGAGTAGTGCTGGTTCTGATACCTTTGCAATAAAAAAAAAAAGCGTCAGTAAAATGTAGATGCAATTGGAGTATACACATTAGCATTACAAGCAAATAGACATCGTTTTAACCAATTCCAGGTAGACCCATCTTGTCCGCTGTGTAAACAAGGACCAGAGGACAGAACTCACTTTCTTGTCCTATGTCAGTTTAGACAGCCAGACAACCATTTATGGATGCCCTGAACATCGATATGCGGGAAATGTTACCAGATCTACATCAATAGATAACATCTGATCCACAACTGCTTACGCAGGTCATATTTGACTGCTTATTTAGCCCATATGTGCAACCTCAATATTACAACGTTTAATAGGCTTGAGTGTTAAAGTCGAGGACTTTGCTATGCCCTACATCTAGCACGCAGTAAAGCTCTGAAATATCATTACATGTAACCTGCTTAATAATGTGCTAGATTTCATTTGACATTTATCATACTATCATGATTGAGTGATTGAAATATAGTAGGGACCACCCCGCCCTTAGTGTGTACATAGACTTCACTTTAGTATTATCAAGGATTTGTATAGAAAGACCATACAAATCCTTGGTATTATAGTAAAAGTGCGACGTCCATATATATATTTTATGAAGTGCTGTGTAACCATACTCAACACTTTCCTGTATCATATAGATATCAGAAGATGTGGTATGAGTGCCAATGAATCAACTTTCCATCCAAGTACTAGTAACAATTTACAAACAAAAAACAATAAAAAAACAAGTAACTATTGTTGAAGGCCGTCCATTGACCTATAATGGTTTACTTTTATAAATATTCATTTGGATAGAGTTGTCTCATTGGCACTCACACCACATCTTCCTATATCTATATATTAAAGGTCAAAGTACGGTCTTTTACACGGAGCCTTATTCATGCCGATTTAACTTTCCTTTAAATGCTGATTTTACTTGTTGTATGTGCCGATTTTTACTTTCTGTATATGCCGGTTTTACTTTCTGTATGTGTCGGTGCCGATTTGACTTTTCTGAAGGTGTCAATTTAACTTTTTGGATCCTATTTGACTTTTCTATATAGTGATAGATTACGAATAGTTAGCGAAAACGAATCATCTTTAATAAATCTAATCAAGGTCCCATTTTTTAATATTAATGATACAGTTATGTTAAAATATATTACGCCCATGATAAATGAAAAAATAAATTTCCTCCATACAAGAAGGTGTATACAAATTGATCAGAATACTAACTTTTCAAAACAGTGTCACTATAAATTACATGTATATCTAGACGTCACTTGAAGGAAATTTTCTTTTATTTCCAAACCTCGACACTGGTATATAAGCATTTTCAGACTCAGGACATCAACCAAATAAACTGTTCGTGCTTGGAAATATAAGGGAAATGTTTACAATAAAAGTTTCACTGATACTAAAATTCCCAACCTTTTCATATGCATTTACATTCAATAAAACAAAAGATACTGCATATTTATACATTGCCCATAACATACTTTTCTTGATCGATTCTTATATATCGGCCTTTTCTCTAGTTAACTGATGAGCACGAATTCAAAAAACTATTACTGACATTTCTTAAGTTGACATGAAAATTATTCTTTTTTTTTTTCAAATATTTTCAAATATAAAATGGGTTCACAATTGTCTTTTTCTAACATTTGCATTATCATCTATAATAGTACTTTTCCTATATCCAATTCAAATATTTGTAACCTTTTCAACTTAACAAAGGTTTTTCTTCTAAACCTTTAAATCATTGTAAAAATATATGTGCCGAATGTTACAATATAATGGATTTCTGTATTAATTATAGATCATTATACCCTGCCATCGATTTCTACATTATAACAATTCACAAATATTATAAATAGCAGACATTTACGTTGACCTTCGTCTGAATACTGTTACAATTGATAACTTTGTGTTTATGTGTTTATGTGGTTATTATTACAAATCATAAAAAAAATATAATTGAATATTAAGACAATATTTTGATTCATAATGTAATCATAATACAGTATTACAGGATATTTTCTAATCTGGTACATAAGTCCTTAGGGTGATTAAAAATTATTATCTTTTAACAACAGTTATATTCTGATTCAATAGCATGGCCGGATAAGACACACAAGTAATTTAGCCTAAGCCATCATGCTTGTTTTTTTCCAATTTATTTTGAGCCATCAAATTAAAAAAAAATCAATATTTACAAGGCAGCGAAGAAGAAAAAAAAACAAAGTAATTAAAACATGCCGGATCATCATGACGGTACAAGTACCCAGTCACATCTACATGTTTTTGTATTTCTATTTGTATCAATCTGATGAGTTAAGCCTTTTTCAACTGAATTTTATAGTTCTTATGTTGTACTCAGTGTAAACCCAATGTCCCAGGTTAGGTAGGTTAGCTAGGTTCACACTGCCGATCAGATCAACTCGATGAAACCCGAGCTAGACAAATTACGTGATCGGGAGACTGGTCTGACTCAATCGACAAGGATGCTCGGGATAGTCGTCGAGTAACGGTCGAATTGATCGGGAAAGGATGGTGTAGAGATCGAGTTTGGTCAGAATACAAAAGTTTTACCGATCAGTACTCGATCATTTCGACCTTTGCTCGATTAATGTCCGTTCATTTCCAGATTAACTCGACCAATGCCCGATCGCTTCCAGATCACTGCGACTTCTATATTTATTTTATCCCAGACCAATTCGACCAATTCCCGATCCCTACGCGACCACATTCGACCACTTGTTCACTTCACGGCCATACACGAGAACACCTGACTGCTACACGATTCTCTAAAAGTGTGTGCAGATCTGATTAACTCTCATTACTCTGCTTCCGAAAAAAATGGCAACATCAGATCAGATCAACACAATGAACCCGATTGTCCAAATTTCCACGACCTAGCTCAACCAAATTCTTGATCGGGACAGTTTACGACTTCTATCCGACCGCCAACTGACTGTTCACGACCTTAACTCGACAATTCACGACCCCATCAGGACTCCATCCCGACAACAAAATGAATACTTATTCGATAATTCCGATCAATTCACCAGTTCACGATCTTTACACAATCTTTACTCGACTAGCTCAGTAGACCAAATCAACTTTTTCATGATCTCAGTCTGATCTCGACGTGACCAGATCGACCTGATCGTATATGGTCGTAGGGATAATCGGGAATTGGTCGGGTATGCACAATTTTAGTATAAAAACGTCCGAAATTTTATTCCCCGCCGCTTCGAAGTGGGCATTTTTTGTTACCCTTGTCCGTCCGTACGTATGTGCGTACGTCCCAACAATATTAGTTTCCGTTCTCTAATTTTATTTTGCCTCAACCAAATTTTATGAAACACCTTATTACCATAAACCCAGTTCAAATGCGAATTTGGGTGGCCGTTCTTGAGTAATGACCCTTTATAATGTTATATATGCTAGCTGGGGTATTATCAGTGTCTCATGGACACATTTTCCGTATATTTGGTTCTATTCAGTAGAAGGTCCGAGTAAAATCATACATTTAAAATATCTATATAGAAATAAAGGAATTGGATTTGTGGGCAAGGTGGTAAGAGCTCAGAGAGACAAGTTAATAGCTGTAACGGAGCTTGGAGAGTGAAAAGAAGATGAACAAGAAGTTGTAGACAGAAACGGGCGCCGAGAAATCTAGGTGAGGCAGTGGCTGACACGCCGACCACATGTGGGCAGTATGAAAGACTTGCACTAACTTAACAATGAGGAACGCAATGCTTATAAAAACTTCATCATAGTGGACACTGATATGTAATGGTAGTTGTATTGCTCTTTTTTTGGAAATGACCCCTGGAGTGATGCCTTTTCTGAAACTGTTTACAACTTTACATATATCTATCAAGAGATCAAGAGTGCATTTCTTTCTAACCAAAGTTTAGTAAACGTTGAGTGCCATTTGTTATAGTTTGTTTAACGTTAAATTAGTAGAAACAAATGCATCGTTTAATCAGAGTGTGCTGACCCTGTCTGAACTGTCAAAAATGCATGCACAGTTTGTTGTTATTTGAACTTATTACGCGGGGAAAAAGCCTCCAAAGAAGATATTATAGATACAGAGGACATCGCTCCTTTATGCATATTTAATTTTATTGACAGTTTTTCATCTTAATCAGATGAATGTATGAAGATAGTGATGATAAAGCCTTTTTTTAAAAGAGTTATGTTCTTGCTTTCCATAACTCAAAATATTGTCTAAAATTACTCAAATTTAGGTATTACCCTCCTTTCTTTCATAGCTGTTATTTTATGAAATAAAGGAGGATAATATCGAAATTTTAGTAATTTTAGACGATATTTTGAGTTATGACAAGCAAGAACACGTTTAGATAATTGATTTATGTAATGTTAAAGTTAGAAAGAAATGCATCGTTTGAACTAACAAAACGACAAACAGTAGACGCATTAGCAGCGAGTGTAATTATATAGTTTGTCAAAGTTTATGAAAACTTTGCAAAAGTATGTCAGAAACATATGAACAAAACGTGTGCACGCTGAATTGTTTGCATCTCTAGAGTAAGAACGAATTTCGCTCCAAATAAAAAAAAAAAATGTCTTTCGTCTCCTTTTTGTGTGAGATTACGTAAAAAAGTTCGAATGCAAAAAAAAAAAGTAGTGTGACCTATAATTGTTATAAATCATTTCTATGTCATTTGGTGTTCTGTGAAGAGCTGTCTCGTTGGCAATTGTACTACATCTTTTTTTGATACTAGTACAAACATTGCTGGGCAAACAAACAAAAAACGGAAAGACAAAACAGAAAGTAGCGCATAAAACAGGTTAATATAATCTTGATCGATGTTCTTATAAACCAACTTCATAAAATAACTTAGTCGTCAGCAGTCTTATAATGAATGTTATTGCACAATATTTATATTTGAAAAATCGGCCGGTGCAAAAATTGCTGGATATTCTTCCCTTCCGGAACACCTGAGTTCATCCCAGGTTTTTGATGGGTTATGTGTTGCTAAGTTTTTAGTTTCCTATGTTATGTGGACTGCTGTTTGTCTTCTGGTCGGTTTTCGTTTTTTTGCTATGGCTGGGCTCTTTGTTTTCGACCTTTAAGTTTGATTGTTCCTTTGGGGTCCTACTAAAATGCGCACGGGAGCGCCTGGGTGAAAAAAAAAGGTCCCGGGGAAAAGAAAAAGCGGCCGGGGAAGAAAAAATAGCGCCCGGGGAAGAAAAATAGCGCCCGGAAAAAAGAAAAGGCGCCCGGGTAAATTATAAAGATATTTTATTGGCATGGGACAACTTTGTGTCCGGCGATGAAATAAATTATGCACATTGATTTTTTTTTTTTTATTTTAGACAAGTAATTTGCAAATTAAGATAATAGACATTTGTGATAAAACACAAAAACAAGTACAAATGTTTCAATTTTAACAATAATATATTCATTCATGAATAGACCTACTATTTTGAAAGACAGATAATAATGGATCACAGTTTATGCGGAAGATTTATAAAATTTAGGACATCAAAAGACATGTTTTTCAAAAACGATATCAAAATGTAAGACATCAAAAGACATGTTTTTCAAAAACGATATCAAAATGACAAATGTAAAAAACAACTTAAATTTCACAAATAAATATTAATCTAATCACAATTAAAAGAGTTACACATAATAAATCAGCAAATAAAGCAGTACTATACATGTACCGTAGTTAAAACAAGGGGGTAAAAAGCAGAAGTTTGGTTTAAATTTAAAACTAAGCATTAAAACCCTGATAAGCATTGCCATTAAAACAGTTGTAGTTTTATAAAAAGATATCATATATCTTTACCAGCATCTGCATAAAAAAGGTGTTCACCATGCAGTTGCTAAAATATATTAGACCTCGGGCACTGATTATTTTTAAGTAACAAACTATACGTTTTGATCGA
Source organism: Mytilus galloprovincialis (assembly GCF_965363235.1). Taxonomy (NCBI): domain Eukaryota; kingdom Metazoa; phylum Mollusca; class Bivalvia; order Mytilida; family Mytilidae; genus Mytilus; species Mytilus galloprovincialis. Next base: position 1,296,558 of record NC_134838.1, on the reverse strand, counting down.
GGACAATATCGTTCATGATTCTTCTATATACTCTCATTTATATTTATTAACTTATTTATATACAAATTTGATATCTAAAACAAAAGTGCAACAACCGGCACTTTAGATGTAGCATTGTACATATCCTAATTTATCATAATTAAGGACAAAACAAGCAATGATTTTTTTTTTATGGAAAAAAATAATTGTTATATAATATTATTATTTTATTATCCCGGGCGCTAATTTTCCTTCCCCGGGCGCTTTTTCTTTTCCCGGGCGCTCTCGGGCGCTTCCGGGCGCTTTTTAGTAGGACCGTTCCTTTGGTGTCTTTTGCCTCGCTTTTAAAATGTTACCTCTCCTTGCAAAAGTAAAGACACGTACTGTACAAAGAGGAATTTTTGTACAGTTGAATATGATGTTGCCAATATATTTTTGCGGAGGCAGAGTTATGAGAGTTAATCAGATCTGCACACACTTTTAGAGAATCGTGTAGCAGTCATGTGTTCTCGTGTATGGGCGATTAGAGATCGAAGAGTGGTCGAATGTGGTCGCGAAGGGATCGGGTATTGGTCTAGTTGGTCTGGAAATGATCGGACATTAGTCGAGCAAAGATCGAAATGATCGAGTACTGATCGGTTAAATTTTTGTATTCCGACCAAACTCGATCTCTACACGATCCTTTCCCGATCAATTCGACCGCTACTCGACGAATTCTCGATCTCTTCTCGAGTGACTTGCTTCTCGGTCCTTACTCGATTGTTTTTGACATTTCAAAAACTCTCGGGTAGAAAGTCAGATCGATGACGAGTAAGGTAGACTATCCCGAACATCCTTGTCGATTGAGTCAGACCAGTCTCCCGATCACGTAATTTGTCTTGATCGGGCTTGATCGAGTTGATCTGATCGGCAGTGTGAACCAAGCTTAAACTTTTACAAGGAGAGGTAACATTTTAAAAGAGAGGCATCAGACACCAAAGGACCAATCAAACTCAAAGGTCGAAAACAAACCGATGAGAAGACAAACAGCAGTCCACACAACATAGAAAACTAAAAACTAAGCAACATGTAACCCATTTTTTTTCATTTGAACTTTTTGACGTAATTTTAAACAAAAATGAGACGAAAGCAAACTATACACTCGCTGCAAATGCATCTACAGTTTGTTGTTCGTCGTTTGTTAGTTGAAACGATGCATTTCTTTTTAACTTTACCATTAAATCAATTATCTGAAGTTGTTTTTGCTTGTCTTAACTCAAAACAATGTCTAAAAAATTACTCAAATTTAGGTATCACCCTGCTTTCTTTCATTAAAATAACAGCTTCGAGAAATACTGATTAATATGGTGGGCGGTTAAGGCCATTTCGCGTTTTCGCGTTTGCGCCCTATAGAAAATGAAAGGCGAAAACACGAAATGGCCTTAACCGGCCACCATAGATTAAATACTTATGCACAATATATGACACAAACGGTTCGCTTTACTTGTAAGTTAGCAAGGACAAGGGGTGGTAAAGTTTATGTATATTTCTATCTAACATAAGTACTAATCCAATGATAGAATGAAATTCAAAACAGTGTGGCTCTGGCCATTGATTGACACATTAAATTCATCCATTGACTAGGACAATTTAGGTGAACGTTTATATGTAACGACCACTGCTCACTATGTACTTTTTAAAGACACTTAAACTATGGGGTCACCAAAGGTTCTCAACACCTTAATAAAGTAATTCGAAAAATTAATGAGAAATAACACGATGTTTTGATTTATATCAATTATATAAATCAAAACATAAAGGTTATTCCTGATTAATTTTTCGAATTATTTTATAATTAAAGGCGTTAAGAAACCTTTGGTGACCCCACAGTTTAAATGTCTATCGTTGGTACGTCGTGAACAGTGGTCGTTACAGACAAACGTTCACGTAAATTGTCCCAGTCAATGGATGAATTTAATGTGTCAATCAATGGCCACAGCCACACTGTTTTGAATTTCATTCTAAATATCATTTTGTGGTGTCCTTTCTCCAAAAAGAGCAATAAAACTACCATTACATATAAGTGTCCACTATGAGGAAGCTTTTATAAGCATTGGTTTCCTCTTTGTTGAGTTAGTGCAAGTCTGCCATACTGCCCACACAGTGGTCATCGTGTCAGTCACTGCCTCACCTAGATTTCTCGGCGCCTGTTGCTGTCTACACCATCTTCTTTGCACTCTTCAAGCTCCGTCACAGCTATTAACCTGTCTCTCCTAGCTCTTACCACCTTGCCCACAAATCCAACTGCTTTATTTCTAGTTAGATATTTTAAATGTATGATTTTACTCGGACCTTCTGCTGAATATAACCCCAAAAAAAACGGAGACTATGTCCAGCTAGCATATATTATAACATTATAAAGGGTCATTACACAAGAACGGCCACCTTAATTCGCATTTGAACTTTGTTTTATGTTAATATTAAAGCATTGTGTATACGGCGTTTCATAAAATCTTTCAGGCAAAATAAAATTAGAGAACGGAAACTAATAGTGTTGGAACGTACATACGGACAAGTGCAACACTAAATGCCCCGGCACTCCGAGGCGGCAGGGAATGAAAATTTCGGACGTTTTTAAACTATAGTTGTGCATACCCGACCAATTCCCGATTATCCCTACGACCCATATACGATCTGGTTTTCACTGTTATGCTGTTATTGGGCATTTTAATTCTTTGTTATCTGTTATTCTGAAAATATATTTACTGTTAGCTGTTATTGTCTTATTCTTTGTTAGCTGTTATAGGACTATTTTCTATTTTGTTGTCTGTTATTGAGAGAATCTATATTTGCTGTTAACTGTTTTTGAAAACTGGAATGTTAGCATTTTGACAGCCAATCTTCCGTAGAAGTTGAAGATAATTGAAAATTGTGATTTGAATGGATAATAGTCTCATTGGCACGCTTACCACATCTTCTTACAATGTATATCTATTGGGGTCTTTCTACTGGTAATATGGGTGGCCCTGTATTTGCAGAAGAACTTCAGTAACATACATCACATAAACATATAAAATCAATTGGACCCGGGACCATTCCAGTATATATTATTATTATCCTTTGTAATAAATTCCATTGTCTGTGAACATGTAGCATTTTGTACAAATTATAATTCACTTATTACTTGTACAATAACTTATAGTATGGATTTTGTTATAAAAAAGCATTGGTACACCCTATAGAATTTTTTATTCAATGACCACATAATAATCTTTATGTTGTACTACAATTACACCACTGTTCCTGATTAGGGGAGGATTCACGGACACCAACTAGCATGCTTAATTTGACGCAGTCACATTCTGTATGTGCCTATTTGCAAGTCAGGAGCCTGGATTCAGTGGTTGTATAGTTTGTTTCTGTGTTACTAATTTTCTCGTTCACTATGTTGTTGATAAATAAGGCAGTTAGTTTTCTCCTTTGAATTGTTTTACATTACTAAGTGGTGTGGGTTTGAATTATGGCTTTGTGAATTATACAACATCTTTTTCTTTTGGCATTTATATTATAGGTGCTACTCCCTCTCTTTTCATTTACATGAAAGAGAACCCTGACCACCATATTTTTAAAAGCTTTTCAACTGCTTCACATGGCGAAAATTGAAGCTCAGAAACCATTGATGCAAATACAGATGTGTCTTCAGTTTAATTTTTTGACAAATACCCTTTTTAAAATCCTACAGCTTCTCCAATGCTGTACCCAAATTTTCCATATTCTATAATTGCACATAAGAACTGATTTTCCTCTAAGTTCAGTATTTTTGTGATTTTTTTTTATATACATGATTGGTGTTTCACTTGGTGTCATCCAAATTTTCACTAGGTCCAATTTCTATTATACTATCAGAATTGTCACTTGAGTCAATTTCTATTATCAGAATAACCATACATGTAACTTGCATGCGTGTTTCAGTTACATGTCCTGTCTCAACTGATCTGAGTATTTTTGTATTTTATAACTAAGTTTTATCATGAGGTCATTAAATAAAAAAAATATATTGTGCATCAATGTTTTTTTATATTACTTGTAAAGTATATATATTGCTTTTCTGAAAAAAATTTCTAAAAATCAAATTGATAATAAAGTGTCACTGGCTGCACTATTTTCAAAAATTAAATTAAAAAAACCCTAAATCATTAAAAATTGATCCCTCAAATGCGCTAGATTAAAAATATCCCTATATCTAAAACAGAAACTAGTAGTTTCGTTCAGAAAAATTCAACATCCATACTATAACTTATTGTACAAGTTATGGAAAAAACTCAAGCAAGGCAGAACTGCCTCAACGGCCGAAACGTCTTGTTTACACAAATTACAATTTTCTAGGTCCATACCACAAGTTATATACTAAGATCTACGAGTCATCTACTGGATTGGTCCTGGACCAGATTTATTTTCATATTTCATATTTCATTTACTGTTATCTGTTATTATCCCTTTTCAATTCCTTGTTATCTGTTTTTCACCAAATCAATTCACTGTTTTGCTGTTATGGGGACCCCCCTTGCCCCCCTCTAGCTTTAGGGAAGGGTTGGGACCCCGCCACATTCTGTATGTATGTGCATGCTTGTCCCAAGTCAGGAGCCTGTAATTCAGTGGTTGTCGTTTGTTTCTGTATGATATTTTTATTTTTCGTTCATTTTTTTATACATTAATTAGGCCGTTAGTTTTCTCGTTTGAATTATTTTACATTCGTGAGTTCGGGGCCTTTTATAGCTGACTATGCGGTATGGGTTTCGCTCATTGTTGAAGGTCGTACAGTGACCTATATATATGTGTATGCAAAGGTGCGCACCTTCATGGCCTTAGCAATCGAGTACTTTTTGATTGCCTTCTCCCTTCTCATACTTATTTTTTGCGCCGTCGTATTTATAATATGATTTAATAATGTCAAATATCAGAGTTTGATCGTCTCGGATTTCTTATTAAATGGTATCATCTTTTCGGTTTTTGTATTTTTTTTTAAATGGATAGATAATTTGGTACATACGTACGAATCATTTTATGTCAGTAACTGGGTACGTATCCTACAATTGGATTTTTTGCCTGGAAAATCCATAACTATTAACATGACATTAAAATGTAGTTCAGGTCTAGTAGTTTAACGGTAATGACGGTAATGCAATTTATAGATCTTTACACTTAGAATTTTTTATTATTGTATTTTATAATTGAAACAAGTTTATTTTTAATTTCTCTTTTATTTATATATGTTTTTAATGACATGAAGGTTAGGCCAAATTTATTCGTGGTTTTGAAATTCAGAAATAAAGAAGAGAATTAATATAGTTTTTGAGATTGCATTTGCCACCTAATCGCAGGGGCGGATCCAGCTATTTTAAAAAGGGGGTCCAAACCCAGGATAAAGGGAGGTTCCAACTATATGCATTTATCGTCCCCCGGACGCTCCCCCCTGCAATTTCATCAAAGATCTTTCAGGTTCATTGACTTCCATTTCACAAGATGTCTCCCCGGTGCATAGACTGCCATTTGACAAGAGATCTATCCAGTTCATAGACTCTAATTTGACCAGAGATCTCCTCGGTCTATAGACAGTCAATTGACAAGTTGCATACCCGGTTGAAGGCTGTCATTTGACAAGATCTCTACCCGGTTCATAGACTGCCATTTGACAAGATGTCTACAGGTTTATAGACTGCTAATTTGACCAGAGATCATCCATATTCCTAGACTCCAATTCTACCAGAGATCTCCCCAGTCTATAGACTGTTATTTGAAAAGATGTCAACCATGTTCATACACTTCCTAATGACAAGATGTCTACCGGGTTTATAGACTGTCATTTGACCAGAGATCTCCCCGGTTTATAGACAGTCATTTGACAAGTTGTCTACCCGGTTTGATACTGCTATTTCACAAGATCTCTACCCGGTTCATAGACTGCCATTTGACAAGATGTCTCCGCGGTTCATAGACTCCAACTTGACCAGAGATCTCCCTGTCTATAGATTGTCATATGACAAGATTTCTACCCGGTTCAAAGACTGTATTTGACAAGATGTCTACCCGGTTCATAGACTGTCATTTGACTGGAGATCTCACCGGTTTATAGACAGTCATTTGACAAGTTGCCTACCCGATTTAATACTGCCATTTCACGAGATTTCTACCCGGTTCATAGACTGTTATTTGACATGATGTCTTCCCAGTTGATAGACTCCAATTTGTTCATATATCTCCCCCGTCTATAGACTGTCATTTGACAAGTTGCCTACCCGGTTTAAGACTGCCATTTGACAAGATGTCTACTCGGTTCATAGACTGTTGTTTGACAAGTTGTCTACCTTGTTCATAGACTGCAAATTTCATCAGAGATCTTCCCGGTTCATTAACTTCCATTTCACAACATGATTGCCCGGGTCATAGACTGCAATTTGACCAGAGATCTCTACGGTTCATTGACTTCCATTGTACAATATGATTGCCTGGATCATAGAGTGCCAATCTGAGTTCTAAATATACACTGGTACTGTTTATTGGTGAAAAAGGGTAATATAAGTCAAATGAGTACGAATATGTATCACTGTCATGAAACTTAATAAGGTTCAGATATTTCCCCTAGTTTTATATCAATTATTGTTTTTTAAAGTGACAATGAGACAACTCTTCACAAGAAACCAAATGAACCAGAAATTAACTGTTAACTTAAGCATATATCGGGTATATTTGTGTAAATAATCATAAACATATTTAATACACATACATTTAATTTACTCTATTTTGACTATTGACAATCTAATTAACATGTAAATAAAAAAATGTTCAATAATAAAAAGAAAACTTTTCTATTTCCCCTGTTGCTAGGAGAGAATACTAAGTATTCATTTTAAAAGACGAGCATTGTCAATAAAAGTTATTTACTTTTATCGCAACCCATTAAATTTTATTATTTTTATAGAATTGTTACGTTCAATGAAATGGTTTAAGTGACACGATATATATGGAGCATACCGCCCCCTCAGTACCCGGGTATTTTGACTTCGCTTGAAATGTCATTCAGCTCTGATAAAAATGATGTTGGTAAAATTGCCTAATGGAGTTTTTTCTTTATACAATCGGACTTTTAAAAATATCAATTTGTATGATTATCAGTGGAAGGAGGTGGTTAAAAAACAGCAAAATTATAAATAAGAAGATCAAACAATAAAAAACTAGGAAACAGATGTAAAGGTCATCCGACGCGGATGGGTGCGCCCCTCCCCCTTTTTTGTAAAAAAATGGGCCTAAGAAATACGATAGTATGTGAGGAGCGCATTTCCAATTCTCTACACTCCATTTCACCTTTCCATCTACGTTGAGTGTGGTCTAGAAATAAGATCATCCCTGGAGAAGTATATTTGGTGCGTGGATGTATAAATCCGCTGTTCAACGTCCAATGAGAATTGGGACCTAACATTCATCATCTCTTGTAGTATAGCGAGAGTGTGATGCTTTCATTCAATCATCTTTGTGAAACTGATCTATAGGATTATTGTCCATAAGTTCTCGTCCTTTAGTCCTAAATCAAACCATTGGCACATGAGGTTACACTAACGTCACGAAACATTATCGTTCAATAAAAAAAATCAATGCAAATGTAAGTGCAAATAAACCAATAAGAAAATGTGGCATGATTGTCAATGAGACAATTCTCCACAAGAGACCAAATGATACACAATTTTGCAACTATAGGTCATCGTGGGGCCTTCTACAATGAGCATATAATACATATTATGTCCGGGGGAAAGTTTGAAATCTTGTGTATGGAAAAAGTGTAAGATTTTAGGTGTACATGATTTTGCTTTTTTATCAATAGACAAAAACATTGTCAATTTTGGGAGAGATCCGTTTGCGCTAAAAATGCGTCCTTTTGCACCATAACTTTTTTTCTCCAATGCTACGTTTGCGCCACATGTTTTAAATTTACATGGTATCATTTGCGCCAATATACATATATTCGTATCATTTCCTAGCAAAGTCCGTTTCTTATTTGTTCCAATCAACATGGAAGTAGTTTTAAGGGATTTATAACCATCCTATTGTTCAGACACAAATTATTTATGGTGTTGGCGTCGTAATTTAGTTTCCAATCTATCTCTTCCTTATTTGTTCCATATGCATGAAGTGTTGTATCATCAGCATACATATCAATGGCTGTATGAGTGGCTTCTAAAGTCATGTCATTTATGAGAAAAAACAAAACAAAATGGGACCTAAAATGGACCCTTGGGGAACCCCATATTTGATACATTTAGATTCTGAGGCTGTATTACCAGAGCACACTTTTTGTTTTCTATTAGACAGGTACGACTCGAACCATTTATTGAATGACTTTGTATAAATGTAATTTATGGCAGAAAATGGTGTGATTAACGAGATCAAATGCCTTTTTTAAATCTAGAAAGACTGTTCCTACAACATTGCCATTATCAATACATTTGAGCCAGGTGTCAATTAATTTGGTAAGGGCTGTCTGACATGAGTGGTTAGATCGGAATCCAGTTTGTGCCTCATGTAAAACTTTATATTTTGACAGATATAGATAAAAATGTTTTGCAACATGTTTTTCAAATATTTTTGATAATGAAGGAAGTATTGATATAGGTCTGTAGTTTTCTGGAATATGTTTATCACCATTTTTAAATATTGGATTTACTTTAGCTTATTTAAGATTTTCTGGGGAAACACCTTCTAGTATACTTGGGGGTTAAAGCTTCCGATGAAAATTTAATGAAAAACGGACCAACTTCATCAAGTCCATTTGCTTTTGCTGTTTCTAGTTTAGAAAATAATTTCTTAGTTTCGTCTAGTTTAATAAACGAAATCGTAAATCTATTGATTGATTGTTGGTTGCTTTACGCCGCATTAGCACAAAAAATCAATCGTAAATCTAACACCAGCGGGTATTTTATCTTGAACATAAACATTTAATTTATTTGCTTGATATTGCGTGTTATTTGTAACACATTTATCACCTATTGTTGTAAAGTGAGTGTTGAAATGATTTCAACCCCCAAAAAATCCCGTTTTAGACGTTTAAAAACTATTGTCGATAGTTATTATAACTTAAGATGCCATGAATACAACGGATTTATTTAGGCATCGGATTAACTTCTTATTATACATAATTTAACGTAATTCCGCATATTTTGTCTCAAGTATTTTGTAAGCCTTGGAAAAAATACCGTTTTAGAAGTTTTAACACTCAGTATCGTAATATATTATATAGATTCTATTAAAACAACGCCTTACGGTTTTATTTATGCATCGGATTAATTTAATTAGTCTTATTATACACAATTTAACGTAAATAGTCTTGTCAATGTGTCGCCTTTAATTGTTTATCAATTATGAATGTAACGAATCTGTGTAAATCGCCCTAAAATATTTTTGATAATTGGAAAATCCAAGCATGTTCTACCATGTTGGTTCTGTAAAAAGTAAAAGGTAGTGTTTAATCACGCAAAACGTACTCAATATATATATATATATGTCGGTTGTATGATGTAAGGAATGTTCTTTAAAAGGTTTGATGAATTAAGTCAACCGCTTATATATCTTCTTCGTAAACTTGATACGTCATCTTACATTACAAACAGTTAGACTATCATTTTCGTAAAATTTGACAGAGGACAAGAGCAGAATTTTCGGTGTGGAAGATTTTATAAGCTGTGAAGCCGGAACAGAACTATTTCGAATTCTATTGAAAATTCAAAAATTTGTGAAAATAGTTGCGAGAGATGACGACTAAAATGTGAACAAATTATTTATCATCTTATTTATAGTTACTGGATACAATTAAAATGGCATCAACATACATGAAACTTCGCATTGCACTGTTTGTGTTTTCTGCAATTGGACTAATTCTATTTATTGCGGCGTTTGCTCTTCCAAAATGGTCTTCTCACAAAGATGGAAACGATGGACTGTGGCAAACGTGTTATTTAAATGGTGGCGTTGCCACTTGTGCTGTGTGGCCGGACAATCTAAAATCTGGTGAGTGACTGGGAAAGATTCATGTTATTAATTGGGTTGTTTCTTGCGCACGGTTAAATCAACATGACTTTAAATTTTGAAAATTGTAAATTTTTGTATTCTTGTCTTTCATTTTTGCTAATTTCCTTTTTCTATATGCATTAGTGTGCCTTTTTGTTTGATTTTACGGGGATTAAGATTATAACACAATGTTGACTGCTCTACTCATATTTATGACATTTTTATGTCTGTTTGTTTTGTTCACACATCATTGTCAAATAATGTAATTTGATGCGACTGTCATACAAGTGACAGGTTTGGCTAGCTGTAAAACCAGGTTTTAATCCGACATTTTCTGCATAAGAAAGTGTCTGTACCAGAAATATGGCAGTTGTTATTCATTCTATTTCTATTTTGCCATTTGAATAGGAACTTTCCGTTTTTCTATTTTCCTCCGAGTTGAGTATTTTTGTGATTTTTACTTTTTAAATACTAAAAAAAAAATCCGTTTCGAATTCATGTCCCTAAAATCGTTGATTCTAGATAACCCAGAATGGTCTGCATAATTATCAGTTCATTATTTAAGTTCCATGGTTTCACTTTCTGATTTTGATGCATGTTTAAAAGTTTATGAACCACCAGTAAATAACACTTATCATTAAATAATCTTTGGTGGGGAAGCTCACATAATCTTATCCTCCATATCATCTTAGAAACACACCCCTCCCATCCACCCACCCAATGATACATGAAATCAAATTTGTCTGATTATTGAAGTGGAAAACTTCTCTCAGTGAAGATGATGATCTACTAAAAAACGATGAAATTTATTCTGTTGACAAAAATTAAAATGGTATATAAGTACCCAATTCAGTTTCGATCATATATTAGCCAACTAGTCCTTAGTTTTGATGAGAAGAAAATTTTTTAAAAACTTGTAATGGATCTGGTAAAAAACTGATAGCGCTATTCCGGCGACAATAATTAATATGGATAGTTTTAGATTTTCTGATTATAAAAATTATTCAACGGTTTAATCAAATGAATTCTCTATTCAAATTTGAAGAAGACCTGTAGAAAATGATGATTCATAGATATTAGTCCAGATAATCATGCCGTCTGCTGTGGGTATTTTTCGATTTTGGTTTTTTTTTTATCCCACAGGCGTCCCAGAAAAAGAAAAAAAAATAGCCTTGCCAGACGTCATAATTATTTGGACTACATAGATATAAGAAGATGTGGTATTAAGTGTCAATGAGACAACTCTCCATCCAACTCACAATTTGTAAAAGTGAACCATTATAGCAGTCAGTCTAGAATTTGTTTCGTACAATAGACAAGTGTGTACTTATAACTTGATTTTGTATTTTTATATTTCAGCTGACCACAAGGTCACTCAGATTCTGTCATGTCTGGGATTGTCTTTCTTCATTTTGTTTGTGGTGATGGCTGCGTTGACCATATTCTGGACAAATCATTGGAAGAAGGCGAGAGCAATCAAATATACAACAGTCGTTTTGGCTGTTTTAGCAGGTAAGGAACAATAGAATATACAAAAGAGGGACAAAAGATACCAGAGGGACAATCAAACTCATAGATTGAAAATAAACTGACAACGCCATGGCTAAAAATGAAAAAGACAAACAGACAAATAACTGTACACAAGACACAACATAGAAAACTCAAGACTAAGCAACACGAAGCCAACCAAAAACTGGGTGTAATCTACAACAGTCGACTAGGCGGTGTTAGCAGGTAACGGGAACAAACTTGTTAACGATTTTTTGTGCCTGTTCCAAGTCAGGAACCTCTAGCAATGTGTTTTATTAATTTGTTACATTTGTATGTCTTCAGTGTTTAGTCTGGCGTACATTTCTCTGAACTAGTTTACATTATCGTTTTATGCCATAATATTGTTAAATGCTATAAAAAAAAATGCCTGGAGCTATGATAATGCGAATTTAATAAAAGTTTGTCGAACTTTATCATGACCCTAGTGTGAAATATATTCAGTGAGAATTGTCCCGTCCTCTTTTGAAATGTTAGATTTTGTTAGGGAAGGAATAATGATCTATAAAACTCATCAAATATAGAAGGATACAGGCATGCTTTTCGTCTACAAAAGACTTGTCAGTTCCCTTTAAATAATCATTGGAAGGTAAATCAAATATAATGTGTAACATTTGCATGAAAATATAATTAGGTACATGTATGTCAAGAATATAGATCATGATGGGGGTAGAAATGTTATCTCGCTTAACTGCAAAAATAAAAGTGAAACTTATGCGAGAACACCATTAAATTGTCAATTCATTTAAAGTAATGAATTTTCTTTTTAATTTTCCAATACGTTTATTTGTATTTTCAACTACCGTATAGAAAACATTTCTCCACACAACTGTTTGAATACAATAATTTAATTAGAACGAGGACAATACAACAATACATTTGAATAAATAATGACTTAAATGGTCAATATAAATTAACGATTTCCATAACAAAAACTAATTCTCTTGTCGGTATTTAATGTCACTAATAAAGCAGTAGGTAATCAAAGTGAATTATTAATTCGGAGGCATAAACTATTAAAATAGCAATCAATTATAAAGGCCCGAGAACACAGTTATTTCGTAATGCATTTCTTTTAGACAATAAATGAAAATAAAAAAACATAGCACCCGCGCTTTTAAATGATTTTTTTAACAGTGGAGTGTACTACTTTTGGAACAAATTATATCAAAATTATGGAAACATTATCAGCAGTAACTCAGAATATGGACAAGTTCATGTTACGGGGTCTTCAAGTTGATGTCTTTTGACAGCTTCAGACGTTCTGATGTTTTACCTTTTTCAGCTGGACCAAAATCAGTACTTTACTTTAATTTTTTTTTGACTAAAATTTTGTTGCAGTGTTATTTCATAACCGTACTTGTTATTTGAGGCATAACACATGACGAAATAAATTTTAAAATGTAATACTAGTAAACAAAATTGCAATTAATATACTGTCCACAGTAAGAACTATATTATTAACATAGTTTTAACCTGAAGCAAAATCAAACAGAAACCTTAAAAAAACTAGGGTTGTCATGTTCACTACATGTGGTTTTATATTCTTCTTTTGGGGGTGCCAGGTTTCACAAAACGTAATTTACTGTCAGAGTTATCGTTTTTTCCCCCTCTAAAATTACGATTGATAACAATTGATTTTTTCTTTCTATTACAGTTATTTTTGCGTTTGCATGTCTGATGATTTATAAGAAGGACAAGGAGTCCGGGAACAGCACCATAGCTATTGGATGGTATCTAGCCTTGGTTGGTGCCGTCATTGCAGTAATAACTATTCCATTTTATTTCGTCGATGCCTGCAGAACGGTAGAACCGAAGAAACAAGATAAGGAAAAACTGTTTCAAAATATTGGTATCCCGCCGATGCCAGCTCCAACCAAATTTCCAATCAAAGGGGAAACAGATTCGTTTAATCCGATAAATAGTTCATTTGATCCTAAAAATAGTAGGAGACCACCTTTACTGAACCAACTAAGAAAACAACACACAACATTCATTCATCCGCCACCAAAACCAGCGACTAAAAAATTAACAAAGAAAGAAATAAAAACTTTCCCTTTACCGCCATCTAATACAAAAATAAATTTGTTTGATAAATCTGAAATTGAGGATCACCCTTCTCCGGTTCCGCCTCAAGTGATCCAAACAAGTTCCACCCCAGACGGTGCCAAAAAGGACTACGATACGGCCAGTACTAAAAGTACTTCTATAGGAACAATGTCGCCTGTCCAAAACGAGGCAGACAATAGTCCACCTAATCACAGTGTATTTAAATTCCACAAAACAAAGACGGTTCATAAAAACGGCAAAACAATGTTGAAAATTCAAAGTCAAAATGATACTGAACGACTCCCACCTGTCATGATGGTCATGCCTGGTGAAGATGAAAATGGCGACGATATTGACGAGGTTTCACTAGAGGGCGGAATAAGTGGCGTGAAAACACAAAACTCTCAATGGGACCAAGAACAAGCAAGACGGAAATTTGGCGCGTATTTTGCAGATATGAATGCTGGTGAAAATACGCTCGTAGAAGGGAAAACTTCAAAACTCCTGGGCAAATTTAAGAAAAAGATAAATTCCTTATCTGAAAAACAAACAAAACCCATGAAAGGAAGAGTAAATGATGTTGTCGATATATATGCGGACGAACACAATAAAGAAGCTGCAAAAGAAAAACCCAAAACAAAGAAAAAATCTAAAAAGAAACAAAAACTGAAGCGACCGATTTCATCATCCTCTTCTGCATCAGCTATAAATCCTGACATTGAAACGTGTGTTAATACCTACACTAGAGAAAGCAGTAATGTAACCCAGGACGGACTGACAATACATAACGAACTTGACGAAGAGGATGTTTAAACTTTGGTGTAATTCATGAAGGACTGGCACTGCACACTGAACTAGATGGAGAGGAGATATTTGTTAATGAGAAAACAAGTTTCTATTTATAAACATGATAAATAAAATGTCGGTTCGTTAGTTTTCAGATGACTCGCTTCCTCATTATTGCAGAGATTTGATATCTTAGTGCTTGTTAATTTATTTTTTAATTACTCTTGGGTAAAATGTGGTATCAATACTAAGTAAAATACTATTTATAAACTGTTTATGTAAGAAACCGTCCACAAATTTACACGTTTGTTATAATGTTATGTACGAAGCAGATTTTTTGTTGATCAATAAAAATAATTGTTACACGTTATTGTCCGTTTTGCATCCTTCGCCCTTCTTTTCCAATATGCCCTGTAACCCTCTCAGCTTTAAGCCGTTATTTGATCTATTATACTGTTATAAAAACGAGATTTATACTAATACATCGGAAATAAGGCTGCAGGTATACAATATTGGCACAACTTCATGCTCACTTTCAGACTGTGAGGACTTTTTTAGACTGTGTACAGAAATAAAGTCCAGCTAGTCCAGTCCTAGTCTAAGTGACTTCTATTCATTATTTGTTGTTGTAAAAAAATGAAAATAAGTCACTGAGGCTAGGTCTGAACTAAAGTCAAGCATGTTGATTGCTGATCTAGAAAACAATTTCTTTAAAGTGAATGACCCTTCTCGTTCCGTACCTTATTAGCACTATGGACAAAAAGAGTAAAACGTCAACAAACTACAACTCTAAAGTATCTCACAGAGTTCCATCATATATCTCATCAATGATTCAGTCATCCTTGTCATCAAGGTTTTTTTGTAAACAAGTGTATTTTACGCATGGTCAATAATTTACAAATAACATATCATTATTTGAAAACACCAGTGACGTGAGTCAATTAAAAAATAAAATAAACAATTTTTTTCAAGCAATAACACAGAATTAATTATATGATTTATTCTAAACTACACATTCAAAACAACTGTATATGGATGAAATATTACAAATTAGGTAAAGCTATGTGGTTCCATGGTTCATTGACTATGGGAAGATCAATAGGGCTAATAGGATTGATTTAAGTACCATGTTAGAAAGTCAATATTTTTTTCTAAATTTCCATTTGCGTTGGTAGATTTCAATGATGACACTACAAAAATAAGATACAATACAAATAAATGATTTTATGATAAAGTTATGTGCTGTGGTATAAACAAAAATGCTTACATTTGAAATAACGATCCCATAACAACCCATAAAGGACCATCCTCACACATTTTTGTTTTTTAACTTGCCATAAAGTTGCCTTTAACTATGAGTCGTTTATTTTTTACTCTGAATTAACTTGGATTCACACCGTTCTAATAAATATTTTCCTGGTATGAACATTTTTGCTAAAACTAGAAATACAAAAATAGTAAAAAAATTACATAATTTATAAAATTACTCAAAGTAAATAACCTTTAATTTTAACATATCTAATGTGTGGTCATCACAATAACGACACAAGACATTAAATAATTTGAGCTATCGAAATAAAATAAACTCGTAATCATTAGTTTTGGCTATACGCTATAATAACACAGACAGAATGATGATAAAGAAAAGAAAAATAAATTGAAACATTTAACAATTTAAACAAGAAAGTTAGATTTTATAAAAGTTTGGCATATATTTCAAAGCAACAATATGGATACCATTAACAAAATCAAATGCAACGTACAGCCGTACTGAATGGTGTATATATAAAGACAATACTAAATAATTACAAACATACCACAGTTAAATAACCTAAAACAAAATACACAGAAATAAGCACAAACATAACACAAAGAAAAGTCACAAACATATCACAGTTAAATAACATAAAACAAAATACACAGAAATAAGCACAAACATAACACACAGAAAAGTCACAAACATACCACAGTTAAATAATCTAAAACAAAATACACAGAAATAATCACAAACATAACACAAAGAAAAGTCACAAACATACCACAGTTAAATAATCTAAAACAAAATACACAGAAATAAGCACAAACATAACACAAAGAAAAGTCACAAACATACCACATTTAAATAACATAAAACAAAATACACAGAAATAATCACAAACATAACACATAGAAAAGTCACAAACATAACACAGTTAAATAATCTAAAACAAAATACACAGAAATAAGCACAAACATAACACAAAGAAAAGTCACAAACATACCACAGTTAAATAACCTAAAACAATATACACAGAAATAATCACAAACATAACACACAGAAAAGTCACAAACATACCACAGTTAAATAATCTAAAACAAAATACACAGAAATAATCACAAACATAACACACTGAAAAGTCACTAACATACCACAGTTAAATAACCTAAAACAAAATATACAGAAATAATCACAAACATAACACATAGAAAAGTCACAAACATACCACAGTTAAATAATCTAAAACAAAATACACAGAAATAATCACAAACATAACACACAGAAAAGTCACTAACATACCACAGTTAAATAATCTAAAACAAAATACACAGAAATAAGCACAAACATAACACATAGAAAAGTCACAAACATAACACACAGAAATAATCACAAACATAACACATAGAAAAGTCACAAACATAACACACAGAAATAATCACAAACATAACACATAGAAAAGTCACAAACATACCACAGTTAAATAACATAAAACAAAATACACAGAAATAATCACAAACGTAACACATAGAAAAGTCACAAACATAACACACAGAAATAATCACAAACATAACACATAGAAAAAGTCACAAACATAACATATAGAAAAGTCACAAACATACCACAGTTAAATAACCTAAAACAAAATACACAGAAATAATCACAAACATAACACATAGAAAAGTCACAAACATACCACAGTTAAACAACATAAAACAAAATACACAGAAATAATCACAAACATAACACATAGAAAAGTCACAAACATAACACACAGAAATAATCACAAACATAACACATAGAAAAGTCACAAACATAACACACAGAAATAATCACAAACATAACACATAGAAATAATCACAGACATAACACACAGAAAAGTCACAAACATACCAAACTAAAATAGTCACAACCATACCACAGAGAAAAAGTCACAAACATACCAAACTAAAATAGTCACAACCATACCACAGAGAAAAAGTCACAAACATACCACACTAAAATAGTCACAACCATACCACAAAGAAAAAGTAACAAACATACCACACTAAAATAGTCACAACCATACCACAGAGAAAAAGTCACAAATATACCACAGAGAAAAAGTCACAAACATACCACACTGAAATAATCTCAAACATACCATACATATATAATAAAAAAAATACCACACCCAAATAATCACAAACATACCACACTGAAATAGTCACAAACGTACCACACTTGTCACAAATAAATCACATTGACATAGTCACAAACAAACCACATTTACATGGCGACAAACAAATCACAATGAAATTAATAGCACAATTATACTACACTGAAATAAATATACAGACAACACTGACACAATACCATGCAAACAACAATGACATTACAGATTCAGTATGCAGACTCTTCTGACATAATCAATTACAGATGAAACACTCACTGACTGGAATAATTAATGGCAGCACTTAGTACATACAACACAGACATAATTTCGAGACAGACAAAACCGAAATAACAGCGCACAGAAAAAAAACACTACATATATTTCACATATTTCAATTCACAACACTGAAATACTATATTACAATACAGAAATATATAGATTTGAGGTTATACACATAATCTTAACAGTCAGTGATTGCGATTAATTTGACATAAGAAGACGTACCGTTTTCTGAGAATTTCGAGAGCTGAAAGGGGTGATTTTAAAAAAGGAAAATAACAGCGGTAATTTTTAAATTTAACCTGAAATATTAATGAAAATGATGACTTCTACATTTCAATTCTTGTGTTGTCTTGGTTTTTTCTTCATCTATGAATTGAGGTTTTCTCTTTTTTTTTCTCTCTCTGTTAAAAGTGTTTACATGCAAGTTAACAATCTGGACCAAAATCTCGTATCCGAAGTTGTGATGGTTAACAGGAACTGTATAAAGAAAACAAAATATTGAAAAATAAGATTAGAAAAATTCGGACTACATGTAGTTAAAAAAAATGACTGAGAAACAACTAACACGTAAAAAAGAACAAAACTGTAACTAAATGAATCACTTATAAATGGATCATAAACCAGCTAGAAATATATATAAAATACACTCCTCGTTTATTATCCTATACCTGTAGTCAATGTATAGTCTTGTTTATATCTAGGGTTGTTGTATCATTAAATAACACCTTAGCAATCTACAATGCTTCAATGGCTGACTGACTTCCAATCTAATTGACAGAGTTCAATGGAAATTATAATATAAATTGTACCACATTTCATTTTAATTTTTTGTATTAAACATGGGAATACCTGTTTATGTAATTGATCCTACATTGGGTGAAAGTTCGTATGCAAAAATCATCATCGATTGAAAAGAATACATTGAATCTTATATCATAAAGTCAACAGTTTTTTTCTATCTGTATACAAATGGATTTCCATGCATTTAAAATGCCAAATCATTTAAATGTTTTAATAATATTTTAATAACAGCGCACAGAAAAAAAACACTACATATATTTCAATTTACAACACTGAAATACTATATTACAATACAGAAATAGATTTGAGGTTATACACATAATCTTAACAGTCAGTGATTGCGATTAATTTGACATAAGAAAACGTACCGTTTTTTGAGAATTTCGTGAGCTAAAAGGGGTGATTTTAAAAAGGAAAATAACAGCGGTAATTTTTAAATTTAGCCTGAAATATTAATGAAAAAGATGACTTCTACATTTCAATCCTTGTGTTGTCTGGTTTTTCTTTTTCTTCTATGAATTGAGATTTTCTCTGGGTTTCTTCTCTGTTAAAAGTGTTTACATGCAAGTTAACAGTTTGGACCAAAATCTCGTATCGGAATATGATGGTTAACAGGAATTGTATAAAGAAAACAAAATATTGAAAAATAAGATTAGAAAAATTCGGACTACATGTAGTTAAAAAAATGGCTGAGAAACAACTAACACGTAAAAAAGAACAAAACTGTAACTAAATGAATCACTTATAAATGGATCATAAACCAGCTAGAAATATATATATATATAAAATACACTCCTCGTTTATTATCCTATACCTGTAGTCAATGTATAGTCTTGTTTATATCTAGGGTTGTTGTATCATTAAATAACACCTCAGCAATCTACAATGCTTCAATGGCTGACTGACTTCCAATCTAATTGACACAGTTCAATAGAAATTATAATATAAATTGTATCACATTTCATTTTACTTTTTTTATATTAAACATGGGAATACCTGTTTATGTAATTGATCTTACATTGGGTGAAAGTTCGTATGCAAAAAATCATCATTCATTTGATTGAAAAGAATACATTGAATCTTATATCATAAAGTCAACAGTTTTTTTCTATCTGTATACAAATGCATTTCCATGCATTTCCATGCATTTAAAATGCCAAATTATTTAAATGTTTTAATAATGTTTTAATAAATGTTTCAATGTATAAAAAAGATTGAAGGTACGCATCTAAAATTAGTTCTATTATGACGTCCTTATTACGCTTTGTAAACAAAGCCGTGTTCTAATGAGCACAAAATATGTTTGACACATGCGCACGAACTTACTGTTTATATTAACGTTATTTCCATCGTTATCCTTTAAAATATATACCTTGAAGCAGCTGACATAAACTATTATTATATTTTTTTATGAAACAACATGTATTTACCCTGCTCGTAGCTTTTAAACATGAAATGCAATGCACAGACTCCTCGAGGAGGAAACGGGAACAGCCAAACATTTTAACGGTAATTTCGTACGCTTCGACCTATACAAACTACTGTATTTGTCCTATTAGAATCGAAATAATTCCTTCATGTCATGCTCTATGCTCCTTTTAACATGGGTAGGCATTATATTTGACCACATTTTACACCTCGCTAACGCTCAGTGTAAAATATCGACAAATATAATGCCTACCCATGTTAAAATGAGCATAGAGCATGACATGACGGAATTATTTCTTAATTTAAATAAAGGCAACAGTAGTATACCGCTGTTCAAAACTCATAAATCTATGGACAAAAAACAAAATGGGTAACAAACTAAAACTGAGGGAAACGTAATAAATATTAGAGGAGAACAACGACACAACATTAAAATGTAACACACACAGCAACGGACTAAGCATTAGACAAAATCCGATGGGAATAACCAATATAACATCAAAACCAAATACATGAATTTGGGATAGAAAAGTACCGTGACACGTCTTATAGTAATGTGAATTCACACTCAAATATAGGAGAAAACAAACGACACAACGGAAACACAACGTAAAAATGTTACACACACAGAAACGAACTATGATATAACAATGGCCATTTTGCTGACTTGGTACAGGACATTTTTAAAGAAAAAAATGGTGGGTTGAACCTGGTTTTGTGGCATGCCAAACCTCGCACTTTGATGGCTTTGTTAAATATAACATTAAAATGACAACATAATAATACAGGACTACAATACAAATACATAGCAGAACGTATTTGGCAAAGAAACACATGAATATAGATAACAAAAGGCATCAGGTTTAAAATTCATTACGTCAAAAACGCGCCTCGTACAAACAAGACTTACCAGTGACGCCCAGATATAAAAGTTCGGAAGTCAAAGAAAGGTTCAAAGTAGTACAGCTCTAAGGATCAAAAGTTGAAAAAGGTTGTGCCAAATACGGCTAGGGTTTTTTGCTTGTGATAAGAACATCCTTATTATATAGAATAATTTATGCTATTGCAAAGATAAAAGATTTACATGATAAAACTGACGTCCTTAACTAATTACAAAAAACAAAAACCGGAATACATAATACATTGAAGACCAACACAGAAAATAGACACACCCGACTCAGTAAACCACCGGTAGATAATTTTCGATAGGGATTGCGTACGCTATTAAGCACGGAAACGTGTCATACTTCAGTCCAATTATTGTGATTAAGATTTTGTTTGTAAATTTATTAAAAGAGAGGCGAAAGATATGAAAGGGACATTCAAACTCATAGTCAAAAATAAACGGACAACGCCATATCTAAAACAGAAAAATACCAACAGACAAACAATAGTGCACAAAACACAACATAGAAAAGATACTTCATAGCGGTCACCTAACTCGTGATTGCATCGGTAAAATTAACGAAGGTAGGATGAAATCAAGAAAAGATTGCGAAATCAAATTCATTTTTTTTTCTTTGATAATATCTTCTCTGTTACTTTTTTAAATACATCTTCTCTTCGTTTACAAAAAATGTTACCGTACTATTTTTCTCAAAATGTCACCAAAAAAGACTGAAAATTGTAGTTTAATAATAATTATTGGTTTGTCGGAATTCAAACACCTTTCTTATTTGAATGTAAACTTTGATAAAATGAACGTAATTTAATTGACAAGGTTTTATGGAATTGTAAAAAAAAAAAAACTTTTTATATTTTGAGTTATGCCGCTTTGTTCAACGCCTATACACTAGACCTTTTCATAATATATCACCCTTATCTTGTTTAAACGTATTTCACTTGTCCTCTTTAGGAATCTGTAACAATGAGTAACCATAACATGATAGCTGCACGTACACATGGCAGGACTTTCAAAACAGACAACAAGAACTGTCTACAACTATAAGAAAGCTAACTGGGGAAAAGCAAAACAGCAAATGTCAGAGATCAGCAATTCTCTCCTCTCAGAAGATATTAAATCATCACCTGAGGAAGAGAATTACAAACAGTTTTTAAAAATATCTGTTTTTGAAATTATGACCAAATGGATACCAAAGAAAACATTAAAAAAGATACTAGATGTGCCATTGATTTCAAATAAATTGAAATAAATTGAAATAATGATCAGAAAAAAGAACGACTGTTTAAACAAGCACTTAAAAAAAAGCCAGCAAAGAAGTTGTAAATTTCTGACATTCAGAAAGACTCTTTGTAATTATCTTCATTCATTTTACCATAAATACATGAATAGTATGTTGGTTCCTGAAAAAAAGCAACAACTAAATCTTTTTGGAAATATATGAAATCAAGGAAGAAGAATACAGTTGGAACTATGAAAGCTGAAGATAAAATAACTGAAACACCAAACGAGTAGGCAGATATGTAAAACAACCAATGTGTATATATCATTACCGACAAGAATTTTCGTCAAATTCCAGACAAAGGTCCACATCCTAAAAAACATACGAACAACATTCAAATTACAGACAAAGGAGTGAACAAATGCATAGAACGCATTAACGAAAGGAAAGCCTGAGGTCCAAATAAAATAACTATCCTCAAAGAAACTGCATAGGCTATGTCACCAATACTTTCCAGATATATACCCACCGTTTTTAGATACTTGATATATACAAAAAGACTTGGATAATACCATCGTTGTTCCAATTTTGAAGAAAAGCTACATATCTAAGCCTGCAAACTACCAACCAGTATTTCATACAGCAGTCATATCTGATATACTAGAACGCATCATAGTATCCTAGATGATGGACCACCTAGATGGACAGAATACCCTATTGTACAAATGATGTTTTAGTAATTTCAATCCTTGTGCTGTCTGGTTTATTTTATGATTAATTAGTTTCTTCTCTGTTAAAAGTGTTTAAGCAATAGCTGACATTTTGGATCAAAATCACTTATTTGAAGTAGTGACGGTTTAATAAGAACTAATATAAAGTAAAACAAAATATTGAAAATCATGAAAATCAGAAAAATTTAGGACTACGTATTTTAAAAAAAATGGCTGAGAAACAACCAGCACAGAAAAGCACAAACAAATACAAAAGTTACTGAAAACTGGATGGATCGCATAATTAATGAACCATAAACCAACAAGAAAAATATATGAAAATACCCCCTCCCCCCTTTATTATCATATACATGTAGTCCTGTTATATTTAGCGTTGTCGTAATCCATGCCTTCAACCATCATATTTAAAAATAACATCTTATAAATCTTCAATGGATGACTAACTTCCAATTTCATTGACACAGTTCAATGGAAGTAATAATATGAATTGTATCACATTTTTTAAAACTGTTCAAATTCTTTTAATTTGTCAAACAGGGAAATAAAATTGAGAATGGAAATGGGGAATGTGTCAAAGAGACAACAACTCGACCATAGAACAGACAACAACAGAAGGTCACCAATAGATTTTCAATGCAGCGAGATATCTATTTATGTAATTGATCCTAGTAACTAGGTAAAAGTTTGTATGCAAACATCATGAAAAAATACATTGGATCTTTTATCATAAAGTAAACATCTTTTTCCATGTGTATAAAACTGCATTTCAGTCATGTATTTGTTTTTCGTTTGAATTGTTTTATATTTGCCATTTCGGGGCCTTAAATTTATAAGATGACTATGCGGTATGGGCTTTGCTCATTGTTGAAATCCTTACGGCCTTGTTAATGTTATGTTGTCTCTTGTGGAGAGTTGTCTCATTGGCAAGCATATCATATCTTCTCTTTTATATTCGAAATTGATATAGCATTGTATAAACATTTTTAAGTATAAACAATATTTAAAGTACATATCTAAATTTAATTAAATCCACCGGTAGAGAATTGGGGATAATTAGCTATCTGATTTAATTCTAATCACGAAAAGGTGTCATAATTCAAGGCAAGTGTGGTATAGATTTTGATTGAAAAATTATTAAAAGAGAGAAGAAAGATACCAAAGGGAAATTCAAACTCAAAAGTCGAAAATAAACTGACAATGCCATGGCCCAAAAAGAAAAAGACAAACAGACAAACAATAGTACACAAAACACAACATAAAAAAACTTAAGTCTGAGCAACACAACCCCCACCAAAACTTTGGGTGATATCAAGTGTTCCAGAAGGATGAGCAGACCCTTCTGCACTTGTGATACCCGAGTTCATGTTAGTACAAACCCGGTTATAAGTCAAATTTGGTAGGCCACATTCGATAAGGTGGTGGGATTGTAGTAACGACATTAGGTACATATCCGCTATTATATATGTGAACGAACATTTCATCAAGGTCAGCTTAATCGTGATTGCGTCCATAAAGTTTATGAAGCATATCTTCCCTGTTACTCCTTTCAAAACAATTTCTTCCTTCGTTTAAAAAATGTTACCGCACTAATTTTAAAATGTCAACTAACAAAGACTGAAAATAGTATTATAATATAAATGACTGGATTATCGGAATTTCAATACATTAATGATTTCTTATTTGAATGTAAATGAACGTAAACATAAGTTTTACAAGGCCTTATGTAAAAACTTTTTAGATTTTGAGTTATGCCGCTTTGTTCGACGTCTATATACTAGACTTTTTCATAATATATATCCCTTGTCAAAAGTATTTCACTTGCCCTCTACAGGAATGAGTGACCAACCAAGACATGTTAGTTGTACGGGCTCATGTCAGGCCATCTAGGCCAATTAAATGTCTACAACAACAGGAGAGCTAACTGGGAAAAACCAGAAGAACAATATCTGAGATCAACAATTCTTTCATGGCGGAAGATAGAAGTCCATCATCTGTGAAAGAGAATTTGACATATTTTTTTTTAAACTATCAAGGTATGAATCAAGATGCAACATGGATGTACGACTGTACAAAACAAGCACTTAAGAAAGGAAAACCTGTTATTTCAGAAGCTCAGAAAGACTCTCGGAAAAAAAACTTTATGCATCTTACCATAAATACCTGAATAGCTTGTTAGATCCAGAAAACCTTTAGAAATACGTCAAATCCGGGAAACATATTACAATGAGCATTGAAACACTGAAAACGAAAAAAGCCGAAACACCAAACAAGAAGGTAGATATCCTAAAAAAACAATTTGTATCTGTGTTTACACACAAAATTGATAATCAAATTCCAGATAAGGGTCCATATTCTTACAAACCCATGAACAACATTCAAATTACAGACAAAGGAGTGAAAAGTGCATAGGACGCCTAAACAAAAAGAAAGCCTGTGGTCTAGATACAATATGGTCACAATCCTCAAAGAAACAGTAAATGCTTCAACACCAATACTATCCTAATATATTCCATCAGTTTTTAGATATTGGAGATGTACCCCAAGACGGGAAAATGCAAACATTGTTCCAATTTTCAAGAAAAGTGACAGATCTAAGCCTACAAACAATCGACCGGTATCTCTTACAGCAGTCATATCAAATATGCTAGAACACATTATATAGTATTTCAGATATTAATGGACACCTAGATGGACAGAATATTCTACTTGGCAAACAACATGGTTTCAGTGGAAAGAGATCCTATGAAACACGGCTACTGGTAACAACAGACGACATAACAGGTCACCTAAAACAAAAACAAGTTGAAATGGTAATATTAGACTTCTCAAAAGCGTTTGACAGAGCTTTCAACGCCAGATTGTCAAAACAATCCATCATAACGGAATCCAGGTCAGCACACGAAGATGGATAGAAAGTTTCCTGAAAGACCACAACAGGTTTTAGTAGATAAAGCTGTATCATTTTCTGCACCAGTAGCATCATGTGTTCCACAGGGGACAGAGATAGGAACCACACTTTTATTGATATACACCAACTACCTCACTGATGGAAAAGTATATAAATAACACAAAGCTGAGAGGGTGGTATAGTGCATATTGTTACCCCGAGAAAACACTGTCAACCGAGGCGATACCAATCTGCTCTATCACCCTCTCAGCTATGTGTTCTTCGATTTATAATACTGAATAACATTTCGTTATTGTCTTTTACAGTTGGATTTTAAATAAAAGCTTTTTTACTTTGAAGCAAGACTGGATTTGGAATCAGCAGATTCCTAATATAAAAAAGAAGATGTTGTATGATTGCCAATGAGTCAACTATCCACAAAAGACCAAAATGACACAGACATTAACAACTATAGGTCACCGTACGGCCTTCAATAATGAGCAAAGCCCATACCACATAGTCAGCTATAATAGGCCCCGATCAGACAATGTAAAACAATTCAAACGAGAAAACTAACGGCCTTATTTATGTAAAAAAATTAACGAAAAATTCCTAAGACTGTTTGGACGCCTGAAAAAGAGAGGCGAAATGTACCAAAGAAAAACTATTACGGCGATAATTAGCCGACAACGGCATGGCTAAAAAAGTAAATGACAAACAAACAATAGTACACAAAACACAACATAGAAAACTACTGACGGAGCAACACAAACGCCACAAAAAAACTGCGGTGGTCTCAGGTGTTCTGCAATGGTAAGCAGATCCTGCTCCACATGTGAGATCCGTCGTGATGCTTATGTTAGTACAAACCTGGGGATTAATCTAATTTGGCAGGTGGCATTTAGGGAAAAGGGACGGGATTGGTGTTCTGATTTTAGGAATATATCCGCTATCCTCTGTGAAACGGATACTCCGTAACGGTCAATCAACTCGTGGTGGCGTCAGTAAAATTTACGAAAGGATAATTTCAACTTCATCATTTGGAAATTTTTGTTTTATATCTTCCTTGTGAGCAGCAAGGAAATCATGAAAGGAAATACAGGCAATGGGATATCGTATCATCTCGGAGATATATACTCTGTATGCAGGAGCGGCTGGAATGTTGCTTCATAGAAATGGAAAGTTCCCAATTGGGAAGCTGAAATAATCACTTTTGTCGTAAAATTTTGACTTTAACCACCCTCATTGTGAATTTCTAGATGCAAGTCAAGGTATGAGGCAGACTTATTTGTATCTGATGCATCCTCAAGTTCAATGTTCAAAATAGTCACCAAATTTTGAATTATATAGTGAGAGAGCATCATCTTTATAGCAGAAAGTAAAGTTAAAGGATACTGTTCATGAAATGTTTGCATGACGTCAGCCTCACATGAATAAAAAACAAGTCGACAAGAAGGGGGTAGCGCATTTGGTTTCCATGGGGATGCCGGTTGTTCGTTAAAAAACACGTCCTACAAGAAAATATATCGTCAATCAAGAAATCAAGCATCTTCATAATGTCCGTTTCAGAGGATTTTTGGTTAGAATCAGAGTGACATTTTTTACCAAGTTGGATTTATCCCTCCTTAAGACAAGATAATTGCATCTACGTTGGCCATTCTTTACGATAAAACAAAGCACCTCTTTCAATTGGTCTTTTGGTTTGGAATGGGGATTGTTTTATTTTGTAATAACATGTATTTCATTGGTTGTTTTCTTTACTCAACTTTTCAGCATTTTCCAGAAGACAATATATACCGATCTATTATATATACTTTTGGTGGGTGTAACTGGATAAAGGGTGGGAAGTTTTGACCTCCACTGGAAAAAAAAGATTGGATAGGGGTTAAAATTTTGCCTTGCAATAGGCCACTTGGAAACCGCACATTGGATATAAAATCCCCATTCTGACATGAAGTGGCTGCGATCCTCCACAGTCATACCCGTACTCTAGCAAGAGTTTCACTGCCGGACGTTAGAAGTTTGCTACATTTAAATACCCCATTCAACCCTTAGTTTCTTACACATATTCATAACAAGACAAACTGACAATAACCCCAATAGATATAAGATCTAAAGAGTGGATGAATGATAATTAAGGGTGGAACATTTGGACTGTCACTGTCATTTGGGAAAACACAGTTGACAACTAATAGAGCTTGTTTGTCGCGTGTTTGTTTCATTCCAATATGTAGATAGATCGTATTTTATACTGATATAATGAGAAATCAAGACAAGAAAGTCAGCTTAGATCAACGGGAAATAAGTCTTAGTCTCAAAATTTAATTTGGAAATTGTCCAAAATCATTTTGTTTTTTTACCAGTAAAGGAATGTTGAGAGTACTGTCATAAGTAAGTCCTTTTCAAACAAAAACAATTTGGTTCTATTAAACTGTTATAGGTTTTTTTTTAACAGAATGCCAATAGTGTCAAGCTTAGTTAGTTATGCACTTTGTTCTATTTTAATTGATTGATTGTTATCATATTGGAATTTTCAATGTTAAAAGCGTCGATTATGATGAACCAGGGTATTTCCCTTATCGGTTTAGTTAATTAGGTATTATTTATAAGTATGATCAAAGTTCAAACAAACTTAGTTAACCTTCCGGTGCCAACACAAGGAAGCTGTATGTTATGTGTTATAGAAACGCAACACATACATGCATTTTCCATTTAATCAAATCAAACCGAGACATGTTAAGAAGTAGAATTTGAGAACTTTTTCAAATAGGCCCATCATTTCCAGCAATTTTCATAACTTTTCTGTTTTTCAGATTAAATTTTCTCAGCTTCCAAAGTTTAATCTTAGAAAAAGATTTGAAAAATAGATTACATAAATAAGGTCTTTTGCATTTGGTCCAGTAAGACAAAATTTGGATGTTCATTTGTGTAACTAGTCCTTTATGGTAATTATATCCACCATTGATGGTTGTGAAACCGTTATATCTACTACTAGTATCACGGATCGCTGTGGCAATGACTTATAAGGAGCATGTTTTGTATATCGCGTCACATGCTTTTTCATGTCAAATTCCGATGAATAAAGGAGTTTCTTAATTTGATACATACGCTGTTGTTCTAAAACGTATTTTGTTTAGTTGTTTTCCATATTCTTTTTGTTTTTGTTTTTTTACAAAGATCTTTGCCAGATTATGGCGCTTTCTTGTTGATAAATATGAAAAAAGAGACATACAGAAATATGGTCGACTTATTTATCTATACCTATATATCTCTGTGGGAGACATTATTTTCTGCAGAATTCGTTTTCAATTATAAATTAACTAAACGTATAATATAAAGGACATGTGTTGAGAAAGTTTTTTGTATAAATATATATTTATTTTGTATTGTATTTTAAAGAATGAACAAATAACACATTATACTCATTAGACATGTTTACCATATACTGCATTTCACATTCATTTTACTTTATCATTGTAGACCTGAATTTCATCTGCAAACGATTTTTTGTGTAAATGAATGCCACCAATCAGTACAAAGTCATCGTCCTTTAGTGACGGTCTCCACATCACAATTTATGTCAGAAAAATCTTGTAAAATGATAGAAATTGCAATGTTCTAATCTAAAACTTATAAAAAGTCTTTCTTTCTCTAACATGTCTAAACTGAAGACCATACACCTAGGCGCATAAAAGAAAACTATATTGATTTGACTCCATGGTAAGTGGTATCATTCTTTACGGCATGGGGTAAATAAAGGCAAACATAGTTTACCCCTGTTCAATAAAACTCCATGGTAAGTGTTATCATTCTTTACGGCATGGGGTAAATAAAGGCAAACGTAGTATACTCCTGTTCAATAAAACTCCATGGTAAGTGTCATCATTCTTTACGGCATGGGGTAAATAAAGGCAAACGTAGTATACCCCTGTTCAATAAAACTCCATGGTAAGTGTTATCATTCTTTACGGCATGGGGTAAATAAAGGCAAACGTATGAAGCCGACGAGGAAGGATATGGTATTGTCTCGACCAATGATGTATTTTATGAGGAACGGCACGACTCGACCAGGCTTTTCGAATTTCATTCTATAACCCAGGTCTCGTCTAGACTGACAAAAACCAGATTTCATGAAGTAAGCAAGAGTGGTCTTTGGCGCGGGACAGTCCAACACTGTACAGGTTGGGCTGTCGTGATTTCTTTTTAATTTAGGTTCAAATCCCGTTATGGAAAGAACAAACATTTACCAAACCAAATGTTTAGATTTATCATTGTTGGGCTAAATCTCAGACAAAGTATATACGTATATATATTTATTTGTGAAGGGAATTTCCAAAAGAGGTTGAGGAAGTACCCATGCACAGGTTAAATATAGATTTCATTGAACAGATAGTTGTATTACAAATACATGTATGTATCCTCGCTGGTTAACTTTAAGTGCCGACCGTATAGCTGTATTACATATTGGTTTAAATATCTTTAAAAGATTTGTTATTTATGATATTTATTGCAGACACGAACTCAATCTAAACAATGTATAATAAGGTATGGCGTGTCAAATCTACTTTTATATGACGTATGAAAAGGTAATAAAATCTCACTTTTCTTTTTGAAAAAAATCTACTCAAAAAGTTCTTAAACGGGTTTGGAAACATTTTGTTTATTTCAAAAGAAAATTTTAATTGTGAAATAGTGAATATTGAACATTAATAAAGTATGAAATTTAGTTTTGATTTTGATTTTGTTCTTGTTTTTGTATTTGTATTCCATATCACATGATTTGATTAGTTGGTATATATGTTACAGTTAAGGAAGCTTATCACTGGCGTCGGAGATGGGGGATACTATATCTTAACTTCATCCCCCTTTTTTAAGATAAAAAATGTAAACGAAAGAGGACAATCACTAACTTATTGTACAGGCTATTAAACTAAAGTATTTGTTTTATATTGACACTTTCCGAAATTTCCCTTCCCCTTTCCGTCTACTCTGTGTGTATATCGTGTAAGATTGAGAATGGAAATTATCAAAATTTTAGATCAATGACCTGAAACTACAAGAAATTCTGATAAACAGATTTAAAAAAGCACAATGGGACGACACTCTTTTACAACAAGATCTGGTTAGCCTAGAAAAATGGTCAAAGACTGGGATATGCGCTTCAACACAAAGCAATACTACATCCTGAGCATTAAGTACATAAGCCTGAAATTATATACCCTCGATTGAAACATAATCCAATAAGTCCAACACAGTCCATACCTGGGACTACAGATATCGGAAGATCTGAAATGGACCACCTTCATTTCAAATGTAACTAAGAAAGCAAATTCTACAATAGGCTCTCTAAGGCGCAACTTAAGATTCTGCCCAAAAGACTGTTAGAAAACAGTATACATTCATTGGTGAGATCTACGATGGAATATGGGCAAATTGTATGGGACTCTTATACACCAAACAACATCAACCAAGTAGAACGAATCCAAAGAAGAGCAGCACGATTCATCACAGGGGACTATAAATCAAGAGAAGAAGGATCGGTCAACAACATGCTAACAGTACTGGAACTTAAAAACCTACAGTCCAGAAGAACAAGCCAAAGACTGGTATTTCTGTACAAAGTTGTTGAGGGTTTGGTCCCGGCTGACGAATTTTGGTAGAAAGCACAACCAAAAGAATCATTAAGCCGACACGCTTTGTAGACTTTGAAAGCACTAATACAGTTAACAACTCAGTTAAGAACAACTCAAAGGCAATTGAAACAACAAACTGTTAAATTGAACAATTTCAAAACTCATTCTTCATCAAGACTGTGATTCATTGGAACCATTGGAAGACAAACATAGTTTGCGCTAAGTGAGTTGAGAGCTTAAAAACAACTCTCTATCGCCGTCAATAGCGCTCTCCCTTCAGTCGAGTTAAAGCCAGAATTGGTACCTTCGATGTTACAATACAGATACAAGAAGATTCACCATCTAGAAACATATACGCTGAAGTGTGGTATGCGCTTAAATGGAAAACATTGTACGTATTCACTATAAACACCAGCATCCAACATCTACAAACTAAACAAGCATATACTCCGAACAGAAATTAAACATCAGTATATTATTATTGTGATTTTAGAAGATTTTCAAATGAGTATCAACATTAATAACAATTTAAAAACATCGAACTTTTTTTTGTTCACATTTCTGCTGCTGGTGGAGTTTTAATTCCCCGAGGGTCTCACCAGCCCAATAGTCAGCACTTCTGTACTGACATGAATTATCATTGATATGGTCATAATTGTATAGTAACTGTTTACAAATCTTTTGAATTTTTTGAAATACTAAGGCTTTTCTACCTCAGGAATAGATAACCTTAGCTGTATTTGGCAAACCTTTTAGGAATTTTGGTTCTCAATGCTCTTCAATTTCGTACTTTTTTTTTATTCGAGCGTGATTGATAAGTCTTTTGTAGACGAAACCCCCGTCTGGCGTAAATGCGAAATTTAATCCTGGTATTATCTACGGTGAGTTTATTCGACACTGTTCGACATCATTAATGAGAAGAAAGCATTGACTGGTTCATGGCATATTACTCTTCCTGTACACACCAGTGTGTGGTTTTAAACAAAATGATCATGGTGGGTTGTCCAGTATAAGTTTTTTATATGTTTATCATCGATGTAAACAAGTAAATATAACAAGTCTCTCTTTTATCTTTTGAGAATATGTCTTTCATATATTGTTGTAATTTATAGGTTAAATCCGTTTCACATGCTAGACTGTGAAATATTATATTCTGTGAAGTAACGTTACAATGCTTTGATCTTCGAATAATCAAAATAAGAAAAATAACTAAGTTTTATATCTTTATTTAACATATAAATCATAGTATCACAGTTAATAACAATATCAAGTAAATGGAATATCACAGCTATCATGTAAAGTCATTTAAAATGTCATATGACAGTTATCTAGTAAAATCTCAATCTCTCTCTCCTAAGAATCCCCCCCCCCCCCCCACATACACACACTTCAGTTTTCTTTCTTTCACGTCACACACACTTAAAATAGCCTATGATGATATATATGATCTAATATCACTATAAAGAATAAGAACAAGAATACTGGTGTGGGTACAAAAGTCTTAATTGGAGAAAAAAACATACACTCTCGTAAATATCAGAGACTTCAGGACAAGTTACTTTTATTTTTAACTTCGTCACTAAACGGGTCTGGAAACCAGATCCCCCCTCCCCTATGATTATTCATTGACACTCGTACTCAAAAATAAAACTTTCATTTAAAGATATGTTAATAGCTTCTTGTAGAAAAGACATTAAATAAGTTATGTGTCCTTGTTCTGCTGAAAATTATCGGTACTAACATATTTAGGGTGTAGCTTTCCGATTTAACGTATACAACAACTGCATGGGTTCCACATAAAATATTATAAAAAAAGGTTTACTTTTATGGATATATCTATTGCATATCTTGTTTATTGTAGACTGATTAGTAGAAATACCGCATATATTGGTTTGCAGAGATCTCAGGCAGAGATGTGATAAAATGCTTTCAAGTCAAGTTGAAGGTCGATGTGTATTTTCATATGATAGCTAACTGTCTTTGTACTTTTATTGCAAAACTTGTAAAATGCACACAATAAAAGAAATTAGAGAATCAGTGTAATGTACATGTGTAAATATCAAATACTTAAGTAGTTAAAAAAGAAATGTATAAATGGCAACTTTGTTTTATAACACATTTGAAAGTAATGCCAATGGTAAGACTATCTATCCTGACAAAAAGCACCAATTACAAAAAAAAAACTTGAAAAAAATATCATATCATGCCTCACATCTACTGGCCTCGAAATAAATATGCATAACTCGTACAATGTATTTTCCCTTTACAATTCCTTTTGATTGCATCTTCATTCTTGTCTCAAGTTTCGTGAAAATTGTCCTAGGACGCCGACACTGGCCATTCACTTTACATCAAATGATATACAGTTTGTTGTTAGTTACTATTATATAAAAGTATACTATGTATCTGAATCTCCGTGTAATGGAGATTGATTCTGAGATGATATGGCCTCTTCTACTCCTTTCAATGCTAGAACAAGTGGATACACCCTTTCGTATCGGTCTTCTCGAATATACTTTCTGACCACAGTCTGAAAAACATATATAAAGCGACTATTACCATTCACATATAAGATTGTTGTATCTATAAGTGGCGACTAAAAAATGTATTCCATTAATATAACCAGAATGCAGAAGTCAAGTTAACTTTTCATGTCATTTTAAGACAGACATTTATTTATTTGTCTTTATCCATGTTCTGAATAAGGTTACCGTACTGAACTAAAGTACAATAATTACTATTTAGATACTGAATTAAATTCGTAATACTAGAAACACAAAATGCTCATAGATCTCTGAAATGCAGTTTGGCGGACTTAAAAAGTATAAATACCTTTATTTTGTCGTAATCTGTTGAATGTTTACGACACACTTTTATAATCTTTGTCACATGTTCACTTGCTCTGTTGCCACCCATTAATCGAACTATTTGTCTGCAAACGACAAAAATATTCAAATACTCGGAATACATAATTTTATATTGATTGGTTAAATCAGAGGTTTAGAAAAAGACAATTAAAAATTCAACGTTACCGTCATCATGATTTCTTATATAAATGTAAAATCAGATTATCTTTTACTTACGCCTGATATTTATTTGACTGTTTCTGAAGGTAATCCTGTTGATTCTGTGTATTTGATACTTCCTTCATCGTAGCTCCCATTACAGACTCTAAAGTAATATATAAAAGTTATTTGTCAGTTCAAACCAAACAAGAGAAAGGTTTAGCTTGCTATAAAACCTGGCTTAATCCACCATTTTCTTCATAGTGGGAGGTCTGTGCCGAGTCGGGGATATGACGATTGTTGTCTATTTGTTTAGTGTGTTTGTGCTTTTGATTTTGCCATTTAATTAGGCACTTTCCGTTTTGAATTTCCTATTGATTTGACTATCACATTCACGTCAAGATAATTTTAAATGGTACTTTTTAAAAAAAAATGCTTCCTTGAGTGTAAAAGACAAGCGAACAGTTATAATACTAACCTGCTAATCCACCCTCTGAATGATGGTCACTAAACACACCACTCTCTCTTCCAGAATCTACAAGAAAATGTCTACTGTAAGTTATCATGCAAACTACCATTGAAATCTTGAGAAGTTTTATGCTTTCAATATTTCATTAAGATTTCGATTTTAGTTAGATTTAGAAAAATATTACTTTTAAACCCCAAAATAAACTTATTTGAAAAGATTATAAACAAAAAATATTATTTTTTATCGTATATAAAAAAGCTTCTGTCAAAGAATTAATAAATGCGACTCGTTTGGAATATTTGCCACTAGATATTTCAAATTCTTTATGCAAGGGCTTCGTTTGAATAACATTTTACCATCAATTGTTTCAAAGTTCTTTTTTTTTTATATATAAATAGGGATTTTCTAATATAAAAACTCAAGATTTCACCATCTACAATATAAATATACGATGTCTAACCATCATGCATTCTTAAAGTCGCAGTTGATCCATAATCTTACCGTTTGTTTTTGTCTCTGATGTCTTTCGTTCCTTTTTCCTTGGTGCCACTGAAAAATGTTCAGAAAAGTCAATTAGAACTAGAAAATGATAGATAGTTGTCTTATACCACATGTTAAGCACTTACTATAGTACCAAAAAATAATTTTCAATATCACTTGCCGTATTAAATGTTTGTAAGAAAATATTTTTTTTAATTTCTGAAAGAGGGAAATAATATTGTGATATAGAGTCCAAAAAGGGTGTAAATATATGTACCTTTTGCTACAGCTTTTGACAACTCAACTGCAGTGTGAGTGCCAATATTTTTACATTTATGACTCGATATCGCTTCTTGTACTTGTTTGGCCGTCGGTCTGTTGGCAGATTCTTTTTGTAACATCCACATAATAATAGACTTAATGTCGTCACAGTAATCCGCGTTCTCCATTGGTGGCAGCTGGAAACAAAATTAACTAAAAAATTAGGTCTGCAATATATACTCGAGAAAGTATTATTGTCAGTGTATTTTTCACTTTAATCTTCAAAGAGCTTACCTTGAGTTTGACTTGAACATGCTTGAAATATTTGCCACTGGACGTTAAGCAACAAACAATCAATATTAATCTTGAACATTTTATTTTGCACGTCTTTTTCCTATATATATGCCTTATTAAGATACTTTCATTTCATATTTTAACCACAGAACAAAGAGATTACAAAAACATGTTTATAGTGCTTTTTCAAGATATTTTTATTTGTCATCATTGTAAATAAAGTACACTGAAAAACAGTTGACCTTTATATTTGATTGTTTTGTATCACATTTTAAATGTCTTCTGCATAGATAGTGAATGATTCCCAAGTAAATCTATATGCATATAAATTTAGATAAGACTTTGTGTATTTATGATACTATCAACCTTTTTAAAGTGGATATTATAATAATCAAACAATGAGTAAATTATCTCATTCTTTTCTCACACGAAATTATATGTCAGGAAATATATTTATACCACTCTCTTATGGCTTTATATTTCAATATAGTATTTTCAGTATGACATACACCTACTTGTTTCTTTTCAACGAGTTGTCTAATCTGTTGTATATTTTCTGCTTTAAATGCATAGTCACCGGTACCCATTTCAAAACACGTACACCCTAAACTCCAGATGTCAGTCTAAAACATTGTAAACAAGGATTAGATAAAAAGGCAACATAAAAAAAAGAAAGAAAAAAAGTACTACATGTATCTTTAATTTTTTTGCATCAAACAATGGATTTAAAAAAAAAGCCTAGAAAATAACTTATTAATTTGTTTTTAAACATAACTAAATTATTCAATTTCACGGTTTAAGCACACTATAAATAACCCATGGAACAATAATGACATATATATATATATATATATATATATATATATATATATATATATATATATATATATATATATATATATATATATATATATATTGATTTATTCCAAGACTTGGGCGTGAATATACAGGCAAAAACCCTAATAATGCCAATCTCTAAAATAGCATGTTTATTGTTTACTATAGTCTAAGCGAATCTGTACCTTTTCATCATAAGGTTTCTTTGCCAACATCTCTGGGCTCATGTATTGTGGACTACCGATAAACACAGACATGTTACCTGGAGCCGCCACTGGAATCTCTCTAAAAATATAAATGGAATAACTGAGATGTCCAAACAGCAACTGAGATTTAATACAAAGCATAGATCCATAATAGATCGCCTTTCTCTACAAAATAAACTGTTTATTGAAGTACAATAATTTATTTCGTATATGTTTACACTGCATTATTAAAACTGAAAATATAAACTTAACACTTTTACATTGTCATATAATTGATTTTTGACAGGCTCGATGCAATTAATAACATTTCTTGTTTGCTTTTAAAATGAAAATGCAAATGTCAAAAAGTGGAAAACGTGTTCGTTTATTTCTCCTTGACTTCCTGGTCGGCAGCACAAATGGTGTTATCTTTTCATGATGACTTCGTATAATTGCAGTTCATTGAAAAAAAAAGGAAATAAAACACCCTTATAATTATTTTTTGGTGTACCCACCTTGCTACGCCGAAATCTGCAATTTTGACGTCGTTATGAGCAGTCAATAGAATGTTTTTACTTTTGACATCTCTGTGTAGGACGTTTTTACTGTGAAGAAACTGAAATATGAAAGTTAATGGGAAATAAAGTAACTACATGGCACTATCCACAGACACAACTTATGTTTTCAAAAGACTTTCTGATTTAGATTCATTACAGCTCTTTTGTTGGTTAATAGAACAAACAACTGAATATACAGATATACATATTTTTAGGGACCAGCTGAAGGACACCTACGGGTGCGGGAATTCTCGCTACATTGAAGACCCATTAGTGGCCTTCGGCTGTTGTCTGCTCTATGGTCGGGTTGTTGTCGCTTTGACACATTCCCCATTTCCATTCTCAATTTGATACTGTTATATATTCAGACGCAACCAAATAAATGCTTACAAAACATATCAAAGGGACTGTCAAACTATCATTTCTAATAAATGCTTACAAAACATATCAAAGGGACTGTCAAACTATCATGTCAAATAAATGCTTACAAAACATATCAAAGGGACTGTCAAACTATCATTTCTAATAAATGAATAATAGACACCATGTATAAAACGATGAAAAGACAAGCATCATTTTTTTACAAAACATAACACAGAAAACCAAAGATTGCAAACACAAATCCATCATAACCAAGTATTGACCTCAGATGCCCAGAAAAGGGTCGATAGTTCCTGCTCAGTGTTGATAATCGGGACCACGTGTATATCATATGTCGTCAAAATGTATGTACATTTTTATATGCAGTTGCTCGTATAGTATAGAAATTGCTACACCGGGTGCAGAATACTGGTAACACAGACGAGAACAGATTGCATTTGAAAAGATGGCTAGCGAAGATGTATGTAACTTGAAAAATAGTTATATCTTAAATAGTCATAGTCTACAACCAATGCAAATAACAAATTTTAAGCCTTCTTAATCCAAAGATTACAGTTTTTTAAACATTTCAATGTAGGTACTAGTATATGATTTACCGTCTACAAACATGTTAATTTGACTAGAAAGGATACTGATGCACAAAACGTGACTGAAGACATCAATACAGTACATGCCATTAGATATGTCTGAACGATTAACAACACCAACCAAATCAAATTTGATCTTTTTACAATTTAAATGCAATTCATCAATTGTAAACTAATGTATACAAATAGTATATTGATTTTATAGCTAGTTATTTTAAAATGTAAGGTACATGATAATACTGGTGTCATATTATCGGTTGTTCTCATGCTTCAACTTCTGCATACGGGCTCTGAAGACATCAATACAGAAATACATGTCACTAGATATGTCTGCATGACTCATCAACATCTATTCTTATTTTTTTCATTTTACAATTCAAATGCCATTATTTCGTACTATACAAATAGTATATTAATTTGATAGCTAGTAATGTATCATAGTGTTAGGTACATGGTAATACTGGTTGTACTGACAGGACGATATACTTTGGCTCTGAATGTGGCTACTATAATAAGAATTATTTACTTAAAAAATACCAGGAAGAATGTCAAATAAACTTTCGCAAAATTCCCATTAAACCTGTGTCAAAACAAACTAAGATTTAATCGCAAATATTAAAGCTTTACAACTTATTTTTAAGGTACTTACTATAATTAATTTTAGTTGGAAAGTCATTGTATGATCTTTTTATTTTACTTATTAAAATATAAGTATAATAAATGTATAACGGTATAATGATACACATACCAACTAAGAAATGTGTCGAAAACTTGTTGCATTGAGTATTAGAGAGTCATAATATAGATAATATTTTCAACATTCTCACATTTATGGTTTGTGGGCTTATGTGAAAAATTGAGCACTCTGAATCGAACATATATTTGGGTAATTGGTCGTTCCATTAGGACTTTACACTTTAAAAACTGTTTTATGTTTTATTTTTGTTTTTTTTTATCGTTCTTTTTTATAATAGAAGGGCGTTGGTCTTTTCGTTGATTTTTTTCACACTTTTCCTCAATCGGTCTCATTGGCAAACACACCAAGTCTTTACATTACTCTGATGAAACATTCACGTCGTTATTCGTCTTATTGAAGTTTTAAGGGGACAAAAAAAAAAGCTCATCAAATCTGAATCTACTATGAGGGGGTCTACTATAATTATAGTAGTCTCAGATCAAATATATTAGACTTATAATCATGTTCGTGAAATGCGTTTCGTCTACAAAAGTGTCACCAGTGACACTCGAGTAAAAAAAGTTAAAAGACCTAATCAAGTACACAGTTAAAAGACCTAATCAAGTACACAGTTAAAGATCATTGAGAACTCAAACAATAATAAGTTTTACCCAATTCGGCTATGATGATCTATACCTTAAATAGAATATTCTGAGTAAAACTGTACAGTTTGGGTTTTTTTCAGTATGAAATAAAATAGCGTTCAGTCTTACTTCTAATCCAGATGCCATCTGTCTGACGAATTCTACAAACATATATTCTGAGACGACCTTGTTTTGTCGGATGTACTCGTATAACGTACCACGCTCACAATACTCCATTATTATATAAGCACTATCTCCTTGGCGGAAGCACTCTACGTATTCAACTATATTCTGGTGTTTGAACCGTTTCAAGTCGGACAGTATTTGAGTTTCTCGGTCTAGAAGTTCTTTCTCTCGTCCGTTCGCTCGGCTTAAATTGATAACTTTCATAGCATAGTTTGTAGGCTGGAAAAAAATGAGTAAACTTTTAAAATAACAAATACTCAAAGTCAAGATTTAATTGAAATGACACGTGAGGCAGGGGTGGATCCAGCCATTTTCAAAAAAGGGTTCCCAACCCAGGATAAAAAGGGGGAGGTTCCAACCATATGGCCCCATTCAAATGCATTGATCGACAGAAAAGGGGTCCCCCGGAACTCCGCCTCATCATCGTCCCCCCTGGATCCGCCCGCCACTGCAAGGAGAGAGCAAAATTGGACTGTCAAAGTTTAATATCGTGAAAAATTCATAGATGTATCGCATATTGTTTTTCTTTTTAAAAGTGTAAATCTTTTATAGAGATCAATTGAAACGGGTCAAACTTTAGATATTGCTTAATTTTATCACAAACATAAACTTAAGCAGAATTTTGACCCTCCCCCTTTTGTTTTTAATAAAATGAATATGACGTTCGGTTGAAATCTTAGATGTCAGTGCGATCATGCAAACATCAAATCTATACTATTAAACGAGAAGACCTCATTTTGGGTGTCGCTTCTCTTCTTTCCACAATAAATTAATCAACACGCCTCTGTGTCCTATAGGTACAGTGCATAGTCGCATTTGTCATCCATTCATATGATTATTCAGATTGAGTTATTTTGGGAGAAAATCGAGAAAAAGGGCATCCGGATATTGTCCCGTCATTGGACAAAAATTTAAGTCAGATTATACTTCCGGTTGGCGTTTTTCTGTATACTTTGAACATACAAATACTACGAATAAAGTGTATTTTCAGAATTCTATCTGCTATCATTTTCAAGTTTAATATCCACGGTGGTCACAGAGTTTATTAAATAGAGAGGGTCTGTATACTATATCAATGACCACCATGGATTGATTAGAAAACTTAGAATTGAAAGTTAATACACTTTATTTATATAGTGAATGTTCATAATATACAGATAAGCGCTAAAATTATTCATGTGCACTTTTGATACCTTTTCTGAAATTCTCCAGTCATTAAATCTTTTACAAAATTCATTGATTAAAAAAAAAAGAAGATGTGGTATGATTGCCATGTTGACAACTCTCCACAAGAGACCAAAATGACACAGAAATTAACAACTATAGGTCATCGTACGGCCTTCAACAACGAGCAAAGACCATACCGCATACTCAGCTTTAAAAGGCACCGAAATGAAAATGTAAAACAATTCAAACGAGAAAACTAGCGGCCTTATGTATGTACAAAAAATGAACGAAAAACAAATATGTAACGCATAAACAAACGACAACCACTGAAGTACAGGCTCCTTACTTAAATGTTCATAACATACTAAATGTATATTCATATTGAAATTGATAGAAAACCACACATTGGAAATTTTGGAAATAAAGGAGGAGGGATTAAAAAAAAACCTTTTCTTGTCCCCAATAACCTATGATTTATGATAATTTTGCTGAAATTCTCCAGTCATTCAATATTTCACAAAATTCTTCCAACAACACTTTACATACTTTAAACTACGCTCTGAATGCCCGCGATTTCGCGGGTGTGTTCTAGTAAACTTTAAATTTACATTGCTGCAACACATCTGAAAATATATTGAATATTTTGGTGATAAAATCATTAACGCTTTATTAGATTTGAAGAAAGAAAATTATATTATTTATTCGTTTAAATTTAAAAACAACAAGGCCGTCATTGAGTGAAATATGCGTTGACAAAATTATTCAACTCTCTATGGGGTCTGAAAGATAAAACCGTAGTGTATAATTATAATTAATATGACATTAGAGTAAAGTAAAAACAAAATCGAAGAACGAAATAAACAGATAAGTGATAGTGCTGATTTGATGACCACCATTTAATTAATTTTATGTTTTCAGGTGGTTTTTTTGTTGTTGCAATTTTCAAACAGCTTGTATGACAATATAAAAATAATCAATATGTTTAAACAAAAATATTAAACAATATATTTTTAAGTCAAAAAAGAAACTCACCTGAAATGACCCTGTCCTTGACGGGATCTGATCAGTTCTGGTAACTAAATAAACTTGTCCGAACGTTCCTTTCCCAATATGTTTCTCTACAGTAAATTCACCACAACTTTTACCAATAATATTAGGTGTAGCCATCTTGTACAATGCAGACGAACAAACTGATGTTCTCAGAGTAAATCACAAAGATGGAACATTTCCAAATATATTACTATAACTTCCTTTTTGGTAGATAAATATAGATGTTTATACCTGAACAGTTTATGACAATTATTAAAACGTCAATACCCCCGATTCTATATTTAAATTTGGATTGTTTGGAATTTAAATTCGGTTCTCGGAAAAACAAGATCAATTTTTACTACTGGTAATTTTCAATTCAAAATGCAATTCCTCGGTTCGGTTGTGAAATAGTCGTAATTAGTATTTATTAAATGTACAAAATATGTTTTCTCTAGTTGGTCGTGACAAGCGAAAAATCCAACGATATTCGGTGAATGATGATCATTGGGGGAAAAGGGGGGGGGGGGTCTCAACTACGAATATATTTATGTGCTCCATCGAAGAATGGTAAAATGAAACAACAAACATGAATAATACTATCAAAACTTTTATTTGAATTGACTTGATTTTTAACTATGGTTATGTAGAGACTATAAGAGAAACTGAATTATAATTATATTTGAATTTTACTTAGCACAATAAAAAGACTTGTACGATATACAATTTGATGTTTTTGAGACTACAATGAATAACATGCTCATCGCACTACCAAGTACTTCGATCACAAATAACACTTTGAACGAGACTTATGTGTTCCAACACGAGCAGCACGACGGTTGCCACATTTTGAGCAGGATCTGCTTACCCATCTGAAGCAACTAAGATCACCGCCGGTTTTGGTGTGGTACGTTTTGCTCGATCTGTTCACGTTTATCTCTGTTGTGTTTTATAGAATTTTGTTTGACCTTTCATCGTTATTCATTATTTGTCATGGCGTTGTCAGTTTCTCTTCGATATTTGTGTTTAAATATTCATATGGTATCTGTCGCCTCTCTTTAAACGCAACATAAGTGCCAATGAAAATATTTTTTTGGGAAATAAATTATCCGTCAACGTGTAATCCTTAAAATCAATGTTCATAAACATTATAGAAATAAGGATATGTGATATGATTGGCAAAGAATGAGACAACTATCCACCCAAGACCAAATAAAGTGGATGTAAGCAATAATAGGCAACCATATATAATGGGGTTTTCAAAGGTTTCGAGCTTAAAAACCAGATCCTCATTCTTGTCCTAAAATATGCCGTATTCTTATTGAAAACATTTTGTAAGTGTAAAATATAGGACAATAAGTCAAGCTTACTTGTATTTTGTAAAATTTTATGGCGTTTTATTCTTTTGTTTTATGTTTCACATTTAATAATTACTTAAATGTCAAAGACAATTGAATCGAAAGTATTAACAATTATTGCATGGTATGTAATTCTATTTAAAACGGTGATATCAAGTTGTTATAAGTTTTACTTTAAACCGCTAATAGACACTGGACATTTTTATTTACCAACCAAATTACAAAAT
This sequence comes from Mytilus galloprovincialis, assembly GCF_965363235.1. Lineage (NCBI taxonomy): Eukaryota > Metazoa > Mollusca > Bivalvia > Mytilida > Mytilidae > Mytilus > Mytilus galloprovincialis. The sequence goes on along the minus strand of NC_134838.1, from coordinate 1,252,523 downwards.
TAACCGTTTAAATTAGAATTGGACGCGTTTGAAATGAATGCTACAGCAAGGAACTACTACAAAGATTCACATGATCCACGAAAGAACTATCCGACTGCAGCTAAAGACGCACATCTTAGACTTTTGGCAGAGTTAAGCAATGTGATAGACCCGTCAGTTAATAAAGTGAGATATGATGCAATAATCCGTCGACTGGTTCCCTACATGGTATCTATGTTGTCTAAGAAAGCTCAAAACTTCATTGACATATTTGAGTCTTTAGAAAAGCTCCATTTTGTTGAGGTTGGAAAGTATGGCGCCTTGAAAAAGATTCTGAGGGAATTTGATCCGCAATATGTACAGATCATAGAAAATGCTGAGGAAGAAATCAAAATTATTATGAAATCACACAAGCAACCGAAGTCAGTTCAGAGTGAGTATACAATGAAATGGAATGGCAAAAATTTTGAAATGTTGACAGTTTTTAAAACCTACTTTTATTGATATCAATATACATAACAGACGGCATGGCGGTTTTACTTCAACGATGAGGTAACGAGACGGCAACCTAACAAGGTAACGAGACGGCAACCTAACAACATGTAGAGATTAATTTGAAATAATTCATGAAACAAAACCTAAGTCCTGACTTCTTCCACCAATAAAAACTGGCTCAAAAGCGGTGCTTAAAAAGGGAGAGATCCGTTTGCGCCAAAATGCGTCCTTTTGCGCCAAAACTTTTTTCTCCAATGCTACATTTGTACCACATGTTTTAAAATTACATGGTATCATTTGCGCCAAAAATAAAACATACGATTGCGCCAATTAGATGAAAACTGACTTCCTTACTCCTTTACTCGAACTTGGAACCGGCAGTTTACACAGCAAATGTTTAGTTTTCTGAAACATATCTCTTTTTTGCTGCTGCTGCATGGATACTTCCTATTTTAATGTATGTAGTAGCTTGTAACTTCACTTTATTGTCCAAAAACACAAACATTGAAGGATGAAATGCATAAAATCGTTCATAATTCCTAAAAATCATAAAGCCTTTACGCATGAGAGGAACAAAATACTGTGTCATCAACATATGTGGCTTAAACATAATCAGCGAAAGCTTCTATTTTCTTCTTTATTGGTATATCTTTATTAAATATTCGGTAAAGCAATAGGGTTTATTCTATCTCTGTAAAACTGGCGATAAAAAACAAAAAATCAAATCAAAACAAAACAGACAAATAAAAAGCGGAACGCATTCCTAAAGGGTAGATGATTACGTTTTGCATAAGACATACATCTGGCTACAATAAATTAATGTTACATACATGTACTTATATTTTAACAAATTAAACCGAGGTACGTGTTAACTAAAATGTAACAAATTAAATATGTTAAATTTTATGTCAAAAATTACTTTGTGAATTGTCAAATCTTTTATGAATTCAATAGAGGAAAAACTTATAAATGGCCCTTCAAATTTCCAAATGTTATTCATTTTCTAACGTTTTAATGTTTATATTACTCTAAATACGCCAATATAATTGTAGACAGCAAACAACACCATTCCGAAGATAGCTTTGTATCTACACTATCGGAGGGAGAAAGTCATATGTGGGTTGGTAAAATTCCTCGTAAAATCGAAAATAAGATACTAACTGAAGAAGACCTGGAGAATTTCAGTGAGGCCATTATCCCTACAAAGTTAGAAGTTGTTAGAACTGCATTTTGGCTGAGCTCTTCAGACTTGGACCAGATGATCAACAAGTCACGTGGTAGTTTGACAATTGCTCGTTTTCTCATTCTGTTGAAATGGCAAGAGAAAAATGGAGGCACTGCTTATGTGAATGATATTATCAATAGATTCTCGGAATCACTGGAAATGGATGCTTACTCTATAAACATTGTCAAAGCTAGAGGCGCCCTCGAAAAGATGACACTTGAAATGAACAACAAAAAGTAGCACCACATTTCAAATGATAAACTCCCTCCCCTCCCCAACCAAATCAACCATAGAATCAATAAATAAACTCCATACATCTCCTGATTTTGCTAAAATAGCCTTTGTATTTGTATAGCCTTACGGACAAAAACAACTTTTCAATAACGTACAGAAACAATTCATTTCAAATCAGTTTTTTCATTATACTTATTTCTAATAGAGGCATTTCCCCACCACTTCTTTCTGAAACGGAAAAAAAATGTTTTACAAGAAATTTACATAATTAAACAATTAATTTAAAGCCTTTTTCCACAGAAAAATGTGAATTTCTGGTGCCTAAAGAGTGGCATCTGTTTCTATGCCAGGATGAATACAGCCCAGGGCATTCATATTAAACTTTCACTTGCAACCAGTCTTTAAAGGGGATCTTTAGGAATTTCTTTTGTCAATATCCAAAATTCCAACCTTTTTAATAACAGTGTACATGTTCTGCCTGTTATCCTGATTGACCCTCTTTGCAGTCAAACTTTTGTCCTTGTTCTGATTAAGTATGAAATATGTGTCACTGGATATCTTACTAACAACACTCAATCAAATTGTAAAATACATATATCACTAACAGTTAGTGGCATGATATAATTATTTTATCATGTTTTTTTAGCCTTGTCAAATAAATTACTTACCTATACACAGCTCCAGAGGTGTTCCATCTAGAATATACGTGCATAGTGCACCCATACAAAACACTCTCGAGTAAATGTTCAAAAAATATCATATACAAACAACTTGTAAAACATCAACTTGAGACTAATGTTATTACAATCTAAGACTCTTGCAATAGTATTAAATATTTGACTTTTCTACACTTTACACAAATATTCCCCATTCCTAACTCAAAGAAAAATGGAGAGTTGGTATTGCTTTGTTTCATAAAAAAGAATGGCCAATGAAGATACAAGTATCTTGTCTTAGGGAGGGATAAATCCTACTTAAAAAATTCTCTGAAACTGACATTATCAAAATGTTTGATTTCTTGTTTGACAAATTTTGTTATGTTTGAAGGACGTGTTTTTCAACAAACTATCGGTATTCTCATGGGAACCTATTGTTTAACTTTACTTTCCCTATGTAGATGATGTTCTTTCACTAAATAATTAAAAATGTGGTGACTGTAGAACGTATCTATCCCATCGAACTAAAGATAAAGGATACAACAGGCACAATTAAGTCTGTCTCATATCTTGACTTACTTCTAGAAATTGACATTGATGGTCGGTTGAAAACAAAATTTTATGATTTCAGCTTTCCAATAGTGAACTTTCCATTTCTATGTAGCAACATTCCAACAGTGCCTGTATACAGAGTATTATATTGCCCAATTGATAAGATATTCCCTTGATAGAGGGTTGTTGCTCACAAGGTAGCTATTAAAACAAGAGTTCCTAATGGTGAAGTTGAAATAATCATGAGTTTGTTGACTGTTATGGAATATCTGTTTCACATATGATATCGGATATGTTCCTAAATGTCCTAACTACAATCCTTATCCCTTTTCACGAATGTGACCTATCGTATTATACTATTTACCTGGTTTGTAATAACATGAGCAGGGGTCACATGTGGAGCTTACCCTTCTGATTTTTGTGGGGTTCGTGTTGCTTAATGTTTAGTTTTCTATGTTGTGTCTTGTGTACTATTGTTTGGCTGTTGGTCTATTTAGTTTTTAGCCATGGTGTTGTCAGTTTATTTTCGATCTATGAGTTTGAATAACCCTCTGGTATCTTTGGCCCCTTTTTTTTCGTTATGAAATTTACCTATATTTTTATATTCAAACACACTTATAAATTAATCTGCCATCATAGGCTCGCTTTATTGTATGGAATACTGTTGTAGTAATAATAATCAAAGAGCTTATAAGCACTGAACAGTTAAGATTGCTTCAATTTATCAGTGCGAAGTAAAATTAAATATTGCATTGATTGTAGTTGATTTAACAGCAATTCTAGACAAAGGAACTCCAATTTTTAAAGAAAGCTTTAACAATGACATCATTTATATTTTAAGAACAGATATTAGATTCCTGAACCTTGCAAAAGATATGTAATTTTGTAGCATGATTTGAATATCTGAGCATAAAATTATATTACATGGATGAATTTCTGGAAATGTTCATGGATAGGATGTATAGAATATTATGATAAATGCACTATATTTTGTGCATCAAAAAGGTAGTGATAAGCCTTGCAAGATTTAGATATCAAGTCAGGTCCAAGGCTTCCAAAACGGTCATATATTCCGGTCATTTGTATAATGTCCGGTAAAAGACCGGCTGGGCAAAGCATGGCTCAGGTCCATAAGGTTTTTTATTGTACTTCATGCAATCTTTACCTAACAACTGTTAATCATCTAATCACATTCTATGACAACAAAACCACACTTCACAATCGTTCAATATTCTGTACATTATTTGTTCTTGAAAATAGGTTTGACATAGCATTGCTTTGTCAACATTAAAATAGGGTAAGGACATTTTTGAGTTGATGAATTTTCAACAACAAAAAAAAGATATCAAGGGTTCATTAAGTCGAAAAACATAAAAACATCATGGCAAACAAGTTGTGCACGTAGAATTGAACACAAAATATAATTTAAATAAAGAAGTTATGTTATAATAAGAAATATTGCAGCTCAATCAATTTGGGTTTTCTTTTCATAGCCATGAGTTAAACCTGGTATACTGTAACTCTCCATGCAATACCTTATAATAGTAGTTGTTAAAGTTCTCAAAATTAATGTAACTGGCTTGCAGTTTCAGAGAAGATATATCGACATTCTGAGAGTATTGTATTTGACGGAAAGACGGACAAACAGATGGACAGAGACTAAAAAGTGTTATTCAAATGGAAAATCTACTTCTTTACAACTGAGACAAATACCCATCTATATGTCCATTATTCTAAGATAGTATCATTTAGCAATATAGTAGAGTGAAATAAAATATATTCACAAAATTATCCTTAATATATTTTATTCATCAAGAAACATTATCTAGATAGTCTAAATTCAGCTGTTTGAATTGAACTTGTTGTTCATACCATTTAGCTATTGTTAACAGCTCTTTGTCCTTAAAGTTTTGTCCTATAAATTGTAATCCTATAGGTAATCCATCAGATGAAAGCTTTGAAGGCACTGATATAGCTGGCACACCTGAAAAATAGTCAGATTTATTACTACATTACTTTTACGTACTACTGTAATAGGTAGCTTGATTTAAATATTTTCTGGTATGCATAACAAGTACTGTAGTTTAAAGCTATTCAATAACACTGTTTTATCGGTAATTCGTATATTTTCCCTTTGATCTTACTGCCTAATAATTACATTATATGTATGTTTCATTATAATACGTTATTCTGATTGGCTAACTGAACATCACGTGCTATTCCTGAAACAATTGTATTAGACAATAACATTTATCATTCATGATGACACGAGGTCCCACAATAAAGTGCACAGGTAAATTAAATGAAAACGTGATAAAAATCGTGTTTTCATGATTCTAGCTAAAAAAATGTAATTATAAGTAAAAGCGTTGACCGTGCACACATTTTTAGTATGAGCCGCGCTTCATACAAAATGTAATTCGGTCAACGCTTTTACATCCCAATAAATTTACAAAAAGCAGCATTCAATTCTTAAATATTTTCGAGAGTATCAACTGAAAATATTAGGCAATACATTGTGTGACGTCATAATTACCGATAAACAGAATAATAGGTAGTTTCGTTTTTGATACTGACTATATCATGTGGAATATCTTAACTCGTATCAAAAACGAAACTACCTATTATTCTATATATATCTACTTATTGCATTGCAGTATAAAAGTTTATCTTTAGAATATCACAAATTAGAACATGGAATAACAAAAGACAGTGTTGGATCAATGGGGTTCAAGGGGTAGGAACCCCCTTTCTTGGATGACCAATGCATTTAAAAGGAGACATATGGTTGGAATTTTTACCTTATATTTGCATTGGTATAATTTGGATCTCAAATAGAAAGAAAAGAAATCAAGAATCTGCTTAAATGTTGGTAAAAGATATTTAATAAGCTTGTTAAGTCTTTTATGAAAAGAAAATGGGTGTTATGGGGGCAAAATATTTTACTCTGTATTGTAGGTAAAAACAAGAGGCTGTCACAACGACAGCAAACCGGATTTATTAACATTTATTTGTGTCCTGGCAATATCACAAGAACCATTACTGATGAATGGTGAAAGTGAAAATCGTCAATATCAAATTTGACCTCCATTTTGTCATCAGTATCAACATATTAAAATTTGAAAAGCTTAGATTGAATGGTTCATGAGTAAATGCAACAACCTGAATGGAAACGCCATTTTACGATCTTTCAAGAACCATAACTCCTGAACGGTAAAAGTCAAAATCGTCATTATTGAACTTGACCTCTATTTTGTCATCAGTAACAACATATTAAAATTTCAAAAGCTTTGGTTGAATGGTTCATGAGAAAATGCACGGACACGACGGGAAAAACCATTTTTCAATCTTTCAAGAACCATAACTCCTGAACGGTAAAAGTCAAAATCGTCATTATTGAACTTGACCTCCATTTTGTCATCAGTAACAGCATATTAAAATTTCGGAAGCTTTGGTAGAACAGTTCATGCATAAATGCACGGACACGACTGGAAACTTCATTTTTCAATCTTTCAAGAACCATAACTCCTGAACGGTAAAAGTCAAATTCGTCATTATTGAACTTGACCTCCATTCTTTCATTAGTAACAACATATTAAAATTTGGGAAGCTTTGGTAGAACAGTTCATGCGTAAATGCACGGACAACTCCATTTTTCAATCTTTCAAGAACCATAACTCCTGAACGGTAAAAGTCAAAATCGCCATTATTGAACTTGACCTTCATTTAGTTGTCAGTAACAACATATTAAAATTTTAAAAGCTTTGGTTGAACGGTTCATGAGTTAATGCACGGACAACATTTGATTGCCGCCCGCCCGCCCGCCCGCCCGGCCGCCCGCCGTACATCCCCAAATCAATAACCAACATTTTTGTCACAAAAATCCGGTTAAAAATCAAAAAACATTGGACATAACTCCTTAGTACATCCATGAAATTATATGAAAGTAATGTATGGAGCGCAATCAGTTTCTTAACAGAGATTTCATGCATAGGAGCTAAATCAGTCATTCTTGATAATGTATCATGTATACCAAGGGTCAGTCCAGTTGTCATGTGATATGATATGGAATCTTTTTCACAAACAATTGGTACATACCAGCCATATTTACAGGTTGTGTGAAGATGTCCTGTTCCTCTGAGGCAGTCCTGTTGTCTCTCTCTGTAAACCATTTATATGTTGGTGCTGTGGTCAAGGTCGTAGGGGTTAGTAATATGTCCACACCAGAGGCATAAACTTTCTTAAAGTCCTCAGATATCAATCTTCTTACTTGCATTGCTTTGGCAAAGTACTTTTCATAATTCCTAACAAATATATAGATATAATTGTACTTATATAGCCGACAATGGAATAAAAACAATAATAGGATGTGGTATGATTAGAATATCAAGTCTTTTTGTGACATTTTCAAAGAAGTAAAATCTCTTTGCAGATTAAATATAAAAATGTCTGATTCAATAATAATGCCTTTCAAAAACAAGTGTTGTTGAAATTTTATCGCAGTCTTGTATAACATATGTGATAAGATGCCATACTTCCAAAAAGTACAAAATAGACTGAAAAGGATGTCTTTGTAAATCCATTAGCCAATAAAATAATTTTGGTGGAACAATTATCTAAATCAATCAAAGATTATAGGCTGGTAAAGATCTGTCCAAGATTATAAAACCAGATGCTCCGCAGGGCGCAGCTTTATACGACCGCAGAGGTTGAACCCTGAAAGGTTGGGGCAAGTATGGACACAACATTCAAGCTGGATTCAGCTCTAAATTTGGATTGTGATTAAATAGTTGACACAGCATAAGTTTCTGACACAGAATGAATGTGGTCTAATGAACTTAAAAATTTTGCCTTTGAGCAATTCACTATACTGTTGAATATTAATCCTCTCAAAAAAATGTTTAAAGAAATTTTCTTTTTATTTATGAAATCTGAAATGAGAAAAATTGAACCCCCCTCCCCAATTTTTTTTTCACATTACTCTTTCCCTTATTCCAAAACTGATTTCAATTCAAATTTCTAATGAAGTTTGCAACAATAACTACTCATTTATATACATCATAAAATTTTAAAATGTAAAAAATGTGCTTGTTATCACTGAATGGTAAAGATTGTTTTAATTTATCAGTTGGTAGTAAAAGTGAATATACATTGTATATTGTATAAAACAATGATTTAAGTTGATTCAACTACTATTCTGGACAAAGAAAGATAACTCCAATTGAAAACTTCTTGCTATTGCACAATATTGTGCAATTAGATATTTCTTGCTATTGCGCAATACTGTGCAATTTAGAATACTTGCTATTGCACAATACTGTACAATTGAAGATTTCTTGCTATTGCTGAATACTGTGCAATTAAAAATTTCTTGCTATTGCACAATACTTAATATAATAATTTTGGATTCTGATTTGGACCATCTTGAAAACTGGGCCCATTATCAAAAATCTAAGTACATGTTTAGATTCAGCATATCAAAGAAGCCAAAGAATTCAATTTTTGTTAAAATCAAACTTAGTTTAATTTTGGACCCTTTGGACTTTAATGTAGACCCATTTGAAAACGGGACCAAAAATTAAGCATCTACATACACAGTTAGATTTGGCATATCAAAGAACCTCAATTATTCAATTTTTGATGAAATCAAACAAAGTTTCATTTTGGACCCTGATTTGGACCAACTTGAAAACTGGGCCAATAATAAAAAATCTAAGTACATTTTTAGATTCAGCATATCAAAGAACCCCAAGGATTTAATTTTTGTTAAAATCAAACTAAGTTTAATTTTGGACCCTTTGGACTTTAATGTAGACCAATATAAAAACGGGACCAAAAAATTAAGAATCTACATACACAGTCAGATTCGGCATATCAAAGAACCCCAATTATTAAATTTTTGATGAAATCAAACAAAGTTTCATTTTGGACCCTTTGGGCCCCATATTCCTAAACTGTTGGGACCAAAACTCCCAAAATCAATCCCAACCTTCCTTTTATGGTCATAAACCTTGTGTTTAAATTTCATAGATTTCTATTTACTTATACTAAAGTTATTGTGCTAAAACCAAAAATAATGCTTATTTGGGCCCTTTTTTGGCCCTTAATTCCTAAACTGTTCGGACCTCAACTCCCAAAATCAATCCCAAGCTTCATTTTGTGGTCATAAACCTTGTGTTAAATTTCATTGATTTCTATTTACTTACACTAAAGTTATTGTGCTAAAACCAAAAATAATGCTTATTTGGGCCCTTTTTTGGCCCTTAATTCTTAAACTATTGGAACCAAAACTCCAAAAATCAATCCCAACCTTCCTTTTGTGGTCATAAACCTTGTGTCAAAATTTCAAAGATTTCTATTTACTTTTACTAAAGTTAAATTGCGAAAACTAGAAGTATTCGGACGCCGACGACGCCGACGCCAACGTGATACCAATATACGACCAAAAATTTTCAATTTTTGCGGTCGTATAAAAAATTAAAATGTTGATACTTCAATACCATCCCATTGATTGACCTTTAACTGTACTTACTGTCTTAATAAAAAATAATTTCCTGCCAGTATTCTACCTCTAACAACATCATTAAATCCTTCGTGTCTGGTAGCAGCATATAACTCTTCAGTTGAATCTTCATTCGGGGCTCTGTGACCTGGAAATTAAAATGGATCTGTTAACACAACTAGGATCAAGGCCAGTTCATTCCAACATTAGTTGCTCTATGACCTCCAAATAAAAGTTAAGCTACTAGCAAGCCCACTTTAAGCTAAATTTGAAATGTTTCAGTATAGAAAGTTGCAAGATGTTATGCAAAGCATACCTACTCATGAAAAAAGATATTAACTAAAAAATTATATGTCCAGTAGTTATAATAAATATTTAATGTATTATCAAACAAGCAAGTGACTGATGAGGAGATATGAAAATAGCCTAAACACAACAAATTAACACCAAATATAGAAGCATGTCTAATTACAGAGGCTGAGTAATTTGTAATTAAATTTAATGATGAAGTGAATAGTGGATGGGACATAAACTGGAAAGACTACCAAACAGATGGACAGACAGATGAATGAAAAAAAATAAAATGAGAAAACTAGCTTTGTTAGTTTTAATTGGTTAATATAACTTCTTAACCTCTGAGTCATGTGTTAAAGCAGAATATTACCAGTATCCTCTTATTTAACAATAAAGCACTGCGATTTATAAAACACCTGATAGCATACAAAAGCTTACCAAACTCTATTCCATCATAGCGAGCCATATTAGAAGCTACTTCACAACAGTTCAGTACAATATAACATAGGATAGAATACTGTGTATGAGGTAACGAAACCTGTGTGACCTTTGCTCCTGCCTTTTCAAACATGTCTGCAGCGTCTTCCCAGGCATTATGAACATCTTTTGACAGCCCAGGGGCATGATATTCCTGTTAATCATAGGATTCAAAAGGTACATATACATAAACAAGAATCAATTAAAATAAAAAGAAACAAGATTGGCCCGTAGCACACGGATGCTCCACTTGACAGGCCCGAAGCACACGGATGCCCCACTTGACAGCCCTGCAGCATATTATAGGTTACAAAAGGTAAACATACATAAAGAAAAAACACTTTAAAATAAAAATAACCTTTTCATTTTAACATTTTTTTTTCTTCCTACAAATATAATACAATTCTTCACAACATTTTTTCTTACCACACCTCCTGAATACAATATATGTCAGCTATTTGCAGTATGTCAATATAAAAAGACTCTGTTATGTCTGATCTGAATGTCTAATAACCTTTTCCTTAAATGAAACTCCCTACCGGTATTCCTTTAAACCTTATATCATGTAGGTATTGTGTGAAGGCAAACAAAATGAATGAAATTTGCAAAAAAGAAATGACAAACCAACAAATCGGGACAACTCTTACCTACAAAATTAATAATTCAAATCTTAACTTTGTAACATGTAATTATGAAAAGTTGTAAAAGCAATAGAATTAATACAGCATCCTATTAAATATCATTGACTGATCATTAGTAATTCCCTTTCAATGTCCTTATCACAAAATTAAACAATTAGTGAAGTTGCAGAGGCCATGGACAATACTGGAAACAGCATACCTTTGTTTCAAACTCATTAGTGAATAGTTTGGTTATTATAAATACAGGATGACAATTCATAAGACACATTATACTAATATGGATGTCCAATCAAAATTCAGTTGATAACTTAACAGTGAGTGAAACATACTAAATGTTCTTAAAAACTATCCTACCTTAGGTATCCCTATATGAAGATCTTTTATATTCATATTATCAGGCAACGTAAAGTGATTAAATTCATCAGTTACAGTTGTGGAATCATGCACATCGTGACCCGCCATCACATCTGAAATAAATTAAATAATGATTTCATGTTTTGAAAGTTGTTTGTTTTTCTAAGCTTGCAACAAAAAATAATTTAAAAGTGTTTGAAATTTAATTTGTGTTAAAAGAAATGTGAAGGGGAACTAACTCTGTAATTAAATGATTTAAATTGAGAATATTTTCAAGCATGAGTCATATTTTTGTTGGGCTTAAAGATGAAGTTTCATTTCCCAAACTTACTGAACAAAATACTTGCATCATCCACTGTTTTACTAAACAAAGCTGGAACATCCATAGAGTTGACAAGGGGAACTAACCCATGTCTGGATAACATGCCATAGGTTGGTTTAAATCCTACAACACCACAATAAGCTGCTGGGTTCCTTGTGGAGCCTCCAGTATCTGATCCCAGTGCCCTATAATGAATGATGAATTAATTTATGTCAATAGATATGTTCTTGGCCTGCTTTTATTTGATGAATTTGATCTTTTCATTTCTTATTAACTTTTAAGATTGACCATAGAAAGTAGTGTATAAGAATAAAATAAAAATAATTCAGTTTTCTTTCAGTGATAAGTTTCATTCAAAGCTATCAATATATAGACAGAGAGTTATAAATATCTACAGTGCAGTAACAATACTAGTGTTGCTAAATTACAGCATTGTTGCCAGATTTATGTTTTTCTAATCTTCCTATTCTTCTAATTCCCATTTCATGAATGTGATCTACTGAGTTTGACTTTTTACCTTTATTTGTGACATTGTTACCTATTGTGTCTGTTTGTTATGTTCACGCATCATTATCAATATTATTAAATTTGATTCGACTGTCGTACAAGTGAGAGGTTTAGTGCTTTAAAACCAGGTTCAATCCACCATTTTCTACATTTGAAAATGCCTGTACCAAGTCAGGAATATGACAGTTGTTGCCCTTTCGTTTTTTATGTGTTTTTGCCATTTGATTTTGCCATGTGATTATGGACTCTCCGATTGAATTTTCCTCACAGAGTTCAGTATTTTTCTTAATTTACTTTTTTCCATAGTCAAATGCCAATAATTTAATTTAGTAAATTACCCAAAACAAACCCCTGATGCCACTGCAGCCGCACTGCCACCTGAACTGCCACCAGCTATATGCCAATCATCTGTTGAGGTGTGGTAGTTTCTCATACTGACTTGTTCAATAGGTTTGGTCTGCTCACTTGTGTGTGAACTAGTAAATTTATACTTCCAAGGATTTCTGACAGGACCATGAATACCATCAACACTTCCTGAACTGTAAGCATACAAAACTTGTGTGTTCATATAGTTAGAAAACATTTATTATGTATGTATATTTCTCAATATATGATTTTGTGTGTAAAGATGAACTAAAAAAATTTAAATGTCTTCTGAAATTAGAATTTTCTACAGGTTTGCATGCAGGCTATGTCAATACTAGAAATAATAAATCCTTAAAATAACAACTTTTTCATGACAATTGGTACTCATGAAGATAAATGAATCCACACTATCTCATAAGGTCAGTTTTCACTGGTCCCAAGATGAACTTTATATACAGGTTTAATTGTACATTATCTTCATTTAAAGCACTTTTTTCCAATCCTGTTAAAAGTGCCATATTTTATTACTTTTCATTCTTTTTTTATTTTGTGCCAAAGCCGCAATAAAAATAAATTAGTACTCTTTTCTCTTTGTGAATGGGATTCTAATTAACATGATAATATCGGTATGTCATATGTATATCTATAAGCAGTTAATATTCCTGTCATCTCCTTGAATAACTTCTGCTCTTTATTTACTTTAAATATGGCCAATACATAGACTTTCAGCATATTCATTCCATCTTAAAATACTTTTTAACACCCTTAAAAAATCTATTAACTGCTACGAATAAAGGTTTGCTACTATACTGACACCTATTGCAGAATTATCAAATTGATAGAATTTTATTATTTATAAACTTTTTATTTTGAATGCTTACTATCAAATACATAGCTTTTATTTCATGAGATTGTGCTCATATCAAAACATAGCTTTTCACCATACAGAAATTACCCCATAGCAAATTCATCCATATTTGTTTTTCCAATGAGATAAGCCCCTTCATCTTGTAATCGTTGAACCACTGTGGCTGTGTAGGGAGGGATGTAGTTCTGTAACATGGTAGTGGCACATGATGTCCTAATACCAGTAGTGCAAAAATTGTCTTTGACAGCAATAGGAAGGCCTTCTAATTTTCTCCATCTCATTGGTTTACCTGTGATTAAGATATTTATAAAAAAAATAATATAAGAGATATGGAGTATATGTACATCAATGGAACAAAAACTCAGACACTACTGTACTTTTACTTTGGTTGACTTTTAGGTCCTTTGGTTTTGTCACTGTTGCTATTTATCAGAAGAGCTCAGCTATATACTAGTACAAAAATGTACTATAATATATGTGGGCGGTCGTCCGAACCCCCAGAACCCCCTGGCTACGAGTATGTTCAGGTAAGCACACTTACTTTTGTAGGCCTTATAATGCATGTACATCTATCTAATTCACAGTTCATATCAAAAGGAAACTTGAAATAAATTTTTATAATTATGTATTTTGAGTATGAATAAATTGTTTGCTTCTTATTTTTGTCACTGTATATCAATGCCCTATCTTTTAGAAACCAAGTGGCCATTTACCTAGTGTTATTGTGTGGTTGATAGATTTACTGATTGATTGATCACTTATATTTTACCTCATACAAATATTTCAATTCTCTATTAACATCGTGTCTATATTAGAGGGTTGCTAACTTTTAGATAATCAAATGTAATTACTTTTGTGTCTTCTTTTATCAGTTTCAGCAGCAGAATCTCTACTAACGTCCACAGTCTCTGTGATAAAGGCATTTAACTGTTGGGTTTTGTTTAATCTTTCTATACATTTCTCACACAAGTCTTTAGCAGTGATGGAACCATCTCTTAACTTGTGAACAGCCTGAAAGAAAGAAACCAATATCATGTATGTTACTGGTGAAGGATAGCAAACAAAGGTTTGATAAGAGGGAGCAAGAACATGAGGGTAGTAGGTTTTAAAATACATTTGAATGATTGGATATAGATGGTTGGTAGTGGGAAGAGAAGGAAAAAGTAGGAAAGAGTGTGTATACATGTACCCCAACAGCTGATCACATTAAATTGAACATACAAATCGGCACTTAATGTCAGGCTACTTATGACAAATTCCATATTGTGATGTTTGTCCTATTCCCTTTGGTGAAATTTAATTTTGAATTAGTCTGAATTCCCATGGCTGAATGACGCATAGATAACAAGAGATGTTTACATGGTCGATGCATCTTGTCTCATCACATCTGGAATTCATTAAATTCTTTCTGGAGTTTTCAATTATTTATGTTAGAATATTTTATGATTTTCAAAGCACTTGTGAGTTAGTGTTGGAAAACTGGAAAAATTTTTAATGAATAAAACCCTACAATTCTGAAATGCAATTCGGAAAGTAAAAATCTTAAATTTATAATAATTGAAATGGAGCTCACATCAAGAGACATTTTATTGTTTGTGTGAGCAAATGCAGTGTGTTGAAGGCAGTACCTTGACCTTTAATTGTTATCTCTTCATACATTGTGACTTGGACGGAGGGTTGACTTTTAGTGGTACGATTTCACATGGTACCAGTTTGCAATGGTGTGGGTTGACTTGCTGCCCACTGTATCTAAACTGTAACTAATCTAGTTTATTGATTTGTCTGCTTTGCACGTGCTTATAATCTAGTTTATTGCTTTACTTGCATGTGCTTGCCTTTATATATATGAAGTTTGCTTATGCAATATAGCTTTCTTTATATTGTCTATTGTGTGTGCTGCATATGTCCTATATGTCTTAATATTATATGTGTTGTTCTTCTTCTTCTCTTCTTTTGTTACAGAAAACCATCAACATACTGATAAAATTGAGAATGGAAATGGGGAATGTGTCAAAAAGACAACAACCCGCCCAAATAAAAAACAACAGCAGAGGGTCACCAACAGGTCTTCAATGTAGCGAGAAATTCCCGCACCCGGAGGCGTCCTTCAGCTGGCCCCTAAACAAATATATACTAGTCCAGTGATAATGAACGCCATACTAATTTCCAAATTGTACACAAGAAACTAAAATTAAAATAATACAAGACTAACAAAGGCCAGAGGCTCCTGACTTGGGACAGGCGCAAAAATGCGGCGGGGTTAAACATGTTTGTGAGATCTCAACTATTGTTTACTTTCCAGCGCATGCCTGGTAAATGTTTCAACATAAATTGTTATTGTTATTAATGTCAGCAAAAAGCTCTACAGAGCTTAATATGTTTGTAATACAGTGGAGTCCCCGGTGTCCGCGTGGCCCGTGATATCGCACATTAGCTGATTTTGTCATATCAACACAGTTACATAAACAAAATCGTTCTTGTTATTGTTTTAGCCTTCTGAAGGGATAAAAAAGAATAAAATTGATAAGTTCAAGAGATAATTAATAACAACAATCCCGTGATTTGCCATATTTGGCCAATTTCCATAAAAAAAAAAATTCATTATCAGATAAAATTTGATTTCTTTAAGTCAAACTTGTATAAGATTAAAATAATTTTTTGCTATGCATCCTTGGCAGTGTATTTGGTTCAAACTTAGCTATATTTCGTAGTATAAAATCTTTCCTTTATTTAAAATAAGCTTTATTTTAAGGCATGCACGCAATCACCTAGCTGCGGAACCGTAGCTCTTAGGTCCTTACTATGGTCCGCAAATAGTCAAAAAATAACATAAGGACCTAAGAGCTACGGTTCCGCAGCTAGCAATCACCAGACATTGGAGGAACTCTCTGAACAGGGGTTTCCCTTATTTTGGACACACATTACAAAAAATCTAGAGGATGAAACCATTAAAACAGAAGATTTTATGAAATAAAAGTATGTTATTAATGTGTTCACACAATATTATCCAATTATTGGTTTTATCAGTTGCATGAAAGTGAAGTCACAAGCACCGGACTGAACCGTACATGTATTTCATGTAACTGGACTTAAAATAAATGTTCTTATCTTATCTTTTCTTTGCAATTGCTTAACCTAGTGTCATATATTGATTAAGTTTATGTAAACAAAATATAGCTGAGATTTCACATATTTTACAGTATCTTTGATTTGTTTTGTTTTGTTTCAATACTTTTAGGTAATTCTAGCAAGTACGTGAGTGTGTTGAGTTGTTGAGTTGTTATGTTTTATTTTTAAATTTAATGTGGTCGATGACACAGCATTCTTAAACTCAAAATTAACCTCTTTTAAAGTCAATGACAGCATTTCGATTTACAAATGAAATTTATAGAGTTGTCTCCCATCTGGCTGGATGTGCCGAATGGTAGACAACTCTTTTTTTCTCGTGAACCCAGAAGTAAAATTCAGTGACCCATAAAATCTGTATTGGAGTTTCGTTTGTTTAATTTTGACAGTAAATCTTACAATATCCAGAGGGCTGCAATTCAGATGTAGATGTTATAATTCTTAGTCATTGTAAACTTAAGTTATTAGAATGGCCGCTGCGGCAAGTCCGATAGAGTTTGAGCTGGAGAAGACTCTTGGAGAAGGGGCTTTTGGGAAAGTATTTTTATGTTGTGACAAAACAGATAAAACACAAAAGGTACATTATTTTACACATTTTTTTTTGTATTATAATTAGATGATTTGTTTAACAAGTAGTAGGTTTAGTAGTTATATTTCAAGTTGTCTACCTACTTTCTTTTTCACACACAAATGCTCTGGGAACAAAAGTGAAAGTAGACATACTGGACATTATGATGAAATGTCCAATGTTGACTTACATGTTATTCTCTATATGGTATTCAGCTACAAAAGAACAGGAGAAGGAATTTTACCATTGACCTGTAGTGAATTTGGAGAGTGGTGACAACTGAGATTGTGTCAGAATAAAGTCATGGTTTTTAGATAGTGCAGCACTCTGTATCTGTATTTCCCACTTCTGTAATATGGATGGATACGTCACAGATTCCTTTTGGCTATTGTGTGACGGGTTGGTCTGTGCATAAATTAGTCGTGCTTACTGAGGAGTACTGAATTAAACTCCTAGCGAGTCCTCCAGATGGTTCCAATCTACTGCAGTGCGCACAAATATGGAGTTTTTGAACCGGTCGGTTTTACTTTTAGGAACTATGACCGCACCTTTGTTGATACAGACTTGTTGGTCTATAATGTTCTTAGTTACAAAATTGTTATATGTTGTCGCTCTTATTTGTTGTTTGGGTCTATGGAATTTTATAAGATCGTCAGGTGGAAGCGCTGGTATCTTCCCCTCAACCACTTTAAAGAAGAACATCAGTTGTTTTTTTTTGTCATCTTGACTGTAACGACGGAAGCTGAAGTTCTGATAGCATTTTTGTCATACATCCTTCATCCCTTGGTTTGTAGTCTTTGGTGATAAATCTAGCCCCTCTTTTTTTATGGATTCTAATTTGTCGATGTCTTTTTAGTTATATGGGTCCCAAATAATTGATCCGTACTCCATAATGGATCTCTTGAGTGCTATATATGCTGTTTTACACCATTCCCTAGGGCAGTGTTGTAGGTTTCTCTTAAGGAAGCCTAGCATGGAAGTTGCTTTTTTACATGTGTTTGTTAATTGTTCCTTCCATTTTAGGGTGCCACATGTGGAGGTGAATCTGCTTACCCTTCCGGAGCACCTGAGATCACCCCTAGTTTTTGGTGGGGTTCGTGTTGTTTATTCTTTAGTTTTCTATGTTGTGTCATGTGTACTATTGTTTGTCTGTTTGTCTTTTTCATTTTTAGCCATAGCGTTGTCAGTTTGTTTTTGTTTTATGAGTTTGACTGTCCCTCTGGTATCTTTCGTCCCTCTTTTAGATCTTCTTGTATTTGTAGCCTGAGATAAGATCTGGATGACACTTGTTCGAGTGTGTGGTTATTAAGGTTGTAGAACCGTTGGCTTATACTTTTCAGGCTAAGCTTATAGCATTTTTGGCGTTGAAGCGCATACTCCAGTCATCTGCCCATTTTTTCAGTGATTTTAGGTCCTCTTGTGATTTATTGTGATCATTTTGGTTTTTGATTTCACTGTACAGTCATCTGCCAATAGTCGGACTGACAAGTTTACTGCATCTGGCAGATCATTTATATGACACAGCATGAGGATGGGTCCTAGAACCACTCCTTTGGGACTCCAGATCGACTGATGCATTTGTTGAGTGTTCTCCACCAAGTTGGACTTGCATTTTTCTTTCAGTCAGGAATAAAGTAAGCCATTTGTGTATTTGTATGTTTCCTCTAATTCCGTATTGGTTTTTTTTTGTGCAGGAGTCTATCATGAGGTACAGTATTGAATGCCTTGGAGAAGTCCAGAATTGCTATATTTTCCTAGTTTCCTTTGTCGTATGACTGGAGCATGTTGTGGATTGTGATGGCAAATTGGATCTCACATGAATATCAGGATCTGAAGCCATGGTTCAATGAATTTTATATGCTTTTCTAGATGTTTTAGCATGTGTCTGCATATTATGTGCTCTAGTAGCTTACAGGGTACTGATGTCAGTGAGACAGGCCTGTATTTTCAGCCGCATGTTGATCTCCTTTCTTAAATATGCTAAAAATGTTGGCGTTTCTCCAATCATCTGGTAGGGTACCACTGTCTAGGGTTAGCTGGAATATTATTGGTGCCAGGTGTTCGGCGCATTGTTTTAGTACTCTGTTTGGTATGTTGTCTTGGCCAGATGCTTTGGATGGATTGATTTTTTGTAGCAGCTTTTTTACTCCTTCTGTTCTGATGGAAATTTGAGTTATGGAGTCTTTTACCCTGATGTTTGTTTAAGGCAGTGTTTGGGTTGTATTCTTTGTGAAAACAGACGCAAATTGCTCCAGTAGAATTTGGGATTTTTCCTTGCTGTTGTTTATGAGTTGCCCTTGTCTCTTTAGTGGTGCAACTCCAATGTTGTCTTGCTTCCTTGACTTGACATATTTCCAAAAGGGTTTCGTGTTGTTCTTGTTCATTCCTTCGATTATGGCATTGTTAATGTAGAACTCCTGACTTTGTTTTCTGCTTTCCTGATTTCTTTCTTGCAAGTTTTTGGTAATGGCGATAATTTGTCCAAGATTTCGCTCTTTGGGCTTGGTTGTACAGATTTTGTTTTTTCTTCAGCATTTTCTTGATTTTGTGGTTTATCCATGGCAGTCTGTTGTTTGACTTGACTTTTTTAGATGATATGTTTTTGTTAAGGCTGGCAAATAGGTGTTTCTTAAATGTCAACCAAGCTTCCTTGACATTTTGATTGTTTTGGATATCATTCCTTATTTGTGTTGTCAGTAAATTTATATCTTTATTCAGTTCATTCCAGTCAGCTCTTGCCCAGGTGTAAACTTTTCGAGGGTTAGATTTTGAGTAGTACGGTTTGATGTATGATTGCACAACCTCATTTATGTGAAACCTCTACCCTTAGTATCACGACCTCTGACAGAAAGAATGATGTTGTGGTTCCTACATAATAAAACTTCTATTTTTTACATTTCAGTATGCTATGAAAGTAATTGATTTGAGTAAGTCCCCTCAAGAGGAGAGAGAAGCTGCTGAAAGAGAGGCTAGATTGTTGTCGGATTTTAAACATGAAAATATCATAGCTTATATAGATTCATTCCAAGAAAAGGGTGCTTTGTGTATAGTTACTGAGTTTTGTGACGGAGGAGATTTATCAGAATACATTGAAACACGAAGTGGAAGACCATTTAATGAAGATCAAATTGTAAATTGGTTCAGACAGATCTGTAGTGGCTTACAGGTAAGCATTGACTTATATTCTTGTATGAAAAATAGAATGTGAAAAAAAATCAGTATTTGAAAGGTATTTTTTTGGTTCAAATATTCTAGTTGCAAAGAGAAATAGCGAACCATTTGAAATAAATATAAGAATTGCAAGAAGATACTCATTATTTGGTAACTGATGGGCTGTTGGCTCATTTACAAATCTCCCTATTTTAAAAAAAAATACTATATTGATTTATAGTTTTTAACATATACCTTGACATATATATCCCACATATCTTTATTATTCATTTGCATGAGAAAATAAATGTACGAACAGAGATAAACAGCACTTGATCCATGGTAGCTGACTTGGAACAGACTCTTTAGTGCCCCCTCCCTTCCCCTTTGACAATCTAAACATATTTTTTTAATGTTCTCACTTAACAAAAATTTTGACAAAATCGCAGCAAACTCCAAAATTCTGTACATTATTTTGTTGTTGTTTGTATTTCAGTATTTACATGCTAGAAATTGTTTACATAGAGACATAAAGACACAGAATGTTTTTCTGACAGGACCAAAGAAAACTGCTAAGTTAGGCGATCTAGGATTAGCAAAGTATGTTAATAAACATTATACAAATGACAAGTTAATATTTTAAAATATATTGTGCTGTGTAATAAAATGCAAGCAAAATATTATCTAATTATAAAAAAAATTACCTCCCCTTTGAGAAGCAAAATCAATTTTGTCATTATTTTTCTATTTCATTAAATTTGTTTTTAATTTTTAGTCGATTTACTAAAATGACCCAATGTTAGCGCTTCCATCAAACATTTATCTTATACATTACCCGTCTTGCATTCAATTAGCAGCAAAAATTGCCACATGGGATTTTACATCGATAGATTTGTAATTGGTAGTTTATTGTATAGGGTTTAACATAAGGAGATAAAAGCTTGTGACAATGTTGCATCAAGAATACTACAAAAAATAAAAAAGGAAATGGGATCTTCAATTCAACATACCTAAATCATAAACAAAACTTTAGATAAAAAATCAAACACAAACTGAGTTGAGATTGGTCAGTGGTTTTAAAAGAGGGCCAAACACATATATATCATTATAAACAAGGAAACTACTAAAACTAAAGAGAAAAAAACATTTCATGACTTAAGGGGGCTCGCGGGTCTAAATCATTTTTTTATTTAATATAGGATTTCCCTATATTTTTCTATAAATGAACTTTATCTTATACTTAATAGAAAAATGAAATAAAAAAATGGGGTCACAGTTCATTTACGCTCACAATCTGTCTTCGAAAGAAGCATACATTTTTGTTAATTAATGTCCTTTTTTTTCAGTTTAACTAATAGGAGAAATAGCGGTAATATCGAAATAAAAAAAAAAACTAAATTACAGAAATCGCTTAAATTTGACAATTATTTAGTTTATGTACAGCTTATTCGAAAACAACAATAAAAAATATAGGTCACCGATGAGTTAAAAAAGAAAATTCAATTCTAATGCCAAAAAATGGCATTTTTGCACCAAAGGGAGATAAAGTGGAGCTTTTTCAATGATATCTACATTTTAATAGTCACCTGGGTCCAACAGGAATTGATTTTTATGCCCCACCTACGATAGTAAAGGGGCATTATGTTTTCTGGTCTGCGTCTGTTCGTCCGTTCGTCCGTCTGTCTGTCCCGCTTCAGGTTAAAGTTTTTGGTCAAGGTAGTTTTTGATGAAGTTGAAGTCCAATCAACTTCAAACTTAGTACACATGTTCCCTATGATATGATCTTTCTAATTTTAATGCCAAATTAGAGTTTTTATCCCAATGTCACGGGCCACTGAACATAGAAAATGAAAGTGCCAGTGGGGCATTTGTGTACTGAGGACACATTCTTGTTTGGAATAATTTTTTTACCATATGATAAAGTAACAACTACTACAGGTAATAAATAAAATTTGTAATGAAAAATTAATGTTTAATTTTTTTCTGAAAATCTTATAACTGCGAGCCTCCTTAAATGCACTTTTGGTAAGATGATTGGTGGATTGATTGTTGGTTGAATGTCCAGTTGCAAATATTGCATGCATGTTCAGGATGATATAAGTTGATTGGAGCAGCAATATATAGTGAGTATGCCAAATTGATCTAATTCTATACTTTGTTTCTTCACAGAGTCTTAGAAAGACCTAATGCTAAAGCTGTAACATTTTGTGGAAGCCCTTATTATATGTCACCAGAAATATTTGCGTGTAAACCTTATGATACAAAGGTAAGATTTTGTGTTTTAGAATATTTTTTACATGATGCCATATACACATGGAAAAAAGTATTGCAACACCTTGATTTGTTAAAACTTGAAAAATCAGCCTCTTTTTTTGGATGAAATATCATAAAATATGTGTATAATATTATTGAAACATAGTTTATGATAACATTGGCATTGAAACGAACAAAAAATGTTTGAAAAAAAATGATTTATATAACCACAATTTTAATAACAAAATGAAGTGTTTTTTGTACAAAAAAATGCATTTTACAACTTTTACTGTAGTCGAACTTTACAATGTCAGACATTTCAAAATTAATCTTCAGATGACTGTTCACATCATGGTTGATCGTTATATGCCAAAGAATTAGTACTTTGTGCGCAGCCTCCATTCAAACGGATAACCGCATCTTGACGTCTTCTGATTCCTGCCATAAATCGACTAATTTGTTGCTAAGGTAGCAGCAACCATTTCTGATGAAGAGCATTGTTTATTTCATGATGTGTTTGAACTGGGGTGTCCTTTCGCGCACTTTCCGCCCAATAGTGTCCCATATATGCTCGATATGGTTCAAAGTCGGGCTACGATCGGGCAAAGGAAGATGAACCAAATTCCATTTGAACATTGGATCTTCCTCCACGATGCTAATTTCCAACTTTTGCGGGCTCTGCACTACATTAGATACGGAAAACTGTGTGTCTGTTTGTTAGCAAAGGTCTCCGAAATGGTCTTATCGCACGATAACCAGTAGCGATGAGTTAATCTCGAACAGTTCTTGTTAAAAGGCTCCTGTATTGCCACCACTCTCTTTTTAGGATTGTCTTGTATGCAATGGGTTTCCTTCTGACCAACCTTCATTATGCTTGATTTTCTCTAGCAAATGGTATAGGGGGTCTTCATTATCTCGGAAGGTCTTTAACAGCGTTTATTGCCTGATTTTTATTCTCAAAACGATTTATAGTGGAATGGTGATGACCAACAATACGTGCAGTTGTTACAGCGACATCCCTGCTTTTCTTATGCTGATAATCTGCCATCTTGCTGCAGTTAAGAGTTGTCAAGGACCCATTACAAGGTGTCAATCACATAGCTTTAAAAACTTGGTTATTTAAAGTGTTGAAAACAATGAGGGTAAAAACATCTGTTTTGCTGTTTACGGGTACAGTAGCTGCATGTGCAGATAAAAACTTATCGAGTGGATATTTATTGATTAATCTCAGGTGATACTTAAATAATGTTTAACTAGTTCTATTTTACCAAATTATATCACAAAAAAATAAAGAGTGTTTTATTAATTTCAATTTCAATTTGGTGTTGCAATACTTTTTTCCATGTGTATATATGAAAAATCCTAGAAAACCATTACATGAAAATTATTACATCTTAAAACAGTAGAAAAAATGTTCTTCTTCCTTTCAGTAGTCTTTTAATAAGCAAGGTTTTACATGTAGTGGAATTGTAAAGAATATTATAGACAAATTAGGTAACTGCATATCATTTATATCTTTTAATAAGCAAGGTTTTACATGTAGTGGAATTGTAAAGAATATTATAGACAAATTAGGTAACTGCATATCATTTATATCAGAAATATATTAGTAATGAATCAGTAATGAACCAGAAATGGATCAGAAATAGATAAGTTTATATGGAACATGCAACATGTACCGCTTTACTATAATTTTCTTGTTTGTCGTTTATTGTTTAAACTGCTATAGCTGCCTAGCCTATTTTTTCCAGAGTGACATTTGGGCAATGGGTGTAGTTATATATGAAATGTCAACATTAGAAAGACCCTTTGATGCTATGTTGATGCAGCAGCTAGTATTTAAAATTGTACATGGAGAGGTAATTATATTATTAATAGGTCGTAAAATGCAAAGCGGCGTTTTGCATTTGCGCCGATTTTTTCTTTCATTTGCGCCGATTTTTTTTTTCATTTGCGCCGATTTTTTTTACAGGTAAATTACAGGTGAATATGTATAAGAAGATGTGGTATGAGTGTCAATGAGAGAACTCTCCATCCAAGTCATGTTATTTTTCATTTGTCATTATAGACCTCTTCCGTTAGCCACTTGTACAAATTTAATGAATTATCAATCATAACATGTATATAACTGTTGTCCCCTGCTCACCACGGGGAAGTGGAATGAGGCCTACCAGACTTTTTCCTTGACCGTACCCGTAGTTCTTTAGCCTCTGTCTTTCGGACATCTGCCACACGGTTATGCTCGTTCTGTGTTTTGACAATAGAATCCGTGGTGACTCTGGCTTAACATGATTTTATGGTACATTAGTAAGATATGTTTTTTTTTATGTTTCACCCTCTGATATGTATGGCCGTCGGTGATTAAAAAATTGACTCCTCGGCTCGTTTCAGTGTGCAATATGTCCATCATGTTACAACAAAGTTCCAGAACAATATGAATCAAAATTAACACATAAATGAACAAAATTTATAACCAGATTTTACCAATGGTATAGTACAGTACATGTACAATTATTAACTTACCTGTAAATCTAATTAGGAGCAAATATAAAATCGGCGCAAATGAAAAAATGAAATCGGCGCAAATGAAAGAATGAATATTTTCAAAATCGGCGCAAATGTCATACGCCCATGCAAAGAATAAATAGAGATGTCATTGAAACAGAGACCCAACAACGAAATTATTAACAACCAAAAAAGATGTACAGAGGTAAATACACAGTCTGTAACTTTTTGATAATTTATTTTTTTTAATAAATTTGATACATTTATGTTCTCCAATTATCATGGGTCATGACTATGTATTGAATCATTACAAATGCATCTGTTGCAATGTTATATTCATGATCTTGTGCTTTATTTCGATCCTAAATGAGCAGTTCATTGATAACCTGTAGGTCACCAAGTTGAGCATTCATTGTTAAAGTATGAAGTTAAAAATACAGAAAAACAGTTCAGAATGACAAATACACGTCAAATAATTATTGGTAACAGTAATTCTTCATAATACATGTTTATAAACTTTAACTGTTCAATAATGTTCTTTACAGAAGGGAAGATTGTGACTTTTTGTTAAAGGGGATGAAATAGCAAAAAAATATGTTGATTTTCATATGAAAGAAGTAAACTGTTATACATTTAATTATGGTACAGAGGTTTATACATTTATGTATAAATATTATAATGGGTTATTTTAAGAAGACACATCTATTGTCACCATATTGTACTTTTGAATTTCAGTTACCTCCAATGCCAAAAGATAAATACAGCGCCCAGTTTTGTAGTCTGTTAGAAAAAATGATGTGTAAAGATTCTAAAACCCGACCTTCAGCCGATGATATTTTATCTGATTCCCTGTTTACAACATTTAAAAAACCAAAGGTAAGACGAAGATACCAAAGACGCAAAACCATGAATAAAGTTAGATGTGGGTCAATGACTCAATACCATAAATAATGGCAGAAGTGGGTCAAATATGCAGTACCATGAATAAAGGTAGATGTAGGTCAAATATGCACCTACCCAACAAAGTCACAATTACCATGAATTTAGGTAGATATAGGTAAAATATGCACCTACCCAACAAAGTCACAATACCATGAATTTAGGTAGATGTGAAAATTATGAACTACCCAACAAAGTCGCAATACCATGAATTTAGGTTAGATGTGGGAATTATGAACTACCCAACAAAGTCGTAATACCATGAATAAAGGCAGATGTGGGAATTATGCACCAACCCAATAAAAAGCAAATGAACATATCTAGAGGGAAGCATAGTCTGTATAATTTACTGTTGCCATTGATGATAACTCATTTTCATATCACTATAACACATAATACTTTTATTACATGTCATTTCTCAATACCTGTTCATTTAAGTTTGTTTAAAAATGATATGTCAGGCTTTGAACATTTCCATTTTAATGATATGAATTTATGATAAAGTTTTTAAATAATAGAGAAAATAATGTTTGCAGTCTTGAAAAAAATATATTAATGATAATAGTTAAGATACAGCATTTATTTAGTGTCTACTATGCTAAAGGGAACAAAATGTTGAATCAGAATTTTTGTTCACCTGATGATGTCAGATGGGTTTTTTTGTCTGGTTGTAGTTGCTTTTTTTTTCTTTATCAAAGACACATTAATGTTATTCTATGAAATTCAAAATTTTAAGATGTGCCCAAAATATCATTATTTCACACTATGATACACAATTCCAAAATTTAAAGTTTAATTTGTTAATCTTAAATGTATAGATTTTATTCTGTTTCACAGACCCCTCCCACAGTGCTCCCACAGAAAAGCCAGTTTGCCGCAACCATGTCCAAAGCAGGATTTCAGGACATCATTATGCAAGGAACAACAAAGAAAAAAGATGTTTATGATATGTCAAAGTTAGTCACAACATTGAACGAAAAACAGCAAAAATATGCCCGCAGTGTATGGGCAGCTTCTACTAAAGGGGTAGAGAATATCATGGCGTCAACACTTACTGAGACAAAAAAAGATTATGATAAAACATCTAAAGGTTTGAGTTTTATGAATAAAAAGAAACCAGCTGACACAGATGATATAGGTCTGGATATGGATGCCACGCTCACGGAAAAACAGCAAGAGGCGATGAAACCTATGGATCCAAGACACATGGTCAATTTAGTTGTACACACCTTGACACAGATATTTCCAAAGGTAAGTTAATCAAATTCTATCTTATTTTAATGTTCACTAGTTTTTGCCAGTTTGATTACTATTCAGTTCAATTTATATATGAAATTTTTTTCTTAAATGTTTGCTTGCCTTATGTAAGTGCACATTATTGTTCTTGCCATATTAACAAAAAAACTGTAGATTAAATAAATTAAATCTTTTTTGATCTTATTTATTAATTGGAAATTGTTTAGATTTTAATGATACTTATCCTTCTGTCCTCCTTGTTAGAAAGAAGAACAACAATAGTTAAAGGGAAATTCCGCGATTTTTTACTTATCATCTAATTATGTTTATCTTAACATAAAAAACACATTTGCAAAGTTTTAAATTTATATTCCTTCTAATAACGGAGAAAATTAAGTATTTGTAACTTTTTTGGTTGACCTTCTCGAGTGGGTTGTGACGTTTTAGCCCCGATGTGTTGAATTCTGGGAAAAAATAAAATCTGTTTAACTCTTATAGCTTATCAACAATATACGTAATTAAAAGCGCACAGCTGACGAATGGTCGTAGTTATTAACCACAATATAAGAATGAACATAAATGAATATGCATATACCGTTTTGTTTTGATTGAATTAAACTCCTATAAAATTATC
Organism: Mytilus galloprovincialis; assembly: GCF_965363235.1. Classification (NCBI taxonomy): domain Eukaryota; kingdom Metazoa; phylum Mollusca; class Bivalvia; order Mytilida; family Mytilidae; genus Mytilus; species Mytilus galloprovincialis. Next base: position 1,224,640 of record NC_134838.1, on the reverse strand, counting down.
TCTAGTAAATATTTTCGAATAAATTTCATTAATTATTGTTGAGATTTTTTCATAAAATATCTATTGAACATTTTTACTGATATTGAACTGAAAATATTTGGGTTCTATTTACCGTTATTATTTTGATAATCATTTCAATGCAACTTATGTGTGAGCAGAGTGTGTATATTATTTTGTAAAGGTCACTACATATTTCTCGGCTTGAGGTCAATTCGTTTACCTTGTAGCAATTTAGCCGCAGGTGTAAGATCATTCGTACACAGGTATGAATTTAGCCGCAGGTGTGAGATCAAGCGTACACAGGTATGAATGTTGTTATTTAAAAAGGATAAACAGAAAGGATCAGAAAGAGTATGCCGTATTTAATACACTAAGATTTAATACACGATGAGAATAAAGATACAATAATTAAATTGTGTAAATTAATTGAAAATAAAATTCAGATTCGTAATTCCAAAAGTGTATAAAAATAAAAGGAAACAATTTTTGATTACTTTCTTAGCGGCAATTGGCGTAAAGATTCAAATATGAGGTAAAAAATAGTACTTTTAATCTTTAATAAAAACTAAATGCAATATTACCCAATTTGATAAGGTTTACCATTGCACATCTGTTTGATATACTTGACCGGAATTTCTTAACTTGTATTCAAATCTGGCTGTGTTTAAATGCTAACAATCGTAAAACTTTCGCAATTTTAAAGTTTTTAATTGAAAAAGAAATACAACATACAACATGCATGTTTTTAGTTTCTTTTTAACTTTTCATTCTTACATATTTAAATTCATTGGACAATCATTTACTCGAACTATTTGTGAAAAGAATACCAATTATCGTTTATCTCATTAATGGATATACATACAATATAATAAATCTAAGCTAATACATTATTTTTTTTGAGGATTTTTTTACAAATTTTTTTTAAAATTCTATGATAATATTTGTGCAATGTTGAACATGATAGCCGTCATTAATCCAAATAAGTAATACAGTAGTTGTAATAAAACTTATATGTTAGTAATGCATAACTGATATTGACGAATTTAGAATAGTTCGTCCCTACATCATTGTTCTTGAAACAATCATTATTAGTATACATGTAAGTTTCCTGTCGTGTAAGCGCCATTGAGGAGGAGCTCCAGAGAAAGCAGACTAGTAGCGTTTCGTTAGTTTGTTTGTTGGGAAAGGAGAGGACATGCAACCACTTGTACAGATAAACGACAGAATTACCATACAAGCATTTATAGTCAACACAATCAGAAAGAGTTCCCATCGTTTGACGGGGAATATGAAGGATTCCAAGAATGAACAAGTGACATGTCTAACTCTGAACAGTTAGGAGACGGACTTAACAATGATCTATAGACATCGACTGCTTGTTCTTGATATTTGAAACTGCATGCATATACGTATACATTTATGATAGTGATGAGTTCTTGTGTCTGACGAAAACTAAATTCCTGCATGGTGATATCTTGCCATACGTTTATATTGGTTTGGTAGGTGATTACTCAAAATCGTTATTTAAAAATCCTGTTTGTGAGATGTAGATTCATTTCAATACCGAAATTTTGTCTATATATTAACTTTCACAAGTGTATAAGACGGAGAAGCTCTGAAGGTACATTACTCCCATTTTGTTTGGGTGTGAACCATCGATGTTTACAGCAATATCAAAGAATAAGATGATGATGGTAGAAAGAACTATGGGCGTCATGTGGCAAATATTACATGCATATCTGACCATGAGTTGTCAATCTGTATGAAAAGATTTCCAATACAACCATATTATTAAGAAGGAATGTTTACATGTTATACTCTCGTACTAGTATTACAGTGTTCTTGTGTCGTTCACCTTAGACACACATCTTTTTAACAATGTTTAAAAAAAAAGACAGAACCAATTTAATGTCATATTTCCCTATTTTTTAATATAACTATAAGTCTTTTATCTGGCAAGAATACCCCTATTTAGCGGACAAGCAGTTTATTCTTTTTTCTGTTATTGAATACCAAGAAAGAAAATAAATCCCGAAATTAATTTGAACTTTGATACTCAATAGTTTTCCAGCAAGATATTCACATCCCTTTGGGATAATTAGTGTTCGTCCAGTGGCATATATAACATGCATGTCGGAACAGGAAATTTGGCATAATTTCCTTTCAAAACCATGTTCACATTATTATACATTATACCCAACAATTGTGATGACGAATTCCTTCCTTTGTTCGAGAACAATCTTATTGAAACAGAAATCTGTGATTTTACTATGTCCATAACTTTGATGAACCAAAGCAAGTTAAATATCGACCTGTATTTAATTCAAATTGATTCTCTTCTTCTTCGTCCATCGACATCCCATGATAACATACTGTTGTCATACGAGAACTAGTCTATTTACAAAACTTTTAACCCAAATTAAACAAAATGTATGTTTCTTTCTTATGTTCAATGTAAAAATGTATATAATTTTAAATTGCAACTATCTATAGTTCCGTTACTTTCTAACCAGAATGGTTGACAAGTGCGTATTTTTTTGTTAAATCAATATTTCTTGTATATGTTTCAAACTGTCCTTCACTTTTGACAACGAGTACTTACATTTCCCGAAATTTACCTTTGGAAAAAATGTGTAAACAGATTTTTATTTTATCAAACCTTTTTTTTGGAATTATTTAAATTTTTATAAATAATATTCTTTACACCAGAAATGTTTTTTATAAACAAGCGTATGAGTAGTAATGACTAGTATATCACTATCGGACACGCAAGACAGAGATGTATATTATACACCTGATAGTTCAAAATGGAAAGTTTCAAGTTATGGGTCGTGTACACTGATCAATACTCTCAAAAGTGAAACGATGCATGAACTTGCAAGTCCGACAGGAAATCGCTTCAATACCTGAACGTGTCACCTCACAATACATTTGGGAGTGATACCTTTAGCCATGCTGGTGATCAGACAAGGGAAGGTCCAATTTATTTAAATAAGTTTATTACAAAAAAGAAATATGAACAAATTAGATTTTGGAAAACAATTTTCACGGAACACTTATGCTCATTAAATGACTTTGAACTATGACTTTTTCACCAATTCCAATATAAACAGTTAAAAACGACAGACCTTGGTTACTTAAAAAAAAAAAAATTTCCGTATCAAGTTAGTTAGTCGGATAAAACAACCGTACGATTGACACGATATTGACACGCGATAACGACTACATTAGGCTACTGTGGATTTGGTCCTTTGTGGTTCATAGACATATCGTGGTTAAAAACGGAGAGGATGGTCAAAATGGCGACACACATAGAATTGATACTCTAAATTTAAAATCGATGGTGATCTCTTGCCTAGCAGAATAAAACTTTAATATCTATGAATTTGAGCATTTTTATACAGAATGGACATAATATCAATTTTTGATTTTTTTGCGGAGTTTCCCTTTAAGTATATATCATTTATTCTAACTAAGTTCAATCAGTACAATCAGTCCCTTATTATTTTTTTTTAGATATTCTTCTCTCTCCTATTAACTGGACCTTGTCTTATCTGTCTTATAGTCAAATTGTTCAATTTTAATGTACTAAGATCATTAAATTCACTAGAATTCATGATTTGGCTTAACCATGGATTGATACCAAATCGAAACAAAGTTATTCATAAGTGGGTCTTTTAAATTTAGAATAGTAATTTGACAAAAAACAGCTGAACTATTTTTAAACGCACTTTAATCATTGAATAATTGAGTATGATCCAAGAGAAAGATTTAAATGAGTTCATAAATTACTCCAGAAAAGAGAGGAAAGCAACATCAGATTAGTTTTTGATATCCAGAATTTTCCTCCATGTTCCCACATGATAAAATATTTTACTAACTGGATCAAAAACCCTGCTGCAACAGTCATTAATTGATTCTGATAGTGAGTTTTTTTATTCACTTATAAACTTCATGGAATATTCCATAATATATATTGAAATATTACTTGTAAATATAGATAAGAAGATGTGGTATGAGTGCAAATGACACAACTCTCCATCCGAGTCACAATGAATAATAAGTTAACAATTATAGATCAAAGTACAGCCTTCAGTATGGATCCTTTGCTCATATCGAATCCAAAGCTATATAGAGCCCCAAACTGACAAGTGTAAAATTATTTTAAAAAGAAAACAGACGGTCTAATCTATAAAAAAAAACAAGAAATGAAGATCACACCATCAAACAACAACCACTGACCAACAGGCTCCATTGTAAGACTGTTACAAAGATGTGATTTATTTTTGATAATTACTTATAAGATTGAGAAAATGGAAATTGGGGAAGTTACTTATTTTATGTTAAATGTTTCTTTTTTAGGGAGAAGATGGTGAAGTAGATCAAAATCCTATAGCTTTGAATGCAGCAGGTAAGTCCATTTGTTCAAATTAGGACTGGTTTGTTGTCTATACACCAACTAATATCACCGGAAATCCATAGTATATGCTGGTTATTTTTCTTATTTATCAAGAACACAACTAACATTTTTAGCTCACCTGGCCTAAAAGGCCAATTGAGCTTTTCTCATCACTTGGCGTCCGGCGTCGTCTGTCGTCCGTCGTCGCCGTCATTAACTTTTACAAAAATCTTCTCCTCTGGAACTAATGGGCCAAATTAAACCAAACTTGGCCACAATCATCATTGGGGTATCTAGTTTAAAAAAATGTGTCCGGTGACCCGGCCAACCATCCAAGATGGCCGCCATGGCTAAAAATAGAACATAGGGGTAAAATGTAGTTTTTGGCTTATAACTCAAAAACCAAAGCATTTAGAGCAAATCTGACATGGGCAGAATTGTTAAACAGGTGAACATCTATTTGCCCTGAAATTTTCAGATGAATCGAAAAACCCGTTGTTGGGATGCTGCCCCTGAATTAGAAATTTTAAGGAAATTTTGCTGTTTTTGGTTATTATCTTGAATATTATTATAGATAGAGAGAAACAGTAAACAGCAATAATGTTCAGCAAAATAAGATTTACAAATAAGTCAACATTACTGAAATGGTCAGTTGACCCCTTTAGGAGTTATTGCCCTTTATAGTCAATTTTTAACCATTTTTCGTAAATCTTAGTAATATTTTACAAAAATCTTCTCCTCTGAAACTACTGGGCCAAATTAATCAAAACTTGGCCACAATCATCTTTTGGGTTAGTAGTTTGAAAAATGTGTTCGGTGACCCGGCCATCAAACCAAGATGGCCGCCATGGCTTAAAATAGAACATGGGGTAAAATGCAGTTTTTGGCTTATAACTGAAAACCCAAAGCATTTAGAGCAAATCTGACATGGGGGTAAAATTGTTTACCATTTCAAGATCTATCTGCCCTGAAATTTTCAGATGAATCGGACAACCCCTTGTTGGGTTGCTGGCCCTGAATTAGTAATTTTAAGGAAATTTTGCTCTTTTTAGCTCACCTGGCCCGAAGGGCCAAGTGAGCTTTTCCCATCACTTTGCGTCCGGCGTCCGTCGTCGTCGTCGTCCGTCGTCTGTCGTCCGTCGTCCGTCGTCGTTAACTTTTACAAAAATCTTCTCCTCTGAAACTACTGGGCCAAATTGAACCAAACTTGGCCACAATCATCATTGGGGTATCTAGTTTAAAAAATGTGTGGCGTGACCCGGTCAACCAACCAAGATGGCCGCCACGGCTAAAAATAGAACATAGGGGTAAAATGCAGTTTTTGGCTTATAACTCAAAAACCAAAGCATTTAGAGGAAATCTGACATGGGGTAAATATGTTTATCAGGTCAAGATCTATCTGCCCTGAAATTTTCAGATGAATCGGTCAACCCATTGTTGGGTTGCTGCCCCTGAATTGGTCATTTTGAGGAAATTTTGCTGTTTTTGGTTATTATCTTGAATATTATTATAGATAGAGATAAACTGTAAACAGCAATAATGTTCGGCAAAGTTAGATTTACAAATAAGTCAACATGACCGAAATGGTCAGTTGACCCCTTTAGGAGTTATTGCCCTTTATAGTCAATTTTTAACCATTTTTCATAAATATAAGTAATCTTTTACAAAAATCTTCTCCTCTGAAACTACTGGGCCAAATTAATCCAAACTTGGCCACAATTATCTTTGGGGTATCTAGTTTAAAAAATGTGTGGCGTGACCCGGTCAACCAATCAAGATGGCCGCCACGGCTAAAAATAGAACATAGGGGTAAAATGCAGTTTTTGGCTTATAACTCAAAAACCAAAGCATTTAGAGCAAATCTGATGTGGGGTAAAAATGTTTATCAGGTCAAGATCTATCTGCCCTGAAATTTTCAGATGAATCGGTCAACCTGTTGTTGGGTTGCTGCCCCTGAATTGGTAATATTGAGGAAATTTTTGCCGTTTTTGGTTATTATCTTGAATATTATTATAGATAGAGATAAACTGTAAACAGGAATAATGTTCAGCAAAGTTAGATTTACAAATAAGTCAACATGACCAAAATGGTCAGTTGACCCCTTAAGGAGTTATTGCCCTTTATAGTCAATTTTTAACCATTTTTCATAAATCTAAGTAATCTTTTACAAAAATCTTCTCCTCTGAAACTAATGGGCCAAATTAATCCAAAGTTGGCCACAATTATCTTTGGGGTATCTAGTTTAAAAAATGTGTGGTGTGACCTGGTCAACCAACCAAGATGGCCGCCACGGCTAAAAATAGAACATAGGGGTAAAATGCAGTTTTTGGCTTATAACTCAAAAACCAAAGCATTTAGAGGAAATCTGACATGGGGTAAATATGTTTATCAGGTCAAGATCTATCTGCCCTGAAATTTTCAGATGAATCGGTCAACCCATTGTTGGGTTGCTGCCCCTGAATTGGTCATTTTGAGGAAATTTTGCTGTTTTTGGTTATTATCTTGAATATTATTATAGATAGAGATCAACTGTAAACAGCAATAATGTTCGGCAAAGTTAGATTTACAAATAAGTCAACATGACCGAAATGGTCAGTTGACCCCTTTAGGAGTTATTGCCCTTTATAGTCAATTTTTAACCATTTTTCATAAATATAAGTAATCTTTTACAAAAATCTTCTCCTCTGAAACTACTGGGCCAAATTAATCCAAACTTGGCCACAATTATCTTTGGGGTATCTAGTTTAAAAAATGTGTGGCGTGACCCGGTCAACCAATCAAGATGGCCGCCACGGCTAAAAATAGAACATAGGGGTAAAATGCAGTTTATGGCTTATAACTCAAAAACCAAAACATTTAGAGGAACTCTGACATGGAGTAAAAATGTTTGTCAGGTCAAGATCTATCTGCCCTGAAATTTTCAGATGAATCGGTCAACCTGTTGTTGGGTTGCTGCCCCTGAATTGGTAATTTTGAGGAAATTTTGCTGTTTTTGGTTATTATCTTGAATATTATTATAGATAGAGATCAACTGTAAACAGCAATAATGTTCATCAAAGTAAGATTTACAAATAAGTCAACATGACCGAAATGGTCAGTTGACCCTTTTAGGAGTTATTGCCCTTTATAGTCAATTTTTAACCATTTTTCGTAAATCTTAGTTTTCTTTTACAAAAATCTTCTCCTCTGAAACTACTGGGCCAAATTAATTCAAACCTGGCCACAGTCATCTTTGAGGTACCTTGTTTGAAAAATGTGTCCGATGACCTGGCCATCCAACCAAGATGGCCACCACGGCTAAAAATAGAACAGGGGTAAAATGTAGTTTTTTGCCTATAACTCTGAAACCCAAATCATTTAGAGGAAATCTGACAAGGAGTTAAATTGTTAATTAAGTCAATATATATCTGCCCTGAAATATTCAAATGAATAGGACAACTGGTTATTGGGTTGCTGCCCTCCAATTGGTAATTTTTAAAGAAATTTTGCTGTTTTTGGTTATTATCTTGAATACTATTATAGATAGCGATAAACTGTAAACAGCGATAATGTTCATCAAAGTAAGATCTACAAATAAGTCCACATGACCTAAATGGTCAATTGACCCCTTAAGGAGTTATTGCCCTTTATAGTCAATTTTTAACAATTTTCATTAATTTGGTAAATTTATGTAAATTTTTACCAAATATTTTTCTCTGTTACTAATGGGCAAAGTTCATTATAGATATAATTGTAAGAAGCAAGAATGTTCAGTAAAGTAAGAACTTCAAACACATCACCATCACCAAAATACAATTTTGTCATGAATCCATTTGTGTTCTTTGTTTAATATGCACATAGACCAAGGTGAGCGACACAGGCTCTTTAGAGCCTCTAGTTGGTTATTATCTTGAATACTATTATAGATAGAGATAAACTATAAACAGCAATAATGTTCACCAAAGTAAGATTTACAAATAAGTCAACATGACTGATATGGTCAGTTGACCCCTTTAGGAGTTATTGCCCTTTATTGTCAATTTTCAACCATTTTTCGTAAATCTTAGTAATCTTTTACAAAAATCTTCTCCTCTGAAACTACTTGGCCAAATTAATCCAAACTTGGCCACAATCATCTTTTGGGCTAGTAGTTTGAAAAATGTGTCCGGTGACGCGGCCATCCAACCAAGATGGCCGCCATGGCTAAAAATAGAACATGGGGGTAAAATGCAGTTTTTGGCTTATAACTCAAAACTCAAAGAATTTAGAGCAAATCTGACATGGAATAAAATTGTTTATCAGGTCAACATTTATCTGCTCTGAAATTTTTAGATGAATCGGACAACCCGTTGTTGGGTTGCTGACCCTGAATTGTTAGTTTTAAGGAAATTTTGCTGTTTTTGGTCATTATCTTGAATATTATTATTGATAGAGATAAACTGTAAACAACAATAATGTTCAGCAAAGTAAGATTTACAAATAAGTCAACATGACCGAAATGGTCAATTGACCCCCTTAGGAGTTATTGTTCTTTATAGTCAATTTTTAACAATTTTCATAAAATTTGTAAATTTTTACTAACATTTTCCACTGAAACTAATGGGCCAAGTTCATTATAGATAGAGATAATTTTAAGCAGCAAGAATGTTCAGTAAAGTAAGATGTACAAACACATCACCATCACCAAAACACAATTTTGTCATGAATCCATCTGCTTCCTTTAATATTCACATAGACCAAGGTGAGCGACACAGGCTCTTTAGAGCCTCTAGTTAAATTGATAATTGATATTTAATTATAATTCTTATCATATATTTCTAAGATTATCTCCTTGAGAAGGAAAATTTATAGTCAGGATATAGGTAGTAATAGAAAACGAGTTATGTTCTAGTTTGGCTATTATTTGTATGGAATGACAGCAGTTGATATTTGAAATTATTTAAGGCATTCTTTCATACTGTATTTTGGCGTTTAGACCTCAAATTTACTGATAATGCTACTACCAAAAAGTGATGTTCAAATTATGCTGCCACCAGAAAGGAACAAAAAGTTACATCTTGATAATAATGCCACCAGAAATGAACATCATGATTATGAGGCCACCAGTACGGGGTAACTTGATAATGCTGTCACCGGAACAGGACATGCTGCTAATGCTGCCACAAGAAATAGACATTATAATGCTGCAGTCATACTGTAAAAATAGGAATACAAGATAGATTTTGGGTATACATCAATTATACAAGCCCATGATTCAAAACAACAGAGGGTATGCTGCCACAAGTAATAAACACTACAATGCTACAGTCATACTGTAAAATAGGAATAAAAAGAAGATTTTGGTATAGATCAATAAGACAACAAGCCCATGATGGAAAACAACAGAGGGTATTAACATAGAGTCCCCAATTAAGCATCTAAACAATAAATCAAACAAAAATCCTCATATGAATAAATCAAACAGAAACTGCCATTAAACACAAAATTAACAAAACAATGCATAAGACAATTACTAACTATAATAGCATATTTAGAATTAAATATATAAGTCTATGAGTCCTAATTTTGTGTATGATTTTATTTTTTACAGACACCTCTAAAATGACCCCTGAAGAACTACTTTTACATCAGATAGCTATGCTTCAAGCGTAAGTTGTTTTATGAACTACTTTTAAATCAGATAGCACCAAGCGTAAGTTAGTTTATGAACTACTTTTACATCAGATAGCTATGCTTCAAGCGTAAGTTGTTTTATGAACTACTTTTACATCAGATAGCTCCAAGCGTAAGTTGTTTTATGAACTAGTTTTACATCAGATAGCTATGCTCCAAGCGTAAGTTGTTTTATGAACTACTTTTACACCAGATAGCACCAAGCGTAAGTTGTTTTATGAACTACTTTTACATCAGATAGCTATGCTCCAAGCGTAAGTTGTTTTATGAACTACTTTTACATCAGATAGCTATGCTCCAAGCGTAAGTTGTTTTATGAACTATTTTTACATCAGATAGCTACCGGTATGCTTCAAGCGTAAGTTAGTTTATGCAGTACTTTTACATCAGATAGCTATGTACCAAGTGTAAGTTGTTTTATGCAGTGATTTCTTCTTTTTTAATCTGGCAACAGATCAACCACCAAAAAATCATTTTTGATAGCCAGATTTTTCTTTAGGTTTGAGATTTCTTGCCTGTGTAGGATTATTTGTACTGATAGATTTCAGTAGACAAGTTTATTTACATGAAAATTAAATTTCATAGAAAATATTTTTTCTTTAATTGAAAAGTCTTTGAAATAATTTTTATTTATTAAATAAGATATGTTTATTACAATCAAAAAAGTTAATTATGAAATAATATCATGCTAGAGAAAATTGATAGCTTTTAGATTTTTCCTAATTTCCTTACCAACTTTTTATAAAAGTATCGTTATTTTGAATTGACAGGCATTGTTGTAAAGTATTAGGATTTCAATTGTTCAGGAGAGCTTATGACATCTTGGATGCCACAGACGACAACATGGAATTAGAGGTAATGATGACATAGTAAAAGAAAGATTTGACGTATGATCAACTGAATAAACTCAAATATAATATTTTAACCTAAATTTGTATGTAATTACACCTGTTTTGACCAGTTTGATAACTTTGATAAACCATATGTTGATTAAATTTTTCTCCTGTTATTTCCTTGCACTTGGTATTTTCCATTAAATTATGAGATAAATAGATTTTAACATATTACCCTGTTGACTTCAATGGTTAATCACTTATGTATGTCGAGGAATTAATAATGCAACTTATATGGCAATTTGGATAAACAGATTCTATGTATTCTATTTTTATGTTGCACTGCGAGTATAAATCTAATAAAAATATATGATGTAAGTTTTAGTTGGTACATTGTACTTGCTAATGTGATGAAACAACCAGTGCAAAATTGTATAGTCATATGTGGTTTTACTTTTATTCATTTTTTGTAAATGAAAAAATAAATGGCCATTGTAAAACAATTTAAATCAAACCAGTAAAAACTATTGAAGTACTTCATCCAAAACTTTTGTAATTTCAGGAAAAGTTGATAAAACTTTTGACACCAGAGAAGTTTGCTATGACTGGAGTTCAGTTGTTTTATTGTAAGAACTTTGAATACAATTTGGAAAAACTAAAGAGTGGATCTGGACAGACTGATGCATGATGGTAAAAAAACAAACTCTCAGGCTGTGAACTATGTGTCAAATGATAGTCATTTATGTAATATATGAAAGGAAACCTGCTGCATGGAAAAGCATGTGTGACTTTGGGATTGCATAATGTTTATAATGTTTTTTTCTGAGATGCCATACATTGTGAATATAGCTTGTCCTTAGTATATATGTAGGATGGAGCTTCCCCCCTAATTCTACTGGAAATATTAGTTTACATTCTGAAATATTGATTGCACTTAATTCATCTTTTTTAAGTTGACATTAGTAGAACCACATTATATGTACTAGGAAAATGTCTTCCTCATAATAAAAGACTGAAATAATTCTTTGACAAAATTCAATAAATGTATTTTTAAAATAAAATTATTTCATCTTTCTTTTTTACTGCAACAAGCTGTACAATAGCCCTAAGATGTCCTAGTCGACAAGCCTTTAAGTCTGAGAATTGAATACCTCTTTCCATATTTCTACTGATCAGTGGAATAAGCAATATATATATATGCTTGCAAAAAAAAACATAATTGCAGTTTATGATTAACCTTCCTGGTCAAGAAAAGCAATTGTTTGAAGATACATTAGATTGTAAGTTAGTAAGTAAATCATTGGTAAAGGATTTAACATAAAATATAAATCCTCAATCATATACAAATACAGGAGAAGATATACTGGATTTATTTCAAACTACATTTCACATTTAATGAGCTCATCTTATGCCAATCTTATTATTGAAAAAAAGCATTTTATACTAGATGTTGGAAAAATTAACATATGACTCTTTAACATTCAATAAGTCTATGTCATGTTGGTTTTGGCAGTACTTTTATAAGTTTACAATGTGTTCATCGTAACCATGTAAAAGAATAATATTATAAAACGTAATCATAGAAAGAAAGAAGGAGATGGGTAGTGAAAGTTATATTAGATTTAAAGTCAAAGTCAAACCGGTGAATCAAGAATTTTTTTTATTATTTTAGTTGTAGCTTTTTCTTTTAGATAGAATGAAAGAAAAAAGTATTCACATTTCTCTACTGTATTTAGTCAGATGGTATATTATGTATGATTGTATGATGCATAAGTTACTTAATGCTTGCACAGGAAAGAAATAAAAATGTATTATGTTAATATAAATAGAGAATTAGTCATGGAAACTGGATTTAGATCTGTGTGCTGCACATCATGCACTATGTAAGTATGATGTACTTATCTTATGACAGACTCCTGTTAAGTGCTAACAGAGAATATACACCTAATATTTATCTTCAATCTATTTTTTTAACATTGCATTTAAAGTGTGAACATACACCTAGATTCAGATTGTTGGAAAAAAACAACTACAAACAAACATAATTTTTTTCTTAGGTTTTTTTTCTGTCTGTATGATTATGTAGTTTTAAAAGTACTTGCAAAAGTGGTATACATTATTTGATAGTTAATTGATTACTTAACTGAGAAAAAGTTTAAAGTATGATATTTTAATGAAAAAATCCAATATCTGTAATGCTAGAACAAGCACAAATCAAAGACTGCAATATAGCTATGATTCTTTTTATAATTAGGTATATGTATCACCAATTATATTTTTTCAATTGATTGAAAATAGCAGAAAAAATTATGTTCAAAGGTATTTCAACATGAATTATTTTGTATATTGCTGTATAAATGCTTTAGGTGGTTGAGATATATGAAATCGGTGTTGCTCTAATGTCAATACCGAATTTTACCAAAGCAGCAAGCTTTGATATGAGCATGCAGATAATTTATTTATTTGATAATCTCTTATAATTTCCCTATAGATTTTTTGGATAGAGAAAATATTATGATTTGTAAAAAAAAAAAAAAAATAATAATTATAAAGTAACTCCAAAGATTTATTATTATGACATATTTTACTCTATGTTACATGTTCTGTTATATTTAAAGAAAACAAATGCTTTGACCCATATTTATTTTGATTTCTTGAGATATTTTGTGAAGCTACCTCTCCATATATTTCATTTCTAAATTCTATTTGGTTTTCTCTCTTTCTCTCACTTAATTGTAATTTCACCTATATAAACTAGAATATTGAGTGAAGTTAACACATAGTGCAGCTTAAATATGATTAAAACAATATTTAATGAAGGAAATGATTCTATTTATTTTAAGTTAAATGCCCTTGACAATTCATGTATGTGATTGACAATGTAGGTGAAAAATAGAGCTGTGAATGTTCCCTTATCCTAATACCATTTTATTCATCTTTTTAGAGTGATCCTCATGCACACAATATGTAATGCAGTAAATTGTTGTACTTTATTAATGGCTGTAAGACTAGCTTTTAAGCTGCTTTTACCTTTTTTAATGGTAATAAAGATGAAGGTGACTGTTTTCTTTAAATACTTTTAATTGTTTAGACAGTTATAACCATTTTTTAACCATAAGTATTTACCAGTATTTAAATAAGGTCTTACTAATTTTACTTTAGTTAATGGTATGTTATTTGTTAGGTAATTTATACCTCGTAGTGTATTTTATACTAAGGAAATGCTAGTGTACATTTGATGCTATATCTGTGATAATTATAAAAATGGAGTTATTATATATAAAATGCTTATTGACTAATGAGGTTTCCTTATCGTATGTTAAGTATAATTGTGCATACTATATATTTACTTTGTTTTTAAATAAATAGGTTTTTCATATATTCCTGATATTGTTTGTTTAAAAACACAATAGAACCTGACTTCGTAAGACAGGAGACATTTGAATTGAGGCTCAACTGTTTATCATTTGAAACAATAAAGTTGGGTATGATTGTCCAAAGGATAGAAATGACAGAGAAACCTAAATGTTTAGTAAATGTTTGAAATACAAACTCATTTATCTCTAAAAGAGTCTCTAGAAGGTATATTTTTATAACACATTTCAATTGATTTGGTAAAAATTGATAGTATGCAAATTTTCATCAAAGATTCACCTTGGGATCAAAACTGTATCCCATGTCCTTAACCAAGAATGGCAGAATTAATAGTATGGCCTAATCGACTATCACCGATGTGGTGGTGTGGCCAAAACGTCTTACATTGTCACCATTTCTTGAAGTGTTGCAAATTTTGCTTGATGAAGTAGAGAACCTTTGGCAAATCTTTGTGATATAGAGTCGAAAGATACCAAAGGGACAGTCAAACTGATAAGTTAAAAAAGAAAAGTGACAACGGCAAAAATAAACAAAGAAAGAACAAAAGACGAACACCAATGCACAAAACCAAACATAAGAAAAAGGCCGTACGGTGACCTATAGTTGTTAATGTCTGTGTCATATTGGTCTTTTGTGGATAGTTGTCTCATTGGTAATAATACTACATCTTCTTTTTTATGAGTAATGCCAACCCAACCACAAAATGATGGTGATATTTTCTTGTTCATTTCGTCACTACTAAATTGTGTATTTCACTTCTTAGTTGTTTCTTTATTGGCTCGTATACTAAATAAATGCAACAATAGTTTACCCCTGTTCGAAAGTCATAAATCGATTGAGAGAAAACAAATTCGGGTTACAAGCTAAAACTGAGGGAAACACATCAACTATAAGAGGAAAACAAAGAAACAACAGAAACACTAAAGTGTAACAAACAAGAGTGCAAACGCTGAAATGTCTCACCTTCTTTACTAATCATTGATATCATGTTAATAGTCCTAAATATAAAGCTTTATTACAACTGTCACATAAACTCAACATTAACCAAAAAAAACTAAACATTGATCACTGAACCATGAAAATGAGCTCAAGGTCAAATGAACCATGCCAGGAAGACATACATGTACAGCTAACAATTCTTCCATACAACAAATATAGTTGACCTATTGCTTATAAACTAAGAAAAACAGACAAAAACACAAATGCTTAACACTTAGCATGAACCACAGGCACTTGTCTCAGAAAATAAATTTCCTATATACCTTATTATAACACGTTATAATAAGGTATATAGGAAATTTTTTTCTGAGACAAGTGCCTGTGGCATGAACCGTGAAAATGAGGTGAAGGTCCGGTGAACTATGTCAGGCAGACATGCATGTACAGCTAACAATTCTTCCTTACAACAAATATAGTTGACCTATTGCTTATAGATTAAGAAAAACAGACCAAAACACAACATTTTATCATAACCTCTGAACCATGAAAATGAGGTCAAGGTCAGATGACACATGCCAGTTGTGAAAAGTCAATATTATACAGTAATGGACTCACCAAGTTGTGTCTGTATCTGTCGGGCGCCCTGCTCGAACTCCATGTGCAATAAGAATAACTATTCCCGCCACTTGCGGGTCTGACTAAAAACCAAAGTTCGGAACTTCCTAATAAACGGAACTTAACAAACTCCCCTTCTTTCTTTTGAAGGAACTTACTGTTCAATAATGTTGTCAACAAAAAGTAGATGTTCAATTCCTTTGAACTCATTAATATAATCCACATGGTCTATGTACACTATTTACAAATCTGGCTTTAGAAAGTTACTCATCCAAACACCTGTTCCCTAAGACACCATCTTGAAGTGCCCTGAGCAGGTTATGGCATGAAGCTCCTTTTTTAGTCAAGCAATCAGCCAGTTGATGTTTTGTTTCAATCCATTTGACCGATACTATTTGGTGCATTTGAATTAATTCTCGAATGCTGCTAATTTCAAGTCTAAGCCTTTTTTCGGATACTTGTTTTGTGGATTTTATGACAGTCCGTTAGGCAAGTTATTGGCAATTGAGTTGGATCAGCTTTACCATACATAAGCTCTGTATACAGTGAAGCTATAAAAATACCACTGTCAATAGCATCAGCCATAGCCAGGGTTTCTGCTGCTAGAGTGCTTCTTGCCACTCTTCTTATTCTTTTTGATTGCCAAGTTATAGGCGAGAAAATTCCATTTTCACCAACAAGCACAATGAAATGTCCTCCTTGTGTGCCTCCATCAGATAAATTACCAAGGGAAGAATCACTAAATACTACAAGTCTAATTGCATTATCATTTCCAAGTTTTCTGAATTTCAAAGTGACAGTTTCAGATTTAAGGTTCTTGATTATTTTGTTTGCTTCATTTAACGTTTGTACGTTTGCCTTTTTAAGAGATGAAGCAAGGTTTGATGCATCAAATATCACATCTGGTCGACTTTGTCTTGCAATCCAAAGTATTTGTCCAATTTTAGATTGTAAAAGTTCTCTTTCTTCTTTGGTAAGAAGTTCTTCTTTGACTCCCATACGACTTTTTTCAATAGGAATAAACTTGAGACTATTTTGATAAGTGTTTTGTCTTAAATGCAAGTCATTTTCATGTTTTGATAGTTCTATTCCAACATATGGGAATGACCCATTTTCCTCTAATTCTTCTTTTCCAACACAAAATGTTGATCTTATGCTATTTATAACTTTCTCTTCAAATTCTTTTGATCCTCCCCATAAAAAGTCATCAACATGACAAGTAAGTACACCTTCTACGCTGCCTTTATTGTTTTTCCAGAAAAATACAGCTGGGTCAACCTTGGATACACTGACTTTACATTGTTCAAGAACTTCTTTTACTCTATTATACCAACTAAGAGAGGCATCTGACAGACCATAGACACATTTGCGAAGTTTCCAGATAATATCTTTGCACTGAGCTTCCATTGGTGGTTTGACATAAATCTTTCTTTCTATTTCAGCTCCTTGTAAAAAAGCAGTTTTAATATCCATTGTTCGTGTTTTCCAACTTCTTTGTGCTAGAATAGCTAGAACTAATCTTAGGGAATCTGTTCCACAAGTGGGTGAATCTTTTGGTATATCATCTCTGTTAAATTCTTCAAATCCTCTCGCAACTAATCTTGCCTTATGTATTGTACCTTCTGAGGTGTCCTTCAAACTACATATCCATCTCGTAGAAATACACTTTTGACCGGTATCTGTGCATTCTTCATAAACACTGTTGTTTTTCCATGAATTTAGTTCTTTTAGTTTAGCTTCCCTGAATGATACATCTTCAAAAATCATAACACTATCGTCATCAGAACTAGGAAGTTCTACTTCTGTAGCAACATTTTCTAATTCCTTTAACTTACTCATGTCAACTGAAATTTCTGCTCCTTTAAGTGTAATAGGTTCCAAGTATTGCAGGTTAAACCAGTTTTTATTACTTCCTGTTGCCTTTCCAGCGCGTCCAGTAACCTTTGCAACACACTGTTCACCACTTTCAGCATTTTTATATTTCACTGTTTGTCCTGTTTTCATATCTGCAAGTTTGGGTCGTTCTGTTCCTGCTATTGCATGTTCTACTTGTTCTTCGTTATTTACATTTTCGTCTTGTCCTTCGTTATTTACATTTTCGTCTTGTCCTTCGTTATTTACATTTTCGTCTTGTCCTTCGTTATTTACATTTTCAATCGCTTCAACATTACTATCACTATCATTTTCATTATCAGTGTCACTGTCACAATAATTTACAAATTTGTTTTCATGAACTGGCATTGACTTAGATATAATCCTCTTAGCTTCTTTTTCTTGTTCAAAATTACTAGTATTTTTGTTTTCTTCTGTTTCAGGTATTGTTGATACCTTCGTTAATCTGCACTGATGCACTCTTACAAGCATACCACCATGTCTTACAAAAACAACAGCTCCATCCTGTCCAATCACAACGCCAGGCCCTTTCCACTCTTTGTTATCTGGTCTTTTATAGTAAACTTTATCACCTGTCTGGTAGGAAATACCACTTGGACGAGTTTGTTTTCTCAATGCTCTGCGAATTCTTTCAGAACATTCACTTCTGGTGAAAGCTGTTCTAGCTGAGTGCAAGGTCTCAATATGTTTTCCAACCACTTCACTCATAGTGGTACCCTCTAGGGCAGGCAGCTTATCTGTTAAAACACTAGGTAGGTTTGGATTGCGTCCATAAACTAACTGGTATGGACTATACCCATGTTCATTATCTAAAGCATTCTTTGCCATGAGAGCCCAACTTAAAGCAATGTCCCAATCACAATTATTATCTGCTTTCAATTTTAGTAATGTGTCCGTAAGAGTTTGATTATGCCTTTCTAGAAGCCCATTACTCCAAGGACTATAAGCTGCAGTAGTTTTCACTTCAATGTTAAAGTTCTCTGCCATATCTCGTACTTCGTCATTATTGAATTCACCGCCATTATCACTGTAAAGACGCCTTGGTGAACCATGTATTGAAATCCAAGATTCCAAAAATTTCTTTACAAATTCTGATCCTTTTTTTGTTTTCATAATACACCCTGCACTAAAGCGTGTGAATTCGTCAATTATATGAAGATACCATACACTGTGTTCTAGTTCATGCAGATCAACTGCTACTGTTTCGTTAAACTCTGTTGCCAATGGCAGTCCAACCACCGGTTTAGAACTTGGTCTTTTGTTGGTCATACAAATGTCACAATTTTCACAAACTGATCGCAAAAGCTCTAAAGTAGTAGCATTGTTCATTCCAGCCTTATTTATAAGTTTAGATAAACGGTTAAATGTTGCATGTCCAAATTGTTTGTGTATTTTAACCAATGTCTTACGTTTCTCCGCTGTACTCATGTCATCTGTGATATTAAGTACGTTCTCCTCTACGTTAACAGGTGAATTTTGTATTTCAGGTTTTGTTTTCACAATATTTACACAATAATGTCCACTAGATGTGAACTCCAATTCCACTGGTTTGTTAAACATGATTGCCCTATCATTCTTTAAGTCCAGTACAGTACCAGCCTTCTTCAATGATGCCTTACTGAGTAACAAAGGGATATCAGCTTTTACAATTTCAGTTTCAATTTTGCAATTGGTACTTCCTATCTGAGCAGGTATAGTGGCACGCATAAAAGAGTTGACTACTTTTCCATCACCAAACTTAAATGCTCTACTACTTGTCACTGTAGTAATGTCCCCAGTTCTCTCTAAAAGCTGTTTAAACCAATTTTCCCCACATACAGTACGAGTACATGCAGTGTCTATGATTGCTGAACATGCTGATTCAAGTACAAATATTTCACTGACGGGTGGCTGCTCTTTTGTGAAAAGCGTTATGTTACAATTCTCTACAATTTCACTTTCAGACTCGACAAAATTAACAGAATTTACTTTGTCAGGACAGTCCTTAGCCCAATGAAAAACACTCTGGCAGATAGCACATTTTGTTCTTTTTCCAAACCTGTTTAAAGGATTAGTGCCCTTTTCTTTTGATTTACTCCCTTTATTTTGTTGTGTATAATATACTGGTTCTTGTTTAATTGTTATACTTGGAACAATACCAGTATTTTCTGAAGGTCCAGACATTCGTTCACCAAATATACGTTGCAATGCTGACTTCATAGAGGTATATTTTACATCACTAGATGCTGTTAAGGCTAGTTGTTTGTCTCTGGAAGACAGGCCAGCATTATCTAATAGTTTGAAAGCAAGGACAGCTTCTGGGAGTGTCATGTCATATTTTTTAGATTTGCTATATCTTTTGTCGAATTCTATAATGTAGTCTGACATTGACAAATTTTCAGTTTTTACAAACGTATCAAAATTTTTGTAAGCTTCGTATGCTTTGTCCTTATCATCTCGTAAGAACGCCTTGTCCAATTGTGTTATCAGTTTGGCCATGCCGTCTTCCTTAGCCAGATCGGCAGCCGGGACATCCATAGCCACTTCCCGTGCATTTCCCGTAAGTGTAAGTGAAACAGCAAGTGCTTGTTTGTCAACTTTCAAATCAGAAACTAATTGCCAGACGGAAATTTCATTCTTCCATGTTTCGTAAGTCATTGACCTCGGGTCAAACGTAGGTGGATTCTTAAAACTTGTTGCCATTATGATCGCTATGCTCTGCTACCATGAAAAGTCAATATTATACAGTAATGGACTCACCAAGTTGTGTCTGTATCTGTCGGGCGCCCTGCTCGAACTCCATGTGCAATAAGAATAACTATTCCCGCCACTTGCGGGTCTGACTAAAAACCAAAGTTCGGAACTTCCTAATAAACGGAACTTAACAGTTGGACATGTACACCTTACAGTCCTTCCATACACCTAATATACTAGACCTACTGCTTATAGTATCTGAGATATGGACTTGACCACCAGAACTTAACCTTGTTCACTGATCCATAAAATGAGGTCGAGGTCAAGTGAAAACTGTTTGACGGGCATGAGGACCTTGCAAGGTATGCACATACCAAACATAGTTATCCTATTACTCATAATAAGAGAGAATTTAACATTACAAAAAAAAGTTGCAGGTTCGACAAAAACCAAACGACAATGTAACAAACAGAGAAACGATAAATAAAGGCAACAGTAGTATACCGCTGTTCAAACTCATAAATCCATGGACAAAAAACAAAATCGGGGTAACAAACTAAAACTGACGGAAACGCATAAATATAAGAGGAGAACAACGACACAACACTACAATGTAACTAACACACACAGAAACGGACCAAGCATCAGACAAAATCCCACGAGAATAACAAATATAACATCAAAACCAAATACATGAATTTGGGATAGACAAGTACCGTGACACGTCTTATCGCAATGTCAATTTACACTCAAAAATAAGAGAAAACAAACGACGCAACGTTAAATTGTAACACACACAGAAACGAACTATTATATAACAATGGCCATATTCCTGACTTGGTACAGGACATTTTTAAAGGAAAAAATGGTGGGTTGAACCTGGTTTTGTGGCATGCCAAACCTCGCACTTTAATGGCAATGTTAAATATAACATAGAAATGACAACATAATATTACAGGACTACAATACAAATAAATAGGAAAACGTATTAGACAAAGAAACACATGATTAATGAATAACAAAAAGCATCAGGTTTAAAATTTAATACGCAAAAAACGTGCCTCGTCTACACAAGACTCACCAGTGACGCCCAGATATAAAAAATCGAAAGCGAAAAAAAGTACAAAGTTGTACAGCACTGAAGATCAAAAGTTGAAAAAGGTTGTGTCAATTACGGCTAAGTTTGTATGCTTGGGATAAGAACATCCTAATTATTTAGAACAATTAATGCTATTGCAAACAATAAAACAGATATACATAATGAAACTGAAGTATTAACTCATAACAACTGCCATTTTCCTGACTTGGTACAGGACATTTTAAGAAAAAATAGTGTAATGAACCTGGTTTGTGACTAGCCAAACCTCGCGCTTTTATGGCAATGTTTATTATAACGCTAACATGACAACACTACATGCCAGGACTACAGTACAAATAAATGCAACAACATTCAGGACAGAGAATTAAACAAATATATTAAACAATTCAATAGTACATATTGACATACTAATAGTTATCAGAGGTACCAGACTTATAATCTAAAACGACAGTCACATGTTTCGTCTACACAAGACTCGTCAGTGAAGCTCATATAAAAAAGTAAGAAAGCCAAACAGGTACAAAGTTGAAGAGCATTGATGACTCAAAATTCAATAGTTGTGCCAAAAACGACTTAGGTTAAATATGCCAGGGATAAGAAAACCCTTAGTATTTAGACTTATTCATAGTTTTGCAAACAGATGAATAAAAAAAACGAACACGTAAAAAAACATAGGACAGCACATAAAAATAGCACAACAGAACCGCGCATTGTCACACGACTGGATCGACGCCACAAAAGTAACGTCACTGGTAAATTTCTTAAAATTGGATACATTTCAAGATCTGGTTTATTATTATGGTATTTGATGTGTTTTATAACAATGCAAGAATATTAATATTGAATGATGTTAGTAATTAGATAATTAATTGTATTATCTAGCTATGTCAGTATTTCTTCTAAATCAAACAGGAAAACGAATAAATCGTGTACTTTTAGTTGCTTTAAACTAAAATCTTTTAAGTAAATGAACTGGGTGATTAATTATCTTTACTTCTACATACAAATAGAAAATGAAAAAAAAATAGAATGATAAGACATTTAACAATATTCGATCAGAATACTAGCGTTATATTTACTGAATTTATGTTTAGAGGGTTGGAAGAAGTAACGAGATTCAAGCAATATTTAAGTTTTGAGTATACATAGATAGAACATAGAAACGAATAAGATAATTGGCGGTAATGTTTTCAGTGAGTTCGTATGGAAATTTTAAGATGAACAACGAGAACGTAAAAAGTAAATTAAAAAAAATATCAAACTACAAGGAGAAATCCAAAACGTAACGCACCTTAACAAATGGCAAATCAAAAGCTCAGACATACCAAACGAATGGTAGAAAAAAAACCAGCCGTATTCCTGACTTGAACAGGTATTTCCTTATGTGAAAAATTGTAGATATTGATAACAATGTGTGAACAAAAAAACAGAAATAATAGGTAAAAATGTAAAAATTAAGGGTGCATCAGTCCTCATGTGTGATAATATCTATAACACTAAACAAAATTATGACAACAAAGAAATCAAAATGGCATATAGACAAACACACATTGTCAAGTAAAACTGACAAAACGAATACAAAAAGGACCATAGAGCACAATAACACAATTGCGAGATATATTAGTACTGAGCCACGTCAAAAGTACATTTCAAAAAAAGTACTAAAAAGAAAATGTTAATAATTTATAAAGACAAACTAAAAAACACTAAACACGTACTAGAGATGACAAACAACGTCAGTACCTAGAGTAAATCTAGAATTCAAGACTATCATGTATTATTTGTGAAGTTGGTACTGAATATTTGTTAACAAAATCTTTGATTCTTCTGAAGAACTTTTATTTAGAAAAAGGACGAGACGTTCTTTGACATAACCCTGGTTCATCAACTTTCTGCTCCGACACTGGTGACGTTTTATTAAGTCTGAGTAGCAAATGCAGCCTTTTGAATACAGAATGGGTTGGGAAACTTATATACCGTAACAAGGGAAGATGGTATATGGCTACTATGGGGAAGCAAAAAGTTAAATTACAAAATAAATCTCTGAGGAAAATTCAAAACGGAAAGTCACTAGATAAAGGCAACAGTAGTATACCGCTGTTAGGAAGTCCTAAATCGATTGAGAGAAAACAAACAAATGACAAAATCAAAAGCTCAAACACATTAAACGAATGCACAATAAATCTCTGTTAGAAAATGGTTGATTCAACCTGGTTTTAAAGCTAGCTAAACCTTTCACTTGTATGACAGGCGCATCAAATTTCATTATATTGAAATCGATGTGCGAACATAACAAATAGACATGTAGCCCGGCATTGATATGATTATATAGAAAGTATTTAATAATCTCGATACAGACACGAAGCTCGGCATTGATATGTTTTATATATAGAAAGTATTTAATATTCACGATACTTAAGTTATTGGAATAATTCACCTAGTATGTAGGATTGTATATATTTTATAATATAAAGTTTAAATTTACCAATTTAAAGAGATGTTGGCGTAGTCGAGTGGTTACTTCGTTTGTATAATGTAACTATGACATTTGTTAACTGGCGGGTTTGAACCCCGTAGAACCACTGACGCTTTCCAACATTGAATTTTTCAGAATAGGATATTAAAACAAACAAGACATCTATCCACCAGAGACCTTATGAAATAGATGTACAAATGTATATGTCACCATACGGCCTTCGAAAATAAACAAACCCATACTGACTAGCAAGCTATAAAATGCATGACAGAACGTTATACGATTAAAACAAAAAAGCATTATGCATAGAATAATAATATATAAATAGAATCACAAATATAGTATACAGCACGCAAATTAACACGAATCTAAGACAAAATGTCTATCAGTATACATCCAATGGATTTATTCTCAAAACTTCTTATTAAACAGGTGTTTGATTTCAGGCATTGAGATAATCCTTTTTTAAAAGTTATATGGTCGTCATCACGAGCAGGGTCGCCGCTGATCAGAATAACCTGACAACTCTTGTTGATACAAGAAACTGATGTACACTCGATTATTTAAAAAAACATGTGTATAGATAAAATGTACCCAAATAGGCATCCCACAATTTGTTAACAGTATTTACAAAACCTCAAATTAATAGTTAGGCCGAAGATTGTATGTTAATACACAAATCTTAAGTTATACGTATTGGCACTGAATATAAGATAATTTGAACATCAAATAAAAAACATTTTAAAATGAAAGAGCACATTTTGGAGGCATCTAAGAAAGTTTGATTTTGTTAGCGTATGGTTTTCCCCTTTTTGAATTTACCTTGAAGGTCGGTATTATTGTTTTCCTTTTTTTAATGTATGCAGATATGATTCGGTATTTCAAATGTGATAAACAATGGTGGATATGCATTTCTTAAATACAGATTTTTATTTTTATTTTCGAATTTAGTAGCTCATTGTTTAAAAAGTTGAAAGAAAATATAAAAATATTCCTGGAATGTCTTCATACTCAATTAAAAAATGAAACTGAAATCTAGACAACAATTCACCGGCACTATTTACCAAAATAAGAATCATATTATTATGGTAAGTATAACAAACATATATACATATTTTTTTTTCTTTCAAGCCAATATTAATATAGGATAACAATTACTTTAGGGACGACACCTAACATAAGTATGCTCTTTTAACTGCCGGAATCGTTCTCAACTGTACATGTAGACAGATGTTGAAAAGGTATTAAAGAAACAGAGACAAAAGAGGGACGAAAGATACCAAAGGGACAGTCAAACTCATAAATCTAAAACAAACTGACAACGCCATGGCTAAAAATGAAAAAGACAAACAGAAAAACAATAGTACACATGACACAACATAGAAAACTAAAGAATAAACAACACGAATATTCATATAAATAGTTGTGTACATACTAGATAATAATTAATCTTTTACACTAATCATGTCCTGATATATCATAACTACTGAAAAAGTCATTTTAACAATTGGGTATTGTTGTTTTGTAGATAGGTAAATATTAAAGAATTACCCGGCATGTCGTCACAGTATACAGGTAGATATATAATATTATATATAGATCCATAATTATTGTGTTGGCTTAGTCGAGTGGTTACTTCGCTTTGAATTGGTATCAAACTTCAACTGTCACTTGAAACTTTACGGGTTCGAATCCCGTGGAAACCACTG
Organism: Mytilus galloprovincialis; assembly: GCF_965363235.1. Classification (NCBI taxonomy): domain Eukaryota; kingdom Metazoa; phylum Mollusca; class Bivalvia; order Mytilida; family Mytilidae; genus Mytilus; species Mytilus galloprovincialis. The sequence goes on along the minus strand of NC_134838.1, from coordinate 1,198,977 downwards.
ACACAGTCCAGCATTTTTGTCGTTTTCCATTACTTTTTTTTGGTTTGGTATGTATTTGTGACGATCGTTGTCGCTTTATATTGATCTGTTATTATGTGGTTGGATTGTAAATAGTTTGATATAGATGATATTTTTAAGAAATAATACTTATCTTTATAATGTGTAATGTTATTCTTTTTTTTTATATATATATAAGCAACAGGAGTATATCGCTGAATAAATGTCTAACATCAATACAATATCTTTTGAGTGTCACTGATAAGTCTTATATGGACGAAACGCGAGTCTGGCGTACTAAATTATAATCCTGGTACCTTTGATAACTATTTACAGCACTGGGTCGATGGTACTGCTGGTTGACTTTTCGTCCCCGAGGGTATCACAAGCCCAGTAGTCAGCACTTTGGTGTTGACATGAATATCAATGATGTGGTCATTTTTATAAATTTCCTGTTAACAAAACTTTTAATTTTTCGAAAAACTTAGGATTTTCTTATCCCAGGAATTGGATCCTCAATGCTCTTCAACTTTGTACTTGTTTGGCTTTTATAACTATTTTGATATGAGCGTCATATAAATTATATCAAGAATACTCATGCATTGGAATTTTGCGCCATAAAAAGTACAAAGAAACAAAGAAAATGATACGGAAACTGAGACGAGATATCAAATAAATAAAAACAATAAACAATAAACAAAAAACAAAAAAAGCAAACAGAAGGACCCCGGTAACGTCCACTCGTACTGTTTTGTATATGTAAATTTTTTTTTCTTTTTCTAATCTCTATTTATAAACAGCATATAAACTTGGTTTTCTTACGATACAGAACAACAGAAATACTTTATTATCTAAAGTTAAATTAATAAGATGGCATGCAAAATATTGAAGCTTGTCCATATAATAGAGTTTGCTGGTGACTATGAAATGAATGTTATTTCACAGTAGAATACCTATGTTAAATCCATATCATGTGAATACAACAAGTCCAAATGTTGTAATTATTTCAACTCATTACTAGTGAGATAGTATGTACACATTCATATAATCTCATTCACATTCATCAATTAAAGAAAGATTTACTTCTTTCTGCATCTAGCTTTAACAATATAGATATCTTTAGTAAAAACTGTTTACTTCTTCTCTTAGACTCTTTCAGTACTATCACATTGACGAAGCAATACTAGGGACGTTCTTTCTGTAGAGACTGGGCTGTTTATATACACCACACACACGGATATCTTTAACAAACAATACATAGGATTATTCAGAAATCTAAATACAATTGCCCCCGACTAGCACATGCAATTCTATTTCAAAATGTACCTGTTTAAATACGATTTCACAGGCTTTAGTTTGTTTTTCTGTCCAATTTCATTTTCTTTTGCTTTGTATGATCTCTTAGAATTTTTGCTATTGACGAAATATTTGATAAATTTTCTGTATTACGAAAATGTACATTAGAAATATCTTACTTCTCATTTTGCGTAGGCGCTATCTTCGCAGCAGATTCGACTTTCTTTTTATATCAGTTTGTTTACATTCTTTTTAAACTTTTAATTCCTTACAAAGAAATGCATATTTCGTTAGTTTATTTTTCAAGCAAGCGGACTCAAGTCTGTCAATAGTTTACAAAGAAGGTTTGAAAAATGTTCATCAAATTATTTCCCATACACTGTAATATCATCAATGTATAGCACTTAAATACGCCATCTGCAATCGTCTTACTACTGTTTTATTAATTCGCTCGAAAATTGACTCCGTATTACCAGGAACTTTCTATACTAGTTAGTATAGAAAGTGCCTGGTATTACTTTGAATAGTTCTAATGACATTTCTGTTCACTGACGCTGTCTACTGTTTTGGTTTGAAAACGCAGTCTTCATCTTGTCACTAAGGTATCATTGGTATTTGGTGATAATCCATATCTAAATGAGAAAGCATCCAAGCTATCTTCAATCATCCGTATTTGATGCTCATTTTGTATGGTATTTTTATTTGATTTCCGATTATCCACACATAGCCGCTACTAGAAGTCTTGTTTTTTTTTTATCAAGACAATAAGAACAGGTCATAAACTGCATGATTTTTCTCTATTTTCTCAATGATGCTTTCCTCTGTAAATGCTTTATTTAATTTTTTTAATTTCCACTACAACAATAGAAATCTCCTAGCGGTTCTGTGATTGGTGTTATATAATGTATTTTTATAGAATGCATCACCAACAATTCTTTTCTCAACTTTCCATCAGGATTTGGAATACCTCTAAAATACTATTTCTTCATTTGAAAACTGATCGGCCTTTCTCATAAAGAATTATCTTGTCCATCTATTGATGTAGCTGTGCATCACTTGTCTTGTTTCTTTTCGCGCTAATATGAAAAACGTCAACATTATCAATTTCTTTTTTCAAAATTGTCACCAATATTCACAACTTGAACAATCAATGTCATATGTGTTCCCTTGTACAGTTCAAATAGCCTAGAAGACCAAAAATTCCAAAAGGTTTTACTGTATTAAAAATTTCTAAGTTGTATAATTAGTTAATCTACAAGCATAAACATATCAATAACAGTTTATTGCTTTCATTCTCATAATAGATCATATTGGTTTTGCTCAAATTATTGCAAATATTTCACAGATGCTTAAAATATATGTATGAATCAGATGAATATAAAACACATCATACCAAAAACTCAGAAATTGTAGAAGTGTCAGAATAAAATTAAACGGGCATGTTGTGTCATGTGTACTATTGGTTGTCCTTTTCATTTTAAGCCATGGCGTTGTCCGTTTATTTTTCAATTTGAGTTTGACTGTCCCTCTGGTATCTCTCGTCCCTCTTTTCTATTGAAACAAAAATCGAAAAAAATCCTCTGAAATGTTGTTCTGAAGTACAGGTACTAGTAATCGATTATCGTTCGCATTATTTGAAATAATTACAGGATAAACCATCGATCGTTTACCTTAAGTGTCTCAATGATCGATCGTTACCTAATTCTCTCAATAATCGATCGTTACCTAATTGTCTCAATCATCGATCGTTTACCTAGGTGAAATGAAAATCATTGATTCTTTACAGGTGATGCCAAGTGTTCCCGTGGTTACATTCAATAAAAATGGCGCCTCATACTAGTTGGAATTTTATAATATTTTGCTTTGTGTTTAAAGGTAAACTACGGATGTATATACGTTAACTTTCTTTGTTTTCACACACTTGTTAATTAACAATATCTTTCATTAATGGCTGTTCAACATTTATTAACTATGTCAGAAAATTGATTTTACCATTATTTTTTCCTATACATTTGAGGGTAGGCATAAAGATAAAAAATATATATGTTATACTGAAATACTCAATATGTTTATTTATTTCTTTTATAACACCGGCGCCCCGAAAAAAAAGTCATTCCGGATAAAATGTGATACTTCACTATGATTCCAATTGTTCCATTCAATAAACGGTTCGAACAAAGTGTACCCATGTTTTTAGCTCAAAGGCTGCAAGCTAAAATCTGTTTGATCTAGCCGATGAAAGAGGATACAATAAACTTATGTTAAAACAATATCATCTACACCATTATTGATTTGTTGACGGAATTTCTGTTTCACGAATGACAACGGATATTTCCATGTGTACTTCTTTTCTGCTATTACCCCGAAACTTGGGCAATACAACAGGTGTCACATATATTGATAAATACTTGTGTTATGTTTTTTTTGATAATTTATGTTGGTTTGCTGTCGAATTGATGTTTCACGCATTTTTGGAATTTTGGGTCATCAATGCTCTTCAACTTTGTACTTGTTTGGCTTTCTAACTATTTTGATCTGAGCGTCACCGATGATTCTAATGTAGACGAAACGGGCGTCTGACGTGTTGAATTATAAGCCTGGTACATTTGATAACTAATAAGAAGCAAACTTTGAATTATAATGGTTTACTTTGATGGACAGTTGTTTCATTGGCACTCATACCACATCTTCTGATATCTAGATATGCCTAATTGTTTTGATTAATGTAGATAAATAAAGGCAACAGTTGTATACCGATGTATAATCACTACATATCTATTTGATATTTTGAAAATGCAACACATTTGTTTTTACAGTAAGTTAAGCATTTATTTTAAAACCTTTAGATTTTATTTTGTATATTAAGCATTTGCTAAGAATGGTTTGTTTTTATAGTCTGTGAAGCATTAGTTAAGAACAGATTTGTTTTTGAAGTAAGCGAAACATTTTTTTAGAACGTTTTTCTTTTGTGACTGAAGCATTTGTTAAGAACGGTTGTTTTTTTTTGGTAGTATGTGAAGCATTTGTTAAGAACGGTTGTTTTTTGTAGTATGTGAAGCATTTGTTAAGAACGGTTTTGTTTTTTTGGTAGTATGTGAAGCATTTGTTAAGAACGGTTGTTTTTTGTAGTATGTGAAGCATTTGTTAAGAACGGTTTTTTTTTTGGTAGTATGTGAAGCATTTGTTAAGAACTGTTGTTTTTTGTAGTATGTGAAGCATTTGTTAAGAACGGTTTTGTTTTTTTGTAGTATGTGAAGCATTTGAGTTCTGTACCGAGCATTCTTCTCATTCAAATACAGTTGACTATATGTACTGTGAATATAGTTGTTGTGGATACATTTATAATAGATATTGTTGCGAAAATTTGTAAGTACCCTACTTTAAATAGTTACTATGAGCATTATTATATTCATAATATAGAAGTTGAATATGCTTTCTTTTGTTTTATTTTTTCACATATATTTTTTTTTAATCACTAATGAATCTTCATTTGATTGTTCTGATGGGAATAAAAATTTATACACACAATAAACACATTAAAATATTGTTTTTTACTTTGGATAATTATTATAATTCAAGTTTACGTAACCAGGGTTGTTTTGATTCCTACTATTTACTATCTAATTTATATAAACGGTAAAACAAGATATAAAGGTGGTTTTTTTTTTTTAAATATTATCTCCCTCACGAAAGCTCTGATTCCTTGACCAGCGTTCGTTTTACCTTTTTGCCACTTTTTGATTCTGAAAATTATTGCAAAAGATGTTTCCGAAGCAACGAGGGTGCATTTCTGGTATGAATTGAAAACCAAAAATTAAAAAAAAACAACAGCAGTTGATGAGTTGAAGATCGAGTTTCTTACAATTTCAAGTTTTTTGAATATTTTAAGATTTCAATAGACACTATAACATTTATTTTCAGTTCTGGTGTAATAGCTGGAGCGGTTATAGGATCTATAGTTTTTCTTGGAGTAATTATTGGTGTTATTTTGTGTGTTGTAAAGAAGAAAGGACACCGTGGAACAGTGATAGCACCTGCTGCTGGTGGTACACATATTACACAACATTCAGTCGCATTCGGTATGTCATCCTTTTCCCCCATCACACACATACACATCTACAGCTTAAGTGCTAACATAACACACATTCAGTCTTATTAGGTATTCCATTATTTATCATATTCCCGCAGGCGCAAACACACACTTATACAGACCTGCTGGTGGGGGTACATACATCGAACAACATTCTGTGATAATGTTATCATTGTGAACATTTATTCCCACCACATTATGTATGTATGTGCCTGTCCCAAGTGAGGAGCCTGTAATTTAGTGGTTGTCGTTTGTTTATGTGTTACATATTAGTTTTTCGTTCATTTTTTTTAACGTAAATAAGGCCGTTAGTTTTTTCGTTTGGATTGGTTTACATTGTCATTTCGGGGCCTTTTATAGCTGACTATTTCTGTGTCAATTTGGTCTCTTGTGGACAGTTGTTTCATTGGCAATCATACAACATTATTATAATATTGATGTTTTGGGAGGCGACTTTCCTGATATGGAACTTGCGCCTAATCCTACAACATCTTCCTTTTTTGTATATTTATACACATATGCTGCTGGTGGTACACACATTGCGCAACATCCTGTTGCATTTGTATTGTTATCATTTCCCCAGTCGCAAACATACATTTGCATTTGTTATGTTATCATTTCCCCAGTTCCAAACACACATGTACACCCATGCTGCTGGTGGTTAACACATTACACAACAACCAGTCGCATTTGGTATCCCATCATATCACACACATTCATCTTATGAGTTTGAATGTCACTCTGGTATCTTTTGTCTCTCTTTTACACTCATTCAGATTATTAATGGTATGTTAACAAACATGTACACACCTACTGCTGGTGGTACAAACATTACACAACATCCAGTCTCATTTGTAATGTTATTATTTCCCCAGTCGCAAACATACATGCATATACACATATGTTGCTGGTGGTACACGCGTTACAAAAAAATTCATTCGCATTTGATATGTTATCATTTCACAAATCGCAAACACACACATTCACCTGTTTTGGTAAACGCATTACACAGTATTCATTGGCATATGGTATGTTATCATTTCTCCCACTCTAAATGCACTAAATGAACATTGAGAACCAATAATTTCGACGGTTATGACAAAATAATCTAGGATTCGAGCGTAGAAAATCTAAAGCTTGTTATCTATGATGGGTAAATTTACAACCCCTGGGTCCATGCAAATGCTGGTGGATGTATCCTTGCAAGGGGTATCACCAGTCTTTTAGCCAGCACTTCTGTATTAACACGAGTTATCATTGGTTTCGGTCATAATTATAAATTTACTGTTTAAAAGACTTTGAATTTTTCGAAAAGCTAAGGATTTTATTCTTCAGAAATAGATAACGTAAGCAATATTTGACAAACCTTTCGGAATTTAGAATCCTCAATGCTACTCAACTTGGTAATAAATTCAGCCTTTTCACTTTCTTCGATTATAGCGTCACTAGTATTATGTAGACGAAACGCGATACTGGTTTTCAACTTGGTAAATTGATGAGTTGATAAACACCCCTGCTGCTGATGGTCTACACCATATTATATGGGATTTGATATGTTTTGGTATAGTTTTATATGGTAAACTCAGTTGTCGTATAAATAATTAAAGGAACAATGCCATTGATAACAACGGTTAAAAAGTAAGGATAGACGAAATAAACCCATCGTTAACAGAGTGACCTCATTGAAAAAATATTCAAATGATGTAGTTGCTTTTTAAATCAACATTGTAAAAAGCTGACATAACCAACGATCTGACATTGTCCTCTTCAACAGATAATTTTATTTTACTGTAGATTGATTTCAATGCATTGACGAATAACTTACATACTACTGAGATATTTACGTTCCATAGTATAAAGTGTGCGAGTAACCAGAAACAATTCTACATACCTCCGGTATGCGTACCTTTTTTAGAACACATGGGAAGAGATACCAGTAAGAGAGAACATAAAGAATTCAAAGGGATAATTTAAAATGTAAAAAACAAACTGACAACGCCATGGCAAATAAAAAACCAAAAGAATAACAGTAACAAAACACAAAATAGAAAATAAAAGCTTGGTAAAGCGTATAAATAATACACATATAAACTCCAATTACCGATACAAAATGCAATCGCTGACTCGGGACTTGCACAACATATAACAAGCAGGCTTTGGATATTTGATTCTAAACAATTATCTGATCTTTTCATATGTGAAAGCATTATAGATTTGATATAAATGTCAAATTAATTGACAGAATAGATATATTAGTCATTCGAAAGGGTTGACGAATAACTAATTATTATTTTTTTTTTCAGCAGTAAATTAATGTGTTATAATATTTCTTCATTAATATTACAGTAACAGCTACACAGATCCAGCCACCAACCTACTCACAGCTTCCACCTGCTTACGGGGTTGCTCCTGGGTACCAGGCTACCTATTCGTACCCACCAACACCAATGTTTGCTCCTTTGGGAACATATCCACCGCCACCTGCTTATCCACAGGATGTTGCCTATCCACCGACAGCTCCGCCTTGTACAGCTCACCCATCATCAAAAACTTAGGGATTTGTTCATATAATTAGTTAAAGCACCCATCTGAATACTCATTACACATCAATGGATATTTGTTTTAAACATTTTACCATTTCAAAAAATCCGACAGGACGTACTTCTGTTATATTAATTTTCAATTATTGAATGGTTTGCCGTTTGGATAATCTAGATTTTAAACAATGAATTTTATAGATGTGTGATTTTGAATCAAAAACTTTGTGATATATTTTTATTGTTAAAATTTTGTAATCTTAATAAAGCCAAAACCTATTTTTATGATTGTCTAAATGATATCTAAGAACATTAACAATAATGAAAGATTTATTTAAGCCTAAATAAAGGCAGCAGTAGTATACCTCTGTTCAAATGTCATAAATCAATTAAGAGAAAACAAATCCGGGTAACAAACTAAAACCGAGGGAAACACATCAACTATAAGAGGAAACAACGAAACTATAGAAAACTGATGTGCAACAAAAACAACCGACAATGAAATATACATAGAAACGAAATATTAGATAAACTACTGCCATTTTCCTGAATTCGTAAAGAACATAATAATAACATATGAATGATTAGGATTAACTTGGTGAAAAGTAAAATAAAAAATAACTCCGAGGAAAAATTAAAACGGAACGTCCTTAATCAATGTGCAAAATCAAAAGCTTAAACACATCAAACGAATGGATACCAACTGTCAGATTCCTGACATGTCGATATTATACTAGAACAAAACATCTAACAACAAAATGCATTTATTGGGTAGTTAGATAAGTAATTAAGCAGGTACTATTTTGGTCTTTATTTTGGTTTTCTTTAAAACGGATTGCTCATGTAAGGAGAATAACCAAAACGAAATTACCTCTTAGTTTTCCCGAGAATATTCACTTGATATTAATCTATGCAATATTATGTATAACATTTTCAAATATTATAATTGAAATAATATAAATGACACCTATTTTACTACATTCGATATACACTTCGACAATGTATGTCTCATCAGTGATGCTCGAGGACAAAAGCTTTGAAAATTCAAAACTAATGCATCATTGAATATTTGAAAACTTCTAAAATCCTTTATCCGTTTACTTTTTGCGTTATAGCACACGGGTTATTTTAAAGTGTGCACCTAATTTTTATGTTATTTTGAATAGATAGAAAAAATATTACAGTCATTTCTTGTCAATTAATGCGTTGATTACTTCACGATCACATGACAAAGATATTTATATGAGTTGATAAACAAAACAACGGCAGCCAATCAGACGACGCGTTACATTAAAATTAAATTATTTAAAAATAAACAAGATATTGATATAAATGATCTCTAAATAAGGATGTTTTTTTTAATTAATGAAACATAGCATATATGTACTGTTATATCTACACTGATTAATCATAGCTCCTCTTCTTCAGTATCTAAATCATTGATTTGCTATATATAGTGTCAGGTGTTCATTGCCGTGGTTTCATTCAACTAAAATGGTGCTGAATCAAAGAATTATTTCGACAATAGTATTCATTTCTCTTATTCTCAAAGGTACAGTAATATTGTTTTAACAGTCTTTTTGTACGTTGAAATCAACTCTTGCTGTATGAAAATATCTTGTATCGTTATTTTAACTCGTCTTTAAATTTAATCGAATGTTTAATTTCACGGAGTTGAGGAGTTACGGATCATTTGAATATTGTTCCAAAGAATAAAGATATGTGAAGATTGGAAATATATGTTAAGTTAAAAAATGTAAAACGTATTGAACAATATGTAACTAGCAAAATAATTTACATCTAAATGGTATATGAAATATGACAAGGAAATTTAAAGTATAAAATGGAAACATTTCATAGATTTCAACTTATCACTTTCCATAATGGCCCTGTATCATCCCGAAACTCCAATATTAACACAAGACGACAATCGAGGGCTCATATGGGTCACGGAAAGCTACCAGGGCCATATGGGAAATGACGTGCCATAAGAGTCAACGGTGTAAAGAAACTCATCATAGATACCAGGATTAAATTTTGTATGTATGTCGTCTACAAAAAACTCATCAGTGACGCTCGAATAGTTAAAAAGTCCAATTAAAGTACGAAGTTGGAGATGATTGGGGACCAAAATTGGTAAACGTTTTGGCAAATACAGCTAAGTAAATCTATTTCTGAGGGAGAAATGAGTTAGTATTTCAAAAATTAAAAAGTTTTATAAACAGATATAATTTGACCATATCAATGAAAATTCATGTCAGCACTTTTGTGCTGACTACTGGGCTGGTGATACCATCGGGGAATTAAAATTCCACCAGCAGTGCTACCGAGTGGTTGTAAATAAACTCATCATAGATACCAGGTCAGCGTCTTCTGCTTATACATGAAATATTTATGTTTTTTGGTTTCCAGTTATAAACACATATTGTCATGTCATACTTATATTTTTGTATTTGCACACAATCGTGCTTGCCGCAGTCTCTACACCTAATCTGTTGGGTGTAAAAGAGGGACAAAAATCGAAAACAAACTCACAACGCCATGGCTAAAAGAAAAAAGACAAACAGACATACAATAGTACCCACAACACAACATATAAAACTAAAGAATAAAAATTTACGATGGGATGCTTTCAATTTCGCCGCTTGGAAAGCTTGGTTTAATAGCTTCCTTGTGAGAAGCAACCCCCTATCAAGAAAATCATGATAGGAAAAACAAGCACGGGAATATCGTATCAATTGGGAGATATATACACAGTATGCAGGTGCTGCTGGAATGTTGTTACTTAGAAATGTAAAGTTCACAATTGGAAACTGATAGATATTGTAGTCTTGACAAATGGTATTATTTTGTTCGTAGAAATTTGATTTGAAACAATTGTTAGAGACTGCAAGTACTCTTAGGTCAGTACTTTGTGTCTTTTGTCTTTTTTATTGGTTTATATTTTTGTGATCGTGGCATATTGATGACCTGAGTCTTTTTCAAACAACTTATCCTTATACAATATTATTATGTAGTGCAGGTAGACCAGCTGTTGCAGGTTTTTGGAATTTGGAAGGGAATGGTTGTGCGCTAAAAACATGTCTAACCTCTTCATATGCTGTATTTACTTGGTTGTCGTTGTTCTCTTTTCCTTGTTTACTCCTAAATAAAGGCAACAATAGTATACCGATGTTCAAACTCATAAATCCATGGACAAAAAACAAAATCGGGGTAACAAACTAAAACTGAGGGAAACGCATTAAATATAAGAGAAGAACAACGACACAACACTACAATGTAACACACACAGAAACGGACCAAGCAACAGACAAAATCCCACGAGAATAACAAATATAACATCAAAACCAAATACATGAATTTGGGATAGACAAGTACCGTGACACATCTTATCGCAATGTGAATTTACACTCAAAAATAAGAGAAAACAAACGACGCAACGTAAAAATGTAACACATCCAGAAACGAACTATAATATAACAATGGCCATATTCCTGACTTGGTACAGGACATTTTTAAAGAAAAAAATGGCGGGTTGAACCTGGTTTTGTGGCATGTCAAACCTCCCCTTTTATAGCCATGTGAAATATAACATTAAGATGGCAACTCAACACTACAGGACTACAATATAAATAAATTGGAGAATACAATTGACAAAGAAACACACGAACAACAGCTAACAAAAGGCAACAAGTTGAACATTTTAATACGCCAGAAGTGCATTTATCCACACAAGATCTACTAGTGATGCCCAGATACAAAAGTTTGAAAGCCGAAACAAGCACAAAGTCGAACAGCATAGAGGACCAAAAGATAAAAAAAAATTGTGCCAAAAACGGCCAGGGTTGTCTGTTAGTTACCAGAACATCCTTATCATTTAGAATAATTTATACTTTTGCAAACAGTAAATTTATAAAATTAATAAACAAAAGCTGTACATGATAGAACTGAAATATTAACTAATTACAGGAAACAACTGAAATACCTTACATAACCAGACATTTGCAACACATCCGAATATGTTTAAACCTCAACGCCAAGTGACGTGACGTTTTTTTTTGAAATTGTAAAAAATGACAAAAAATGATGACGTCATTTGAATTTGTAAAACAGATCATCAAAAAATGAAAAATGACGTCATTTGAATGAATAAGATAGAACTAGGACTGACCCAAGATTACATTTGAACTAAATACTGATATTGCACTTAATAACAATGCACATTTCAATACTTATTAATAGCAAACTAAGGCAGCAATTAACTATATTATAAAGCTATGTCAGGTTTGTTTTGAATCTAACTTCAAACGTAAAATATCGCACTGATTACGTTGAACAACATAAAATCTAATAAATGAATGCGGTGATTAATATTATTTACCATAACACATAAATATAATAGAAAAGAAGTCAACACATTTGACAAAATCCGATGAGAATTACAAATAAAACATTAAACATTTAAACTAAGTACATGAATTTGGGATAGGCAAGTACCGTAACACATGTTATAGTAATGCGAATTCACACTCAGCAAAACAGTCACAATCGAGAATAAGACCAGACCTAGCTTCAGTGTTTTGTTTGTTAGGCTTCAATTTTGTCATGTCTGGAATTGGTATTGCTAACTAAACCTTTACGGGTGTTTCTCATTTGGAAGGTGACTTACAGGTAAAAGTCGGAAAGGAAATGGGAATGTGTCAAAGCGACAACAACCCGACCATAGAGAGGACAACAGCCGAAGGCCACCAATGGGTCTTCACTGTAGCGAGGAACTCCCACACCCGGAGGCGTCCTTCAGCTGGCCCCTTCAAAAATAGGTATACTAGTTCAGTGATAATGGACGTCATACTAAACTCCAAATTATACACAAGAAACTTAAACTAAAAATCATACAAGACTTACAAAGGCCAGAGGCTCCTGACTTGGGACAGTCGCAAAATTGCGGCGGGGTTAAACATGTTTATGAGATCTCAACCCTCCCCCTATACCTCTAGCCAATGTAGAAAAGTAAAGGCATAACAATACGCACATTAAAATTCAGTTCAAAAGAAGTCCGAGTCTGATGTCAGAAGATGTAACAAAAGGTGCTTACATCCATGTCATTTGGTATCTGGTGGTCAGTTGTCTTATTGGCAATCTCATCACATCCATCCATTGTGAACTCTCTTCTTGAAATTCGAAAAAGGTGTAAATTATAATTATTTATAAGTATATCAGTGTTCAAAATGTGAACTTCTACCTTTTATTACCTAGCTGTACTGATATTTCTAATCGGAAACAAATAAAATATTTTAAAAAGATGAATTAAAAGGCGGAGAGGAATAGGTGTGTAAAACAAAAAGATTATGAAACTTAATGTTACTGTTAAGTTCGATCAACTCTTATGAAGCTACTATAATATTTAATCTGAAATCTCTATTTGATTAACGAAAGTTCTGAAACCGATCAATATCATTCTTTTCATAGATGAACGTGAATTTGTTCTTATTTTATTCTCTCTGATTATTTCTTTATTGCACTTTCCTTCCTGTAAGGACAATATACTCGACCGACAACAGTTGGCAGAGTATCCCTGTGAATAAGTCACAGAATAACCAGGGATATTATTTAGTGAAGTAGTTAGGTTTACAACTCAGAGTTTATACAAGCATTTTTGGACAATATATAAAGTTTTGACCTGTTTTGTTTCTAAAGATAAAAATCGATCAATATCATTCTTTAATTTATAATGATCACGTTTACTACTTACCTTGAATTTGTTCTAAGGAAAGTATTGTTACGTCAATTTAGTCTTCTTTTCTCTATTTATCACCATATTTTGTAATGACCATATGCAACACGATGGGTACGACAAATAAAGGCAACAGTAGTATACCGCTGTTCAAAACTCATAAATCCATGGACAAAAAACAAAATCGGAATAACAAACTAAAACCGAGGGAAACGCATTAAATATAAGAGGAGAACAACGACATAACACTAAAATGTAACACACATAGACAAAATCCCACGAGAATAACAAATATAACATATATATATAACATCAAAACCAAATACATGAATTTGGGATAGACAAGTACCGTGACACGTCTTATCGCAATGTGAATTTACACTCAAAAATAAGAGAAAACAAACGACACAACGTTATAATGTAATACACACAGAAACGAACTATATTACAAGTGAGATAATCTTTACCAATCCTTCTGGAGCGCCTAAAATAAACATTTGTTTTTATTAGGAATCGTGTTGTCTTTTGTTTTGTTTGTAGTGTTTAGTAAACTTGACATGGTTATAAGTATGCTCTTCACGTGTTTAACTGAGCATTTCAATCTGCCATGTTCTACATAAAATAGTGTCTGTACAAGTATAAATATGACAGTTGTTATCCATACGTTTCGTGTGTTGATCTTATTTTCCCATTTGCCTACTGACTTTCCGTTTAGAATTTTCCTCAGAGTTCAATACTTCTGTTATTTTTTCTTCAATACAGCGATGATAGTTTTATCAGCCCGTTGACAGTTTATTCTATATTTTCAGTAACTAGCTGAAGCATTTGGAATATGTACAACACATCCCACTTCAACGATGATAATTTATGTTATGTTTTCATGTTGTAGTGTTCGTTACATTATTTATATTTTTGAATTTCTCGGTGCTGAGTACTGTATCCATCTCACGTAGTGTTGTGATTTAAGCGCGTTGTTTTAGTATTGACATATAAACGGGAGGTTTGGTTTGCCATAAAACCAGTTGCAACCCACTATTGCTTCTTGAAATGTCCTCGACCAAGTCAGTAATATTCAATTTGTTATCTACAGTACGTTTGTATAAATATTAGAGTTTAATTTTGTTTCATTGTTTTTCCAGTTTAGTTGATGTGTTTCCCTCGGTTTTGTTTGTAACCCGGCTCAATCGAATCATGAAAATTGAACGGCGTTCAACTGCGTACGTGAATCATATGTACAGACAATCTAATATCCTAGTTTACATTTCATTTAATGTTTTAGGAGCATTTAGCCTTTGTTAGTCTTGAATGATTTATAGTTTTTTTTTCTTGTGTATATTTCGGAGTTTAGTATGACGTCCTTTACCAAGTCAGGAATATGACAGTTCTTGTCCATTCGTTTTTGATGTGTTTTGTTTATCTGATTTTGCCATGTGATTATGGATTTCCCGAATTGATTTTCCTCTAAGTTCAGTATTTTTGTGATTTTACTTTTTATCACTGAACTAGTATACATTTTTGTTTAGGGGCCAGCTGAAGTATGCCTCCGGCGTGTGGGATTCTCGCTGTATTGAAGACCTATTGGTGACCTTCGGCTCATGTCTGCTCTATGCTCGGGTTGTTGTCTCTTCGACACATTCCCCATTTCCATTATCAATTGTCTTCAGTACCTGAAGCAGTTGAGTTTTTTTTTCTATCGATGATAATCTAGTTTATGTTTACAGTATTGGAAGCATTTTAGATGTGTATGAAATCAATTATAACTTATTTTTATGTTTTCAGTATGTGAAACATTTGAGTACTGTACAGATCACTCCGCCTCCTCGCTGACAGTTTACTATTTATACTGTGAATACAGATGCTGTGGGTATATCTACAATATATATTGTTGCGAAAATTTGTAAGTGCCATAAAAAGTTAAATCACAAAAAAAATGAACTCCGAAGATAACTCAAAACGGAAAGTCCCTAATCAAAGGGCAAAATCAAAATCTCATTATTTTATTTATATTAACCACGATCTCAGAAAAAAACACAGAATCATCAGACTAAATTTAAGCAAACATTTACTAGAAATTACTGGAATGATTCGAAACATGAAGATTGTTTTTTTCTACACCCAGAAATACATCACATAACCTGTATCTGGCACAATTTGTTTTATCTCTCGGAACTTTGATCTTGATTAGATTTGGCCGAGTTTCACTGATGGAATGACAATTTGGTGTACTTGGAATTATAAGTCTGGTATCTTTAATAAATTTTTACTCTTAGAATTTTTATTTTGAAAGGATGTTTATAGTAAATGTGTGTGTTACATTTTAATTGTGTTTCTGTTGTGTCGTAGTTCTCTTATATTTGATGCGTTTCCCTCGGTTTTTGGTTTGTAACTCGGATTTGGTTTTTTTTCTCTATCGATTTATGAATTTCGAACAGCGTTATACTACTGTTGCCTTTATTGAATCATTAGTAAACAAAACCTTGCAACTAATTATAGCCTGGTATCTTTGATAAGATTTATGCAACCGTCTGATTTTAGTGGTTGACATTTCGTCCGCACGGCTATCACATCTAGGGTGATTGGCCAAGATTTTAATCAGTGATTTAAGAAAGGTGCAGTATCCAATCTGAAAAATTCAGAAGGCCAATCAATATAAAAAAGAAGATGTGGTATGATTGCCAATGAGACAACTATCCACAAAAGACCAAAATGACACAGACATTAACAACTATAGGTCACCGTACGGCCTTCAACAATGAGCAAAGCCCATACCGCATAGTCAGCTATAATAAGCCCCGATAAGACAATGTAAAACAATTCAAACGAGACTAGTAGGTTTCACAGGTGAAATTAAGTAATTGCAAAATTAAAAAACTTATATATCAGTATGATTTTGACGATTATTGTTGACAATTAACCTGTAACTTTAAACTAACGCTTTATAACGGAAAGGAAAGGGCATCAGTATGGTGCTATGAAGCCAAATTGCCATACCTAAGGTTGATTGAATACATTTTTTTTTCTCATTATTTCAGTTCTGGTGCTATAGCAGGAGCAGTTGTAGGATTCATATTCTTTCTTGGAATGATAATCGGTATAATTGTGTGTCTCGTGAAGAAGAAGGGCCACCATCGTGCCGCTACATCTCCTGCTGGTGGCGGCCCACACATTATACATCATTCAGTGGCATTCGGTAAGCATCAGTGTCCTTCTATAAACAGACCACAAAACAACAAACACAAACATTTCAGCAAAGAACACATGAAATATGCGCTGAATAAATAAATCAATAAATATAAGGCATAGGTTACACCATCCCTGTCATGAGAGAAAGTTATTTAGGAAGGAAGTTAAATGAAAACTTAAGATATTCATATCAAAACAGTTCATCAGAATGATTTTAAAACATCTTATTAAACAGAGTTCCAGTGAGAAAAATCAATGAATAATATAGTAACCAGGGAAATCCCCGTTTTGTTGTACAAAGGAAACCTGTAAAGGATATTGGTTAAATCCTGCTATTTCAAATTTATACCTATACTAGGGACTGATAACTTATTTTTCTTCGACAGACACATATTGTATTGTATGATTGTATGATTGTCGAAAAATCTTTGTCAGTTTATAAAAAAAAGATATTGAAATATTTCTTCTATTATGTAAACCATTATCAACGATAGAAATTCCAAAACATTATGTATTGCACATAGGTAAAAACGTTTGTCACAGAATGAAAACAATCTTTAAACAAATCTTAGGATATTACAGCTACGATCATCCTACTGTATTTGTTTTCTGATTTAGTATCAAAACAGACTTCTTTAATGTCATTGTTAATCAAGAAAGGCGTTTAAACTCATGATCTTATATAAGTGTTGATTTCATTTTTTTTCCAGACCATGTGTGTGTAGAATGATCCATAAATAGAATTAAAAAAGAACGGATATGGTACGTTTAGTGTTCATTAATATTCTGAATAACATCACTCTTTTAAAGTATTTTCTCAATCGAATATACTTTTTGGTATAAACAAAATGATATGTCTAATAAATAAGTTCATACATAATAGTACTAATGCTATTACGTTTAATGTCTTTTTACAAACGACGAGCCTTTTAACATACAATTCATTCTTCTTTTAGCACAACATACTACATCCATAGGGTTAATCCAAGTTGATAATAAGTATTATTTGTAGTGTTTTATTTATCAAATTCAAAAAGAGTAGTCACAAATGTATCATTTCTTTTGTTTCAATACAATAAACGCTATTTAACTATCAAACATATTAATTTGTGAATCAACATACAAAAATAAATTTTCAGGATAAAGGTAAATTGAGAAAAGTATTTATGAAGCACCGAATTACTGATGTTAAATTTTCATTTTCAGTTCAGGTCCAGAGCATAGTTCAGGTCCAGAGCATATTTTTTTTATATAATTGTCTGATTCAATCGAAGTGCTTTTGTGGTTTCCCCATGACATCAAGAAACAGTTTCGTACACACCAACATTCCCGAATGCTCCATCTGAAGCATATCCAACAGTTAATTCAGACTTATCTAGGCCCACTTTAATTAAATAACGGCAATAGTAGTATCCCGCTATTCAAGTCATAAATCAATTTATCTTAAAAAATCCGTGTCACAAATCAAAACCGAGGGAAACACGTCAACTATAAGAGGAAAACAACAGGAACAACAGGAACGACAGAAACACTGAACTGCTACAAAAACTAACGTCAACATACATAGAAACGGACTATTTGTTAACAACTGCCATATTCCTGACTGCGTACAGGACTTGTTCAGAACTTGATTTTGGTTGATGAAATATTCATTTGGTCCTCAATGCTCTGCAATATTGTACTTTTTGGCCTTTTTAAAAAATAAATTGTTCGAGCGTCACTAATGAGTCTTTTGTAGACGAAACGCGCGTCTCTTGTGTAATATAAAATTTCTATCCAGGTATCTATGATGAGTTTTTTTGCATTAATATAAAAGTCGAAAATATTAGTGAATATCGTATAGAGTCATTTTAATGAAATTTGTAGAGTTTCGATGTATGACTAAAGGCAAAATTAGTATACCGCTGTTCGATGGTCGTAAATCGATATAATAGAACATGTAAACCACAAAATAACAGCGGACACCTCCCATGAATTTACGACAGCAGTGGCGTAGCTTGCATGTATGCTCGGATGCTCAAGCATCCACATCATTTTGACAAAAATAAAACAGCAGTTTAACTCGGAAGTATCCAAATGTAAGAAGGCTGAGGATATGAGGATAACGTCCAGTCTTTTTCGAAGCAGTATGCCTGGTCTTTCATTTAGGATAATTTAGTGTATACATGTAAACAAGATAGTTGAATTGCAGAATAGTGTTCCAAGTTAACTTTTGTTCGTAAAAAGGTCTACGTCATCGGCTAAAACAAGCGGAAAGGACTGATACGCAGACCCGTGGACATGTTTCATCTAAAATCATGAACCTAGTGGAGTGATGGCTTCTCATTTGACTAACAAATAAAACATCATATCATGATATCGTTTCTTGCGACATGGTAAACGACGTGATAAAAATAAAATCAATTTGTAATAGATCGTGATAAGTCCAAGGCTTATGAATTCCAGTTTCTATCTAGGTTCAAATACTAATCTTACTTTCAATCAGTAAAAAACAAAGATCCAATATTACCCGCCATGCACATTATATGTCATATTTTATTTATCAAATGGCAAGGAACAAAGGCATAACTAAAAAAGCACTTTTTTTCTTTTTCTTTTTTCTTTTCAATATCTTAAGAGAAATAAAAGCTTCACAGCAAATGAAATGTGATTTCCATTACAATTTATATTTCAAAGGGTCATAACTGGTTAAAAATATTTGATTACGACTTATTTTCCAAATTGTCAAAGACATTGCTTAAGATATGAGTTTCACTTAATCTAACAATAATTGTACAAATGAGAGTGCTAACAAGACCAGATGATCGGACGCCTGGTATTTTCATGTCTCCTGCAACGCGTTTAGCTCAGTAATCAAAAATCAAGAAACCCAAGGTTGTAGACTCAAATTCCTGGAAAGAAAAGTCACTTCGGTTCCCATATTCCGAAGTTCCTAAATTATACAGAAGTGCCGCTGTAATGGGGTCCGTTTTTGATATGTCAAATATAAGATTGGGTGGGAAACTTTACATCAAATATTTATGAATTGAATGATGGTAGTTTCGAGGAAACAATAAAATTTGGTTTAAAATATAAATATATGAATTGGTGGGTATTTTGAATTTAAACAAAAATCTAACTAGTGTCGGATCCTGGGGGAGTACATGTGCTTAAATAAAAAATATTTTTCTGCATAAAAAGGTCCAAACAAATTTTCGCCTCGCTCCGCTCGGCAAAACATCCACATCATTTCAACCCTGGCTACGCCACTGAAGACTAACAAAGGACAGAGGCTACTGGCTTTGGACAGGCTAAAACATTCAGCTTGGTTAAACATGTTATGTGAGATCTAAACCCTCCTCCTTTACTTCTAACCAATTCACAGCAATACGCACAGTAAAACTCACTTAAAAAGTAGTCCGAGTCTATTGTCAGAATAGGTCACAAAAGAAACTAAGCACAACGACAATTGTACATAAATTAACAAAACACTACTAAAAGTTATTTTATTTGGCCTTTTTAACATTTTTTATTCGAGCGTCACTGATGAGCCTTTTGTAGACGAAACGCGCGTCTGGCGCAAATATAAATTTTCAATCCTGGTATCTATGATGAGTTCATTTACAACCACTGGGTCGATATCACTCCTGATGGAGTTTTAATTCCTGGAGGGTATCACCAGCCCAGTAGTCAACACTCGTGTTGACTTGAGTTATAATTGATATGTTCATAATTATAAATTAACTGTTTACAAAACTTTGGATTTTGCTAATACTAAGGTTTTTTCTACCTCAGGAATAGATTACCTTAGCTGTATTTTGCAAAACTTTCAGTAATTTTTGGTCCTCAATGCTCTTCAACTTCGTACTTTATTTGGCCTTTTTAACTGTTTTTTGATTCGAGCGTCACTGACGAGTCTTCTGTAGACGAAACGCGTGTCTGGCGTATATACCAAATTTAGTCCTGGTATCTATGATGAGTTTATTTACTGGCATGCCAGCTGCATATCTCAATTATGAAGGGGGGGGGGGATTTTGAAAATATCTCTTTTGTAGCGTTATCATCGTGTGACAATGTAGGTTATTTGTGTTGTCCTATGATTTTTTTTACGTGTTTGTTTTTATTCTGTAATTTGTCCACACTTCGGTGTTGACATGAACATCAATTATTTATCATTTTTATAAATTTACTGTTTCCAAGGGTACGAATAATTCTAAATACTACGGATTTTCTTGTCTACGGTATAGACAAAATTAGCCGTATTTGGCACAACTTTTTGGAATTTTGGGTCATTGGTGCTCTTCAACTTTGTACTTTTTTGCTTTCTTTACTATTTTGATCTGGGCGTCGCTGGTGAGTCTTATGTCGACGTAGTGCGCCGCGTATGGTGTTTTAGATTGTAGGACTGGTACCTTCGATAAAAATAAAAATATGCATGTGGAAATGTCCTATTCTCATGGGTTTTTTGTGTATTTCTCTGTTCGTAATGTTCTTACATTTTTTTGTACTGTAGTCCGGTCATATAATGTTATCATTTTAGTGTTATATTTAACAATGCTATAAAAGCGTAAGGTTTGGCAAGCCGCAAAACCAGGTTCAACCCACTATTTTTTTTATTAATATGTCCTGTACCAAGGATTTGTATAGTAATACTATACAAATCCTTGCCTGTACCAAGTCAGGAAAATGGCAGCTGTTATCTTATAGTTCGTTTATGTGTGTGTGTTGCATTGTCGTTTTGGTTTGTTATTCCACTTCATTGTTTCCGTTGTTTTCCGATATTGGGGTCAAAACTTTAATTTGTAATTAAAATTAGAAAGATCATATCATAGGAAACATTTGTACTAAATTTCAAGTTGCTGTGACTTCAACTTCATCAAAAACTACCTTGACCAAACACTTTAACCAAAACTTTAACCTGAACTTCGCACTATCATTTTCTATGTTCAGTAGAACGTGAAATTGGAGTCAAAACTTTAATTTGGCATTAAAATTAGAAAGATCATATCATGGGGAACATGTGTACAAAAACATAATGCCCCTCTACTATCGTAAAAGGGGGGGGGGGGGGGGTGCATAAAAAAACTCTTCAAAATCTTATGCCAAAAAAGCGCGAAGTTTGGATAGCTACAAATCCATGTTCAACCCAACATTTTTTCTAAACATTTCCTGTACAAAGTCAGGAATACGGCAGTTGTTATCTAATAGTTCGTTTCTATGTATTTTCATTGTCATTTGTTTTTGTTGCACTTCAGTGTTTCTGTTATTTCGTTGTTTTTCTCTTATAGTTGATGTTTCCCTAATTTTTAGTTTGATACCCGGATTTGTTTTCTATGAATCGCTTTATGACTTTTGAACAGCGGTATACTTATTTGAATACTAGTATGCAGCCAAAATGAATATGTAAAGGAAAAGATTTTTTTTTTAAATAAATAATGACTGATAGATAACATGGATTCTGCTGAGTTTGCGTCTGATTTGTTTTCTTCCTTTTAAGCCATGGCCATGTCAATTTGTTTTCGTCTTGTGAGTTTGAATGTAACTCTGATATCTTGCGTTCCTCTTTTTTACAATATGTGAAGCAACACTGACACGTCCAACTGGAATAGAAGCAATCTTGTTCATTCAGTGACCCGTGTTGAAGTCCCTTATCAAATGAAAAATCAAAAGCCCAAACACACCAAAAAAATGGAAAACAACTGTCATATTTATAACCCCTTCGAGATACTCAAACCCAATACGTTTTGGAAGAATCATAACCAATACAACTTAAACAGACACAATTAAAAGTGTACAACTATGTTTAAGGAAACTTCATCCATAGTTTACATAATGATATATATTAACCAACAGAACTGAAAATAAACTCATCATAGATACCAGGACTAATTTTTGTATATACGCCAGACGCCCGTTTCGTCTACAAAAGACTCATCAGTGACGCTCAAATCCAAAAAAGTTCAAAAGGCCAAATAAAGTACGAAGTTGAAGAGCATTGAGGACCAAAATTCCTAAAAGTTTTGCCAAATCCAGCTAAGGTAATCTATGCCTGAGGTAGAAAAGCCTTAGTATTTCAAAAATTCTAAATTTTATAAACAGTTAACAGAACAAACAAACGTTTACAACTCCGTCTGATGAGACCCACTTTGATGCATTTTGTTATTTGATTTTGCCATGTGATTATGGACTTTCCGAATTGATTTTCCTCTAAGTTCAGTATTTTTGTGATTTTACTTTTTGTTTGTGTACGGAAGCATCATAATAAACTTCATACGAGCAATCAGAACTTTACAACTTTGCTCAAGAGTATTGCAGCCTAGGTTTTTGTAAGGAAGAGCCATAACCAACACAGCTTAAATAAAACTAAACTTTAACAACTCCGTGTTTGAGAGTTTGAGCTTTTGTTTTTATAAGGAAGAATCATATAACATAAGGGAGCACCATAACTAGCACATTAGAAACCCAACTTACATGGAGAATACATTGAAACTTGCCTGACATCCTGACAGGGGAATGTCTTTATCAGTCATTTATCTGCACCCAAAAAAGGGAGATATTGTTTTATAAAGATATTGTCAAGAATCTGTTGTTTCAATCAATATGAAAAAGTATGTCAGACTTACATGAGTTTTACATATTGTTGGGTGTGTTGACTTCTTGAGGTGTAGTATTAACTGTAAAGTCTTATATACCTTTATTTTATCAAGAACCCAGTAACATAAAATTTTGACAAAATATAGATGTACTGTACAATACAAAACAATATATGTATACTGTAAATAGAATATACACTTGTGAACAACTTTAATTGCTGTTCTAAATAACATAGCACTTTTCAAGTTTAATTAAACAGTTCATCAATTCATGAAATGAATAGTGTTTGATGGTTGAAATTTAACATTAAAATGGATAAAAGCTTTTAAAAGCTTATGATTACTTAATAATATAAATGCAGATAAGTCAGCTCAATCACACATTTATAATTGATGAACTGTTAACAAATGTTTTAAGTATACATAAGTTACCATATGATAATAAACAATTAAATAAATCTTCGTCCATTTCATGGATTGCAATTATTAGTTTTTAAATGAAAGTTTGCTTTGATATGATATTCAAAATTAAAACATGACAAATAAAATGTTATTGCATTTTGAGGTACATTTATATAAGCTTACCAATACCATATTCCTATGCAATCAAGCTGTGGTATAACTGACAACTACTTTCTTGATTTGTGTTCAATTGGATATACTTCAACATTTACATTAGTACATATATATATCAATAAAAAGTTCAGAAGCTGCATAATACCTTTCAATCATCCAAATTAGAGATTATATCTCAAATTTCTGTAACATTGAAGACTTCTTCCATTATAAACTAACTGATATATAAGCATTGACATTTTAATTGACAATGCTAATTTATATGAGGGAAAATAAAATTTTCAATATATTCCATGGTTCATGAAATGATTTGGAATCCATTTATTTTCAGAATACATATATATATATATATATATATAATATATGTTGGTTCAACAACTGAAAAAAGAATTCAACAATGAGAACATATATATCATGGTTCAATGACGACAGCATTCTATAAACATATATGTTGGTTCAAAATTTGAAGAAAATAATTGAACAATAAAACAAATATATCAATGACTAAAGACAGAATCCAGCAATTAATACAAACATATATCTTGGTTCAACGTTTTAAGACAATAATTGATAACAAACTATTTCATTGTGAGTGGTAAAATTAGAGGTAGGTATATAACATATTTTCCTGTAGATATTTGGACTACGCTATATACAAAATTACCTTTAAAGCTATTATTCTATAATGAAAAACAGACATGGAAGTTTTAAGAAATTATAATGCAGATTTTTTTTTAAATGATTGATAGATTGTTGTTTGCTTCACGTCCAGTGGCAATAATGTCATGCATATTCAGGAGAAATTCATTATTAATGCAGAAAATGAGACATGATGAATTTCACAATAACAAAAACATTTACTTTTTTTGTTACCAATATGCTGCTACATGGACCCATCATTTGATCTTTAAATCTTTATCATATCTGTTGTCAATTACTGACACTGATAAATACATGAACAAATTTGCAAAAATATGGAAATGACAAACAACTGGTAAAACAATTGAAATTTTAATTTAGTTCTTTTTAAAAAGAAAATTAATTGAAATGCAAAGCTTTCATGAAATTAGAACAAATAATTCCAACCATTGTTTAAATTAATCTCATTAAAGAAGTTTTACTTAAATCAACCCTAACATTGCATAAATAGCAAAATTCAAATTCTAATAAACTTAAGTTATTGTATGGGCATAAATGGAGAGATTTATACAATATCTATACTCATAGAAAAAGTGTGGTATGATTGCCAATGAGACAATCCTTCACAAGAGACAAAAAAATCAGTTTTGAGAGATCAGTCTTATTATAGAATGGCACTCATACAAAATATAACAATGTTTACAAGGCACAGACAAGAAAAATAACTAAAAGGCCATCCTGAACCTCTATCAGTAGAGAATGTGGCAGTCTGAATGGTAGGCTTAACATAAAGGCTAGGGAAGGGGGTCAGAAGTTTAGGACACAGTCTGAATGGTAGGCTTAATATAAAGGCTAGGGAAGTTTGGTACACAGTCAAACAGAACTCTCTAATCTATGAATGCATTGGTACTTGTATATATATTAAGTACATGCTTGTACATTTTAAATGAAGCTTGGTTTGTGTATTAATATATGAGATCTTTCCTCCTTACAATAAAGATTAAGTAACATATCATTTTTATTATGTAAGTTTAAAAAACATTTTTGTTTTACTTATTCCAAAGCTAATTTTACACCCATTGTTTTATTGTTAATAGTCAATCCTGAAATTAAAATATGTTGTAATGATATGAAGATATGAACGTATAAGGAACTGTTCAAAAAGAGCTATGTCTAATCACAATCTGGAGCAGTTGTAACCAGGTGCTCTGCAGGGCGCAGCTTTATACGACCGCAGAGGTCGAACCCTGAACAGTTGGGGCAAGTATGGACAAAACATTCAAGCGTGATACAGCTCTGAATTTGGATTGTGATCAAATTTTTGACATTACATGGGTTTTTTTTTACACAAAACAAATGTCAAGATTTTACAAATCAATTAAAGATTTCTTCTTCAAACTTTTTAAATCTAAAATTAAATAGTTGACACAGCATAGGTTTCTGACACAGAATGAATGTGGTCTAATGAACTTAAAAGTTTTTTTTTGCCTTTGAACAATTCACTATGCTGTTGAATATTAATCCTCTCAAAAAAATGTTTGAAGAAATTTTCTTTTTATTTATGAAATCTGAAATGAGAAAAATTAACCCCCCCCCCCCTTTTTTCACATCCCTGTTTCCCTTTTGCCAAAACTGATGTCAATTCAAATTTCTAATGGAGTTTGCAAAAATAACTACTCTTTTAAATACATCATAAAATATTAAAATGTAAAATAAAGTGCTTGTTATCACTGAATGGTAAAGATTGGTTGGTAGTAAAAGTGAATATACATTGTTTATTGTATAAAACAATAAAAAAAACTTCATCAGCAACATTTTATATTGGCAAATTTCCAATGAAGTTATTTACATAAAGTTATTGGCAAATAAAAATAGAAAATGACATCATAGTCATGTCTGGCAAATGTCCAACATACATTATCTAAAAACATTTTAGATAAGATAAGGAAAAAAAGCTTCATCAGCAACATTTTATATTTGCAAATTTCCAATGAAGTTATTTACATAAAGTTATTGGCAAATAAAAATAGAAAATGACATCATAGTCATGTCTGGCAAATTTCCAACATATATTATCAACTACTATTCTATACAAAGAAAGATAACTCCAATTGAAAATTAATTGCTGTTGCACAATACTGTGCAATTGAAAATTTCTTGCTATTGCACAATACTTGATATGGAATCCTGATTTGGACCAACTTGAAAACTGGGCCCATAATCAAAAATCAAAGTACATATTTAGATAAAGCATATCAAATAAGCCCAAGAATTTAATTTTTGTTAAAATCAAACTTAGTTTAATTTTGGACCCTTTGGACCTTAATGTAGACCAATTTGAAAACTGGACCAAAAATTAAGAATCTACATACACAGTTAGATTTGGAATATCAAAGAACCCATTTATTCAATTTTTGATGAAATCAAACAAAGTTTAATTTTGGACCCCCATTTGGACCAACTTGAAAACTAGGCCAATAATTAAAAATCTAAGTACATTTTTAGATTCAGCATATCAAAGAACCCCAAGGATTCAATTTTTGTTAAAATCAAACTAAGTTTAATTTTGGACCCTTTAAACCTTAATGTAGACCAATTTGAAAACGGGACCAAAAATTAAGAATCTACATACACAGTTAGATTCGGCATATCAAAGAACCCCAATTATTCAATTTTTGAAGAAATCAAACAAAGTTTAATTTTGGACCCTTTGGGCCCTTTATTCCTAAACTGTTGGGACCAAAACTCCCAAAATCACTACCAACCTTCCTTTTATGGTCATAAACCTTGTGTTTAAATTTCATAGATTTCTATTTACTTATACTAAAGTTATGGTGCGAAAACCAAGAAAAATGCTTATTTGGGTCCCTTTTTGGCCCCTAATTCCTAAACTGTTGGGACCTCAACTCCCAAAATCAATACCAACCTTCCTTTTGTGGTCATACACATTGTGTTTAAATTTCATTGATTTCTATTTACTTAAACTAAAGTTATTGTGCGAAAACCAAGAATAATGCTTATTTGGGCCCTTTTTTGGCCCCTAATTCCTAAACTGTTGGAACCAAAACTCCCAAAATCAATCCCAACCTTTCTTTTGTGGTCATAAACCTTGTGTCAAAATTTCATAGATTTCTATTGACTTAAACTAAAGTTATAGTGCGAAAACCAAGAAAATGCTTATTTGGGCCCTTTTTGGCCCCTAATTCCTAAAATGTTGGGACCAAAACTCCCAAAATCAATCCCAACCTTCCTTTTGTGGTCATAAACCTTGTGTTAAAATTTCATAGATTTCTATTTACTTTTACTAAAGTTAGAGTGCGAAAACTAAAAGTATTCGGACGACGACGACGCCGACGACGCCGACGACGCCAACGTGATAGCAATATACGACGAAAAATTTTTCAAATTTTGCGGTCGTATAAAAACCAGAAGAAACCAACATTGTTTGTTATTGCCCAGAGAGGAAGGACAGAAGTGATATTAATTGCACATTTAATAATATTGCTTTCTTCTTTTATAAATTTCAAAATTATGAATTCTACTTACATGTATACATACATTCTAATAAGTTTTCATAATGAAATTAATGTCTTTCTAAAAATGATTTTCGAGTCTTCCAAGGATATTGTATGTCGTCTGAAATTAAGCTATCAATATTAAAAATCCAATAGTAAATTGAACAGAAATCTGCTTAGAAATTTGCCATTAGAGTATTTAAGATGTGTTATTTTTCCAAATCTATCAATTATTATTATGACTTATACAGAGCTATCAACCTATGTGTTGTATACCCTCATACATTTCATTAAATTCATATATGTATATGGCTTTTATATTAAAAAGTTGTGAAACAAAAACCATTCCTGTATAATGTACCCTGAAATTGTGTCTCAAAACTCATGAGGCAAACAACCACCTCATTTTGAAAGTGGATTAGTAGTTAATATCAAATTTGTGATTTTCTTCTTTTTATAATGAAATCAAAAATGATAAATGAATAATATCTTAATATTGCATCTCCCTTGAGGTTTTCTTTAAAACACAAATTTGATGATATAAAATCACAGACAATATTGTACAAAATCTACTCTCTCTCACATTCTCTCCTATTTATCAAAATACTCTATAATGTTGTACAAATCTCCTTTCTCTCGCATTTTCTCTTGTTTATCAAAATTATACATTTTAAAACTGCAAATACTCTATCTGTAACTCAAGTTTAAGTTGCTAAACAGTTAATACTAAATTAAAACATAGCAATTAAAATATTGATGGCATCATTTGTATTCAGTATTCATTTAATCTCACTTTTTTGTCCATTCTTCAAAAAATTGACATAATAAATGTACATAAAAATTTCTAAATTTATTTTTGAAGTATTCAAATTAATAACACTTGAAGTAGAAACAAATTGTTAAAACTTTTCAAATTAATTCAAAGAAATAATGGAAGTTTAACAAAGTGGAATGAAATAATGGGCTGTATGGCAAAAAATCTATCAAATTTGTATTTATTCATATATAGTCAAACTTATGAAGTTCACTCTCAGAACCAGAGAAAAAATGTCTTTCTAGTAAATGAGAAAACCTTTGAATTTAGGTTCACAATGCATAGATATAATAACAGTGGAACAAGAAGAAAGTGACCGAACAAGGTTTGACAATATTATGATATTTTGTATTCTCCTTCCATAAACTAGAATATATATATACTCCCCTTTTAAAGAACTTCTGTCAGTCATGTTAATTGTAATAAAAGTGTAATGTTTTGCTCTATTCAACAATTTTATAAATTTATAACAATTCATATCTTGTACCATCATCTTCAATAGCTCCATACACAATCTTCCTATCTGCCTCTGTTCATTCTAACGAATTAATCTCCCTTTGGTAATGTTATAGGATCAGATCGTGTTAATGGTCAATACAATCTTTTCTCATAACTACAACAAAATAAAGCACAACTTTATTATTTGGTCTCAATACACAAAAAAGCATAGTAATAGAAAGTGGAATAAGAGACAATACTTGACCTATCAAAATGAGATTAAAACTAAAAAACAAAATTGAATCTTTATTCTCTTTTTATCTCAATGTTTGGTTATTATAAAAATACAATTTGGTCATTTGAATATTCATATAAATAAAATATGATTTCACAGTGCTGTAACAGATTTCAAATTTTAGCATAAATAAA
Organism: Mytilus galloprovincialis; assembly: GCF_965363235.1. Lineage (NCBI taxonomy): Eukaryota > Metazoa > Mollusca > Bivalvia > Mytilida > Mytilidae > Mytilus > Mytilus galloprovincialis. Next base: position 1,169,157 of record NC_134838.1, on the reverse strand, counting down.
GGCACAGTGTCTTACAGAATTTGTTATTGGTGCAAATTTGTGAGAATAAAATTGGCACTTTTGATGTCTGACAAGAGTTATAACAGATGAAAGTGATATAGTTGATGATTTGTGAACTTAAATTGGCAAATAAATGGTGGAAATATAAATAAACTGGCAACATATCAGCTAAGCCAGACACTAGATTTAGGCAGATTAAACTAAAACAGCTGAAAGAAAACAGGAATAATTCAAACATTTTATTATTATTTTATTACACCAGTGCATGGAAGTATAATTTTAGGTCATCAATCAGAACTGATGCCTTGAAATTTGTCCAATCAAAATTAACCTAACAAACGGAGTGGTAATAGATGGACTATAACTGAAAGATTGTCAAATGTACAGGACTTAAAGAGTGGCCATAAATTCTCCTTTGTTTGATCAAAGGATTCAAAACAGTTCTAAATTATAGTCTTTAAATTTAATTCTCTTAACAATGTATGCTGTAAATAAACAGAAGTTTCATTTTAAGTCTTTCTTCTTAGTTCTGTAAATATGAATTGTCCTACCAAAAAGTGTAACAAAATCTTAGGTTTCACAATTATTGAGTTCAAACAGGTTTCACTGTGTCATGTGTGTGTAAGGTTTAATTCTTTCTTACTAGTGTAAATTTTAATGCTGAGTTGACAACTCTTGGGTAACTGAAGGTTACATTGGTCTATATGGATTGTTGTATTTTTTTTATCATGCAAATTCAATAATAATCTTGACAATTTAAATATTATACATTACGCATACACATTTTAACCCCTGTCAAAACAATAGCTTAACATTTTATTCAACTACATTCAAAATTAGCAAATATTATTATATGGGTTTGGGAAAGTGAAGGAAATGCATGCTTTCAGCATTAATCTATAAAACTTTATTCTTTTCTGAAAACTTTAGTTTCTTAAGTTCACTATAGCCCCTCTTTCTTTATTTCTTTTTGTTATATTTTAGGAAGTGTTTATGTACTCATCTCCTTTTATATATATATATATTTGTGTACATCATCAATTTATTCTACACACCAAATATAGTTCACCTATTACTTAAACATTTAAGAAATAGACCTTGTCACAAAACTTTGAACAAATGCATTGATTTTTGTATCAAGAAAATATTTCAAGGTGAAATGAACACTGTCAGACAGACATGTACAACTTATGATTTGATTCACCAAATAATGATATACCTTTTTATAGTTTCAATACTAATGCATCTGACTGATAAACATTTTTTTATTTTGTATCAACACTTGTTTTATGTGAGACAAATTTTGTGGTGTGGCAGTCACACAACATCATGAGGTCAAAGACTAAAGATTTATACAATTGGGAAATTAATATGACAAAACCTCTATTCCTAGATATGAATTATCAAGCTCCGCTACTTCTAGAACTATAAAAGATCACTCTGTTGCAACTCCAGATATTTGCCTTGCATTCTGAAATTTCAATGCAGGAGAGACAAAAAGCAGAAATCCCATGAATTAAGGCATTAAAACAACATCTTTTGGCTCACTGTTTCCATGTTTCAAGTAAAAATTTTACATAATTCAACAAATAAGATATGTGTAGTTATAAGAGTTATATGTGATTTATATTGATTTATCAACACTCAAAAGAATGTTTTATTTCTGTTGAAAAATTTGAAATTTCAAATGTTAGTACTGTTACCAGGCCCGTAGCCAGGAATTTTCAAGGGGGGGTTCGTTGGACTCCCCAAGGCTACGGGTATGGTTACTATGTGCGAGTTCTTCATTTTTTTATTGGTAATATTCAAGAAATGTAAAAATAAAACTTTTCAAATAATAAATCAAATTCATTAAAGATTTTTTATGTTGAAAAAAAGATTAAATACGGGTTACATATAAAAATTAAACCATTAAAACAACAAGAACATTGTTTTGCTTACTTGCATAATTTGATGATTAGAACCTATACATTTAATCATTGTTGAACCTCTGAAATAGCAACCATATACATAGTCAGGAGTTCAAAGATGGATTTAGTTTCCTATAATATTTTCTACCTGAACTGTTATAAAACACTTATAAGTTCGCACAAGAATTACAAAGAACTTTCCATAATTTTGCATGATCTAAATAGCAAAATTCTCCCCCAATATTTCATCATTAATATGAAAATAAGAATATGTGGTATGATTGCCAATGAGACAACTCTCCTTCAATATCAAATGATGAAGGAGTCACTTTTTATCTTGGGAGTGATGAGCATGTCTGAGTGGATTAAAATCACTCTAAGGTTAAAACAAGAGTACTGGTTTTAGCAGCAAGGATAAAAACACACCTTATCACACCTTACCTTATATTCTAACAATTCTAAATAAATCATATATCATCTTATTTTCTAAATACTGATTAACAATTTTTCAAGCATGGACATTTAGTATGTAATTGTTTACAATCACAATTTATCTCTGGTGGATAATTGTCTCATTAGCTATACCCCATCTCCTTATTTCTAATAACAACCATTCACAAACACAGATTAGGAATTATCCTCAATTAGGAAGATAGGATTGTGCAAAACTCAAATAAAAGCTGAGTAAATCAGTTTTGTGAGTCTAAGACTGTGGAGAAAGCTAATGAGAGAAATTTGCATCAGCCAAAACTACAATTAAGGGCCTTTTGCTACTGGGAACATGCTAAGCTGTATCCCTGTCATTATTAACCATAGTTTGAGCTATGATGTAAATGGCATATTGTAAATATTGTGTCTATGTATTTATTCCAGTTAAGTTGTTGACAATAAATGATATTTGTGTATATACTGTAGTAACATCAATTTGTGTGGGGATAAAATGTCAGATTCTAACTCTAGAATATTTGAGACTCAAATATTGTGTATGATGCAAATCATTATTGTTTATAAGATAAATCTTAGATACCCCTGTAAGTAACTATGGCATTGACCATGAAATCAATCAGATCTTCCTTTCATTATGTGTGACCATATGTCAAAGTCAAGTTTCAGTATAAAATCAAAAATAGAAAGTATTTGATTATTATCAAGAAACTATGACAACTGATGGTGTGGTCAACATAACTATAAACCCCCCCTCCTTTTTACGACTGGTAAATACATACTTGTGTAGGCTATGAACACCGCCCTCTATTTGGGCTGATGTCGTTCTTCTTTCAAACTTCAACTCTCCTGAGTACATCATCGATCTAAAATAATCAATTCAAAGAAAATCTTATCTCTAAAGTAATATTTACATACATAAATTGCCTGACAATGTAAGGGATGACATCAAAAAATCAATGAGGGATAAAAAACTTAATTCAAATAGTTTGAGGGTGGGGGTCAAAATTGCTGCAAGTTTTGTTTAATTAACATCGATTTTATATACATCCTTATTGGTCAATCAATTTTTCCCAAATTAAGTTAAGAGGAGGGTAGGAGGTCAGTGAAAAAACTATATGAATTAAGTTTTGTATCCTACATTGAACTTTTGATGTCGTCCCTAATTTTAACACACTATTTGGTATCTAAATATTTGAAATATTTACAATATGCAGTGATTTAAAGTTTCGATAACAAACCTGCTATATTTGGCTTGCATCTATCCAGGTGAAATAAGATGCAGACGAGAGGTTTTTGCAGCTCATTGTCCTTGTATAAATGTGCTGCATAAAATAATGTATGATATTCATGATTCCATCCTTAGTATGTCTGTAATGTAAGCCAATGGAAATTGTAAACCTACCTCACTTCAACAACAGATTTCGTAAATGAAACAAAAATTTGCTTACCTGACATGAGACAGAGTCCTAGCACCAATATCCTGACAGCCATGTTTGATTCCTGCTATGAGATAGGGAACAAATTTGCTTACCTGACATGAGACAGAGTCCTAGCACCAATATCCTGACAGCCATGTTTGATTCCTGCTATGAGATAGGGAACAAATTTGCTTACCTGACATGAGACAGAGTCCTAGCACTAATATCCTGACAGCCATGGTTGATCCCTGCTATGAGATAGGGAACAAATTTGCTTACCTGACATGAGACAGAGTCCTGGCACCAATATCCTGACAGCCATGTTTGATTCCTGCTATGAGATAGGGAACAAACTTGCTTACCTGACATGAGACAGAGTCCTAGCACCAATATCCTGACAGCCATGTTTGATTCCTGCTATGAGATAGGGAACAAACTTGCTTACCTGACATGAGACAGTCCTGGCACCAATATCCTGACAGCCATGTTTGATTCCTGCTATGAGATAGGGAACAAACTTGCTTACCAGACATGAGACAGAGTCCTAGCACTAATATCCTGACAGCCATGGTTGATCCCTGCTATGAGATAGGGAACAAATTTGCTTACCTGACATGAGACAGAGTCCTGGCACCAATATCCTGACAGCCATGTTTGATTCCTGCTATGAGATAGGGAACAAATTTGCTTACCTGACATGAGACAGAGTCCTGGCACCAATATCCTGACAGCCATGTTTGATTCCTGCTATTAGATAGGGAACAAATTTGCTTACCTGACACGAGACAGAGTCCTAGCACCAATATCCTGACAGCCATGTTTGATTCCTGCTATGAGATAGGGAACAAACTTGCTTACCTGACATGAGACAGAGTCCTGGCACCAATATCCTGACAGCCATGTTTGATTCCTGCTATGAGATAGGGAACAAACTTGCTTACCTGACATGAGACAGAGTCCTAGGACCAATATCCTGACCGCCATGTTTGATTCCTGCTATGAGATAGGGAACAAACTTGCTTACCTGACATGAGACAGAGTCCTGGCACCAATATCCTGACAGCCATGTTTGATTCCTGCTATTAGATAGGGAACAAATTTGCTTACCTGACATGAGACAGAGTCCTGGCACCAATATCCTGACAGCCATGTTTGATTCCTGCTATGAGATAAGGAACAAACTTCTGTATTGAACCTTTATCAACAATAGAACCAGAAACACCCTGGGCAACCTTTAACTTGTCACTTTCACTATAAAATATACACGAATAAATTAATATAGGCAAAAAGTTTATATTTGTTAAAAATTCTATTCTTTAAACATTCCACATAATTTAAATTTAGGGTTGTTTTTTGTTTGTTTCTAATGGACGTAATTGTTACACTATTGTTTCAGATAAGGGTGAAGGTTTGGTACCATTAAAACCTTTAAACCCGCTGCAATTGTTGCAGCTGTCCTAAGTCAGGAATCTGATGTTCAGTTGTTGTCATTTGCTGATGTGAATCATAATTGTTTGTTGTTTTTTTATATAGATTAGACTTGGTTTTCAAGTTGGAATGGTTTTACACTAGTAATTTTTTGGGGCCCTTTATAGCTTGCTGTTCCCTGTGAGCCAAGGCTCCGTGTTGAAGACCATACCTTGACCTATAATGATTTACTTTTATAAATTTTGACTTGGATGGAGAGTTGTCTCATCGGCACCCATACCACATTTTCCTATATCTATTCATCTTTTATTCATAATGAAAAGAATTTGTACATATACAAACCTAAAATATCGACTTTGACTACTTCTATGTTTCTCCATGGCGTCTAATGATCCCATTCCTCTGTACTTTTTCAGACGTACTCCGTCAGCAAAGAAATATTCACCAGGGGCTTCAGTGGTACCAGCTAACATAGATCCCATCATAACTATAACATGAAATATAAGGCATTGTTTAATTATCTTTCTGTTGTATTGTTTAAATATATTTCCATTGCAAGGAACGTCTGAACTCAATTAATACAAAGTAGTTATAGTGATTTTTTTATTACACCTTAGCCTAACAATCTTTATTTTCACCTTATACTTGGACTGTCGCATGCTTGATTGTATAACATCTATGAATGGGTAAATTAATTATGCGGTTTGCAGTGCTTGCTTGATGTGCTTGCCTAATTGACATTAAAAGTAGCATAAATTTTAAACTGTGTCTTGCTATGTTGTGTTGACTTGATACATCAACAATATTTTTACTGTAAAATTCCAATCGAAGTCGAAGAAGAAGAAGGGAATAAAATTTTATATGTACGCCAGATGTGCATTTCGTCTACAAAAGACTCATCAGTAACGCTCAAATCAAAAAGTGTTTAATAGGTCAAATTACTTAATACATCAGCAATATTTTTACTGTAAAATTCCAATCGAAGAAGAAGGGAATAAAATTTTATATGTACGCCAGATGTGCATTGCGTCTACAAAAGACTCATCAGTAACGCTCGAATCAAAAAGTGTTAAATAGGTCAAATTACTTAATACATCAGCAATATTTTTACTGTAAAATTACAATCGAAGAAGAAGGGAATAAAATTTTATATGTACGCCAGATGTGCATTGCGTCTACAAAAGACTCATCAGTAACGCTCGAATCAAAAAGTGTTTAATAGGTCAAATTACTTAATACATCAGCAATATTTTTACTGTAAAATTCCAATCGAAGAAGAAGGGAATAAAATTTTATATGTACGCCAGATGTGCATTGCGTCTACAAAAGACTCATCAGTAACACTCGAATCAAAAAGTGTTTAATAGGTCAAATTAGGTACGAAGTTGAAGAGTAGATTTCATTAACCACGGCACGTGTTTCCTTAGTTTCTAGCGATAATTTATCATATCACTGGACTCCGCTGAGAAAGGAAATAATCAGTTTGCAAGATCAAAAGAAAATTTCGTAAAATAGCAATAATTTATGGTTACACACCTGTGGAGGCACCTAAAGATAAAGCTTTAACAATATGTCCAACACTCTGGATCCCTCCATCAGCTATTACTGGTACCCCAAATCTCCTGGCATATTCTGCAACTTTGTAAACAGCTGTTCCTTGAGGTCTTCCAACAGCCATTACTAAAATATAATGAAGTAGCTTTTACAATAACACAAAAGAAGAAAAATTTTAAAACAACTTTTGGCTCAGTGTCCTAGGTACAGTTTGAACAGGGCGCAGCGCCAGCCCTTTTTTATTGATGCCCTTGCCTGTCGTTTCTCGGCGCCCTGCCTTTTTTATTGCTAAATATATAACATTGTTAATATTTGTATTTGTATGAGGTTCATATTTACAAATGTCAAAAGTACTCCAAAAATATAAATATATAAATACATGTATAAAGAACTTACTTTCCTGTGTAATACAGATGGAGCCACTTCCCATACCAATCCTTAAACCATCTGCACCAGCATCAATAAGATTTTTGGCTTGTGCTGCAGTTACAACTAAAAACAAGAAAAAATAACATTTTCAAAATAAAAATGGAACATACAACACGTTTTTGTTTAACTGATAGAACACATGTTAAATGAACTGTCATTGGCAATCATACCACATCTCCCTATTTTTATATTCATGTATGTGTTTTATCTTTTCTTAATGATATTTGATGTGATGATTTCTTTTTGATGTTATACAGGAAAAGACTTCTTTCTTTGGTTTTATAATGCATTTTTCAACTTATGGTTTTATATTGCCCCTGTGATACTTTTTTTCCTTTTTTGTAAAGCAAAATGCTTATCAAACCATAACCAGCATAAAGATTTATACAATTTTGAAAAGGATATTGTTTGATGCAGCATCAAAAATATGAGTATTTTTTTCTTAATTACTATTAACAGGGCATCAGCTATAAGAAATTAAAAAAAATATGTGAGTTTTTGTTAGTTTATTAAAATCATTAATGACATTGAAATAGTGAAATAATTATTTGCTTTTAGCAGCCAGTATATTTTTTTTAAAATAAGCTAACAAACATAGCAATTGAATTATTCACTTGCAAGTGATTAATTGGACGTCATTCAATCTGTATTTATGTGACCATTAGCAGTCTTTGGAGTTGACATTTAATAAAATAGTGTCTAGATGCTAGACCACACAAGAGGCTGATTCATATTACAGAGTACATGCATCCTAAATTGCTTATTCTAACACTTTTTTTAAAATTTGGATACATGTTTAAGTGTGTGATAAATCAAATATGAGAATTAGAGTCTAATCAGTGAACATGACTCTGACAGCTAATGCCCCTTTAATATTCAAGATTTGTTTATAAGTAAAGAATGAAATGAAGAGATGCTTGTTTTCCCCAATGAAGTGGTAGGAAAACAGTAATATCATACCATTACCGCCAATTACTTGTAAATCAGGATATAAATTCTTTGCATGTTTGATGAACTCTATTTGGTAAATGGAATTGCCCTGTGATGAATCCTACAATTGAAGAAAGAAAATTATATTAATACCAGAGAAACTATTGAACTTTTGGAGAAAAACATTGTAGTTTACTAAATGAATGTGTCAAAGAGACTATAACACAACTAAAGAGAAGAAAACAGCAGAAGGCCACCAATGGGTCTTCAACTCAGCCAGAAAATCCCACACCCAGAGGTGGGCCTTAGCTAGCCCCTATATAAAAATGTGTGCTAGTTCAGTAATACTGTATACTTTTAAATCATATCAGAAAAGACTTTCTGTGTAGTTGCTCTCAAGCTACATTGTTATTATTTACATCAGATGATGTAGTAACATGTGTTGATTTATGTGTTGTCTTTTAACTGATATATAAATTACAATAATTTTGGAATTAACAGTCCATAACAAAAGTTCTTCCTAATACATTTAAGTATTCATAAATGGACTGAAAGTTAGTCTACTCTTTCTGACAGGTCTATTTAGTCCTTTTCCCTCATTGATGAATTTAATAAACAAGATTTTGTCTAAGGTTTGTAACTTTTTTTCTTGCCATTTCAAAATAAACATATTAGTAAGGCCTTATACTGTTAGTAAATACTGTCAATATAACTTCATATTATAGATTCCTAAAAGTTACTTTTGTGAAGCATGTTTCAGGTTGAATTGAATCATAATATACTGTGATAGAATCATAATTTCTTATCAATTTGTGTTTATGTTACAAAACACTAAGTGTTAGTTTGGCCATGAATGTAATATTTTCTTACCAGTACAACAAAATCTACACCAGCTGCCACTAAAGCATCCAGTCTTTTCCTATCTTCCTCGTGTGTACTGATTGCTGCTCCTACTAATAACTGTTTCCTAAAAAATGCAAAAGTCAATTATTTTCAAAAGCAAGAACAGGAAAGTATGACAGGTGAATGATCAACTGGTAAAATGCAAAGTTAATCTGGATTTTATTGTCCTTGTCATCATACAAATGTTTATAAGATAACATAAAAAAGAAATAAAAGTTTTGAAGCATATTCTAACATTAACTTGAGTTGTCTTTCTTGTATCGTGTTGATAAAACCCTGATTGCCACCCTCTTAACATTTCATTCTTAAAATTTATGGCACCTTCAAAATCATAATAGCTACTTAAATTTGGTGAATTTCAACATTTTAAGAGATATTTAAAGCTTGATAAACCTATCTTTTGGTCAAGACTGTCAGCAGAGCTTAAGCCATATTTTGAATAATTGTTCTGTTGTATATTCTTGTAGCATTTGGCAAACAAATATCAATAAATCAATCTTTAATTAATCTTGAAACGGCTGCAACTGATTCTTTGCAAGAATCAATCCTATATTGCTGGAACTAACTAATTGTCCTTATATCGCATGCAAGAACTCATTAATAGTCATAACTAATGCTTTCAAAAAATTTGATATTGCTGGAAATGGATCAAATTTGGACAAAGTAATTATTCCGAGCATTAAATTAATATTGAATCTTGAACTAACAATATTTTAAATAAATGTTTTTTGTGATTTCTCTAAATATCTTATACTACAATAATGATTTTTTAACCTACCTTTCATCTTTTGATGCCAATGGGAATTCCCTGTTCTTTTTTGTGTCTGTTCTTGCTATTAATGATACTAGTTCTCCCTTATCATTTACAATTGGTAATTTACCTAAAATATCAAAACCAAAAAATGCTTAAACTGCTAATAAAAAATAAAATAATGACTACATAAAAGTCTTTTTGTTGCATATCAGTGTTGAGCTTTATGAAGGATCACATTCCGAGCAGTTCTTGAACTACAGTTTAAATATTTTTTAAAGAAGAGCTGCTGAAATGTAGGAATTAGGAGCCTTATAGGCTGATTATGTACTGTGAACTAGCTTTCATAAAATCTGACAGTGGTTTTAGTGCAATAAGGAATTGGTTTGTTTGGTAGGTTTTGGTGGCCACTATGGGCTTTTCCCCAACCTATAAATACTTGACTGATTTAGAGCTTATAATGGAATCTACTCCTCTATACTTTGTTGACTTGTAGTAATCTTTGTTATATTGTCTTGGTTTGTAATGTTGCTGTCTCATTGATCCATTTCCCTTGATTTAAAACTAAGAATGGAAGATATACTGAACCAACAGAATTGGAAGAATACACAGTACATGTCAACACTCACCAGCTTGTTTTGTGTTATCTATAAGGATTCCTTAAGTAAGTTAATAAACCAGGACAGCAAATGAAAAGGTCTATCTTTTCAACAAGAATCTAAATGTTTGAAATGCTATACTAACCCTTTTTACTTTTCTGTAAAACTGAATTAGCTTCCTTCAATGTTACACCACAATGGGCTACCACTAATTCTTCATATGGTGTCATTACCTATCATAAATAACACAACAGAATAACAGAGGATATACATTTACTTATAGGAGGTCAATACATTTCTGCTATATAACATACAAAAGTAACAAAAGTAACAAAAGTAAATAAAGAACAATAAGTAAAAATTCTGGAGCTTTTTCATTAAAACCTACACTTCAATTTTGGTGTAAAAATGTCAATTTAACAGTTAAGTTAAGAACTAGGTCATTTTTCAGAAAAATATAAGTCATCAAGGTTAAGAATTTCAAATGACACATATTTTGCACTTTTTCTTTTATTCAATATTTGACCCCTAAAAGTGTTATCATATAAAATAATAAACTCTCCTGCAAAGAAATGACTTTGCACATGATCAGTTATAGTTGATTTCTGACATGCGACTTTTAAAGGATTTTATGAGATTTAATGAGAGTTTACTTAATACCTTCATTAAGAACTCTTTACATGGAAAGGATAAAGACTTGAAAGTCAATAACATACATTATCAATTAATACGATCACATAACCATCAACATCATTAAAGAGTATTCCAATTTTAATGCATTTTCTTTAATAAGAGATATCATGTAGCTATGATAGCTGTGATATAAATCATGTGGTGTTTCATAACTGTGGCTTTTATTTTTCCAGCCACCAGTTAACAATTCTTTCATATTTGATGACTAAAAATACATTGTGATGTTACACCATTGTTTCAGATAAGGGTGAAGGTTGGTACCAATAAAATGTTTCAACCCCCGCATTTGTTTATACCAGTCCTAAGTCAGGAATCTGACGTTCAGTTGTTGTTGTTTGTTTATGTGGTTCATATGGGTTTTTCGTTTTTCGTTTTTTATATAGATTAGACCGTTGGTTTTCCTGTTTGAATGGTTTTACACTAGTCATTTTTGGGGCCCTTTATAGCTTCCGTGTGCGCCAAGATTCCGTGTTGAAGACCGTACTTTGACCTATAATGGTGTACTTTTACAATTTGGTACTTGGATGGAGAATTGTCTCATTGGCACTCATACAACATCTTCTTATACCTATAGAAATATTATATATTTTGAAATCAGCATACAGTAAGCTTTCATACAACTTTGATAGTGACAATGGATTAACCAAAGTAAGCTTATTATTGCTGTTGTATCATGATAAACTGAAAAAACAATGATAAAGACAATGACACCAAAAATTTTGGCAGAGGAATAATAAATGGAATTTATAAAACAACAACTTACATTTTCTAAAGGAGTATTATTATCACTTTCGGTTAAGAAATCAATATCTCTCTGAGTAACAAGACCAATTAGCTTTTCACCCATGTGACCATTTTCTGTAATTGGAATGCCGGAAAACCCAAATCTTTTTTTAGCTTCTACTACATCAGCCACTGTATGCGTGGGTGCCATAACAACTGGATCCAGGATAAAACCTTGTTCATATTTCTGTAAAATATTAGAATATTAGAATTAGTTACAAGCATTAGGTCTACAACTGCAAATGATGAACAATGGACCAAATTAAAGAAATGCCTCATACAAATTCATAAAGCTACCAAAATTGAAGTTTTTAGTCTATTTTTGCCAAACCAATCCTATCACATTTTTTCCCAAAAATCAGAACATTGAAAATTTACAGTATTTGGACTGTGAACGCACCATCCATACCAACTAATTTACTAAATATACATGTATTTTTTTACATTTTTGTACATGATTGTTGGCATGACACGGGTTATGTTCTTCTCATATATGTTATGATGGTATGATACTAAACCCCTAACGGGAAGGATTGTGCCTGATATTCATATGATGAAATCATAATCTTTCAAATCCGTTTAATTGAAGTCTGAAGCTGGCATGTCAGTTAACTGCTAGTAGTCTGTTGTTATTTATGTATTATTGTCATTTTGTTTATTTTCTTTGGTTACATCTTCTGATATCAGACTCGGACTTCTCTTGAACTGAATTTTAATGTGCGTATTGACTTGTTATGCATTTACTTTTCTACATTGGCTAGAGGTATAGGGGGGGGGGGGGGGGGGTTGGGTTGAGATCTCATAAACATGTTTAACCCCGCCGCATTTTTGCGCCTGTCCCAAGTCAGGAGCCTCTGGCCTTTGTTAGTCTTGTATTATTTTTATTTGGTTTCTTGTGTACAATTTGGAGTTTAGTATGGCGTTCATTATCACTGAACTAGTATATATTTGTTAAGGGGCCAGCTGAAGGACGCCTCCGGGTGCGGAATTTCTGGCTTCATTGAAGACCTTTGGGTGACCTTCTGCTGTTGTCTTTTCTATGGTCGGGTTTTTGTCTCTTTGACACATTTCCATTTTCAATTTTTATGATATCATAGAACAGCAACATTGAAAAATTTAGACATTGTGATTCTGTTTAAAATATGCTATTTTTTTTTGTGATTGAAAAACTATCAATATCTATTCTATGTGACATCTATATAGTGAAATATTTTTGGCATTAAACAGGTATCATACCCTTGCCAATAAGGGAAATAATAATGTCAAATGTCAAATTAATATTTAAGACTAAGTGCAGGACCTCAAACTCAAATTACTGACTACTGTTTCTTATTGAAATCAAGTAGATACATCACTTTAACATTTTATTATTTCAATACATTTACATTGAAAACAACTAGTTGTGAATTACAACTAAATATACAGTACCTCCATGTTTAAAGCCGTTAAAACAAAATTACAGAGATAAATAACACAATTCATTTTGAAAAGTTCCTTGGATATTAAGAAGAAGAAAAATCAAAGAGCTGATAGCTCTGAAGTGGAAGAAGGTGAATAAAAGGTAACTTGAATTACCATAAAAGCAGCCCCACTAACCCAGGCTGCTTTGTTCCATTATCGTTATAATGTATTTTTTTTCTTCAAACAAGAAAAGGTCATAAGTACATGGATTTCCCATCCGTACAATCATTTTCTATGTTCAGTTGACTATGAAAATTAGGTAAAATCTTTAATTTGGCAGTAAAATTAAGAAGATCATATCATAAGGAACACATGTGTACTAAGTTTCAAGTTGATTGAATTTCAACTTCATCAAAAACTACCTCGACCATAAACTTTATAACCAGAAGCAGGACGGACGGACAGACTAGAAAACATATTGCCCACAAATGGAGCTTAAAAAAGTAAGGCTCGTTACATACCCACCCAACTTTTGAAAGTTCCCAATTCCCATATGGGTTTTTCCTGCACAAATTTTTTTTTAAAGGTTACAATTTTTAGCGATGTATTTTGCACGATCTGGATTGTCTAGAAAAAGTGTCATATTTGTATGATTAACTTACATGCCTTTTTCTTAAGTCTGTTTGCATGATTCTAGTTTTAATTCGGTAAAAAATATATACATGAAGCTAGCAGACCAGGGTTTATTTTCCAGAGTAAGAATATTAGATGCTTGTTGAAATTTCCAATTTTAAATTATGCACAAAGATGGACCTTTAACAGGTTGGGAACAACACTCCAAATGAGATTAACCTAACTGGAAGATCAGTATAACCCACTGTAAAAAATGAGCACCAAAAAAGTCATTTATATTCATATTATTTGATGAAACTTTTCCCCAAGAACTATGCATCTATTAAGTACTGAATAGTCAAAACATGTCAAAAGAATTTTCTGTTGTTTCTAAACTTATATCTTTCTTAATAATTTGACCCCTCATTTAGAAAAGTTGTTCCAAATATGAATTTTCCCACTTTTGAGTTTAATAAAAATCTTCAAAATGTACTTTATTTTTTTTCAACAGTAAAATGACCCCTTGTTTTAGGGACAGTCCCTCATTTAAGGGACACCACTCATAATTGGGGTGGGGGTGGGGTGGGGGGTCCCAACCTAAATACAAAAATAAAATATGTTACAACCAGTATTATGTCAATAAATTGTCAATAAATTAGTGAAAAAATACTATTTACTATCTTTATCATGATTTTGGTAGTACAGTAGACTCCGGCCAATGGGATACCCAGATTGTCAGCTAAAAATATCTGATTACCCGATATATTCAATAAGACGATGAATGTATATTCATTAAATATTCTACAATAATAAGTAGATCTATTGCTTAATATGTGAAAGGGCTGGAGGATTGGTGGAGTGATTTTTATCAATAACATCACCACGATGTTTGTGAAATAAAATTATCAGCTGATTATGTAGCTAATGAATAAATTTGTTTCCACTTGCAGTTTTTAAATCCTATATTTATTAAAATCAATTAAATGTCCTGAAGTATTTATGTAAATTATTATCTTCCATCCATAGTTTGTCTTTACTTGTTTAGTAAACAAATTATTTACATTTTCACACAGGTAAACTAATTTGGCTATAAATAGATTAAAGCATGTCTGTGTAGAATCTCTTATCAAAAATCGTAATTGTTATAATTTTATTTCTTTAAATAATCAAATTTAAATTTATGAAAATATTCATGATTGATAAAATAGTATTGCTTGAAGTTTACGCTTTCAGAGACTATTTATGTTTAGGTCATGGTTCTTCACATAGTTGTAAACAAACCAATATGGCCGACACACGTGATTACCTTTGCACATGTGAAAAAAATATTTCTGACAAAAGTCAGATTTCTCTTGTCAAAAGGAATTTATATTTATATTGCAATACATTCTTCAGAAGGAGGTACATTGAGTTTCAATTATATTTCTTTTTCTATGAGCTTAGATTTTAATCACATTCTCCAAACAGCAACGTATTGCTCTTGTCAACTGAGTCTTGAATAATTTTATAAATAGATTCAAACCATTTGGAGTAGAAGGGCATCTAATTCACATGACAAAGGAAAACAATGAATTAAGTCAACAATTTAATAAGAAATATATCCTTTTTATTTACAAAAAAACAAAATCTTTTTGTCTGCAGGATTGCAAATTCGTAACTTCAAGGGCGAACTTGTAAACAGGGCGAGTTGTCCCGATACCAAATTCACGCATGCGTAATACAAATTTCTACAGTTAAAACATCCTGTGACAAGTAAACAAATAACGTTCATGTGGATGAGATGAAATCTGATAATTTACATAAATAAAAGGGTCATATTTACGATAGTGATTGTTTTTCAATCCTAATTTACAAATTAAATGATTCAGATGCCTAATCATGTGTAAAAATCGTTGTCAGGAATCTTAAGTTGTTATGAAATTGTAATACACGAAACGAATGCGGCATACGGAGGCTCAATGCCAAAGGTCAGCCCCTTAAGTCTTCAGAAGACTTGACGTCTTCTTCCACTAAAAATGTTCCCTATTTAAAATTGAGCTTGAAAATATGTCAGTTATTCAAGAAAGCAGATATGCTAAATTCTCAATTCAATTTTTTTTCTTTTAGTACCTTGGACATCAACCTTAGATGTCAGGACTTGCTTTTAATGTTTTCTGAAGTACCAATAATTTGGTTTATTTTAGAATTGATCAGAATTGAAATTCAAACAACATAAAGATAAATCATTGAATTTTATATTAAAAAGGTATGTTTTAGGTAACAAATTCATACTCACTTTGACTTTGCGTACTTCGTTGGCTTGAAATTCTGGTGAACAATTATGATGGATAACTCCTACACCTCCACATAACTACAAAAACATTATTGATGAAATGATAAGGAAAGAGCAAGTGAAAGATGTATTCTTACATCAGCCATTTCTTAAAGTGAATTTAACGTCATATAAAACAGTATGATCTGCTTTTTCAAATCATTTTAACTATAAAAAAAATGTAGATTTATCATATTTGAATTAAAATGCAACTATTGGCCCCTTGATATTAACTGTTGTTTTTCTTTTGGCTAATGAGACCATATACAATTAGAGTGAACATGAAATTTTCAAACTGATCAAGCCTAATAGGCCACAAAAAGTCTTCATAATAGGCCACAAAAAAATATAGAGCAGTTACAATTACATGCATGTCGTGTTTTTTGTTTATCTCAGTTTTTGTCCCAAAGTAAAGTCTTATTTGAAATCCAAATAACCATTTTATCAACGAAAAATACCCTAAATATCTAAAGATTAATTTTTTGGGGGTACCAATTTTGTGAATCTGAGATATATGGATATTTCATTTCAATGGTTTGCCTTTGTCTACATTAAAGCCTACAGAAATGTTATACCTTGTTGATCATTTAAACTTGTGGTTTACCTTTTTAAACATCAAATCATTGAAAAAATTGTTTCCCTGGTAATAATAATTAATCTGCAGTAAATACTTTTATAATTTGATACAACCTACAATCTCAATATTCAATGTGACTGTGATGGATAAGGGGAAAATCAATATGTCATATTGAATTCATTCTTTAATTCTGCTGTAATTATCTACTAACAGGAGCAAGTTAATCAACAGCATGAAAATCAAAATGTACATGTAAATGATCCTATAAAATTATACTGCATTTCCCTAGGTACAATGTCTATATAATTGGTATTGAATGATGATTGTTAAATTATGTATAAGGACCACATACAGCCATTCCAATAGCCATCTGGGCCTCTGTGACTGTATCCATTGGCGATGATACTAATGGAGCCTTCAGAGTTATCTTTCTTGTTAAAGCAGACGTCAAATCCTGAAGAAAAAAATCTGAATTAGTTTCAGAAAAAGTTGAATTTATTGATTACTAATAACCTGTATTATCAAACTCAATATAAGGAAACTTAATCAAATAGTTCCAATTTTCTGTTTGTCATTTTCCAATTAAGCGTTCATACTTCAATCTACATGTAATTAAAATCACTCCGCTCCAATAGATTTGAAAATATCCTAAGTTAAAGAAATCATGTTCAGTGATCTTTTATAATAAGCATCCAATCAAATTTTTTCCCTTCAGAAGTTTCAGTATTATTTACTATGGAATATCAAAATTATTGTCAGGTAAACTACAAAATATTTCCACAAATATTCTGGAAATTCTATATTCTATTTTATGCACAGACCTAATTGAAAACATTTCTCAACTTAAAGCTTCATTGTTTCATTAATATTTTTATATCATTATTAATGGTTAGTCCTTATAACATTTCATCTATATAATTGTAAAACTATGTAATCAAAGTGCAAATTTTTCTCTTAAAATGATTGGTTGATCAAAATTTGCATACAACATAATTAAAGTATGACCCATTATGGATGTTTTTAAATCTTGCACATGCAACGAACAAATCTTGCAGAACCTACATTTTTTAGTTAGTAGCCTAGTATGAGATCTCAATATTATCAGATTATGAAGCTTGTGGTTGGTGACTTTGTATAATTCATTGTCTTTTCTAGACAGACATTTCTCAATTTTTAATTTGACAAAAAAAATCTTATTTGGCAAAAGTTATTTGAAAAATGTCTTAAAAAACATATTTGGATATAAATTCGTTTTCAATTTCAAATACACCAAACATGGAAAGGTAAAACATAATTGATAGAACTCTGTCATTTGAACATACAGTCACTACAAGTCAATCGATTATATTTCTCCTGACGTTATTTTGGTCCTTTTAATCTAATTTTAAAATTTCAACCTCAAGGTTCATTAATTTTACACACTTCAAAATAAGAATAAATCATTTTATCCCACAAATTGAACTTCTGTTAAAAGTTTTAAGGACATTATTAAATGTGAATGATTACACAGAATAAAATGTTTATTACTTCATTTTATTAGTTAAAGAATGTAAGATGTTGTAACTGAGTGTACTGAATGGTTATATTGAACAATTTGACTATTTGATATTTTATTACATACATTTTCAATGATTTTGTATTTGTGTAGTGTAATACAAAGTGCAAGCCCTGATTCAATAGGACACTGTCAGTCCACTATACATCTTGAATGTACAGTCATAGGCCTATCACAGGGGCCCTGGACCAACCCTGATTCAATAGGACACTGTCAGTCCACTATACATCTTGTATGTACAGTCATATGCATATCCCGGGGGCCCTGCACCACCTTTTTGTTGGAAAAAATTTGTTTGATTAATAAGGGAATACTGAAGCATGACTAGAGCACCCCCCCTTTAAGGTCAGTTAGTGACCCCCCACTCTTTTTATAAAAAAGTTTGGGATCTGCCACTGACAGTATAAACGCTTGTTTTAGTTACTTCATTTAGTGCTTTGATATGAACACATGTATTATATTTTATGATGGTGACTTAGTTTGGTGCTCCTTACTATAAAACATAATGAAAGTACAACTTGGCTGAAAAAAAGATGAAAGTACAACTTGGCTATATTTGTTTTGATAATTTACATTACACAAGAAGAAGTATTAGTTATACCACTGGATGTGATAGCCCAATGGGGAATACTTAATTTACAGAATGTAAAAAGAAAACTAACAAACTCCAAGGAATTTCCAAATGGAAAGTCCCTTATAATTAGCAAATGGCCAAATTTAAATCTCAAACACATCAAACAAATCGAGTTTTTAAACAACTGTCATATTCACGAAAGGGTACATATCTAATTTATAACATGGTGTTATGGTTGATGCAAAATTATTGCTTTAAGTTATTAAGGAGGGGGTTTTGATGTTATGAACTTATTTAAGGATAAGTGTGATAAATGTAGATTATCCAAATACGAAAGTAAAATTTGATTAAATTACATCATAGTGTAAACAACATTTCATAATGTGTAAAAATAATACCAGCAGTTTGACGATTGTTGATTACTTAGAAAACTATTCAAAATAAGATAAAGAAAATCTACATAATGTTAACAATATAGTTGTCAAGTTATAATCATCATAAATTTAATTAATAACTGTTTGTTGTGATAAGAATAAGCATTTAAAGGTTACTAGGTTCAAGGTGTGCCTTCATTATATTACCTTACTTTTAAATCCGCAATGATTGACAAAATGCAAGACAAATTTCATGCTATTGTTGAGAGAGACAATGGTAGTAGTTCTATTATTAGGGAAAGATCATAAATAATTCCACGATATCTGGCTGATTTAACAATAATGATTGAAATCTATTGCAGTAAATTCTAATTATAGATTAACATTATCCTGACGCATGCTTTTCCACGTTACAATATCGTTATATTTATTTTACTTATTTTATAAACAGTTCGTCCTAACCAGAATGTTATTAGAGGAAAACAGAACCAGAGTTTTATGTTTTTTAAACCTTTTAACCTTGTTTAGATTCAAAAATAATAATAATGTAATAATAAAAAGCTAAACAATGCCATAAAATGTTGGAAGAACCTAAATAAAGAAAATATCAATGCTAGACCACATTACAAATTCTTTAAACATGCTTTCCGGTTGAAAACTAAAAACAGGTAAACAACATAATATCAACAACAATTGTGATGATGTAATTGTTCTCAGATAGAAATGGTGATCACAGGACTAAATAAATGGGGAATGTGTCCATGGGAAGAATGTGTCCATGGGACACAGATGATGCCCTCGCTTACATGTAACTCCATAAACAATATCACTGAAAAATGGTAAAAGTGATGCTACACAAATTTGTACTCTGAGTTTTGTTTTATACACATTGTGTACAAATTCATGATATTTGATGAGTCACTTTGAGTTAGGTAAATTTAAGTTAGAGAACAGAAACGAAAAATTTAAGTGATTTCTTCATTTGTAAAGGGTCATAGCTCCAGAACATATAAAGTGACGACACCAACATTCAAACTTTATCTGTGTTTTGCGGTAATATAAAGCATTGTGTATAAGTTCCATGAGGCAAATGAAAGTTAGAGAACAGAAACCAATTTTGGGATGTACAGACGTACAGACTGACAAGGGTAAAACTTAATGCTCCCATGTTTCCAGTTTGAAAGCCATGTTTATCGCTCTTTTCTTAGGTAAGGTAAATGACGTATCATATGCATGCCTGTCAACTTTTAAAGATATCCATGGGGGTTTTACGTGCAAGATGGCTCTTTAATAATAGTTCTAAAAACCTACAAGGGTCAAGGGGGGCCTTCAAAAGTTTTTTAATGTTGTCTTTTTTACTTTTTCATACTGTTCAAAGCATAAAGCCATTGTAAAATTAAGTGTTTTATTTAAAATTAAGGACAAAATAGTTCTTTCGAAAATTTCCATTTGGGAGCTTTCATGAGGGAAATCCACCGCAATAGTTACAGTTAGCAGGTACATGTATGCGTATGCACATGACATCATACATTCCCTTTCTACATGTACACATGTACCTGACTGAAAAAAAACCCATGTCACTTACATATGTAGTAGGGTGATATGAAAAATAATCGAAAACAAAAAGATCAAAGAAAACTTACCACCTCGTCTGCTGTAAAGTCTATGAATCCTGGTAAAATCAGGAAATCACTGAAACAAAATTATATTGTCTAGAAATACTAGTGAAGACATAGTTTATTGTCTAGAATACCTAGTGAAGACATAGTTTATCTGTTTTTTTGTAACAATTATCCCAGGTGATACACAAAGAGCATTAATTTTCTTGATTTTTTTCTAAACAAAGAAATTTCTCATTTAATTTAATTATATCATATAATTGTATCTCTTGGATTTTCAAAATAGGTTGTGGATAGCTATTTTTTTGGCATCACAATATTTACACTTGTATGCAAATGTATCCACTGTTACTTAAAATAACACAAATTCCTGACAAAAGTGTCTTCCTAACCTCTGTTGGTACACTAGTGTCATCTGCCATGCAAGAAATAGTGTCAGAGGTGATTGTTGCTCATGACAGATGGTTATTCTGAGACAGATATAAGATCATTCCAAGACAAAATTTAATATGTTAATACCTTTATTCATGTGAATTATTATTAGACCTTTCAACAAAAAACTTATAGTTATAAATTATATAATACAATGAAAGTAAAAACATAAACATGATAAAAGACAGGGCTGATCCAGCCATTTTAAAAAGGGGCGTTCCCAACCAAGGACAAAAGGGGGGGGGGGGGGGGTTCCAAATATGTGTCCCCATTCAAATGCATTAAAGTCCAGTGGCAAATATTACATGCATACACTGTATCAGAAAATGTTTTTACATGTATCATTATATGTCCTAGTCTCCTTACAAGAACATACTGTGCCAGATTTTTCATGTGGTATTTGAAAGGGCAATGGACTGTAAGAAGACATGTCAAACATCCTTAATGAGACAGCTTTGATCTAAGATAATTTGAGATAAATGTTCATTTTTTTTTCTCTCTCTCCCACATGTAAAACTAAAAGCTGGAAACTTCGCAACTATGAACCGTGAAAAGAAAGTATGTATAAGATACTACAACTTATCAAATTTAAAGTAAACAAGAAGTTGAGTCAGTGTCCTTAATGTAATAATCAACGCATGTAGGGTACACGATGAGTATGAATGAATCATCTTTTGTTTTTTTGTTTTTATTATTGTCGTTTAATTTCTTTCATTAGCTTACTTGTATGTTAATCCATCTCCGTTAGCAAATAGTTGAGCCCCTGTAAGACCGTCATCTGGGACATAACCAGTACCACCAGTAATCAAATAGTCTGCCATTCTGAAAAAAAGAGAATCAGATGTTTGCGCTCGATGTATTTCACGTTTTCTTCATCAAAACTAACTGGTATTTCTAAATCTGTGATTGCCCATATGAATACTTCATTTAACTGGGAACCAGTCGTTAAATTCTGAGTCGGTGCGAAAAGTTCATAGGTTGAAGTTCAACACCACAGAAGATAACTTCTCCTTTTTCAAGGAACACTCCCTATAAGGATGGTTCAGTATGATATTTATAGTCAAAAATTTATGACGTCTTTGGAAATCAATTCCCTTGACACCTTGAAAAAATACACTTTTAATGACATCTGAATCGTGATTTATATAACAGTCTTACAATTATTTATATGTCTCTGCTTACACGAACGAGATTTTTTCAATGACAAACAACTAATGTATATGGTGTATTCAATATACTAATTTCTATAAAATCTCGTCTCTTACCTATGTAGTCCATACATTCTGCTTTTAGTTCAAATGACTATATACTAGCTATATGCATTCTTTATAGTTTTATCTATTTATGCCATTTATCTTTTTATATGTCTACTTAATTTTAACTGTGTCTTCATTCACAAGCAATTAAGCCTTTTGAGTTAAAATCGAGAAAATGCATTTATATATAGATTTTGTAGCACCGTTTCTTGTATTCCGGCATCCAAGAACTTTGAAGAAAAGAGAAGTTAGGGAAAAGCCATTAAGATCTATAGCAGATATATTTAAAAGCAAGAGACTGACATCAAGCCGTGATAATAAACTTTTTTAATATACTATATAAACCAAATAGAAGCCCCTAGCTCGTATGTTGATCAATGCAAATCCAAATGTGATAGATCAACATTATGTAGATTAAGAATAATACTTTATCTATTGAAAGAGGGCGATATCTAAAAATACCAAAGCAGAGTTGTGTATGTCTTTGCTGCAACAATGGAGACATTGAAGATGAACTACACTTTCTTTTAAAATGTTCATCCTATATTGAACTATGTGAGAGATAATCTCATTACAAAAATAAGGTACTGGCTTTTTGTAATAATATATATCCGATGGATACATCTGTTGTAGAGATGTCACTGGCTCAGACGTACTTATAAATATAATTTTTTTTTGCGACTGTATATTACATTAATTTGTAGGATCCTTTACTATAGATAATTTAGCTGATCTGCAACAATAACATCTTCATGCCTTATATATCATGTACTGTAGTACGCCGCTAGATTAAAACTGACGAGGAAAGGTAACACACGGCCAGCGAAAGCTCTTTTTTTTGAGAGCCCAGGTGGTCGTGTGGTCTAGCGGAACGGCTGCAGTGCAGGCGATTTGGTGTCACGATATCACAGTAGCATGGGTTCGAATCCCGGCGAGGGAAGAACCAAAAATTTGCGAAAGCAAATTTACAGATCTAACATTCTGTAAATTTGCTTTCGCAAATTTTTGGTTCTTCCCTCGCCGGGATTCGAACCCATGCTATATATATATATATATTTCTCTCATAAATATTCACTGCCACTCCTTCATTGTATATATGTTATTGTAGTTTGTCTGTAATTTTTTGCCATAACCATTTATTGTCAATGCGTAAGTGCTAATAAAGTTATCTTATCTTTAAAAAGATGACTAGACTGATTTCTATTTGCGGATTGCATATTGCTTTTAATAATTATACACGTGCAAATCTCTAAACAAAAGTGGGAAGTAACATTGTATATTATAGGTTTTGCGGTTAAACTCCGAACCACGTAATATACATCCTTTAAGAAAGTGAAATGTTTTTAGAATCTAACATTTTTGTTCGGGTTCATTTAAATTCATTTTGACAAAAATACCAATTTCTGTAAAAAGATATTTAAAGAGCTTTTCTTTGATGTGGGTTGCTGGAGTGCAGAATAAATATCTATGTCAATTATATTTTGAATTCATCAATACGTGTATTTAAAAATAAACTACTGTAAATTAGAGCCCTATACTGAAAGGAAATATATCGGTATAAAACCTAGATTTAATAAAAAATCATTGGAACTAATATGAAAATATCAATTTAGTATAGGAATATACATGATTAATATATAAATTAATTTATATTTGTCTATAGGAATATTTGATCTGTATTTATTCATACGTTTTAACTTGTTTACTTATGATAACAATAATCTTTGGCCTATATCTTCCAGGAATGACTACATTTTATAAAATAGATATTCCTAGAATACTAATGAAGCAAACGGAAAAGATGTTGTTGAATTATACTGAATATTGAAGGTACTCATAGTTTTCACCTTATAGTCAATGTTTTCATTCAAGAAATAAATGAAGTCCATGTGTGTACTTTTAAGCTATAAATACACATTTTTCTGATATGAAAAATAAAATTTATTGCATGTGTGATTTTAAAATATAATAACAGCATACGTATAAAAGTTAGAGTTAAATTCCTAATGCTTTGGCAAGTAAAACTTAGGTTGTCTTGCTTGCTTTGTTGCGTCACTGAAAAGTTTACTCAAGCTTTTTAATTAAGATAGACATCTTCAAATAATATATAGGCATAGTTAAATCTGTATATTTTATTTTTAAATTTGATTAGAAGTTCGAAGCAGCAACACCAGTAATTTAATGTGTGGGTATTTGAATATCAATAGCCTTCGCTATAAATTTGAATGCATTAAAGACTTACTACACCGAAATCTAGTAGATATTCTCTTTTTATCAGAAACAAAAATTGATGAATCTTTTCCCAATGCTCAATTTTGTGTCGATAATTTTACAATGTGGCGTGCTGATAGAAATCAACACGGTGGAGGTCTCATTGCATATGTAAGATCTGATCTTGCAGCTGATAGAAAAATTCAACTTGAATTCTCAGATGTTGAATCCATTGGTATAGAGGCAGCAATTGGTAACAAAAAATGGTTCTTCTGTGGGATATATAAACCTCCTAGTATGTCAGATGACCATTTCAGTACAGACTGTACCAAAACTATAGACAAAATTATATCAAAATATGACAACTATATTTTTATTGGTGATTTTAATTATAACATGCTTAACTGTGATAAGAGTGCAATGATAAGAGAAATCTGTGATATTTTTAATTTAAAGAACATTATTAAGAAAGCTACATGTTTTACAAAAATTGCTAAAGCAACCCTTTTAGATTTGATTTTAATGAATCATGACTGTGATTTTAAAAAGATATGTAATTTTGGCACTGGAATTAGTGATGTGCACAACTTTATATCTGTGCAGTTAAATTGTGATTTACCTAAAATTTTACCAAAAAAGAAGATATGCAGAAGCTTTAAGAATTTTGATGCTTCAAATTTTTTAAATGATTTAGAAAATCAGCATTTTGATATATCTGAATTTGATAATGTAAATACAGCATATGATAATTTTAGCAAAAGTTTCATTGAGGTAGCTGACAAACACGCACCTTTTAAGGAAAGGAAAATTTTTCCTAATCAAGTACCATATATGAATGCAGAGCTTAAAAGTGCCATTTATAAGAAAAAAATGTTGTATAATAAATTTCAAAAATTCAGTGGTAGTAAGAACTGGGAGACATATAGGCGGCAACGCAACTATGTTACAAAACTAAAAAATAAATCCATTAACCAATATTTTGTAGAGAGGTGTGCTGGAGGCCCGAAGTCGAAAGATTTCTGGCCAACAGTGAAACCTTTTCTTACAAATAAGGGAAATGTACACCAAAAGGAAACTGTCCTCTCTGAAAATAATGTTTTAATTACAAAACAGGAGGAGGTGTGTGAGATATTTAATGATTATTTTGTAAATGTTGCAAAGAATATAGGAAGCAGTCAAATAAAGGTTAATGATGATCACCCGAGTATTTTGGCCATTAAAGATAATATTCCTGATCTTGATCAAAACAATTTTACCTTTTCCCCGGTTGATCAAGACTTTGTTGAGAAACGTATACGTAAAATTAATGTTAAAAAAGCCACTGGTATAGATGGCATCTCACCTAAATTACTGCATTTTGCTAAACCTGCTATTGTAAAACCCCTTACTGATATTGTTAATTTGTCATTATCATCATCGACCTTCCCTGACCGTCTTAAGGAAGCTCAAGTTGCACCTATTCACAAAAAGAATAGTGTTTTAGAAAAAGGAAATTATAGACCGGTAAGTGTATTACCGGCTATTTCTAAAATTTTTGAAAATGCCATAGAAGTACAATTAGTACAGTACTTTGATAAAATCTTCAGTCCATTTTTGGCAGCTTTTAGATCTGGTTTTGGATGTCAGTCAACTTTATTAAGAGTGATTGAAGATTGGAAATTAGCCTTAGATCAAAATAAATACCTTGCAGCTATCCTTATGGACTTGTCCAAAGCATTTGACTGTCTACCCCATGACTTACTGCTACTGAAACTAAAAGCTTATGGTCTATCCAAATCCTCACTTGATATGTTATATAGTTATTTAACAAAAAGAAAACAATGTGTGAAAGTAAACCAAAATTTAAGTGGTATGCTTGACATATTTAAAGGGGTACCACAAGGCTCTATCCTTGGACCCATCCTATTTAATATTTTTATTAACGATTTGTTCTTTTTTGTAAAAAATTGTTCTTTATATAACTATGCTGATGACAATACTTTGTCAAAGTCTGGAAATTCCTTACAAGATGTAATTTCTGCTCTTGAGGAAGACAGCAATCATTTAATACAGTGGTTTTCTTCCAATAAAATGCAGGCCAACCCAGAGAAATTTCAAGCTATCTCTCTTGGCAAAAAAACACATGATAAAAAGATTGTGTTTGACTTGAATGGTATTTCTATATCATGTGAGGATGAGGTGAAACTTCTTGGAGTTACAATTGATTTTAAATTAAACTTTAATTTACACATTTCAAATATTTGTAAAAAGGCTGCAAGGCAATTAAATGTTTTGAAAAGAATTGGGAAACATCTAAACAAACTGAGTAAGCTTACAATTTACTACTCTTTTATTATGTCTAATTTCAGTTACTGCCCTTTGACTTGGCATTTTTGTGGGGAACAAAATACCAGAAAAATAGAAAAAATACAAGAACGAGCGCTTCGATTTATTTATGAAGACCATCTGAGCTCATACGAAACACTCCTACAGATTTCGAACCTTCCATCATTAAAAACTCGTAGAATGCGCTCAATTGCCTTGGAGACCTTTAAAATAATTAATAAAAAATGTCCTTTATTTATTCAAGATTTAGTTGTAATAAAAAACAATTCATATAATTTCAGGTATGTAAACACTGCTGAGGTACCTAGACCTAGAACCTCCAGTTATGGTAAAAGATCTTTTAGATTTGAGGCAGCACAAGTATGGAACTCACTTCCTAATGAGGCTAGACTCGTGACTTCTTTTGACCAGTTTAGGAATTACATAAATTCCTGGTGTGGGGGTCAAAAATGCTTCTGCAGTTCATGTCGTTTCCATCCAGTGCTGTCTCAAAGCTGAAATTTCTTTCTTTCTTTTTATAATGGCCTTTTGCTCTGCTTTTTATGCATTTTTAAAATATATATCTGCCATTAAATGCTAGTGCTTATTTTTATTTATTTATTGTTTGTATGCTTTTAGTTTGTTATATTTTATGATCGTCAAGTGATTTGTTGATTCCCCCGCTTCAATGCACATAGAGGCGCTTGCCACATGAGCTTTGACTCTGGAGGCTCACAAATCAAATAGAAGTTTGCTTTATTATATTGCATGTTTTATTTGGTAGTATTTGCATGATGCTGCATGATTTTTATTGTGATAGTCGGTTAAAGAGCTCACCAGAGCTCATGTTTTCTCTGTTATAATGTATATATATGCCGACTCTAAATAAAATTTACTTACTTACTTACTTACTTACTTACTAACTTATCCAAATCACAGTTGTACAATATATAAACAAAGCAAGCAAGCTAACCAAAGTGTTACTCTACATGCATTATGAAATTAGCTGTAATTTCTGGAAATTTATAAAATGTTTATTTTATATGTAGTTTTCATTCCTTCTGTTTCAATGTATCCATATTGCAAACCTCAGCATTTAAATTTTCATGTTGTTTTTTTCTAAGCGCGAGGAAATGAAATGGAATAAAGAGTAAAACGTATAGTAGTAGTACTTCTATAGATTTAAAATCTAACATAAGACATTTTATACTGTTAATAATTCTATACATTTCCTCGAATGATTTCACAAGTCTGTCACACGTGTCAGAGATGCATTGATAAAATCTTGTTCTGTGCAGTTGTAAAAGCTGAAGTTGTTACAGCTGTTTCATAGTCCAGACAGATGTACACATGTGTAAATTATAAGCTGTATTGAACATGTATTTTGTTTTATTCTATTTGTTTCTTAACTACAATTAGACTTTATAAAAGTTCGAGTGTTTTGTGTAAATATCGATGAACACGACTTATTAAAAATTGCATGAAGTTACAAAAATCGTATGTGGTTCGATTGCCAATGAGACAATATTAAATACATCTTCGCTAGCCAAGGGTTACGATCCACTTCCATCCTCTCTCCAGTGGAGAGGAGGAAAGTGGATCGTTACCCTTGGCTAACAGAGAGGATGGAAGCGGATTGTAACCCTTGGCTAGCGAAGATGTATTAAATTGTTTCCACTTCAAAAAAGGCCCCGATTTAATATGTCAACTTTTTGATTAAAACGAGAAAACCAACGGCCTGCTTTATGTACTAAAAAATAAACGAAAAACAAATAAGATATATAGCGACCAACGACAGCCACTGACGTGTATCTCCTGACTTGTGATATGTGGTTGTGTTGAACTGGACCTTATAACATGGGACAGTAGTGTAACAGTACAGAACAAACTACATAAATCAGTTGGAAAAGGCTTGACTTATCAAATTGACACAAAGCACCAAAAAAAAACCCAAAAGACTAAAGACAAATTACACCGATCTGAACTACTAAAAACTAGTTAAATGCCAATTACAACTTGTAATAAATAAATGTTTCCCAGAACAAATTTGCCGTCTCTGGTGGATAGTAGCCCTTTCTTACGAAAAAAGAACCCGATAAAATGCATCGGGGAAAATTGCTACAATATCAATTTTTGATTGTGACAAAAACTTAGACGAGAGACTGGTGACAAAATTAACGCCATTGAAAGAGGTTTAAACTTGTGTACAGTGACAAATATTTCATGTTTATTCTAGACGAAAACAAATTACCAATACATTTATAAGATTCGCTCTGTAAAATGGAGAGACTGGGATGTAAGATTTTGTTATGAAAATAGTTAAAAATAAATGATATAATTTCAATTAAACAATTGTATGGGTTACCAGGATGCGAAGATTTGAAAATTTAGACTGTCACTGAACACTTATAGTACACTGTAGAGACAGACATTTGTAACATTTAAAAAAAGTAGTACATTATAGAGGCAAGATATTTTCAACATCTCAACAAGACAGTTGACTAAAAGTTTATTAGCTCAAATCCAAGTGTGCCATGCCGTGGACGGATAATTCGAAAAACTAATATTCATTGGAGCAACGTTAGACTAGAGGGAGATAACTCTCATTAAAAAACTGGAACTTAATTTAAACTGAAGATCCACAGTGACCCTCTTTCTTTTGATAATCGTTTATCACTGTTACAAGATTACTGAATAACGAAAAATCTGTCCCATTTTATTCATTTTGCAGGAAAGCTTGTGTCGTTTTAGAGGGACTAGTATCATAAGTAAAAAAACTCACCTTGCATTAGTTGGTGAAAATTGGTTCATTCGTTCAGTTAACCTCTTCCCTACACATGGAATAGTTTGATGGCTTGTCGGATGGCTTGCCTGATGGTTGGTTGAATTTTCCATTGACACTTTGTATGATTCGCTTCAATTGACTCAAAAGTAAACACTAGCACATTTCATGATCAATGTTTAAACCACTAATATTGATTTTAACATAAAAAATGACATTATTGTGTTTTTCCTCCCACGGTCGTATTCTAGTACTACTATACCGTGTACTGTTAATGTATATGTTTTGTCATCCAAACTCCATCAAATAGCAGGTGATAGTATGTTATAAACATGTATATTATGACTATCAAATGACAGCAGGTTCAGTTAACAAGACTACCCAGATCGATACAGCGCAAGTCTGAAAGATGGTCTTCGATCAATACGATCATGGAACTACTAAAATCGTTCATTTTCTCACATTTTCACAGAAACTGATACAAGCTATAGGTTTTTATTGGAGATTCAAGAAATACTTGTTGAGGGAGTTAAAATGTCAATAAACTTTTGATTCATGTAGGTAACATTGTTTGTTCACACCTGCTAGACATAATACAAATTACAAAAGAAATCCACGAGATACCTGCCGCGCGTATATCAATGACATGTAAATTTGAAGGGAATCCGTAAATTTTTTACACGATATGCATGACCACATATATATACTTACATTATAATTAGATTGAAAAAAAACCAGAGTGAAACTGAATACAAAAAAGTAAATGATTTTGGTAAGAAACAGGTATAGAAATACCAAATAATTGTGAAATCATGCTATAATCAAATGAGTATATATATAGTTCTTATTAATGTTATTTATGTGCTTCAACCACAAGGAGGACTATAATATAGTAATTCTTTTTAAGTATTAGTTTATGCCTGTGTTGTTAAATGTTTAAATTTTTCAGATTTCTGTGAAGAGGCTTGAGTGTCCTTTAAGCACATGCCCTTGGTGACTCCTGCATATGAACAACAATACTATTTGCTCATATGCATCAGCCACGAGGAAAGACTTAACTCGAAGGGTTTTTTCTATAATGGATGTGATGCTGCTTCTGGTACATGGTCAATAATCACTAAACATACAGGTTTTGATATATGACTACATTTATTATTCACTCAATTTATATTTCAAGTTTTTTGTCAAAAGTATTTCTATTTTTATTTTTGTTTATTGTCTATTGCAATTGTGTGATAAAAAAATCAATGTACTGATTATGCCTGTAATGGGTCCACTATTGGAAATGAAATATATTTGATCTTATCTTATATTTCTTATTATCATTTACTGTATCATGTGAATGAAATGAAAGTTTAAAGGAGAAATCGAAGATAGCTAAATGTAATTATAAATCTGAATGTGTTTATTAATGAGGTGGGGGAATGGGTTGTGTGTGTTGGTTGACTATACTTTTGATTAAAACATCCAAACGTCGCTGGTATCTGTAAACCTGTTAAAGCATTCAAAAGTCAGTATTATTTGTAAACATATAAAGGTATTCAAAAGTATGTGATATCTGTAAAACTGTAAAAGCATTCAAAAGTGTGAGGTATAAACATGTTAATGGAACATCGTTTCAACTTTAAGAATTATACTCCAAATGCGGATTTTTTTTCTCTCCAGGAAATGGAAAGCTGACAATTGGGAAGCTGATCTTATTTCTTTTGTTGTACAGTTTGGTTCTCAATCGACCGATAGTGTCAAATCTATATGTAAATCAAGATATATAACTGAATTAAATGTCTCTGTAGTATCTTTTAATTCAAGCTTGATTGGAAAGCGGTGCGGCATACCACAGTGACAAAACGTTGAATTATTTAGTGAGAGTATCATCTTCTTTATTTCATGATGGTACATCGCCTTTATAGTGAAACGTGAAGGTATATGTAGATGAAAGAATATAAAGCTAATACTAAGTATCTGAACAGGAAACATGTTAACCTTGAGACAAACTGTTGAATTATGATCATTTGACATTTTCCCCCTAGTGTTCGTTCTTTGTTATTGGCACTGTTGAGATATATGTTAAAGTCGTTAAAACGATAGGTTAAGATACTATAGAGATCTGTGTTTTGTTGTTAGTTCAACATATATCTTTTCTGTGTTGTTGTTAACGTAGATAACTGATAGCGTTAGAGATATATAGCCCTTTTCACAAAAAATCTTAAGTGTAACATTTATCGTACGTCTATAATATTGCTTAGCAATTCAACTAAATATTTTTTATCGTAAGATTAATTTTACACTTAAGATTTTTTGTGAACAGGGCTACTGGTCTATGTTGTTGTTATCGTTGGGATCTAATCTTTGTTGTTTTTAAAAGCGGCAGACATCTGGTCTGTGTTTTTGATCTCGTAGGGATCTGATCTTTGCTGTTTAAGCGGCAGATATATGGTCTGTGTATTTGCTGTTATTGGGATCTGGTGTTTGTTGTTTAAGCGAGTGATATGTTCAGTGGTTTTGATATCATTGGGATCGGGTCTTTGTTGTTTAAGCAGCAGAGATCTGGTCTGTGTCTTTTGTATCGTAGGGATTTGATCTTTACTGTTTAAGTGGCAGGGATCTGGTCTTTTTTGTTAAAGCGGTAGGGATCTGGTCTGTGTTTAACTACTCGCACTGTGATATATATTTTCTGATGACGAAGTACAATTTTCCTACTTAATTTCTCAAATGAATACCTTAAGCTAGCATGAGTAAGCTAAATATTTATTTAATGGCCCAGCTGTCTGTAATTCATAAAACTGCTGAATCTGTAATCGTTGACAATGCATCATAAAACTGCTGAATCTGTAAACTGTGACACCATAATACCTGATTACAGATATATTACATTCAAATGCATCTACTATACATGTATTTTGAAATGCTGCCGAGGTTACAGGTGACATTATATTTGTAATAATATTTTGACTGTATCTTAACAAATTCCCACACACTATTTAACTCAACAAATTAGTACAATGCATCGGACTACTAACACAAAGGTTCCTGGTTCGATTCCCGTTTGGGATGAAAATTTCAGGAACTCAATTTTCGGCTCTCCCTTGACACCATCTGCGAGTATGGCATTGAGGAAACGATGATAGTCCGTCGGAAGAGGACGATAAATGGCTGACCCGTGTTAAGAGAGAGCCATATCTCTTGCACTTTAAAGACACCCTTGTAGATTTCGAAAAAGAGTAGGCTAATGCCGCTACAAGGCAGCACTCGCACCCGCAAAGTGGAAAGAGATTAATATAAGTTGCAAAACTTGTTTCCCAATCCACTATGAATAAATATGTTTAAACTAATGCAATGCATTATCAGTACCGGTAACGGAGATTTCCTTCTGGAATAGTATTCCCACAAGGTCTACAGGAAAAACCTGTGAGCATACCAAACAAACAAACAAACAAACAAATATATATTATTTACCAATTACGGCGTCCAAAATGAGCAGAATAATTACAATATGGTCTACAGAAAAAACCCGTAATCATACCCAAATATAGTAGTTAGTTAGTTTCTTGTATATTCCTCCATTAATTGTGGAGCATTACCCAAAGGGTATAATTTTAGCCAATAGTATTCCCAGCAAGTCTACAGAAAAAAACCCGTAATCATACCCGAACATAGTATTCCCACCAAGTCTACAGAAAAAAATCCGCAATCTTACCCAAACAAAGTATTCCCATCAGGTCTACAGAAAAAAAAACCGTAATCAGGAAATCATGTAAATTCATATCTTGACACAGTATTTTCACAAGGTCTGGGAAATTATGTAATCATATATTGACACAATATTTCGCCAGGTCTAGGAAATCATATCATCATATCTTGACACAAGTATTTTCACAAGGTCTATGAAATCATGTATTCATATCTTGACACAGAATTTTTACAAGGTCTATGAAATCATGTAATTATATCTTGACAAGAGTTTTCACAAGATCTAGGAAATCATGTAATCATATATTGACACAATATTTCGCAAGGTCTAGGAAATCATGTCATCATATCTTGACAGAGTTTTCACAAGATCTAGGAAATCATGTAATCATATCTTGACACAGTATTCCCACAAGGTCTATGAAATCATGCAATCATTTCTTGACAGAATTTTCACAAGGTCTAGGAAATCATGTAATTATATCTTGACATAGTTTTCACAAGATCTAGGAAATCAGGTTAATTCATATCTTGGACACAGTATTTTCACAAGGTCTAGGAAATTATGAAATCGTATATTGACACAATATTTCGCCATGTCTAGGAAATCATGTAATCATATCTTGACACAGAATTTTCACAAAGTCTAGGAAATCATGTAATTATATCTTAACACAATATTTTCACAAGGTATAGAAAATCATGTATTCATATCTCGACACAGTATACCCACAAGGTCTAGGAAATCATGTAATCATATGTCAAGGTCTACAAAAAATACCTTAAAACAGTATTCTCACTCTAAACTTGCCAGTCATACCAAGCTTTCCCAGTCTGATAGTAACAGACATAATTCGACACAAAATTAAAATTATAAACTGAACAGTCATATCTAGACAAAATGCCCCTATTCTGAGCTCAGCAGAAATACCCAGACACAATATCCTTATTTTGTGCGGACTAGTTTTACTCAGACACAGTATCCCAATTCTGAGCTTAAGAGTCATATCTAGACACAATATCCCCATTCAGTGCGGACTAGTCATACCATAACACATTACCCCCTCTCATTCTACGTTAACCAGTCATATACAGACACAATATACCAATGCTGAGCTGACCAGTGTCATGCCTAGACACTATCTCCGTTTTGAGCTGACCAGTCATACCCCGACACAATATCCCGATTATGAGTTAACCAGTAATATCCAGACCCTTTATCCTCATACAAAGCTGACTAGTCATATCCAAGCACTACATTTCTATTCTGAGCTAACCAGTCATACCAAGACACGTTATCGCCATTATGAGCTGACCAGTCTTATCCAGACAATCTATCCTCATTCTTAGCTGGCTATTTATACCAAGAAACAATATACTTATCCTGAACTAATCAGTCGAACCCAGTACTATATCCTCATTCTGGACTGGTAGTCATACCCAGTACTATATCCTCATTCTGAACTGGCAGTCATACCCAGTACTATATCCTTATTCTGAACTGGCAGTCATACCCAGTACTATATCCTCATTCTGGACTGGCAGTCATACCCAGTACTATATCCTCATTCTGAACTGACAGTCATACCCAGTACTATATCCTCATTCTGAACTGGTAGTCATACTGAGTACTATATCCTCATTCGGAACTGACAGTCATACCCAGTACTATATCCTCATTCTGAACTAGCAGTCATACTGAGTACTATATCCTCATTCTGAACTGGTAGTCATACCCAGTACTATATCCTCATTCTGAACTGACAGTCATACCCAGTACTATATCCTCATTCTGAACTGGTAGTCATACCCAGTACTATATCCTCATTCTGAACTGGCAGTCATACCCAGTACTATATCCTTATTCTGAACTGGCAGTCATACTGAGTACTATATCCTCATTCTGAACTGACAGTCATACCCAGTACTATATCCTCATTCTGAACTGACAGTCATACCCAGTACTATATCCTCATTCTGAACTGACAGTTATACCCAGTACTATATCCTCATTCTGAACTGGTAGTCATACTGAGTACTATATCCTCATTCTGAACTGACAGTCATACCCAGTACTATATCCTCATTCTGAACTAGCAGTCATACTGAGTACTATATCCTCATTCTGAACTGGTAGTCATACCCAGTACTATATCCTCATTCTGAACTGACAGTCATACCCAGTACTATATCCTCATTCTGAACTGGTAGTCATACCCAGTACTATATCCTCATTCTGAACTGACAGTCATACCCAGTACTATATCCTCATTCTGAACTGGCAGTCATACCCAGTACTATATCCTCATTCTGAACTGGTAGTCATAATGATATATCGTCAAAAAAGAATAAAACATTTTCAAAATTTATTTGCATTTCAGCTGTAAATCAAATTACACACATGATTCTTCATTTCAATGTTTTACATAACAATCACTAACTCATAAATTCAGCAAGGGAGTTAATTACTCACTATAATGTTGTTTTTTTTAGAATATTTTCAAATAATGTGAGAAACTTAAAATACTTTTTGAAATGTTCTAAAATAAAAAAAGTTGAGACAAATAATACTAGCAGAATATTAGACATGATTGTTTCCCGTCAAAAATTCAAATTCCTCTTGTTTAGGTTTGATATTAGTTACCCAGGTTGATATAACATGTAATATAGAATTTTCATTCATTGTTGATTTTTTGATTTTTTAAATAAATATTTAACAATGATAAATCCTTGAACAAAGATATGCAAGCATAATAAGTGATAAATAATAATATTGTAAAGTCATGCATATGAAACAATATATTTCAATTTGTTTCAGTTGGTTTGTTCAGCTAACAAAAATGAAGCTTATAGATATACTGAAAAATCTCAAATAACCCGTTCACCACTATTCTCTGTGAAAAAAATTGCGCCTTGGCCTGATTTTTAAAGAGAACTTTGTTATTTGCCAGAGTTGACCAATTTCTCAGGTAAAATTAACAAAACTGTTCCCTAAATCAGAAAGGATCAAAACAGTGGTGACAATGACAATTAAGATTGAACTCGTTTTGAATTTAACATTTCCCTGCATGAAGTAAAGATTATGTGGAAAATTTTGTCTGGATGAAAAATAGCATTAAATGATTATCTTTAACCGCAATATGAAAGGACATATTATGATATAGAGATAAATAAACTCATCATAGATACCAGGATTTTTTTTTTTCATTTTAAATTTAAAATTAAGCAGTCAGATTTTTGTTTTTTAATATGAATATTTCTTTCTCCCTTTTTTTTTTTAAAAACAAAGTAAATCAAAAATATTTTAACATAAAACCTTCCTTTTACATTTGGATATTTAGGGAGCTTAAACATAAAGAGACTGCATTTTTAATAAGAGAACAAAACTTATCGAAAAGGAAAAAATCCACCATTTCATTCAGTTTAATAATATGTATTCTATGAGAATAGAGAGTTGATTTCATCAATAATCTGTTCCTCTGCTAATGATCTCTTTACACGTAGGTCTTAACAATATTGTGTGTTCATACTGAGCTGTATAACATCCTTTAGTGTCACAGAGGGGCGGATATGCATCAATGATTCCCACATCTGTAAGGTTCTTTAGAGCTATCAGATACTTGCTCTGTCCTAGTCGATCTAACCAACGTCTACAGAATGCTAATGTTCCAAAATTCTGGTTGATACAATTCAGTAATTGTTTAGACTTCTGCACTCTAAAAAACAGAATAAAATGTTACAGTTTATTGTTTTTTTTAAATATTTTGTAACATTTAAGTAAAGTATAGCTAATAAAAACTCAAGAACTGAAAATTCATTAAATTTTGAAGGATGCTAGTTTTCATGGAGTTTAGGAAGATGTCAACCTATCCATGAATTCAAATTCACTCTCAATTGACATAATTTAATATAAGAGTTATTTCCCTTTATCACCTTTTATACAATGAGGTCCATGTGAACAGATTCAACTAGTTAAACTGGTCAATAGACTGTAGAAAAATATAATTTTTGAACAATTTTAATTTGTTTAAGCCTTGTCTAATTCATCATAACAATTAATTGCAGATCTCTACCAGTCTCGAGGGTTTTTTTTTTTTTTAGAGATTTTTTAAATAGCTCAAAAAAGACTTTTTGTGCACCACTTATTGCGGACCTGTTTTTGTATTGCTATGAGTTACAATTTATGACAAAAATCAGCAAAGGCCCATCGAAACAACATCTGATACACAAATTTAATAATACTTTCAGATATTTGGATGATATTTTGGCTCTCAATAATGACGACTTCAGTATGTATACTAAAGAAATTTATCCTGTTGAACTTACTTTAAATAAAACTAATAC
This sequence comes from Mytilus galloprovincialis, assembly GCF_965363235.1. Lineage (NCBI taxonomy): Eukaryota > Metazoa > Mollusca > Bivalvia > Mytilida > Mytilidae > Mytilus > Mytilus galloprovincialis. The sequence continues at coordinate 1,131,270 of NC_134838.1, read as the reverse complement.
TAACAATGACCACTGCCCTTTCCTCGATCTTGATATATTTATCATTAATGGAAAGTTTAATACTAAAATTTATGATAAAAGAGAAGATTTCTCATTTCCTATCGTTAATTATCCAATTTTAGATGGTGACGTCCCCTTGTCACCACCTTGCGGTGTTTATATATCTCAACTTGTATGATTAGCTCGTGTATGTAACAATGTTTAAGATTTTTACAAGAGAAATTTATGTATTACTGAAAAACTATTACACCAAGTTTTTTTTTCGATATCACAAACTAGTCAAAACATTTACTAAACTTTATCATCGGTATAAGGACATCATTCGTAAATATAGCTCAACATGCAGACTTCTTATACGTTCATGTATTTCACATCCAATATTTTATGGAAATATTCTTTATAAAGCACAAAAATGTCAGTATTCACCTCAGAAGCTAACAAAACCTTTAAATAGACTTATTAAGAAGGGATATAGTTACGATACTGTTGTCATGTCATTAAAGATTGCATATTTTGGCGTTAATATTGATTCACTTATAGGGTCTTTGCATCGGAACTAAACACATTTATTATTAATAAACCAATTGTTGGCATGACACGGGTTATGTTCTTCTCATATATGTAATGATGGTATGATACTAAACCCCTCACGAGGAGGATTGTGCCTGATATTCATATGATTAAGACATAATTTTTCAATCAGTTTAATTGAAGTCTGGAACTGGCATGTCATTTAAATGCTAGTAATCTGATGTTATTTATGTATTATTGTCATTTTGTTTATTTTCTTTGGTTACATCTTCTGACATCAGACTCGGACTTCTCTTGAACTAAATTTAATGTGTGTATTGTTATGCGTTTACTTTTCTGCATTGGCTAGAGGTATAGGGGAGGGTTGAGATCTCACAAACATGTTTAACCCTGCAGCATTTTTGCGCCTGTCCCAAGTCAGGAGCCTCTGGCCTTTGTTAGTCTTGTATTATTTAACTTTTAGTTTCTTGTGTACAATTTGGAGTTTAGTATGGCGTTCATTATCACTGAACTAGTATATATTTGTTTAGGGGCCAGCTGAGGGATGCCTCCGGGTGCGGGAATTTCTCGTTGCATTGAAGACCTGTTGGTGACCTTCTGTTGTTGTCTGCTCTATGGTCGGGTGGTTGTCTCTTTGGCACATTCCCCATTTCCATTCTCAATTTTATTTTAAAAGTGATGGCAATAGCTTACAGTTCAGTGCCATTATTGGAATCCATTATTTGAAATAAATACAGTAAATTTATAAAATACAATATTCTGTGCTACTAAATATTATTGCTATTTTACAAATTTTACTTTGATATTGCTGACTGATAATTTCCTTTCTCAGCAGAGTCAAGTGATATGAAAAATTATCACTAGAAACTAAGCGCTTCTAATGAAATTGACAAGGTCGTCATAGGTAAAATAGCGATAAACCGATTAGTATTGGTCATCTCAACTGGATTGCTTTTCTCACTTTCGATGTACTGGCTCAAGCAAGAAAATCAATCTCATCAAGATAAGAACAATAATCTATAAATATCATACATTAAATGAAAATATAAATCACCTACCTCAAAGGAACATGTCCAGCTTCAAAGTTCTTCATGTAATGAGAAGTTTCCATATCATCATGAACAACACCTTTACCTGTACTTCCAAAAGTTTCTATGGCGTAAAACTCCATTTCCTGTAACAATGACAATTAATATTATTTGTATGTGACAAACCTTCTGGTAATTGTAATTAATCATGTCAATTTGATCACTGAACTTAGAGTTTTTAAAACGATTATGAAATTATGATAGACCAATGCGCATGCTGCCAATAATAGACCTTCTGCGCCTACAAATCATTCAGGCCCTTATTAATAATCAAAGTGCTTGTAAGCATTGAAAGGTAAAGATTGCTTTAATTTATCAATGAGAATTAAGATTAAATATTGTATTGTATAATTCATTGGTTGTAGTTCATTCAACTAAAATTCTGTACAATGGGAGATAACTCCATTTTTTTTTTAAGATGACTTCATCAATGACATCATTTATATTTTTAGAACAGATGTTTAGATTCCTGCACCTTGTAAAAGTAATGTCATTTTCTTGACAGGATTAACATCTTTTTGTGACTTGAACATCTGAGCGTCTATACATTGATAAATTTCTGGAAATGTTCATAGATAGGATGTATAGAATGTTATGATCAATGCATTATATTTTGTGTATCAAGAAGATAAGCCATGGCAGATTTAGATATCAAGTCAGAAGCATAGGGTTTTGATTGCATTTAATGTTTAAAAGGCCAAATAAAGTAAGAAGTTGAAGAGCATTGAGGATAAAAAATTCCCAAAAAGCTAGTGTTTTCTGCTCTATAGTCAAGTTGTTGTCTCTTTGACAAATTCTCCATTTTCATTCTCTATTTTAAAGATATCATTTTCAACAGGTCTTGAGAAAACAATATTTCAACCAACCTCCATTCTTGTAGCTTCACCTCCTTTGACGATTGGCACCGTCTTTCCTGCATGTATTCTGTAAGGGCTTATAGAGTGGCCATTTAGATTCCTTATGGACTTGACTGAAAAAGGAACAAAGTATCTTATCTTGTTTTATATTCAAATTTGTAAATGAATGGACATGTTTTTCTGGTGACATACAGTATTTAAAAAATATATTGCTGTAGTATTGTGTTATATGTTTATCCAACATGGAACTTAAAACAGAATCAAATATGTACATGTTGTACATATAAATAGATATAGGAAGATGTGGTATGAGTGCCAATGAGACAACTCTCCATCCAAGTAACAATTTATAAAAGTAAACCACTATAAGTCAAGGTAGGGCCTTCAACAAGGAGCCTTAGCTCACACTGAACAGCAAGCTATAAAGGGCCCCAAAAATTACTAGACAAACAATAAAAACCAACAGTTGAATCTATATAAAAACGAGAAACGAGAAACACGTATGAACTACATAAACAAACAACAACTAATGTATCAAGTCTATAAATCAGGTGAACACACATTCTTTTCAATTTTACATTGATTTTACTTTTTAATAGAACTAAGCAAAACAAAAATCACTTGTTTAGTTGTATGAATATCTTTTGACATAAATATTTATGTCATGCTGATATCTCAATTTCTTCAATCTATTCCTACAACTTATTGTTGATGAGACGAGGAGCACAGCTATAAACTCACAGATGAATAGACAAAGAAACTGGAAAACTATAGGCTACACTGATTTGGCAGAAAAGGCAATTTTGAACCTTTGAGTTATATTTGTTAAAATATTTACCATATTTTATAAGACAATCACTGTATCATTTCATTGACTGAAAATATGATAAAAGGGTATCTTTGCTTGAAACAAGTATAACATTTTAAGGGCATTACAATTCCCAATGGAAGGACATTTGTAGCCTTATTGCTCTTACTTTAGTACTCACTTAAAACTTCATGACTCTTAATGTATACAACAGCTGTTTCATTATATCAAATAATTAACAATATATCAAACATAATACCTGGATAAGTTTTTCCATCAAGTTCAATTTCATAAGATTCCATGACCTCTTGTATAGATTCTCCAATATCACATAACCTCACATCAATACCGGCAGCCTGAAATTATAATATCAAATTGTCCAATTCTTCACCCTTTTCTTTTTCACAAGACTTACTTATCGCTGCATGATCGACTGATTTGCATAACTTGAGGGACATAACTCAACAACGGTAAATGCGACGCCACTAAAAATTCAAACTTGATCTCTTATTTTATGGTAATAAGCATTGTGTATGTTTCATAACATTTGGTTGAGACAAACTTAAGTGAGAGAACGGGAACCAATTTTGGGATGTACAGACGAACAAGGGTAAAACTTAATGCACCCTCAGCTAAAAGTCACCTAATCTTGCTAGGACTTTCACATTTCCATGTTAAAAGAAATGTTAAATCTGGGTTATAACTCTAATTTGGCATATGATTTAAAATCTCAACATCATAATGAACATGTGTAATATGGCTCATTAAATACAGACTTGCAGCAATCTGAACATTTTTGCTTTCAACAAGAAAATGTTGCAAAAAGTACAAAGTAACTTTAAAAATAATTCAGCTCTTAAATGAATAAGTTAATTAATATATGAATGTTTTTAGTGTAATTCAGGTTTCACTGCAGTAAATGTCTTAGGTTACTCAAAAATGTTATCCAAGAAGTCTGAAAGCAAAAAACAGAATAAAAAAGAAGAGTAAATATACAGGGAAATAATCTATATTTTAGGTTAAATATGGAACATTAATGTTGATGGTTTTAAACATTTGAATAACTTATAAAATAACATACCTTTATACCTGTGTTTGTAGCATCTTTTACTGCTTGTAACAAACGGTCATATTTAGGATTGAAAGACAATGTAAAAGCACAGTCAATAATTCTACCTGAAAGGACAATTGTATCAAAATTGTTTAGATCAAAAGTTGACTGTTGACAGAATAAACATGCATGAAAGGACTCAAGGTAATCAAAAGGAAGTCTTGTCAAAGACGTTAAATTTTTTTAAAACATAACCAGATGCTCCGCAGGGCGCAGCTATATACGACCGCAGAGGTTGAACCCTGAATAGTTGGGGCAAGTATGGACACAACATTTAAGCTGGATTCAGCTCTAAATTTGGATTGTGATTAAATAGTTGACACAGCATAGGTTTCTGACACAGAATGAATGTGGTCTAATGAACTTAAAATATTTTTTTTGCCTTTGAGCAATTCACTAAGCTGTTGAATATTAATCCTCTCAAAAAAATGTTTGAAGAAATTTTCTTTTTATTTATGAAATCTGAAATGAGAAAAATTTACCCCCCCCCCCCATTTTTTTTCACATCCCCCTTTCCCTTTTTCCAAAACTGATCTCAATTCAAATTCCTAATGGAGTTTGCAACAATAACTACTCATTTAAATACATCATAAAATATTAAAATGTAAAATAAAGTGCTTGTTATCACTGAATGGTAAAGATTGTTTTAATTTATCAGTTGGTAGTAAAAGTGAATATACATTGTATATTGTATAAAACAATGATTTAAGTTGATTCAACTACTATTCTGGACAAAGAAAGATAACTCCAATTGAAAATTTCTTGCTATTGCACAATAATGTGCAATTAGATATTTCTTGCTATTGTGCAATACTGTGCAATTGAAAATATTTGCTATTGCACAATACTGTGCAATTGAAGATTTCTTGCTATTGCGCAATACTGTGCAATTGAAAATTGCTTGCTATTGCACAATACTGTGCAATTGAAGATTTCTTGCTATTGCACAATACTTAATATAATAATTTTGGATCCTGACTTGAACCAACTTGAAAACTGGGCCCATAATCAAAAATCTAAGTATATGTTTAGATTCAGCATATCAAAAAAGCCCAAGAATTCAATTTTTGTTAAAATCAAACTTAGTTTAATTTTGGACCCTTTGGACTTTAATGTAGACCAATTTGAAAACGGGACCAAAAATTAAGAATCTACATACACAGTTAGATTTGGCATATCAAAGAGCCCCAATTATTCAATTTTTGATGAAATCAAACAAAGTTTAATTTTGGACCCCGATTTGGACCAACTTGAAAACTGGGCCAATAATCAAAAATCTAAGTACATTTTTAGATTCAGCATATCAAAGAACCCCAAGGATTCAATTTTTGTTAAAATCAAACTAAGTTTAATTTTGGACCCTTTGGACCTTAATGTAGACCAATTTGAAAACGGGACCTAAAATTAAGAATCTACATACACAGTTAGATTCGGCATATCAAAGAACCCCAATTATTCAATTTTTGATGAAATCAAACAAAGTTCAATTTTTGCCCCTTTTGGCCCCTTATTCCTAAACTGTTGGGACCAAACCTCCCAAAATCAAACCCAACCTTCCTTTTATGGTCATAAACCTTGTGTTTAAATTTCATAGATTTCTATTTACTAATACTAAAGTTATGGTGCGAAAACAAAGAATAATGCATATTTGGGCCCCTTTTTGGCCTCTAATTCCTAAACTGATGGGACCAAAACTCCCAAAATCAATCCCAACCTTCCTTTTGTGTTCATAAACCTTGTGTTTAAATTTCATTGATTTCTATTTACTTATACTAAAGTTATTGTACGAAAACCAAGAATAATGCATATTTGGGCCCTTTTTTGGCCCCTAATTCCTAAACTGTTGGAACCAAAACTCCCAAAATCAATCCCAACCTTCCTTTTGTGGTCATAAACCTTGTGTCAAAATTTCATAGATTTCAATTTACTTAAACTAAAGTTATAGTGCGAAAACCAAGAAAATGCTTATTTGGGCCCTTTTTGGCCCCTAATTCCTAAAATGTTGGGACCAAAACTCCCAAAATCAATCCCAACCTTCCTTTTGTTGTCATAAACCTTGTGTTAAAATTTCATAGATTTCTATTCACTTTTACTCAAGTTAGAGTGCGAAAACTAAAAGTATTCGGACGACGACGCCGACGCCAACGTGATAGCAATATACGACGAAAAATTAAAATTTTTGCGGTCGTATAAAAATAAGTAAGTATGATTCCAATGAGATGACTATCCCCTAAAGTTCAAATGAAGTGGATGCAATTTAAAACAATTTCAACAATTAGAAAAATCCATACTGTATGTTTGGCAATAAAATCCCCCGACTTGAAAAATATGAAACAATTGAAGCAAAAAACTAATGCACTAATTATTAAATTCAATAATATTATAAAACAAGACCACTGTGGTTCATAAAATTGATGATATTTATTGGTCTATTCCTATGTATAATGACTTACCATTAATATGAGTACCAAAGTCTATTTTACAAACATCATCATACTGTAATACTGTAGGATCTCCAGCGTTAGGGGTGTAGTGGGCGGCACAATTATTGAGTGAACAACCTGTAGGGAAGGCTAATCCTGCCTCTAAACCTTTCTCATTAATCGTCTTCCTCGATATACCCTCCAATGTCTCACTAAACATCATACAAATATAATATTATTTCTGGGTAAAAGTTCATCAAAAAGATGTTAAACATTTGCATATTCCAAATCAGATTCTATTTACGTCTCTTTTAATTTTCAAAATAGGTCTCTTTCAATTTTCAAAATAGTTTCTGACCATTTTCTCATCTGTTTTCACAATAACGAATTGATCAATATATTGAATCAATTAAATAAATTAAGAAAACTGCATTGGATAACACTGTCAATTTCATAGAAGAGGATCAGCTGACTATTTTTCTAATTCTTTTCTAACAAGTAAAGGATTTCTCAAGATAAAACACCATTTCATTAATATTTGATTTCGTAGCTCAACTAGTTAAAACTCAATTTGTTTACATAAAATCTCATATAATGCTAAAAATATACATTGCACATTATAGTTCAATTTTAGAAATAAAATATATTTAAAGAATCACAAATGTACAAAAAAAATTACCATAACTCTAAAATGACACAGTTATGTATATCAATTAAATGTTTATACTGAGTTGAGTTAATATCTTACCAAATTTCTATCATGGTCTGACCTGGCTTTATATAATTTTGCATATATTGTCTTGTCTGTAAAAGTAGAAATTTGGCTTCATGTTAATTTGGTGACAACTGGCTTTTTTTCATTCATTGTTAATTTTTTTTTTTAGCTGTCCTATCAACTTGCTGATTTGATTCCAGTAACTGTATACAAATACTATTCTTAAAAAAATATAGCTTTCTTTTGTACATTGATTGTTAATAGTTTAGAACAAGAATGTGTCCACAGTACACTAATGCCCCACTTTAAGGGCATACGATACAGTTACAGGGAAGGTAATGACGTTGCTAATGTAAAATGTTATTTTCGTGAGGTCAAACTGTGACATATCGGGAAAAGATGCATTTTTCGACTGATTTTTATCATTTAAACTGTTTAATTTGAAAACGAGTGCAAGGACCCCTATTTTTTAAACGACATTTTGTTTCATTTTGCAGGGAGATTATGTGGACCAAATTTAATAAAACTGTAAATAGAGCATTTTTTTTATTTTGATAAATATACAGCAAAAAATGACAGGTTTTTTCTCAATTCATGACCATTTGATAAATGATAAATATGAGTTAAATACATAATTTTTTAGGATACTTATAAAATACAGAAATATCAAATTATTTAACAAAAAACAATTTGTGTTTATCTTTTAAAACAAAAAAGTTACATCTTTCTTTCGAAAAGGAAAATACGGTCACAAATCCGATATTTTTAGCAAATATACGAAATTTCAACCTCATTTAAGTAAAAAAAATAGCACATGAAGGTATATTTTTTATTACATACTGTAAAAGCACAAATTTTCGTGGGGGATTTAATTTCGTTTATTTCGTGGATAAGAATTATCCACGAAATTAAAACCCAACGAAAATTTAACTGTAGATTTACATTATTTTATGATCTGACTAAATCTTATTGACATTATATAATTGATGAACATAAATGCAGACAATGAAATAAATAGGTTAATTGATTAGACATCGATATTCAAAGGTTTTCTTTAAGTCAGATGATAATCCTAATCCTTTGTTTGTACAGTAATTAACAATCACCAAGAACTGTCAATCAATGTCATTTAACAGTCTAATGCGTCTGTAATGCCCTCAAGTTGTCATACATTTATTACACAATCATTGTCCTTGGATAAAACATCAAAGGTGAGTAACAGCCAATTAGCGTGTGCAGGTTACAACACTTGATTAGTGCTCACTGTTACTATGAAATGCAATTATTGATTTTTCCCAACGGCAAAAGTTCCATCAGTTTTATGAGTATTGTCAATTATAAAGTTACATTTGTATAATTTTTTTCTAAACTTAAAAACCACGAAAATTAATTCCCACGAACTTACTTTTAGATACAAAACCACGAAATTTTAACCCCACGAAAATTAATGTTTATACAGTATTTGATTTAATCAGGCAAAAAATAGCCTATATGGAAATGTTCATCAAACTTCAAATACGGGATCAAAACTGTATTGTATGCCCTTAACAGACAAACAAAAGGTTAAGGATGCAGAGATTTCAGATTTAAGTGGGGCAAAAAAACTTAAAGGGAAAAGGGGAATGAGCTGGGAGGCATCAATACTCTTGTTTAATGTTCAGTGTTAAAAGAAGACCTTGCACTAAGATAATAAACAAAAACTTTAAGAAAGTCTTCAAAGGCTTCCGTATTAGGAAGTAAAGTTATTAGACTTTCCCAGATAGGTTTTACTTATTATGTACTGGTCAATCCTACTAAAAGGATTTTAATTTGATTCATTCTTAATATGCATAGATAGTTATTTCATTGGCAATTCTACCACATCCCCCCATTTTTAAATTGAAACATTTGTGCTGAACGTAAAATCTTCAACAATAAATTAATCTTATTTAACCAAAAAATTAGTTATAATTACCTGTCTATGGGCTTCAGCAGCTTGCCGTACTTCTTGGTAAATGTATGTATTTGCTCTGTCCAATGCTCGCTTTTCTTCATCTGTGAATCTGTCTTTGGCAGTCTGACTACAATTATGCAAACAGAAAGAATGTATAATACTCTCTGAATTAATAAGAGTGCAAATATGAAATTTGTGTCTGCTTAATTGTCAATAAATCAGCAGCTGAACTCATAACAAAAACATACTGTTGCCTATTCAAGAGAATGATTCATGAATGGATGACAGTTTAACAACAATGAAAGTTAAATTTGAATGGTCATCCGAAAGCCTTGCTACCTTTTAATACAGTAAGGGTTTCGCCAATTGTTGAAGTTTTCGCAAGGACCTGTAATCCAATGGGAATATTTCCCTGGTACCACAATGGAAGCCGGATTGGTTAAAGGTCAGATGAAAGAAAAGCAAACGGGTTAACACCCCTTGTATATATTTTTGGTTATCTTACAATAATACTTTGCCCATCAGAAGGGTTCAGTATTGGTAAAGTTTGGCAGTTCAACGTACAATGTAGATTCCTTTGGTCTTTAGTGTATAGCTGTATCATGGCTATCATACCACACTCCTCTAACATTGTTATTATATCCAATATTCTAAGATACTTACAAGTCCTTGACTTCAGGATGTTTCATTATTTCCCCTTCAGGATAATTTCCATCAGGAAAAAGTTCAGATATTGGTATTGAAGGTGGATCTGTTTGTTGTTTTCCACCTAAAAAATAAACATTCTCTTGTGTAAAAATTATTCATCATATGTATACTGTAATACAAAACTGTGGAAGTACCATTATACATTGTTATATAGCATTTGATATTTATGTAATGCATATAAAAAACTTATCTTTTTTTATTGTGTATCTATTATCTCCCCTTTCACGTGTAGTACAGATATATACCTGTATACACATTTGTTATGTATTCCTGTCATGTTTTGTTGCTATTTTAGCAGTATTTTTAACATTGCTATTCAGTGCAAGGTGTGGCTAGCCATTAAACCAGTTTCAACCCATCATTTTTCTAAGATGTCCAGTACCAAGTCAGTATTATTGCAGATGTTATGGAATTGTTCCTTTCTTTGTATGTTGCATTGACATTTGTTTTTGTTGCACTTCATTGTTTCTGATGTTCCTTTATTTTTCTCTAATAGTTTATGTGTTTCCCTTGGTTTTATTTTGTAACCTCATTTTTTTTTCTCTCAAGCAATTTATTTCTTTTGAACATTGGTATACTATTGTTGACTTTATATATTTACAAGTGACTAAAGTCTTTATCCACATATTTCAAGCAATATTCTACAACTGTGTAAAGTTTCATCAATATCAGCATAATTGTTATAGAGGAGTTTCACTTATGAGTGACTACTATCACCAATTTCAATATTGCCAATTATCTCCCTTCACAGTGCACTTCTTTGGGTAGTGTTGAACAATTGTGATCAGTTTCATAAATAATTCTATAGCTTTTCAACTTGACAGGCAGATGGACAGACAGAAGTACAATGACAGGCAGATGGACAGACAGAAGGACAATGACAGGCAGATGGACAGACAGAAGTACAATGACAGGCAGATGGACAGACAGAAGGACAACGACAGGCAGATGGACAGGCAGATGGATATAGTGACAACTACATTTGTATATACTACCTACGGCCTTTCCAAAGAAAGAGCAAACCTGTTGTAAGGGTCATTAAAAAAATCTTTTAATTATTTCTGAACTGACCTCCTTTTTTCTTCTTTTTCTTTTTCTTAGTTGCTTCTCCAGTAGCTTGAGCTTTAAAATATAAATATTGAACAAAACATATAAATAAAAACATTTATTGATGTGAATTTTTTTTTACTTCAAGCAACAGCCTATCTGAAGTAGTTTTTTCTTACATTCATTGGTTTCATTATTAAAGCAATCATGGGCCATAACTCTTAAAAGGAACTAGAGGCTCTCAAGAGCCTGTGTTGCTCACCTGTTAATGTGTTTACTGATGTCGGCCATCTTTGTTGGTAGGCGGGGTCATTAGACACTCTTTTTAAAAATGATACCCTAGTATTATGATTGTGGCCAAGTTTGGTTAAATTTGGCCAAGTAGTTTTAGAAAAGATTTTTATACAAGTTACAAAAATGAGGAAAAGTTGTTTAATATTGACTCTAAAGGGCAATAACTCCTTAGGGGGTCCTCTAACAATTTTGATCATTCTGACTTATTTGTAGATCTTACTTTGCTGAACATTATTGCTGTTTACAGTTTATCTCTATCTATAATAGTATTCAAGATAATAACCAAAAACTGTAAAATTTTCTTAAAATAACCAATTTAAGGGCAGCAACCCAACAACAGGTTGTCCGATTCAACTGAAAATTTGTGAGGGGATATATCTTATTCTGATGGACATTAAAATCTTGAAAGATTTCCCCTAAATGTCTTGGTTTCAAAGATATAAAGCAAAAACTGCATTTTACCACTATGTTCTAATTTTAGCCATGTCGGCCATTTTGTTTGGTAGGCTGGGTCATCGGACACATTTTTTAAACTATAAACCACAATGATAATTGTCGCCAAGTTTGATTAAATTTGGCAAAGTAGTTTTAGAGAAGAAGATTTTTAGAAAAGTTACAAAAAATGATGAAAAGTTGTTAAAAATTTACTATAAAGGGCAATAACTCCTTAAGGGGTCGACTGGCAATTTTGGTCATGTTGACTTATTTGTAGGTCTTACTCTGCTTAACATTATTGCTGTTTACAGTTTATCTCTATCTATAATAGTATTCAAGATAATAACCAAAAACTGCAAAATTTCCTTAAAATAACCATTTCAGGGGCAGCAACCCAACAACAGGTTATCTGATTCGTCTGAAAATTTCAGGGCAGATAGATCTTCACCTGATAAACAATTTTACCCCATGTCAGATTTGCTCTAAATGCTTTGGTTTTTGAGTTATAAGCCAAAAACTGCATTTTACCCCTATGTTCTATTTTTAGCCATGGCGGCCATCTTGGTTGGTTTGACGGGTCACGCCACACATTTTTTAAACTAGATATCCCAAGGATGATTGTGGCCAAGTTTGGTAGAATTTGGCCCAGTAGTTTCAGAGGAGAAGATTTTTGTAAAAGTTTACGGACGACGGACGACGGACGCCAAGTGATGAGAAAAGCTCACTTGACCTTTCAGGTCAGGTGAGCTAAAAAAGGAAAATTGTCAGACCATCTTTCGTCAACAGGACATCTATTTATTCAATCATGCCTCTATTAAAAATATTTGGCTGTTGATCTATATAAATAGGCAAATCAACAGACATTTTAAATAATTATACATGTACCTGGTTCTCCATTCTCCAGCTTCTGGTTACTTAATTTGTCGTTTACTTCATTTAAGTCGTCGTCTTTCTCACCATCTTCTGTGTTATCAGTCTCTAAAATATTATATGTACATCATAAATATAATTAAAGAATATTAGGGAATAATAACAACTTGTACAAGATCATGTGTAATTGGGTGCTTATTTGACCAGGTACCAACAAATCAGTGCTTGTATTGGCCATATGCTACTATAATTGCTATCACCAAGATACCACATCTCCTTATTTTTAAACTAGCAGATAATTAAACAATTATTTCCCCATAAGTTGATCAAGTAGAGCAATCTTTAATCTCAGAGCAAGTAGCCTAAAGAGTACTGTGCCAAAGATTTGGTGATCCAAACATGGCTGGTGAGAGACATGTTTACACTAGTATGCAAATTTTTCATCTATTATATATATGTTGTGTACAAGTTATCATTTTGTACAAATTATAATTTGTACAAAAAAATTGTACAAATTATAATTTGTATTTTGACTTTGTACAAATTGTAATTTGTACAAAAAGTGCTTGTACAAATTATTATTTTTACAAAATTTGACTTAAATTCACTTATAACTTGTACAATTATTTATGGTTATTGGTATGGATCTTGTTATATAAAAGCATTTATACACACCAAAGAAGTTGTATTCCATGACCACACAATCAACCTTATTAACAAAATACAGAAATATATCTGTATCATTTGTTTGAGTATGTGAGTGAATTATGGCAATGGGAATATCACAGAATCATTTGCTTTTCACATTCATATATGCCCCCAAAATAAAAAATAAAAACTTTCCTCCTTTTATAGCGAATATGGAAGTGCACAAATGTTGCTGTGAAAAAAATTCCTACTGCAGTTCAAATACTGTACCAAAATTCTCAAGATGCAATTATTAGACAAATATATCGATGATTAGTTGTGGTACGATCATACTGACATTCTACCCAATAGCAAGTTCTTATAATTTCTGTTCTGTTTTCATGGTGATTCGTCTTGGATCTGTTAGTCAGACAGCGTAGGTTCCTAGCACATATGATTTGTTTTTCAACGTTTGTGTTATCCTAATTGATTCAATGTCTATGATACTATCAAAATTGTCACTGGGGCAGATATCAAAATTGTCACTGGGACATATATCAGAATTGTCATTGAGGCCAATTTTTATTATACTATTAGAATTTTTACTGGGGCCAATTTCTATTATACTATCAGAATTTTCTCTGTTAGAGGCCAATTTCAATAATACTATCAGAATTCTGAGTGGGGCCAATTTCTATTATACTATCTGAATTTTCAATGTGGCCAATTTCTATTATACTATCAGAGTTCTTAGCGAGGCCAACTTCTATTATATTATCAGAATTTTCTCTGAGGCCAATTTCAATAATACTATCAGAATTCTGAGTGGGGCCAATTTCTATTATACTATCAGAATTTTCAATGAGGCAAATTTCTATAAGTCTATCAGAATTGACACTGAGGCCTTTTTTTAATATTCTATCAGAATTGTCACAGGGGCCAATTTCTATTCGGCTATAATAATTAACTAGCATGCATGTACCAATTACATTTGCTGTCTCTGGGTGTTTTAGCATTTTGTAAATAAGGTTTAGAAGGTTCTATATTGTGTATCAACACAACCCATACTATAAATTATTGTACAAATTATAAGTGAATTTTAGTTGAATTTTGTACAAATTGTAATTTGTACAAAGTCAAAATACAAATTATAATTTGTACAATTTTTTTGTACAAAATGATAACTTGTACACAACATATATATAGAATCACACATGTTCCTGTAAACTTTGACATCACAACTAAATTATTTGAGGTCATAATTAAAAAGTGATTGTTGCTGATTTTCACAAAAACGTGTTATAGAGTTTTTTCACAATCACGATCATGCATTCTTGACAAAGGGTCAAAATCATGTAGTACAGGCCTAAATCGTGAAAGTTGGCAGGTATGTACTTGACGTTAGTAGGTCCTTTCCCTTTGAAGCAGATATACATGTGTAAGGTCATATAGTTAAATATTTCATACGACTAAATTCAGCTAAATACCAAATGTGTAAATATCATAATTTTGGAAGAAAAAATGGTGACATCCCATTAGTCCGACAACCATTATTCCGAAAGCCTATTACTCCGACAGCCAACTATTCCAACAGCCCACTATCCCGACAGCCCATTATTCCAACAATGCATCTGTCTTGTGTGTATGGGTAAATTTTCTCTAAAAAGACCAACTTTGTTCTCTTTAATATTTGGGGTTGTCCGTTTTGATTCCAATTATTCTTTCCATGCGGGATATTTGTCTCATTATATTGGAGTTGATAACTGCTCAGTCCCTCCTTACCTTCGACCCTCTTTCGTTTTCACGTGTCTGGTTATTTTATTTGTCTTTATATTTTGTTGTTTGTGTGTCCACTGTCAGTCTGTGCTGTTCTAGTTTGCTTTTTTTTGTGTGTCTTGATCTACCTTCTTTCACTAGATCTTTGATTCCCCCCTTTCACGTATCAGTGGAGTGACGTTTCACCACAGTTAACTACATAAATAAATATATCGTAGTTGGATTACACTACTCGCCCTCTTTGGTCGCAATACTTTCTATCCTTTGTGTCACTCATCTGAGTTTTATTTAAATTGATTTTGTTGCAGAAATAAGGGACTAATGTGGCGTCAGTCAAAATGAGAAAAACAGAGACAAGTTCATACCCAGATCCTAAAAAATAAGATGACAAATAGGACAAAATATGTGCTCAGAAAAGATGAGCAATTCCAATTATGAATACGGTATCATGTTCAGGAATGTGAATCCACAAACTACGGAGACAGTTCAATTCAATTCCAATAGCGATCGACCAGAATTAGTCTGAGAGATACCAATTTTATATTCCGAGCTTATTTTAAAATCTAGAAAAAATTGCCTCTGTTATAATGGTTGGGGGAGGTGCAGGACTTCTGAACATTTCGGCAACTTCTATTTAAATACATGTATTCATGAGGAAAAGTAATATCGGGTCAGTGAATGTATATGACATAGAAATATATCATAGTTGGATTACACATTATGTGTGTTGTGGCATACTTGACACCAAAGGCACATGTTTCAGAAAAAAAGTTCCCTACATACAATTTTTTTTCTGAGACAAGTGCCTGTGCTTGACACTTATTTTTGATTTAAAGATTGTTTCAAGAAGAAAAATATTTAGATATCATTGATTTTAAAAAGGGTAGTTCATATGTTTATTAAGAATCGGTGCCTACCCATTACATTAGAAAATGCCAGATACTCAAAAAATCGTATTGTACAGCTGATACAGTTGAGGATGAGCGTCAAAAATTTTTCAATCAAATGCTCCCTTCATAAAAATTTGAGGAATGAACATGATTAATCTTTGCTTTTATTGAAAAAATGATGATTTCATTGTTAGTTCTTTTGAATTATGTAGTACAGGTCTTAATACTGACTGTTGTTTGATATCAATGTGTTAGTTTTTTTTTCCTAGTTTGTTTTGGCTCCGATTGTGACTGAGGCTAATGAGAAAATAAAGATAACTAGTATATATATTATTCTAATATGACGTGCTTCTTTTGCTTTGTAAACAACACTGTGATAAAATTCTCGATAAAATATACTTAGCGCAGACTCAGAGATATACATAATAATGGCTGTTACAATATACTTCCCACGTAAATCTACATGTATTGGAACCTATTTGCAGACCCTCTGCCGATTTTATTGTTTTAGAATGGGCAATTAAAAAAAGACAAAATAACTTTTTTTCTTATTCGTATGCATAATTAAAAGAAGTAATACACAAGAGCTCGGAGAAATCAACAAAATAAAAATTAAATAAAATTCCGCGAAAGTCTATTAATCTTTTTGGCGCATTTAAGTCCTTTCAAAACATGACGTCATACAAATGAAACCGCTAAAGTTGAAAGTTTTCTGTTGCATGAACCATCGGAATTCGTATGATATTGTATTAAAACTGATTTTTGAGGTAGGTTTTGTTTTATTTTCTATTCTATTGCATTATTCGCATATTTACTCGTTTCAGCAAGTCAACATGGCGGCTCCTTAGTTACAAAATGTCAACTTTGGATTTAACGGAAGCTTACGAGAAAAACATGTAAATTTAAAATGGCAAATGTTGGGTTTGAGAATTTAAAGAATTAAAAAGTTTTTTTTTTCTAGCAGTTATTCACAAACTAACCTACGCAAGCTATATATTTATAAAGATATTTGAGCTTTATCTAGCAGGGAGTAAAAAAGAACAGCCACACACACAGCATACCCACCCTCGCTTCAGTTTTTTAATGACCGTATTTTTCCTATTAGAATCGAAATAATTCATGGAAGCCATATATTGTTGGAAATTTACACATGGCCTGGACCGTGATATTCGTTAATTTTATCCCTCGCTAACGCTCAGGATAAAATTCGAATATCACGGGCCAGACCATGTGTAAATTTCCAACAATATATGGCTTCCATGAATTATTTCTTAAGTATTGTAATGTCTTCATATTGACCCAATCAATATACCACCGCTTCCAAAAAGTGGTGAGTATACTGTTTTACCTCTGTCTGACCGTCCGTCCATCTGTCAGTCCCATGAATATTTTTGTTGCATCTTTTTCATGAACAACATTACAAGGATTTCTAAAATTTGGTTTCAGGGTTTATTGAAGTCGGCTATATCGTGTGAGGCATTTTCAGATTCATAACTAAACAACTTTCTGTTTACTGCACACTTTTTACATGAGAGCCAAGTTGAAAATTTTCGTCATACTTTTCTTAGGAACTACAATCATGACAATACAATTATTTCTGAAATTTGGTTTCAAAGTTTATATAAGTCAGTTTTACTGTGTGGTGCTTTTTCAGATTCACAACTCAACAACTTCCTGTTTAACGAAATATTTTGGCAGGGGGGTATCATCAGTAGCTCGCACCATCACGGGTTGGTCTTGATTTATATGCTCTTTATAGACCCTTTTTTGGAAAATGAAATATTCTTTTGTTTTATTCTATATACAGATTTCGAATTGAGTATATAGAAACTATTCGAACTACCTTAATCTTATGTAATATATACAGAGTTATTTCTTAAAATAATAAGTTATTACATAAAAGTAATAATACACTATACAGACAGACCATCTGTATCTGTATCTGTAGTGGTACGTGTAGAATCCTATTAAGGCTTTTATACACGGTGGAGAAGAGCGCCGTTGTTATGGGCGGTGTTCTTGTAGAGCGGTCTTAAATGCCTCTACAGAACCTGCATGCACAACTTTATCTGGTAGTTGGTTCCAGTGAATAGTTGTTTCCACAAAAAATGAATGTTTGTACTGTGGTTTGTTGCTATTTGGTACTTTCAGTCCTCTGGTGTTATTAATAACTTGACGTTCGATGATATTGTCAGTTTCACAGTTTAAGTACGTTTTGGCTTTAATTGTTCGTTTTGGTCTTGCTGGTATGACAAAATTGTCGGCTGGTAGAGCCGGCACCAGACCCTCAACCACCTTGTAAATCAGGATAAGACGGAGGCTGTGTCTTCTTTCCTCTAGCGTCTCCATTTCAAGCTGGCGTCTCATATTAGTTATGGACCCTGTTTCCCGACTCCTGTAGTTTTTCTTTATGAATCGTAAGCCTCTGTTTTGGATACGTTCTAGTTTGTCAATATCCCCTTTCATATATGGGTTCCAGATTGTTGCGCCATATTCCATGGTTGATCTTACAAGGGATATATATGCTACTTTCCTACATGCTTCTGGTACGTTCCTCAAGTTCCTCCGAAGAAAGCCCAAGGTGGCGTTGGCTTTCTTGCTGATGTTATTTATGTGGAAGCTCCATTTCAGATCGTTTGAGATTTGGAGTCCTAAGTAGGGGTTCACTTGTACTTCTTGTAGGATGTGTTTATTAAGCGTGTAGAATTTGTCTGCTTTTTTGTTTATGGATAGAACATAGCACTTTTTGGCGTTGAATCGCATTCCCCATTTGTCGGCCCAGATTTCTAGTTGTTCCAAATCTGTTTGTAGCTTTTGTTGGTCTTGGCTATTTTTAATTGTTCTGTATAGAAGGCAGTCGTCAGCAAATAGTCTTACTGATGATGTTACACTGTCTGGTAGGTCATTGATGTGGCACAGGAATAGGATTGGTCCTAAGACTGTGCCCTGGGGGACCCCAGAGTCGACTGTTGTTTCGCCAGATGATTCGCCTTCCACGATGGTTCTCATTGATCTTGCAGTTAGGAAGTTCTTAAGCCATTTGTGTGTATTTCCTTTAATTCCATACTGATCTAATTTATGTAATAATTTGTTGTGTGGTACGGTGTCGAAAGCTTTTGAAAAATCTAATATGCCTACGTCGATTTGATGTCCCTTGTCGTGTTCTTGTAAGAAGTCGTTGATGGTAGTTATGAGTTGGGTTTCACATGAGTATCCTGACCTGAAGCCGTGGTTCAAGTTGGTTAGGATTTTGTTTTTTTCCAGAAAAAATTTTATTTTAGCCTGAAAACCTGATAGTTGACTTGATAAGTGTCGGACTTATGGGTTGTCAGAGTATTGGGCTGTGGGAGCAATGGGTTGTCAGACTATTGGGTTGTCAGACTAATGGGGTGTCAGACTAATGGGGTGTCGGAATAATGGTGTGTAACCGAAAAAATATGCAGTTAATTTATACTAAAAATGAATGACAATCAATTTTAAGGGACATACTGTTTTCCGTCAAAATGTCAAGCTTTGTTCATGACAGTTGATTGAATGGAAATTGTGAGGAAATACATATTAAACTATAGTTTTACTACACATGCTGTACACAATGTCAATTACCAGCTTTCTTTTTCTTCTTCTTCTTCTTTTTCTTTTTGACAGCGTCGTCATTTTGATTTTCAGACACATTTTCGATAAGTTTTTCATCTACCTCACCATTAATAGTTTCTGAAACTACAGTTTCAACTTTATTTGCAACTACTTCAGCCATGCTAACGTTCAGGGTTTGCTTGCTCCATAAAAATAAATATGCCGGAGAAAACGGCGAACATGTCCCCTTTTTTGCTTGTTCAAAACTGGAGTACGTATGAAACAAACAAGGATATGTTGTTTGTTAATCGTCATATTCAAACCTTAACACTTCAACACATTTAATAGCATTTATTTCAAAGTTTTATAGAAACACAATTACGAGAAAATTGCGAAAATGTCTTTGAAAAGTCGTGCAAGGTTGGTTAGGGGGTTATGCATAAAATGGTATTTAGTGATTCCTTGATGACATATACGTCCATCCAATCAAATTTCATTTAACATAATTGTTTAGGCTTTAGCACCAAAATGGATGCGCCCAGTACTGAAATGTTTTCTCGTTTCTGAGGTTGAGATAAATCATAGATGTAACGATTATGTTAACGAAAATCATTTCTAAGGTGCACCTTTTTGAAAATGTGTGAACTAACCTTCTAATATGAGGCAGGCATTACCTGTAAATGGGGACGAAGTCTTTCAACCTAAA
Organism: Mytilus galloprovincialis; assembly: GCF_965363235.1. Taxonomy (NCBI): domain Eukaryota; kingdom Metazoa; phylum Mollusca; class Bivalvia; order Mytilida; family Mytilidae; genus Mytilus; species Mytilus galloprovincialis. The sequence continues at coordinate 1,110,878 of NC_134838.1, read as the reverse complement.
ATGTGTGAACTAACCTTCTAATATGAGGCAGGCATTACCTGTAAATGGGGACGAAGTCTTTCAACCTCTCAAAATCTCTACATGATGAGCAGAAAAAGAGCTGGTATACCAGTATTCAAACTTTATTTAAATACTTTAGCATCAGTGAAAATTATGCACTTAATTTAAAGACGAAGTTAAAAAACTATTTATGCAAAAAGATGCAATCAAAATATGATTTAATATGGCAAACTGAGCTTAATAATGATTTCAGAGGCAATAAACTATATGGTAACAAGCTCAGAACTTATAGACTTTTTAAAAGCAGATTTTGCTTAGAAAATTACCTATTGCAGGAAAATTTTAGATATAGATATTATTTAACAAAATTCCGTATCAGTGCTCACGATTTAGAGATTGAGAGGGGAAGGTACAAAAATCTGACAGTGTCAGAATGTATCTGTAAATTGTGCGGTACTGAGGTTGAGGATGAAATTCATTTTCTTCTTCAGTGCCACAAACTTTCAAATATTCGTTTTAACTTTTTAAATGAAATAAAACAACGGTTTAAAAATTTTAGTGGTTTAGATATTAAATCACAATTTATTTGGCTAATGTCCTCTGAAGATACTTTCATACTCCAGAAACTCGGAGAATTATTGGAAAATTTATCCTCATATAGGAAAGTTTCCTTAAATGATATATAGATATAGAAATGCCCACTGACCCCCGTTATATTATTAAACACTGTGCTTGTTGTATTCTTGTACTTGTCTTAATAAATATTTTTTGGTTTGATTGTTTTTTTTTTTTTTTTTTTTTTTTTTGTTTTATAATATTGTGTCTTAATCATATTGAATCACTTGTAATCATTTGTATGTAATTAATGTTGATTGTTCTGCTCCTTGTGGGCGCTTTGATTAGCAATAAAATATATTTGAATTTGTATGAATTATTTTTTTGTAACTTAAATATTTGTTAAAAAAAAAGAAACGGAAAATACTGTAACGTTTCCGATTTTGGTTCAGTTGTTAGGGATTTTAGTTGTGACGTTATTTAAGTTATGACGTCATATGCAATGTAAACAAAGAAACGCTATCATCAGGTAACGTTTTTTTCATATCGAGGAATTTATTATTAAAAATGAAATTGGAATTGTGTTCCTTCCTATTTTATACTAGACTGACATATATATTTTACTCAAAGTTTCATACAAACGAGACCGGAAAAGGAAGTACATTGTAGATTTCTGCGCAGATCCGGAAATTCAAAAACGCGACAAAAAAAAATTGAACGATTTTGAGTTCATTAGTACAATGAAAATATCGGGAAAATTTTCCCTATTTTTTTTTTTTTTTTTTTTTTTTTATTGAATTTTCTACTGTTATTGGGGATTTCGTCCCCATATTACTGAGTTCTATTTAATTTTTACCAATACACCTTACCACTTCTATTTTAAGGTTCATCATAACAAATGGACAAATATGGCCGTATTTTCACCTCAAAAACTGCTTTGTGTACAGACTTACCTGTAAAGTTTGGAAAGTTTTAATGCCTAGCATCCACTAGATATATAAAAGTTAAATGCATTTTGTGTTTAAGAAAGAAAGATCTTTCTTGGTTTTTGATGGGCATTTTTTTTCCTTTCTGCAGAAGGTGTAAAAATAAACAAACACCTGAATTACTTTGATACTGTCCACTCACTGACTCAGATAAACTCTTTAACTCACCTAAAGTTGTGAAGATAACTCTTGTCCATGTCAATTAAGGACAATCAAAACAATACAAACCGTTTTTTTACCTGAGGGAGCATTTCATAGTTGTACCACAACTTAGTTAAATTTCACACCTGTTGCATGAAGGAAAAAAAAATGCCCATCAAAATCCAAAAGAGATTTTATCTTTCTGAAACACAAAATGCATGTAACTTTATTATATCTAGTGGATGCCAGGCATTAGAACTTTTCCAACTTCACAGGTAAGTCTATTCAGAGTAATTTTTGGCATGTAAAAACAGCCATATTTGTCCGTTTGTTATGATGAACCTTAACAATACACCTTATCGCTAATCCCGGCTGACCCGGCCGCTTGAACTTTGAAGCATACAACAATCACTTTTCCATTGTGGTGTCAGATATTTTGTTTTATGACATCAATATTTTACGGGAACCTGTATGATATCCAGTAATGACTGACAAATAGCGATAATGTGTATAAAATTCCTTGATTTTACCAATACACCTTGTTACTCCTCAGCATGCGCGACTAACTTGTGCGTAGACCAACCAGTCACACAATAGCCGAAAGAAATCTGTGACGTACCAATCCATATTTGGAAGTGGGAAATACAGCATTGCTATTCGTCTGCTATGATTTACTGGACAGGATTCCAGTCACTTGGGCACCTGGTAAAATCAGCACCCAATTCGTCAATTCAATATAAGAATTGCTACAAAAAAAAATTAGAATAATAAAAATGAATTATTTTCATCCTCATTTCCATTAAAAAATTCACCCATAAGATGTGCATCCTCCTCTTTTATTTCTCTGCTATTACTGGACAGCAAAGCTTTTTGCAGAGGTTCGATCCAGGTTTTTGTTTTTTGTTGCAGTATGGGAAAAATAGGAATTACAATTTTGTGGTGACGGCTTAAACTACATATATTTGTTTAAAACTTTATATTTCAGTAGGTAGAAAACCTGGATGATTCACACCTTGTGTGCAATACCTTTGTTACATAAATTCTGTCTGTCATATGTTCATTGTCCTTGACCTCATTTCATGGTTCTATAAATGTGTGAAATACTTACTTATTATGAGTGATAGGGTAACTCTATTTGAAATGTGGGTTCCTTGCTACATCTGCATGTCTGTCAGGTTGAGTTCTTCTGACCATTGATAAGCCTGTCCTTTTTCAGGGAAAAGTTTTGGTTTCAGTAAATTTTACATGAAGTTACATGAAGTTACCAACACATCAACTTCACACTTAGGACACATATTAATTGTGATGTAATTTTTAAATATATGTCAAATTATGATTTCAAGGTCATGTGGACTTTAAAGTGTGGTAGTGCAAGCATGGCATGGTGTCCAATGAATACATATTCTTGTAATGAGTATTTATTTGCTAACAAATGATAACTTCCAAATTTGTTGAGCTACATGTATCTGAAGTCTTATTTGAAAACAATAAATGTTGATATTGAAAAATGAAGGTACAATTTTTGAAGCAATGTTAACTTATTAAATTAAAATAAGGGTTCTTGTAAGAAATTTAAAATAACAATCTGCCAAAAAAATAATAATATTTATCTCCTTAATTTTAGGGGGCAGAATTATATTATCAAAGTGAGGGATAATCACACCTAAAATACTCTTGCTATTGAAAGTGAAAAAATCAACCATGAAATATAGGATTTATTTTATATTAGATCTCCTCTTGTAACTATTAAAAAGTTTTATGTTCATTTTTAGTAACAGTTAACAGAAAAATAGACCGAATGAAGAAATCAGCAGTGAAACCAAGAGAGTATAAGTATACCAAGGTGAAGGCCATTCAGCCAAATTCCACAGTAGATGTTTATGGCGTTGTCAAATTTCTAAAGCAACCTTTCAAAACAAGAGGGAGAGGTTTGTACAGTAAAGTTAGACAAATGAAAGAAAAGTCCTAAGAACAATAATTTCAAATTTATTGATTGATATTTGATATCTTAACTTTTATGAATATACTCGACAAGTTTTTTTATTCAAAGTACCATTAAGATTTACTTATTATGTTTGGTTTTTTTTGTTCACACAATGTTGTCAATATGCTGGAATTCTATGTGACTGTCATACAAGTGAGAGGTTAAGCTAGACAAAAAACAGGTTTAATTTACCATTTTCTACAGAAGAAAATGCCTGTACACAGTCAGGTATATGACAGTTGTTATCCATTGGTTTGATGTGTTTGAACTTTTGATTTTGACATTTGATTAGGGACTTTTGGTTTTGAATTTTCTTTTGAGTTCCATATTTTTATTATTTTACTTTTTGGTAGGATTGTGTGTAATTATTAAGTTTGTTTGTTTGGTAATATGTTTTTTTTGTTATGTATTTTGTTATATATTTTAGACTATTGTATGGTAGTGAGTTTGGTGGACCAGACCTGTGGAGAAGATGAAAAACTGAAATGTTTGTTATTCAATAATGAACCTGCCAAATTACCAGAATTGAACATAGGCGATATTGTCAGATTTCATAGACTAAAGGTACATGGATTTACAATCTTCTATTCGTTTTAACCAGAATTCTTGTGGTCGATATGTCGTCATTCTTATTGTTGAAAACCTACACATTCAAGTGGTCATATATATATATTTTATTTATTTATATAATGTTACAAGTTTTTCTTACTTAAATGTTATATTTATTTGATTTTATTTATTTCTCGTTCACCTGTTTTATAATGTTCTATAACATGGTGTATTTTTTCATTGAGAAGTTATTGTTGTTTCAGATTTCTATGTTTAAAAATGAGGTGCAGGGACAGAGTGGTCCTGGATTTTCTTGGCTTGTATTTTCCAGCAAGCAAGATTCATCTATAGATCCTACTTCATCTCTTTCACCAAACTACACATTTACTGATTCAGACAAGCAAAAGGTAATGCACAAAAATGTACAAAACAAAAACATGATTAACCCCACCAAAATTTTGCAAATGTCGCAAGTCAGGAACCTTATATTTTGTTAGTTTTGTGTTTTATAAAAATTTTGGTTTATTTGTATCTCTCAGACTCAAGTGTGGCGTCCATTTTACTGAATTAGTATACATTATTATTGAGGGTCTAGCTGAAGCCTGCCTCCAGGTGCAGTATTTTCTTGCTTCAATGAAAATCTAAACAATGATCTTGGTAAATAATAATATGCTTCTGTTTAATTGTGACACTACACATCTTCAATAATAAAATATGAGGTGTCTCTTTGGTGGTACTTAATCTGTACAGATGGATTGACCCTATTGAAACAATGTATAAGACAGCAATGTGACAATGAAGAATATGAAATAACTTTTGATACATCAAAATACAACCATCAGTATTAAGAAGTAATTAAACAGAACTGAATGATGACATTTCTTTGTATTATAACAGATAGAAGATTTAAGGACCTGGATTGGGGACAAAGATGAATTTGTAGTAAAATGTAAGACTACCAAACTAGAAAACATCATTCCACAAATGTATTTTGACTTTGTGTGTCAGGTAGGTTTGATAAAACCATTTTTGTTAGATAACATTAGTAAACTCTGCACTATAACTGCCTGCTTTGAAATAAAACTGACACTTAATTTTCAGTGTTATTGCTATTAATTATTGTTTTAAGAAAATGTCACGACATGGTAAACTTATAACAATAACATAAGCCCATTTCTGTTGTTGTTGAGCAGAGTATTTTGAATTTTAATCGAGGAAAGCACTTCAAACACTTATCACTTACATTGAATTACAAGTTTAATATGATCCATGCTGGTTTCAAATTCATTTAATATGTGAACAATTGAGAATTAAGCTTAAACATGAATTAGGGTAAGCTTACATTTTAGTGAAGCAGGAAAAAAAGAAGGTCAGTTACAAATATCTCTCTGAAAGTTATTTTGTTGATGTTACTCGTTCTCACATTAATCTCAAATTCGGTACTCATGCGTAATACCAATTGTTATTTGATTTTGAGGTTGTCTGTAATTAGAAATGTATGAATCAACACTTACATAGTTGCAGTGTTACCAAAATCCTTTCAAAGTCCTTTCAAAATGTTTATACATTTTTTAGGTTGTTTCTACCTGCTACTTTGAAAATGACCATTGCCTGGTTTTGAGAGTTTGGGATGGAACAGTAACAATATAGTAAGTATAAATTAGTTAGTACAATGTATAATTTACTTTTATTAGATAAAATTGTGTTTTGTTTTCTATCTCATTTACATATACCCCACATCTCCTTGTATTCTTGTTCAATGCATAATTTACAACATACTAAAATATTATGTCTTTTTATGTACAGTGATTTCTTTGTTTTATGCGGTACTAAGTTTGTTGATTTTCTAGGTAATGTAGAAACACTAATTTAAATTTACAGGGATATAAACATTTTCTACAGACATTTATGCAGATATATTGAATGCCAGGAAATTAAATATGCAAAAGATTACACTCTTTTTTACTGAATCCACAAAAAATTAAGTTCACAATATCTATTAAACAACCAGCATAGAAAATGTCTTAAAATTTCTTTTTCTATTTCAGTCAGCTAAGAAAGTTTGAATTTGACGAAGAACAGTTGCCTTCTTGTGACCAAGAATTGTTGAAGAAGGCTGATGGATTTACAGTAGACATTTCACTTTATGATGATCATTGTGACAAGGCAAAGGAACATATAAAGGTATAAGTCACAGGTAGTGTAAGGTTAAGTTGAAAGAAAGTGATCACTTCTGTCTTATGTCGTCCTCTGTGTTGTCATAGATATGCATGTAAGAAGATGTGGTAAGAGTGCCAATGAGACAACTCTCCATCCAAGTCATAATTTGTAAAAGTAAACCATTATAGGTCAACATACAGTCTTCAACACAGAGCCTTGTCTCACACCGAACAGAAAGCTATAAAGGTCCCCCAAAAAATCACCAGTGTTACACAATGCATGTAACACTTTAAGAAAATTAGTAACTCCTTTCAAAAAGATAAACAGAATTCAAATTGAATTGCAGATTTTTCATCAATTGTTAATTTGATGGTCACAAATAATGTTTACTGGCAATTCATTATTGGAGACAGTAAACCAATATTTTTGAGCATCAAATCACCAATTGAAGTCGTCAGAGCTTAAAATACAATATTGTTATCTCCATTCTAATGAAACTGCCAGAAAGCAACATCAAATCATACATTTAAAATCTGTCATACATCGTTTGTGCTTGCACGTACTTTTTCATAAAAATTGAAAATTGGTGACATTATCCATAAATGTTTTAAAATTCACACTTACTGATAATTATATATACCTTATCAATTTGATATTTTTCAGCCAGGAGATTTTATAAAATTGATCAATCTACATGCTGCTGTGTATAAAACTGCCAACACAGTTTCCACAGACATTCCAACGTTAGAACTTATCTTACACAGAGGAAATTCATTTGGGAGAGGCTGTGTGCCTGCTGATGATAAAATATTGGAAGAACACTTGCAAAGTATAAGTAATTTAACAAAGACTAAAACAAGTGAAAAATCTAACAAAAAAGAAAAGACAGTTAAAATTTCTGATGAAAATCCAGAAAGAGTGATTGACAACTCCCAAAAACCATCAACATCTAAATATAACAACCAAACCTCCCCAGTAGGACCGCATAAGTCTTCTGGATTAAAAAGACCCAACCCTTTCGCGGAATTACTCAATAATAGCGGTAGCAATGATAATATCGATGCTGTTACTTCTACTTCTATTGATGAACAAAAGTCATATAAAGAAAAAGATCAAAAGTCAAGTGGTGAAAATGATATTGAAAATCAACAGATGGACATTGATGTACATGATCAGAGAGAGAATGTTAACTCATCACAAACTTATTCAAGTAGTGGATCACGTTGTATGCAGCAGACAGTCACAGTCATACTGGGTCATCCCCTTGTCAAGGTCTCTAAGATCAAAGATGTTCTCCATGGTGATGTTCCTTATAAATTTAGAATTATGGGACACATTGAAGACTATTTCCCTCATTCTAAAACAGCTTCAGGATTTCTCAAATTACTTTGTAAAACTTGCAATTATCTTTGTCCTGTTCCTGAGAAAGGAAAATCAGACTCTTTGTCTTTACAGAAAAAGCATGGTGGGATTAACCATTATTTTTGTCCTAAATGTGAAGAAGGGAAATCAGATCTAGAGAAAAGCAGGAGAACAGACAGTATTTTAGAATACATTTACATGTTAAGAATGAAAGTGACTGATGAAACAGGGAGTTTAATTATTATATTATGTACAAGTGAAGCTGTAACATTTTTCCGCGATGTTGAACCAATAGACTTGTTGTCAAAGGAAAGTTTGTGGCATGAGGTCTGCGATGAGTTGGACCAGTTGTGTTCTTCAGATAGACCATTGTTTGAATGTTGCATCAAATCTTATAAAGTTGGACAACAAACTAAATATCAAATATTTGACACATGTCTTGTTTGACATTATTGCACTAAGATTTAAACATCATTTACTCTTAGTTTTAAATATTATCATCATAATTATGTTGTTTATTTACAATTTTGATAAGAAACATTAGTTATTACATTGTGCAAAAAAGTTTGATAATTACCAATATATATAGAACATTATACTGTGGAATCAGTTATTTTTGCAAGGATATCAACTTTAATCAATTTAGGAAAAATTATATGGTCGTGGATATTTGATTTAGTGGTTTTGCCATGTTTAAATACATGCATATTATTATTAAGAATATATGAATTTCATTGAAGTAAAGTTACTTATCTATATCCACAAAATCACCAAAGATTGGTATTACACAAATGACAATGAATCCACAGAAAGGTAGATGGGACCAAACCCGTAGGTACTACAGTATTACATGGGATCCCAAGAAAATAAGCACAATTTTTTAAGGATCTCATTTTGATTTTAGTGGTTAGCGGCCAATTTTTTTTTACAGAATTGAAAAGTCTAGCACGACCTCCGAAAATAGAACAAAAATAAAAACACGTATTATGAATTGACAAATAAATTGTACCAGTAATAATTTTCGTTTTCAAAATCTTATATTGGTCAGATGAAAAATCGTCATTTGCTTCGTCTCACTTTGCGTCTGTCGGTCCGCCTGTCTATCTGTCAACTCTTCACATTATGGTTAATGTAGATTGTCATTAAAATTATGCGGTTTTAGATTGAAACTTTAATTTCTCGTTCATTTTACCACAAATATTTCTCGCCACACTTTGCTTGGCAACCCTAACCCCCCCCCTAACTTCAAATCCTGTATCCGCCCCTGTATTTGATTAACTTAAGCCTGCTTTAAATTCTCTCCAAGAAGTTTGTCTGAGCTTTTCCTATGTTATATCTGTATGATATTTCTAGATTTGGTGTAGTTGGCTGATCTTTCAAGGTTTCTGTTTAAGACTTTTATAGTCACCAATTTACAGGACTTATTATGATCAACCATTGCCCCCTGGCAGTCTGTTGTCAACATGTCTGACAATAACTCAGAAATGCTGAAGCCAATTTTCATGAAACTGGTAAATTGCTTATCTATTGAAGTAAGCTCCCTTTCTATTGTAATAAATTTAACATTTTTTTTTTTTTGTAATTTGTTTATTTTTGACATAAAGACAGAAAACAATCAAGCAGGATTACACACATGTACAGTTTCAAGTATGGTCTTAAAGATATTATTATTATATGACAACTCTAAATAGCAAGACATACAACAAAATATAACTATAATTTTCGTACCAGTTATAAAATATTTAAATCACCTAGGACAGATTGTAATGGCAACCATTTTTTATCTATATATTCTTTTTGTGTAGGAGATAAGAAATTTACTGTATGTTGTTCTATTCTTATACAGTATTTTAAATATGCAATACTACCTTTCACAGAAGGTTTTTCTCCTGAGTTTTTACAGCTATAAATATAAAATTTTAAAATCAACATTATATGTTGTACTACATTATATGGGTCAAAAATTTCCCCAATACCAAAAATAACATCTTTTGCCTCTATATGTTTAAGGCTAAATCCACATTTTAATAATAAATCTTGAAGTGCTATCCAAATATTTTTGCTATATATACATTCCCAAAAAATATGCAATAAGCTTTCTTTGGTTTCAGTGCAAAAAGTGCACAGTTCTGTTTCTATTAAACCACATTTATAAAGAAAAGAGTTTGTGTATACAATTCTATGTAATAACTTGAATTGAAAATTTTGAAGTTTAGTGTTTTTTGTTGCTTGAAATGCCATCGAATAGATTTTGCCCCAATCATCAATCTTAACACATAAAGCATCAGACCATTTATTTTGTGATCTTAAAGGATTTTCTTTAATTTTTTCTAGAAATAATTGATAAAAATATTTACATGGTTTTTTTTTATCATTTTTGAGTTTTTCTACAATATCATTTTCAATAATATCTAATCTACCATGATCTGAAATTGTTTTCTTCCAGATATCTGGGATTGCACTAACAAGACCATAATATTCAACAAAATTGGTTTTAAATGCATACTGAGTTTTTAGCTGCTCAAATGTCAATATGTTTTTCCTATCTGAGATTAAATCATTTATAAAAAATATACCATCATTACAATAATTTTCAAAAATAAATGGCTTTCCACATCTTTTAATATTAATATTCAGCCAAATGGGTTGACTCAGGATATTAATGGGATTGTTTTCATCTTTCACCTTTTCTGGCTTCAATTTAGCCAGATTTAGAAAAATGTCCCTCCAAAAAGGATTTAACTTTTTTGCAATTTTTTCCAGACCCTCTTTTGTCAGGTACAATATTTTATCCCCTCCATATTTTTCTATATAACTCAATAATAGAAATTTCCAGGGAGAAATATTCAAAGGATCTAGCAATTTATAAAGCCATGACATTTTAAGGGACATACAAAAACTTTCTATATGTGGGAACTTTAAACCTCCCTCATCATAATTATTAAAAATAACTTTCCTTTTTATTTTGTCTGGTTTTCCATCCCATAAAAATTTAATGAAAATTCCTTGTATTTCTTGTATAACCTGAACTGGTGGATTTGGAAGGACTGTCAGAACCTGTACCAAAAGTGGGAGAGCCAAAGTTTTTGGAAAATGACGCAGTCATTGTTCCATAACTGCCGACCTGAACTTCATTACATTGCTCTGCCTACCGCGCTTGGTTTCGTATTTTCTATTTTCCAAACAAACTGGTATCTGCTTGTGTTATCATTATGCATCATTGTGTAGTATTAAACCAGCCAGGACCCAGTTTACACTGGTTTTTGCTTGTATTCCACTACACTCGAACAAAGTGTTGTAGTTTGACGGGAACCAGTTTTAGAATTTGTAAACTACAAAACGTAATCGGTTATTGTTCATTCCGTTTTGGTGTTTCATACCGACTTATATGGTTTGAATAAGCTTAAGACCATTCAAACATTAATGTGATAGGTATATTAAAGATTGTTTTACAAAAGGATTGAACTGTTTTACTTTCAAAGTCGTACTATAGGGATATCTGTCATATACGGATTTCCACTCTCACCGGTTAATTTCTTCTTTTACACGTGCTTTGGAAACTTCCTGTTTAATCGCAAGTTTTAAAATTGTTTTTGAGTTAATTAAACTTATTTTAACAATCATGAAGCGTTCCAGGATCATTTTAAAGCAGTTTCTTCTTCTCTTTGATGATGGAAAATAGGTTTTCTCAAGAAAATACCGCAAACGATCGCAGAGGAATTGAAACGTACAAGTCAAGTCGGCACCTGGTTAAATTGGCATCTAGTCAAATCGGCACCTATTCGACGTCAATTCGGCATCCAATAATATTTGATATAATATTTTCTATTCAATTAATTAATTACTGTTACCAAGTACATAGTGAATATGTTGTTGTGTATTTTGGTAAACCACGAAACGAAAGTGAATATGTAGTGTATAAAGGTAAACAACGAAGCCCTTACCAAAGCTGTTGTTTTAACAATTAGACAATTTGTGTAATTGTAAAAACAAGTCAATTATTAAAATAAAATGGAAAACTATGAGTCCCTTTCAATAAATCAAACTTTCATGCCAAATAATTAGCAAATTTAAGGTGTTTGTTTTTCAGTAAAGTTTAAACAGCATTAAACCAACAATCCTGTAAAATGCTCAACTGGTTAAAATAATGCAGAAAAATACACAATATCTCATGTATTAGTCCAAATAATTATGACGTCTGGCAAGGCTATTTTATTATTTTTCTGGGACGCCTTCCTACGACGTTCAGGTGCCAATTTAACTAGGTGCCAGTTTGACTAGAATTCTTTGATAAATGTTTGAAACTATCTGAGTTTCATTAGACCTTTGATAGCAGTAACAAAAAGATTATTTACTTAATATTTTGTGGGAGAAGGGGGTTCAGACTGTGTGGCATCAGGTCTGTTTGTGCCCAATACATTTTCGCACCCTACACGTTCGCACATTCACACTCTACTCATTCACGCCCAATTTTAATTCAAATTCAAGTTGAATAATTGGAAAATTATGGTTGTTGTTTTAAATTGCTTGGGTGTAAATACTGAATGTATTTATAGCTTGGTATGAGTAAAACATTGAAGATTTTAAAGGAAAAAACACAAAAGATAATTGTTTTTAACAGCTTGGTCCCATTGATCTGAAACAACGAAACAATAAAACATAGAAACCAAAATATAGCAATCCACTAATATAACCAAAACATGGTAAAATTTATTCAACACGCAGAAACAAACATAGTCATGATAGTCAGAATCTCACTTCATTTTGAAACAAGTCAATGAAACAAGTTATAGCAATACACTAACCAAAACATGATTAAGAGTTATTCAACACAAAATAAAACGTTGACAAAATACCACTTTATTTAGAAAGGATTATTATTATTTTTAGCAATACCTTATCCAAAACATAATTAAGATTTATTCAACACAAAAAAAAAAATTGCTGTCTCACTTTATTTTGAGACAATGACAACAATTATACTTATAAGAAAACACTTGCTTACATAGTTGTTAAACACAAAACCAATTAAGATTGGGTGCGAACATGTAGGGTGTGAAAGTGAAAGGGGTGAAAATGAGTGGGCGCAAACGTGAATGGAAGCGAACGGACTCAGATTCAGACTATGTACCAGTGAGAAATATACAAGCCTTTCTACGGTATTTATTTGTACAATTCAGCTAGTCTTGACCTATTCATTTGTCTTAAAAAACCAGCCAGTTGTCACCTTCACTTCACACACACACACATATACGAATATCAATTATATGCTTACGATACATGTTGCATTGTTAAACTAATTACGGTATGTGAAAATCAAGACTTGCATAAAAACTATCCCAATATTAGAGACAGTGGCGTCATTTTTCTTCAGAGCTTTCAGCTCTTTGATTATAACAATGGTTTTCAAATGTTGTCCGTGCATTAACTCATGAACCGTTCAACCAAAGCTTTTAAAATTTTAATATGTTGTTACTGACAACTAAATGAAGGTCAAGTTCAATAATGGCGATTTTGACTTTTACCGTTCAGGAGTTATGGTTCTTGAAAGATTGGAAAAATGAAGTTTCCGGTCATGTCCCTGCATTTACGCATGAACTGTTCTACCAAAGCTTCCCAAATTTTAATATGTTGTTACTGATGACAAAATGGAGGTCAAGTTCAATAATGACGATTTTGACTTTTACCGTTCAGGAGTTATGGTTCTTGAAAGATTGAAAAATGGAGTTTCCAGTCGTGTCCGTGCATTTACGCATGAACTGTTCTACCAAAGCTTCCCAAATTTTATTATGTTGTTACTGATGACAAAATAGAGGTCAAATTTAATAAAGACGATTTTGACTTTTACCGTTCAGGAGTTATGGTTCTTGAAAGATTGAAAAATGGTGTTTCCAGTCGTGTCGGTGCATTTTCTCATGAACCATTCAACCAAAGCTTTTGAAATTTTTATATGTTGTTACTGATGGCAAAATAGAGGTCAAGTTCAATAATGACGATTTTGACTTTTACCGTTCAGGAGTTATGGTTCTTGAAAGATTGTAAAATGGCGTTTCCATTCACGTTGTTGCATTTACTCATGAACCATTCAATCTAAGCTTTTCAAATTTTAATATGTTGATACTGATGACAAAATGGAGGTCAAATTTGATATTGACGATTTTCACTTTCACCATTCATCAGTAATGGTTCTTGTGATATTGCCAGGACACAAATAAATATTAATAAATCCGGTTTGCTGTCGTTGTGACAGCCTCTTGTTTCTGTATAGTTTTCTAAAGTTTTATCCTCATTTAAGAGATTGAAACGAATTCCCAACAGTTTAAACTTTCCTGATGTATTCCAAGATAATTTCTTATTTGGTAACAGTTTTTCGTTACTGCCTAATCTTGAGCCAACCCATATGGCTTCAGTTTTATCTACATTTACCCTCAAACCAGCACAGGCAGCAAAACTATCAAAAATGTGCAATGCTTGTTTAAGAGATTCCTCATTTTCATCCAGAATCAGAGAGGAGTCATCTGCATATTGACTTAGTAAAAACTCAGAGTCGTTTACTGTGACACCAGAAACAATTGGGTCATATTTTAAAGCTGCACTAAGTAGTTCCAACACAAGGATGAAGAGATAAGGGGATAAAGGATCCCCTTGCCTAACCCCCCTAGCCAAATTAAAAAATTCTGATAAATGTCCATTATTTGTAACTGTACTGGTAATGTCTGTATAAAAACATTTTATCCATCTACAAAGTGTGGGACCAAACCCATAAAAATCTAAAGTTTTTTCAATAAAGGACCATTCGACCGTGTCGAAGGCTTTTTCAAAGTCAACCAGTAATAATAATCCTGGAATATCTTCTTCTTCTAGTTTATCTATCAGATCTGCAATAATTCTTACACATTCACCAATGTATCTTCCTTTTAAAAATCCTTTTTGTGTCTGACTTATAATATTTTGCAGTATAGGTTTTAATTTCTTTGCAATGCAAGCAGATGCTAATTTATAGTCAACACATAATAAAGCAATTGGACGCCAGTTTTTGATGAAGTGTTTTTCTTTTCCCTCCTTTGGTAAACATACTATTAACCCTTGTCGCTGACTTACTGAGAATTTTCCTTTTTCAAGGCTCTCATTCAGGCAATTGACAAGTGGAAATTTTATGTCATTCCAGAAAAATTTATAGAATTCTACAGTAAAACCATCTATGCCTGGTGACTTTAAATTTTTCATATTTTTAAGGGCAATACTGCATTCCTTTAAGGTAATTTGACCCTCACAGGAATTAATCTCTTCTCTGCTAGGTTTATTTAAGAAGGGGTTATTTTCATTCATGAATGTGGCATTCTCCTCATCCCCTGGGTTAGAACTTCTGTACAAAGTTTCATAAAATAATTTTTGTTCCCTAAGAATAGCATTTGGATCTTGAATAACTTGATTTCCTTCCAAAAGTAATTTTGATATAATTTTTTCTGTATAATGTTTTTTTTCAAGATTACAAAAGAAACGTGTATTCTTCTCCCCTTCAACTTGCCATTTTGCCTTTGCTCTTATTATAATTCCATTAATTTTGTCTTCTCTTAAAATTTTAAGTTCTGTTTCAACCTTTTCAATATCAAGTCTAATTTCATCTGAATTATTTAAAGCAAATAGGTCGTTTAATTTTTCTAATTTTCCAAAAAGCATATTCTCCATCTTGTCTTTTTCTTTTTTCTTGAATGAAGAGCAAGAAATGGCTGTGCCTCTTATTTTCATTTTAATAGTTTCCCAAAGTAATTGATTATCAATTTTGTATGCTTTATCAAGGTTTTCAAGATCTTCATTTGGATCACATTCATATTCAGATATAACCTCTGTAATATCATGCTTGACTTTTTTAATAAAATCAATATCCTTCAATAAACTATTGTTAAATTTCCAAGTACCTTTTCCCCTGATCTGATTAATAAATTTGAGATCAATCCTCACTGGTGAGTGGTCAGATCTATAACTAATCCCAATATCTGATGTCACAACAAACGGCTTTAAGTCAGAAGAAATACAAAAATAATCAAGACGTCCTTGTTTTTTGTTAGGGCCCCTCCAAGAATATCTTTTAACTGAAGGATTTTGTATCCTCCAAATATCTAATAAGTCTAATAAGTCTAATTTAACATTTAACATTTTTAGGAATTATGTGATGTTATTCATAAAAACAGGGGATTTTCCAGTTTTCTGACAATAACTTGAAAACACTGAGCAATGTTTATGAAAGAGGGGTGAAAGATACCAGAATGACAGTCAAACTCATAGATCTAAAATAAACTGACAATGCTTTGGCTAAAAAAGAAAAAGATACAAATAAACGTATGCAAAATGCAACATAGAAATATAAAGACTAAGCAACACGAACCCTACCAAAAACTGGGGGTGATCTCAGTTGCTACAGAAGGGTTAGCATTCTCAGGTGTGGCACAGGGGCGGATGCAGGAATTTTCGAAAGGGGGGGGTGCTAACCCAGGGCACCCAGGGCAAAGGGGGGGGGGTGCAAAACATAAGTCCCGATACAAATGCATTGATCGGCAAAAACAAAGGGGGGGTGCGCACCCCCGGAACACCCCCCCCCCCTGGATCCGCCACTGTGGCACCCGTTGTGTTGCTCACATTATTACAAACAAGGTAAATAGTCTAGTTTGTTAGGTCACAGGCATGAAAAGGAAATAAGGACTATATCTCATATTATCTGTGAAATGGATATTCCAAAACACTCAACCAACTGGTGGTGGCGTCCGTCAAATTTACAAAGGGATGATTTTAACTTTCCCATTTGGAACTCTTGGTTTAAAAGCTTCCTTGTGAGCAGGAATCCTCTATCATGGAAATCATGATAGAAAATACAAGCCTGAGAATATCTTATCAATGGGGAGATAAATACTCTGTATGCAGGCGCTGCTGGAATGTTGTAAAGTTTTGTTTTCAACCAACCCTCATTGTCAATTTCTTGATGTAAGTTAAAGACATAAACTTAAGTGAGTGGTTTATATCTATTCAAATAAATTCCCTCAAGTTTTTTTTCTTTATATCAATTTCTGATATGATCTTGAGAAGTTATGTAACTGACTTGTCATGTCCTCATGTCGCAGCTGTTTATTACATTTTGACAAACTATAAAGCAAGTATTGTATAGACACTTGTCTTTTGTTTAAAATTGAACATTGAACCTTTTTGGTATTGTGTCCTTACATCACATGAAACTTGAGGGAAATATTACACTGGAAAAGACAAATAAATGGATGACACATACAAAATAAACTCATGTTCCAATGCTTGATATAAAACAAAAGAATATTTTTTTGTAATTCAAGACCGTATGGAAAGACGTAGCCCTAAAAGCAATTCTTGCATTTGATTTATCAGTTCCAAATTGCTTCTCCACAGAACTATGAAAAAAAATTCATCAACAATAAATTATGCACTAAAGAACAAGTATACAAGACTAACAAGTAGACCAAACTTTGACATATAAAGCGTACACAACTAGTAGACCAAATAATGACTGAAGTATAAAAGACACTAGAATACAAGTTGACCAAATATTTGATGTTACTATATAAGACTAGTATATGGCAAGCCGTTCTCGTCAAAACTATGTTTAAACCATTTTTCGAAAAATTTACACACTGAGAATTACAACAAAGCACACTGAGATTTAAAAACTTCAAAACGCACACTGAGAATTGAAAATTACACACTGAGAATTGAAAATTACACACTGAGATTTCAAAAAGACACACTGAGAATAAATAAACTGAAAACACACACTGAGAATTTGAAATTACACACTGAGAATTTAAAATTACACACTGAGATTTGTGCGCACTTTTATGCGCACATATCTAATTAGCATACTTAATCTGAATCTATTACAAGCTTAAAACAACAAGGGGACATAACTCGTTAGTCCTTCGATTTGGTTCCAAATTATTAATAAAAAACCTTTAAAAATACAAGAACAAGAAAAATACCCACTTACTCTTATTACAAAATATAACCAAATGGTGAAAAACTTTATTAAAATTATAAGTAAAACATTGGAACAATCTGCAAAAGAATGCAGTGAAATTTTTACTCAAGTGTCTATTATAGCATATAAACGTAACAAAAATATAAAAGATTAACTAGCGAAATCAGGGAAACAGTTGGAAGACTTTTAAAAAGGTACACATGTTTAATTACTGGTAGTAATGATCTGAATAATATAGGCAACAAACTTATGAATATGAGCGATGTTAAGTCTTGAAATTTATTACGAATGTTGGTTGAAGGAATCGCATTTCATTATAATGACAAGAGCTCTTGAGATCAAGATATTAATCTGTTGAATTATTCATCTCATGAATATTCATTAGTAATTTGCATATTAATCTCAGTGTGTAATTAACAATTCTCAGTGTGTGTTTTTCAATTTATTTCATCTCAGTGTGGCTTTTTAAAATCTCAGTGTGTAATTTTGAATTCTCAGTGTGTGTTTTTTATTTTTTTAAATCTCAGTGTGTAATTTCGATTTCTCAGTGTGTTATTTTAGGTTTTTAAATCTCAGTGTGTATTTTTTTTTCGAAAAAAGGGTTTAAACATAGTTTTGACGAGAACGGCTTGCCATACTAGTAGACCAAACTTTGACTTAAGTATACAAGACTAGTTGACCAAACTTTGACTTAAGTATACAAGACAAGAAGACCAAACTTTGACTTTATTGTACAAGACTGTAGATCAAACTTTGACTTTACTGTACAAGACAAGTAGACCAAACTTTGACTTAAGTATACAAGACAAGTAGACCAAACTATACAATACTAGTTGACCAAACTTTGACTTAAGTATACAAGACAAGTAGACCAAACTTTGACTTAAGTATACAAGACAAGTAGACCAAACTTTGACTTAAAGTATACAAGACTAGTAGACCAAACTTTGACTTAAGTATACAAGTCTAGCTGACCAAACTTTGACTTAAGAATACATGACTAGTAGACCAAACTTTGACTTAAGTATACAATACTAGTTGACCAAACTTTGACTTAAGTATACAAGTCTAGCTGACCAAACTTTGACTTAAGTATACAAGACAAGTAGACCAAACTTTGACTTAAGTATACAAGTCTAGCTGACCAAACTTTGACTTAAGTATACAATACTAGTTGACCAAACTTTGACTTAAGTATACAAGTCTAGCTGACCAAACTTTGACTTAAGTATACAAGACAAGTAGACCAAACTTTGACTTAAGTATACAAGTCTAGCTGACCAAACTTTGACTTAAGTATACAAGACTAGTAGACCAAACTTTGACTTAAGTATACAATACTAGTTGACCAAACTTTGACTTAAGTATACAAGACAAGTAGACCAAACTTTGACTTAAGTATACAATACTAGTTGACCAAACTTTGACTTAAGTATACAAGACAAGTAGACCAAACTTTGACTTAAGTATACAATACTAGTTGACCAAACTTTGACTTAAGTATACAAGACAAGTAGACCAAACTTTGACTTAAGTATACAATACTAGTTGACCAAACTTTGACTTAAGTATACAAGACAAGTAGACCAAACTTTGACTTAAGTATATAAGACTAGTAGACCAAACTTTGACTTCAGTATATAAGACAAGTAGACCAAACTTTGACTTAAGTATATAAGACTAGTAGACCAAACTTTGACTTAACTATATAAGACAAGTAGACCAAACTTTGACCTGAGTATACAAGACTAGTTGACCAAACTTTGACTTAAGTATACAAGACAAGAAGACCAAACTTTGACTTTATTGTACAAGACTGTAGATCAAACTTTGACTTTATTGTACAAGACTGTAGATCAAACTTTGACTTAAGTATACAATACTAGTTGACCAAACTTTGACTTAAGTATACAAGACTAGTAGACAAAACTTTGACTTAAGTATATAAGACTGTAGACCAAACTTTGACTTAAGTATACAAGACAAGTAGACCAAACTTTGACTTAAGTATACAAGACTAGTAGACCAAACTTTGACTTAAGTATACAATACTAGAAGACCAAACTTTGACTTCAGTATATAAGACAAGTAGACCAAACTTTGACTTGAGTATATAAGACTAGTAGACCAAATTTTGACTTAAGTATACAAGACTAGTAGACCAAACTTTGACTTAAGTATATAAGACTGGTAGACCAAACTTTGACTTAAGTATATAAGACTGGTAGACCAAACTTTGACTTAAGAATATAAGACTAGTAGACCAAACTTTGACTTAAGTATATAAGACAAGTAGACCAAACTTTGACTTAAGTATACAAGACAAGTAGACCAAACTTTGACTTTGACTTTACTGTACAAGACAAGTAGACCAAACTTTGACTTAAGTATACAAGACTAGAAGACCAAACTTTGACTTAAGTATACAAGACTGTAGAACAAACTTTGACTTAAGTATACAAGACTAGTTGACCAAACTTTGACTTAAGTATACAAGACAAGTAGACCACACTTTGACTTAAGTATACAATACTAGTTGACCAAACTTTGACTTAAGTATACAAGACTGTAGACCAAACTTTGACTTAAGTATATAAGACTAGTAGACCAAACTTTGACTTAAGTATATAAGACTGTAGACCAAACTTTGACTTAAGTATACAAGACTAGTTGACCAAACTTTGACTTAAGTATACAAGACAAGTAGACCAAACTTTGACTTAAGTATATAAGACTAGTAGACCAAACTTTGACTTCAGTATATAAGACTAGTAGACCAAACTTTGACTGAAGTATACAAGACAAGTAGACCAAACTTTTACTTGAGTATACAAGACAAGTAGACCAAACTTTGACTTCAGTATATAAGACTAGTAGACCAAACTTTGACTTAAGTATACAAGACAAGTAGACCAAACTTTGACTTAAGTATACAAGACAAGAAGACCAAACTTGACTTTAATGTACGAGACTAGAAGACCAAACTTTGACTTAAGGATACAAGACTAGTAGACCAAAATTTGACTTAAGTGTACATGACTAGCTTGATCTTGACTTGTCTTTTATACTTCAGTCAAAGTTTGTTCTACTAGTCTTGTCACTTCAGTCATTATTTAGTCTACTTGTTAGGTATACTAAGGCCAAAGTTTGGTCTACTAGTTAGGTATACTCAACTTAGTCCATAGTTTGTTCAAATAGTCTTGTATACTTAAAGTCAAAGAATACAAGACTCCTGACAAGACTAGAAGACCAAACTTTGACTCAAGTATACAAGACTAGTTGCCTTAATAATGACTTAAGTATATAAGACTACTTAACTAAACTTTAACTTGAATATACAATTACAAAATAGTAGACCAAACTTTGCCATAAGATGATAAGTATACAAGCCTTATCATGGTTTATCAGTCAATGCAAAGTTTTTGTTGAGTCTGCTTCTTCTGTCACAGAAAGCTAGACATAATAACTTGCCAACTTCTTAAAAGTATTATATTTTAGACCTGGATGCTATATAAATTGTATATAGATGCCTAATGTCTTAAAGTTTCCGTCTGTCTATATGTCCATTGTTCTTGACCTCATTTTCATGGTTCAGTGTATACTTAAAAAAAAGATCAATTTTTGTTATGATAATTTCTTTCTTATCTGAGTAATAGGATTATTATATTTAGTATGTGCATACATTGTAAGGTCTTCATACCACTCATATAATTTCATGTGACCTTGACCTCATTTCATGGATCAGTGAACAAGGTTAAGTTTTCGTGGTCAAGTCCATATATCAGATATTTTAAGCAATAGGTCTCACATATTTGGTGTATGGTATGATTAAAAGGTGTATATGTCCAATTGGCAGGTGTCATCTGACCTTGACCTCTCATTTTGATGGTTCTGTGGTCAACATGATTTTTTTGTGTTTTGGTTTTGTTTTCTATTACTATATGCAATAGGTCAACAATATTTGGTGTATTAAAATATTAAATGATGTACATGTCAGTCTGGCATGTTTTATTTGACCTTGCCCTCATTTTGTATTTCATTGCTCAGTGTTAAGTTTTTGTGTTTTGGTCTGTTTTTCTTATTAAACTATTAGCAATGTGTCAACTATATTTGTTGTATGGAGGGATTGTAAGATGTATATGTCTGTCTGGAAGGTATCATCTAACTGTGACCTCATTTGCATAGTTTATTGGTCAATGTTATATGAGCATGGTTAAGTTTGGTGTGAAGATACTATACGCAATAGTTCAACAATATACAATGTATAGTTTTATTGTAGGGTATACATGTCTGTCTGGCATGGTTTGTCTGACCTTGGCCTCATTTTCATGGTTCATTAGTCAATGTTTAGTTTTCTTGGTTAACTTGGTGTATTGAATGATTATAAGGTGTACATGTGAAAGAGGGACGAAAGATGCCAAAGGGACAGTCAAACTCATAAATCGAAAATGAACTGACAACGCCTGGCTAAAAATGAAAGAAGACAAACAATAGAACTCAGTATTCTTGTTTGGTTTATCTGACCTTGACCTCTTTGTTGGATCATGTTAACTTTATGTGATAATTGTAGTCAAGCTTTATATTTGGGATCATCAACATAACATCAATGGTAAGAAAAGAAGGGAGACATTTAAGCATGTGCACTCTTGTTGTGTATACATCTTATTCATAGATACTCATTTTATGGATCAGTGATCGAGGTCAAAATTATGTGATTAAGCAGAAAGACAACTATTTTTGGTTTATGAAATAAATGTAAGTTGTACATGTCCAAATGACATTTTCACAGTCAATATTAAGTTTTTATGATTTTACTTTATCTCAGATACTATTTATTATCAATACAGCACGTTATTTAATGTATCAAATGAAATGTAAGCTATACATATGTGTCTAGCAAGTATTATCTGACCTTCACATCATTTTCAGGGTTTATTGGTCAAGGTTAAGTTTTCATAGATGGGTCTATTTCAATATAAGCAATTAGATAGCATTTTTTGGTAAAACAAATGATGATAAGATGTACATGTCCCTCTGGCAGGGTTCACCAGACCTTGATCTCATTTACATGGATCTTTGATAATGCAAAGTTTAAGTGGTACTTGTAGTGAAACCTTCATCTCTAAATTTTCAACATAAATCAATCAAGATCATTAAAGCAGATAAGATGTGTGTGCAATCTTTTAATTAGAATGTACTTAAAAAGATTTTAAAAATACTTCAGTGTTTCAAACAGATGTGCAAAGGTCAATACTTTTACACCTCTAATAAAACAATATCCATGTCTATCTGGCTCTAAGCAATTCACAGTCATCAATACAATTAGTCAACTTTATTTTACATGCAGATTAAACCCACTTAAGTTTACAAATGTATACACAAAAGTTTTAAAAACCTGAAACAAAACAAACAACAAATGAAGTTCAATATTTAATTAAAGATGTATATTGACAAAGATTAAAATACATGTTACAAACAATATACAAGACAAAACTTAACAATATTATATGTAATGTGTAGTCTACATTTGCTATTAACAGTTGTATACTATCATATCTGTTAACTTAGGAGATGACTTAATAAATAAAGTGATGGGAAATAAAAGTTAATACATGTTGTGACATTGGTAAATAATTATTATTATCTAACAAAAATAAAAAAAAACAAAATCTAAGGCATGATTAGAAAAGTTGTTATGAACTCATGAAATCTTAAGACAATATTACTTAATTAGTGAAACTATGGAGAAGCCTAGTACAATTACAATAAACACATCAATGTGTACAGTTTATTTTGAATCACAACTATTAACTTGGCTGTAAATAAGCCTTAATTCTGGAGGAAGCTGTTATTCAGTCAGGAGTCTTTGGCCTGTAAGATGATCATTTGAAGGAGCAAAATCCTGAATTGATTTTAAGAAATCCAAAAATCTTTTTTTTACATCTAGACTGAATAGGAGTTTCATGATAAGATGAATAGTATATATAAAAATAAATGCTTATAAAAATAATTGCGTAATAAGACAGATGTTTAGATAAAAGCATGATTTACAGCTCAGCATATTTATATAGGTGAATGATTCTGGTACTCAATTATTACACACATAAGTTCTCACAACAAATCATCTGTACACAGAATATTTTTTATTTTTATACTTTTCTACAATCCTGACATTTTTATTTTATACATCCTCATTTAGGTTGTTGGGTAAAGGAGTATAAGTAAAATCAAAGTTTGCTCTAGAAATGTATGAAAGAATTAAAAGATGGCTATGATTCAAGTTTAAAGGTTGCTGCTGTATAACAGATTATTTTGACAATCATAAAATAACAATGACAAAGATTTGTTTACACCTATATAATGATAGAAGTTCTATAATTATCATTATAACTATTGAAGAATACACTTTTTTCCATAGTTTTGGATAGAAATCAAGATTCAAGTATAGAAAAAACAATTTTGTACAAAAAGGATACAACCCTTTTCAAGAATGGAATTAGTTAAAATATTTTTGTAATAACCCTGGTCTCCATAGACAATAAGGACAAACAAATTAATAATATCCAACCCACCAATATAATATGTTATACAGCATGACTGTGACATGATATGCTTTGTTAAAAACTGTAGAACAGATGCATATATTTTTCTCAATAGAGAAACAGATTTCACCTTTGAGTTACGTGGAGTTTAATATTTCTCAACTCCTGACAGGTCAATTTTTATCTCCTACTGTGTCCTATGGAGAAATTTTGTACCACACTCAATGAAGTGGTAAAATCTAAATATATACACAAACATATAAATACCTTATAAGTTATAATAGTAAAACATTACCTGTTAGTACAATAATGATAACAGAGATGTTGAAATCTGTCTGAATGTCTGAGAGGTCAGGGAAATAATGGTTCCGACAGTCAGCAAGGTGCTTGATCAAATATTGGACAGAAATTATCACAATAAGTTATAATATTGGTCAGACTGGGTGTCTTTCAGATCAACTCTTCTTACAGACTGACATCCTTTCTGCTAACTTCAAAATCTTGCATTACAAAATATCCCATAACTCTTTAAAACAGACTTCAATACAATATTTCTATTCATGTAACTTACAAAATCTGTTATATGATGCTGTAATCTGAGCTAAATTGTTAGCTCTAAAAATCGGCAAACTAAAACTGATGTAAAACTGAAATAAAAATCTTTACCATTTCTGTAAGGTTTTCCATCTAAGCAAATAGTATTTCTGCAAGCTTTTCCCTCTTAGTAAATTACATTTCTGGAAGCTTTTCCCTCTCAGCAAATTACATTTTTGGAAGCTTTTCCCTCTCAGCAGGTTACATTTCTGTAAAACTTTTTTAATGTTAGCAAATTACATTTCTGAAAGATTCCCTGTCTCAGCAAATTACATTTCTGTAAGTTTTTCCCTCTCAGCAAATTACGTTTTGTAGAGCTTTTCCGTCTTGGCAACTATAATACATTTCTTTAAAGCTTTTCCATCTCAGCAAATTAAATTTCTGTAACATGTTTTATCAAAGCAAATTACATTTTTGTAGGCTTTCAAATCTTAACAAATTCAATTTTAACAGTTAATACTTTGTCAAACAGAATCGGGATGTATATAATAAGTTCCAGATATAAAAATATGGTATAAAAGTCTTTAAACACAAGATATTTTAAATGGTCTTTCTCTGCAAGAAGTTTTATGCTGTACTAACAAGTTTGTAAGCAATCATGTTGTCACAGTCTAAATTCACTGCTGTAATACTAATGTGATATGACAGAACACAGCCGGTAGTATTTTTTTCATAACAATAGCAATCTGAAAAATTTCCGGATTATTTGAACTATATAATATTATCAAAGCCATCTTTAATGGTGACAATACTGGTAAGTCACATTGTTAAAAATTAAAAATAATTCTTTCGTCATAGTTACACTACATCCGTATATCATCTACAAGACTATAACTGATGATAAGCTGTGCAAGGAATCATGGTGTCCATCCTTCTTCCACTGGTAATAAATTTTTTTCCAACAGCTGACTTTATATTATATTTTATTTTCATGAACCCTAGTATATGCCACATTCAATAAAGACAGTCCTTCCATGTCATACTGTCATCAGGTTTGTTTCATCATATATTCCACACTTGTCACATGCAGCAAATTCCTTTTATTTCGATGACCTCTTGTATAAGCATGATACAATGGTAAAACTCAGTTCTTGACAAATCTATGAACTAATAACGTTATACCATGTAGATTACAAATCATTGTGACACAAGTAATCTTCTCCCTTTACAATTCCTTTATATCTTTATGAACTACAGTACAATCCACATTTATACAAAGGTCTTTCATTCAATGCTAATGTCAAGGTTGTTTTCAAATAAGCCATTTTAAATACAATGACCTCCTGTGTAAGATACCAAATATATTGTATATCATCCTTACAATTAGACCAAGTTTGACTAAAACTCTACACTTTCATAAGAAACTGTGTATTAAAGCAACAATCCTTTCACTGACCACAGTATGATGCCAGTATAAAACAATTCTAAAACTCATTACATCTATGTGACCTCTTTTGAAAGCCACATACAGTGTTTGTCCATCCTTGTCGTGTGGCCGTCAGTATAGTTATAAAGCAATTTTCATACACATTCATTCCTGTGGCAGCCCAAAACAATGCTGTCTGTCCATCCTTATCCATTTAGTAGAATTGTTACCTATTTAAACTTTGTCTAATCTCTGCACCTTATTTAAACTAGTATATCAACTAAGGTAACAAACCTTAGACAGCCCACAATATAATGCTCCATCCTTTTTTCTACATTTTACTGTTCACATACCTCAATGTTGTTTCTACATATATTCAGGATGAAATAGCACAGTTGTGAACAGGTTGCAATGCAGTCACATTCCTTGTGACGATCTAATTATATGATCCAACAACACTAACATCCAATAAGAATTCTATCACGACTTGTTACTTTTTTTCCATGCTATGAAGTAATGACATTTGGACTGATTTAGATTGAAACACCACTCATGGCTACGAATTTTGAATTAACATCTGCAGAATTATTAAATCTTATTGTAATGTCTGTTATTCTCAATGTAGTTTTGCCTATCAAAGGCCATGAACTAAAACAATGATACTCCTAATCTTCATCTGCAGTCATACATACTAATTAAATCATGTACCTTCGTTTGCTCTATGATATTTATGTTACTGTTCTGCAGACATACCTTACACATGCACAACTCTGATTTTCTTGGTTGCATTGCTATGTTATCATGCCTTGTTATTTTAAAACCAATTTTCTGGTTAAAACCTACAAGTTATTGATTATCTTACATAGCCTCTTTAATATTCAATTATGGTTATCATTTTCCATACATAATATTAATGCAATTGTAAATTTTCTTAATGCTTATGTACAAGTGCTCACATGTCTGTTTATTCCTTTCTATGAAGTTTATAACTGTTTATGCACAATCTTTTTTTCCAACAATAAAAACTCTTTTCTTTGAATATTTGGATAACTCCTAAGAAGTTCTCCTTGTGAAATATAAAAAAACACACATATAGTGTTGCAGTGAAATATTTTCATGAACTTTGTCATCATTTTGCCTCAGTAGTCAATAAGTTTTACACATTTAAAATTCCTTATCAGAAATGTCTTTTGGAGTGAAAGACCATGTACGTCACAGTCTTCTTCATGTTACTCAAATGTACAGCATCGGTTATTTGCACAGAGTAACTTTTTAATGGATGCTTAGATTCTATTTTGGCAGTGATGATTATAAGCTTCCATGTTGGGAATTAAAATGCATTTTTCTCTATTAATATCACTAATCATATCACAGACTCTTCAAGTGGAATGTGGTAAACCATGTTCATGTGACA
This sequence comes from Mytilus galloprovincialis, assembly GCF_965363235.1. Classification (NCBI taxonomy): domain Eukaryota; kingdom Metazoa; phylum Mollusca; class Bivalvia; order Mytilida; family Mytilidae; genus Mytilus; species Mytilus galloprovincialis. Next base: position 1,083,228 of record NC_134838.1, on the reverse strand, counting down.
GCTGATGGTGGTGTCAGACATATGACAAATTAATTTAAATAACAAATTGTACAAATCCTAATTAACTAAATTTAAGCCTTTGTCAACTATCTGATGAAGCTTGAACACCTGTATCAAATGAGTCAGGTTTTGGTAAATTTTCACTGAAATAGAAAAAAAACAACAACATTCAATTGAATAATTGCTTAAAATGTACTGCACATGACTAAAAATAGTCTGTAAAATAATAAAATTAGTGAAATTGAAATATAAAAAGTAAATAAATTATTACTTATATCATATCAAACTTTTTTCCTCATATGTATAAAAATATATAAAAGCTATCTGCTTTGTGGCACTAGGCCTTTTTGTTTTCTGTGTAATTTTTTATCCACTTTATTTTTCATATCCTCTTTAATCTTTGTCATGGTGTTGTCTGTTTTTCATCAACTCATGGTTTTTAATTTATCTCCTTGTATTGCCCCCTTTTCTTTTTCTTAAAACACTCTGTTTAAACTATCTTTCATCTAGAGTAACAATAATTCAACTAACTGTATCATCATAATTTGAACTCTAGTATTGTCTCATTTGTTATATTATCATACCACACCTCCTTATTTTTATGTCTATATTCTATATTGACTTCAAAATGTTATTTTTTTAAATGTTAGGTTGCTGTTTCATTGATATATTACATACATCTATTTTTATTGATAGCAATCAAATTTGTTTACCTTAGTTCTTTTAAATTATAAGCTTGTGCTTCCAACTCTTCAGCATGGTGTTTCATTATACTTTCTATTTGTATGCTATCATTTTGTAGAATTTGAAAGCTGCAAGAAAAAGAAATTTATCTCCATTAACTTATTTTTAATGTAAGAAAGTTGAATATTCTTCAGTGTTTTCCCAAAGGTCTTTTAGCATCAAGGTTATGTGATGCTATATTTCATGAATGTTATATTTATATATATGCTATCTGAATTGGTTTTCTTATATAGATTATGTCATGGATGTCCTAATTTTTATTAACAAGATTGTATTTCAAATATCCCTGTCCACCAGGATGTAAAATGTTATATCAGAGGAGGAACACTGTCCTTAATTTATTATAATAATTTCTAAGGTCAAGATCAGATAAACATGTACTTCTTTTAATAAATCGACCAACAAAATATTGCAGATCTATCGTATAATGACAGAAAAAAAGACCTAATCAAAATTTCTAAATCTATTATCACTCTAGTGTGAAAATTGGAGTTCTTAAATGACTTGCAATCATAAGGTATAAAGTTAAACCTTAATACTTTGTGAATATGATAAATCGATGAACAAAACCCTAAAAAATTGTATAAATATTATTCTTCAACTATGCAGGAGAAGGTATGATGAACAATTTGAATTAAACATTATGAAATAAGCTGACAAAGGTTGTATTGCATCTATTAAACTGGCTGTTTTACTTACTCAGATTTCAGACTTGTCAATGTCATAGGATGGAATGATGATCTAGGCTGAAGTTCAGCTCCCATGGCCCCTAAATTGCTGGCTTCTACTGGTTGCCCAGTCATTTTGGGAATCACATCTATTTTCAGTCTAAGCAACAAGTCAGTACATCTCTTCACCATCTATAATGTATATAAGTATAATTGTAAACCACATTTATATAAACTAAATTGTACTCAATAGATCTATATAGAACATTTGTTAAACTCTTTATATCACAATCTTAGCCTATACATATCTTATCATGTTCACGATATATATATTGATTTGTACAACAATCATAACTTTAACTAAAAACATCTTCAAATCACAGCCTAACACTATAAATATCGGCATATCACAACATTTGAACTTAGTCTATAAAGATCTTCATATCATTACCTTATACCATAAAGTTCTGCACATCATACACTTTGAACTTTGTCTATAAAAATCATCACATTACAACCTTTGTTTAAGAAGACCTTTGCATCACAACCTTTGACTATGAGGAGCTTTGCATCAGGACCTTTGTCTATAAAAATCTTCACATCACAAGATCTTTGCATCACAACCTTTGTCTACAAAGATCTTTGCATCACAACCTTTGTCTAAGAAGACCTTTGTATCACAACCTTTGTATCAGGACCTTTGTCTATAAAGATCTTCACATCACAACCTTTGTCTAAGAAGACCTTTGTATCACAACCTTTGTATCAGGACCTTTTTCTATAAAGATCTTCACATTACAACCTTTGTCTAAGAAGACCTTTGTATCCCAACCTTTGTATCAGGACCTTTGTCTATAAAGATCTTCACATCACAACCTTTGTCTAAGAAGACCTTTGTATCCCAACCTTTGTATCAGGACCTTTTTCTATAAAGATCTTCACATCACAACCTTTGTCTAAGAAGACCTTTGTATCACAACCTTTGTATCAGGACCTTTGTCTATAAAGATCTTCACATCACAACCTTTGTCTAAGAAGACCTTTGTATCCCAACCTTTGTATCAGGACCTTTTTCTATAAAGATCTTCACATTACAACCTTTGTCTAAGAAGACCTTTGTATCCCAACCTTTGTATCAGGACCTTTTTCTATAAAGATCTTCACATTACAACCTTTGTCTAAGAAGACCTTTGTATCCCAACCTTTGTATCAGGACCTTTTTCTATAAAGATCTTCACATCACAACCTTTGTCTAAGAAGACCTTTGTATCACAACCTTTGTATCAGGACCTTTGTCTATAAAGATCTTCACATCACAACCTTTGTCTAAGAAGACCTTTGTATCCCAACCTTTGTATCAGGACCTTTTTCTATAAAGATCTTCACATCACAACCTTTGTCTAAGAAGACCTTTGTATCCCAACCTTTGTATCAGGACCTTTGTCTATAAAGATCTTCACATCACAACCTTTGTCTAAGAAGACCTTTGTATCCCAACCTTTGTATCAGGACCTTTGTCTATAAAGATCTTCACATCACAACCTTTGTCTAAGAAGACCTTTGTATCCCAACCTTTGTATCAGGACCTTTGTCTATAAAGATCTTCACATCACAACCTTTGTCTAAGAAGACCTTTGTAACCCAACCTTTGTATCAGGACCTTTTTCTATAAAGATCTTCACATTAGGACCTTTGTCTATAGAGACATTTGCATCATAACCATTGTCTATAAATATCTTCACATTACAAGCATCAACAGTAAGGATGTCAACATTGAAACCTTAGTTCATAAATATCTTCTCTTCACAACCTACACCTATTAGGTTTTAGAACATCACAAACTTTGTCTATAAAGATCTTTGCATCACAACTTTGTCTCTAAAAACCTTGGCATCACAACCTAAGTATACAAGGACCTTTTGTAGTCTAGCATAGGATATGGGTTTTTCTCATTGTTGTGAGTCGTACATTTACCTATAATTGCTTACATTTACTTCATTTGAAATTGGGTGGATAGTTGTCTCATTAGCAATCATACCACATCTCCTTATTTTATATATATATACTCTAAACACCTTTCATCCAAAATAATCTTTACAACACATCATTATCTTCATCTTGAAAGATCTGAACAACAAATCACTCCCTTCTTCTTTGAAGTTTACTATTCAATTCAAGTACTTTTTGTTACATAACAACAAGAGATAAGGAACTTTTCCACAATAACAATTTGTTAGCAATGTCAGAAATGCTGTGATCTACAAAACTTAACAATAAGATTATAAAAATTTGGTGACAAGGAGGTTACATATAATAAAACAAAATCAATGTTACAAATCAGCTGAAATTCAACCAAATTGGAAATAGAACAGATACAGACAGATTATAAATACAAGGATAATGGAAAGATGACTTTCAGATTGCTACTGTTACAACAAGGACTATGATATCATCATCCAACCAAAAGCTGTCTTATTTGCAATATTGAACAACAATCATAAGTTATTTTATCAGCAGCATCTATAACTGATAACGTAGAAATCATCAAAAGAGATTTGGAGATGATTATATTTGTCAATATTTTTAAGACACCACCTCTGTCTAAGTGACAACAGATCATTCAAACAACAATACAGACAACTCCTCCAGCTATTTTAAATAGTCAAGTAACATCTTTGACAGCTTCTTGCAAATAGTATCTCAAGATCGTCACACAGTCAATATGCATCCAAAGAGGTCCTTTTGTGTAAATAGAACGGGACAATCAGACTATGTGTGGACTATTGAAGCTAAATAATCTTACAATAATAGACATGTATGCATTGTCCAGATTTGAAGATCAGACTATGTGTGGACTATTGAAAGATAAATAACCTAACAATAAAAGATTGATATGCATTGCCAAGAATTGAAGATCAGACTATGTGTGGACTATTGAAGCTAAATAACCTTACAATAATAGACATGTATGCATTGTCAAGATTTGAAGATCAGACTATGTGTGGACTATTGAAAGATAAATAACCTAACTATAAAGGACAGATATGCATTGCCAAGAATTGAAGATCAGACTATGTGTGGACTATTGAAGCTAAATAACCTTACAATTAATAGGCATGTATGCATTGTCAAGGTTTGAAGATCAGACTATGTGTGGACTATTGAAAGATAAATAACCTAACAATAAAAGGTTGATATGCATTGCTGAGAATTGCAGATCAGCCTATGTGTGGACTATTGTAGGTTAAACAATCTAACTATAAAAGACAGATATACATTGCCAAGAATTGAAGATCAGACTATGTGTGGACTATTGTAAGTTAAACAATCTAACTAATAAAGACAGATATGCATTGCCAAGAATTGAAGATCAGACTATGTGTGGACTATTGTAAGTTAAACAATCTAACTAATAAAGACAGATATGCATTGCCAAGAATTGAAAATCAGACTATGTGTGGACTATTGTAAGCTAAACAAACTAACAACAAAAGACAGATATGCATTGCCAAGAATTGCATATCAGACTATGTGTGGACTATTGTAAGCTAGACAACCTAACCATAAAAGACAGATATGCATTGTCAAGAATTGAAGATCAGACTATGTGTGGACTATTGTAAGCTAAACAACCAAACCATAAAAGACAGATATGCATTGTCAAGAATTGAAGATAAGACTAGGTGCGGACTATTGTAAGCTAAAAAACTTAAGGATAAAAGACAGATATGCATTGCCAAGAATTGAAGATCAGACTATGTGTGGACTATTTTAAGCTAAACAACCTAACGATAAAAGACAGATATGCATTGCCAAGCATTGAAGATCAGACTATGTGCGAACTATTGTAAGCTAAACAACCTTACCATAAAAGACAGATATGCATTGCCAAGAATTGAAGATCAGACTATGTGTGGACTATTGTAAGCTAAACAACCTAACCATAAAAGACAGATATGCATTGCCAAGAATTGATTATCAGATTATGTGTGGACTATTGTAAGTTAAACAATCTAACTAATAAAGACAGATATGCATTGCCAAAAATTGAAGATCAGACTATGTGTGGACTATTGTAAGTTAAACAATCTAACTAATAAAGACAGATATGCATTGCCAAGAATTGAAGATCAGACTATGTGTGGACTATTGTAAGCTAAACAAACTAACAACAAAAGACAGATATGCATTGCCAAGAGTTGCAGATCAGACTATGTGTGGACTATTGTAAGCTAAACAACCTAACCATAAAAGACAGATATGAATTGTCAAGAATTGAAGTTAAGACTATGTGCGGAATATTGTAAGCTAAACAACTTAAGGATAAAAGACAGATATGCATTGCCAAGAATTGAAGATCAGACTATGTGTGGACTATTGAAGCTAAATAACCTTACAATAATAGACATGTATGCATTGTCCAGATTTGAAGATCAGACTATGTGTGGACTATTGAAAGACAAATAACCTAACTATAAAGGACAGATATGCATTGTCAAGAATTGAAGATCAGACTATGTGTGGACTATTGAAGCTAAATAACCTTAAAATTAATAGACATGTATGCATTGTCAAGATTTGAAGATCAGACTATGTGTGGACTATTGAAAGATAAATAACCTAACAATAAAAGGTTGATATGCATTGCTGAGAATTGATGATCAGCCTATGTGTGGACTATTGTAGGTTAAACAATCTAACTATAAAAGACAGATATGCATTGCCAAGAATTGAAGATCAGACTATGTGTGGACTATTGAAAGATAAATAACCTAACAATAAAAGATTGATATGCATTGCCAAGAATTGAAGATCAGACTATGTGTGGACTATTGAAGCTAAATAACCTTACAATAATAAACATGTATGCATTGTCAAGATTTGAAGATCAGACTATGTGTGGACTATTGAAAGATAAATAACCTAACAATAAAAGGTTGATATGCATTGCTGAGAAAGTGAAACAATCTAACTAATAAAGACAGATATGCATTGCCAAGAATTGAAGATCAGACTATGTGTGGACTATTGTAAGTTAAACAATCTAACTAATAAAGACAGATATGCATTGCCAAGAATTGAAGATCAGACTATGTGTGGACTATTGTAAGTTAAACAATCTAACTAATAAAGACAGATATACATTGCCAAGAATTGAAGATCAGACTATGTGTGGACTATTGTAAGTTAAACAATCTAACTAATAAAGACAGATATGCATTGCCAAGAATTGAAGATCAGACTATGTGTGGACTATTGTAAGTTAAACAATCTAACTATAAAGGACAGATATGCATTGCCAAGAGTTGAAGATCAGACTATGTGTGGACTATTGTAAGTTAAACAATCTAACTATAAAAGACAGATATGCATTGCCAAGAATTGAAGATCAGACTATGTGTGGACTATTGTAAGCTAAACAAACTAACAATAAAAGACAGATATGCATTGCCAAGAGTTGCAGATCAGACTATGTGTGGACTATTGTAAGCTAAACAACCTAACCATAAAAGACAGATATGCATTGTCAAGAATTGAAGATAAGACTATGTGCGGACTATTGTAAGCTAAACAACCTAACCATAAAAGACAGATATGCATTGCCAAGAATTGAAGATAAGACTATGTGCGGACTATTGTAAGCTAAACAACCTAACCATAAAAGACAGATATGCATTGCCAAGAATTGAAGATCAGACTATGTGTGGACAATTTAAGCTAAATAACCTAACGATAAAAGACAGATATGCATTACCAAGAATTGAAGATCAGACTATGTGCGGACTATTGTAAGCTAAACAACCTAACCATAAAAGACATATATGCATTGCCAAGAATTGAAGATCAGACTATGTGTGGACTATTGTAAGCTAAACAACCTAATGATAAAAGACAGATATGCATTGCCAAGAATTGAAGATCAGACTATGTGTGGACTATTTTAAGCTAAACAACCTAATGATAAAAGACATATATGCATTGCCAAGAATTGAAGATCAGACTATGTGTGGACTATTGTAAGCTAAACAACCTAACCATAAAAGACAGATATGCATTGCCAAGAATTGAAGATCAGACTATGTGTGGACTATTTTAAGCTAAACAACCTAACGATAAAAGACAGATATGCATTGCCAAGAATTGAAGATCAGACTATGTGCAGACTATTGTAAGCTAAACAACTTAAGGATAAAAGACAGATATGCATTGCCAAGAATTGAAGATCAGACTATGTGTGGACTATTGTAAGCTTAACAACCTAACGATAAAAGACAGATATGCATTGCCAAGAATTGAAGATAAGACTATGTGCGGACTATTGTAAACTAAACAACTTAACGATAAAAGACATTGCAAATAATAGATTTTAATGATTCACTACCTATAAGTATACTTTTTTATCTGTAATAGACTGTAGACGTAAATATTATATCATCATGTGGATATCCTGGAGATGCACAATGAAAAAAGGTTATCTATGATTGGTCAACTAGGAATCTTTAAATACTACCAGATACTATTTGGTTTCATTAATTACCCTACCATGATCCAAGAAGATATTGGAGTTATATTGCTTTTTCATCCATGTTGTTATCATCTTAGGCAATACCTTTGGAGATCAAATGGAAAATTTTCCCCTTGTACTAAACAGGATTCATCAAAACAACATGAAGCTTAGAGTAGACAAATGTTCTTTCTTTAAGAGAAAAGTCTAGAATGTCGGCCATGTTGTCTCTGTAGAGGCTGTTGAGGTTGATTAAGCTAAGATTGAAATGGCCTAAACATACCCGCCATGAATATGTCAGAAGATTTATTAGCTATTTTCAATGATTCATCAGACAGTTCAACCAGATCTACAAACCACTTTAATATCGATATGATGTCAAATATCAGACGATCAGGACAAGAATGTATCAACTATCATTAATTTCCTGAGGTCTATAAGACATTGCACTATTGGAACTACCATATATTATTTGAATTGAGTTGCTAAAGAAGTCAGACTAAATTTCATTTCTTGCTAATACAATTGTGTTCTCAGAATTACAGCAAGAAGAAGTCTTATCAGTTTAATTGAGGTCTGGAGCTGGCATGTCAGTTAACTGCTAGTAGTCTGTTGTCATTTATGTATTATTGTCATTTTATTTATTTTCTTTTGTTACATCTTTTGACATCGGACTCTGACTTCTCTTGAACTGAATTTTAATGTGCGTATTGTTATGCGTTTACTTTTCTACATTGACTAGAGGTATAGGGGGACGGTTGAGATCTCATAAACATGTTTAACCCTGCCGCAATTTTGCGCCTGTCCCAAGTCAGGAGCCTCTGGGCTTTGTTAGTCTTGTATGATTTTTAATTTTAGTTTCTTGTGTATAATTCGGAGTTTAGTATGACGTCCATTATCACTGTACTAGTATACATATTTTTAGGGGCCAGCTGAAGGACACCTACGGGTGCGGGAATTCTCACTACATTGAAGACCCATTGGTGGCCTTCGGCTGTTGTCTGCTCTATGGTCGGGTTGTTGTCGCTTTGACACATTCCCCATTTCCTTTCTCAATTTTATTAATCATTCTAGATATAGTTAACCACCATATTTAATGTATACCTGTTCCATCCTCAGACTGAGTTTAGATTGACAATCTAAAACACTTTTGATGTTCTGGTCAACTTTTCCTGTTCTTATAAAATGTTTAATCAACATTCTACAAATAGAAATACTGTATTGTTAAGGCAATGGATTTATTTCTGGACAAAGACAATACAATTAGTGATTTCAGCAAAGTTATAATTCTTCATATCCCTCCTGTTACAGATACTTTTCTCCCTTTTTCCAAAAGAAAAATCAATGCTTTTTAATTTTTTAATGCATTCCATTTGGATTACATAGGCTTGAAATGTGCATATGGTTTAGCTTTCTATAAAACTAGGTTTAATCCAACATGTTCTAAAGAAAATGCTGGTACCAATAGGTTTGATAAAACTTTTGAAACATGGTCACTAATTGATATATAGAATTAATACACTATTATTTTTTTTCTCACACAGTAGCTTAATCTAATTATGTAAAAATTGGTCTTTTGTTATCATTTCTGTTTCCTTTTTTGCAATGATAGATTGTGCTTCTATTCATTTCTCATCGAGTATATGAAATGAATGGACTTTCTGAATGAACAAATATTTATAGAAAGCTTTATAAACTAGCAATACTTACGCAATTTGTTTGTTTGTTACTTGATGCATTTTTGCCGTATTTTTCATGCAATGATCATTCATCACAAACTCTAACTGTTCAATAAATTTTTGTATTCTTATCCTGAAAATTAAATGATAAAAAATCAATTCAAACTTGATCATTTTAGAGATATAGGAACTTCTGTCGGTCTTAAATTATTCTGCAACATCAATTCAAATATTACCAATAATTTTCCAATTTATAAGTTTTCTTTGATCTAAAAATTTTAAATTGTGAGCATTCTCTGATAAATTGATTCTTATGAACACATAAACTGAAAATTCAAACTTTTAAGAATCCCTTGAATATTTAACAAGATTTACTTCAGCAAACAAAGAATTCTTAGCAACTGCCTGATAGTGTTTAGAAAAAGAGCAATTTAATTAAAAGACATAATGGTAATATTACCTGTCACTCCTATGTGCAAACTCCTCCTCCTGTGACAGATATCTCTTTTTCCTATGATCAGCAAATGTTTTGTAGATTTCATAGATCTTAGTAGACAAGTGGTGTGATTTCTGAACGCTAAAATGATATGAAATGACATGAATTCGAGAAAAGAAAAGGATTGTTTATTTATTGTCTAATGTAAAAACTCTTAACATACCTTTTTATATTGTTTATCATTTTATTGTTTATATAAAAACATGCATAACACACCCAATTCCTTATTTATACATATATGCAGTAAACACATACCATCTATCTTCTGTCATACATCCCACACAGCTTGTTATAGCTTCCCTCTCTTGTTCAGTTACTTTGTCCACCAATACACTCATATATACTTTAATCTCCTCAGTTCTGTTTTCGGCCTAAAATTACATAATATTGTCACATTTTCATTTCTTTTTTTTCTTTCTTTCAGAATTCATAACTGTTTATGTATGTAAAATATCTACACATGAATATCACAAGTAGCTTAAAACCACAGTGTTTGTGAGCACTAAAAGGGTAAAGATTGCTTCCACTTTGCAATTTTGTGAATTTTTTAATAAAACATTCCAATTGTATTTTGTCAAGCAAATTAAGATTTTGAGTAAAGAGTTATCTTCTTTGTTCTTGATTTTAAATTTGTAGTTAATCCTTTTTTTATGACAGATTCATACACGCATTACTTATGAACTTTCTAATGAGTATATGGTACTTAAAATACACATCATATTATAACTAATTCTCAAAGTATAACATATCTTCAATAAAGTGAATGGTATTTACTAGATCAGATATAAAATGATCACATAGCTACACTATTTTGTTTGAACTGCCAAATGTAGAGATAAACCTTAATAAATATATATATATCAAGTCAGTACCATAGGGTTTCATGCAACCTTTACCAAAAAACATGATCACAGTTATATAGTTGAACAGATAGTGATCAAACTGTTTTTTTTCTCTGGAGATTGTTTTAAATGTTTTAATTTCAATGACAGACCATGACTTATTTCAAGTGAGAAAAATAACTAAGTCTGCCTTACAGTACCAGGCCAGTATAAAGAAAATGGTTTTATCATATATCTCAGCCATTCTGTAATTAAAAGATTTTTTACCTTTTGTTGGGTTTCCCTTGGTGACTGATCCCTAAGGGTCAAAGCAATATCCTCAATATATCTCCTAGCTATCAGACGTGTTCTCTCCTCTGATGCTAAACTAGATACACTGTACAATATATCATGGATGACACCAAAAGTCTGAAAAAATGATTCTGTCCTCTTTTTAGTTTCCTCCAAAAGTTTACACATTTCTGGAACACAGTTGTTTATCCTTCTTGTTATTCTTTGTATATATTCCCTAACAAACAGAATGCAATTTATCAAAATTGATAGCATCATGGCAATTTCAAAAGAAACCATCTTAATAAATGATGTGATCATGAATTATCTTATATTGATCAATATTCCTAATTTGCCTCAAAGTGAAAACCATAACTATATTGTAAATCCTATCTACAAAAGATCTCTGTGCCATTATATTGGACATCTTGCTTTTTTCACTTATTGACTGATCTGAACCATTTGTTCTTATTTTGAAATGAGGAGGACCAAAGCATATAGTGTAAAAGCTACGTTTTTGCAAAGAACTGAATTTCAAGAAAGTTCTATGTAAAATTAAGGATTTTTATATTGAACAGTATACATCACCCCTCATGGTTTACTTAATTGCAGAAAATTTAATCTCACATGGTATCCCAAAAATTAAACCACATATGTCTTGGCTTTTAAATGAGCTGACATAAATATACAAATGTGTAAATTGTTAACAGTTAATTAAAAAATAGAAAATTACTAAAAATAAAAAAAAAAAGATATTCAATTTGTTAATGAATCATGAAATCTGGTTTGTTGTCACAAGAATATGCAATTTTTAATGAAATAACATTATATACTCAATTATAGACAGCAGCTTACTTATTATCATATATATATATATATATATATATATAAGGGACTAGAAGAATAACATATGGAAAAGTGGTATAATTTTCTTACCTCAGACATCTCTCAGCTTGTTGCATGAGTTCCTGAAGAACTATAAGATCTTTGACTTGTACCTCTATCAAGTATGAAATAGCTGAACATTTATGTCCAATATGACTATCTTTGTCTAGAACTTTGTTTTCAATAGGATAATTGTCAGGAAATATTGGATATTGAGCTGAAATTAAAAATGTATATATAAGTAAAACTAAATTATGGGTCAAATATAACATTGAGTGTCAAATATAACCCCAAAGCTCCTTTTATTCACGTTATCAAGGATAGTAACAATAATTTTCCTTGTTAAACCTCTGATTATATTTCTAATTGTGCCTTGCTTCCAACGGAAAAAACATTATATATGTGCTTCCTTTGTCCAATGTTGACTCTTTTTATTTCAGAAATAAAACTAACACTAGGTTTGCTATGATCTGTACATGGTATATCTGAGTATTTTTCATGTGTGTTTTATTTTCATCATGTTCATGCTAGGACTTTTATTAAGAAATTAACATTCCAAGAAAATATTTCATTGTCCATTTAAAAACATTAAAATTACCTTTGAGAAGAGGTTATCTTCGAATTGGGGTCAAAATGCATAGGTATTTCTACAGCAGGACAAAAAGAGGGAGACCCAACAAAAAAGGTTTTCACTGTATAAGATGACCTTTATTGCAGGTTTGACTGTACATTAATACATACGTATATCAGGTATCATGATTTTCTTGACATCAGTTCTGTCTTTGTTGTATAGGTATAGTTGTCCATGGAGTACAGACGTGGGATAATTCTGGACCTCACATGTCATGTCATTCACTATCTCCTCTAGTTCTCTGTTCTGGAACAATATTAACTGCTGTCCTGAGGGTATGTCAGACTCCATAGCTATTTTTTCCTGGACAGCTGCATACCTATGTTAGTAAAGATGTCCAAATTATGTCAAAAATGTAGTTCAAAATGATTAACTGACATAATAGAAAATAAAAGATATGGGGCATCTATTCATGACACAAAATCAAAATATGTACAGCGATCAACACAAAAAGCAAAGGAGCTTTTATTGCTGTTCTTCTTCTCAAAGTGACTAGAAATAATTATGATAGTTTTAAATCTTTAGTGATAATCATATATATATGAAAGCATTGACAAACTCAATTACAAGAACATTTGATTATATATAAAAAGTGTAAATGGGACCAACAATCAATGATATTCAGGACAAATTATGCTTCTTTTCTTGAACCTAATAATGGTGCAAATGGAAAGGAAAAAGAATAATGTATCATTACCTGTCACATTTCTCTACATAGATTTTGAGATTAGATCCAACACTACAGTCGTACAATCTAATGGTTAGCATGTCCTGTATCTTAAACACTTCACGGAAAAACTGTTCAAAACTCCATCTTCTTCTCTTATCACTCTCCAACATATTGGCCAGCATGGGTACCACTAAACATTTCAGTCCTCTACAAAAACACAAGAGTGCACACGCTGAAATGTCTCGCCTTCTATACTAATCATTGATATTATGTTGATAGTCCTAAGTATAAAGCTAAGCTTTATTACAACTGTCACATAAACTTAACATTAACCAAGATAACTAAACAAAGACCAATGAACCTTGAAAATGAGGTCAAGGTCAGATGAACCATACCAGGCAGACATGTACAGCTAACAATGCTTCTTTACAACATATATAGTTGACCCATTACTTATAGTTTAAGAAAAATAGACCAAAACACAAAAACTTAACACTGTGCAATGAACCGTGAAAATGAGGTCAAGGTCAAATAAAACCTGTGTGACTGACATAAAGATCATAAAATATTTCCATACACCAAATATAGTTGACCTATGGCATATAGAATTAGATAAAAAGACCAAAACTCAAAAACTTAACTTTGACCACTGAACCATGAAAACGAGGTCAAGGTCACATGACATCTGCCCGCTAGACATGTACACCTTACAATCATTCCATACAACAAATATAGTAGACCTATTGCATATAGTATGAGAAAAACAGACCAAAACACAAAAATTTAACTATAACCACTGAACCATGAAAATGAGGTCAAGGTCAGATGACACCTGCCAGTTGGACATGTACACCTTACAGTCCTTCCATACACTGAATATACTAGCCCTATTGCTTATAGTATCTGAGATATGGACTTGACCACCAAAACTTAACCTTGTTTACTGATCCATGAAATGAGGTCGAGGTCAAGTGAAAACTGACTGACAGACATGAGGACCTTGCAAGGTACGCACATATCAAATATAGTTATCCTATTACTTTTAATAAGAGAGAATTCAACATTACAAAAAATTTGAACTTTTTTTTCAAGTGGTCACTGAACCATGAAAATGAGGTCAAGGACATTGGACATGTGACTGACAGAAACTTCGTAACATGAAGCATCTATATACAAAGTATGAAGCATCCAGGTCTTCCACCTTCTAAAATATAAAGCTTTTAAGAAGTGAGCTAACGCCGCCGCCGCCGCCGCCGCCGCCGGATCACTATCCCTATGTCGAGCTTTCTGCAACAAAAGTTGCAGGCTCGACAAAAATTCAGTCAAATCTTTAATATTGGTATCTTTTAAGTACAAGTTATATTTAACAAATGATTTAAAACATATTATAAATTGTCCATTTAATACCATTTAATGTGTCTGAGAACTGGCCATAAATTCAGATCTAATACCCTAAATTGGCTAATGCAGAATTTTTACTTGTCTGATACATAATTTTAATTTCAAGTTTCTTGTTCAAAAAGGTGTCAGAATAAGGAAGTGTGCCAGTGGTTTTAGCCAAATGATAGATTTCAAGGAGTTTGTTGCTAAAAGTTGTGAATTTTCATATGTTATAAAAAAAATAATTCTACATACAATTATTGCCCAATTTCTGAACCACCAGTTAACTGAACCATTGGATCAATTTGATCTGCCAGTTACCATGGTCACCGTATCTATATTAATACGGTGCAAAATGTTAAATATCAAAATATTTTTTTTTTAATAAAAAAACACTTTTTAAAAAATACTGAAGAAAAATAAAAGCAAAGTCTGTACATTAAAACTGGTGACTGTTTATGGCCTCTTTTGTTCTTTTAAAATTAATACAGCCCAAACAAAACTAAACTTACAAAGATAGACGACAAGTTCCTGGAAGTTCTTTACTCCATTCTATATCTCCATTTTGATATCTTTGTATTCCAGATATAACTCCAGATTCTTTTGTGGATGTGATAAGGAACCTGAAAATATTCAATATCTTATTGAGACATCTTTTCACAAAAAGAAGTTGCCAAGTCTCCTTATCAATATCATAATAAAAACACTGAAATGTCTTAACTGCTGTACAGACCATGATTAATTTAACCAGGAAAACTAAACATTGACATATGAACCATGAAATGAGGTCAAGATCAGATGAACACAGCCAAACAGACAGGTAAACCTTACAATTATTCCATATAAATGTATATCTTGCAAGGAACCCACATATAATTATCCTATAACTCCTAATTAGTAAGAAATTCACATGATGACATTTTTTCAAGCAGTCACTGAACCATGGAAATGAGGTGTAGGACAATGGAGATATGACCAATAGTAGTTTTTGACAGATATCTTACATGGTCTGGCTATTTGACCTGCCACCATATGGCTGGAATGGTAAGTGGCCTGTTGCCACATGGTAAATAGTGACCCCTAGAGACCAGATATCAACACTAGCATCAAACTCTTGGTAGGGTACTGAATGTCTTCGTAGAACAGCTTTCTCATACATGTTGGGATCCTTAAAAAGAAAAAAATAGATTCTATATTTGTTATACATGCAAAATTCTACTGTATAATGTCAATAAAATCAATAACTGACTTGCAAAATACTGACCCTACTTCTTTTTTTTTATAGACTATTATATATATATTGGGACCTATAAAAAGAATGTAGCACCTGAGTTAAAGGATTTCATGGTTGAGCTATTTAAAGTAACGGTTAAGAATTCAGTTTCCAGTTTTTGTTTTTATGACATCCTATTTTGCTATGATGGTGTATATGGACTGGACCAAAATCATTCATGAAATGTTGCTGAATTTTATTTTTACAATTTAAATTTGTGCATTATCTCAAGTTCTGATGTATTTGTTTTTCATCAATAGAGGATTGCAGTACTGTTTTTTTTCTTAAACAATCTTACCAAATATTCTTCTGTTCCATAAATAGATGTAAAATTTTCTTCATCATCTAATTGTCTAGCAGCTCCAAAGTCTGTCAGTTTGTAGATGGATCTAAAAAATTAATTTCTCTTTATTGAAATTAAAACATGCATGAATATATTTGTAAAAATTATTGATACTATAAACTGATTTAAACAAGATTGCTATCTTAACTTCTTATTTTAACTTAATATCTAATTCACTTGTATGAAAACAGTGTTCTCCCCAGGCCGTTTTAGCCTATATGTTTTTACCGTGATGCTATAATAATTCCCGCGACGCTATAATTATTCCCGCGACGCTATAATTATTCCCGCGACGCTATAATTATTCCCGCGACGCTATAATTATTTTGAAGATGCTATTTTACTTGTCCTCAATTTTGAAATTTCATCTATTATCGATTATGATCATAAACATTATATCACCTTTAATTGTAATCCCTTTAAGTCGGACACTACAGACAATTAAGAGATTAAATAACTAGGTGTTAATTGCCCTCAAGGTGATAACTGTTTGGATGCGAATATCCCAAGCTGACACTTATGACATGACTAATACCACGGCACGTGTCTGCAATAACCAATTTTGACATGGAAAAATGCAATCACAAAACAATTCGAAATCTACGTTTTGTAATACGAAATTTACAAAGATTGGAACGATTTTTAGTTTAATAAAAGGTCGTTTATTTGTGCAACTCTCCAAAAATTACTTTCTTTCTCTTCCGAGAGCGAGAATTTTGGTTTAGAGCTAAAATAAGTTTAATACTTCTTTCAAAAGTTATCATAATTGGCTTAAGTTTATGTTTAATCTATTTAATGCATTAAAAGCGTCTTATTCATTCACAATCTCTTGTCAAACAATGTTTATTCTCGGACTCATTTTCGTAAATTTTTCCACGGCCGCCATTGCACATTTTTGGGAAAACTACGGATCGGAACCGGACCAGATATGACAAAAATCCGCATTTTCACGATAATGACAACAGATCAAAAAAATATACCAAGAGAGAAAACTACGCATTAACAGACTTAGTATTTGTTAGATAACTTTGTTAAAAATACATATCATTTTGATGTAAAGATAAGAATCAACTGGGACTAATTGATTGAGTGCCATGAAACAATGAATTTCATAAACAAAACAAAAAAAGTTTTTAAATTGATGTTTTTTTTGCTACTTTTGCTACTTTATCTTTACTTATATATAAAAAAATAGTTAATTTTGTGTACTAGATATTTAGTTTTGTATATATACAGCTTGCACTATAATGAACCATTCATTCATTTGACTTATTGTTCGGTAACTGAAACCACATATTTATTTTTATTTGGCACAAGAGGAAAAAAATAATTCTGTAACTATAAATGAATAAAAAAAACATAAACTGAAACAACTGTTTTTGTGGTTATAGTTAAATTGTATTCTAAGTAATGAATATATAACAATATAAACTAAAACATATAAAGGAAAAAGAGCATTGACGCGACGCGACAAATGACATTAAAAAAAATACAGTTATTTTTTTTAACGCAAAATGTGATGCTATCCAAAATTTCTGGGGAGAACACTGATGAAAAGTTAAATTAAATTGATAGAACATTAAATATGTGCAATATATGTTTGACCATAATTTCTCTTCTTAGAGAAGTAAAAGTATATAGTACTGTATATTCAGAAATTATTGTGTGCATCAATTATTGTGATCTTGTCATTGCAGACTAAAATCAGATTTAGTTTTTGCGATATTGAGAAAAATCACATTTAATTCATATAAAAAATTTCTAAATGCCAGTTTAAATTGTTGCAATTATAACCGTTGCAATTTTTGCAATAATAAAAACATCGCAATATTTTCTGAATTTACAGTAGTATACTTACTGTCCTGTGTCATCTATGAATCTCATTATATTTCCTGGTTTTAAATCTCTGTGAATTATTCCCATCTGTCGTAAATACTGCATTCCGCTTGCTGAAAACACACGGAACAAGAATTAATAAAAAGGTTTAAAAGTTATGAGAAACAATTTAAACAAAGTCTAGTTACTAATGGATTTAAAGAGAAATAGAACTAATGTTTTGTTTTATACTTTATGACTGGAACTAAATAAATATTTGCTGATTCTGTAAGATATCATTCAATATTACAAACCAGATGCTCCGCAGGGCGTAGCTTTATACGACCGCAGAGGTTGAACCCTGAACGGTTAGGGCAAGTATGGACACAACATTCAAGCTGGATTCAGCTCTAAATTTGGATTGTGATTAAATAGTTGACACAGCATTGGTTTCTGACACAGAATGAATGTGTTCTAATGAACTTAAAATTTTTGTTTTCTCTTAGAGCAATTCACTATGCTGTTGAATATTAATCCTCAAAAAAAAATGTTTGAAGAAATTTTCTTTTTTATTTATGAAATTTCAAATGAGAAAAAAAGAACCCAATTTTTTTAATCACATCCCCCTTTCCCTTATTCCAAAACTAATCTCAATTAAAATTTCTAATGGAGTTTGCAACAATAACTACTCATTTAAATACATCATAAAATATTAAGATGTAAAAAAACTGCTTGTTATCACTGAATGGTAAAGATTATTTTAATTTATCAGTTGGCAGTAAAAAGTGAATATACATTGTATATTGTATATAACAAAGATTTAAGTTGATTCTGGACAAAGAAAGATAACTCCAATTAAAAAAAAATCTTGCTATTGCACAATATTTGCAATTAGATATTTCTTGCTTACTATTCTGGACAAAGAAAGATAACTCTAATTAAAAAAAAATTTGCTATTTCACAATATTGTGCAATTAGATATTTCTTGCCATTGTGCAATACTGTGCAATTGAAAAGACTTGCTATTGCACAATACTTAATATAATAATTTTAGATCCTGATTTGGACCAACTTGAAAACTGGGCCCATAATAAAAAATCTAAGTACATTTTTGGATTCAGCATATCAAAGAACCCCAAGATTTCAATTTTTGTTAAAATCAGACTAAGTTTAATTTTGGACCCTTTGGACTTTAGTGTAGACCAATTTGAAGACAGGACCAAAAATGAAGAATCTACATACACAGTTAGATTTGGTATATCAAAGAACCCCATTTATTCAATTTTTGATGAAATCAAACAAAGTTTAATTTTGGACCCCGATTTGGACCAACTTGAAAACTGGGCCAATAATCAAGAATCTAAGTACATTTTTAGATTCAGCATATCAAAGAACCTAACTGATTCATTTTTTGTCAAAATCAAACTAAGTTTAATTTTGGACCCTTTGGACCTTAATGTAGACCAATTTGAAAACGGGACCAAAAGTTAAGAATCTACATACACAGTCATGACAGTTAGATTCCGCATATCAAAGAACCCCAATTATTCAATTTTGATGAAATCAAACAAAGTTTAATTTTGAACCCTTTGGGCCCCTTATTCTGTTGGGACCAAAACTCCCAAAATCAATACCAACCTTCCTTTTATGGTCATAAACCTTGTGTTTAAATTTCATAGATTTCTATTTACTTATACTAACGTTATGGTGCGAAAACCAAGAAAAATGCTTATTTGGGTCCCTTTTTGGCCCCTAATTCCTAAACTGTTGGGACCTAAACTCCCAAAATCAATACCAACCTTCCTTTTGTAGTCATTAACATTGTGTTTAAATTTCATTGATTTCTATTTACTTAAACTAAAGTTATTGTGCGAAAACCAAGAATAATGCTTATTTGGGCCCTTTTTTGGCCCCTAATTCCTAAACTGTTGAAACCAAAACTCCCAAAATCAATCCCAACCGTTCTTTTGTGGTCATAAACCTTGTGTCAAAATTTCATAGATTTCTATTAACTTAAACTAAAGTTATAGTGCGAAAACCAAGAAAATGCTTATTTGGGCCCTTTTTGGCCCCTAATTCCTAAAATGTTGGGACCAAAACTCCCAAAATCAATACCAACCTTCCTTTTGTGGTCATAAACCTTGTGTTAAAATTTCATAGATTTCCATTCACTTTTACTAAAGTTAGAGTGCGAAAACTAAAAGTATTCGGACGACGACGACGACGACGACGCAGACGACGACGCCAACGTGATAGCAATATACGACGAAAAATTTTTCAAATTTTGCAGTCGTATAAAAAGATGTTAGGTTTGGTTTTAGAAAATTTAAGCATTTAATAGCAGTGTCATTTTTGTTAAATGTCTGGAGGGAAATTTGTTAATGTGCAATTCTTGTATTGCATCAAAGTTCTATACTGTCATGACTGAGCATGAAATATTTGCCACTGAATGTAAAGGAACCACCAATCTATCAATTAAATGAACCCTGAACTCAAATATATAATGAAGTGTAAAGGTCATTACATAATTGACCAATGTACAGATATCTAAATTGTTTTTTTAAACTCTAGTATCTGGTAATGATAAGGTTAAATAACTGATTCCCTTAAAGTTAATATCTTTTATTAAAATGTTTACCAATGTCAAACAATACAACAAGAAATTCCTCTTCTGGTAACCCATAGGAATATTTAGGCTGGTCTAACATAGAGTATAAACTTCCTCCCTCACACAACTCCATACCCATGACATAATTTCCTGATGGTGACTGAAAAATAATAACATAAAATTAATGATTCCTATAGCGTAAAACACAAATTCTTTATTTTCTGGAAAAAATATACAATATAATGTTATGGTTTGGTTGTTAATCTGATAATGAAAGAGTGTAAAACATGATTAAAGCTATTAAGACTTTTTAAGCATAAAATTGTGACCTAAATATGGTTAAAATACTGTATACTTTTTATTACAATTTTGGCAGTGAAATATCCCTGAGATTTGTAATGGTTTTTGATTGGAACATTTTTATCAGTCACACAAGTGTACAAACCTTAAAGTAATAAACAATTCCAACCCCAAAAAGTGATGACAAAGCAAAAATAAAATCCCTACATGGTATCTCTTGTATATAGGCAATACAATAATGGGGTCATTCATTAAAAGTTAACTTACATCTCTTTCCACTGCATAAATGGTGATGACATTTCTGTGATCTAACTTCTTCAATAGATCTATCTCCCTTAAAGCTACTGAGGCAAAATGATGAGACACTCGTTCATGAAAATATTTCACTGCACAAACACATCCATTTGGCTGAAAAAAATAAAAGATAATATTATGATCAGTAATTAACAAGAAAAAAGGCATTTTTCCTTCTATCAAAAGTTTAGGGTAAATTGGGTGTCTGTTTCTGAGCATCTTTTTTGATGATGTTGAAAAATTCTTCAGTTTAAAATATTATGCTAAGTATCTTTCAATATACAACAAAGAAAATAAAAGCTTTAAATCTAAGGATTAAACTATCAAAAATTTAACTGTTGTTAAATGAATATACCATTTTAAGAAAAATTCTTTTAAAATCAAGGGAAGATAATCATATTGAATTTGATAGGACAATTTGTGTTTTTTTTTAAAGAAAACAAGGGCATGACCCCTATTTCTATTCCATAAATTGCAAGTATTTCAGCTGTTTTCTGCTCTTTGGTCAGGTTTTGTCTCTTTGACACATTCCCCATTTCCATTTAAGATTTTATGACAAGCAGTTCTCTGGTTGAATTTTTATTTTAAAATTTTATCATTTAATGTTTCCTAAAATTGTAAAAAAAAAAAAAGCACATATCAATTTGATGAATAATACAAGAAGCCATGTTGATAAAAGCCCAGTTTGGCCTCATTTTCTGAAATTTTGTTATGTATGTTTTATTTTGTCTTTAGAGATCAGCAGGCAGTATTATAGAATAAGAAGGCTGGAGTTTTGTATCAGGTGATCAAATACTTTGAGTTTGCTTTCAATTTCTGTTTTATATTTACCCTTCTTCTGGCCTTG
Source organism: Mytilus galloprovincialis (assembly GCF_965363235.1). Lineage (NCBI taxonomy): Eukaryota > Metazoa > Mollusca > Bivalvia > Mytilida > Mytilidae > Mytilus > Mytilus galloprovincialis. Next base: position 1,060,978 of record NC_134838.1, on the reverse strand, counting down.
TATACAACAGCTGTTGCACCCTTCCCTAAAACATCCCCTTCATTCCAGGAGAATGTTTCTGTGGATTTCCAGTTTTTATTTTCTTTGTTAGATAATGACATCTGAAAAATTAAATCACAGTTATTGATATGTATTTCTTAGTTAAAATTGTTTCAAAAGAGTTGTAGAATAGGAATAAATATACGTAGCAAACAATGCAATCAGACTGAAATCAAATCATTTAAATGTACTTGAAAACTTAATAGAGCATAATTTGAAAACTTAAAGCCTAAAAGGGCAATTTTTTTAACTATTTAACTGTAAATACTGCAATAAAGGTCTTGATTTAATTTTAGCCATGAATAATTACATTTGACAAATAGCCTTACAAAACAATTTTTTTCCCTACAAGTAGTATTTCTGAAAATATTGGTATTATTTTTTAAATATGTTTTGTAGTATGATAATTCGTACTATTCCTTATCAATAACATTAATGATACCATTGTTTCTGCACCAGATGTGCATTAAATGTCTCTCCCATGATGTTTGAGGCCAAAATATTGGAAAATCCAAATCTAATTACAACTATCAACCAAACATGTAATGTATAATAGTGATTATTTTGCTATGATGCTCTAAACAACAACCTAAGTTCACATTTAACATTGTTTTTTATATCATAAATCACAAACTAGTTTTACATCACATTCTTTATGTAACATTCCACATCCATCTCCTAATTTTTTATAGATTTACTTACACTATTTTTTTCTTCATGGTCACAGTTAGTAGATACAAATTCCTACATCAATAAGTTTCATAGAACTTTCACCTTATCTGAAAATATATATAATATAATATTTACTGCTAAATCATTTATTTCTGTTATGGATTCAATGACCTACTGGTAAATGTATATTTATAATATAATATCATTTGTACGCAAAGGTATCTACCATTACAAAATATTGAATCACAATGTAAAATGTTTTATATCATAGGTAAGAAGAGTTTGTTTCTTGATGTCAGAATGCAATAAGAGATGGATCAACAGTCATTCAGAGACATTTTAATCTTCTACCTTAACAACATAATGTGAAATGTGCAAGCGCAATAACACAAGTTTATTATCGTGATTATATACGAATATTTCTACAAATCCAACAAATTTGAAAATAAATGTGGAATGTGTCCATGGGACCTAGATGATGCCCCTACTTGCATATCAAATAAAGATATAAGGGGACATAACTGAAGAACGGTAAAAATGATGCTACACAAATTTGAACTTGATCTGAGTTTTGTGGTAATAAGTATTGTGTATAAGTTTTATAACATTTGGTTGAGGCAAAAAAAAAAGGAACTGAAACAAAAATTTCAGCAATTTTTTCCATTTATAAAGGGGCATAACTCTAGAAAGGTTAAAGTGACACCACAAATAGAATAACTTGATCTGTGTTTTGTGGTAATAAGCATTGTCTTTAAATTTCATTTGGTTGAGGCAATCTAAAGTAAGAGAATAGCAACCAACTTTGAGACGTACGTACGGACAGATAGACAGACGGACAAGGGTAAAACTTAATGCCCCATCCACTATAGTGGAAGCATACAATACTTAATTAAAAGACAACTTATACATATAAGAAAACAAATTAAAAAACTGTTTTGATTGCTTAATAATCATGATAATTTACAATACCCTGATACACTTGTTTTAGATTTCTGTAATGACTTCCACAAGTATTTTAAAGTGTTCTAAGAAGCAGATATAAACATCAGTTGTTTATCTACCTATCTTCTTAATGCAGACATGTGTAATCTGTTATCACCCGTCCGGCTTACCAAATATAAGCAGTGAATATAAGCCTAGTGTTACTGTGTATATCATGTATATGTCTTTTGTTTTGAAGACATTAGTGATAAAAAAACAATGTTTGTCATGTTTGTACAAATATAAATAATACTGATGTATAAATGTAGTTTGAAAGCATCCGACTGCTTAAATGGTGTGCAGCATCAATGTATGATGATTTACATGTACCTGTACTGAAATGCAAGGTTTTGTGATCAATGATTTTTTTTCAATGCAAACATCTCAAATAAATATTACTAGACCAGGTACATCCTTTTAAAGATATAAAAATCTTGGATTTGTTTGGCTATTCTAATTGAATAAACATTTTAAATTAAAAAAAAAGCTTCCTGGTATAAACATCAATAAGGAAGATTAAATTAAATTAATATATGTGCCAAAAAATGTATTTGTATACATGTGCAATGTACTATAAATGTATGGATTAATATTCCAAAACTATACCATGATTTACATATTCAAAGATGATGTTTACTGTAAATTAATATCCTTTTAATAAATGTGTTGCTTGTTGCTATAAATATGTAGTGCTTAAAATAGCACCACATCATTGGACATTTGTTTTGTTAGGTTTACTTTACTTTCATACTTTCAAAACGTGTTTGTTAAACATTGAGCCAGAGGACAATGTACTGGTAAAGCTATAGTTTTATACAAGGGATTTTTGTTAGTATCTAATTGTGTTCATGACATGTTTGTTTTGAATAAAAATACATAAATAGGAATACATTATATTCTGAAAACACAAAATCTTTCATGATTTTGTGTTTTCAGAATTGTTTCATCTGCTCAGACATTACTAGAAGGAAAGATGAACTTACAGTTCAGGAAATTTAAAGCTAACGATTCTCGTAACTTCTCAAGATGTGAATAATGAGGGGGGATAGGACCTTTATCGGGACTCCGGGATCGCGTGTTTTTAAGCTCGGGATTTCGGGATTGACCCTTTCGAGATCCGGGAATTCTTTTTTTCTGATTTCGGGACGTCGGGAGTTACTTTATTTAAATTCGGGACCTCGGGATTTCGTGTTTTTAAGCCCGGGATTTCGGGATCAGGACCCCTCCTTTCCCCCCTCAATAATGAGACATAAATTATTAGTCATTATCATATTTAACCCAAAATTTAAATAAAGAAAATGTTTATTTAAAACGTAAAAACCAAAAGCAAATGATAAACAGGAAACGTAAATAAAATAGTTTAGGGTGCGGAATAAATGGACTTTATAAAGGGCTTGTGCAAGTCTTGGTCTTATCCTTATCAAAACGAAGAATACATGTCATGTGTACATTTTTTGGAAATTACCAGTTAGTGTATTTTTATCAAGTGGGAAATCCCACCTTTTTGGAGGGAGATCACCCGGAAGAGGGTTACACTAAAGACCTGAAAGTGGACCTGAAAAATATACGACTAAAATTATTCAAATTGCAATTACTTTTTAATTATTGGATGGAATTTCTTCAAATTGGAATTTTATTAATTGTAAATATCCCTATTTCATTAAAATTAAAATGTTATAAATTAAAAACAAGTCTTTGATGCCAAAAGTTGGACCTGAACAGAGAAATGAAAAGACCTGAAGGGACCTGAAAATCTATGGTCGGACTAATTCTAACTTCATTAATATTTCTAACTTTTTTAATATTCAGTGGATATTTTTCAACTTTTGATTTTGTGAAACAAAAATTTCAATATAATGATAAAAATAAAAAAAATATATATGTGTTCGTCGATTGGAATGTTTTGACTACAAGAACGTGTGCTGGTTGTAATTCACACCTTGTATTGATATTAGGTGATAATTGGATCATTAGTCTAAATAAACATTTTACTTTAATCTTGTAATTGGATTATCACTATATCTTGTAACAAAACTTCAAACTTTATTAATCCGCCTATGACTATAAACTTTTTATCACAGGCACTTGTCTCAGAATTTTTTTTCCCTATATACCTTAATTAATATAACATATTATATTAAGGTATATAGGGGAAAAAAATTCTGAGACAAGTGTCTGTGCTTTTTATGCTAATCGTTAAACTTAAATATTTTTATCACAAGTTGGTTTGGACTCTTCTTGCATGAAATTAAATGCAAATGTTTTATAAGCTATGTTGAATTAGCTATTATATATCCAGGTTCATTCAGGACTTCATTTTTAATTCATCAGGTCCGACGTTTGTCACAAAGTGCAGGTTCCAGACTTGGGACACGTTTACAAAGAATGTGAAAGGGTTATCATAGTTTAAAGGCACCAAACCTTTTTCTGAATTATTTATTTCTATGGTATATTATGTCTCTTTGACTTATAAGTTTTGGCATGCAAGTTTTGATTATCATCTTTGGTATCCGTCAATAAAAATTAGAAAACAGATGTGGTGTGATCCCAATGAGACAGATCTCCACAAGAGACCAAATGACATCGAACATGAAAAGTTAACAACCATATTTTTCTTCTATGTTTATTATTTTCGATTTTAAAAAAATATTAGCGGAATTTTTGGCTCATTCAGATTTTTAATTTTCCGTTCAGGTCCGAGTTTTCACACCCCAACGATATGTTTTATATATATTTTTTTATATTATCATTATATTGAACTTTTTGTTTCACAAAATCAAAAGTTGAAAGATATCCACTGAATATTAAAAAAGTTATTGAAGTTAGAATTAGCCCGACCATAGATTTTCAGGTCCCTTCGGGTCTTTTCATTTCTCCGTTCAGGTCCAACTTTTGGTATCAAACACTTGTTTTTAATTTATAACATTTTAATTTTAATGAAATAGGGATATTTACAATTAATAAAATTCCAACTCGAAGAAATTCCATCCAATAATAAAAAAGTAATTGCAATTTGAATAATTTTAGTCGTATATTTTCAGGTCTTTTCATGTCTTTTCATCTCTTTTCAGGTCAACTTTCAGGTCTTTAGTGTAACCCCCCGGAAGATCATAAGCTGGTTCTCGGCTGACTGAGCCTCGTAGTCTCGATCATCCAGCCGCTTTATTTTTCAAAGTAGAGCGTCTGGATGACAAGTGATATAAAAATGGTAATTTATGACATTCGGAATAGTGTCGGCTTTTTTAGCTTGTTTTTAAAGATAATGTCCAAGACGAATAACCAAGAAGTTGGTTATTGACTTCGGAAGAAATTATATTACGATAATACTATTGAAAAGCCCGAGTGTACCGATTGTTGTTTAAAGCTATTTATATTTTGTTTGTGACGACATACAAGTCGTGGAAAACACCAGACAGCATGGCTTCCATGACCGCGAAGGAAAATAACAGCACATCAAACCTTGGTAAGATGATATAACACCACAAACTGTTACATAAATTTTAATGCAAACTGAAACAACGAGTAGTTATATATTCTTTCATGCATGTCCGTGCTACGTAAGCAAGTTAATAATCATACAATAAATGGCAATTTTTGTATTGACTGGGACCACTCGAACAGTCGTGTGTACGCTATAAATACATTTTGGGGTTGTTAACTTTAAAAATACTTGACGGAAAAGTAATATGACGCCGAAATATGAACTTCATCCAAGATAAGTTTGTTGTATTTATATGTAGTGTATAAAGGAGTTTGCATTTTGATATGTGTAAAAAAAAAGGGGGGGAGGAGAGATGCGCAATGTTGTACACATTTGAAGGAGGGAACGCAATTCAAAAACATAAGCAGACGAAAAACAAACAAAGTATATCTAGAAGATGCCACTGATTTTGTACATACACCAAACGGTCAAAATGATTTATGCTCGATTTTTTTTTTTAAACAAATGCATTTAGCTTATACAAACATTTAAGAAGTGCGACACGTTGTTATGAAAAGTAATTTAAGTATACTGTTAGTAAACAAAGTCTGGACTGGTCAACTTAAAAACGAAAAATACTTTTTTGCACTTTTAAGAGGCATTTTTTTCACACTAAAAAAAGTCCTTAAAAGAATACAAATGTTGTCAGTGAATATATACCAATTGGCTATCTAAACCTTGAAACAAAACCATGGCATGAGGAATACACTGTAAATTTGTTTTTGATGTAAAACAAGACAGTAAAACAATAGATGCAGCATCAATCAGGGGCGTAGCTGCCGTTAGGCACTTTAGGCACGTGCCTACACATAATTTTTTCACAAATATTTTTTTGTTTGTTAAAAAAAATAATAAACAACGTTATATGTATATGAACTCCAGTGAAGTTGTCACAACTCTAATTATCGAATGTCATGTGTACACTAGTCTCTCGTCCTTAGTGAATGAATCATTGGATATATAGAATTGAATGTTTTTTTATGTGTGTACCTTATATAGAAACTATAAACTAGAACTTTGGTTCAGATCATTTCAATTCTATCAACAAAAACTTGAATGAACCTCAACTTAGACACATGAATTTTTAATTAGTTGTTGTTAGTTTTCAAATAGCTTTCCACTTTGTCTTCGACCGACTTGCCAATGTTGGTCGTCCGTTTGGCTGTGCAGGATGTATAAATACGTAGTCACGTTTGGTCAGAATGGGGACATTTAATCTTATGCCTAGTTGTAGAGAGAATGCCACTCTTTGAGGAGTTCGTGTTGGTCTACTGAAAGGCAAAGTTTCTGCTCCTATCCAATAATCCCTCATTTTCCAATGCATGGCATTTTCAAATTTCCAGACCTTCGTCCTGTACAACACCTATTACAGGACTAAGCTCCCTGTTGTGTTTATTGTAAATAATCAATTTGTTTTTTTTGTTTGTTCTAAACTTGCATAAATATTTTACACTGGATGTTTAAAAATTAATCTATCAACTAGATTCCAGTAGTTTTGAGTACTCTCAGATCTAAGAGTATTGGCCACAATTATTCAAATTCCTAAGCAGATAGGGATTTTACAGCAGAGCGGGATATAAAGAAATACGAATTTCTTGAATTTTGTTACGTTAGTATGAACAGAACAGAACTTTTGCATTAGGCATCGACTATGTGTGTATGTGTTTGTGTGGCTAGGGTGAAGCTTTTAAGAATCAAAATATTGATGGTTGATGTCTTTCTAGCCAAAAGGATAGTGTTATTATATAGTATAATATCAGTGTTTATGTGCACGTGCCTTTTTTTTTACTGAAGGATCGTCAATATGTACTATCCATTAAGTTAAACGTATATATCGATCATAACAGAATAGATTTGAAAATACCAAACAGGGTGTATTGCTTAATTCAAGGGATACGCGGATCTATGATGGGCAGTACATATTTATTGTAAATATTTTTTTTAATATTTGATTTTCCAATTGTACTACGTTATTTAATTCACCATTCAGATGTTATGGTAAATTATTCATAATTCTTCGAACTTTTCATCATGTATATTATACTTTTCATGATTAAATGACCAGAAAATTTAATATTTTTGTGCATAAAATTTTGCAGCGAAAACGCTGAAATCCGTTTTCCGTCGGGGGGTTTCGCCCCCAAGAACCCCCTACCAGGGCTCTGCCCTGGACCTGATGGGGGCCTTAAGCGGCCCCCAGACCCCCTGCCGATTTGTGCCTACAGTTGAATGAATGCTTAGCTACGCCCCTGTCAATGAAAGGAGGTGTCAATGAGGCAGCAACCGGTGAACCCAATGACATACATTACCAAAAGTAGACATCAACATGATTAAGAGGACATCTTGTTGACTTAAACAAAAATTGAGAATAAAAGTACCAAAAGGTCAACATTATACAAGCAAGAACATGCGGTATGAATACCAATGAGACAACTATCCACCCCAAGTTCAAAGGAGGTGGATGAGAGCAAGTATAGGCAACTGCATGTATGGCCTTTAACAATGATAAAAATTCATGCATAATTTTGATAGAGAATACAGACAGGGAATGTGTCAAAGAGACATTAACCCGACAAGAGAGCAGGAAACAACCCAATGCCACCAATGGGTCGTGTCGTCACCACAGCGAGATAATCTCGCATCCCGTAGCGGAATTCAGCTTGCACCAAGACATTTCTAAATGTATATTTCTATATGATTTATGTTTTTTTCCAAACATTTTGTTTTTCATATATGCTATGCTGGTGACCAAAAATTAATATGATTTTAACATTTACTTTATTTTGTAGACAAACCAATGATGATTTCGGGACACAGTTGTTATGTGTAAAATGTGAAGAATTAAAAAAAACTATATAAATATTCGAATTTTCATTGTATCATAAACAGCTTCAATTTTATAAGAAAAAAAGATTCAAAGATTTTTTTTAATTACTGCAGCAGCAATCATTATAAATAAATCACAGTATCAAAAATGTTGGGTTAACATTATTTTGACAGCAACCACAAAGCGAAAAAAGGTACACAGACATATATTAAGTAAATGAAACAAACATCAAGAAACACATTGTTGTCAGATATGTCGGAGAATTTTAAAGATTTGTATCAACAAATTAAAAATCATATAAACAATTTAGCAGTTTTCATGTTTGCATTTACATGTCTGGCCCTTCTCAGTTAACTATATGCAGGGGCGGATGCAGGAATTTTCGAAAGGGGGGGTGCTAACCCAGGGCAAACAGGGCAAAAGGGGGGGGTGCAAAACATATGTCCCGATACAAATGCATTGATCGGCAAAAATAAAGGGGGGGTGCGCACCCCCGGAACCCCCCCCCCCCCGGATCCGCCACTGATATGGTATGGAGTTTTCTTAATATTGGAGGCCGAGCAGTGATTCTATTTGCGAATATCCATGTCATTTGAACTCTGCTGGGTTGTTGCCTCATTAGCAATCTCCTTATTTTATATAAAGGTTCACATGTACAGGAGAATTCGAAGTTGTTGTTTTTGTGAAGCTGCCCTTTTATACAAAAGTCATGATGGATATTATAATAGTTTGTAGTAGGAGAATACACTTTTCAGTTATTTTTTGTATAAGTTATCATGCAGTATGGGATAAATCCCATTCCACCTTTTCAATGTGATTGATTCAAACATGCATTCAAAGAGTATTGGGTTTCATGAATGACTGGTTAACTTCTGTATTTCTTCATAGACACGGAGACTGGCAAAGTGGTATTGTGTGAAGGTTGGTCCCCAAATGTTTTCTTCCCAAAAGGATTAGGCGATATAGATTATTGGTGAAACATTCAGACTATTCTGTCGTTAGCAATTTTAAGATCAGTTAATTTTGTAAATAAAAATTGAGTTGACTCATTGTGTGATCTCACTGATCTGCCAGTGATCAGTTGTTAAACAGGGTTTTAAAATTTTACATTGTAATCTTAGAGTTGTTTTTCTTTCCATAAACGTAACTTGATGTGTGCTTTTCGAGTAAGGTAAGTGCGTCAGATATTTGAAAGATTATTATAAAAAGGAAAGCATAAATTATAACAAGAATTTACAGAAATAAGAATGAGACAAAACTAAGAAAAATAGATAAAAATTAAAATTAAGGAATACAGACTAACGTGGCTACAATATACCGACTGTTGGTTGCTTAACGTCAAGTGGCAAATATTTCATGCATGTTCAGGACGATGTGATACAATATAAAGAATAGAGAATATATATAGTGGTGTGCTATAATATGAAAATAGAGAAAAATGGTAGTTTATAGTATGAAGATAAGAGAATAATAAACGTGGTGTGTTAAAATATAAAAATAGATCTTCAAGTAGGGTTGCTTGGTTATCGTCTTGTGGTAAATAATGGTAATGTTCAGGACGAAAAAAAAAATAACAATAATTATAAAGATGAGGTCCTAAATTATAGCCCGTTGGGGATACATGTTCGAGAAATTATAACTCGCCAGAAAATTAAGGTATATTGGATTATGTACAACGGTCCACCTACGGATCCCTCTCTTAGCGCACAGAGAGCGTGGTATCCTCTATACACGACCAGTGGCGGATCCAGAACTTGTTATAAGGAGGGCACTATACAGTCATGCTACAGTGTTTCCTTATATGATATAATCAACCAAATTTTTCCCACGAAAAAAAATCATGTCTTTAATTTTTTTTTTACATGTGACAAAAATTCAGAAAAAAAGATCGCCGCTAATTACAGTATTTTTTATCGTTCTTTTAAGATTGCCCATCTGCAAGTTGGGCAACATGATCAGCTACAAGAATGTCAGTTTTAATAGATATACATGTAATGTCACTGTTTACTGATCTTTACTGTTGTTATTATTATTTTTTTAAATATAATGGGGATAACGGAAGTGCTATTTATAGATATGTTCTATATTTAATTATTTGTTACGCCCCCTATAAATATCTGACCAGTCCGGTTAATCACCCCAGACGCTATATTTAAATATGCGTCTGGGTTATCGAGACTATGAGCCTCGCTGACTACTACACTCTGTTCATTGAGTGTAGCGAATACAAGCGGATTCCAGTTTAATAAGAAGGGTGTCCTAAAAGCCGGAGCGCGCACCTGAAAAGACCTGGAAATATGGAAAACGAGACGTTTGATCGGATTTGGTCGTTTCGGCCAGATACCACTTCGGCTAGGTAATAAGAAATAGAAATAGAAATAGTGTCTTGAGGAAACGATGATAGTCCGTCGGAAAGGGACGATAAATGGCTGGCCCGTGTTAAGAGAGAGCCATATCTCTCTTGCACCCGCAAAGTGCACTGGTATTAAAGAGATAATCGTAACTGCAATTACGATTATCCCAATATGGCGACGGTAGATATAGGTAAAATCTTTACACTCATTTTAGCATGTTTTTGTCAATAGTTACTCAGCTGCAAGGTTTGTCTATACCATTTCATCATATTTGAATCGTAACAGTGCACTGGAATTGTCTAAGCGCTTTGAAAATAGCCGTTGAAAAATTCGGGATGATAATCGTAACTCGGAAAAAAGATAATCGTAATTATGGTATTTAAAAATAAAAAAGATAATCGTAACTGGAAACTGTTTTATTGATATTGACACTAAAAACGTATATCTTATACCATATTATGATATTATGGCGATGAATTATTTACGAAACGTCCCAACATCTTATGACATTTCTTTTTATGCATATATAATTAATTGTTCTTTTGAAAACAGATACATACTAGTATATTATAAAATTGGAAGGGTGAACAAGCTTCAAGAAATTTGGAAATGGGAAAACACGAACTTTGTTAATATACAGAAATTTATTAAACTAGGTATGCCACAAAATATGTGAATGAGCGATGGAAATTATGATACATGACAATAATTGTCAGGCGACACGCATGTGTCACCTTACATCAGATTTCTGATTAAGACAGTAAACAAAAAATAATTTATCCTGAAGTAAATAGTAAATATAGTTAATATTGTTTAAATTATTTTATTGTAGGTGGTTATATGTGCTATTTCTGCCCCCGGGAAGCCACTGCTGATTTAATTCTAGAACATACCCTATTATGCCATAACGAAGTAGGAAAGACATTTAGTATTCGTCAAAAACCGTTTGACGAGAAATTAGTGGCTACAGTTTTCATGTCACTTCGATCATTTTTCATGGATGATATCACAACTTAAAAGTTATGATGAACAAGGGATAACTTTGAAAAGTGTTTTACAGTGTCATTTCTTTTATAGCTGACTATGCGGTATGGGCTTTGTTCATTGTTGAAGACCGTACGGTGACCTATATTTGTTAATTTCTGAGTCATGTTGGTCTCTTGTGGAAAGTTGTCTCATTGGCAAACATACCACATCTTTTTATTCATATTAGCTACTTCATGACTGTCACTGAAATTTCAGTATCTCAGATATAAACTATAAACAACACAAATTCAATTTTGAATTATGATAATATGACATCCTTAAAACATTTAATGCTATATAAGACTAGAGAATGTTTGGCCCTAAATGGGATTCTTTGTGTATTATGAAATTAAGTAACGTGGAGTTCATTGACAAACATGGATTTGTGTTCTTTTATAGTTTGGCCAAAAGCCCGAAAATCAAAAAATAAAATTGATGTAGCTTTAAATTTTCTTACAAGAAATACTTATTCAAAAAATGACTGCAAAGATGAGAATAAAATAACGCATATTCCGCAAAATTAGAAACAAACTTATTCAAAATTCATAAATACTCGGTATATGAAAAGTATGCTGCATACATATGCATGGAAGATATTGTAGAGAAAAATATTGAAGGTACTAAACAAGGAACATTTTTGTATTTGCATACTTGCCATATAATTAGTACTTTTCTATTAAATGAAAACATAAATTAGCCTTTTCTAATTTTCATGCATTTTTCTGAAGCACAAAATATTTGTTTTAAAATCTATAAAAATCTTTGTAATTAAACCAGTTCCGACTGTGATAATCTACATGTTTGGCACTTTGATGTAATTTATCAATATACATATTTGTGTTTTTTTTCGTCTGTCAAATGCTTCGTAAGACTATAGGTAAGGCTAATAAAAACAAAAAATAAAAGTAACAATAAACAAAAGTAACAATAAACAAAAGTAACAAAAAACAAAAGTGACAATAAACAATAATAACAATAAACTGGTAACTATTCTAGATCCTTTACCATCCACACTGTTTAAAGAAACGTCCTAAAATACATGGGAATTTGATCAAAACATTTGAATTTAATTTTTAAAATCATATATCAGTATAAAATAGAAAAAAGTGAATCCAAAGGAAAAATATGGACGACTGAATTTATTGATAAGAACTAAATCATCAGCGTATAACAGATATGATATATCATTATCATTTAACTTGGGTGGTTCACATGTTGAGTCAAAAATAGATGGTAAATCATTAATATATAAAGAAAATAATGTAGGGCTTAAAATCATCCCTTGTTTTACCCCAACTGAGGAATTAAAAAAATCAGTGATACCTTCCGAGATCTTTACCAAGTACAAAACCTCTTTATACATATCTTTCATTATACTAAAAAAAAGGACCATCTATGTTGTAATAAGACAATTTGTAAAAGAGGGCATCTCTATTAATAGTATCAAATGCCTTCCTGAAATCAATGAAACAGGCATATATCTTTTTTTGACATATGAAAATGTGGTATACGTGACTTTCATTTTGAGCAATGAATTGAAAGGATTGCACTTTTGGAATATGGGATATAGCTAATCCATCCTTTTTCTCATCAATTAGAGATATATAGGTAAATTTATCCTAGATATTAACCTGTAAGTTTCTTCATTTATTTTTATATGCGTTAATGTCATCGTTTAACTGGGCATTTACATTTTTAACACACAAAATACCATTGAAATGCTGAAAGACACATTTATTATGTTTCAGTTACTATTATCATATAAAGAAAATTACGATTATCAAAGAAAAAAAATACCATAGAGTTACGATTATCATCCCGAATTTTTCAACGGCTATTTTCACAGCTCTTAGACAATTCCAGTGCACCGTTACGATTCAAATATGATGTAATGGTATAGATAAACCTTGCAGCTGAGTAACTATTGACAAAAACATGCTACATTTAAGAAAAACGAGTGTACCAGTGAAAGTGGAAAGGGATTAATATAAGTTGCAAAACTTGTTTCCCAATCCACTATAAATAAATATGTTTAAACTAAGAAATAGAAATTACTATACAAATCCTGGCTTTCACTGATATACCTTTCATAACCCATTCTCGCAATTCAGTTCAGAATGAGATGCAAAATTCAGTTTTATGTATCACCAGGGCCGCGAATTAAAGAATTTAACTTTATTTATAACTCATAAAGGACAATGCTGTTGATTAAAAAATCACTCCTTTCCAGGCCCTTTTGTTTTCCAAATAAAATTAATAATACCAATAATTGATAAGTTCCAGGTCGACGGGTTCAAACAAAAAGATGTTGAAAGCAGAGAAAACTGTGCATCTTATAATCGGCATGACTTTATCAGATGACAATACCACTAAAATAAGGCTTACGCATAGTTGTATTCTTTAATTCAGGCACAGACCCGCGATATCACAGGTGTGTTCTAGTGTTCTTTTAAAAATCCTACTTTTTTATTTATATGATCGTGTATAAGCCTGAAGGGTATATATTTTTGTCACGATCCTTCATTTTATTAGGCCGTTATGAAGCCTATAGGTTATATGTTTGTCATAATATTAAAAAGAAGGTTTTTACGTGGGCCTGCGTCAACCTGAGTGCACGGACATTTTACGAGCTGATCAAAAAGATTTTTTTCCGGCTATTTATCCTTATATTGTCAACTCTAAAATTACAAAAGGTGGTTAATTACACAAATATACACCAAGGAAGTATATAAAAACATCGATCTCGAGAAATAGGCAAAAATTGGTATTTCTTCATTTTTTTTTTTTATTTTAAATAAAATTGAGAAAGGAAATGGTGAATATGTCAAAGCGACAACCACCCGACCATAGAGCAAACAACAGCCGAAGGCAACCAATGGGTCTTCAATGTAGCGAGAATTCCCGCACCCGTAGGTGTCCTTCAGCTGGCCCCTAAAATATGCATAATAGTACAGTGATAATGGACGTCATACTAAACTCCGAATTATACACAAGAAACTAAAAATTAAAATCATACAAGACTAACAAAGGCCAGAGGCTCCTGACTTGGGACAGGCGCAAAATTGCGGCGGGGTTAAACATGTTTATGAGATCTCAACCCTCCCCCTATACCTCTAGCCAATGTAGAAAAGTAAAAGAATAACAATACGCACATTAAAATTCAGTTCAAGAGAAGTCCGAGTCTGATGTCAAAAGATGTAACAAAAGAAAATAAATAAAATGACAATAATACATAAATAACAACAGACTACTAGCAGTTAACTGACATGCCAGCTCCAGACCTCAATTAAACTGATTGAAAGATTATGTCTTCATCATATGAATATCAGGTACAATCCCTCCCGTTAGGGGTTTAGTATCATACTATCATAAAATATATGAGAAGAACATAACCCGTGTCATGCCAACAACTGTTTTTTTTAGAAATAAATGTGTTTAGTTCCGATGCAAAGACCCTATCAGTGAATCAATGTTAAAGCCAAAATATGCAATCTTTAATGACCTGACAACAGTATCGTAACTATATCCCCTTTTAATAAGTCTATTTAAAGGTTTTGTTAGTTTCTGAGGAGAATACTGACATTTTTGTGCTTTATAAAGAATATTTCCATAAAATTTTGGATGTGAAATACCTGAACGTATAAGATGTCTGCATGTTGAGTTATATTTACGAATTATTTCCTTATACCGGTGATAAAATTTAGTAAATGTTTTGACCAGTTTGTGATATCGAAAACCCTGGTGTAATAATTTTTCAGTAATACATAAATTTCTCTCGCTAAAATCTAATACATTGTTACATACACGAGCGAATCGTACAAGTTGAGATATATAAACACCATAAGATGGTGACAAGGGAACGTCACCATCTAAAAATGGATAATTAACAATAGGAAATGAAAAATCATCTCTTTTATCATAAATTTTTGTATTAAGCTTCCCGTTTATGATATAGATATCAAGATCGAGGAAAGGGCAGTGGTCATTGTTATCATTAGCTTTATTTAAAGTAAGTTCTACAGGATAAATTTCTTTAGTATACATACTGAAGTCGTCATTATTTAGAGCCAATATATCATCCAAATATCTAAAAGTATTGTTAAATTTTTGTATCAAATGTTGTTTTGATGGGTCTTTGCTAATTTTAGTCATAAATTGTAACTCATAACAATACAAAAACAGGTCCGCAATAAGTGGTGCACAGTTAGTCCCCATTGGAATTCCAATAACTTGACGATATACGGAATCTCCAAAGCGAACAAAAATGTTATCAAGTAAAAATTCAAGTGCATAAATAGTATCAAAGCATGTCCAATTGACATAGTTCTTTTGTTTATTGCTACTAAAAAATGATCTAAAAGAGTTTGAACATATGTACTCGCATTCCGACTTTTTAAATGCCCAGTTAATTAGGGATGTGAATTTTTTCTTAATAAGAATATGAGGCAAAGTGGTATATAGGGTAGAAAAATCAAAACTTTGAACAGATTCAAAATCACCAATATATGCATGCAATTTATCAAGTACTTCCAACGAGTTTTTGACACTCCAAAAGTAATTAATTCCACTATTTTCAAAGGCCTTATTTGAACAATTTATTATCAGGTTTTTTATTGTACCAAGTGTACTAGTAAGTAAAACAGACAATTTAGTAGTTGAACAATGGCTGGAAGATGAAATAAATCTATATTTGTAAGGTTTTTTGTGCAGCTTCGGAAGCCAGTACATAGTTGGGACTTTCATTGTGTTTGGTTCTGCTTGTAAAGAAGTAGCTAAAAGTTTATGTTTGTTACAGATGTCGTTTTCTGAAAATGAAGTCAGTTGGAATGTTGGTGAATTCGTGATTTCCTTTTGCAGAACCTCTATATAAAATTTACGTCAAACAATAATGATATTATTAGCAGCTTTATCAGCCGGGACAAAAACAAATTCCTTGGCTAGTTCTGTTAGTTTATTTTTGATACGCGAAATAGGGTTTTTATAGTTTTTGTTGAGGGTAAAATGTTCTTTAAAATGTTGTATTCGAATATCAACTATCTTCATTACTGAATTAAAAAAAGAGTATTTTAAACACTTGAATATAAATTTATTGCGTCCTGTTCTTATAGATACTAACAATTTCAGGGTACCTTACAGTTAAAGCTGTAGCGGTAAGGTTATTGTTAACAGCTTTAATGCAATAAATTTATATTCAAGTGTTTAAAAAAAAAATTGGTATTTCTTCATTTGTAAACACTGGTCAGCTGTGCCGACTATCCGCCATGTTTGATCATATAGCAATATATAAACAACCTAGATAATGACCGAATTAAAAAGTTTACACTTTTTCATGTTCTGCTATAAACATGATAAACTACTTACCATCATCTTCATCATAAATACATATAAAAGACAAAATGACCAATATAGCGATGAGATCAGAAATATAGAGTCAACATTATTCCAGACAACGACTATCTGGCTAGACCAAGATCCCATTTTAGAATGGTACATGTCAATTGGCCTTCATAAAAAGAGCAACTTAAAATACTCGAGGGTTCGCCTTGCCTTGCTCGAAAACATCAACACAGTCATTTGGACTCTTTTCATTGATTATTCTCTCTGGGGATATCCAACAGAACCCTGGACCCATACGATACCCATGAGCCATTTGTAGTAAACCTGTAGCCAAAAATCACCAAGGATTACAATGCGATGAATGCGATACATGGGTACATGCAAAATGTGACGGTCTCACAAAAGAGGACTACAAGAAATTTCAGAACATCCATAGCTTAGTATTTCAATGTCCGCAATGCAGACTCCTGACATTCACCGATTCTTTTTTCATGAATGAATCAAACACAGTGAGTACCAGCAACTCATTCGAAACACTATCTGACTCTGAGAATGATAATGAAATTCCAGCTGAAAACATCACCCACCAACATACAACTTATTATAATCGCAACCAAATGAAAATCATGGTTGTAAACTGCAGAAGCCTAATTAGCGACAGGAAAAAGGTAGAACTTCAAAACCTGATTGAAACACGTACACAAACCAGACATCATACTTGTGACAGAATCTCACCTGGACAACACTATAGCCAGTAGCGAAGTATTTCCAGAATCCATACAGAAAAGACAGAAAACTAGGAGAAGGAGGCGTATTTATAGCTGTTGATAACAACTACATCACAACCAGGGGCGGATCCAGGATTTTGGAAGGGGAGCGAAGATTTCAAAGATTGCTGGGCGGAGCGAGTAGAAAAAATTTTGGGACCTTTTTTGGGCTATAAAAACATAAAATAAGTGTAATATGCACTTTTTAAACGTTTTTTTTTTAATGCTGTATTCTCCCTATTAATTGTCTATCAAAAAATTAAAGTATGGATCCAAAGCTATGTACTGATATATTTGATGTTGGACTTGTCAGTAAAATAGATATGGAAATTATCGCCGTTTTTTTGTAAGTTAATTTATCATAACCTCACAGATTTCTTGTTGTAAACTAGATATACGCCGGGCTATTCGATGAAATTTACAATACAACCGACACGAGTTAAAACAGACAAACAAGCAGTTCTTATCCAAATGTTTGGTTTATATGGTTCACCCAACAAAATTACGGGAAGTGAGGGGTTTCAACCAAATGCTACGAATGAGTCTGAAATGACAACGAGTTTATGGATGACGGTCGACAAACGGAGACATAAAGGCCACACCCAGCAGACAGTTAGCAGTCTGGTCTTGAAAAAAAGGTGTTCAATATATAAGTCCGGCGAAACAAACATGACGGTCAAACATGCAAACCCCGGCCACAAAAAAGTACGCCCGTTTGTATTCATCATGTTCATTTAATGCTGAATAATTTTGTTGGAAATTTTCGTTTCCAATAGCAAAAAAGTGAACAAGACTAGTGTTTTCAATCCAGATACGGCAAGATTTTTTGTTTAAGAGTTTTTTTTCATGAGAGTGTAATAGTCTATAGAGTTTTACTTTCTGTTTGGTGGAATAGTGAAATAGAAGTCAATCAGTTCTTGCTCAATCCTGTGTCTCTTTGAAGGTGTCATGATTGTCATCCTCAGCCTTAGCAATGTGTTACTGTAATTTGAATTTCAAAATGACTGAGTGACGTTTTTTCGACACATTGGTCACCTCCACCATAGCAAATCATATGACCTAGACAATTAGTAAAAAGTGCCAGCGAAAACTATCTTTTTATGTAAAGAATTATCGTTTAAAAATTAAATACATGGGAAATGGCAAAGTTCAAGAAGTCTAGTCTGATCAATTTACAAAAAAAAAAAAAAAAAGTCCAAGCAAAAAAAGGGGGGGGTACGCCCTCTACGCCCCCTCTGAATCCGCCACTTACAACAGAAATATTGACTGGAAGTGAGTGTGAAACAGCATGATGTAAGATCAACACCCAGGGACGACAACCCCTATACATAGGTACCTTCTATAGACAGCCATGCAGCGACATAGAAAAACTTGAAGAACTTGAAAAATCTATTAACTGCATTATGGATATAAGCCAAAACCTTCCAAATGTCATACTAGGAGGAGATTTTAACCTCCCACATACCAACTGGCAAACAACCACTGTAAATCCTAACCCAAAGTATGGAAAAGCATTAAATGAAACGCTTATTGAAATCTCGAATAACAACGACATGAACCAAATGGTAAATGAACCAGCTAGAGGACAAAACATACTAGACCTACTCATGACAACCAATCCAGGACTTGTAAGTAAAATCGAAGTACATCCTGGAATGAGTGACCACCAGGTAGTCATGGCACATATAGATATGAAAGCCAAAACATCAAAAAAGAAACCAAGAATGGTGCACCTCTTTAAAAAGGGCGATATGAATGGACTCAAAGAAAACATCCGAGACAACTTTGAAAACAGAATGAACAACATGGAAAAAAACACTGTAGAAGAAAAATGGACATACTTCAAAAACATCATACTACAAGCAACTAAAGAATTCATCCCACAGAAAACCATAGGTAGTAAACAACATGTGCCATGGATATCCACACATATCAAAAGACTGATACGACGCAGACAGCGAAGATACAATGCTGCTAAAAAACACAACACTAAGAAAAATTGGAACAAATATAAACAGATGAGAGACCTTGTTAAGAAGACAACGAACGAGGCCCACGACAACTACGTTCGACAAATCCTAAATCAAGAGGACGAAGAAAACACTAAACCAAACCTTGGCAAAAAATTCTGGAAATACATAAAATCAAGGAAAAAAGACATGATGGGAATATCACCACTCCAGAACAACCTCGAAGAGCATGTTATCGACAACAAAGTAAAATCAGAAATATTGAACACTCAATACGATAGTGTATTCACGACAGAGGATACCAAAAAATATGCCAAATATGGGAACCAGTATAACTCCAAACATCAAGAAGTTGCATATCAGATGGGAAGGGGTTGAGAAACAGCTGAAACTCCTAGACCCAACAAAAGCAAACGGTCCAGATGAAATACCAACAAGAATCCTGAAAAAAGCACACTGCGAGATTGCGCCGTTCCTCACAAAAATCTATGAACAGTCCTATAACCATGATAACAGTGGAGAAGTTCCAGAAGACTGGCGACAATCAAATATCACAGCCATCTACAAAAAGGGGGACAGAAGTCAAGCAGTGAACTACCGCCCTGTATCGTTAACCACAATATGTTGCAAAGTCATGGAACACATAATCTATAAGCATATCATGGAACATCTTGAAGAACATCAAATCTTATCCGACTTCCAACACGGATTCAGACGTAATCGATCATGCGAAACACAACTTATCAACACCATCGAAACAATTGCAAGAGAACTGGACATTCGAGGACAAATAGACATGCTAATCCTTGATTTCTCGAAAGCGTTTGATAAAGTTCCTCATCAAAGACTCCTAATGAAAATGTCATACTATGGGATAACATCCAACACCCTACTATGGATTTCGGCATGGCTCACTCAGCAACACCAGAGAGTATGTCTAGATGGAGAAGCCAGTGAGAACAAACCAGTACGATCAGGAGTTCCACAGGGTACAGTATTGGGACCACTTTGTTTCCTTATATATATATATATATATATGGGAGAAACAATATCATAAAAATCAACCCTACGCCTATTCGCTGACGACTCACTACTATATAGACCCATCAAGGGTAGTGAGGACAGTTTACAGCTTCAACACGATCTGACGGAACTAACCAAATGGGCGGAGAGATGGCAGATGACATTCCATCCAGCTAAATGCTTCACACTTAGAGTATCGAGAAAGAAAAACCGAACAATAGAAGAGTATGAAATGATGGGACAACAACTATCCACAGTCCACCAATATCCATACCTCGGAGTCGAATTATCAGAAGATCTCAGTTGGGATCCTCACATCAAAAAAGTCATCACAAAATCCAACAGAGTACTAGGATTCCTAAGACGCAACATCTGGAAGTGTCCACAAGACATCAAAGCGCAGGCCTATACATCGCTAGTGCGCCCACATCTTGAGTACGCCTCCACAGTTTGGGACCCATATCGAAAACACCACATTGACTCACTAGAAATGGTCCAAAGAAGAGCTGCCAGATTTTCGACATCAACATACAGTCGGTAACCAGGGACAGTAACAAACATCATGACAACCCTAGAATGGCAAACGCTAGAATCTAGACGGAAATCTAGTAGACTGAGCATGTTCTACAAAGCCACACATGGAAAGGCGGTAGTCAACATACCATCATACATGTACGTGAGAAGACCATCTACCTCAACTAGACAATACCATCCAGAAAAATTTACTCAGATCAGTACCTCCACAGATGCCTACAAATACAGCTATATACCATGCACGCACCATCACCGACTGGAACAGTCTGCCTCCTGAAGCCTTCCTAGCTACATCTCTGGAATGCTTCAAGCAGCAGCTTCGGAGACTACAGCTGTAAACAGAAACCACCTGATTTTATCCAATTTTAATTGCACTTGTAAATACTGAGCACGCAGGTTGACGTTTGCACAGCAGTATCTGCGTTACGGATTTCCACTGCAGATCAATAGTATAGATGTAGTTGTAGATGAGGTCTGGTAACGGGTATGATTGCCAATGAGACAACTCTTCACATGCTCATCTTAAGTGTTAATAAATTTCATAAATATTTAATGTTTATTTCAATAGATGGAATGAAAGAGCAAATACATATAGTTTTGTGATAACAAAAAAATATAACTTATTCGTAAATAGAGATTTCTTAATTCTGCTTCAGGAACACTGAATTTAATCTTACATATATAAAAATCCTTCAGTTTTAAAGAACACGTGGCTCTACCTTGGGGTCCATATATTTAAAAAAAAAAAAAAAAATTTAAATTATTTTTAGTCATTATTTAGTAATATGTACATTCCTATCTAACATAATATTTATACATTTTGTACATGGTGGTCCCATTTTGATAAGCAAACATGTGGAACATCAAATGAGATTAACGAGTCGCGTGCCCCCTGTTTTATTGCTACAATAACATCCAATTAACACCTTCAACTTTGTACACGCGTCAGACTATACAATTGCACGCGCCAGAATATACAATCATTGTAAATAGTGAACACCTGTTGAAAACCCAAGATTGTCATTAATTTCCTTTCATCTTCAATCAATATACATAAACATGATAAATATCGTTTAATGAGGCAATAAACAAATAAAAAGATGAAAACATTCACATTTCAATTTTCTTTTCCTCCTGTTTGATTTCAGTTCTTTGTATTTCACAATTTGTGTCAATATTTTCAGGACAATGATGCACAAATAATTCATTTTGCGAGCTTAATATATATTGCACGAAAAGAGTTTTAAAAAACAAATTATAAGATAAATAATATGTTCTAAAACACAAGGAAAAGTAATCTCATAATACAATAATTAAACGTAATACTGGCTGTTATTCAAAATAGATGATAAAATATTATGTAAATAATGTTTCATTTTTTTCTATCAATTTTAACTTTCTTGTCGCTAAAATTATTTTCTTTTGCATATTCTTTTAATATTTATTGCAATAATTAATCTTAATTAAAAAAAATGTTTTCTTGTCGCTAAATAGTTTCTTGTCGCTTGTTGTCGCTAAAATAATTCTTGTTGTCGCTTCTTGTCGCTAAAATTCTTGTTGTCGCTAATTAGTGAAACCGCAAATATAACGAATTCAATATTAAAGTGTGATTTCATCTGAATTTTTCCAGACTCATACAGGTCTATCTTTCCGTCAATGTTACTGTATACCTATATATTATGGAACTTGAATATAGTTTTCTTTCTGTGGCGTCTTGTTGCTATTGTAGCAGGAACAATTCTGCCTAAGATTCGGGGATGCGGACCACAGCTAATTCTAGTTTGTAAACTGATGTGTGCGGAAAACAACTGATGCCAAAAGTGATGCGCTATAATATATCTAAGTAAATGAAAACCAAAAACTGAAAACAATATATAATTTATTCAACAAAGTACAACTTTTATTAAGTAAAGCCAAAAGTGTAGAAATGGAGCATTCAATGACTTCTAATTAACTCGTACTATGGAGGCATGTAGCAAATGCACTCACTTAATGGATACTTGTTTGGAAAGCCTGGCTTTCCTTGGTTGGACTGAATGTCAGTCCTCAGAGCATTCAAAATAAGAATCTAAAACTAGTTATATAAAATATATAAATTTCTCCCAGAAGGTAACCAAAGAATTTGCAACGATGCAAATATTAAACTTTACAATTTAAATAAATATCTTTAACCAATGAATTAAAATAGCAAAAGCTATGTTATTTAACAAATATATCCTTAATAAGCTTCATGTAAATTAATTAACAATGAAATACATCAAATATGAAATTTAGAGTTTTACCAAAGGGAGCTAAAAATTAACTAATAACTCTGTCTGCTACATTCCTCCCCCCTAAGACAAACGAAAAATTTCATCAATAAGGTCTTCACACTAAAATATCTATCAAATTGATGTATCTGCTGCACTGAAAACGCAAGTTTCAACAGTCATGTAAACATTAAATCAAATATATATAAGTCAAATCCAAATTCTGAGACAGTTCAATCTGTTCAATGGAGACCACTTCACTAATCTGCTACCCTCCTCCTCCCTTCGAAAACAAATGTATATGCCATATACTATATGGAATAACATTTGATAACTAACGTCGTCAGATTAAATGTCTTTCAAATACATAATATCCCTTTTTAATAAATGTCACTGTTTAACGCATACACAAACACACATCGGAATCAGGTACATCTTTTGGCGGACGCGACTTGAGGTCTTCTTGACAAGTAGGCTTCAGAATCAGTGGTACGGCATATACGGTAACGGCATAGCTAATGTTAAAATCTAACATGAAAAGTTTTACCAGGCAATGTCCACCAGTGTTGATCTCACAGTGGCACATTTGACGTGTACCACCGGGTTCTATTTCTGCAATCCAACGTTGTTGATAACGGTAACACAGACGTTGTGCCACCGAAGATGGATCGGGTCCATCTGATTGCAAGGGTCTCAAAATAAAGTTGGAAGATGCCCAGCTTTATAGCAAGGTTCTCAAAATAAAATGGACGATGCCCAAATGTAATAGCAAGGTTCACAAAATAAAATGGACGAAGCCCAAATGTAATAGCAAGGTTCTCAAAATAAAATGGACGATGCCCAAATGTAATAGCAAGGTTCTCAAAATAAAATGGACGATGCCCAATTTTTACATGGTACCAAATAATGGATCAGATCCATCTGTATATGCTTGAAGTGTTCCTAACTTCAAGCTTTACGTTCACTCTATTGGTTTCTGCCATGCATTGTCAAGAATCAGTCCGGTCGACATTGCGCATGCGTGAATTCAGATACCCTACATGGAGACAATCGTTATATAGAAGTTATATGGAAAATATTCTTTAACAGACGATATTCAATTTTCTTCTCAGTTCTTTTCTTAGCTGTTGTGATCACCATAATCCTTAATGTGTCTTCTTTTTAATGATATAAACTATTTCAAAATAATGTTTAAACTTCATGCAACAAATTTAGATTTTTCATACAGTGATGTCAAATGGCTTACATTTGCCGTTATTCTTACAGAAAATGTCATTTTTAGGGAAAGTGGTCAGCTTTGAAAAAATAAATAAAATACTTTTACTGATGACATTCCTTAGCTGTTGTGACCAAGAGAAAGATGAAAAGTTATAGTTTAATGTAGTGTAGTTTATTTTTAAATTGGTTATTGTCTCCTTGCACCAAATTTGATTTAAAAGTAGGCGATTTTAAGTTTTTATTCTATCAATTTCTTTTTGACAACAGGATACATTGTTTGTGTAAACAGATAGAAGCATGTTACACAATCTTGTTTATACAGTCATGCTGAGACATAATAATTCATGTTATATTTAGTGGAAACGACGTTTTGTATTAACTTGGTTTAGGGCTGAAGGAATTACAAAACAATAAATAATATGAAATTCACGTTTTTATTATTGAAGTTAATTATATATTCAAAGTTTTTGTTTGTGTTTGTTATCACGTGCTTATAACCGATATTAAATAAAGCATGAGAATGCAATGATCGTAAATTAATCTAAAAGTTAACGCATTGTATCAAATAGATGCAGATCGATGCACGTTCAACTAAGTGTTTTATCAATACACAATCCCTTTTTAATTAATGGGATTAAATAGTTTCTATTCATATTTGGTAAAAAAAAAAAAAAAGTTCAGCAGTAGCTGTATGATTGCAGATTGTCAATGAGACAACTCTCCCAGTGACTAGCTGCATTTTAACTGGTCCTTTTGGCTCTTTTTCGTAACGATATTTTTACAACCTTTTTAAGGCTATTTTCTGACACATAATTTGAATACACAATCATAAAGGAGAACAATTCCATTTCGTCGCACTTTAACAGTGCATAAAACAGCATAAAGAATACACCACTGAATTCGACCACTTGATACGACAAGTTAAAATCAGATATTATAGATTTTTCTTCAAAACCAAGTTTCTGTTATTAATTTCGTAAAAACTAAATATACGAATAATGTGTGCGCACAATACATTAGAAAGTTAGCACCTTTTAAGACACGTTTTACCATGATGATATAAATTTACATTCGCCGTCAAAAAGAAACTTGTTGATGACTAAAATAATCGAAACTAACATATATATTTAAATACAACAGTATTCTTGTATAAAATGAAAATAAACTGCTGTTTATAGAATTGCCTTGTCATTTTATTTTATCCCAAGCTCTTCAACTGAGTTAAAATTCATTGAACCGAAACATTATTAAATAAAAAGTCAATAATTTCTTCACAAAACGATAAAAATTATTAGCTTTGAACAGGTACTTGTATAACAATTAACATGTCAGCTTCAGGCTATATACCTGTGGATATTCGAGGTGGATGTATGGTGGAAACGATGCTTGAAGCTTGTATTATTTTATTAAAAACAGGAAAGGGTCAATAAATATGACATTTCCGAGATTTTATTTTCAGACATGATTTAAGTTCGTTGTCATAACGTAGATACAAACAAAATGTAGGATCTGCTTTTGAAATGACGCTTTCTCACTATCTTCGTGCAACCGTATAAGTTACTGTATGGCTTTTATCAATTAGCTAAACTCATATCGTATAGTAGCTTATTAACTTCAATAGAATTGAGAATGAAAACGGGAAATGTGTTATAAAAAGAGACAACAACCCGACAAAAGAGCAGAAAAACAACCTATGGTCACCGATGGGTCTTAAACGCAAAAGGGGGGGGGGGGGGGTATTCAATACAATAATGTTATAACTATATATAGTTTAGCGAAAAGAACGTCACACAAAACTCCGTAACATATAAATAAACCAAAATTGAAAAAAACCACACACACACATAAGACTAACAAAATTTCTGTGTCATATTTTATCTCGTGGATAGCAAGAAACGACTATCTCATAATTACAAGTAATTTGTTCCTGACTTAAAAGCACAACACAAGACTGTGTTAAAATTAGTAGGAAAATGCTTCCCTGTACATTGGCCATGAAACTTATCTACAAAATACAAAAGATCTAAAGTACCGATTTGAAGATAAGTTATCTACCAGTACATATCGAACATACATATGTAAATAAGAAAAATGTGATATGATTGCCAATAAGACAACTGTCCACCAAAGTTCAAACGAAAAAAAGTAAAATCACAAAAATATTGAACTCCGAGGAAAATTCAAAACGAAAAGTCCGTAATCAAATGGCAATATCAAATGATAAAACACATCAAACGAATGGATACATGTAACAACTGTCATATTCCTGACTTGATGTAGGTGGTCGTATCCAACTATAGCGGACAAGCGTACGGTCTTCAACATTGAGGAAAAAAACATACCGTACGTATAGTCTGATATAAAGGCCCCAACTATAAAAAAAATATGGAATTATTCAATTGATAAAACTAACGACTTCATTTATAACAAAAGAATTTACGAAAAACAAATCAGAACTCGCGGAATTGTGCTGTTATCCTCACTCAAAGTGAGTGTAAATTTAATAGTTATTAACTGTCAATGAATTTTAAAATTGAATTAAACGACAGACATTCCGAATTCTCGAGGTACCTGTTATATATATATCCACACATAAAAATAATAAATAAAAGAATCGTAAGACAGCGACCTTTCGGACAAATGTGTTAGTTGAACTAAAATTTCAAATACATTTCAGTCAGTTTGATGATCAATCCATTTTGAATAAGAAAATCTAATTTATTTATATGCATTTTTCATTTACCAATTTGGGTCAAACATCTTGCGCCGTTTTAATGTTTCAACTAGGACTTATGTATTCACTAACTCCGGTCTTCAATTAATTTTACAAATTGCACCAAAATACAGAAAACATGAATCCAAATTATTTTAGCGATAACATCTGGTATTGGTTTTCACTGAAGTTATCTTTACAGACCAGCGGGTGTTCAACCCCTTAATTGTGCGTCTTATCGCACATGTCAAATTATCAAGTAACCCCATGTGGAGCGAGGATGGATTATCGTCCTTGTCGATACAAATAATTGTTATCAAATTCAGTTATCTCTCTTAAACCGGACAGATTCTTGGCAATGACAAAAGTCAACAAGTCGGACCCTCATAAACTCCCTAAATACTGAATATTTAGCTAGAGATTACAATCCAGACAAACGAGCAACAACTCATAAAACAAACCAATTCCTACTTAATACTAGCTAACAGTCTACACTTTAAACTACACAGAAGATCAGCCATAATTCAAGCCAGTATTGAAAATGAAAAATAAAACAAGTTGGGATGTGCAACATCCCTCCCTTTGAAAAAGAAAAACCAAACAGTCCAAACTGAGACGCATGACAACTATGAGTAAATTGAAATAAACTAATGTATAAATCTGCATATATACACACACCACAATGTAAAAACAAACATTAAACAAAGGTAACATAATCTGAACTACAATAATCATTGTTCAACTTTCCACCTATTTCCGAGAGCTTTACTTGACTATCTGCAGATCTGTCAACTATAGCATGAACTTTGATAGACATATTTGGACACTTAGACCTGACATGACCTGACTGGTGACATTTAAAACATCTCTTAGGTTTATGTTTCCTACGTGATTTCAATCGCCTCCTCAATATACTAATTAAAGTTTCAAAACTGTTATGAAGTGTTTTACAACAATCTAAACGTTCTGTCTCATCAATAGTCTCTGAATCACCAGAAAAATGAACAGCTTCATATTCAATGGCAAGTGATAAAGCCTCATCTAAACTATTAGGATGCTTAAAAGTGACAAATTTAGCCATCTCAATATTCAAACATGATGTAAATAAGTCAGTAAAATATTCATCTAAATCTGAAAAATTATCAGGATAAGCCTTATGAGCAAGTATCTTGAAACGCTGACCAAATTCTGAAATTGTTTCATTTTCCTTCAAACTACAAACTCGCAATTGAAATTTAAAATATGCCACCCTCTCCTTAGGATTAAACCTCTGAATGAGAACATTTTTCAAGCAGTCATAATCATATAACTGTTGCCTTTTTAAGAACCGTAAAATAGTTTGAGCATTACCTCTCAAATTCATTATCAACTGACATGCCATCTCAAATTCATTCCACTGATTCCAAAGAGAAACTGTCTCAAAATGAACAAAATAATCTGTAATATCAATGCTGATACCATCAAACAAACAAGGTTTTTCTTCAAACCTAATCATAACTGCATAAACATTTACAAAATAAACCAAACTATGAAAATAAAATACCCCAGAAATAACTATTCAAAACTGCTCTGATTAGGACTGTCATATCCAGTGGCACCAAACATTGACTCAAATGTCTGCTCCATTTCTTATATATTTTGATCAGTTACAAACCAAAAAAAGTTGCTTGATAACTCCGCACCCCACCCGCACTACCAAATGTAGCAGGAACAATTCTGCCTAAGATTCGGGGATGCGGACCACAGCTAATTCTAGTTTGTAAACTGATGTGTGCGGAAAACAACTGATGCCAAAAGTGATGCGCTATAATATATCTAAGTAAATGAAAACCAAAAACTGAAAACAATATATAATTTATTAAACAAATTACAACTTTTATTAAGTAAAGCCAAAAGTGTAGAAATGGAGCATTCAATGACTTCTAATTAACTCGTACTATGGAGGCATGTAGCAAATGCACTCACTTAATGGATACTTGTTTGGAAAGCCTGGCTTTCCTTGGTTGGACTAAATGTCAGTCCTCAGAGCATTCAAAATAAGAATCTAAAACTAGTTATATAAAATATATAAATTTCTCACAGAAGGTAACCAAAGAATTTGCAACGATGCAAATATTAAACTTTACAATTTAAATAAATATCTTTAACCAATGAATTAAAATAGCAAAAGCTATGTTATTTAACAAATATATCCTTAATAAGCTTCATGTAAATTAATTAACAATGAAATACATCAAATATGAAATTTAGAGTTTTACCAAAGGGAGCTAAAAATTAACTAATAACTCTGTCTGCTACACTATAATGAATGAGATTGATCGATACATGTGCTCCTATAAACAAGGAGGAATACACAATACGAAGAAGACGTGAAACCGGAAGACAGTACACGTATTTCCGAGGGCTCTATGCCGGCTAAATAGAATAGAAGACGATATTTTTTATCAGCTTCCATCTTTTGAATCTGCAATATGAATCGTCCATTTTTGTATCTGACTCTGTTAGGCTTTGCCTTAATTGTTCGATGCAATGTCAACAAGGACACCATCAATCCATCCGTCGTGATTACTAAGGTTGAAAGGAAGGTTGACATATCATCTCATTTAGTGAAGTCGGCGTCATCACTGACAGTTGAAAATACTGGAAAGTCAGGCATCAAATCGTTTCTATATGCGATCGAACCATCCTTGCAAAAATATCTGTCATTCATTGGAGCTTCGGTAAGTTTGTAATGTCATGCACTAATCCCAAATTCATTTTAAATGAAAGACTACTGGTCGCTAGCCTATATTTCACATAGAGCCACAGTGTAAACGACAAATAAGTGTAGCAAACACCAGAATAATAACATACCGATTCATAATTAGCTTACTCTTTACAATACCATAATGATAAATGTTAAGTATTCCAGTGTAAAAATAATGATGTATTTGACATCCTCCTGGGACATAAAAGTTGCGGCAACATAACCATGAAAACCCTGTGTCGCAGCCTTCGCCAAACTCTAATGGTCCTGAAGAAATAGAAACCAGTTTGCCTAATGGTATGTCAATTGCAATCTGTACGTCCTGTGTTTTCATCCTCTTGTTGTGTGACTTATGATTGTATTTTGATATGCTTACATTGTACATACATACATGTAACAGATAGATGGAAGTGAAAAAGTTATTCGTTGACCGTTATGGAATGTCTGTCACAGATGATATCTACAAGTTCCTTATGTCGTGACTACAATCATCGATCAACTTCCCTTTTCAGGAATGTGACCTACCAAAATATATTACTACTTCCCAGGTTTTTCATAACATGACTCTTGAGCAACACAACAGGTGCCCTTCCAGAGCACCTGAGATCACCCCCAGTTTTTGGTTTATTTTCAATCTATGAGTTTAAATGTCCCTCTGGTATATTTCGCCTCGTAGTTCTATGTAAAATTTTAACTTTGAAGTATATACAAGAGGTAATCTCATTAATAAGCCCCTAAAACTCAGAATCCATCAGATTCTGAAACAGGGATATACATGCAACCCAGTCGACAGTGATAGTTTACAATACTTAATTATTTTTTTTCACCTCTTCTTGCAGATTAAAGATGATGACAATAAGCTGACAGTTTCCAAGACTGCTGTTGATGGTCATGGGTAAGTAGCTTCAAACCATTTAGGCATTTATATTTCTTGGGATATCAGTTACAGTTCTTCTATAAAAGGATGCATAGCAAACCATTGATCAACTTGCTTGCTATGTTTGTTTGAATGTTCGTAAACTACAGGTAGGTAGTCTGTTTACTATATACTGTAATGTGATTGGGCATTAAACATTAACTTCAATTCATGTCCAATCAAATCCCAGTATATATTGAAACTCCACTAACCTATTGTTTGCAAATTAAACATCCAAGCAAACATAACAAGCAAGTTGATCAAAATTTTGCTTTGCATGCTTTTATAGAAGAGCTGTAAATGAGAAAAATTTAGGTCTCTTGTTTACAACTTAAATTTCTTTTTTTGCTGGCACTTGTAAGAAAAAGGACTGTCTGGTAAAGGTTTTGAAGACTGTAATTGAAGAACAAATTGACACCCTCCCTCTTGTAAACTTATTTGTCAAATCTTGATAGATCATCTACCAGTTTGCCTTGTCAGATGTACACTGTATGACCTTATTATAGCTAAAATTGCTTCCGCTATTATGAAAAGTTTTTTGCATGCATCATTTTAAAAAATTGCAAAGAACAAATTTTTCATTTTCAACAATTAAATTTTTCGTCTTCTGACTGTGAAATGCACAGGACAAGGTGAAGTTTCTTTTCTTTTGATGTGCTAATCTAGAAGGGTCTATTGGCTGTGCATACCTTTTATTTATCATGCCTGTTATTGCTTCATTTCAGTGACAAAGAGTTTTGGAGAATCAACTTGCCGTCTAGCCTTGCAGCAGGGAAATCATTACAAGTAGATGTAGACAGTGTTTATGCTCATGCTCTGTCACCATTCCCAACTAAGATTAAACAGTCTGAGAAACAATTGGTAGTGTTTACTGGCAATATATTCCTGTATTCACCATACAAGATAACCAGTCAGACCACCACTGTTAACTTAGCTTCATCATCTATTGAATCCTACAGCAAATCACCAAAACCAGTCTCACAGAGTGAAAAAACTGTAACATATGGACCTTATGAAGCCAGGGAGCCATTTACAGAGGTTTGTAGGAGAGAAACATCTGGTTTTTGTGCCAGCTTACAATCATATAGGGGCATTATGTTTTTTAAAAGTGTTTGCAGCTGTCCTTCTGTTTTTTTCATCGCATAGATAGAGATTAAAAAGTTGGTTGAACATATACATGTAAGAGTTTACCCTGAAGTTGTGATGACATCAACTTTTAAACTTTACTTCTATTCATTGTGATTTGAACTTTTTGAAACATATATATGCTGGATTTGGATGTTGAACCCAATTTTGGTGTTCCCTCAATATTGAAATTTGATTGTGCAAATGGGGCATGGTATTGGTGCATGATGTCAGACACCTTGCATTTGTATCAAAATGATGTACAGCAAGATATGTAAGATTTATTATCAATTGTTAATAAAATTGAGAATGGAAATGGGGAATGTGTCAAAGAGACAACAACCCGACCAAATAAAAAACAACAGCAGAGGGTCACCAACAGGTCTTCAATGTAGCGAGAACTTCCCGCACCCGGAGGCGTCCTTCAGCTGGCCCCTAAACAAATATATACTAGTCCAGTGATAATGAACGCCATACTAATTTCCAAATTGTACACAAGAAACTAAAATTAAAATAATACAAGACTAACAAAGGCCAGAGGCTCCTGACTTGGGACAGGCGCAAAAATGCGGCGGGGTTAAACATGTTTGTGAGATCTCAACTGTATATAATTAAAAGGATATTTAAAGAGAAAGATAAACTTTAGTCACACTAAATAAAAGTATGCAATTTACATAAAAGTTCTTTTTTTAAAGCATAGAATTTAAACCAGAAAGATTACAATTTCATACATGTAACTAATAATAAAACTTAAAAGATGCACATACCCAGCAGATAAATATATACTTATACAAAAAGATAGTGAAAGTAGGTTTTCAGAAAATAAGTTATGAGTAGGAATTTAAAATAACTGTTATGTAAGATCAATAAGTATTACTTTTATTAGTAGTAAATTTAAATTTGTTTATGTTTTATAGGCTGAATTGAGAGTTCATGCAGAGAACAATAATCCATTTTTGACTGTCACACATTTAGAACGTGTGATTGAATTATCTCACTGGGGAAATATTGCTGTAGAGGAGAACATACAGATGAGACATTCTGGAGCTGATCTCAATGGACCTTTCTCTAGATATGATTATCAAAGGACACAAGATGCAGGAGCATCTATTAAATCATTCAAGGTAGGAATAGTTAGAAGATAATGAACCTGTTAAAAATTCAAGTGTGGTTTGATATAGCTTTTGATTATTGAGGTTTGTATTTCTTGGATTCATCATATGTGCTGTGTTGGTCAAACTTTTACAATTTTGTTGTTCATAAATTTTAAATATCTATTGAACACATTTTAAAGTCATTTGGTTTTGTCATTAATTGTCAATAAACATGAATGAAATAATTAAACATTTTCAGGTTAACACTTTTGAAATATATTTCTGTTCATAGACAAAAAATAATGTTCAAATTTTGGTGATTTTACAGTAATTAAAAGTAATGTTTAAAAAAAAAACACATTTTGATGGTTGATATAGTTTTAATATTGTTTATACATGTTATATTGTAGACTGTGTTACCATCATCAGCCAAAGATGTTTACTATAGAGATGAGATTGGAAACATTTCTACCAGTCATCTGAAGGAACTCGACGATATGGTGGAGGTCGAACTCCGTCCAAGATTTCCCCTGTTTGGAGGATGGAAAACTCAGTATCTGTTGGGATACAATGTTCCAAGTTATCAGTATTTATATAATCAAGGTAAGAGGAATTGTTATGGAGATTTGATAAAGAAGGAGTTAACCTGTTGTTGGTAATAAGTAAGCTAAGGGTAATTTCTGTCCTATGATAATGATCAAAATCTTACATTTTTGCTTTGATAAACACATTCTACTTCTGCATTTTCTGCACTGTACCTCAACTTTTAAATAGGCTTAATGGAAACTTAGGAAGTTCAAATTAATTTTAGAAAAGAATTGGGTCAAATTAGCCATTATGACAGCATAAATGAATATTTTTGATTCCCTCAAAAATGCTGAATATGCTTATCTTTATTTTCAGGAAACCAATATGCTTTAAAGATGAGATTTGTTGACCATATATTTGATGATGTTGTTATTGATGAAATGACAGTCAAGATAATTCTACCTGAAGGTGCAAAGTAAGTCATAGTGCTTTATTGTACTTATTTATATATTGTATGTTGTGTTATTGAAATGAGGGAGATTTCTGATTTTGAAAAATAGTTACAACCTGCCACAGACTTTGCCATTTCTTTATGTATGGATTCGAGTATCATTTTGTGAACTTTGTTTTAAGTGTTCACATGTTAAATACGGTTAATCAAACTTGTTTATTGATACTTGTCTATATCTTAATATGACTGTTTTATTTTGTAGGAACACCAAGCTAGTCACCCCCTTCAGTGTAAAGAAAGATAAGAATACCCTCCATTATACATACTTAGATACTGTTGGTAGACCAGTGATTGTAGCTCATAAAACTAATCTGGTTGACGCTCATATTCAAGATTTTGAGGTATAGTTATTACACAAATGTTTTACATCTGTATTTTTAATTCAGCATAAATATTGTAAATTTTATGCATTAGTGAAAAGTGAAATTTGATAAATAAAGCAACAATTTAAATCTAAAATATCAATTATTTCATTGTTAAAGTCATCTTTAAAATTGGAGTTATCTTCCTTTGTCCATAATTGTAGTTTGATCAGCTACTACTAATGCTTGTCACAATGCAATATTTGATTTTACTTCACACTGATCAATTAAAGCATTCTTTACCCTTCAGTGCTTACAAGCACTTTGATTATTTGATTTCCTTTATTTGTTAAGTTCTAGTCCAAGGTATCAAGTTCGGACACAAATAACTTTTCTTTGTTATCGAAGTGTTTTGGCATACATTCATTGAAATAAGACGCTCAAATAATTCGTTGAAATAAATTATAATATAAATGAATAACTTTTCTTTTGTCAAGCAATTTTTAACCTTCACAAAAAAGAAATCATTGAAATGACAAAACTTAGCAAGTTTCTGAGTGACAAGAATGGGATTTATCTACCCAGTTTAATTAAAATGTGTATAGACATGTTCATGGACATGTTGAATAAAAGGCTGAGTATGGAAGCGTAGACTTTATAAAAGTGTTATTTTATGTAACATAAAACTTAAAATCAGACTTTGTTGAAATAACTTACTTTGAGTATAACTTACTATTTTGCAGCTGTGGTACACCTTTGACAAGTATTTACTACTACAAGAGCCTTTACTGGTGGTCGGAGCCTTCTACTTACTGTTCCTATGTGTTATTATATATGTCAGACTGGACTTCTCTATTACAAAGGTAAGTAATCCTTTATAAAGGTTCTTATCTAGAAAGTTTCAGTTTTCAGAAAATAGCATGAAAATGAAAGTAAAACAATGTACAATTTTTGTTGGAAATTTGACAAAATAATAAATAGAATTGACCAAGACTGACCCAAGATTTATTTAAAAACATCATTGCTTTTATAACTATTTTTAAAACAGAAAGACCAAAATGGTGTTCGAAGCATATCATCCTATAATTAGATTTTTAATGGAATCTTTATAAAATGATTTGTTAACAGATATTTAGAGCTTTTTTCTGAGCATCCCTTTGGGCATGTTGCAAAACAGTTGTTGAGGATTTATTATTTTTTATCAAGTACCAATCAATAAACAACAAAAATGTTTAAGTTGTATAATTTTCAGAAAAATCCTTTAAAATCAAGGGCAGATAATTTTGTTGAATTTGATTTTTTTTTTTCCCAAGCAAATTAGGTATGTCATGTCTGTGATGACTTTCTTTTGTTATTTGATAATTTGGAGGTATTTTAAAACTAATTCTCTCATTGACTTTTAACCAATTTTATCATTTAATTTTCCACATGTCTTGTAACCCTCCAGTTTTGGTTCAAATAATTATTATTACAAAATGATCTATTCAAAGCTTCAAATTATTTTGTAAAAAAGCATTTCATTAAATGGATGTGTTATCTTGATGTTCATGTAATTAAAAAGAAAATGCTGAATTGACAATTTACCTCACCATTTTGTATGGTGGGACCTCCTGAAATCTTTTTTGTTAAACACCCCCCTCCTCCATTGATCAGAGACAATTATTTGAATTTTAAGTATTGATGTATTAACTTTTATCATCAACAATTTATATGATGATTAACATTACACATGATTTATCGAAAAATTTTATGACATGTATGATTAGTTGACAAATTACATTACACATGTTAACAGGATGAAGCCAAAGAGAGTAAGATGAGAGTAGCCAGTATCCTAGAGGAAGTTCAGAGTCTACAAGACAAGAGAAGTGCTCTCTACCAAAGTTTCGATGATGCTGTAAACAAGTTTAAATCTACGAAGGATGCTACTAACTTCACGAACAGCAGGAAGAAGATTGATGGTGATTACAAACTGCTGACTCAGCAAATACAAGGTCTACAATCCCAACTGAAAAATGAGGGAGCTGATGCTGCTGAAAAGGTAATGGATCATTATGTGAATGGTTTAGAGACATTTATATTATACTTTGAATATTTTTTACTTACAAGTTTCTGGTAGGACTTTTTTTCTCACTTTTCATCATGTCCATCTTTTCTTTCTCTTATATAAGGTCTAAGTCTTAGTAGCAATTAAGGCAGTTTGAAATCACTTAAGAGACCATTATGACATGTTTCATCATGTGTTTCTATTTATAATACTTATTGTTGTTTCATCATGTCTTTATATAATACTTATTTATACTAAATGCTTCCTTTTATCTCAAACATACATTGTTTAATAAAGTGATAAATGATGGGAAGATTTTATGATAAATAGGCATAGATAATATAAATAAGTAATAAGATTGTCAATGTGATAACTCTCCTCCACAGACCAAATGACATGAAAGGTTACAACTATAGATAAATGAATGACTTTCAACAATGAATAAAACACATATTACATAGATTAACATATTTATCAACATTTTAGAATAATTTAATTTGGGATGAAATGTGTCTTCTGATTGGCTGACGTCCTTTTGTTAACCTGATTTTTGTGACAAAAATGTCGTTTATTGATTTGGGGATGTACGGTGGGCGGGCGGGCAGCAACCAAATGTTGTCCTTGCAATAACTCATGAACCGTTCAACCAAAGCTTTTAAAATTTTAATATGTTGTTACTGAAAACAGAATGAAGGTCAAGTTCAACAATGACAATTATGACTTTTACCGTTTAGTAGTTATGGTTCTTGAAAGATTGAAAAATGGCGTTTCCAGTCGTGTCCTTACATTTACTCATGAACTGTTCAACCAAAGCTTTTCAAATTTTAATATGTTGTTACTAATGACAAAATGGAGGTCAAGTTCAATAATGACGATTTTGATTTTTACTGTTCAGTAGTTATGGTTCTTGAAAGATTGAAAAATGGCGTTTCCAGTCGTGTCCGTGCATTTACTCATGAACTGTTCAACCAAAGCTTTCCAAATTTTAATATGTTGTTACTAATGACAAAATGGAGGTCAAGTTCAATAATGACGATTTTGATTTTTACTGTTCAGTAGTTATGGTTCTTGAAAGATTGAAAAATGGCGTTTCCAGTCGTGTCCGTGCATTTACTCATGAACTGTTCAACCAAAGCTTTCCAAATTTTAATATGTTGTTACTAATGACAAAATGGAGGTCAAGTTCAATAATGACGATTTTGATTTTTACTGTTCAGTAGTTATGGTTCTTGAAAGATTGAAAAATGGCATTTCCAGTTGTGTCTGTGCATTTACTCATGAACTGTTCAACCAAAGCTTTTTAAATTTTAATATGTTGTTACTGATGACAAAATGGAGGTCAAGTTCAATAATGTCTTTTACCGTTCAGGAGTAAGGCCTAGAAAAAAAAGATCGATGTTTCCGGTAACCCGACCGACCCTGTTTTTTAGCCCCGACCCTAACTTTTTTATTGGATCTTCAAAAAAAAAAAAAAAAAAAATTGTATCAACCGACCCCGTTTTTGACACAGTCTTCTGATAGATGACATAATATTTTTTCTCTCTTGCTTCTACTTGCATAGAAAGCCAGTAAAACATTTTATTAATGTCAAAAGGTATTCCAAATAGGTTAAAATCCAAGAAATTTGCACAGCAGGTGCTTCAAAAACATTGCAAATGGCACACTTCCCGTTTTTGAAACTAATTACGGATCCGGACTTGGAAAAACCATGATAATTTTCCGGATTTCATTTATGATGTCAAAAAAAAAAAAAAAAAAAAAAAAAAAAGAATTCCGACCTACCGACCCTATTTTTCAAAATGATGTTACCGGAAACACTTATCTTTTTTTTTTAGGCCTAATGGTTCTTGAAAGATAAAAAAATGGCATTTCCATTCATGTTGTTGCATTTACTCATGAACCATTCAACCTAAGCTTTTCAAATTTTAATATGTTGATACTGATGACAAAATGGAGGTCAAATTTGATATTGACGATTTTCACTTTCCCCGTTCATCAGTTATGGTTCTTGTGATATTGCCAGGACACAAATAAATGTTAATAAATCCGGTTTGCTGTCCTTGTGACAGCCTCTTGTTTATCGTATCATAGACACAATTTTGTCATGTGACCATGCCGTCACCAATGTTTTTTCATGATTTACGCCGGTTTAAAATGGAATTTAGAATTAAATTATCAGAAATAAATGTAATATTTTGTTAGTCTATTCGAAATAGTGTAACACAAAAAATGTGGTGCACACTATTAAATAACCCGCTACGCGTGTTATTCAGTGTGTACCACATTTTTTATGTTATTTCTTCATAGACTGAAAAAATATTACAGTCATTCCTTAATAAATCAGTAAAAGATCTTGCATGCACTATTGTAAACAAGTTTTATTTCTGAGTTAAATACTTGTAATTATTTTGCAGGTTGGTGAGCTACAACGTCTAGACACCCAACACAAAGATCTTATAGCTGTTGCTATACAATATTCTGAGAAACTTGTCAACAACAAGATGACAAGACAAGCTTATATTGACCAGGAGAAAGCTAATAATACCAAACGGGAGGAACTACTTCAGAAAATGGAATCTGTTAGAGCTAGTTTATAATTGAATTACATCATAAACACTTAAAGAGTTTTATTTACATATTGATGTCATTTTAAGAAGAAAAAAATTATAAAAATAAAAAAAAGATAAAAACAATTTTTGTTCTGTCTTTTTGATGAAGGTTTTGTTGTTGGGGAAAGCAGATTTTATTTTCATGACGGCTTATTGTGGTTCTTGTCTAATATTATAGAAAGGGAAAAGATACCAAGGTCAAGTCCAAGAAAGACAGACAGATAAAAAAAATAATTCAATAAAGCATACACAGAATTTGCTGATTGAACAAAACATAAACCAACCAAAAACGTGTGCTTTTACAGGTTAAACAGTTCTTCTCCCCAACTTACACCTGTTTTTGTTACATTTTGTACCAAGTTAAAATTCTGCTGTCAGAGGCATGAAATTAGGAGTCATGTTATGATTTCCAATGGGACAACTATCCATCAAAGTTCAAATATAATTATTATTATTATCATACAGTATTTATAACAGCGCATTATATAAAACTAAATTTACCCAAAGCGCTTCACAACATTTATCAATTCACATATAAGTATTTACAATAAAATATGAAAGCCCATGTTAAAAATTCTAAAACAAACAGATTTTAAAAATATAGCACTGATAAACATTAAGATTTATATAAAATGGGCATGATAAGGAGATATTGAATCCGTACCAATAAAAGTAAGTTAAAACTTCAAAAAAAGTAATTGCTTAAAAATTCAAAACAAAATTACAATGATATAGAAATATTTTAAGAACTATGAAAAGCATGTCTGAATAAATGAGTTTTCAGGTTTTTCTTAAAGACGTTTACACAATGGATGTTCCGTAGATCACTTGGTAAAACATTCCACAGAACGGCTGCTGCTTTGTCGAATCTTCTTTCCCCATATGTTTTAGTTCTTACACGTGGCGTTGTTAAAATCATGGAATTTTCAGATCTAAGTGCTCGCATTGGTTTATATAATTGAACAAGTTCTTGAAGGTAGACCGTGTCTCCTCGTGCAAAGCTTTGAACACATACACAAGAAGTTTATACTGACATCAATATGTTACGGGCAGCCAATGGAGAGACTTGAGGATCGATGTTGTGTGGTCGTACTTCCTCTTCCCTGTAATGACCCTGGCTGCTGTGTTTTGGACTCTTTGTAATCTTTGAATAGATGTTGCTGGGAGTCCATAAAGTAATGCGTTCCCATAATCTAAACGAGAGGTTACAAGAGAGCATTCTTACATTTTGCATGCTTCTTCGGTAATATATGGTCGAATTCGTCCAATGTTTCTAATCTGATTAAAACATGATTTTTAAACAGCACTAATTTGTTTGTCCATTGCCAAAGTTTTCTCAAAATAAATGCCTAGGTTTTTTACGCATTCAGCATCACTAACAATGTTTCCACCAAAATTGAGATTCAAGTTTGAAAGGTCCTTCACTCGTTTTTTTGGAGCAAATACTATCAATTCCGTTTTATCTTCGTTTAATTTTAACATGTTCAAGCACATCCACTTGCTGATGTCAGCTACGCAAGCCTCAAGTCACTTTGATATGTTCGTCCAATTATCAAGTGGCTTGAACACGAGATAAACTTGTGTGTTGTCTGCATAACAGTGATAACTCATGTTATGGCCTTTACATATTTCGCCAATTAAAGTGGATGTATGCAATTATATCTGCATCAATGAGAAAAATGCAAACTGTACAGTTGCCTATAAAAGGCCCTGGCATGAAAAATATGTAACAACTCAATTTACCAATAATAAATATGACAGACATGAACCAAACGAAAACCACTGAACTACAGGATCCTGACTTGGGACAGGCACTGATGAATGTGGCAGGGTTAATCATGTTTGAACTCTCAACCTTCTCCATAACCTAGAACAGTGGTGTAACAAGGCAATAAGAATAAACCATATAAATCAGTTCAAAAAGACATAACTCATCCGATCAATTAAAAGCAAAACAAACAGACTAGACGTCAAGAATGTTTGCTAATGTAAACAGAACTGTTGACTATACATGTGCCAATGTAGACTTCTGCTCATTGCTGAAGACTTAAAAGTTACTTGCATCCAGTTCATTGGGACTGGTGGATAGTAATTTATTAGTCGCCTACCAATGAAGTCAAAGGGACTTAAGGTTTTCACTCTGTCTGTCAGTATGTTAGTTTGGCAAATCACCACATTTCCATGCTTTTTTCATTCCTGTTTGAAGATATTGATTTGATATTTGATATATTGTTTTATCATGACAAGTTACAGATCAATTCCAATTTTGTTCCAGTCTGATATTTCTGTACAGCGTTATGGTCCTTGGACCAATAAAATTCACTTTCAAACTTTTTTTTGTCATGCTCGAAGATATTGACTTAATCTTTGTTATATAGTTTACATAATGACAAATTATAGATCAAGTTAGCATTTTGTTCCAGTACAACTACTTTCTAACCAGGAGAGGACTATGTATTGCCATGCAGGTACAACGTGCAACAATGATTAATACCCATACTGTAAATGTATGAAGTTCCAGGATGACAAACCATTAATTCATTCAATTAACAACAAACA
The DNA here is from genome assembly GCF_965363235.1 of Mytilus galloprovincialis. Lineage (NCBI taxonomy): Eukaryota > Metazoa > Mollusca > Bivalvia > Mytilida > Mytilidae > Mytilus > Mytilus galloprovincialis. The sequence goes on along the minus strand of NC_134838.1, from coordinate 1,019,350 downwards.
ACCTGATATACAAACTAAAAACAATAATGCCTAACAGTAACCAATTTCTACTGGATTACAGGCTCTTTACTTGGGGCTGGCACATCAAAAATATGATATGGGTAAATATGTTGTGAACACTTTTAAAACCCTCTGCTAATTGACAGTGGTATAGCAGTACAACTTTTAAAATGGATCTCCACTTTCATCTAGTTTATTGAGTTTGTTTATGACCCTTCAGCAGTCTTCAGTTAATTTTTATGGATGAGGTCTGTATCTCTGTATCTATACAAGATGTTTTAAAAGAAATGTAGACATGAGGATGCTAACAATATAATTTCCATATAATTTTTATTTCCAAGGGGCAGCATGCCTGTAAAAAAAAGTTTCTGATATAAGCATTTTATCTTAATTTCATAAAAGTTAAACAAGAAACATTGATGTGAGAGTGTTTACAATGTAAGGTTCAAAATGATTTGCATTCCACATATCTTTTTGGTGTGGCTCGGTACTCCTACGTCCTTCCAACTTGTTGTTATGTTGTGGTAAATTTTTGTGTTCTTGTCTTTCATTTTTGCCTATGTACTTTGTCTATATGCGATTTTGTTTTTCTTTGGTGATTTTTTTTTATAGTGGTTAAGATTATAACACTGTTGACTGTTGTACCCCTATTTTTGACATTTTATAAATTATGTTTGTTTGTTTTGTTCACACATTGTTGTCAATTTGATGGAATTTTCTATATAGTTTATATTTCTGGGGGACATAACTCTTTAAAATGATTTATTTCGGTACATTTGTGTACTGAATTTCCAAATTGTCATTTCTTAATATCTGGAAAGAATTGTACACTTGAGAGCATTTACAATGATATTTCCTATAAAATTGAAATTTCCAAGGGACATAACTCTTGTTAAAAATTACTGATTCAGGTCGATTTTAGAACTTACCTCAGACATTGAAAATATAAATCTTTGGTATAACCGTATAAATTTCATAAGAATCCTACAATCTGAATAATGAAAACAAGAGTGCTTACAAAACCAGACAAATCTTTTCCCCCCACATTGCATTGCGCTGTGACAACAAGAGTAAACAAAATCGTATACAGACTGATGTTTTTATTCTACAAAGATCATCTGTAAAGGCACATAACATAATCAGCAGTACATAATAAATATCACAGAATTAAGAAACAGACATATAATATCAGCAGTAATAAAATCAGCATATTTTCAGCAGGGGATCCAGGATTTTCAAAAGGAAAATCAGGAAAATTTACTCAAGACAATTATTTCACAATTATCTCTTAGATCGGCCCTGAATTAGAAATAACATATAGAAAGGGATGAGCAAGTTGAGTTAATATACATTTGAGGCACTTTAAGATTATCAATGATTAAATTTGTAGTTAAACGTCTCTAAATTTGTGGAAATACATTGCATTTCTAATATTTTATCACCAGATTATATAGCAATTTTGTTATATAGAGACAATAGCATAAACAAAACTTTGAATAATTGGCAAGTTACTCATGAAAAAATAATTTCAATTTCAACAAAAACATTTTTTTAAACAAAACTGCACAAAAATATTCATGTCTCGAGTAGCTAACAGTAACCTTTGGTGCAAATTCTAGATAAATAAACATGTTTTTTTCCCCTAAACTTCAATCTTTTTTTCTGGAAAGTGCAACAACCACAGGCCTCATATCATGCTAAACACTATGCATGTACTATTATTCCAAAATAGTGTGGAAGAAATTTTCAGATTATAAAATAACATTATACATTAAAGCATCTGTTTAACAACCCTAATATAGGAGTTGATCACAAACTAAGCAGGTAAATAGCACAACAGATAAATGTAAGAAGATATACATGGTGCATTCAAAACTACCACCACCAATTAACAAGTAAGATGATTTAACAGTGTTCTAAGTCAGTTAAGATATAATATTGAATAGTTAAAACAGCACCAAGAAAGAACAAAGGAAAAAACTTCTTTTTTCTTTTTTAAATTAAAAAAACTTGAAAATGTCACAATCATACACATACCAGGCAACCAGCCCCCCTGCAAACATTTTTACTTGTTACAAATCACTGGGGTTTTGAATAATTTGAAGTAATAACCACTTAATTGAGATGGAAACAACCCTGCCTTTTGAACTTAATTTTACCTCAGTACTGTTATCAGAAATTAACTAGACTTGAATAAATTAAGTATTGGCATATAGACTTTATGTAACATTTGATTAAAACCAACTAGAATATTTAAATTTGATGCAAGCAAATCTCAGTCTGGTTGTGAGTTACTTCCTACAGCATAATAGTTCAACAAAGTTTATGTGGCAAAGTGTACTTATAATTTCTATTTGCTGTTGTGTTGATACTGAAAGCCAAATATACATTTAAAAACAAATGAATAAATAATCATAGAAAATGGAAACCGGTACTATTTTTCAAATCTATTATGTGGAATATATGATGAAAAAATGGAAAAAATTAATTATATTTTAGAATATTTCAGGTACTCAGAAAAATATGTAAATTTTCTGTTGTCTTATTGTAATTTTAAACAAATACATAAAAGGTCAAAAAGTCATCCGACATTGTAACAATAAACAGGACATAAATTGGCACAAACATATAATTAAACAATTTGGCACAAATACAAACCAAAATATCAAACCAAATACAGTTATTTAAAAAAAAAAGATACTGCAGGAATTCAATATTTATGCAGGAACTTTTTATTCTAAAATTTTAAATTCAATATGAAAAAATATATGAATATAATAAATATGTAATAGAAAGGGCACTTAGGCTGTATGAAAGTGAGCTTGAAGCATACAAATTCAATGATACAAAAATATAACCAATAATAACATGTTTCTGTCAAACATTCATATCAATTTGCCATTTGTGCAAAAATAAATTAATCTACATGTCGTACAATGTATATTCAGTAATTTACAATCTATCTAACTATATTTTTTGTACATCAAAATCTGTTACAACAGTTTTATAAATAAATATATAATTGCAAATTTGACACTGGCATACAACACTCCATGTAAACTTCATCCAACAATGATATTGTCATGAGTTATCTTCCCTGTTTTGGTTCCTAGATTGAGGATTATCTCACTTAAGTAACAGTTCCCTGAAGTCTTCTTCCTGGGGCAGAGAAATGTCTTTTCATGTCTAGAATATGGTAACGAACAGGTGACGGCGAATGATCCACATACTTCTCATATCCTCTGAAAAATATATAAAACAAATATAAAGAACCCATAAAACAACTATATTTAAAATGTGTTTAAAAAATAGTCTGTCAACTACTTCCCAAACTACTTAAATGTATGTAAAATATGTCAATTCTACCATAGCTATACAAATCTACTATTCCACTGAAAAAGTGTAATATTGCAGCAACAGAAGACATCACTTCTATTAAAGGAAGTTAACTAAAGAATTCATTGACAAGACATTACATTGGTTTGTATTGCTACAGGGGACATCACTTCTATTAAAGGAAGTTAACCAAAGAATACATTGACAAGTCATTACATTGGTTTGTATTGCTGTCTATTTCATTTAAATTGATAAGAAAGCAAATCTTTTTATTGAATATCAATGTTCCAAATTAATAAAAATAAAAAAGCCAATGTTGGCCAATTTACAGAACAGTTTGTCTTGTAGTTATATTGTAAATATTTGTGTGGTCTTTTGAAGATTGTTGACATTTCATAAATCCAATGTTTTTGTTTGTTTTTTTTTTTTTTTTTTTTTTTTTATATAAGACAAAGTTTCAAAAGCTAGAGGCTCCTTCAACTGAATTTAGTTCAGTTATGTATTCAGAAACTTTTGCATACATTAATTATTGTGATTTTTGAAGAATGCGCAAGAATGTCAAATTATTTATGCAGGTTTCAGTAAACGCTGAATACAATTGATACAATCAAAGTTTAAATTTATTTTTTTTATATTTGCTACACCAATTCTGAAACATTTTTTGCAATAAATAAAAACATTGAAACAACTTCTTAAATTATAATCTTTATAAATATGTGTATTCATAATTTTGGTTCACAGAAAAAGTTATCATATCAATGTGTAATAATTACTTTAAATTTTTGTAGTGTAAAAAATCTTTGGAGAAAAAGAATTTAAATACAAAGAGTGGTGTTGCTTGTTTGCTTTTTTGTTGTCAATGGGTTTTACTTTATTGGTACAGGTATTTTTTTAGGGTTGATGGTAAAAATATTTCATAAGTTCTGAAAATTATGGTTCTCAAAGTAAAAATATTCCTTAAATTATGATTGACATTCTTTAATACAAATTCCTTAGACTATTGTTTACATGCTTGATGAACTTAAAACAGGTTGGTTCATAACATTTTAAACATTCAGAAGATGACAAACTCTGTTTTAAACATTCCTTAGATTTTGGATGCTAACATTTTCTAATAAAGAAATTTGAAAAATATTTTAACCATGAAAACCACCATAAATGATATGATAATGAATGTAGATTTCGAAAAAGAGCAGGCTAATGCCGCTACAAGGCAGCACTCGCACCCGCAAAGTGGAAAGGGATTAATATAAGTTGCAAAACTTGTTTCCCAATCCACTATAAATAAATATGTTTAAAACTAATGAATGTATATTGTTCTATTAAAGGACTAGGGTAGGACTTGTGCATTGGCTAATGTTCTAATTGTTTGAAATGTATATAGGAAGAAGTGACAAAGATAAATCACTATTATATATATGTAATAAGATATTGGGATTGTTGAAATTTATGTAAAATTTGGATTTCCCTATGAACTGTAAATACATGGGAGAACCTGTCTTTAAAGTGTCTGTAATTACCTGTAAATCAACTAAACGAGGAACAAAAGTCCGATGACGCTGAAGTCTGTTAATAAAATAACATGCAGTAAATACACAGACCATGCACTATTAACAATGAATATATGTGTTTAATACTTGTTAACTAATGTTATACAATTCTAATACTAGTCTAAAATACAGTCAAATAAAATAAGTCTATCAAATGAAATAACCAAACATGAAACAAGATTGAATGAAATATGCAAGATCTAAAAGAAAACATTCACAATACTATAACTTTGCGTTCTGCATCTTTTGTAGTAATAAGTTCTGATATTTGGATAATATGTTAAAATCATGGAAGCTTAAATTCAAATGATTTAAAAGTTTTCTACCTTATTTGAATCAAATCCTTTTTAAATTATCAATTTCTCAGTCATATGTGTAGCAAATTTAAGTTCAAGCTTAGACACAATAAAATTGAAAATGTGTCAACAAAATAATTTCATTCTTTTTTATCTTGTAGGTCTTGTAATTTTGCAGATATAGAATGTGACATTCATTTTTCAAAAATTGATAAATTATTTATTAATTTTACCAGTTTTTGCCTTAAAAAATTGTGTACTTTTTTTTTTTGAATAATAGAAACAATATCAAGAGGAGTGTTAAGGTAAGCTTCAAAACCAAAACATGAGTTAAAGACACGTAAACTTTAGACACCACAACAGCATTAATCATTTATATCAGTTCACATTCCATTATGAACAATGTCTAAAGTGCATAAGATCATTTAATACATTCTTCTGATAGATGGTACACTTTAAGATATGTACTCTCATAAAGATACATCCACTTCTAAGTAATAATACATTTCCCAACACTTTTGCAGCAATCTCATTACAGTGCAACAATTGTCACCATCAAGTGAGGTGAATTTAGAAATCATTTTCTTTCGACTTCATCTCTACTTGAATAAAAAAAAATGTGAAGCCATGCCAGCATGCGAGTAGAATCTATTGTATTGCCCATAAGGACCTTTTGGATCAAATGTTTTGCCTATTGAGACCTTGTGGATTAACAACAACATTTTTAACAAAATAAGCTGGATTTTTTTTACCCAAAGATAGTTCTTAAAATAACACTTTTACAAATGTTTTCAAGTACTGAGCTGCTTGACCATTTTCAATGTTAATGATCACTGAACATGCATATTCAGGACAAACACCTTTTTTGGTGTAATCCAAACTGGTTGTTATCTTTCATTATACTAAATTGGTCAAGTTTTGAATTATTAAACAATTGGTCTGATGGGAGAGTTTTAAATTTGAGTTTTAATGTCCAATTCTTAAATTTCAAAATAATTTACGAAGTAGAGTTGGTAATAAAATTAAAATTGTCATGAACTGTTAAAGGACTTTGTATAAGTGAAAAATGAATAAAACCAATGCAAATAATTGTTATTTGAAGTTTCAGAAACAATATTATGGTAAAAAGTTGACTTCTGTGTGACTTTAGTTCCTCCTGTGCACTCTTTAAAATGTAATATTATTTTTACGGTTTATCATTTTTCTCTTTCATAAATGTTCTGCTCTAGAAAAAGACACTACTTGTTCCAGAATTATTTTTAAATACAAAATACTGAAACAAATAATATCTCCACCAGAAAGTAATATTACTTTGAAAGAGTGCCTATCTTCATAGCTTGAATATTTAATTATTTAATTGATTTGGTAAAATATAAAAAATATATAAAAATTGCAGCCCTAAATTACTGCATGTAACCCTCCTTGGGTATAATTTTAGAAAATAATATCAATAATCCAAAAGGTAGTGAACCATTGCTAAAATATTTGTGCATGTATTGCTTCACTACAAAATCAATCCTTCCATTGTACTTACAAACTAATTTACATAAATGATCTGGCCCCTTTCCTCTCTGTACAAAAAAATGGGAAACAGACTTACTAGTAATTCAACTTGGTTCTCATGAGCAAATGATGAGAATAACATAGTCAACTACTTTTTCTTCAAACAAAAAGTACATGTAGGTTCATAGAAATAATTTTAATTTAACACATAAGAAATTTCTACATTCAAATTGGATTAAGATATTAAAATAACTTTAAAATCAAAATTCTTCATAAAAAGAGTCATTTTATAAAATTAAACATTCTGATCTTGAAAAGATATAAATGAGATAGGCCATCAAAACATTATGTGACCACCATGAATGATTATATAGAATGAAATGATGTAGGTGTAACTATGCTTCAGATATATTCTTATGCCCATCTACCCTCATTTCTTTACTTAGATAATTAGAAGATGAGTCTGCCATCACATTTATGTACAGCCCAGACTGACACACCAAGAACTAATGTAAATTTTATAGATGTTTAGCAGGCATGTCTTATATATATCTTATCATGATAAAATTTGTACTTAAGTTATAATAAAACAACTCATCTACATGCAGTGTCAATGGCAAGAAACCTATTTCATAAAAATCAAACCAGACAAGATACAAACCAAAAATAGAAATAAGAAATATTTATAGAAGTTTTTATAATGCAAAAACTCTAAAAAAAAAATTAAAAAATAGTCAAATAAGATTCTGAATTTAAAATATTAAAATAAAATCTACCATTAGTATGCAAAGGAATTTAAAACAGATTTAAAAAATAAATTACATTTTAAATAAATTAGCATAAAGTGTTGGTTAACACAATCACTGTGAGTTTTATTCCTAGTATATCTAAATTTCTGTTAAAACACAATTCATTCAAGTCTGGTTTAAAAATAAGAAAGTTTAAACTTGATCCCTGAAACTTCTATATCTTTATATCTGGTTAATTAATGAAAATTTTAATGAATAAATAAGCTTCTCACAAATGATATTGTGAAAACATGCCAAAATTACAATGCTAGCCTGAATGCAAAATGCATCAAGTGATTCATTGAGTTTTTCATTTTTTTTATGTATTAATGGCATACATATTTATATTAAGATTTATTCTCTTGAAAAAAAAATAGCATTCATTGTCATATTTTTGTTAAAGCAGTAAATGACATGCTGATGAAATGCCGGAATGAATTGTGAGGTGATTCCCCTTAGATTATAAATGTGCGAGCATTAAACAACACAAGTTACCTCCTCTTGAATGGTTCAATTGATAGCATTGGCCCAAGTTTAGCATAAATTTCCCTAAAAAATGTTATAAAGATATAATGAAAATTTCTACTGAAGTTATTTTTACTTTTTTAATAATTTTTTTTTTTCTTTAGAGAAGACATCTTGATTAAGATTAAAATTGCTAGAAACAAAAAAATGTGACATTAGGTTATCAAATCTGTTAGATATTTGTTTCTTAGTAATGACAGTGGCAGTATGGTGTAGATTTATAATAACACACCATACACAATCAAGATAGATAGTATACACAGGCTAACTTGCATAATACTGGTAACGTTCCTTGACCACATATAGAAAGAAACCTGAAACACATTATAGGGCTTTCACCATTTTATCAAAGACAAATTTTTAAATGAAAATATGATGCTACTTATTTCATCAATCAGTAACTTTTAATGATAAGTAATGTTTTATCTATATCTGCAATTAGAAAGTTGGTTATTAGCTACCACCAAGGAAAACTGTAAGAACATCCTCATCAATATCTCCGTCACCGTTCAAATCTACAAGCAACAATTGTGACCTAGGCCTAAGTGAAAAAAACTTAAAGTGACAATACATTTCAGTTATTTTAACATTTAGTTTTTTTTCTTGTAAAAACCAAGCAGTCATAGACATATTTTCTTGAGATGGGTTAAATCTATTTTGATAGTTGCAAACACAGTTTAAACGCCAACAAGTCTTGAAATTTCTGAAGATTGCTTTAGTTCTACTCTGGTCAATTTCATATTTTGTATTGTATTCTAACCATCAAAATAGAGATACCATAAATAAGTTCCAATGTAAACATATATATTCCATTTGGGTTTTCATATTAAATAACTACTATGTTTTTTTTTTATTCAAGATGATAATACATGTATTTATATAATCATTTAGAGGTTAGAACTTTGGTTGAACACCAAATCTTCTTTATGGCAAAATTTAATAAACAATACTATAACATCAAAATCTACTTGTATTCAATTAAATGATTTCTAAATTAAGCGAAGTACTTTTAGTATTGTCACTAGCTAAATTGTGAAAAGTGTTTTGACAAAAAGATCCAAAACCTCAATCCCTTTTTCCATCAGTGCACGCTATACCTAATCCACCTTGAAAAGTGAAATAAAATTGTAAATTCAAAAGAAATTATACAACAAATAGTCCTTAGTTTTAAAGCAGGCTAAATTTCTGAGACCATTATAACATCTTATTCTAGGTTTCTAAGAAAAAGATAATTACTTTTTAAATCTTGTGACATCATTTACTCAAGTTATCATTTCATTATCAAATTGGGGTGGTGGGTGGTAAGATGTGGTTTCATTCTGAATTCCTGAAGATGCATAGTTCCAGAAAAAGGCCCTTCTGTCCCTCTCCAATACATTGTGTTGCAAAACAATAAAGGTATTAAGAAGAAGATTATATGTTTTGAATAGATATTTTATATTCATTGAAGTTGGAAAAATTGTGTGTCTTGAGAGTTACCTCAATATGCAACCGGAACTGGATAAATTGAAAGGAAATTGCTTTTCAAGTTTTCTGTCCTGTTTTCTTGTGAAGAATTTTTAATCTTTTCAATAATTTTTTATAAAATTGTGTGGAATTATCTAAAAATGTTCATGTGAAATTCTAGAAATTTAAGAGTTCACTTGAAAAACAACTATTCCCCGTGATTTGTGAGAGGGATTTATTTACAACACCGTGAACATTGATAGGGTATATAGGAGGTAACATCTAGCTAATATATACAACTATTTACTAATAATATAAAACACACAATACGCCATGGAACATTGAATTATATATATAATGTACAATACTGATTGTAATGATAAGGTCAGGTTTCTACATCACTTATATTAGCACCATTCAAACATTGATTTTTCTAATTTAGACATTAATTTTGGTTGGTAAAATATATGTTGCTCATTGGCATTTGAATCCATTCTGATCAGTTAACTGCAAAAATAAAATTCTGTAGTTTGTTTCGTGGTTCTAAACCTGGAAGTTTACAAAACCTTGTACCCTTATTAACAATAATAATTCTTCACATTGCATAATATGTTATAGATTGAACTTGTATTTTTTCTCTCTTAATGCCTACAAAAATGTTTTTCTAATGTCCCCAGCGGTATCTTCACTTACCAAGGATATAAAATGCCATGACTTTACAACATTAGACTTACTTGACTTGCTGTATATTTGTGTTTTCTCTGAGTCTGTCCACTCTGTCCTCGTCAGTCGAAGATGTGAGGGGGCGTTGTATTGGCATTAGTGCAGAGTCTACGGACATTCCAGGATTACCCCAGTGGTCCACTCCTGTACCCCCTATCTCTCCACCCCAAGCTGATCTCATCCCAGATTTACCCTTCACTGGACTGAAAATATCAATTGATTCCTAATATCAGTGTATATAGTGAAGAATACAAATCATGAACTTGTTAATAAATACATGCCATATTTATCAAATCAGCTCATAAGCAGGGAAATATGAACTCTCAAAGTTGTCGATCGTGTGAGGCCTTTATAGCAAGTCAACATTGTCAAAAACCACCATCATTATCCTAATGTTGTAGTTCTTTCCAGGTACTCAGGCATCTTCAACCAATAAAAACTGGTTGCCACGAAATAGACAAGAGTGTTTAACATGGCATTACACATCAACAATCAATTAATAATGTCTTATTTTAATTTAAATTACCTTTTATACTTGATATTTACCTGAATCTGAAATCTCTGGGCAAGGCGAACCCTTGCATTGCCTGTAATCTGGTTTTCATTACTTGTTTTTTGAAGTCTCTTCTTGCATTACCATAACCATTGAATATATGATCACAGAATGACAGATGCCCATTCATATACATCTAAAATATCATTTAGGATGTGTTAAGACATGTAAACAGTATAGCATTTTAACATCAACTTTTCACAATTTATAGAGTTTTGTAATGAATAAAACTTATAGGCAGTAAAAAATCAAACTAAAAAAAAGTCAATTATGCAAATTGATAGGTTAAGTCAGTGTTCCAGCTAGGTTTTCAAAAGGGCAGGGTGCCAATCCTGAAAAAGGGCATTTAACGCGTGATATGATAATATGAAAAGGGCATATTTTAATAAAAGATGTTAATCAAACATTTGTGTTTATTCGTTGAATCACAGGTTATACAAGATCAACATCTTTAGGCCATATAGAACTCTATCTTTCTACTTTTAAGGCTGAAAACTTGTCAAGCAGCTTGTCACACAAGTTTTTTTTATCATTGCTTGGCACAGTTGAACTTTATATGCAGTATGTTTTGAAAGGAGATCTGTTTCATACTGTTTCTATGGTCTACCACATTTTACCAGTTTCACCTTTCTACCCCTGCTGTGCTTGATGGCAATACAGCACAAAACAGCTGTGCTCAGTAAATTCACAATTTTAGGATATAAAGCAACAGTGAAAAATAGTATCAAAAATAAAGAATACAGAAAAAGATGACCAAGGCACCCTACCAACACTGCTACTAAGACCCTCTTTAACTTTTCCCATAACTCAAAATAAATACCTAAACATATATATTCTTAAGCAAGAAGTATGGAGACACATTTTAGAATATGTAAATGGGTTACTCAATGCTAGGAAAAAAATCAGATTGAGTTATCTTTCTTTATTCGGGTGTGCTCCTTCTTTTGAGGATTATAAACAGTACGTAAATATGATGTAAATATGATCACAATATGGAGGCCGATTTTGTTATTTTCGTATCAAAAATGAAGGCAGTCAATGACAAATACGTCTGAATTTTCTGTTTATTTTACAGAAAACAAGTAAAACAATGTCTTCAACGAGTTTATAATGGTTTTCCAACTTTCTGTCATTACGTTTCTTCCATGAAACTACGGTAAACATCGCAAATTGTGCCCAAGTTGTTGTATGCACATTTCTTCAAAGATAATTGCCGACTGACCGATTCTATTTGAACGAATTAATGTTGATGATCATTAATGACCCATCCGATAAACGGATTACCTATAACAACAGATTATGACACCAGTTGTCACCATTGATTAGCTTGGGGTGGTAAACAAAGTCATAATCTTTTCCCCAGGTAAAATTTAGTAATTAGCGTATCATATCAATACGCAAATTAATATGCAATCGATCTTAAAAAAAAGGCAGGGCGCCCTGGAAACTGTAAAAAGGGCACAGGGCGCCACTCCGAAAAGGGCGGGCGCCGCGCCCTCTGAAAACGGCCTAGCTGGAACACTGTAAGTAGATAACACGTGTTGTGTATAGATTGTGTTTATTCAAAGCCTTTCTTTTGCATATTAACGTAACATCATAAACATAAGAGTCAGCTAGAAACATCTACATGAAATAAATAGTGCTAAATTTTTGACAGAGCTATTGAATTTATATCTATTGATTTCATTCATAATAGGACTCACAAGAATCATGCCAGGAACTACATTATGCCGAGTAAGAAGAAGAGGTGTTGTGTGATGTGACCCTTCAGCTGCCGTATTAATATCATATTGAAAAATCCTATAGGTATCATTCCGTCCTTGAACACAAGGTTTAGTCCGATTCCTATTTTGATTCATATAAATTTCTTCCAACATATCTTCTGCTGAATTAACATATGGAAATCTGAAAAAGAGAACAGACATATTTCTGTGGAATTATATCATCTGAAAACTTTGTATTTCCCTTCCCCTGTTGAAATAACTCTTTTTGCTTCTGTTACAATGGTGCCCAAATTTTGAAAGTCTACCAATAATTTTCTATTTTTGCCACTGCACACCAAAATCTGAGATTTTATTTTGAAAACTTTGCGTATCAATTATTTGTTTGATTTCTTAAGACACTTTTCTCAGCCATCTTGAAAATTATCAACATAGTCTTAGAACTTCAGTATAGTGAAAATTAAAGAAGTGACATTTTTTTAAACATAAGATTATAAATCAGGAAAAAACAGTAGGAATTCTCGAAATATGAATAAGACAAGATGTGGGGTGCATGTCAATATCAAATATAACCACAATACGTATATAGGGAACTGAAAGTTGACTTACAATGACGAAATAACGCTGATAACAATAACTTGTGATTCTGGAGCTTCGGTTGAAACAAAATCATCATATTCAATGTCAGTGATCTGTGGAATGTAATGTCTGCTGCAGCGACAAGATGGCCGCTCTAATCCTAATAGCTGTTGTCGAATAGCTATTGGACAATGGACTTTGACAGATGACAAGTCTATATGGCTCAAACTTGTTAACTGTCTAGACACAGGAGCACTAGATAAACTTGTTCTAGTACTTCTAGTGGATCTTTTACCAGCTGACCTGAAAGTAAATTGCAGCAAATTTAGATAAAAATGCATGATTTCTTTGTATACTATAACAAACAAACAAATCTATGATATGTGTTTCTAATGATTTTTGGGAACGGAAATTTCAATGAGAAAAACAAAAATACTTCTGTCAAATGATAAAAATTTCTTCCAATTTAAAATTATGCCATGTCATCAAATTTTTATGTGTTGAACTCCAATGGTAGCTTGTCAACAAGGTTTATTTATGGCCAACCTGCAATCAAATTTAAGTGTCAAAATACCACCCCATTCCCTAAACAATATAATAATCCTACTGTGTTAATCTCTCTAGGACAGCTAATGCAGTGGGTGACACATCATCATCACCGATCTCATGTGGCTCGTCATCAAACTTAACCACTGATGCCACAGCAGATTTTCTTGCAGTGTCTTTAGGTGTGGTCCGTGATAAAACTGGAAATAAAAAACATGCATTCATTCAAATTAAACTCTTTCAGACCAGATATTATTATAATTGCACTGCAGCATATGTAACCAAACAAATTACTAAAAAAATTGTCTTTTGAAAGTGATAATAATTGTAAGGATACATGGTCAGGTTTGACATAAAGTTAAACTTCTATTAGCCGCACCATCCCTTGAATAATATAACCAACACAAAATCAGATCACTCACCAAAATGTCTCATCTGCATACATCTAAATCTATAAACAACACAAAATTTAGGTCAAAGTTATGACACCTTTTACACAGACATGTACTCCCTTCAGCAAGCTTTCTTATCGCTATTTTAGGAAAATTTTCCTTTGATCCTGCTGATAATTTCCTTTCTCAGTACAGTCGAGTGATATGAAAAATTACCGCTAGAAACTAAGAGTGCATGTGGCATTGTCAATGAAATTGACAACATCGTCATAGGTAAAATAGCGATAAACAGATTATCATTGGTCATCTCAACTTGATTGCTTTTCTCACTTTCAAGCGAGAAAATCATTGAGATGATCATCAGTTATCTATAAATATCAAATACTTTTAATTCATTATGCTTTGTTACCAAGGAAGTTAATTCAAAATATTTAATCAGATTTAAAATGCTGCAAAAAAAATCCACATACCAAATAAATTATGAACAAGTCATGCATTGTTATTGAGAATAAGAAATTCTCCAAAATCTTTAATATAGGTACTGGAATGTTAAGATTAGGACAAGGTCATGCAAGACGTGACTGGCTGAGATGGTTACTGTGTTAGCTAACGATTTACAACTTTTGGCTGGTCATTGTTGAATATTTGAAAAGAATTAACAATATAAACTATTTCTGACAATTAATGGTTCCTGTTCAAAATTGAAAGTGAAATTACATATGGCATTTAAGAAGAATTATGTCATTTGGGTAGGGAAATCTAGTGTTCTTGTTGAATTTGGCAATGAAGTATTTTGGGGTTGAAATAAGACTAATTAAATAAGATAAATATTACTTAAAAAAATATGTAGGCTATCAAACTAAGAAATCCAGCAGGCATTTGTATTTTGAACTTGCCCTAATAATCTTCCTGCAAAAAGAAACAAACAATTTTCTTTCTTATTTCAACCCTTTCAACTGGTATTTCTGGTTTAAAGGATTCGCTCAGGAAATATAGGACAGGGATTCTGATTGTATAGGTGATCATTTAGATAGGGTTAACTTTACCTTTCTTTAGGCAAGAACGGGCTAAAATAAATACATGAGTTGGTAAGTCATAACATATACAAATCCAAATAATAGTATCAGATAAAAAGTTATCTACTAATTATAAATATGAATTAGGCTGACCTTTTCTTTTAAAAACAATAAGCCAAGTTTAATCTTGCTTTTCAAAGTGACATTGAATTTGGTTTAGTTGTTTAGTCAAACACAAATCTAAATTCACAAAGTAATAATAATTGAACCTTGATTCAGACATTTTAGATATCTTACAATATGCATCAAATTTTCCTGAAAATAAAAATAAAATATTAAATACCCTTGAATTTTCTATGGTGTCCTGATTCCAGAAATTTACAAAATTATTTGGTATTCTTTAATTAAATCCTCTGTCAGTTATTATATTAAGTACTCTAAAATAGCAGTAAATCATGTATACACCTTCTCCAGTACAGAACTTTAACTGACTGTTAGGATATAAGAAAGTATTATAAGTTTAAAATCCTATTTCCTTTTGCAATTACCTAATGGTGCTGATGGGGCTCTAATTCGTCTGTCAGTAGCCAGGTCAAGTACTGGTCTCTGGCTTGCTGGGTCTCTGTCCAGTCTTTCTGATATTCTAGCTGATTGTATCTTGCGTCTGTAATCTGTAAATTCAGGTCGGTCTTTCATTCGGCTGATATCAGGGGAGATAAGTCCTATTGTTACACGATAATGTTCCATCCAGTCGTCAACTAAATTTCTACAATTTAAAATTACAATGCAAATTTACATGTTACATACAATATATTACAAGAAATAATTCATAAAGGTTTATTTTTCATGACTGCTTACAACTTTTATTATTCTAAATTTACATAACTTGAAACAAATTATACTTTACAGCCCTCAATGTAGTCTATTGAAATGGTCGCTTGGGCGTTTTTAAAAGCTGATTGGTAACCAAAAATTTATATCTGGTCACCATTTGGGCAATTAGAATATTAAAGATCAGGCAACCAGAAATTTTTGGAAATTTGCCCTGATCTGAGTCTGGTTTTAAAAAATCGCCTGAGCGCTGGACAGTAACACAAATTTATACTGTATTTCAAGCGCCTTTTAGATTTAAGCTTGATCTTATCAGCGCTTTATTGCATCAGGCAATTGTAGGTCATTTGTAAGCATTGACTTAAATTGGCACAGATCCATCTATTTTCTTATTTTGCTCTCAGTCTAACCCGAATAATGTCAGTCTTTATATTCCGCCGATCTCTGTCTAATCTCTGATTGCTAAATTAACCTCTATAGGCTATAGGCTGCTAGAGGGCGCAAAATTATTGGGTTCACTCTCAGTCACAATTTTGACTATTATGTGCCATTAGTAAGAAACCCATTAGCATTTGTGGATTGTTTATTAAAAGCACATGGTCGAGCCTCCTTCATGATTTCGTCAGTAAACAGATGAAACAAGGTTGGCAACAATTTTGTAACTTGTTCTCATAGTCTACGACATAGATTTAATAAACTACTGGCTACAATTTCTACAACGATTTCAGATGTCCGCTTGCTACTGCAAAAGTCTGATGAGATTTTTTTTTGACTGGGCTTCAGACTACCACTAAACATCACAGATTGTTATATAAAGCATAAAATTAAATAAACATGTGGTTTTTTTTACGATTGATTTATACAAACTATTTTCTACACTCAACAATATTAAAAAAAACACAGAACAAAAAAATTGTATTTTTATTCAGCAAGGGTTGTTTAGCTAGAAAAAAAATGTAGGCGGCCTGAAATTATATCCTGGCCACTGAAATTTTGAGTTGGCCACTAAATTTTTCATGTCTGGTCGCCAGTTGGCCACTTCATTTCAGAAGCTACTTTGAATTGAAGGCTGCTTTGTTAAAACTGTAAACAATAACAGAACTGGTTGTCTGTTTTCTTGTCTCATCTTTGTTTTTTATTTAAAGGAATTAGATTTTTACAATGATTCAATAATGTTTAACATCAATTGAAATTTTGTTTTCTCTGTGAATATTGCAATAAAAACATTTCACAGCATGTGACAATCTAATAGTATTGATTTTTGTATTTCACTTTACATTATTTTTCTATAACTAGGAACTGATAATTTCCAAACCATTTATATTATAAGTTTAATTGAAAACATTGTATGACTTGTAAATAATTAATGTTTATGTAAATAATTCAAGTTTATGGTATTGCAGATCTCTAGTCCCAATCTATATGATTTTTACTTGACTGCAAAAGACAACATAATTTAACCTACTTTGCTTTTCTTTGTAATCTTGGATATTATTTGTATTTTACTAGAGTATTGTCTCATGTCCAATTTATCTGTATTCTTTTATTACCCAAACCTAACTATACCTACTTTGCTTTTCTTTGTAATCTTGCTAAGTCTCTTTCAGATTCGTGCTCATACTGTAGTTTATCAGGAAACTCTAATAACTTCTGCATTTCAGCTATGTGGGCTTTCACCTGAAAGTAATTATGTACTTTTCTTATTGGTTATTAAAACAAAATTAAATTTGTATGGAATATACAATATTTTACAATATTTTTTTATTTTCCAAATTCAAGGGCCCATTAAGAGAATATAACCTTTTGGTGTCTGGATTTTTTTTGTCTTTGGGTTCCTGTTCAATGAAATAAACCTATCATTTTCCCTTTTTTTCAGCTCATACAAACAATATTCATATTTCAAGCCACCATTGCAAATTGTTTAATCATAGGAATTGCACATGGTTAAGGTAGATGGGGTGTCTAAATTATAATCCATAGATTTTTTTAATAATTTGCCAAAATGAAGTTTATATTATGCTTTTTAAAAAAAAGTAATAAAAAGAATGGGTCACCGGGCTTTTTTTCATGCTACACGGTGTTCAAAATTGTCAAATTTTGTATAGATTATGCATGGAAACCCCAATTTTCTGCAATAAAGCGTAAACTACACCATAGAATTTTGAGATAACATATGAGAAGATAGCTTTAATAGTATGCTTTCAGTTAAGAAAAAGAAAAAATGGGGTCACCGGACCTGTTTTCTTGTTACATAATAAAATAGAGAAATTCCTAACACATTCTATTGTAAAAATACCTTAATCTGAATTATCTGCCCTTGCATTTGAGTTGCCTCCCCTTATGTGGCAAAGTTGGAAAAAAATTGTTCAAATAAAACATTTCTGGTTTTTTGTAAAATACAATCATAAATATGATAAAACATGTCATTTTCTATGTAGAAGTGGAATTTCTTACACATGAATTATCTACTTCTCTAAAAATTTGCACATTCTATTAAAGATCTAGACCTTAAAAAAAACGTTTTTTTTCTAAAGTGAACATTGATTGGTTAAATATTTCTCAGTCATGTCCTGTGTTTGAATTTGTTTGTTAGCTTTTTGGTCATGAATGTTTGTCTCTAATATTTAATTAACTGTGCATTTGTATTCAGATATCGCAGATCAAATTTATTCGTTCATTGTTTAATCATACGTTTTTTGATTGAGTTAAGTCTGCCAATTGATATTTTATCGTATGTTTTTCTTTGTTGTGATGTTATGCTATTGTTTCAGAAAAAGGGAGAAGGTTTGGATCCATTAAAACGTTTAATCCCGCTGCAAATGTTTGCACCTGTCCTAAGTCAGGAATCTGATGTACAGTAGTTGTCGTTTGTTTATGTAATATATACGTGTTTCTCGTTTCTCGTTTTGTTTATATAGATTAGACCGTTGGTTTTCCCGTTTGAATGGTTTTACACTAGTAATTTTGGGGCCCTTTATAGCTTGTTGTTCGGTGTGAGCCAAGGCTCCATGTTGAAGGCTGTACTTTAACCTATAATGGTTTACTTTTTAAATTGTTATTTGTATGGAGAGTTGTCTCATTGGCACTCACACCACATCTTCCTATAGCTACTTGTTTTCTGGTATTTCCAAATCCAAGATAGAGGAAGACACCCTATTTAACAAAAAAAACAGTCATCTACTAATATGGGCATAAAAATTACTTTAAAAATTGAGAAAAAAAATTTAAAAATCTTTGGATTCTTACTTGTAGTCAAGAACTAGACCTCCTTTAATAAGAACTTTGTAAGGCAATGTTCCATTAATTAGAGCTTTGTAAGACTCTTGTAAGGCAATTTTTCATTATGATTTCTATGTTACAGATTTTTTTCAGACAGATCCAATTTTCAAATTCTGTTGAAATGTTATTCTTTTTACCTTTTTCTGTTTTCCTCTGTTCTTCGTTTTGGTTTTTGGTGCAAAAATTCTCATAAGCTCTTTGGCTGCTCTTGAAGTAAAGTTAATTCCTGTAAGTAATTGTTCCTAAAAAAAAAATTGCAAATTAATTTAAAATTTATTTTAAGAAATTGATAATATAGAAATGTAAAAAATATAAATAATTAATCAAAACACTTATGGATTATTAACAACTATTAACCAAGGATGTCATTAATAGCTCAGTGGAAATTACTTCATTGTTTGACAAAAATACATAATTATCGTTTCAGTTACAGCATATATTTGAATATAATGACAATATAAAAAAAAAGATGTGTTTATATTGTGGTATGATTTCCAATGACACAAATCTCTATTCAAACAACAAATCTAATGGCCTAATTTATGTACAAAAATTGAACCAAAAACAAATATGTAGCACATCAACAAACGACAACCGCTGAATTACAGGCTCCTGACTTGGGATAGGCACATGCATACAGAATGTGTCCGTGTTAAACATGTTAGTGTTGGTTCAGGCCTCAGGGAAGATAAGTTATATAGCTAACTGTGCAACCCTCTTACAATAAAGTATTGTTGTTGTTGGTTCTTCTAATATTTTCTTTAAATTTTTTTTTTAAATGCTGTGAGATTTTTTGGGGTTTTTTTTTTGAGTGATTAAGCTGTTTCTGAAATCTAGGAGAAACATTATTGCTGTCACTTTTCCATTTTCAAAACCTGATCACATGACTATTGATTACTATCTTGCCATTTTACTCACATTGTCTTCCTTCTCCACAGCTCCTGTATAAGGTAAGATAGGAAACTTGGCTGTTTCTTTCTGACAGTTGAACACGATGGCCATACTTGTCTGACTATAACATCTGAACACTAGGTGGCTATTGAGCTGGGAAAAAACAGATTTGAATTGTTTATTGCTGTTGAAAGGTATACAGTATAAAGCTTTCTGTGAAGTGAAGGGGAAAAAGAACATAGTTGACTATCTGTAATGAATACTAATAAGTATGATTTATTTGATCAGTATTGTAGATATCACGAGAAAACTCAAAATTACATCTCTTTTTGTTGTAGTAAACTTCAGAGCAGGATAGTTATAGTCAATATTGTCAAAGACATAACTTTATATTTGTAGTGATTCAAAAGAATTCCTCCTAAATTTAAGAAGTATTAACTATTGTTAGTCAACCATAATAAGTTTGTCATGTTCTGTATTCTATTTTAATTCCTATTTTCATTTTGGAAATATAAGATATTGTGAAATATATACTACATAAGTGTTTAAGACAGATACATATCCATGTAAAATTTCTTTCTTTGTGCAATTTTTTTTTTTTGTAAAGATCATGTACAGTCCACAAAGTGTAATGATTTGTACCTGTAATATAACAGGAGTCCCCAGTTTAACACTACCCATTGGCCATTTCCATCTCTGTATAACACTACCTTCAGTGTCGGTTAAATGACCTCCCTTTGCTGTAGACAAAAACCTACAATAAAAAGTAGAATTGTTAAAGTTATTTTAGTGTTGTAAAACATGGTGGATAGTTGACTCATTGGCAATACTTCTTATTTTGTTTTGTTATTTTGTTAGCCTTAGATAAAATGAGACAGTTTTGAAAGAAGTATGATTTACAATAATCTTAGACTAAAAAAAATACTTTAACAGAAATTATAATGCAAAATGTATTAAATTTATCTTTTTAATTAAAAAATAAAGTGCCTTAAGCAGACGACACATTCAGATGAATGGCAGTTTGCCCAGTCTAAGCTTCCATTTCAATGTCTTTTTTATATATCTTATCAGTGTCGTGATATCCTTTGAAATTTCTGATTCTTGGGGACATGACTTCTAACAAGTAGATTTGATGGATCTTATGATGACAGACAACAAAACCTACCTGATATTTTAGAACAATTGTGTTAGGAGACCTCCTTATGTTATTTTCCTTTCTCTTTCTTACCTAATATTTTTACTGGTATTGCTAAAACATACTCCCTTGCCACAGGGAGTAAAACAAGCTAGCATTCTAGGATTGTTGCCATCATCATATGCCACCAAGTAATATCCTGGGCGACCATATCCTGCAGAACTAAACATTATAGCTGGCTTTCCAGAGGGGTAACTGACAATAGTTAAGGATAATGCACTGTATCTAATAAATTGTGAAAAAGTTTTATTTTAGACAAATTATATAAGAACCAAACAACAATACTATTTTAATTTTTACTTTGTTTATAAATGTCACAGCCTGTATTCTAGTAACTGTGGATTCAGTTTCTTTCATATGTATCAATTTTCATGGATACAACAAAAAATTGTATTTCCATTGATATTCGAATTCATGGTTTTACCACAGTCTACATTCAAGCCTACAGAAAATGTGTACTTCATTGGATATTTAATTGTAGTTTACTGGTAACCATGAAACCAACTTGACATTTAATTCGTAGTTTACTGGTAACCATGAAACCAACTTGACATCTAATTCGTAGTTTACTGGTAACCATGGAATCAACTTAAGTTGATATCTCATGAATAATAATGAATCTACAGTATCATTAATTTCAATGGCATCATTAACAAAGGATACTACACAAAACTAGTTCCATCATGAACTGTGGCCTGTATGAGTTGTTTCCCTTCATTTCTATCATCTCCAATGATGGGTATTCGGATTTTCCCTGACTTTCCTAATACTGGACTATCTGTTTTTACAGGTGATTTTCTATATTTTAGAAGGACTTCTTTTTTGTGGTCTCCATAGTAACGAACTACAACTGGCTTATCTTTTCCTTCATCAAGATCATCTTGTTGCTGTTGTTTTCTAAAAACAAAGAACAGCACATACAAAACAAAGGATAGTTTTTTTTTTATTAATTTATCAATTGGTTTGTCCTGAAAAATGACTAGGCTTAAATACTAATCTGATGAAAGTAATTGTCAAATTGAGTGATTGGATCTGAAGATTGAAAACCAGCTAGGTGTCATATAATTTCTCATTATAATTTTTTTTCTTAAATAGCTGGATATAAATAACATTACATATATTGCAAAATATACAATAGTTTATCATTTTTAGGTTATAGCCCAATGCTACTATAATTAAATTATGCCCCAATGCTACCTAATAAATAAAAATAATTAAAACTGAAATACATACACTGTCTTAATAAGTTCTTTAAAAGCTTCATATTCTTCTTGCAGTTTCTTCCTATCTACTTCTTCTACATTGTTGTCCATTATTACACCTAAAAAGTAAAAATAATGTACTTTAACTGTGCATTTGCATTCAGGGAGCGCAGATCAAATTTATAGTCTTAGTGTGTTAATTTACGTTTTTTGATTGATATTTTATCATGTGGTTTTTTATGTTGTGATGTTATGCTATTGTTTTAGAAAAAGGGAGAAGGTTTGGTACCATTAAAACCTTTAATGCCACTGCAAATGTTTGCACCTGTCCTAAGTCAGCGATCTGATGTACAGTAGTTGTCGTTTGTTTATGTAATTTACATGAGTTTCTCGTTTTTAATATAGATTAGACCGTAGGTTTTCTCGTTTGAATGGTTTTACACTAGTAATTTTGGGGCCCTTTATAGCTTGTTGTTTGGTGTGAGCCAAGGCTTCGTGTTGAAGGATGTACATTGACCTATAATGGTTTACTTTTATAAATTGTTATTTAGATGGAGAGTTGTCTCCTTGGCACTCACATCACATCCTATATCTTATTAATTTCAAATCTTGCAAGAAAACACATTTTGTTCTTAATATAAGCTGATGTTTCTTGAAATAAACAAACAAAAGGAGATATGTCTCATTGGCAATTAGATTATATCACATTTTTTATTTTTTATAAATTATTAAATATTTTCTTTCTAAAGATAATGTAATATCCTAGAATGGGAGAGAACTTCATATACTTTAGTTCAATAACAAATCTTTAACAAGGATACTGTGAAAGTCTAGATGGGAGATAACTCTATATAACAGAAATCAATAACACATCTTAGAAAGATTTTCATAACAGTTTTAAACACTTTAAACCTTAATCAATATCATAAAATTACAGTATACCAATATTTAATCTTTTGTTGCTGTTGGTGATAAACATATGGATCTCACTATTTCAATTCAAATGTAAATTCTCATCATTTTGATAAACAAATATAAAACAATATTCTATCTAATAAGTTACACAAACCTTTTTTGTCTTTTAATGAAAAACTAATAGTAACTAAAGCAGTTGCTGAAAAATAGTGAAAAGTATTAGAATATCATCATGTGTCACAATCAATGCGATATTAATCTTATTTCTTCTTTCCAAAAATTACTTATCTTATCTGTTTTGCTTTAATTTAGCAAATGAAATAGGGTTTAAACAAAAATATTGTATGTTTGTTTTAAATATTACAACAGGCAATTTTCAGTACTTTCTAACTTGGAAATGTTTGTACAAATATTGACTGTTTTTTAAGGATTTGTGTATAAATATTCAGTTAAAATAATATCAAGGAGGTGTTAAAGGTGTTAAAGGGCTTTGACTTCCCATAACTGTGTCACACAGTTGGCTCAATATCTTTAATTGTTTTTACATAGGCGGTAATGGTAACGTTTTTTCCTGTAGCTCAGTCCATATCGTAAACTTGGATATGTATGATAGCTCGTTTCGAAGCTGTGACATTTTCACATATGTGGTTAAATTTTTGGGGTACGAAGTGAGATTACTTTTTCCGTAAATTAGCAAACCCCGAACATCCTTTTGTGATGCGGCTCCTTGTGGTAAAATATCCCCTTTTTAACACAATAAGTTCTTTGAAAATTTAATACTTTGAACACATTCAATAGCTCCATAGTTTTTACACATTTATTCTATGTTCCTTTACTTTCCTAATCACCACAAATAATTAAGTTCAGTCATTTGTTAAAAATAGAAACATGTCCAATATCACTACACAGAGATTTTTTCTTTACACATGACTTTTGAGTTCCTCATTTCAAGGCGCATTAGGGATGTTGTCCCAGTTAAACAATTTAATTCATTCCAAGAAATGTTATTTGACAAGGTAACAGGTTTAAAACTGAATACAGTAAATTTTTTCAAAAGACAATATTTTTATCAATTAAACTAAAGCACTTCAATTAGAAGAAAAACAGCAATATGTGTAGATATCTTGTTTTAAATTAATTATTTTTCTTATCACGTTATTGTCATATGTAGTTTTTTTTCAACTGCAGTCAAGAAGCATAATTTGCCTATCATATCAAGCCATTAAAAGATTGTTACAAGTGTAAAGGAGTTGAAATTTGATGGCAGTAGAGATAATTAGAATATCTTGGTTAAAACCCTAACCATAAAGACATTATTATTAGAGACTATGTAAACTTAGTTTAACTCCCAACCATAAAATGACTAACTAACTTTTGCCAAAACTAGATCAAGTATATCAAAAGTCACTTTTGGAAAAAGGAAGTGTATAGATAAGAGGGGATTTAATACAGTGATCATAAGAGAGGTCATCCTATACCCTGAATCTAATACACATTATTGGGGAGGAAAGTATTAAAATAAAATTGAGATTATTAAAATTACTGCCTCATCCAAGTATAAATATTACATATTAATTTAGTTTGATTCAAAAGACAGCTGCAGTTATGTAGGATAATGGAGAAAGGTGTTTGCTGATCTGAAATTAAATAACATATTTCATATATTAAGGTTCTCATACCAGCATAACTATTAAATGTTAGATGGTTGTTAGTTAGTTGTTAGTACTAAAGATCAATCTGATTAATAGAATAATTAAGTCGAGGATAATATATATGGGTATAAAGAAGTATACTTATCGTAACCTATCAAACGGCTTACTCATTAAGTCAGATAGATATCAAAATTATCATTTTTGTGAATCATAATTAAAACATTTTGACAACTCACATCTTGGATCAGATGGCGTTTCTGCAATATTGGAATAAGCATCATCGTGCAATCCCTTTCTGATATTTGGTGAGCGTAATCCAGCGACTGTAAGTGGAGAGGAGGAGAAAAAATCTAATTATTATAAGCATTATATTCAAATAAACATGCAAAGTGGTATAATGAATTGTTCTAGTTTCGTGGATAGTTAAACTTTACTTTTTTTAAAAGGCGGCCAGTTAATTTAATATATTATGAAAAAAACAGCCAATAAAACTATTATTGAATCAAACTTTTTGCAAATCTAATGAAAGTTGCCAAGCAATTGAAAAAAAAGCATGAAAATAAAAGCATGAAATTCCTAAAACTCCAGCAATGATATAAATGATCCACGAAAATAATAACCAGATGCTCCGCAGGGCGTAGCTTTATACGACCGCAGAGGTTGAACCCTGAACAGTTGGGGCAAGTATGGACACAACATTCAAGCTGGATTCAGCTCTAAATTTGGATTGTGATTAAATAGTTGACACAGCATAGGTTTCTGACACAGAATGAATGTGTTCTAATGAACTTAAAATTTTTGTTTTTGTTTTCTCTTAGAGCAATTCACTATGTTGTTGAATATTAATCCTCTCAAAAAAATGTTTGAAGAAATTTTCTTTTTTATTTATGAAATTTCAAATGAGAAAAATTGAACCCAATTTTTTTAATCACATTCCCCTTTCCCTTATTCCAAAATTAATCTCAATTAAAATTTCTAATGGAGTTTGCAACAATAACTACTCATTTAAATACATCATAAAATATTAAGATGTAAAAAAACTGCTTGTTATCACTGAATGGTAAAGATTATTTTAATTTATCAGTTGGTAGTAAAAAGTGAATATACATTGTATATTGTATATAACAAAGATTTAAGTTGATTCTGGACAAAGAAAGATAACTCCAATTAAAAAAAATCTTGCTATTGCACAATATTTTGCAATTAGATATTTCTTGCTTACTATTCTGGACAAAGAAAGATAACTCTAATTAAAAAAAAATTTGCTATTTCACAATATTGTGCAATTAGATATTTCTTGCCATTGCGCAATACTGTGCAATTGAAAAGACTTGCTATTGCACAATATTTTGCAATTAGATATTTCTTGCTTACTATGTTGGACAAAGAAAGATAACTCTAATTAAAAAAAAATTTGCTATTTCACAATATTGTGCAATTAGATATTTCTTGCCATTGCGCAATACTGTGCAATTGAAAAGACTTGCTATTGCACAATACTTAATATAATAATTTTGGATCCTGATTTGGACCAACTTGAAAACTGGGCCCTTAATAAAAAATCTAAGTACATTTTTGGATTCAGCATATCAAAGAACCCCAAGATTTCAATTTTTGTTAAAATCAGACTAAGTTTAATTTTGGACCCTTTGGACTTTAGTGTAGACCAATTTGAAAACAGGACCAAAAATGAAGAATCTACATACACTGTTAGATTTGGTATATCAAAGAACCCCATTTATTCAATTTTTGATGAAATCAAACAAAGTTTAATTTTGGACTCCAATTTGGACCAACTTGAAAACTGGGCCAATAATCAAGAATCTAAGTACATTTTTAGATTCAGCATATCAAAGAACCTAACTGATTCATTTTTTGTCAAAATCAAACTAAGTTTAATTTTGGACCCTTTGGACCTTAATGTAGACCAATTTGAAAAGGGGACCAAAGGTTAAGAATCTACATACACAGTCATGACAGTTAGATTCGGCATATCAAAGAACCCCAATTATTCAATTTTGATGAAATCAAACAAAGTTTAATTTTGGACCCTTTGGGCCCCTTATTCTGTTGGGACCAAAACTCCCAAAATCAATACCAACCTTCCTTTTATGGTCATAAACCTTGTGTTTAAATTTCATAGATTTCTATTTACTTATACTAACGTTATGGTGCGAAAACCAAGAAAAATGCTTATTTGGGTCCCTTTTTGGCCCCTAATTCCTAAACTGTTGGGACCTAAACTCCCAAAATCAATACCAACCTTCCTTTTGTAGTCATTAACATTGTGTTTAAATTTCATTGATTTCTATTTACTAAAACTAAAGTTATTGTGTGAAAACCAAGAATAATGCTTATTTGGGCCCTTTTTTGGCCCCTAATTCCTAAACTGTTGAAACCAAAACTCCCAAAATCAATCCCAACCGTTCTTTTGTGGTCATAAACCTTGTGTCAAAATTTCATAGATTTCTATTAACTTAAACTAAAGTTATAGTGCGAAAACCAAGAAAATGCTTATTTGGGCCCTTTTTGGCCCCTAATTCCTAAAATGTTGGGACCAAAACTCCCAAAATCAATACCAACCTTCCTTTTGTGGTCATAAACCTTGTGTTAAAATTTCATAGATTTCCATTCACTTTTACTAAAGTTAGAGTGCGAAAACTAAAAGTATTCGGACGCAGGACGACGACGACGACGACGACGACGACGACGACGACGACGACGACGCCGACGCCAACGTGATAGCAATATACGACGAAAAATTTTTCAAATTTTGCGGTCGTATAAAAATTCATGCTACTTAATCAATGTACAGCTTTTAAAACTACATTTTTAAATCATTTTAATGCCTCATATGCATACTCATTGATAAATTTTTACAGAAGTGCAAAAAAGCCAAAATGCAAATAACAGTAACTTCAAAACTTAAAAAATCCTTTTACTTTCATCAAAATATTCATAAAAAAATCTTAGCAACCTTAACGCTGATTTAAAATAAAATTGAGAATGGAAATGGGGAATGTGCCAAAGAGACAACAACCCGACCATAGAAAAAAACAACAGCAGAAGGTCACCAACAGGTCTTCAATGTAGCGAGAAATTCCCGCACCCGGAGGCGTCCTTCAACTGGCCCCTAAACAAAATTGTATTTCAATGCTATTTACGTATACATGACAATATCTATTTTTTACGATAGTATGCTGGACTGGTGTGAGTAACTGCAGGATACATGTGTAAATTTGAATCCTTAAAATGAAGATGTTAGCTATAAATTTAATATTATTTCACTTAAAGTTTCCAAACATTATCAAATTTTGTCCTGTAAAAAGAGACATATGAGAAAGAAAGAGGCATTAAATGACAATACAAAGGCTACTCATGCATTTTAAAGTTCTAATAAGTAATTATATAACACAAGATACATGTAATAACTAAGTATATAACATGTTTATAAATATAAACTATTTATAATCATTAATATGTCTATATAAATTACAATAAAAATATAATCACAATACATAAATAAATTTGAAAATAGAATTTTTGTGTAACAGTACTTTTGTTTATTTTAACTAGGCTAACATGACTTTTCTTTATTTTTCATTTAATTGGTTTTAAAATCTATATGATTAAGATTAAAAGATATTTGTACAAACTACAGTATTTTTATGTCTGACTCTTACTAGAATACTTGGTTGACAATGATAATGTGTAGCCATGATGTTAACTTCACTTCATGCATTCAAATTTCGTTATGTTTTTGAAACAAAATATCTTTTTTTATTACCTGGCAGTTTATCTAGAAATGACACAAAAAATAAATGTATACTTGAAGATTGATTGGTTGATTGCTATATAACATCAAATGAATTTCACAGTCACATTTATATTATTCTAGATAATGAAATGTTGAAGTTATAAGACTAGACTCTGCTTTATACTCAACCAATAATGCAATATTCTGATTTCTGAATCAAATTAACATTCTAGCTCATCTGGTTACAGTTTAAAAGAAGACATGCCATCCTTTTTGGACCCATCATTCTGAGTATAAGAACAATGGTCTTTGCTCTTGCTCTTAATAGCTGTATAATTTAACATAGTATGCTGAGCAGCAAAAAAAAAACAACAAATAAAAACAGGGGAGCACGAAAATTTCTTGATGGACCAGGAAACTGAGATAAAAAATATCTGCAATATTTTCCTGTTATGTTTTCTGACAAGTACTGAATGCCTTACAAATCTTCCAGCAACTTTATGTACTTAACACACAAAGCATTATATTTTTATAATGCAATATATACAATGCACAATGAATTTTGACTATAATACTTTAACCTGTGAATGTGCATTTATGTTTCCCTCATACATTGTTTGCATTTTATTTGACTAAAAAAATATGTTACCTTTAATTACTGCATTAATAAAACAAAAATATCAAGTGTACCCAGACCTAAAAGCAAACCTAGTTACCATGCTTATAAAATTTGACTTGAAATCACAACAAACTAATAATTTCACTATTAAGTGCAGGACACATGCAATCTGCAGTGCAATGATGCAGATTTATAAATATTTTTTTTACCCTTTCTAGGTTTATATATCGGCTGATTAGGAGATATTCCTATAGAAAACAAAAACACAATCTTATTTGACAACATAATTGTTCATTAATGGTTTAAAATAATTGATAATCATTATCACATTAAAGCAATGGTGATGTTAGGACTCATGACGTTAGGCCTCCCGCCACAAATTTTAAACTTCATCAACAACTGAACAAGTTTGAGACCCTACATATTGAATTGACTGAATGACTAAATAGTTTAATACAAGAGGCACAGGATGATTTGTACTGTTGCAATACAAATTATCAAAAGTTTTTAAAAATAAAAATAAGAAGATGTGGTATGATTGCCAATGAGACAAATCTCGAAAAAGAAACAAAATGATATAGAAATTAACAACTATGGGTCACTGTATGGCCTTCAACAATGAGCAAAATCCATACCCCATAGTCAGCTATAAAAGGTCCCAAAATGAATAGTTTTTGACAGTGGTATAACAGTACAACAGAAGAACAAACTTTAAAAAACAGTTGAAAAAGTTTTAACTCATCAGATGTAAGAGTCCTTTCCAAAAATAATATTCATTCACTTTAATTAAATGTTACATTTTTTGTACCTCTAGACCTGTATTATGATACATCTGAACTTTATAATACAGAAGTATTTTTGGTAATTATACAGTTTATAGAATTGGGAAAGTGTTTTCCTTAAGATTTGACTCTTGAATATCAAATGTTTATTCACTTTCCTAACCAGTGGTGTTTACAGTCCTCATAAGGTATACATGTATATGTTGTATTAACTAATTCCAAATAATCTTACATTAAATATCATATCTGTTTAATATGTGTGGTCATAACAATTCTATAATATGCTAAAAATATTACATAAAGATGTAACGATTTTAGTCTTAATCTATTTTTTCTGACATAATATATTTAGAAATCAAATTTGAAAGTTTACAGCTTATTTAAGGTTTTATTATGAAACTTAAATAACAAACGCTTTAATAATTGAACAGAAACATAACCAAATTAGTTAATTTAACCTATACAAATTATGAAATCTTTGTTCACTGTTTTACAGAAACAAGTAACAGACCATCTATTATATATTTTATAGCGTGTATTATATATTTTATAGCGTGTCATTTACTCCTAATTACATCAAATTTAAAAATCAAGATCAATGAGATATTGTATTAAACTATTTAGTCATTCAGTCAATTCAATATGTAGGGTCTCAAACTTGTTCAGTTCTTGATGAAGTGTAAAATTTGTGGCGGGAGGCCTAACGTCACAAGTCCTAACGTCCTAACTTGTTGACACGCCAAACATTGATTTATTGTTTGAATTGAATTTACTATTGATCCTAACATCAAATTAATACCTTATAAAAAAAGCATTAGTCAGACTTTCTAACAGATTATATTAAATGTAAAACTTCTGATATTCTGATACTCAATGTTCTAAATAAAAATTGTATAAAATTGGATTAAAGCATACAAATCAATACTTAAGATGGAAGAAGACATGAAAAACAAAAGTTATTTCGAGTTTGTAATGCTACCAAAGAGCATACAACAATCGAAGGCCATGAATGGGTGTTTAACACAGACAGAAAATCCCTAATTGGAGGAGGTCCTCACAAGACTAATATAACAAAGGCCAGAGGCTACTGACTATGGACAAAAAATGCAGAGGGGTTAAACATGTTTTGTGAGATCTCAACCCTTCGCCTATACCTCTAGCCAATAGAGAATAAAGAAACACAGCAATATGCACAGTAAAATTCAGTTGAAAAAATGTCCAAGTTTGATCTCAGAATAGCTAACAAAAGAAACTAATCAAAATGACAATGATACATAAATAACAAAGGACTACTAGCAGTTACATTATACTGACAAGCCAGCTCCTGCAGACCTTAATTAAACTGATTGAAAGATTATATGTCTTATAGTCTTCATTATACGAATAGACACTTTCATAACAGTACATTGTACATGTATTAGAAATAAGTATGTTAAGCTGCTCTGGAATTGACTATAGTAAGTTTAATGATCTAATAGCATATTCAAAATTAAATCAGTTTAAGTTAAAAGTTCCTAACTGCATTAAGTGATTAAAACACCATTAACTATTTAAATGCATTTACCTTTTACCAAAAAGTTTAAATTGCATTTATATTTTCAGATCAAAGCATTTGTTAATTACTACTGGACGTATAAAAAATTAGCCATTATCAATTAATATATGCCCAACGGAATAAGATTTTGTATTTTTAATTGATTTCCATTTTAAATTATATCTAATAACGTGTTATCCTTTCACAATGCATGGAGAAGGGAACAAAAGAATACCCATTAAAGCATTAGAAAACTTTTCTATTTACAATTGCGGTTTAATTATTGATTTTTCCATTTAATACTTAACAACTCTTACGAGTATAGGATATCTGAAGTAGGTTGGCAAATAAATTCATTTAACATGTATGGATTGTGTGTGATTTACATAGCGATAAGACATTATCGGAACAACCAATTCAACACAAAATATTGTACCAGTTTTAAGTGTTTGCTTGTAATGACTCTTCAATTGTGTCCAGGAAACCAGATTGTTTGACTCTGTTAAAGTCAATATCAGTTTTATAAAAGAGTCCAAAAACTACACAAGAAATTAATAATATACAAATCAATCTGCTAAACTATAATACAAATAGGTTTACAGGACCTAAGTTTAAAAAAAAGTTTTATCACTTGAATACTATCTGTAAAAATATGATATATATCTATATATATATAGAATCCATGCATTTGTTAGTAAATCTATGGAATAAGAATTCAGGATGAGGTACATTTCATTTACCCTAAAATAGACAATTTATAGCAAACATGGGTACAAATGTATATTGTATATTGTTCATGTAAACCTAAGAACAAACAATTCATTGTTGGAAGGAATGATACATTCTTTAAATGAAACAAATTGACAAAATGGTAAAAGAATTATAAATGAATTGTGAGTTTGTGTCAGACCTTTTTTTTGCACAAGCATAAAGCACCCTTAAAAATAGGGTCTAGTGTTAAGTACATTGTAATGATTGAATTTAAATTCACATTTATAATAATTTTATGAGATGTCTTGGAACATCTGAGAGATCCATGGGTCTATTAAACATCTAAATAAAACAGAATATTACAGAATCTAGAATGTGTTGGCCATGCCAGGGAAGTATATTTCTTACTGATTTACACATGATACTTTATAATATTAATATTATCTGGGTCTCGAAAAAATTAAAATGAAAAAAATGAATAATGAATGTTGAAAGAAAGGGTTATTAATGTGACCTACTTGACAAAGTGTTATTAATGTGACCTACTTGACCCTCTATGATCCCTTGATGCTCTACCTCCTGCTCGTACTTCTAGTTTACTTCTTGCTACTGACTGAGTTGACATTCGACTATCGCTTCTTTTTGGCATTCTATTATCTCCCTTTGAATCATCTTCAATTATTTCTGGTATAAGAGGTCGGTTTGATATTTTTTTCACTTTTGGTTTTGAAGATTTATCTAACACTGAAGTTCTACCGCCAAGGACATCATCGTCTTCGTCATCACTATGAGTATCCCGCAGTGAATTAAAATACTGTTCTTTAATTTCCACCGTCTGCCATTCCCTCTGTACATAAATTACATCGTTTGTTAATTCTTTCCATGTTGACATCAACTGATATTCCAAACTTTTTGGAACATGATCAGCAATATCATCATAAGAATATAAATATTTGGCTAACTGCTGAAGAATAGTATATGATGTACTTTTAGTGTCTTCGAATAAATATTTTTGTGAGTCCTCATCATTTGACAAGGCACTATCCAATCGATTTTTAATGTTTGTGACTGACTGGTTAATATTTGGCAGCAAGCTTTTCTTTCCCAATCCATCGCCAAATGGATCTTGTTCCTGGTGTTTTAAAGCTTCCCTGTTCTTGCTAGCTAAGTAGGCAGCTACTTTAGGATTTGGATGTGCAAATCGTAAAGCTTCTGGTAACTCCTCTGGTGCCTTACGACAACGTTTTGGTATCTTCCTTTTCACCTCTTGTTGAAAGAAATAGATTTCTTTTTCATTGTAAAGCACATCATTTGCTGCCATTCTTGTAATCCATAGGTTACTTGCTTGCCAAGCTTATCCCTCAGCCATATCTATCAACAAAAATGGTTTAATTTTTACTTTAGTTTATATATAATATTAAAAAATCATTCATTTGCGATCAATTCTAAACACAACAGAAGTGCATGGTTGTTTTAAATTCACAAGTTCTAACAAACTCCATGATCTGAAATTAAAAATTGACAATGTAATCCTTTATTTATGATCTTATATAAACTTTTATTGTCAGAACATTAGATAAGAAGTCAAAAAATTACTATGTACACAGACAGTATAAAACTGACAAGAGTTAAATGTTCTTTTCATTATAAAATGAATTTGAATGTTGACAAATACTTAACAATAGATCAATAGTAAAATGGGATATAGTACCGGAAGATATCTGAATAATCAGGTTGTCAAACATCTAATAAGTCAGTAGAGGTATAAAAGATAGGTCATGTAGGTAACCACATTTTTCAAGCATTTGACTTTATAAGCTATAAATTTGGAAATAATCTTGTGAAAATGGGCCTTGGTTTAGTATCAAGTAATCGAATAGCATTATGAATTTTATAAAAAGGTTTCTTGAATTCAGCATACATTAATATATATACTGTAATAGGTATGGAAGTATAGTTGAGGGTCTTCATTTCTAAATTCTTCAAATTTTTTGGACATTTTTATCTATTCTGTATACAATGTAGTTAAGCAGCCCATTAATTTCTATTCTCTATAAATTTTGATTCAGTTTTATCTACAGTAATTTTTTTTTTTATCAATTATTTTACATGTATTGTAGCTTATTTTCTTTTCAGAAACCCCATCTATATAGTGATCTATACCATCATGTCAGCTGCCTCATGTATCAAACTTCTAAAAGTAGATTCTTAACAAAATGTAATTGAAACATCTGAATTGAAATTTGGCAATACATGTACATTATAAGTTATCTACATTATGTACGTTCATATCCGTAGATATGGATATTTTAACCCCCTGAGGCGGAGCCGAAGGGTGTACAGGGCACTGAAGGGTGTTAAAATATCCATATCTACGGATATATGAACATAGATAATGAATTTATCCCCGGTCTTAGTCTAAATCTGGCGATTTTTAGAGAAATTCCACCACAAAGTTGAACGTGAAAGTAACGTTTTTTTTCATTTTTCAAATATCTTTTATTGAAATTTAGGATTTTGACATATTTTTAACATTGTGTAGGGTTCTACCCTTTGGTAGAACCCTACAGGTAGACAAATATAAGAAGTTTTTAATCTAAAGACAGAGAAAGTGAAATGGGTTGAATTTGGTGCTCAAAGTTGTGAGAGTTACATCATGATCATAGATGGTGTGACGTCAACATGGGTCATTTGCGTAGCTAGGTCAGTAGTCCTATCCATAGACAATGTGGCAGAATAGTGATGGGTTTACTAAAATGAGTGCAAATAATCGACATAATAAGATAAAATCGTTAGTGGATTAAGTATCTAATTATACAGACATCATGGATAATCTACAGAATTCGATATTTCATAAGGAACAACCATGGAACTAAGGAAAACGCGTGTGAGTTTCCCCGATGTAATGGGTAGCAACGTCCGGGGATATGGGTTAGCAACACTCAGGGGCTATGGGTTTTGTAACGACGTGCGTTAACCAATCAAAATCCTAGAAATATACTAAGCCGGGGATAAGTATCATATATCCCTGTATGTATCTATAAGCATTTATTCAAAATTAACATACATGTATAAAAAGATCAGTTTGTACTGCTTTTATCACTAAAATTATCTGTGTCAAAAAAGCATCTGCCTTTTGTTGAGCTAGCCATGCCATCCATCAGTAAAAACAGAAAATCCTCTTATAATAGCGGGAATATTACTGATAAATGGGATAAGTCCAGGTGAACATTTATTAAGATAGCCTCCTCTAATGGTTTTTTTTATGCTTTTTTAACATAAATAAGAATGTATTTAACGTCACAATTTCCTTTGAAAAACCACATGCATAGTAGGAATTCATGTGATATACGAAAACATATGATTTTGACAATATAAATAAGAAGAGCTTTATTGTATGAGTGCCAATTCAACAACTCTCCATCCAAGTGATATTGTGTAAAAACTTAAAAGTATTTAGTGTAAAGAAGTTTTAAAAATGTCAAAAGTATGGCCTTCAACACAGAGCCTTGACTCCCACGAAACAGAAAGAATAAAGGGTCCCAAAATGACTAGTATTAACAGTGATATAGTGAGGATTTGAAAAGGGCAGGGTACTAGTCAGAAAAAGGGCAATTTTTAACGTGTAAATGTCATTAAAAAAAAGGGCAATTTTACGCATAAATTAATATCATTGAAAAAGGGTAATGACTTAAGTCTTATGATTAATTAGCATATAACTTAACCATTATGGTAAAATCAAGTTTCAGTTACGTAAAAGGGAGGAATTCAAAATAATACTTTTGGCACAATTTTTTTATGGTGATG
Organism: Mytilus galloprovincialis; assembly: GCF_965363235.1. Taxonomy (NCBI): domain Eukaryota; kingdom Metazoa; phylum Mollusca; class Bivalvia; order Mytilida; family Mytilidae; genus Mytilus; species Mytilus galloprovincialis. Next base: position 983,201 of record NC_134838.1, on the reverse strand, counting down.
TTCATAAATCTATGGTCATGATGCTGAGACACTCTTTAACCATGTTAACAGCTGAAATTCAATATTTAGGAAACCTTTTTACTTTCAACTTATATTATGCTGGGTTTTTTTACTGACATACTACATGTAGTTTAACCAGATGAATCCTTAATTATTTAAATTTTTACTTCATTGCACTTGATAGATCAATTAATGGAAGTAACTATGGTGGGGGGTAGGAGGTGTCCTGATCCCGAAATCCCCGGCTTAAAAACATACAATCCCAAGGTCCCAAATTTAAATAAATTCAAATCACGACATCCGAAATACGAAAAAAGAATTCCCGGATCCCAAAATACCGAAATCACGAGCTTAAAAACTCTGGATCCCGGAGTCCCAATAAAGGTCCTATCCCCACTCAAAGATGAAAAATACAATTTTCAAAATATTTATTTTTGAAGTGAATTCAGGTAAAAGTAATTACTATAATGTTCTATTATATATGCATTTGCATTCAATTTGTTTTGTATTTATTAAATCTTTTAACGAAAAGAAACATAAATTGAAGGAATATATTGTGAACAGGTGATAAAAAAAAATAAGTAACTCAAATTCTTTTTTTCTTAATACACAAATTATTTATGACCTATAGTTAAGGTAATTGGTGCTAATTAACAATGTGTTTGACACCAAATCTGTCAGGTGAAGCCATGCACTAAATGGGTCACTTAATTTGACAGTTTGCACAGGTACAAAATGTATCTGAACTTCCACTTTATGGAAGAATTACGAATTAACCAGTATTTCAAAGGCAGAAATTGCAAATTTTTTTCGCAATTAAAACGGACGGGCGCCCAAGAAACGGCATTAAAAAGGCATGGGCATCAATAGAAAAGGGTGGGCACTGTGCCCTGTTCAACCTATGAAGCCAACAACTGGTTAAACTATTCAGCACAGAAAAACAAAGGGTCTAATCTATTTAAACAAGGAGAATCGAAAAACAATATAAATGTACCATGTACAGGGGCAGATCCAGCCATTTTAAAAAGGGGGGTTCCCATTCCAGGACAAAGCAGGGGGTGGGGGTTCCAACTATATGTCCCCATTCAAATGCATTGATCGTTCAAAAAAAGGGGGGTTCCAACCCCCAGAACTCTCCCCCTGGATCCGCCACTGATGTACATCATCAAACACCAACTACTGAACAACAGGTGTACATGTATGATTGGTAAAAGTTTATGTTAAGGATAAATTCTGCTTAGGACTCAACATTCATTCTAAAATACTGCAGTACTGTATAAGAAAATAAAATAATTTAAGCACATATACCTGAACAGCATCATATACATTCCTATGTACACAGAATGTTTACCTTTGTTGATTAGACCAAATGCCAATCTGAGTTATTCGTTCTTGTATGGTTATAATTTTTTGTAAATTGTTCATTAAAAGAAACAAAATCACTGACCCGGTTTGTTGTGATGCATTGAATTTGAGAACATGCACTCCCACGAGTCACAGCTCCCTCGACATAAATGTAATAAATTTTGTCAAGATGCCTCAGAAAGAAACGATGAAATACTTCATAAAATCTATGGATACAAAATATGATTAATGTGTAATTCTTATCTATGTAGAGACATTAACTGAATTAAATCTTCAAATGAAGTACCTGTTCGTTTTCGCCGCCATCTTGGTTGACATCGTAACCTGGCAACTCGAAACAGGACGGGACGGACATGACACAGTATACGGGTTTAAGTGGGAGTGCTCCAAAATAAAAGGAGGATCAAACATGTTCAGATTTTTTTTTTGGAGACCAGTCGTTGAGAGACTATGATGTTCGTCCGCTAGTTAATCACATTCTTCTTGTTAGATCTTTAAAGTAAATCTGTTATTTAAATTCTGCCAATGTAGGCACACCCTCTACTGATTATTCTGGTTCACAATATGAATAACAATTTCTTCCACCAATATCACAGTCACTGTACAATTTTTACATCATATTATTGTCAATAAAATCAGGCTTAATGTCAGTTTAATCAGTACCAACACATTTTCTATAAAATCAAAAAGTATCTAGCTAAAAAGGGTATACAACCAGCAATAGTCCATACCTTTCACAATGAAGATTAAAAATTATTGTATTGTATATTGTGTATTGTATATTGTATTGTATTGTATTGTATTGTATTGTATTGTATTGTATTGTATTGTATTGTATTGTATTGTATTGTATTGTGTTGTATTGTACATTGTATTGTATTGTATTGTATTGTATTGTATTGTGTTGTATTGTACATTGTATTGTATTGTATTGTATTGTATTGTATTGTATTGTATTGTATTGCATTGTATTGTATTGTATGGTATTGTATTGTATGGTATTGTGTTGTATTGTATTGTGTATTGTGTTGTATTGTATTGTGTTGTATTGTATTGTATTGTATTGTGTTGTGTTGTATTGTATTGTATTATATTATATTGTATTATATTGTATTGTATTGTGTTGTATTGTATTTTATTGTATTGTATTGTATTGTATTGTGTATTGTATTGTATTGTGTTGTATTGTATTGTATTATATTGTATTGTATTGTGTTGTATTTTATATTGTATTGTATTGTATTGTGTTGTATTGTGTATTTTATTGTGTTGTATTGTGTGTTGTATTGTATTGTATTGTATTGTGTTGTATTGTATTGTGTATTGTATTGTATTATATTGTATTATGTATTGTATTGTATTATATTGTATTATGTATTGTATTGTGTTGTATTTTATTGTATTGTATTGTATTGTATTGTGTATTGTGTTGTATTATATTGTATTATGTATTGTATTATATTGTATTGTATTGTGTTGTATTGTATTGTATTGTGTATTGTATTGTATTGTGTTGTATTATATTGTATTGTATTGTGTTGTGTTGTATGTTATTGTATTATATTGTATTGTATTTGTATTGTGTTGTGTTGTATTGTATTGTATTGTATTGTGTATTGTATTGTATTGTATATTGTATTGTATTGTATTGTATTGTATTGTATTGTATTGTCATTTTCTGCTAATCAATAAAGGATAGTTCATCCATCTCATTGATGCTGTCATTTGAGTGCAGGAGTGCTTTACATTACTGGTGCTAGAAAATAATTTACATAGTGTTCAGTTATATATTGTAGGATCAGAAGGTGTGATATGATTGACAATGGGACAACTATCCATCATCAACATTTTTTGCTTCTTTTTTATTTAATTCATCCAACTGCAATAGTCTATAGCTTTAGCACTGAAGAAAATAGAATAATTGTCTACATTTGTATATTGTATTGTATTATATTGTATTTATTGTATTGTATTGTATTGTGTATTGTATTTGTATTGAGTATTGTGTATTGTATTTTGTATTGTATTGTACTAATCAATAACATCACATTGATTTTGTCATTTGGGTGCAGGAGTGCTTTAGATTGTTATAAAAGTATTTACAGTGTTCAGTTTTGTATTGTAGGTTGTCATTTGGGTGCAGGAGTGCTTTAGATTGTTATAAAAGTATTTACAGTGTTCAGTTTTGTATTGTAGGATAAGAAGGTGTGGTACCAGATACAGTGTACGTATTGCTTAATATACATAAACTAGAGGCTCTCAAGAGCCTGTATCGCTCACCTGATTCTACTTGGGTTTTTGAAATCATATGAAAAAATATAAAATTTGGCTAAAAGTGACAACACAACCTCATTGATAAGGAAAGGAACATGTTTAATTTCATTCAAAAGTCCCCCACTGGCGGCCATCTTGGATGGCGGATCGGCTACAAAGTAACAACACTTGGTCAGCACCTCATAAGGAACATTCATGCCATGTTTGGTTTTATTCCATTCAGTGGTTCTCTAAAAGAAGTCATTTGTATGCATTTCCCATAGGGTCCTATGTTAAACTAAGTCCCCTGCTGGCGGCCATCTTGAATGATGGATCTGCTACAAAGTAACAACACTTGGTCAGCACCTCATAAGGAACATTCATGCAATGTTTAGTTTTATTCCATTCAGTGGTTCTCTAAAAGAAGTCATTTGTATGCATTTCCAATAGGGTCCTATGTTAAACTAAGTCCCTGCTGGCGGCCATCTTGGATAATGGATCGGCTACAAAGTAACAACACTTGGTCAGCACCACATTAGGAACATTCATGCCATGTTTGATTTCATTCCATTTAGTGGTTCTCTAAAAGAAGTCATTTGTATGCATTTCCCATAGGGTCCTATGTTAAACTAAGTCCCCTGCTGGCGGCCATCTTGGATGATGGATGGGCTACAAAGAAACAACACATGGTCAGCACGGCATAAGGAACATTCATGCAATGTTTGGTTTCATTCCATTCAGTTGTTCTAAAAAAGAAGTCATTTGTATGCATTTCCCTTAGGGTCCTATGTTAAACTAAGTCCCCCGCTGGCGTCCATCTTGGATAATGGATCGGCTACAAAGTAACAACACTTGGTCAGCACCACATTAGGAACATTCATGCCATGTTTGATTTCATTCCATTCAGTGGTTCTCTAAAAGAAGTCATTTGTATGCATTTCCCATAGGGTCCTATGTTAAACTAAGTCCCCCGCTGGCGGCCATCTTGGATGATGGATTGGCTACAAAGTAACAACACTTGGTCAGCACTCCATAAGGAACATTCATGCTATGTTTGGTTTCATTCCATTTAGTGGTTCTCTAGAAGAAGTCATTTGTATGCATTTCCCATAGGGTCCTATGTTAAACTAAGTACCCAGCTGGCGGCCATCTTGGATGATGGATCGGCTACAAAGTAACAACACTTGGTCAGCACTCCATAAGGAACATTCATGCTATGTTTCATTCCATTTAGTGGTTCTCTAGAAGAAGTCATTTGTATGCATTTCCCATAGGGTCCTATGTTAAACTAAGTCCCCCGCTGGCGGCCATCTTGGATGATGGATCGGCTACAAAGTAACAACACTTGGTCAGCACCCCATAAGGAACATTCATGCTATGTTTGGTTTTATTCCATTCAGTGGTTCTCTAAAAGAAGTCATTTGTATGCATTTCCCATAGGGTCCTATGTTAAACTAAGTTCCCGGCTGGCGGCCATCTTGGATGATGGATCGGCAACAAAGTAACAAAACTTGGTCAGCACCTCATAAGGAACATTCATGCCATGTTTGGTTTCATTCCATTCAGTGGTTCTCTAGAGGAAGTCATTTGTATGCATTTCCCATAGGGTCCTATGTTAAACTAAGTCCCCCGCTGGCGGCCATCTTGGATGATGAATCAGCAACAAAGTAACAACACTTGGTCAGCACCTCATAAGGAACATTCATGCCATGTTTGGTTTCATTCAATTCAGTGGTTCTCTAAAAGAAGTCATTTGTATGCATTTCCCATAGGGTCCTATGTTAAACCAAGTCCCCTGCTGGCGGCCATCTTGGATGATGGATCGGCTACAAAGTAACAACACTTGGTCAGCACCCCATAAGGAACATTCATGCTATGTTTGGTTTTATACCATTCAGTGGTTCTCTAAAAGAAGTCATTTGTATGCATTTCCCATAGGGTCCTATGTTAAACTAAGTCCCCGGCTAGCAGCCATCTTGGATGATGGATCGGCAACAAAGTAACAACACTTGGTCAGTACCTCATAAGGAATATTCATGCCATGTTTGGTTTCATTCCATTCAGTGGTTCTCTAAAAGAAGTCATTTGTATGCATTTCCCATAGGGTCCTATGTTAAACTAAGTCCCCTGCTGGCGGCCATCTTGGATGATGGATCGGCTACAAAGTAACAACACTTGGTCAGCACCTCATAAGGAACATTCATGCCATGTTTGGTTCCATTCCATTCAGTGGTTCTCTAGAAGAAGTTCAAAATGTAAATTGTTAACGACGACGACGACGGACGACGACGGACGACGACGGACGACGGACGCCAAGTGGTGAGAAAAGCTCACTTGGCCCTTCGGGCCAGGTGAGCTAAAAACTTAATCTGATCAATGAACCATGAAATGAAGTCAAGATCAGATGATGCCTGCCAGAAAGACATATTCACCTCACAATCTTTCCATTCACCAAATATAGTTGATCTACATAGCTTGTAGAATCTAATAAACATACTTAACCAGGAAAACTTGTCATTTATTAATTAACTATAAACATGAGGTCAAGGTCAGATAATACCTGCCAGACAGATGTATACACCATACAATCATTTCATTCATTAGATATAGTTGACCTATTAGTTTAAACATATTTATTTATAGTGGATTGAGAAACAAGTTTTGCAACTTATATTAATCCCTTTCCACTTTGTGGGTGCAAGTGCTGCCTTGTAGCGGCATTAGCCTGCTCTTTTTTTGAAATGTACAAGGGTGTCTTTAACGTGCAAGAGATATTTCTCTCTCTTAACACGGGTCAGCCATTTATCGTCCCCTTCCGCCGGACTATCATTGTTTCCTCAAGACCATACTCGCAAATGGTGTCAAGGGAGAGCCGAAAATTCAGTTGACCTATTGCTTTTGGTATCTAAGCCTTACCCTTCCGGGGCACCCGAGATCACCTCCAGTCTCCAGTTTTTGGTGGGGTTCGTGTTACTTAGTCTTTAGTTTTCTATGTTGTGTGTTGTGTACTGTTGTTTGTCTGTTTTTCTTTTTCTTTTTTAGCCTTGGTCTGGTCATTTTATTTTTCATTCTGAGTATGACTGGTCCTTTGGTATCTTTCGCCCTGTCTTTTAGAAGAGGGGATCACTACTGTAACCTAACATTGACAATCAAACCTTGAAAATAAGGTTAAGACGGTTGATATATGCAAGGCAGACATATACACCTAACAATTATTCCATACCCTAAATAAAGTTGACCTACTTCTTACATTATTTGCAAGGAACCTAAAATACCATATTATTATCCTATTACTCATAATTAGTGAGAAATTCACATGACAAATAACTACGATTTCTTGTAAGGCAGTCGCTGAACCATTGAAATAAGGCCAATGAAAAAGGACACATGAGAGACTGAAACTTCCCATCATAAGGTATTTGCATACAAGGCATCTTCTTACATCTTAAATATGAAGTTTTATACAAATAGTTTACTCTGCTGCCAGATAGTAATTCCAAAGTCTCCTATACAAGACTAAAACCTGATGAGGAGTCAGATCTATGCCAGTGGAAAATACAATCCTTATTTTGATAATCTGTTTGTTAACATTTATAAACAATAAAATTGAGAATGGAAATGGGGAATGTGTCAGAGAGACAATAGCCCTACAAAAGAGCAGATAACAGTTGAAGGCCACCAATGGTCCTTTAATGCAGTTCAAGCCTGTTAGTCATGATATCAAGATTTATTTCTATGGACTTTTTCCCTAGCAGAACATAACATTGCTCATTGTTGAAGTTTGGTGGTCACTGGATAATAGTGTCAACACAGATCTCTACTGATGATTGTACAGTGACTGTTGGTTGTAAGAGACATCAGTTGCATGGAATTCAAAAAAACAAATAAGTTAGTTATTAAATTTATTTAGTTTGCATGATGAATAAACCAATGCAAATGACTTTAAAATGAGATGCATCAACTCATCCGTACCAACAAGAAACAACAATCTTTACATTTGATATATACAAGTCTAATATTGTAACAATTATTTTATCAAGATAAATATTCATGCATGATCATGGAAACAGGAAACCAGCATCACATATCTTACCTATAAAAATACCTCCCAAAAAACATACAATTATCAAAAGAATATACAGATAACTTCTTAACTCCCCTCCTATAAAAAAAAAAATATTGTGAAAAAAATATTAACCCTATCATTGATTTAATATGTTGAAATACTTCATGTTACACTTTCAGAAAAATTGTTTTAAGAGGTAAGTATTCTTATGGTCAGATGCTGAAAGAGAAGGAAAACAATTCTTTGGAAATTTATATTAATTGAAAAATAGCAATATTTAGTTTATGGTTATGATATCTCATGAGAATAAAGTTGCTGTAGACACAGTCTTTGCAGATATCAAATCTTGTTAATTATAAAATTTGTGGCTCTAGGAACAAACTATTTAAAAAGAGTTTATTTGGGGGAATATTCATAATCAACCATCAAAGACATAGTAAATAAAAGGCATGACATTAAATGATTATGCAAAATCATTTATTTCAACAATTTTTAAAACTACACTAGTTTAAGTTCAGTATTATTCTATCACACAATTTCACAGCTTTCCAATAGAGGACCAATTAATTTATTGGCTATCTCTGGCCTGTATCATCTCATGTTTATCTATCACGAATCATTAACTATAAAACACACTCAATCTCAATGAATATATGAGTACTTACAATGTATAATATGGAACAGTCAATAAAACAAAGTGGCATTACTGTACATAAATAATTTATCAATTAAATGTTTATTTACATAAAACTTTTCCCTATTCAAAATTCCTGAAAACTTTATAAAATGATTTGCTGATTGGTTTTTCTTTTATTATGTTTATGTACCATTATTTTCAGTTAGATGCTACAATTGTTTTGCTTTTACACTGCTCTAACTTATGCATAGGAGGCAAAGCAAATTATGAAATTCTGCTTTGTATAAGCAGTTAACAATGCCTTATAAAAATCACCACAAAATGTAGTACAAGATTTAAAAAAAAAAAATTCTAATCTACAAATGGTAATATTTTTGATGTTGTCGATATTTCATTTAATTAAAAAATTCTTTTCCCGCCATCAGTAGAACATGAAGAGACCAATTATTTCCCACATACAAATATACAGTTTATATGAAAACTTAAGAATAGATTTATGCTTTCCAAAAAAAATCAGTTTAAAAATTAACCAAATAAATTTTAAAATGACATCTTACTGTTGTCTATTAAAGAAAATATCTGAATATAAAAAAAAAATATAATTATTTTTAAGATAGATTATGGTTATTATGTTGCTTCAAAAGACAAGTGAAGTTTACACCAAAATTTCTGTTATAAAAATAAAATACAGAGACACAAAGCAAGTATAAAAGAATCACCTGTATAATGGGTTGTAAAAATATGTACACTACAAAACACAAAAAAATAGTTGTATGTAAAATGATTAATGTAAATTGAAGTACATTTGTAATTGTATTGTACATATTTTGATGAATTGAAACAAAAAAGGGCATGTTTAAGCTCAAGCGAGGAATCATTTATGAATGTTTTATTTCACTTTAGACACAAAAACTAAGCAGCAAAGCATAAATAAATCTTTAAAAATCTGATGTTTTAGTTTTTGCTATAAAGTTATTTTTCTAAACATAATAACCACATAAACAAAAACTAGACTTGTTAACATTTTGAACACATGTGACGTCACTTATGAAAAACTTCATTAAACCCATAAACTGAAAATAGACTTGTTAACATTTAGAACACGCTTATGAAAAACTTCCTAAAAATTTCCTAACTTGATTAAATAGTCCTCTATGATTAAAGGCTGTTACTTTGCATGATACCCAATTAACCAAAATTTCCAGCTTAGTGACAAACTACTACTTTTAGAAACACAATGCACAAGTGATAAAAATAAAATTGCTTCTCTGAGTAGGTAACCCATTTCTAATAATGTGTCTCCCTTGGTACAATATATATGATATATGACAAAATGGACAAGGAATTAAATAATACTCATTCTAAGAAACATAAAATGGCACACAATTTTTTAATACATTTATGATAAAGTTGCTCAAACATCTTCCTATCTGCTTAAAAAAAAGATGTGGAAATCCAATGTACTACTTCCTAATATGTTATGTTGGAGAACTTCTCGTTCGTTTACTCTCTACATTGTCATCAGTTGGTGCCGATCTTTTCTCTGATTTCCATCGATTATGTTTTTCACCGTCTTTTTCATCCCCCTGCTCAGATGATTTAACCTCTTTCTGACCATCGTCATTAACATTCATCGTTTCAGTGTTTTTTGCTTCTTCAATATTTAATGCCTTGTTTTTTTGACAATTTGACTGCTGACGCTTTGTGGGACTTGATAAATGTGTGGACGATACAGAGCCTTGTCCAATTTGCCAGACTTTACCACCATGGTACATATGTCTTATACGATGAGCATCAACAGGAACAAGTTTGTGATGAGTAGAAGAGGAAGATTTGGTGTCTGATTTAGAATCAGAACTTTCTTTATCTTTAGCCTCCTGACTGTCAACAACACTAAACTCAGAAATAGGAATGAGTTTCTTATTTGTTGTAATCTTAGGAACAACAAAGGGCGCCTTTGAAGAATATCTCTTCCTTGGCGGTGATGGTAAATTGTATCTGGCTATACGATTTTTCAAAAAATGTCCAGCACTTGATGAAAATCCACGAAAAGCAGGCCTACTTTTAACAGAATCGGTTGTTGAAGCAACACCCCGATCAAGAGTAGAAGACACAGATTTAGTTTCCATTTTAACAATTTTTTTTTCACCGGTTTTAGAGACAACTGATGATAGTTCAGTAAAGTGTTTCTGTCCTTTATTAACACCACATTTTTTCCCTTTATCTAACTTCACAGATTCTTTATCACTTTTCTGAGATTCGCTCTCCTCCAAATCAATGTCAGTATTTAATGCTGTAGATACAAATTTCTCAAAATGTATTTCAAAGTCTGTATCTGTGTGTTTTCCCTCTACAGAATCTTTACCCGCACATGATTTGTTACTAGAACTGTTTGAAGATGATGGAGAAGTTCTCTTACTCTTGCTATCCAAACATTCCTTATCTGATTTAGGTTTGACAGATTTCTTCCTAGTAGATTTTGTGTTGTTTTTATTGTTCCCCTTAGATTTAGAAGACTTGCTACTTCGACTTGATTTAGAAGATTGTTTTTTTGACAGAGAATCTGATTTGTGTTGAACTTGTTTCTCTGATTTTTCATTGGTACAAACATTTACACATTCTGACTTATCAGAGATCTGAGTATCACTGTCAGCATTGGTATCCATGCTTTCTTTAGATTTCACATTTTCACTGCTTTTCGTATATGAACTTTTGCTAGATTCAGTACTTTTAGCCACGGTTGAACTTTTGCTTGATTCAGTACTTTTAGCCACCGTTGAACTTTTGCTAGATTCGGTACTTTTATTCACCTTTGAACTTTTGCTAGATTCAGTATTTTTATCCACCTTTGAACTTTTGCTAGATTCAGTACTTTTAGCCACCGTTGAACTTTTGCTAGATTCGGTACTTTTATTCACCTTTGAACTTTTGCTAGATTCAGTATTTTTATCCACCTTTAAACTCTTGCTAGATTCAGTACTTTTAGCCACCGTTGAACTTTTGCTAGATTCGGTACTTTTAGCCACCGTTGAACTTTTGCTAGATTCAGTATTTTTATCCACCTTTGAACTTTTGCTAGGTTCGGTACTTTTAGCCACCGTTGAACTTTTGCTAGATTCGGTACTTTTAGCCACCGTTGAACTTTTGCTAGATTCAGTATTTTTATCCACCTTTGAACTTTTGTAAGATTCAGCACTTTTGTCCACGGTCGGTCTTTTACTTGGTTCAGTACTTTCATCCACGGTTGAATTTTCAGTACTTTTATCCACGCTTAAATTTTCAGTACTTTTGTCCAAGGGTGAACTAGATTTAGACTCACTACATTCACCAGACTTCGGCTGTTTACTAGGTTTTGATTCAATGTACCGATCAGACTTTTTTTCGTAAGTTTTCATTTGGGAATGTTTACTGCTGTCAGTTTCTTCATCATCTAGTTCCCATTTAAATGGCGATTTCTTTTGTGATAATTTATCACGCCTGGCTGAACTGTTTGATCCTATGTACGACATAAAACTATTTTGAAACTGAGACTCCCCACCTGGTGATTTACACAACGTTCCTTTATTTTTCTTCTCTATCTTCAAACTATCGCTTTTTCCTTTCCTATTCTTATTTTTTTCATTTTTCTCCTTCACAGCCTGTTTTTCTCCGCTATTTTTACTTTTTTGTTCCACAATTGCTTGCTTTGTTTCCACATCATTAACCCCTGATGTCTTATCATTCCTCTTTTCATCACAATTTTGTGTCAATCTTTTAGATTCAATATTTTTTGTCCTGGATGCTTCCTTCTGTTGGTTTTTAGATGTTGTTTTTGCCTTTTCTGGTCCTTTGGATCTACAAATACATATAATTACACAATTGAGAATCTGTTCAACTAAAAGCACAAGCCAACTTGAATAAAACTAGAAGCTTCTAGTTCTAGCTTTCCTAGCAACAAAAATGTCATATTTTTTACTGAAATCAAGGCTTATAAGTTTGTTAATCTTCACTCTAGTGCTCAATCACATTATATTAATCGTTGTAAAATCAGGATAATATAGATGTGTCTGTGCAACATGAATTTCCTTCCCTGATACTGTATATTCAGAAACTATTGCAATGTTTTTAATATTGCGATAAATGCAATGGGTATAATTGCAATAACTTTAACTCACACTTTGAAATTTTTATATGAATTAAACAGTATGTTTCTCAATATTTTAAAAATTAAAATCATATTTTTGTCTTAAATGACAAAATGAAAATAATAAATGCATGCAATAATTTCTGAATTTACAGTAGTCATTATCATTATTTGTATTATATCTCTGCTTTTTAAAGTGTTGACGTCCATGTTAAACTTATCATTGTGTTTCCCTGAGCTTATATCACCCTGCTAAGTCACTACATAATGTTTTAATCATACCAATGTGCAGATAACTAGATAACCTACTATATATACTCCCTCTAAAATCAATTCCAGTTTGACATAATAATGGTCATTATCTTAGCAATTAATAACTAATAAGTACAAAATTTTGGTAATGGGCAGTAACTCCACAATAAGGAGTCAACTAACAATTTCAGTTATAATGAAGAATCAATGATTTTAATGGATATCAAGTGTTCTCCCAATGCCCTTAAACCACCACAGCCCTATAAAATACAGTGTTAGTGCTATGTTTTCATATTCTGCATATTCTGTGTCAAAATTGCATCTTGATACGTATACTTCACCTTATGTCAAACTTCTGACAATGTAAACATCATTACTGATCTGTAAAATTTTGGATCTTGGGAGTGATATATATACATGTATTTAATAGTTCATATAATGATGTATTAACCTACTATGAGCAATTGGTCATCTATTCAAGAAAAATATGTTTTATTACAGTTTCAGCATGCATGTTTGTCCTGAAATTCAGAGAGAATATTAATACTGTAAATTCAGAAATTGTTGCTTTCATTCATCGTATTTATTGTTGTAATTTTTTTTTAATTCTTTTTTTTTTTAAAGAATAAAAATGCCAGATAATTATTGCAATATCAAGAAATATGCAGATATAAGTATCAAATATAAGAATGTGAGTTCTTGTATTGCAATAATCCATTAATTTAAAATATTGCAATAATTTCTGAATTTACAGCATTTAAAGAAGAAAAAAGTGCTAAAAATTTTTCAAAGGTGACAGATTTTGTTTCCTAATGAATAGCCTATGTCATAAGAGTTAATGTCATAACTTTATAAACATGTCAAGTTTTTTCTCTTTTAAAAAACTACTGTGGCTTAATTTATTATCATGGATATAAACTTTTCGTAGATTGAGGAACACTTGTATTTTTGTTAATATATTATGTTATGGTTTTAACAGTCTGCATATTTTCCTATACAAAAATTTGTAATCCATTTAAACAACTGTTTAAGTAAGTGGTTAAACTGTATATATGAAATCAATTAAATCAGTACACAATCAAATCAATTAAATTGGTACACAATGAAATCAATTAAATTGGTACACAATGGGTACACAATGAAATCAATTAAATTGGTACACAATGAAATCAATTAAATTGGTACACAATGAAAACTAATGATCCCACAGTATTACACATTTTTCCACTTTAAATAAATAACTCAATTCTTTTGTCTGTGCTTTTAGTTCTTGAAATTTAGTCCCATGTTTTTATCATGTGTGCTGTTTATTATGCCTCTCCCTAATAAAATATCACAATATCAATAAATATTTTGTAAGAAATATAGGTTAATAACTTGTCTACTGTTTTATCCATGCTACAGTTAGAGTGACCATATGATTTCTAAACCTTTTGAGTTTTGCAAATCTAACATGAACCTATAACGTAAGGGTACCCAAATTGCACCTTAGAAAAAAATAGCAACGGAAATCTTACAAGATTTCCTAGAGACTAAACAATTTGTATTTTTATGATTTGATACTATGCACGTCTTTCAACATAGGTAAACATATTTAGATATACACAAAACGTTCACAGTCTTTATCAACAGATGGACTGTTTACTGAAAAAGCAAAATGTACGAAAACGTCACCATGCGACGTCATCAAAACGTCATCTTTTTAAAATTAGCAAATACAATATATTAAAGTATCCATTTCGTAAAATATGAAGAGTAAGCATGGACTAATATCCAATTGTTCAAAATATTTGAAGAAATTAAACAAAAGCTCGGTTATTAGACTTTTGACGATGTGAATTTAAGCATGGATGCAATTTGGGTACTCCTCATTACAGAATCATGGATAGTTTGGAGGTTGATTCAAACCCATTTTTTTATGACTTAATATGGATTAAAAATCAAATCGGTGTACCTATACAATAAAGAAGGATAGGGCTACAAAATAAACCCAGTATGGACATTTTTTTCTTGATCATAAAACAACGTAGGTGAAAAAACTGTCAAAATAGGTGCAATTTGGGTACCGTCACGTTATATACACAACTTGTTCATCAGGTTTCTAGTTTGATTGTTTGATTTTGTTATACAACTGCCTCTTTAAGTGGAATTTACAATATAATTTTTGCTTAAATTCACACCATGGTGGATAGTTGTCTCATTGGCAATCATAACACATTTCCTTATTTATATATTATACATACCTGGTCTGTTCCTTCGTAGACGTAGTCTGTTCAACAGGAGCCTTCTCTGACTTGGCATGTTGTTTATTTGAACCTTTCAGTTTTTTGTTGTCATGGTTATGGCTTTCAGATATCTTACTGTCTGCTTTCTCCGAGCTTGTCTTCATGTGTTTAACGTCTAAGTTTGATGAAAAATCATTTTTCCTCTTAGTAGAAGAGTTTCTTCCGTCAAATGTTTTGGAGTCATTATTAACATGTGCCAGAAAACTATCAAGGAATGATGGCTTATGAGAGGTAGAATTATTTAATTTGGAATTTGATGAAGAACCTGCTTCTTTCATTGATTGTTGTTTAGTATCTATACTTTCCATCTCTTCCGTCAGATCTATGACTTCTACTTTCTTATTATCCTTAGAGGTATTTTTGTTTGATTTCCTGAAATCTTTAATTTCAATGAGATCACCCAGTTCCATCTTTCCTATAGCATTCTGTTCTACACGATTTGTCTCTTCTTTCACTTTCCTCAACTGTTTCCTCTGATGAATATTTGCCTGAGATTTGAGTTTAGAGGATTTTCCTTGCTTGAGACTTTTGATTGGATAAGAGACAGAGGTTGGTTTTGATATTCCGACAAATTGCTTAAAACTGTCAAGGAAGGCATTCTGTGTGTCCTTCCCTCCTTCATAGGTCTCAGATAACTCTTTCTTTTTACTGCTGTTACTATCTTTTTGTTTCATTTCTTCACTATTTTCCACTGATTTTCTGTCTCTTAAATGCCTATCACTTTTCAAAAGATCAGTTTCATCTGCCTTATTGTCCACACTAAATCGTTTGCGTGGCAGAGGCTCCATTAAATTTTTGTTTGCCTCTAGTAATTGTTGATCAGAATTACTTTTCTTCTTACTTGTATGTTGGTCTTTCTTATCAGCTGAGGTAGCATTTTCACTTTTGATTTTTTTACCTTGATTAGACATTTTACTTGCATTTGATTCCGTACTTGAATGCCTTTTCCTGGTACTGCGAGTAGACAATGATTCTATTGCTTCTTTTTTCACGTCTTCAGTTGTTGTAAATGAAGTTTTACTGGAATCTGATTCCCGACTTGAATGTCTTATCCTAGTACTGCGTCTAGATGGTGTTTCTGACTTCTCATTTTCTGCTGTTGAAACAGAAATTTTACTTGAATTTGACTCTAAACTTAAATGTCTTCTCCTTGTGTTGTGTGACCTTGAACCATCAGATTCAGGTTCTTCTTTTGAAGGAGATTTTTTCTCCATTGATTTTCTTGTATTCATAACTGAAGTTTTGTCAAAGTTTTTACAGTTGGTAATCACTTTTTTATCATTTGATTTTTCAGCAACGTCACAATTGTCTGCCTCCTTTAAATTTGAATTCCTATTATGAATTCTAGATCTTGAGGTTTTATTATTTAGTTTCTCTTTTGTTTCATCTTTCTTTTTTTCTTTACTTGTACTGTTATTATCTTTTACTGCAGTAAGTGTCTTAGAACTCCTAGTATTCAAAGATTTGTTGAGTACTTTGACATCATCTATTACTTGTGACTGATTTTCTTCACTTCTACATACTGCATCGTCCTCTTCAACAGATTTTGCTGCCTTTTTATTGGACAGTTGGAAATCTTTATACACTGATAAACCATCTGTTCTCTTCCGAGAACTTCTCCGTACAAAAGATGAATCAGGTGATTGAAGTGAATCCTGATTGTTATCGAATTCATCTGATTTTAAAGAATCGTTTTCAGTCTTTATGTCCAGTTCTTTAACAGGAGTCATCTTTTCACTCTGTCGTCTGCTGCGTTGTCTTATGGAAATTGGCTCATGGATGGAATGCTGTTCTGCTGTATTGTTATCTGATTTTATTTCCTTCTTTGATAATTTATAGATTGTCTTTTTAGAGTTCTTACCAATGATAGTATCCTCCTTCCCCTTTTTGATGACAGTAATATCCTTAATATCACATTTTACTTCCTTCCTCATTTTCTCCTTATCGTTTTCTTCAATCATTCTAGTTTTTCTTGTTCTTATAGAAGTTTTGTTTCTGCTAATTTCCTGACCGGGCTTAAGATCATCCTTGAGGTCTTGTGTAACTTTAGAAACAGTTTTGTTATTTAACGAAACTGTGTCTTCACTTTGACTAATGCTTTCCTTTTTTTTTTGGTCAATTATTGATAATAAAACTGTTATCACATTCAAAGAAGAATTTGATATGTTGTCCATGACAATTTCTGTCAAGTGGTTTGCTGAGTGTGCAACTATTTTGTTCTCACTATCACCACGGAAACTGCAATATGTGCACTGAAAATCTTTACTTTTTGTTTTCTTATACATTGAGAAATTGTGGCGTTTGTCAAAATGTGACATCATAGAAAAATGAGTTTTATAAGGTCCTCTACAAATTTTTATAGGACATCTAAATACTTTTCTACCTTTTTTTTCAAAGGTTAACTGTCTGAATAACTCCATGCTGTCAGCCATGGTAAAGTTTTCTCTTTTGTAACTTGTCACTTTTTCAGTAAGTTCTGTCCTACTCTTGGTTACTATAAATCCTTTATCCTCTTTTAACACTTTATTTTGGTTCTTCAACCGTGAATTAATGTTCATTTGTTCTTTCACTTGAGAGTTATTCTTATTTTTCAAGGCTTCAAATGTTTTTCTTACTTTAGAAATTTTCTTGTTTTTTAATGCTCTCCTAAGTTTTGGAGAAATATTTAAATTTGCTCTATAACCTGGTTTGAATTTTCTCTTTAAATTGACCTTTTTTGCTTGTTTCTCTACAAATTCTGGCACTTCAAACTGATCACCAAAGAATTTTTTGGCTTTAATCATTCTTTTCCCTATTTTTTTGTTAATCAACCTTGCTGAATGTTTTTGTTGAACAGATTTTGGCTTGTAATCACCACTCTTGATTGATGACGTTTCACTGGCATCTATTGTAACATACGATGATTCAGTTGAAAAACTTTTCACACTTTCATTGTCTATGTCTTTTTCAAATTCAATTTTCTGACGTTTAGATTTTATTTCAAGAACTTTTTGTGTTGCTTGTAACATTTCATTTTCAGCCAGTTCCTGTGTGACCCCTACCTTGGGGTCAATATTTGGGATGATTGACAGGTGATCAGGTTCATCCTCCATGTTTTTCTGTTGATCTTGTTTTACAGCATTAGAATGATTTACCTCGTCAGATTTCTTTCTCTGCTTTGTGACAGACTTTTCACTGTTTATGTCACTACTTTGTTTTTCTGTAGACAACGTCAATGAATTATTTACAGATTCCGAATGTTTTGGTGAATGTCCATGCTTCGGTAACTTTTTACACAATTTATCGACATGATCACAGGCACTCTTTTGTAAGATAAACTTTTCTCCACACATTTTACATCTGAAGAAAGTATTCATACTATAGCCAGAATCAACATTTCTCCCGTTACAAACTTCACAGTGAAGTTTAGCAGCAAATTCAGTTTTTAAGGAAGCCTTACATATATTACAGTTAAATACGTATTCACAATCTAGTGTTTTCCGAAGGTCCATTCGACATGGATGTTTGACATGTTGCTGTAATCTTTTCATGGTATCGAATGTTCTTTGACATATTTGACACTTTGGTTCATTTCTTTTATCTTGTAATAGTTTCCGTTCCTTCACTGTTCCGATTGGAATTTCTGGTTTGATGGCAACTGATTCAATAATTTGCTGTGTGACAATTTCTACAGTTTTATCATTGTTTTTCCATTCATTATAAGTGAGTAAAGAGGTTTGAGATTTAGGTCTGACTTTATTGGATTGTAGTTGAGGCAACGCTAATCGGTATTTTCCACTTTTTCCACAAAAGTTCAATTTGTACATCTGAAAACTTTCTGACATACTTTTCTTCCTGGTATCAGACGTCTGAAATCCTTGTAAACTCTTTTCTTGATACTCTCTATCAGATATCACAGACTGAGATTCAAAATCTGAAGAATTTCCATCAATTTTAGACAGATCAACATCTGAAAACGACCTTTTAAGAGTTCTTCCTTCCTTTGAAAAGGATTGCTCCAATTGTTTTGACCATCTTGGTGCCCAATCATCCGGTAAACTTCTTGTAGTTAAGTCTCTCTGTGAGCAACTTTCTGGTAGCTTATTCAAATCATCGGCAAAAATACTAAAACTTTCAACCGACTTTTCTTGACCACCATTCTGTCTAGATGGTGACTCATTCTTATCTAAATCGTCAAAACCAAAACTTCTGTTTATAGAAAATTTATCATTATTTTGAGATAACTGATCTGACCTTTGTTTCGATGATGATAAACTTAGCATTTCATCCATTAATTTCTTATAGTTTGTCACCAAATCGTTTTTTGTTGGAGTCTTGATTTCAGAATCATTTTTTGTACGTGTTGTGACATCAGAATCATTTTTGTTTATTTCAATATCACTCTGTTCTGACTTTTCAAGATCAGTAGTACTGCTACAATCATTATACAGCTGAGGTTCTGCTTGAGTGAATTCAACACTTGAATGAACGATTTCCACATTTTCTCCGTCTTTTGATGCAAGATCAAATGATTTAGATATTTCCTTGTCCTGAATATTAACCTGATCTGATGACATGGATGATGACACTGTCTCCTCAATTTTCTGTGCACTCTCTTCTTTCCCTGACAGACTGAAAGCATTCTCAGATACCTAAAATTTATAAACTAACTTAAATACACTGCCAAGATTATTATACAGTGAAATTGTCCTGAAAAATAAATATATCATGTTAAAAAAAACCTTAAGCCTACAGGAAACTTGCAGCTTACTTCTGGGTAAATTCATATTTCCACAGAAATACTGACATCTTAACCGACTGAACTTGTTTGCACCTGTCCTAAGTCAGGAACCTGATGATCAGTAGTTGTCGTTTGTTGATCTTCTTCTTTTGTTACAGAACACCATCAACGTACTGATGTTTACTTGCGGTTTATAAGTTTTTCTAGTTTTTCATTTTTTTTATTTAGATTAGACAGTTGGTTTTCCCATTTAAATGGTTTTACACTAGTCATTTCTTGTATGTGTGTGCTTTTTTGTTTATATGTAGCTGTTTCAATGACTATATATTTATACATTTATAACCCAATATCTCATCTTTTTTTTTCTTTTTTTTTGTAAACTGTTATAATCTTAAATAAGGCTGAATTTTCTTCTAATTGTTCAACATTTGGTGATCTTTGGGCCTTTTAAAGATTACTATATGGTATCAAATTTGCTCACTGTTGAAGGTCATATGATAAAATGTAATTGTTTACATTCTTGTCTTTCGTTCTTTAGGGATACAGAACTTATAAACATTCAGCAACCCTTATTTTCATATGAAAGATATTTACAATTCAGCTCTCTAGATTAATCAGTCATGAAATGGAATAGTTATAGTGTCACTACTATACAAGGTGCTGATGACATGGATGACTCATCAAACAAAAAACAAAAATAAATAAAAATTCTGACCTAGCATACAACATTCATATAAATTAAGTAGCATACATTTATAATTACCTCCTCTTGGTCACCAGGGACACTTTCCTGGGACTTTGTTTTATCCTCACTGGTCTCTTGGGTTGTGTCACTCAGTGTAGCTATTTGTTTGAGTGTCTGTTCTGTATCCTGATCTACAATATCCTGTTTAGAGGTCAAATCGGATCCTTCAGAAGGTAGATCTGTGTTCTGTACAGAAGTATCAGCAATTTCACTTGGTTTGAGATTATCTGCAGTTTTTCTGAGGTTCTCCATTTCTGAATCTGAATCAGAGGATTCTGGGTAATCCACAATGTTCACAGGTTTGGATACCTTTTCAAAATTGGCATCAGAATCAGAAGTTTCTGAATAATCAACAAGTTGAATTAATCGCTTTTTAGTTTTATCCTTATCCACAGTAACCTTTAAATTTGTTTTATAATGACCTTGAACTCCTTCCATTCCTGTGCTTTCTTCCTTATAAGCACTATCATGTTTTTCTTCTGATATTCCCACATTTTCTGTAGTTTTTAAATTATTTACTTTTGCCGTAACACTTTCAGCTGTAGCTGTTTTGCCATTTACAGAAGTCAAAAAATCTTCAGTCCTTCTATTAGAAGCCACCACATCTAACTCCTCCTCTTTTTCTGATCCTGTATGATTTGCATTAGACAATTCAATACGGTCAATGTTTACGCCAAACTGTTTCTCACTGTCAGAATCTGCATTTGATATTTGATTTGTATTAAGTTCACTTTTATCATGACATTCCTGATCTTTTTCTAGTATAATTGTATTGGTTTGTATATCAGTGTCATGATCTTTTTCTGAATTTGTATTTCTATATGATTCTGAATCATTATCTCCATTTTTCATATTTTCATCTTCCACACTATTATAATCTTGATCCCCTACGTCATCCATCCTTGTCAAAGATTCTGACTTAGAGTCCTCAATCTTGGCGTTTATTTCTACGTTTTCTGTCCTCGAAGGGTTTTCTGTCCTCTGAGTAGATAGTTCATTCTGACTTATCTCGGTATTGTCTTCTATAGATTTGTGTGAGTAAAAGTTATTCTGACCAATGTCTATATTGGAATATTCCAGTGCTAAATCTGTGTTCTCTCCTTCTACATGACTGTTGCTAACCTGTTCTACATTGAAAGCTTCTGGAGCATTTTCTTGCAAGTCACAAACTGGTTTTACGTTCTGATTATCCTGTTCATTTGATGTCTCTTCAGAACTTTTCTCTGGACTCCCCAGTATGTTAGTGATTTTATTATCAATAAGCTCTCTATATGTCAAGTCTTCTAAATTGTCCTCGGAATCATTTTGTGATTCAGTATCTTTTGTTTCGCAAGTTTCCCTGTTTTTATCATTGTTTTCTAAAATGTTTTGCCCCTCTTTACTAGTAGAGGTCACAGATCTTTTACAATTTGCCAATCTTTCCTTAAAACGACTAAAATCTTTCCAAAAGTTTTCATGAACATTGTCTGACAATAACTTAGTCCCACTTTTGTCTTGTTTATCAGTCTTATAATTCTTGGACTTTGGACTTGAAAGCGTATTTTGATTGTCAGAAGTTTTTTCTACAGACCCACTACTTGAAATATCCTGTGCTTCATTCTCTTTTTTCTCATTACTAAAAGTGGTAATATGAACATCAACAATATTTACCCCAGATGTATTAGAGATAGGTGTCATGGTATTTGTTATTAAACTTTCTATTCCAGGTTGTGCAGACATTGTAGTATCAACATTTTCTAGCAACTTCAAATTTTCATCTAGTGGAACACTGTTGATATTTAAAACATTTGTTTGTTTACACTCGCTGTTAGCTACAAGGCTAAGTGATTTACTAGACATACAACTCAAGCTTGAAGTTGTGCTTGTAGTTTCTCTTTCAAGTTCACTAGCACTAACCCGTCTTACAATCTCAAAGTTATGTTTCTTAGGCGTCACTGGAGTAGTTTCTGCTTTTTTGTTATTTGAATCTTCCACAGTTGCACCCTTTCCTCTATTCAACATAGCCTCTAATATTGGTGACTGAATATTCATGTCCATTGGTTGAGCCACAGACATTGTAACAGATCCAACATTACTTTCAGGACTTGGAAGAATGGTTGGTGCAGAATTAGTATTTGTGACTGGAAGCAAATATCCTTGTGAACTTGAACACGTTGGTACTGTGTTCATGACCGATGGGTCAGGGACAAATCTAAATGGACCAACAACAACATTGCTGGTAGTTGTTGCTGTTTTTGGCAGTATTGTAACATTTTGTTTTGGCATCCTTGGAGATATGGCTGTGGCTGTAAACGAAGGCGTACCAAAGGCTATTGGTGGTGTTTTTTGAAGGGCAGGAGCAATTGCGATTGGTTGGTTCAAGTTAAGTGTTGATGGAGTAATTGAAGGTGCACGAAGCGCTACTGGTGTATTAATGTCAGGAACCATTGCCATTGATTGGTTTAAGCTAAGAGTTGTATTATTGGAAGAGTTTGGTAGAATAATTTGTCCTGGTTGCAATGTTGTGTTGTGAACCAGATTAAATGATGCGGGACCAGTAGATATAACATTTCCCATAATAGAGGTATTTGCTATTGGTCCTCCTTGTAACATGTTTCCAATATAATTCATTGGTGCATGACCAGTTGTCTGAGTCAGTGTCAAGCTGTTCCCTGGTAAGATTACATTGTTCATTGCAGAAGTATTTGGACTATTTAATGGCAAAATGTTAGTTGGCGCTGAAACTTCTGCAGACATAACTCGGGTAGAATTTGTAAATGTGACACTTGTGTTCGGAACTGCACGTTTTATATTCATGCTAATGCCACCATCAGGCAAACTTGTAAAGCCTATTGTTTGTGAAGATTGTGGCATACTAGATACACCAACAAAGGATTGACCTTGGTTCATGAGTGCTAGAGAGTTTGTATCTAGCGAAGGCTGATAAGTTAATCCTTGAATTCCAACAGGCTGGTTTATCTGTACAATGTTATTATTGTTTGTGATTCCTTGAACACTAAATGCTGGAGCACTAATAGTTTGAATGTTTGTATGGCCACCTATTGTTTGAATGTTTGTCTGACCACCTAATGTTTGAATGTCAGTCTGACCACTAATTGTTTGAAACCCTAAAGTCTGAGCACCAAATCCTTGTACTAATGTATTTTGTGTATTCACTGTTTGAATAGCCAATCCCTCAGTGTAACTTCCTTGTAAAGTCTGAACAGCTTGAGGTAGTATTTCCTGTACTACCATATTCTGAGTATTCATTGTTTCAGCATGCATGCCTGTTATTGCTATGTTTTGATGATTCATCGTTTGAACTGCCATTCCCTGAACATTCATTTGTTGTAAATTCATATTTGCAGCACTAAATGTCTGTACATCCATTGGTTGCTGTGACACACCTCCTAGTCCTTGTATCATTACATTTTCAGTACTGCCAGTCTGAATTGAAGGAGAACAAATGTTTTGAATAGAGAGGTTTGAAGCACCAAAATTTTGTACTACTGACGGATTATTCAAATTTTGAACAGGAAGTGATTGAACAGCCATTCCTTGACTGGCTAAACTCACAGAGTTCATATTCTCCACGGGAACACTATTCATTTGATTAGAAACAGTTAATGTTGAAGCACCACTTAATTGCTGAACAGGATTTAATTCAGATGATTTTCCAGTTTTAATTTGTCCTAGATATAATAGCTGATATGCTGAGTTTTGTCCTTGTTCATTCTGTTGCTTTTGTACCGATGTAACAGTTGTGGATGTCTGCGAACTTGTAAATGATTGTACTAATGGAACTCTTGGTTGTGTTGTTACCACTATTGTTGTTGTTGACATGAGACTTGGCATGGCTGATGCAGGACGTGTAGGTCGTTCTTCTTTAGATTTATTAGACTTGCTAAAGGCTGTCGGATTCTGGTTTAAAAATGTGGAGGATTTATCTAGCACTTTTGATAAGGACTGTAATGCATTTTGAATGTCAACCTCTCGATATTTTGGAGGTTTTGAATGGCCATCAGAAGATGATACTGATGTAGAAACTTGACTAGTTATTGGTTGAGCACCGAGATTAAGTGTTGGCTGTGTTGATAAATCAGTTTGTTTTATGCTTTGCTGTTTTGTTGATTGGATCATATGGTTGACAAACATGTATCCATCATGTGACCCAATATTTTGAAGTTGAGGCTGATAGTTAGAGGTTGTGACTGTTGTTGTTGTTACTGTTACTACTGGTGAAGGACTTGAAGGTTGAACTGTTTTCAATTTGTGTTTATCCTGTAACAATTTAGTTCTGTGTCCTTGCAGTTTAGATTGCATGACCATATGTGCTGAGCCAGGAATTAACAAGAATCCTTTAGACACTGCTTGTTGTTGTTTTTTCTGTTGTTCCTTTAATTGTTTTTCCTTCAATGCCTCCTCTTGTTGTTGGCGCATTATCAATTTAATTTTAGCAATGTTAATTTGTTCTTCAGTCATTCCTGGTCGAATGCCAACTTTTGTCATCACCTGACTGGCAAAGTTTTTGGAATCATCACCCTTGATTTTTAACTGTTGGCCAGGTTTTGTATTTTGAATAGCTTGACCGGGACTTGATCCAAATGCTACGTATTGAACAGAATTATCCTGGCTGCTAGTTTTTGTCGAACTTTCTTTTTTCTTTTTAGGAACCAATCCTACACTTTCCTCCTTTGAAGGTTTTAATACAAGCTGTGAATTTATTTTTGCATCCTCTGTACCAATTTGTAACCAGTCAACAATACTTTGAAGCTCCTCTTTAGATGGCTGTCTACTTCTGCGAGCTGGAGTAGCGGTTGTAACACTTTGTTTGTCACTGGTTCCTTTTGGGTTATTAGTTACTTCTTTAGATGTTTGAAGCTGCTTACTAGGAAGGCTTTTGTGAAGAGAGGATTTGTTTGTTGAGGAAGATTGATTAGCGTTACTCCCAAATGAATGTTGGAATGATGTCAAAGCTTTATCGTGTGATCTTTCTGGAATGATTCTTGGGCGATGATTTGATGTTTTGCTTAAATCAGTAGCAGAACTCCATGCCGACATCTTACCAGGTTCTGAGATCTGTCGCTCTAAAGACAAAGTTCTAGAACGTTGTGCTTGTTTCTGATGTACATCAGAAGAACTGACCTTTGATTTTTGAACTTTTAACTGGTCTACGGAAAATGATCGACTCAAATTTTTTTGATGTTGAACCAAAGCACGCTCAACTTCTTTTGTAGTAAGTCCAGGTACATATGGTATTTGGAAATTTCCATGCGTTGAAGGGGGTGGCTTCTTTGAAACTAGTGTTGCAGTTTTAGTCAGTGCTTGCATCTGAGGCATATTTTTGGTTGCTTCCAGAAGTTTGGCAAAGTCAATGGTTTTTTCTGGTTTTCCTTTTGGCTTTATTGGAGCTTCTGGACTAGACTTTGTCATGTCAATTGGACTTCCTTCAATAGACATAGTTTTAAGTTTTGCATATGGAATCAATTTGGATTCTCTGTTAACAGCAGGTTTGCTTTGAGTGGCAGTAGAAGTCCATGGTGATTTTGGCGGAGAATTACCAGTGGGTGCCTTTGCTGCCTGTTTATATGGTGTAAACTGTGTAGTATCATCACAGTAATATTGCATCAGTCCATCTTTAACAGAATCAGACATTTTCTCCTTTGAAGACTTTTGTGTTTCTTTGGAACTGTTTGTCCCTTTTTCCAACATGAATTTTTGACAAACAGGAAACAGTTCTGACCACGACAAATCTGGGTTTAAGTAATATGGTCTAAACATGTTTAATATTCGTTCTACTTCATACAGTGTTGCCAGATTTACTTCTCCATCATGAGTTATTCTTCTGTCCTTTCCTTTGTTCATTTTTTCTTGTCGTTTAGTTGAAGCTTGGTTTAATGTTTTATTCACATACATTTTTTCCACTAGATACATGTTTGATCGAGAAGGATTTAAGGAAAACGCTGTCAAAGCACTAACTTTTGCTGCTTTCAGATTGTTCATCGCAATGATATTAGCCAATTTTTCACAAGTTGCGGCCATTGATATTTGTTTCTCTTTAACGCCGTCCATGTTGTTGTGCATCATCTCCTGTTCACACCCTCCTTTGTCCAAATTAATGGCATAAACACACAGATCAGTGTACAGTTGGCGTAACTTTGTACCACACTGAAATAAAAAGAAAAACTTCTAAAAAAATGCACTTTACATTTGATACTAAATGTAACTCATCAACATCAAAATATATAAATATGAGTATCATGGTGGGTTTCACTAGTGGAGCAGAAATTCTGACCCTTAAAAGGACTTAGGGCACACCAGATTCAAGTTTATGTTGCTGAATCTTTTGTTTTCTGTGTAGTGTGGAGTTGCTTTTTTGTACATTTTTATATTATTAATATAACATGTATAGCATTGGTTGGAATAACTGAAAATTATTATTTCAATCATTGGAGTTTTTTAGTCATAGTTATTGTATTTGTATTATGAACATTATTTATCTGTATTAAAATATAAGTATAGGCTCAATAATATTTTCATTTTGTAAATTGTGTATTGCTGATAATTTTTGCTGTTTACACTTTCTGTGTACATAGTAATCAAGATGAAAACTCAAATGAAGAATGTGTCCATGTGCAACAGATGGCCGGGTTTGAAAATATACAACAAATTCTGCAATTTTTCAATCTACAAAGGGACATAACTCAAGAACCTTGAAAGTGATGACACCCAAATTTGAACTTGACCTGTGTTTTCTGGTAATAAGCACTGTGTGTAAGTTTAATAATATTTGGATAAGGCATTTTAGTTAGAGAACAGAAATTAATTTTGGGATGTACAGATGGAGGAACAGGCGGACAAGGGTTAAACCTAATGCCCCCTCTGCCAAGGTGGGGGATAAAAATGCTTCTTATTAAACTATTCCAAATTTTCATTAGGTCAATGACTCTGAAAGAAGTTGTATGATGATTACATTGTTACTCTTTTTTTGTCTTCTGATTATGTTTAACATTTGCCAAAATGCAAAGTACATCTAAAGAATGACTTCAATTACTTAGATCAAACTATAATCCACACGTCATACATACCTCCTTTTGTAAACCAGTAACAAGGACACCAATTACTTAGATCAAACTATAATCCACACGTCATACATACCTCCTTTTGTAAACCAGTAACAATGACACCAATTACTTAGATCAAACTATAATCCACACATCATACTTACCTCCTTTTGTAAACTAGTAACAAGGACTTCAATTACTTAGATCAAACTATAATCCACACGTCATACATACCTCCTTTTGTAAACCAGTAACAAGCTTAAGGACTTCAATTACTTAGATCAAACTATAATCCACACATCATACTTACCTCCTTTTGTAAACCAGTAACAAGGACTTCAATTACTTAGATCAAACTATAATCCACACATCATACTTACCTCCTTTTGTAAACCAGTAACAAGGACTTCAATTACTTAGATCAAACTATAATCCACACGTCATACATACCTCCTTTTGTAAACCAGTAACAAGCTTAAGGAATTCAATTACTTAGATCAAACTATAATCCACACATCATACTTACCTCCTTTTGTAAACCAGTAACAAGGACTTCAATTACTTAGATCAAACTATAATCCACACGTCATACATACCTCCTTTTGTAAACCAGTAACAAGGACACCAATTTGTTCTGTTTTACTGGATAATTTTGCTATAGACCAAACATTTTCCAGGAACTTAGCTCTATCCCTGTTAGCCATGTACTGGTGTCTAATCCAAAGCTTTAGTAATTCCTGAAATATAAATAGACACATTTTTAGCATTATAAGTGATATATAAAACATGAATTTTGTCACAATGTGATCACACAGAAGAGCAATCATGCTTTAAAACATTGGTGAGCAATAGAAAACAGAAATATATTAAGTATGTCATTGTACTATATGCATGGAAGGTATTCTCCAGAAAACAAATTGATATGTCTTTTCCAACTGTCAGGTTTTACTATCAATTTGTGTTTAGACAATCTTATTGTGTTTCTCATCTCAAGTCAGGAGCCTGTGATAAATTATTTTTTTGTTATTTGCTGTCTGTTGTATTTGTTTGTTGCTTTTTGTTACTGTTTAACCTGTTTCACATTTTGTCATGTCAAAAACTTTGTATAGGACAAAAGCCAGGCTAAAAGCATGTACAGCAAATGATGTTCCTTCTTCCAGGACACCTTCCATGTCTCTGAACTTATATGGGAGATCTTATAAGGGTTTTATGTTCTAAATACATGTTCTCCAAGTGTCCAACATTTATTTTGTTATTTTATTGTTAAAATCAGAACAATATCAGATAGAGTTTTAAGATCCAATTCCAACAATCAAATTTGAATGAACAAACACACAGGCCTCACCTTTGTACAGCAGTTACGATCTGGATTGATCCAGTCTTGGACGAGAAAGATCTGGACAAGTCTGACACACAGCTGTTGGTTACTTTCCTTTTGTTCAAGTCTGTTTATTATCTTGATACCAGTATGACATATAATCTGCTCACACTAAAATACAAAATTGTTTACATTATTTCTATAGTATTTTGGTGGATGTCACTTATACTACAAACACTAATATTTTTGTTCTACAATACATACTAAATCATATATCTGATACAACAATGTTTTTATAGACATTGTTTTGCAAGACTTGAGAAAATAAAATACAAAATGTATTCCACTTAAAGTTGTCACTTTGTAATCTACGTCAGATACTTGTTGGTCATTTCCAGTAAAGTTATCGACAATCTAATACTCGATCTGTAGGATTTTATATCAATAAAGATACTAAACTTCAGACTTTTAATATAAATTTACTTCATTTTTTATGTAAGCTGTTACATTGAGAGTGCACCATTCAAAGTATGCAACATCAGCGTACCACTGTCTGCCTTAGAATCATTTTCATAGCACACTGAGTTTAAGTAGTTCTTTCCACATTATTTCTTCAAGAAAATAATTGTACTGAACTGAAGATGTACAAAAAATGTAGGTATCAATGATTTTTTTAGTATAATCAAAGAACGAAGAATTCAGATGCATGATCAACTCTAACACATATGCACATGTGGACTGTGGTTGTTAATTTCTATTTCAGGTGGTCTCTTGTGGAGAGTTCTCTCATTGTGATTAGACCACATCTCCTTATTCTAATAGTTCAATTTTTCACTTTAAACCTTTTTTATTTACTTCTTAGTATCAAAGACCTTAAGGTAGCACAATACAAAGATTTTTCATCCCCAATCAGACATCTTTAAACTGATGTTATTCCACTCATCCTTCTTTAAATTTTGTAAATGAGGTACCAAAAGAAAGAAGAATGATTTATCTTTCAAATTGTGATAATTTCATTCTGACATAATTATTACATAATTAATTGTTATGTAATTAGTTGTTATATTGTGATGTCCACACTTGAATGAATTTAGCTTCTTTGTTCTTCATAGCATCCCAAAATATTTTATAGATTCTTACACAACACAGTTTGACCTCCAAAACCGTGTCTCAGATTTTTCCTATTGTATTTCATTCTCTCATAAATCTTCAATGAAGTTTGCAACATCAATTCATAAGAAATCACTAAATTCAATGTGGTATAAAATTTGTTCTATTGATGTTTTTGGAAATCTGAGACACAGTTTTGGAGGTCAAGCTGTGTTGTACAAGAATCTATAAAATATTTGGGGATGCTATGAAGAACAAAGAAGCTAAATTCATTCAAGTGTGGACATCACAATATAGCAACTAATTACATAATAATTGATTATGTAATAATTATGTCATAATGAAATTATCACAATTTTATAGATTAATCTTTCTTCTTTCTTTTGGTACCTCATTTATGAAATATAAAGAAGGATGAAATGAATTACATCAGTTTAAAGTTGTCTGATTGGGAGTGAACAAATCTTTGTATTGTGCTACCTTAAATGTGCTTTATCCTCCACCAGGGATCTCCATGGCCTGTTTAACGATGGCGCCCCGCCATCGTTCAAATGTCTTGCGCCATCGTCAAATGACTCGCGCCATCGTTAAATTGTCTTCCGCCATCGTTCAAAACTTCATCGTTTTTTGTAGCCCGACGCCATTTTTTTTTTATCATTTATAATCAAATGCATGTAATTGCATAATCCTTAGGCTTTTTATGTTATAATCCAATACAGTTCTAACGCCTGAGGGATATCCGATTAAGATCGCTAATCACTTGTACCTGAGCTTGTACAGGTAGATCAACAAACCAGACAGGAGAATACTATCTGAGGATAGACGATCCATTTGTCGAATTAATCAACTAAGTTTCAGCAAATGATTATGATAATTTAGATTAAATAAATAAATTAATAATCCAGTTACAAAGAAAACAGTTTAACAAGTCGAACACGTGCTTTATTTTGACTTACGCAATCAGCATCCCCCTTTTTTAAGAAGTACAAAATAAGACGCAAAACAGTAAATATTATTTCATCGCAAATAACTCGAGTACTGCTGTAACGATAATTTAGAATTACTTTAAAAGTTTAAAAGTACATGAAGTAAAAACTTAAATATTTCCTGTGAAGAAATATCGTATCGTAATTCCGAATTCATTTCGTATATTACAATCAAATTGATACATCCGCGTTTCTGGTTTTTATTCAGACTCTAAAGATGCATGTTGCACAGTATCAATTTGCCAGATAAAGTCATTAAAAACCTTTTCATTTGTCAACGTTTGCTTTACAAATCTCTTTAACCTTTTACATAACCCGTACAAATCGTTTTGTTGTTGCTGCAAATCAGCCATACCAGACAGTAATGGGTTCTGAATTTGACAGTGTCCATGAAAAATAAGCTCCACATCATATGATTTTTAACCCCCATAACAATTACCAAAAATACAAGAAATCTACTTGGGGACCTTCATCTCGACTAA
The DNA here is from genome assembly GCF_965363235.1 of Mytilus galloprovincialis. Lineage (NCBI taxonomy): Eukaryota > Metazoa > Mollusca > Bivalvia > Mytilida > Mytilidae > Mytilus > Mytilus galloprovincialis. Next base: position 951,816 of record NC_134838.1, on the reverse strand, counting down.
GGGGGGACCATGAAGACTTGGCATTTGAATGGTTAAAAGCGGCAATAAATGAAAATATTGATACTTCTAATTCTATAATGAAAAGTCAAATAAATATAATTTATATAAGCAATGAATTAGCATGTTCACCATTCCTTGTATGGAGGGATAAAATACTTCCGATCGCGCTACACTGTACAGCGTAGACACGGTTTGTAATGGTGAAAGTTCCTCCATCGTTCAATTTTCATCCATGGAGATCCCTGCTCCACTATAAATGAATGTGAAAATATTAATTTTTTTCATGTTATTGTGTATGATTGTTTTACCAATGTGTAGTCTTTACATTTGTTTATCTTGGAAATTCTCTTACCTCTTCCTGTAGTTTGTCCATGTGGTTAAGTTTGTGGAGTAATTTAAACTGCATTTCTCTCAGATCCAAATCATCTTTAAATGGTTCATACTTCACTATACAGTTGCATAGATTAAGAGCAAAGTCCTCACAATTCTCAAGGATTAACATCTCTACCCGTAGTTTTAGTATCAATGAATCTTCTTTTCGGACATAATTAGCTATCTCATCCAATCTTTCCTTCACTTTTCTTTCTTTTTCTAAAACAAACGAATTAATTAATTATTATTTTTTATTAAATTGATATTTTCATGCATTTTCATTCAGAGAATAAAGAAATTATTAAAAGAAATACTTGAGGCTCTAAAATGCCTGTATTGTTCCCTTAGATCTAAGTTAAATGTCAACAATCATAACAAAAGACCCAACCTATGTTCACTCAATTATTGGAAAGGTTTCATTGAAATTTAAAATCATCAGAACTTTATAATTACTTCTCACTATTCAGATGAATGAAAGAAATGTGAGTCATGAATGTATTATTAAAAGTTCAGTAGCTTTGATTTGGTCTTATTTACGGCTATTCCAGGAACAAATTTAGAGGAAACCCAATTCCATTTACAACATTTAGAACATTTAAAACAGTTAGACTACACATTTTTCTATTACACTTAATTTTTAAGATTAAATAAATCTGAAACATCACTTGTACAAAAAACACACATCTGAGAGATGATACAGTTGAGTTACTTTTGAGTGCACTTCACATGAACAATTGTATGTGATTATTTTTATAATCAATAATAACCGTATCATAGAGATATATCTCTTCTTTATCTTATATTAAAAACATTAATCTTATTTAAATAATCAATAATAACATTTCCTCATGTTACCAAAAAAAACATATGTAAGAATAAGGAAGCTATATGCATATATACAGGCTGTCAAGATACTAATAGTACTAAAAGGGAAATAACCTGAATGTTGTAATTAGATATATAAAATGACTGTAATATTTTTTCAGTCTATGAAGAGATAACATAAAAAATTGGTGCACACTTAATAGTAGCAGGTTGTTTTAAAAAAATTTTATGCCATTTCTTCATTGACAGAACAAATATTACAGTCATTCCTTATAAATAAGTAAACCATGAAACAAACTTTAATGATGTCATAGTCACATGACAAAATTATGTCTATGAGGTGATAGACAAAACACTGTCAGCCAATAAGATGATGTATTTCATCCCAAATTAAATTATTCTTATATACAATCACTAATGATGTACAATACAGAAATCAATAATATCATTTTAATTTTCTTAGTTCAAAACATGTTTTTTGTTTACTGAAAACATCACTGTTTAAAACATCTCACAAATAACTTTATGACTCTTGAGACTTATAGAATTTATGACATTCTTTTACAAATGACATGAATGACTTAACTATCCAACTTCTTCACAATTCAATTCAGTTATTTTCAAGGATACCAAATATTGTCGATATTTGATTTTGAGGATCTGCTGTAGTCTGCATACAAGTCTTTAGAAAACATGAACTTCATGAATCTTTGAAACACATTCACTAAATCAACAAAAATTGGATTCCATGAATAATAATGAATTCTCTGTACAGTTTATAAAGAATTGGATGGGTCTATTAAATTTATCCACAACATGTCTACTGATGTACAAATGTAGAACATGATGTGTTGTTGGGTTGCTATGGCATTGAATGGTAGATTTTTGGTGTTTTATGCCACTTTAAGAATTATCTGCTATTACATTGCAGCCACTTTTTTATGGAGAAAGCTGGAGTGGCAGAAGAAAAACACTAATAAATCAATTAAGATTGTAGTTGAATTCAATTGCCATGTGACTGGTTTGCATTTACAACCTAAATGTGGCCACTCTACAAACTCTGCAATGGCATTTATCAATTGATTGGGGTATAACGCCAATTTTAGCACTACTGGCTTTTTTGTGGAGTTCAGTTTTTATAAGTGCAGGAGTCCCCTTAGAGAACCACAAACCTCAGGTAAAAGGTAATCCTTATCAATTAGGCTTTGAGTGGAACCTATTGCATTGATATATACCTGACACCTACATGACCTATAAACATTATTTCAACAATTTCATGCAAAATTATGTCAATACCAGCAGATCATTTTTGAGGTAAAAGAAAGGATAAAATAAGAGAAACATTGACAATATATACATCTTTAGTACACTATATACCTCTTTGGGACAAAACATTCATCTTTGACCTAAAGCTGTTAACTTTTTACACATTGTGACTTAAATGCAGAGTGGTCTCATTGGCACTCATACACCATCTTCTTATTTATATATCTATCATGTCTATAGGACAATATACATGTATACCTCTTTCTGTTTCCTCTGTTTCTGTATCACTCCCAGACGATTCCTCTTTCTCATCTCCAGACATTATTTTACTAAGAATTGGATCTGTCCAGGGATTTTCCATCAGAGGGGTCAACAACTCAAACCTCTTAAAACCAGTATTTACAAGGTGTTGATGTGTATTGGCAATGGTTTGAGAAAAGTTAACCTTTCCCTGGTCATCCTCAGGTAGTTGCTGCCATTTTATATTTAGCACAACTTTGGCACACAATCTAAAATAAATCAATTTAATCTTGAAATAGTCATTCTTTTGTGCAATGGATTCAAGTAATATAAGACATTTGTCTTACTTATAAATTATATATCCTTACACTCTTCTGAAGTATGATTTAATTTCAATTTTAATGCATTTTGTATACAGCAAAATGTTGTAAAGTGTGCATTTTCCTTTCAACATATATTATACAATAATCCAACTTCAATAAATATTAAAATGTCACTTTTTTAATAGTAGACCAAACAAGTGAACCTGCGAGCTACTGCTCACTGATGATTCCCCACCCAATACTTGATGGTAAACATGAAGTTGTTAAGTGATGAATCTGAAAACATATCACACAGTATAACTGACTTATACAAACCCTGTAACCTAATTTCAGAAATCCTTGTAATATAGTTGCAAAGTTGAAAAATGTGACAAAAATTTTCAATTGGATGTCATGTGGAAAATGATGTAAGTGCTGAGTAAACAGGAAGTTAATGAGTATTGAATCTGAAAAGGCATAGCATAGTATGTATAAAATTATAGTTGACTTATATAAACCTTGAAACCAAATTTCAGAAATTATCTTATGTAGTTCCTGAGAAAAATGTGATGACAAATTTTCAACTTGGATGTCATATGTAAAATGAAGTTAGTGTTTGGTAAACAGGTAGTTGGTGAAGACTGTCTCTGGCAGGACATATGACAATTATAACTTATAGAAATATGTGTTGGTATAGACTGTCTCTGGCAGGACATGAGACAAATATAACTTACAGAAATATGTGTTGGTATAGACTGTCTCTGGCAGGACATGAGACAAATATAACTTACAGAAATATGTGTTTGTGAAGACTGTCTCTGGCAGGACATGAGACAAATATTAAACTTACAGAATATGTGTTGGTGAAGTCTGTCTCTGGCAGGACATGAGACAAATATAACTTACAGAAATATGTGTTGGTATAGACTGTCTCTGACAGGACATGAGACAAATATAACTTACAGAAATATGTGTTGGTGAAGGCTGTCTCTGGCAGGACATGAGACAAATATAACTTACAGAAATATGTGTTGGTATAGACTGTCTCTGGCAGGACATGAGGTCAAGGTCTGGTATGTATTACAGAGCTGAGATAGGGTCATCCATAGTATAACAATCTGGTCTCCATATTCTGATACTCCATTCTCTGCCTTCTGTAAAATCTGTTCAGAAAAAACAAGTATAATTACAGCAGTGTAACTTTATAGTTAGTACATATAGGTTTATCATGTGCTACCATTTCAATATTGTACCATGTGTGCCACCTTGCACGCAAAACCCCCATGGGCATTTTGAAAAGTTGGCAGGTATGGTGTGGTCAGTCCACAATGTCAAGGCAAAAAACATATGTAATGTCCTAATCAGTAGACCATGTAGACATTAACAGAACATGCAGTATTAAAAAGTAGTTAATTTAATAAAAACCAGACGGAATAGAGTTCATATTTAAAGTTACAAAGGTAAAATAAAATATACTACAGAAGTACTTGTGAAACTAAACCTATCAATAATAATTAACTTTCTCATAGTCACTTTTTGCAGAGGTCAAGTCATTTGAAATCTTTTAAAGGGCCAATAGCTGTCACTGTGTCAAATTCCTGTTTTACGAATCTGACTCAGAATTTCATATTTGATTTATAACATACTAAAATGTATATCCAAATTACAAGAAGTCTAAAATATACAATAATCAATGCATTGATTCATTTTGTGTGTATTTTGGTCTAGACATCTTATTAGCCATCAAGATAACCTCCAAAGACAGTCAACAGTCAAATAATCTGTATACAAATTGTGATAATGTGCAACAAGAAATAACACTTCACTTAACGTAACGGTACCCAAATTGAAACGAGTACCAAAATTGCACCTATTTAGCAAAAATAGCAGCGGAAATCTTACAAGATCTCATAGAGACTAAACAATTTGTGTTTTTATGATTTGATACTGTGCATGTCTTTCAAAATATGTAAAAATATTTAGATATACACAAAACATTCACAGTATTTATCAACAGATAAAGTGTTTACTGAAAAAGCAAAATGTACCGAAACGTCGACATGCTACGTCATCAAAACGTTATCTTTCTAAAATTAGCAAATACAATATGTTACAAGTATCCATTTCTTAAAAAAAAGAAGAGTAAGCAACGAAAAATATCTAATTGTTCAAAATATTTGAAAAAAATCAAAGCGCTGTAAGCGCTGAAGGCAGTTAACCAAAAACCAAGGCAACCGTAATTATGAAAACTGTGGCAATGTTGCCTCAACATTAAACATTCATATATAGTACATTCATGTTTATCTAATGATTTATTTATTAAGGCAAATAATTTATATGTTATCATGGTTTCAAAAGCAATGCATATATCAATGTATATTTTTTATGGTGAGTCTGCAGTGGTACAAGTTCCCAATGATTGCAGTTGTTCTACTTGGTATTTAACCTTGGTTTTATTTGACTGCTAGAAGTTCAATTTGACGTAGTATGAACATGTAATAGTATGAATGGACTGGTTTCCCTGGAAAGAAAACTGAGTGTGTGTTCTATAGTACAAAAGTTATGAGACACGAATCAGACAAATGTTCACTACAACAGGGATCAAAGATGAGGTCTGACTGACTTGCCCATAGTAAATGTAAATGATTTGTTATTTTGTCCCATACAAATGAATATATATAATTTAGGGGTAGGGATCTCAACGGTTTTCAAGTTCTCAAACAGGTAGGGGTAGGCAGTGGATTTAGGGGGCAGGGGGCCCGCCCCCCCCTTTTGGGGAAAAATTTGGTTGCTTATATAGGTAATCACTGAAGCATGACTGGAGCGGGCCCCTCTTAGGGCAGTCAGTGGGCCCCACTTATGAATATTTCTGGATCCGCCACTGGGGGTAGGGTGACCCTAGGGACTTCCCCTACATTTCATTTTATTTGTTATATTGTCCCATACATGAATATATATGGTTTAGGGGTGGGGATCTCATTGGTTTCCAAGTTCTCAAACAGGAAGGGTAGGGTGACCCAAGGCACTCCCCCTATATTTCATTTAATTAGTTATATTGATCCATACATGAATATATATTGTTTTGCTGTGGGGATCTCGACCGTTTCCAAGTTCTCAAACAGGAAGGGTAGGGTGACCCAAGGCACTCCCCCTATATTTCATTTAATTAGTTATATTGATCCATACATGAATATATATTGTTTTGCTGTGGGGATCTCGACCGTTTCCAAGTTCTCAAACAGGAGGGTTGGGATGACCACAGGGACTTCCCTTATATTTCATTTGATTTGTTATATTGTCCCATACATGAGTATATATGGTTTAGGGGTATGGATCTTGACCATTTCCAAGTTCTCAAACAGGAGCGTGAACAGTGACCTCAGGGACTCCCCCTATCTTTCATCTGATTTGTTATATTGTTATACATGAATATATATGGTTTAGGGATGGGGATCTCGACCATTTTTAAATTCTAAAACAGGAGGGGTGGGGTGACCCCTAGCGACTCTTCCTATATTTCATTTGATTTTTCATATTGTCACAAACATGAATATATATGGTTAAGGGGTGTGGATCTCGACCGTTTCCAAGTTCTCAAACAGGGAAGGTGGGGTAACTCCAGGGACTCCCCCTATATTTCATTTTTTATTTATTATATTTTCCTATACTTGAATATATGCAGGGGCGGATTTAGACGGGGGAGGGTTGCGGGCTTGTACTCCCCCCCCCCCTTAAATTTGCAAAGCATGGGTTGTTTCTCAGCTTAATAAAGAAAATTCCGATAATTTTACCTCAATTTTTTTTAGCCTCGCTCTGCTCAGCAAAAATTTAAGTTTGCGCCCCTCCTAACCTAAAATCCTGGATCTGCCCCACATATGGTTTAGTTATACGTCCTTGTTTAGGGGTAGGGAGCTCGACCGTTTCCACAGTGGCGGATCCAGGGGGGGTTCCGGGGGTTGGAACCCCTCCCTTTTTTTGGCCGATCAATGCATTTGAATAAGAGCATATAGTTGGAACCACCCCCCCTTTACTCTGGGTTGGGACCCCCCCCCCCCCCCTTTTTAAAATGGCTGGATCCGCCATTGTTTCAAATTATCAAACAGGAGGGGGTAGAGTGGCCTAAAGAATGCCATCATATGATTTACTTACATTAAGGTATATATAATATAGTTGCATTATTTGTGAAACTAAAGAATGAAACTTTCAGCTACCTTAATTGACCCTTCAAAATTGAGAAAAAAACAAATAGCCCCTCGAAATTGCAGTAATATGTTTACACTTTAAAAGCATCTCACATGCATTATCATGATTTATCATTTATAAAGAAAATTTAGACTGTGACCATGAACATGTATATTGTTAGATATACTGTTCCCAGCTGTCACGTTGTATTGGATTTTTAAATTAAAATTTATCAAAAAGTAATTTTTAGTTTTTGAATAAAATATATTTCTGCTGTTTCTTTCTTTTACATATATCTTTTGGTTTACAATACTAGTGTTTATAGTATTCATTTACCATGCATAGATGTATTTTTTCACCTGCTTGGATTTATTTTGTAAATGATCGTCAAACCCGGAATTACCCTTATCCGCTTCCGGAATCGGATCCGATTTTGTAAAATTTTGTCTTCACGGCCGCCATTGTTATGTGTTTACAATGTTGTTTTTGTCAATCAGATACGATTTTACTCGAATTTATACAATATTTGTCGGTAATTTTCTGTATAAAGCTAGCGGTTGAACAAAATAAACATCGCCGTCATGAATAATAATGATAAAAATAAGTTTTTAGCTCGTTTAATTGGAGACTTTGGTGAACATGGTGAAAAGGTTTGCAAAGTAATTTCTTATTTTCTTTCAAGTGTAAGGCGACTACGTCGGGCGTAGCTAGAAACCAACTATCCTAGTCGAAATTCCGCTTGCAAAAGTGGAAGGTCTCGGACCACTGCTAATTTGCACACCTGCCTCCAAATTGAAAAGCTACGAAAATTTCTTTTTCTAATTTGAAATTGCCGCCAACAGCATGAACAGTTGAATTATATAATAGACTACTGACGTAGTTGTACTACGTATTGATGACAAACAATATTCCTACGACTTTTGTCATTTAGGAAATCTAAACTGCTTGTCTTAAGAAATTTTCGGCGATTTAAATATTTCATACAATTGTTCTTTGACATCTTAGCTAAAAGCACAAGTCATAATGAACTACACAAGGATTTTTAATAAGCACTACTTCCTATGTGTAACTTTAAAACTTTTGGATAAATCGACGATCATTTAAGGTTTTTCTGGTCATTTTTTTTGTAATCCAGAATAAAAAGTATTAAAAAAGTGTTCAATTAGTTATATATAACATAGTAAAAAGCTAGATAATAACAATGGCAAGTATTTCAGGATTTATTGGGTAGAACACAAATCTAGGGTGCTCGCATAATGCAGCTTAACTGCATAATAAACAAAAGCTTTGTTATTCGACTTTTGACGATGCAAATTTAAGCATGGATGCAATTTGGGTACTCCTCACATTGATGGTTTGGTATAAAATCAAATTGGTGTACCTATATAATAAAGAAGGATACGGCTACAAAATAAACACAAAATGGAAATTTTTGGCAAAATCATAAAAAAACGTAGTTGAAAAAACTGTCAAAATAGGTGTAATTTGGGTACCGTCACGTTATATATATACAATAATAATATTGAGAATGGATATGGGGAATTGTCAAAGAGACAACACATCTGAACAAAGAGAAGACAGTAGCCAAAGGCCACCAATGGGTCTTCAACGCAGCGAGAAAATCCCACACCTGGAGGTGGTCCTCAGCTGGCCCAAAAATAAAATGTTTATGTAGATTAAAGGCAACCACATAAAAGAATAATTATTCTCTTTCATTTAGAGAATTAGCAGTAATGTGAAGCACATGATGTTTATACAACAATGTCTGTTCGTCCCACAGGTCCATTCATTTAAAGAACAAAACAAGGAACCTACACAAATTATAAGATATGTCTGAAACTATAGTAAGAAACACCAGGAACTCATTCTGACATTCTTTAACAATTTAAATAATGCTAAAATTTTACATATACTAATTATGAATTGTTTATTTAGATATATATATTTGCAGTTAAACATATCTGGGTTTTCTCAAAGTTTATTTCATTTCTGGGTCACAAGGAATGTCACGAATGCATTTTATTTCAGAAATTCAATCTTAAAGGCTGGTTAAAACAATAAAAAGTGTGCCTTTATAGGCATATATGTTTTCATACATGTCATAAAATGTCAAGTATTCATTCTGAAGATTGTTGATTTACGTGCAACCCGTCACGATCATCATGTCTTCGGCAATACACAAGACCAACAGCCAACCAATACAACACCCGTCATACGGGACCCCCACCTCACTTTATCATCAAATTTACGCACCTTGCGAAACATTTCGCAATACATAGATGTTGATACATTGCGGTCGGTGTCTTTACTGTTGTACCGACTTGCAATGGTCCTCAAATCGGCAATCAGGGCCGAGAAATCCATCCCAAACTTGATGATATTTAGGCCTACATGTGTGCGCTGTACGTAAACACTCTATTGCTTTCAATTACCACCGCCGTCTGGCGGTCGCGGTACCTTTGATCATGTTCAATGGAAACGATAACTCTAACATTATCAAACATTCCCCGCCATATTTCCCCGTTATGCCGAATATATAATCTGGCAAATTAACTTAGAAAAAAAATAAATTAACCAAAATAGAAATCGGTAAAAAGACTATTTAATAATTATTAACTTAAACTATCCATGATAAATTTTATAGTTTTTTTTTATTTATTTAAGACTGATCATCCACATTTTTTTTAAAGTGTGTCTTGACAAGCACAACTTTTATAAGAAATGCTTGGTTTGAACTTTTTATGGTAGGAATTGTTTGCTGAGTCTTTAGTTTTCTATCTGACATTTAACAATCTTTAACATTTTTCGTTGTAAATATATATTTATAATTTCTATTTTCTATTTCTCACAAGGTGTCACTGAGACTAGTCTCAGGGTGTCATAAGTAAGTAAGTAAGTAAGTAAGTAAGTAAGTAAGTAAGTAAGTAAGTAATGACTTTATTTAAAGAGGGTGACTCAATTAGCTTTCGCTAATCTACCTTGAGGCCCTCACAAAGAATAAACAGTACAAATATTACAAAGCTTACAGTTTCTAACATATTATGTAAATGCACTATTCGTAATAACTATAAATTGTCTGTAGAACAAGAGAAAAATAAATTCAAACATGAAAGCAAATTTACAGATCTAACATTGTTGGGTTGATGTTTAGACGAGTTGTATATACATTATGTACACAGCCAACGTATCACCATCATTGATGACGATCCGATGGATACATCTGTTGTAGAGTTGTCACTGACTCAGACGTACTTATAAATATAATTATTTTCTGTGACTGTATATTACATTAATTTGTAGGATCCTTTACTATAGATAATTTAGCTGATCTGTAACAATAACATCTTCATGCCTTATATATCATGTACTGTAGTACGCCGCTAGATTAAAACTGACGAGGAAAGGTAACACACGGCCAGCGAAAGCTCTATTATTTGCAGAGCCCAGGTGGTCGTGTGATCTAGCGGGACGGCTGCAGTGCAGGCGATTTGGTGTCACGATATCACAGTAGCATGGGTTCGAATCCCGGCGAGGGAAGAACCAAAAATTTGCGAAAGCAAATTTACAGATCTAACATTGTTGGGTTGATGTTTAGACATTAGAATATTTGAGTAAGTCGTTATAAATCATTTATAGTCAAGAAATCAACACATTTTTGTTTAAAAGTGTCCAGGTTTTCACAACATTTTATTTCATATATTCTTCAAAAGGATACTCAGTTACTGTTAACCAGAGGTCATATAATACAATTAGATAAAAATTATAGTATTATATGCCTCTGCTATAGCGTAGCGTTACACTACCACTAAAAGTGTGTATGTTAGTCCGACAGTAAGTTAGGCTCTGAAGTCCGATTGCTGATTTGCCCGCAAACAAGCTGGGCCGTGGGGTTCCGCAGCCTCAGGTTGACTTAGAAAACAGCCGTTGGACGTCATAACAGAGAAATCATGGTATATTATTGTGTATATATATAGTAATCCTGTCGGACTATGTGTGTGTGGGTGTGTGTAATGGGGACCGGGAGGGCCTTATATGGGACCAACAGACCGATACCAGTTAGTTTATATTAATCGATGTTTGTTCCGATTTAAAGATTGTTTTTAAAGCAAGTTAACCATGCAACTTTCACTTTTCACAGTTTTTTTTTAGTTATTTTTTTATATTCTCTTTTTAAGTGAACTAATACTACAAGTATGCGGGAAATAAGAGCTACCGGAAATTCACAATCTCATTTTCCTTAATTACAATCACAGTGTACTGAACATGTGGTGCAAAGTTTGAAAAATAATGCCTCATTGCAAGTGATTGGGATTCTATTTTAATTTAAGTCCCCTTTGTAGAGGAACTGTATTTTCATATGCCAAAAAGGTGCGGCTCTGTTTATATTCAGTGGATAGTCGTATCTTTCTTAACCTCCAGTGACAAATATTTCATACATACCGACAGGAAAAGATTAACGGTAACAATACAATACAATACAATACAATACAATGCAATACAATACAATACAATACAATACAATACAATACAATACAATACAATACAATACAATACAATACAATACAATACAATACAATACAATACAATACAACACAAGAGCCCAGATAGGTTCTGGAGCCTCATCATTATTTTTGTAAAGCGATTGTTTAATAACAAGAGTGAGACCAAACCTTTTAAAAAAAATAATGATTATGTGATCAAAGTATAAAAATAAGATCATGCTTCAACACCCCTATGAGGGTATCATGTTGCAAATTGTGTGACTCGTATTATTGTTTGAAAAAGAAAAGATAGACGAAGTTGCAGTGAAAGAAATAGTGGACAGTCATTTTCTTTTATGTAATGTACCACTGAATATTTCTTATCAATTTTTAGAAACAACGAATCAGTAAATTCGTGTTGAAAAATGTTAAATGCACCAGAGACATATAATACATTGTATTATATGTCTCTGAATGCACCAACCCACTAATTAAACGAAAAAAAAAACGAAATTTAATGGTGGATAGTTGTCTCATTAGCAATCACACCCCATCTCCATACTTCCATAATTTTCAGTCAATCTGAATACAGTGCTAAAAGGACGAGATTGCAACAAAGCCAATGACTGTGTTGTTTGATCGGCAAAAGGAACAGCCCGGTACACACTTGTTCAAAGTTAAAACACTATGGGGTTTTCCATCAACAAAAAAGTATAATATGATTTAATTTGTTACTAGCATCAGGCCAACTTTTGCATCACAGTTGCGTTTTTCAAAGTCTTACAGCCGATTTCATTGAGTGTGTAGGCAAAGGTAATATCTTTGGTTAGCTTGTTTGTTACTGTAGCTAAACTGTGAGTCATTATAAGGTCAGGTTTACTACCCTCCTTTCAGAGTAGCCTAGTCCAACAGACAGATAGATTGATTATCTGTCGGACTAGTCTACTCTTAAAGGAGGGTAGTTTACCTAATCTAATAATGACTTCACTGTACAGCTTGCAAACAATGTAGCTAACCAAAGAATCGGCTCTAATCATTTATATGCACAAGAGGACTCCGGTAATCTTCCTTCTTGTATTTGCGAAAACTTCACAGCCACGTGGGTTAACATTCGGATTTGTTTTTATTGTTTGTACTTAATATATAATAAAATTGAGAATGGAAATGGGGAATGTGCCAAAGAGACAACAACCCGACCATAGAAAAAAACAACAGCAGAAGGTCACCAACAGGTCTTCAATGTAGCGAGAAATTCCCGCACCCGGAGGCGTCCTTCAGCTGGCCCCTAAACAAATATATACTAGTTCAGTGATAATGAACGCCATACTAATTTCCAAATTGTACACAAGAAACTAAAATTAAAATAATACAAGACTAACATAGGCCAGAGGCTCATGACTTGGGACAGGTGCAAAAATGCGGCGGGGTTAAACATGTTTGTGAGATCTCAACCCTCCCCCTGTTCTTTTTTTTATTTCGCAAAGCTTGTGTCTTACCTTGTTTTGGGATGAATATATCCAATAGTATAAAATCCTTCTTAATTCTATTCATGCTTAAAAACAAATTAATGTATGTATAGTAAAATACGGGAGATTTTTATAGTATCAGAGAAACATATATATGTTTATGTTCTTATATATTTTATGATGGTATAATACTAAACCTCTAACGGGAGGGATTGTGCCTGATATTGATATGATGAAGACATAATCTTTCAATCAGTTTAATTGAGGTCTGGAGCTGGCATGTCAGTAACTGCTAGTAGTCTGTTGTTATTTATGTATTATTGTCATTTTTTTGTTACCTCTTCTGACATCTGACTCGGACTTCTCTTGAACTGAATTTTTCTGTGCGTTATGTTATGCGTTTACTTTTCTACATTGGCTAGAGGTATAGGGGAGGATTGAGATATAAAAAAAAAAATGTTTAACCCCGCCGCATTTTTGCGCTTGTCCCAAGTCAGGAGCCTCTGGCCTTTGTTAGTCTTGTATGATTTTTAATTTTAGTTTCTTGTGTATAATTTGGAGTATAGTATGACTTCCAGTATATATATATTTGTTTAGGGGCCAGCTGAAGGACGCCTCAGGGTGCGGGAGATTCTCGCTGCATTGAAAAACTATTGGCTACTCTCTGTTGTTGTCTGTTTTATGGTTGGGTTGTTGTCTCTTTGACACATTCCTCATTTCTATTCTCAATTTTATAACCACGAATATTGACATTGACAAAGGAACCATGGTTAGGAATGGTCTACCGTGTCAGTAGGACATGTACACATAACACTGGAACTGTTGACTTACTGTTTTAATTTAACCCCGCCACATTATGTATGTATGTGCCTGTAATTCAGTAGTTGTCGTTTGTTTGTGTGTAACATATTTGTTTTTCGTTCATTTTTTGTACATAAATGTTAGTTTTCTCATTTGAATTGTTTTACGTTGTCATTTTGGGGCCTTTTCTAGCTGACTATGCGGTATGGACTTTGCTCATTGTTGAAGGCCCTATGGTAACCTATAGTTATTAATTTCTGTGTCTTTTGGGTCTCTTGTGGAGAGTTGTCTCATTAGCAATCATACCACATCTTCTTTTTTTATAATAGAAACAAACTTAATACTGAAATAAATGGGGAATGTGTCCATAGGGACACAGATAATGGCTACCATATAACTTTATAAAGGGACACAACTCAAGAACTGTAAAAGTGAAGCTGCCAAAATTTGAACTTAAACTGAGTTTAGTGGTAATAAGCATTATATATACATTTCATAAAATTTAGTTCAGATTTAGATTACGAGAACAGAAACGAAAAATTCAGCATATTTCCATTTGTAAAGGGGAATAACCCTAGAATGGTAATCAAAGCTCTTGTAAGAACTGAATGGTAAAGATTGCTTCATTTGTCAGTTGGTAGTAAAATTGGAAATGGTATTGTATAAGGCATTGGTATTAGTTGATTCACCTACCATTCTGGACAAAGAAAAATAACTCCAACTTTCAAAGAAGATTTTTAAAAGCATTGATTGTAGTTGATTCAACTATAATCATGGACAAAGGAAGATAACTCCAATTTAAAAAAAAATTACTTGATTGATATTTTTGAAATTTTTCAGCAATTTTTCCATTTGAAAAGGGCATAACTATAGAACAGTAAACGTGACTGCACCAAAATTCAAACTTGATCTGTATTTTGTAGTAATACGCATTGTGTATTAGTTTCATAAAATTTGGTTGAGGCAAACTTAAGTTAGAAAATAAAATCCAACTCGGACGTACATACATCGTATAGATGGCCAAGGGTAAAACTTAATGCCCCCTCCGCTACTCCCCCTCCATAAATACTTAATTTTGTTCACTGATTCATGAAACGAGGTCAAGGACAGGTGAACATGCATACCTTAAAATGATTATATATGCCCAACCAAAACAGCATCCTCATGCCTGGAATTTTGCAATCTTTATCAAAAATAAGACAGAAACGGTTATAGTCCCACAATATCCACTGAAATCATCAAATCAAAGAGCAGATTGCTCTGAGGGATACGATTGCCATTGTTTTCATTGATACATATATTAGTATTATTTTCAAAAATAATTAAACTGCACGTGTAAAATGTTCGTAAAATGTAATTTATGTAATCTGAATAGTTATTCAACTTTTAAAAAAGCCAATCCTCAATACAAGTGTATGAACAATGTAATTATTATGTTTTATTTTTGTACTATCAATTCCAAGTTTACTTTCCACAGCAGTCACTGAGAGTGAGAGAAGGTATTTCACTTTGTTCCTTATCACCTATTTTCCTACGTGAATTCTAGGTGGAACCCAATTCCTAACTCTTTAAATATTTAATTTCCTTTGGGTCAGTCGGCATGACTCCTTTCCGTACACATTCCTCTGTTTAAATTGTGATCGGTTTTAATATAATACGACGTCTATCGACAGAACGAGTTAATTTTCTCGATGTATCGTTTGACGAAAGTTACTTACGGAAGGGAGAGGTATGTTTTGTCACATGATTTTGTAGAACTGAGCATGCCCAGTTTTACAATTGTTTGTTGAACTAGGCATGCATTGATTTACAATTTTCATATGATCTGTACATTATGCACAATTCTCCAGGAAATTGTACAAACGAGCAGTCCATATATGCACGTAAAACAATGAAGCCTAGATCACCAAACAATTGTACAACTGTGCATGCTGATGCACGTTAAGGCATGCAACAGGTCCATCATACACTTGTAAAACTGTGCATTTGTTTATAATTATGGAATGCGCAGTTTCACCAAAGTTTGTTGAAACGGGCGTGCATTGTTTTACAATTCAGTTTCCTATGATCTGTACATTATGCACAATTCTCCAGGAAATTGAACAAACGAGCAGTTCATATATATGCACGTAAAACAATGACTCAAGCCTAGATCATCAAACAATTTTAAAACTGTCACATGCTGATGCACGTTAAGGCATGCAACCAGGTTCATCATACAATTGCAAAACTGTGCACTTGAATTTAAGCTACGAATAAGCATGCAAGAAGTAGTAAAACTATGCACTTGAATTTAGGTTATCAGTAATCATGCAAGAAGTTGTAAAACTATGCACTTGAATTTAAGCTACGAATAAGTATGCAAGAAGTAGTAAAACTATGCACTTGAATTTAGGTTATCAGTAATCATGCAAGAAGTTGTAAAACTGTGCACTTGAATTTAAGCCATGAATAATCATGCAAGAAGTTGTAAAACTGTGCACTTGAAATAAAGCCAGGCATAATCATGCAAGAGGTTGTAAAACTGTGCACTTGAAATAAAGCCAGTCATTATCGTGCACGAACTTGTAAAACTGTGCACTTGAATTAAAGCCATGCATAATCATGCAAGTAGTTGTAAAATAATGCATTTGAATTTCAATAATTTTGCCGTGTTTGCTAAAATTAATCTTGTAATACGATACATGCAGCATTTTGGTAATAGTGCTCGGAACTTATAAAACTGGCTGAATTGTGCATGCCCGATTAATCAATACTTTGTCTTTTTGGGCATGCCCAGTTCTACAAATATCTGTTCCCATTCATACCTGGAAGGGAGACAACTCGAAGCGATAATATGGAAGACTCCATTTTGGCTGAAGGGGTGTTCTAGTTATGGACTACATTTATTTTAATTTAAATGATGCAACAACAATAACCCTCAATAGCAGACAAGACAATAGAAAGGATCTCACGAGTTTCAAATTAATCAATGGAGTGGGGAATCCAGAGCAGCCATTCAATCTGATACCCCTACAAGTCAAGAAAAATATACGCATGCGCATACCTACGTAAACAAACCCTGGACTTGTGATTTGTAACAAGAACGTAAATTAAATGTTAATTAAACAACCTCCATTTCTTTATGGAAGTATAATATCAAATATCAGTTTCATCAGTAACGGTGACATAAGAAAACTCAACTTCAGTTCTTATATGACAGAAATAGATTTATCGATCAGAATTTAGAGAACTCTTGCATGTTATCAAAACTGGGGAATTCCCTCTAACGTGTTTCTAAATTTATAAAAACACTAAATATAAATACTGCTTAATTCTGATTTTCCGTGATGTTAAAAACACGCATACAAGTCAAGGGAAATATCGAAACATGAATGTTATGAGAAGAACCTTATAGGAAAGTTGCTTGAATTCAATTCTTTTGTTTTTTTATACCATTTAAAGCCAGACAATCTCAAGAATCTGAGATGTTCCTTGATGTTTAGAATAAAACGGTTGACGTGAGGGCATGACCCTGAGTCAATGGTATAAGTCTACAGATTGCTTGAAAGCAATCGTATCCCAATAAAAAAAAACGAGAGTAAAGTATTGTAACATTTTGTTGTAAATACAGCTGTTCAACAAGCCACAACTCTTTTGGGGAGATATATAATATTAATATATATTTTGTATTATTTACATACATACTGGTTCCCAAATATGATCTCTCTATCATTTCATAGAGAAATAACTCAGGAGATTTATCAGAATAAAAAACATGTGGTACTGGTGAAAATTTAATTCTGAGGAAGACCCAAAGTGAAGGTAGGGGTAGTACAGAATCATAGTATAAGATAATTCTCTTTAGAAGTACAGGGCATATAAATGTTGAAAATTTGCACACAGCCGTATGTTTTGACCTTTGAATAAAATAGTAGTGAATATCAACTTTCTGTTAGTTCTAAGATATCACTTTTACAAAACTTCATAGTAAAAGTGGCAAAGGGAAATTGCATTGTTTATATAAACAGAAGTGCATCCTGTAAGATTTAAAAGTAGAGGTGAATTATAATGTCCAAGTTCATTACCCGCGGGGTTTCAAAGTTAAAGAGCGGAAACAATTTGTCTACACTTGTGCAGTGCTGAGTCCCCAGTGACTTTTATTGACCTTGACTGTCGGGTTTTCTTCCTGCACTGGTAAATGCTGATGTCAAGTTTTATTACTGAATTTCAAAGGGTTTAAAAGCAGAAACAGTATTTCTTTGCATCCACAGGGGTTTCAAAGCAGAAACAGTATTTCTTCACATCCACAGGGGTTTCTAAGTTGAACTAAATGTTAAATCTTGACCCTCACCAATTTTTCTTTCTTGTACTCTAGGCATTCAGCTGATCAATCAGTGGGATCATCATAATCATATTCCTGATTATATGTTCACCTGTAGAAGCAGTATGTGTTCTAAGATGCTGTTAAATCTAAAAGTTCTAGGTTGAAAATGAAGTAGTTTGCTGCCGACAGACAAAGAATACCAACATGTCCTCTACTGTTTGCCTGGTGAGGTTAAATAATAGGATGGCCTTTTAAACTATTCAATTTAGAAAGGCTATGCAGAAATAACTCAAAACATGATTGATATTTGTTCTTTAATATTCATAAAGACTTGATTATCTGATTAAAAATCATTATAAAAAAGAATCAAAAAACATAATCAATATGCAGTACAGTAGAATTTCCTTATTTGAATGATAATAACAAAATTATCAATATGCAGTACAGTAGAATTTCCTTATTTGAATGATAATAACAAAATTATCAATATGCAATACAGTAGAATTTCCTTATTTGAATGATAATAATAAAATTATCAATATGCAGTACAGTAGAATTGCTTCATCTGAATAATAATAAAATAATCAATATGTAGTCAATACCTATTTTGTTTTACTTTTCTCAAAACTGCAACATACACTGTAGTCCATTCACTGATCCTTAACCTGAACACGACATGAACACTTTTTTTTCAGAATTGTTTCTTTTTTCCAAGCTTAAATTTTATGTAGATACTGGGGTAGATAGAAAACTAGACAATAGATTTTTTGTAAATTACGAGAAGGTAGCCCTTAAAATGTACTTACATTATATAAATAAAAATCTGGGAAACAAGACTTACTTGTTTTCCTCTTTCAAAACAAAATAGGTAAATACACTTAACATTCCTTTAACTTTTTTTTAGATTATCTGAGTAATTCCCCTTATATGATGTTTTAAAATATTAAAGATCTATATTTAAGTGAAAATCTTACAATTAACTGTATACATTAAAGAATTGCACCGATAATTTTCTGCTGATATACAATAAAAGATGGATATGGATAATGGAAATATATAAGTAAGGAAAAGGAATTTGCAAAGTTGAATACAACAAAGCATATGTCACTGATGACGACAATGATTTAAAGTCATATATGCACTTTTGTTGCTATACATTAACCCTACTTAATGATCAAAAGGAAAACAGGAAACACCCATAGTTTATGGTTCTATCTTGCATTATACAATGTACAATGTATATTGAGATACAGTTAAATTTTTATTGAATCTGGAAAATTAAAATGGGATATGGAAATAAAAAGGGGTAGCTCTATATCAATATGTACATACACATGTATTTCATTTTATCAAACAAATTAATCATTAATGCATTTTCATCAATAAACACAATCATGGATCAATGATGCACCAACTAAATGCCCAATATAAATGCTGCCTGGCCATTGGTTAAAAATGAGTGATGTGCACCAATAAAATGCCAGATAAAAAAGCTGCCTCATCATTGGTTCTTGATTTGAGATGGTGAACAATTTAAGATCTTGTTTTACTGGTTGATGAGTTTGATAATACACCAATGAAAACAGACAAACAGCTGCCTTGGATCATTCAAATAGTCACAACAAAATTCACTTTTGCAATAATTTGATAAAATGCCACATGAAATAAAACAAAAGATCAATTAAAATATATAAAGTAAGCATACATGTTGAAAATCTCAGAAACTCTTGGTAACTATTTTCTTCAATAATCAACACATTCCTTTTCATACAAAAATGTTGCAACATCAAGGAGCATTATATTTTAACTCTTTCAGTCTATGTAAATTTTAAGGTTGATTAGGCATAAGTGAAAAAGATCACAATCCTAGCCCCAAAATTATTCTCACAGTTATATTAATAGATTTTCCATTAGCTGCCAAAACAATTATTTTGGTAAATGCTTATGCTCCATGTCATTAAGGCGAAATTTAAATGTTGCTCAATTTTTTCGTTACTCAGAAATTCAACCATTTCCCCTCAATATCATTTTATTCAATTTTATTCAGATATTTTACATTTTTATGTTACTTATCCATTTTCCACTGGAAATATATTATAAATAATTTATGAGATCAAATTGAAGTCTACAATTCAAAAGTAAGAAAAAAACACAATGCAGCTAAACTCTACAACAGGACTGGAACTCAAAATACTCATATCAGTAAAAAAAAAAATAAAAAAATACTCATATCAAATTTCATAAAAAAGAATACTTGAAAAAATTATATACACTGAACTTTAACCACCAAATAGCTTTTGCAATTGATTTAAAATATATATTTTAAAATTCTCACTAGGAAATCAATTCAAAAAATTTAAATAAAAATATCATTTTATCATTTTTAAACCAAATCCAAAAGGAAAATAATGTTACATGGTTTGTTAAATTTCCATTTTTAATGATTTATGTTTTTAACCAATCAACATTTGGTGTCACTTTTCAAATATTACCCAGAATACATTAGATTCTGAAACAGCGAATCGTGCAATGATAATTAAAGACATTTTGTCATTGGGAGTGAAAGAAAATAAATGTCTACTCCTTCCTGCAAAAACTGAGTTTGAAATATCCAGTCCTATTTTAATACTATAAACAAACAAAAAACAAATCTAGAATACAAATATTGAAGCTAAATAAATATAATATTGCAAACACCAAGCACTTGATTCTTCGAATCCACTACAAAAGTAGAAACAAAATTAAATAGCACTCTTCATAAGATAGCACTTTTACAAATACATATATAAACATATAGATATATACAAAAATGTAAAGACTAGAAAACGGACATTTTCTCCACAGTCCTAAAAGAATAATTCCATTGAGCATTTTAAAAGTTTATTTTTTTAATGAAAATTGTACGACAACTTAAATATAATTTGATTTCAATGATAGTGATCTTTTTGAACGAAGTATTTTTTACCAAAAAATCCTTAAAACAAAAATAACAAACATTCAAACAGCTTAACAACAGACAAATGTATAGCACTAGACTTCAAACATTAACAATTGTTATAATGATAAAACTTCTATATATATATAAGTAATGATATTCATAGCTCATAATGGTTGAGATCAACTTTCCGTGTAAAACAATAAAACATTCCCAGAATTGTGAAAGCTATTGCCAATGTACTTCTGCTTAGTCTAAAAATAAACAAATTGATAATGACTGAAGATTTACCTACATACACCAAACAATTTCTATTCCAAAATAATAACTTTTTGATATGTCTACAGAAAGAAGAAGATGTGATAAGTTTGCCAATGAGGAAAAATTTCTTTCATGTACACAACGAACAGGTGTTCTTACTTTATTATTAAAAAAAATATGATCCATTATCTTTAGATAATTATCGTCCAATATCATTATTAAATGTAGATTTGAAAATATTATCTCATGTTAAAACATTCCATTCAAAAGAATCGAAAGCATTTGTAAAATCAACAAATATTATAGCCCCATCTATTCCGTTTGATTCTGCATAGTCCATTATATCTTGGATTTGCCGTAAATTAAATCCAATAAAACGATTTGTTACATATCCGGTTTAATCTTCATTAATTAACTTAGGAAGAAGTTTTTTTTATTTCTTGACAATTATAGGTTTTTGTATTTACAAGTCGTACTATGTATCCGAGCAAAAACTGAAATTTTTTGATGTGTATGCTATGTTTATAAAGGAGCTACGAAGGTTTATGAATGAGAACAAAACAATATCTCAAAATGTATTTTTCATAAATTTAAGATTGATATAATTGATGGAAAAAAAATAATGTTTATATTTTATTATATTCTGTGTATTTTCCTGGATACTCAGAAAGTATTTCACAGGGATACTTTATTGAAGCTTGGACAATAAAGTTAAGTTGTAACAAGCAATTTGAAGAATAAAGAATATTTATTTGTTGTAAAAAAAAAGAAAAAAAGATTGCCAATTAGACAACTAGCTACTAGAGACTAAATGACGTGAGTTTCTCTCTTTAGCGGCTAGCTATCAGTTAAACATATATTTTTTTTTAATATACTGTAGATTTTTGTATTGGCTAACACAAGTCTGAGAACATTCCACTGTAAGCTGGAATTCAACAACCTGACTATTATGTATGGTGTAGTAAAACCAACATATAAATATACTATTTACTTTAAAAGCATCCACTAAATAAAATATACAAAAACAAATATTCTGTAAACAAAAAACAAAACAAAAAGGACAAGCTATAATATATCTTTAAATGCACCAAAAGTCCAGTTCATAATACATTTTGTCTAAATGCAATAGTATAACAGTGTAGTGTATTCATTTCACAAATCTATAATTTCTTCTCTGCCGCAAACAAAAATCAAACTTATACAAGCACTATATAATTGTACATAAAATGTGTCATCCTTTAACTTAAAATTTCATTATAAAATATGACATTCAAAACTTAACATTTTCATATTCTGTATACAGTTTGCAGATAAAATATATTCAAATACACTTTATATGAACAACCATTCACATTAGTAATTTCAAGATGGAAGGACTAAAATTAAAACATAAGGTCATAATGAGTAACATCATATAAAATATTGTATCTCATTAAATAAATCAAATAAATCAAAATTAAGAAAATAATCAAAGTAAAATCATTTTTTCCCTATTATACAGAGAGGTTTTTTTGGGTGTTGAACTGGTAGAAAAATGAGAAATAAGAAGACACGTAGTAAAGTTTATTCAAGGTTAACACAGAATTCTTTAATAATAGGAATGTTGGTTTTTTTCTTCAATAAACCTCTAATAAAATGACCCTATTCAAAGAAATTCTAAAGTTAAATCTAGCTCTGGTTGAGTGAAGTGACGATGTCAGGTTTCAATAACATCCATTACACTTCAATAAAATACAACCAGATGCTCCGCAGGGCGTAGCTTTATACGACCGCAGAGGTTGAACCCTGAACAGTTGGGGCAAGTATGGACACAACATTCAAGCTGGATTCAGCTCTAAATTTGGATTGTGATTAAATAGTTGACACAGCATAGGTTTCTGACACAGAATGAATGTGTTCTAATGAACTTAAAATTTTTGTTTTCTCTTAGAGCAATTCACTATGCTGTTGAATATTAATCCTCTCAAAAAAATGTTTGAAGAAATTTTCTTTTTTATTTATGAAATTTCAAATGAGAAAAATTGAGCCCAATTTTTTTAATCACATTCCCCTTTCCCTAATTCCAAAACTAATCTCAATTAAAATTTCTAATGGAGTTTGCAACAATAACTACTCATTTAAATACATCATAAAATATTAAGATGTAAAAAAACTGCTTGTTATCACTGAATGGTAAAGATTATTTTAATTTATCAGTTGGTAGTAAAAAGTGAATATACATTGTATATTGTATATAACAAAGATTTAAGTTGATTCTGGACAAAGAAAGATAACTCCAATTAAAAAAAATCTTGCTATTGCACAATATTTTGCAATTAGATATTTCTTGCTTACTATTCTGGACAAAGAAAGATAACTCTAATTAAAAAAAAATTTGCTATTTCACAATATTGTGCAATTAGATATTTCTTGCCATTGCGCAATACTGTGCAATTGAAAAGACTTGCTATTGCACAATACTTAATATAATAATTTTGGATCCTGATTTGGACCAACTTGAAAACTGGGCCCATAATAAAAAATCTAAGTACATTTTTGGATTCAGCATTTCAAAGAACCCCAAGATTTCAATTTTTGTTAAAATCAGACTAAGTTTAATTTTGGACCCTTTGGACTTTAGTGTAGACCAATTTGAAAACAGGACCAAAAATGAAGAATCTACATACACAGTTAGATTTGGTATATCAAAGAACCCCATTTATTCAATTTTTGATGAAATCAAACAAAGTTTAATTTTGGACCCCGATTTGGACCAACTTGAAAACTGGGCCAATAATCAAGAATCTAAGTACATTTTTAGATTCAGCATATCAAAGAACCTAACTGATTCATTTTTTGTCAAAATCAAACTAAGTTTAATTTTGGACCCTTTGGACCTTAATGTAGACCAATTTGAAAACCGGACCAAAGGTTAAGAATCTACATACACAGTCATGACAGTTAGATTCGGCATATCAAAGAACCCCAATTATTCAATTTTGATGAAATCAAACAAAGTTTAATTTTGGACCCTTTGGGCCCCTTATTCTGTTGGGACCAAAACTCTTAAAATCAATACCAACCTTCCTTTTATGGTCATAAACCTTGTGTTTAAATTTCATAGATTTCTATTTACTTATACTAACGTTATGGTGCGAAAACCAAGAAAAATGCTTATTTGGGTCCCTTTTTGGCCCCTAATTCCTAAACTGTTGGGACCTAAACTCCCAAAATCAATACCAACCTTCCTTTTGTAGTCATTAACATTGTATTTAAATTTCATTGATTTCTATTTACTTAAACTAAAGTTATTGTGCGAAAACCAAGAATAATGCTTATTTGGGCCCTTTTTTGGCCCCTAATTCCTAAACTGTTGAAACCAAAACTCCCAAAATCAATCCCAACCGTTCTTTTGTGGTCATAAACCTTGTGTCAAAATTTCATAGATTTCTATTAACTTAAACTAAAGTTATAGTGCGAAAACCAAGAAAATGCTTATTTGGGCCCTTTTTGGCCCCTAATTCCTAAAATGTTGGGACCAAAACTCCCAAAATCAATACCAACCTTCCTTTTGTGGTCATAAACCTTGTGTTAAAATTTCATAGATTTCCATTCACTTTTACTAAAGTTAGAGTGCGAAAACTAAAAGTATTCGGACGCAGGACGACGACGACGACGCAGACGCCAACGTGATAGCAATATACGACGAAAAATTTTTCAAATTTTGCGGTCGTATAAAAACTGAACATGTTTCTTAATATACATAGTCATTTTCCTATATTGATAAAATAACTGCATGTAAAAAGCCAAAACAATACAAAAGAAATATTTCTCTCCTCTGAACACATTATAAGACGTGATAAAAAACAAAAACATATCAATTAACAGTTTAAGTCTGATTGACTATATATAAATATATAAATATCAAATATAATAAAACAATTATAAAGTCATCAAAATTAAATAGGAATGTCGACAGAATAAAAATAAACAACAAACTAGATTCTTATCAAAGATTATTCATTAAATTTCATATTCAAAGTAGGTCAAATGATGTCACCATTTTTCTTAAATAGGGGGCACAATCTTAAAATGTTAAAACTTCAGAAAAAGATATATCTATCATTTTGAAACACTTGATATTTTGCAGAACTGTTAATATTCTCAGTAAAAATATTAATTACAAAAACAATCGTTCAAAACCTGAAAAAATCCAAATTACAAATCTACATGAACAGGCATAGGGAAACTTTAATTATACAAATGTAGAGACAGACATCTACAGATGTCACAAATAGACAAAGAAATCTTGAATTACGTAAACTTTTATGAATAATCTAGTTAAGAATCTATGAGTTTGTTGTGGAAAACTATCTGACTACAATACTGAGCTTTGCCTCTGTTGTATTACGAGGCCTCCATTATGTTGTAGTTCACCATGGCAGTGATATAAATATGAGATCAATCTGAAAAACAAGATCAAGGTAAAAATACAATGGAGAACCACAAGCTGTCAAAACACAAATCTGTTAATCTGCTAATCAACAATGTGTTTAACCATGATCCAGTACTTCATTCAAATAGAAACATGTCTACTGTGGAAGTTCTGCTGATCTGTATATGTTGTTAAGTGTTTTCTCTCTAATTGAGACCAAAATCATTTTTTTATTTTTTTTATATCTATAACAGAAGTATTTGAGCTAGTTGAAATAAATGAAGTTCAATGGATTGAATTAAGAATTCCTTCACATACATGTTAGAGACTGTATGAAGTCTCTTAGCGATGATCAGAGTTCCTGTAATTTACATACATGTTAGAGACTGTATGAAGTTCCTGTAATTTAGATACATTGAATACTAGATGTTGATTAAAAATCAGGGAGAAAAAAGATTGGATGAGGATTTAAAATCAATCAAATAATAACAAACTAGTAAGAAAAAGCTCCAGACAGTATTTCAACACACTTAAAATGTCAAGTTTATGCAATAAAAAGCATCAAAATGGGAGTTTTGTTCTACTTCTGAAATTATGACAATCTCTCTGAAAAAGATGAGGAAATCTGTTTGATTTCCTCAAAGTGTTACTTAAGATACTGAGTAAACAGAATTCAAGAACCTGGAAGTAGAGTTTCTCAAATTTTTTAAAACCAAAAGGTAAGGTTAAAAGGAAAAATATTTTTACTGGTTTCCTATAAAATGAATGAATCCAGTCCATAATAATTAACTTACATGGACGAAATCTTCTCCGCGGAATCATTTCTTCCTTTTCCAACAATCTGGGTGAATCTTTTTCTGTTGGTCTGCCATCAGTTTTGCCTTCTCGGAATAAACATGGCGATGGGTTAAACCCATTTTCTGCCATTCATCACCCAATAAAACGCTGATGGCCCTGAAATATTTATATATTCTATTTAAAGTTATTACCCTTTAAAAGTTGACAATTACTTTCACCAAGCTTATCTTCTTTTAAATAAGACAATTGATGTTGATTAGCTTGGTGAAAAGTTTAATCTCAATTTCTATCTTATCCTAAATCATACTGTGCGACACATTACGATAGAATTTCTATTTCATAAATTGGTAATTGGCTAGTATTTCTTAAGAGTTTTAATGAAATGAACACCCACTCTCCATGTTCTTCTGGTGATGTATTGATAAATCTAGTGGGTTTATAGAGATTTATTAAATGTTAATGTGAAATGCAATCATGACACAATCATTGTGAACAAAATAATAATCTTAACTGATGTTTTCAGGTTTCACCCAACATTTTTGAACTTCTTTTTGACTGCTTCATTTATGAGTATGGAACCCTTAAATTATGTAAATATTTTCTCTTAAAAAATATTAAATTTCTGTTCCAAATGTATGAAGATCTTACATATAGGAAAAATTGTTGAACTTTTGCAGTTTCCTGAGTAAAACCTTACATCCTAGGGAAGAAGCTTTCTGAGTAAAACCTTACATCCTAGGGAAGAAGCTTTCTGAGTAAAACCTTACATCCTTGGGAAGAAGCTTTCTGAGTAAAACCTTACGTCCTAGGGAAGAAGCTTTCTGAGTAAAACCTTACGTCCTAGGGAAGAAGCTTTCTGAGTAAAACCTTACGTCCTTGGGAAGAAGCTTTCTGAGTAAAACCTTACGTCCTAGGGAAGAAGCTTTCTGAGTAAAACCTTACGTCCTAGGGAAGAAGCTTTCTGAGTAAAACCTTACGTCCTAGGGAAGAAGCTTTCTGAGTAAAACCTTACGTCCTAGGGAAGTAGCTTCCTGAGTTAAACCTTACATCCTAGGGAAGAAGCTTCCTGAGTAAAACCTTACATCCTAGGGAAGAAACTTTCTGAGTAAAACCTTACATCCTAGGGAAGAAGCTTCCTGAGTTAAACCTTACATCCTAGGGAAGAAGCTTCCTGAGTTAAACCTTACATCCTAGGGAAGAAGCTTCCTGAGTTAAACCTTACATCCTAGGGAAGAAGCTTTCTGAGTAAAACCTTACATCCTAGGGAAGAAGCTTTCTGATTATGCAGGGTATATTTGCTTCTAAATGACAAAAAAAAAAAAAACAGCTACTAATCAATGTTACCTGTTATCTTTTCCAGGATATTTCTGGGTGTATTCCTCTCTGTGGTCCTTGGCAAATAACATAAAAGCATTCATGGGCCTCTTTGGTTTAGGCTGGTCCAGTTTTAGTTGCCTTTTCTTGGTTGGAGAACTATGTTGACCTTTCTTTGGACTAGTGGTCTTCTACAGATATATAATCACTATATAATTTCCTATAACACTTCATTTTAATAGTCAGAAAAAGTTAAAGTTGATAGCAATGTTTGTCATGTTAAATGTTTTCATAAGTATTTTGCTTTAAATGTTTATCCAAATCTTAAAAGATAGACGATGTAATTACATTTTTTTTCAAATATGTTTTCATTGATATTTAAGGATAAATTTTGATCTTAAACTGAAATTCTGCATCCTTTTACAGACATAATGCACCACAAGACATGCTGGTTTGCAATACACAATATTTCATAATATAAGCTGTCTTCCTTGCTAAGTCTGAATTTCTGACTTTATTTCATTTAATCAAAGAGCTGATAGCTCTGAGGTGGAAGAAGGTGAATAAAAGGTAACTTTAATTACCATAACAGCAGCCCCACTAACCCAGCCTGCTTTGTTCCATTATCGTTATGACGTATTTTTCCCATCAAACAAGAATGTGACATAAGAACATGGATTTCCCATCCGTACAATCATTTTCTATGTTCATTGAACTGTGAAAATTAGGTAAAATCTTTAATTTGGCAATAAAATTAAAAAGATCATATCATAAGGAACACATGTGTACTAAGTTTCAAGTTGATTGGATTTCGACTTCATCAAAAACTACCTCGACCATAAACTTTTACCTGAAGCAGGACGGACAGACAGACCAGAAAACATAATGCCCATAAATGGGGCATAAAGTTAGTAAGACTTGTTACATACCCGCAAACTTTTGAAAGTTCCCATGGGGGTTTTTAGAGCGCGACAACAATTTCAAAGGTTACAATTTTAGCAAAGTATTTTGCACGATCTGGATTGTCTAGAAAAAGTGTCATATTTGTATGATGAACTTACTTGCCTTTTTCTTAAGTCTGTTTGCATGATTCTAGTTATAGAATTGGTAGAAAAGATGAACATGTAGCTAGCAGACCAGGGTTTATTACCTTGTGTAAGAATATTAGATGCTTGTTGAAATTTCCAATTTTGAATTATGCACAAAGATGGACCTTTAACAGGTTGAGAACAACACTCCAAATGAGGCGTAACCCTCATTGGAAGAACATTACAGTCCACTGTAAAAAATGAGCACATTTACATGTATATTCATATTGTTTGATGAAACTTTTCCCCAAGAATTATGCATCTATCAAGTATTAAATGGTCAAAACATGTCAAAAAAGTTTTGTGATGTTTCTAAACTTATATCTTCTTTATTAATTTGTCCCCTCATTTAGAAAAGTTGTTCCAAATATAATGAATTTTCCCACTTTTGAGTTAAAAATCTTTAAATTTTTTTTTTTTTTTTTCAACAGTAAAATGACCCCTTGTTTTGGGGATAGTTCCTCATTTAATCATAATGGCCCGGGGGGGGGGGGGGGGGGTGGTCCAAACCTGTTTGTTGGTCTTTGTGAAAATAGTATAGTAGAATAGTACATTGTCCTTTAAATGATTTTATAATTGAATACAGAAATAAAATATGTTACAACAAGTATTATGTCAATAATTTAGTGAAAAAAATACTATTTATTATCTTTATGGTAGTACTGCATCATTGAATTTTGGATTTAATTTTGTCAATCAGCCATGCTTTTATAGTAAAAGCTGAGTAAGAACGATTTCAGATGAAAATTCGCATTTTACAACTACATGAAAACAACACATGTTCAAAATCTAGCATGTTAGAATAATCTTCAGAGACAACGTTTTTGATTGGATATTAATTGGTCATGAGAAACACAGAATTTGACTGGCTGAACACGATTGTCTTAACTTGAGAACAAAATAAGGAACAGATGATTTTCACTAAATCGTGTTTTAGAGTTTTTTAACGATACCCTTAATATTAATACTTTTTAATATAAAACGTCCTTGATAAGAGTAAAGAGAATGAACACAGGGCGAACGTACTATACGGACGAAAGAACTCAGGACGAACAGACCAAGGGCGAAAATGTAAACAGGGCGAGTTGTCCCGATACCAAATTCACGCATGCGTACTACAAATATCTAAAGTAACCAGATGCTCCGCAGGGCGTAGCTTTATACGACCGCAGAGGTTGAACCCTGAACAGTTGGGGCAAGTATGGACACAACATTCAAGCTGGATTCAGCTCTAAATTTGGATTGTGATTAAATAGTTGACACAGCATAGGTTTCTGACACAGAATGAATGTGTTCTAATGAACTTAAAATTTTTGTTTTCTCTTAGAGCAATTCACTATGCTGTTGAATATTAATCCTCTCAAAAAAATGTTTGAAGAAATTTTCTTTTTTATTTATGAAATTTCAAATGAGAAAAATTGAACCCAATTTTTTTAATCACATCCCCCTTTCCCTTATTCCAAAACTAATCTCAATTAAAATTTCTAATGGAGTTTGCAACAATAACTACTCATTTAAATACATCATAAAATATTAAGATGTAAAAAAACTGCTTGTTATCACTGAATGGTAAAGATTATTTTAATTTATCAGTTGGTAGTAAAAAGTGAATATACATTGTATATTGTATATAACAAAGATTTAAGTTGATTCTGGACAAAGAAAGATAACTCCAATTAAAAAAAAATCTTGCTATTGCACAATAATTTGCAATTAGATATTTCTTGCTTACTATTCTGGACAAAGAAAGATAACTCTAATTAAAAAAAAATTTGCTATTTCACAATATTGTGCAATTAGATATTTCTTGCCATTGCGCAATACTGTGCAATTGAAAAGACTTGCTATTGCACAATACTTAATATAATAATTTTAGATCCTGATTTGGACCAACTTGAAAACTGGGCCCATAATAAAAAATCTAAGTACATTTTTGGATTCAGCATATCAAAGAACCCCAAGATTTCATTTTTTGTTAAAATCAGACTAAGTTTAATTTTGGACCCTTTGGACTTTAGTGTAGACCAATTTGAAAACAGGACCAAAAATGAAGAATCTACATACACAGTTAGATTTGGTATATCAAAGAACCCCATTTATTCAATTTTTGATGAAATCAAACAAAGTTTAATTTTGGACCCCGATTTGGACCAACTTGAAAACTGGGCCAATAATCAAGAATCTAAGTACATTTTTAGATTCAGCATATCAAAGAACCTAACTGATTCATTTTTTGTCAAAATCAAACTAAGTTTAATTTTGGACCCTTTGGACCTTAATGTAGACCAATTTGAAAACGGGACCAAAAGTTAAGAATCTACATACACAGTCATGACAGTTAGATTCGGCATATCAAAGAACCCCAATTATTCAATTTGGATGAAATCAAACAAAGTTTAATTTTGAACCCTTTGGGCCCCTTATTCTGTTGGGACCAAAACTCCCAAAATCAATACCAACCTTCCTTTTATGGTCATAAACCTTGTGTTTAAATTTCATAGATTTCTATTTACTTAAACTAAAGTTATTGTGCGAAAACCAAGAATAATGCTTATTTGGGTCCCTTTTTGGCCCCTAATTCCTAAACTGTTGGGACCTTAACTCCCAAAATCAATACCAACCTTCCTTTTGTAGTCATTAACATTGTGTATAAATTTCATTGATTTCTATTTACTTAAACTAAAGTTATTGTGCGAAAACCAAGAATAATCCTTATTTGGGCCCTTTTTTGGCCCCTAATTCCTAAACTGTTGAAACCAAAACTCCCAAAATCAATCCCAACCGTTCTTTTGTGGTCATAAACCTTGTGTCAAAATTTCATAGATTTCTATTAACTTAAACTAAAGTTATAGTGCGAAAACCAAGAAAATGCTTATTTGGGCCCTTTTTGGCCCCTAATTCCTAAAATGTTGGGACCAAAACTCCCAAAATCAATACCAACCTTCCTTTTGTGGTCATAAACCTTGTGTTAAAATTTCATAGATTTCCATTCACTTTTACTAAAGTTAGAGTGCGAAAACTAAAAGTATTCGGACGACGACGACGACGCCAACGTGACAGCAATATACGACGAAAAATTTTTCAAATTTTGCGGTCGTATAAAAACATCTGGTTACAAGTAAACAAACAACGTTCATGTAGATGAGATGAAATCTAATAATTTACATAAATAAAAGGGTACATATTTACGATAGTGATTGTTTTTCAATCCTAATCAACAAATTAAATGATTCAGATGCTTAATCATGTGTAAAAATCGGTGTCAGGAATCAGAAGTTGTTATGAAATTGTAATACACAGAAACGAATGCGGCATACGGAGGCTCAATGATTTTAAAGTCGGCACCATAGGCCCTCAGAAGACTTGAAGTCTTCTTCCACCAAAAACACTGCAAAAATTTCGAAATTTATATTAAGACTTCCAATGGTTGCAAAAGAAACACCACTTTGTACTCTTTAAAGAATTTGTTCAATCATTGAATCTTTAAAGAATTTGTTCAATCATTGAATCTTTAAAGAATTTGTTCAATCATTGAATCTTTAAAGAATTTGTTCAATCATTGAACAGAATATAAATCTTTAAAGTCAATTTTGGTTGTTATTTATCCTGGAGTTAAAGCAATATATCTAAGAAACTCAACACTAAGCTAATTGACCTACCTGTGCCATAGTACTCAATGTGTACACAGCAGATCTGTCCATTGGAGTAAACTGGTCATAACTGGAAAAATCAAAGTATATATAAATCATACTAGTTGAGGCTTATGGTACTGCTATATACTCATGTTTACTATTTCTGTCAGATCATATATGGATGTGATTTATTGCCTCAAAGATACAGACACAGATATATCAGATTATATCTTGCACATAATAGTCCAAATATACATTTAGTCTGGTACATTATTATTTTACAGATGATGGTACACTAAATCAATTTTCTATATTTGATATGTTTTGTACAAATTACTGCAAGATATTCAATATTTGTTCTTTCGAAATCTTCAATTTATAGATTTAAGGTCAATCAGGGTTTGGATTAAAAAGGACTACATACTTGTACCAGGAAACAAATGATATATATTATAATAATTTAATTTTGGATGTAACGCGTCTTCTGATTGGTTGACGTTATTTTGTTATCAGCCCATAGACATAATTTAGTCATGTGACCGTGACGTCATCAACATTTTTCATGGTTTTTCTACGGTTTAAAATGGAATTTAGAATTAAATTATAAGAAATGACTGTAATATTTTTTCTGTCTATTCGAAATAACATAAAAAATGTGGTGCACACTGTTAAATAACCCGCTACGTGCGTTATTCAGTGTGCACCAAATTTTTTATGTTATTTCTTCATAGACAGAAAAAATATTACAGTCATTCCTTAAATGACTTTACGAACAGTAGCTAAAAGTTCTAACATGATGACAATGAGTTTACGAACGGTAGCTAAAAGTTCTAACATGATGACAATGTCTTTACGAACGGTAGCTAAAAGTTCTAACATGATGACAATGTCTTTACGAACGGTAGCTAAAAGTTATAACATGATGACAATGTCTTTACGAACGGTAGCTAAAAGTTATAACAAGATGACAATGTCTTTACGAACGGTAGCTAAAAGTTATAACATGATGATAATTTCTTACTTTGTTCTTGTTTCAGTTGTCTCACTGTGGGATGGTTGGAGACACACATCATTTGTTTCCAGTCTGTTACATGGTATCCCATAATGCTGTTCTGTTAATACTGGGTCATTGGAACACCAACCTTCAGACAAGATTATTGAGAAAGTTGTATATCTGATATCTTAATAATTTGTTTTCAATCATTAATAGGTCAAATACATGAAGCTTCTAACATTTATACATTATATTTATGGGCTTCCATTTTTAGGTTTGAGCATTTTCGATGAAATCAAAACCAGAAAAGCACTTTGAACACAAGAAATTTACACAAATATTTTCACTTGGTAAATTATATTGTTTTGAATAATCAACCTTATAAACCAAGATCCGCTGTAGTGTCTTGTCCTCCAAGACGTGCATTGTAATACTTAAAAAAGTTTTTATTGAATTTCAAAGTGAGCAACTCCAACAAAAATTACCCAAGGTATAGCTAGCTTTCTTTAAAACACATCCAACATTGTAAATTCAAACAAATCTACACTATGTTTTGTTAGAATGAGAAAATGACTTTGTTTACCAATCAAAAGAATGTCATATCAGAGTCTTGTAACTTAAAATATTTGAGCTACATGTACATAAAGAGTTCTTACAGCACCTACTCGTTTATGTATTGCAATTCTACAAGGATTACCTACCTTTTCCTTTGACAAAGAATGGATGATCGATGGTACATTCAGCACACATATTCTGTTGTAGTGGAACGTCTGATGTAAAGTACAAGTGTACTAAAGAGTTAGATATGTTGTCCAGCTGTGCAAACTTTCTGATTTCTATCAGTCGTAAACCATTTGGTGCAACATACCTGACAAAATAAAATGCAAAATAATTACAAGATTTATAAAATAAATTCATCTTAATATTGTATATATTTTCTGTCACCAAAATTATAAAATATTAAAGATGTGTTTTTCATTAATCATCCAGGTGTGATTTATCAATTATCACCAAATTTATACTAATATTAGAAACAGCACAGGTGCAATATATGGAACAAGAACTGCTTGCCCTTTTGGAACACCTGAATTTACCCTGGTTTTTGAAGAGGGCCAATTTGCTCAGTGTTCATTTTTGTATGTTGTGTTTTGTATACTGTTGTTTGTCATCATTTTCCTAAGTTATGGCCATGGTGTTATCAGTTTGTTTTTCGACTTATGAGTTAAAAATATTCTATTCTTATCTTTCCCCTCCAATGTGCATGCAAAGACAATGAACAAATGTCACATGAAGGTAAATACATTATTATAACATCTCCAAATGGTGTTTTTATTCATTGTATGCAATGCTTACCTCTCCACATATCCATTAAGACCAGCAGCCCTCTGAGCTATTGATTCCTGTAAGGCTACATTCTCCACATCTACCCACTGTACAAAACCAATACAAACTTTTGTTCCTGAAAAATACATTTTCCAAAAATACAAACTCTTTAATTGAATCTTTTTAAAACTTTAGTACTACGACACATAAAAATCTTGCTAAAGGAGTTTCACAGATGATTTTGTTCTCATAGCAAATCATATTGTAAGCAATATTCAATTTAATTTTAGCCTGTGTTGAAATGAAAAAAAGATCAATTTTATAGAATATGCAATGAAAGTTCTATAAAGGGAGACAAATCTATGATCTTAATTTTTTTCTAATTTTCTATATTATTTTTTATATGAACAGCCAGTGTAAGAGGGACCATTACCCATTTCATGAGTGTTTCTGACAGTTAGTTGATTAACAAAATTAACTATTTCTTTCATGTCAATTGCTTCTCTTGAAAATCATAAGATTACTTACTACATGTTTATCATATTTTTGGGCTTATAATTTTTTAGCTGAGGTTAGCAAAAATGTTTTACATGTTTTTTAAAAAAATTTTATTGTATAAAAAAAATTTATACATTTTTTTCCATGTCTGAAAATTTGAATTCCTCAGATTACTTGTACATCATTGCTTTCTTGTCACATTTATGACATTCGTCTTTGAAAACAACAAATACATTTTGGATAAAACCTTGATCTTTAACAAGCAGGTCTACTAAAAAAGTAAAGCAAAGAAATGTGCTTCAGCAACCCATCATAGAAAACATACAAACATAAATCTAACTCACAAACTTAGAAACTACTACATAAAACATTAACTCAAATATCAAAAGCCAACAAATAAAAATACCAAACAATGAGTGGTGATAGTTGTTTTGGGTAATAAAAATACCAAACAACGAGTGGTGATAGTTGTTTTGGGTAATAAAAATATGTAGCATTTGACATTAACGTATTTAAATTAGCTCTCAAAAGTTTAAAACAAATCTAGCCAGGTGTATTTATATGAAGATGATGCTTAACATAATGCTGTTAATATATCTTTTATCCTATGGGTGAGTTGTGTCTACACATACATGTGCCTTTAACTATGGCAATTTTTGAGACTAAGTTTTAAAAACAAAAAAATCATTTGTAAAACTTGTGTAACACAACAACAATTTACTGCCCAATGTTAGAATGTCTGTCTCAAGTAAGGAAATTGAGTACATATTTTTAGTAATTTAGTTCTTAGAATGTGTCAATGGCAGCTGATCTTTTCTTCTAAAAGCATTATCATGAAAAGGTATTTACAGTTACACTTAATCTAAGCAGCCAAATGCATACAATTCAGGTAGTCGGGTAAGGTTGAACTTCCTACTGAAATTTAACTGAAATAAATTGACCAGAGGTGTGAGAATTTATATCATCAGCTTTTTATATTAATGGAACACAGAAGTCTGAACCATTAAACATTTGTGTGAACATGATGATAAATCCCAATAGTGCACACAGCCACCTAGGAACACATCATACTTACATGTCAATTCCTGATGATCAGCAAAAATAAAGCAAATATCAAATTCAATTCTGCAGGAATTTTTCAGTGTTCAAGTTTCACCGTTTTATTTAAAAAGAACCAAAACAACCCATCTATGATTTATCAATAAAACTTTCAATTTTATACAAGATATACTAAGCTTAAGTACAGCTACAAATCTGTATGAAAAAGATTTAACAATGGCAGCAACCAGACACCCACTAAATACCATAATACAACTAACCATGTGTCGTCAGAAAATATCAACATATGCTGCAAATTAATGACAAAAATGTGCATTTCATAATTTGATGGAATTAGAACATGGCTTTCAGAGCAGGGATACAAAAGGTGTTTTTATTTTCTCTAATTGACTGGTTACAGAATTCATTGTCTCTTAAATCTGATAATTGTTTTCTTCATATTCTGAAGTTTCCTTGTTGATGCCATCAATAAATTCTTTATCCTCAACTTAAGGGAGTCAAACATTATTATTATCACACTACCAATATGCATGCATAATAATTACTGTAAGTAGTATGCATGGATAATCAATAAAGACCTCTTGGCAAATATAAAGTAAAGAGACTTTGATGAATTACATAACAAACCTGCTATGAAGCACTGCCACACAGGCTTTGGCCACTGGTGAGACCATACATCATTTCTGTTGGCTTTGGACTCCGATGAAGATGTCACTTCGTTATCACAATAATTCCTGAATAAAACATATTAAATCATAATTGATACATATATACAACTTTCATATGTAAACAAAGTCATATGGCATTCTTTCATTCGCTTCAAAAATCTATTAGGTATTATGATACCATAAATCCACAAAAACTGTAATCAATGAAATATCTAAAGAATATAGAACTAGTATTCAAAAGTCTTTATTCTTTTCAATTGTTGAACACTTGCATTCTAGCTTGGAAAAAGTCTGCAAAGCAATATCTAAACACTCGTATCTATCTAAAAAAGATTTTTGTTTGTCCAACATTTCTCCATGTTTTTTAAATATTTTAACCTACCCATTTTTATCTGTACTTGATAGTCTGGTTTCCTGTAAGCATGGTGACGTTTCCATTTCTACCACATTGCCTGTGTCACATTCCTGTTTAACTCTTAAATACGACTCAAGCTGTCCACTGAAAGCAAGCACGTATTGTTCAAATGAGTAAATTTTATAACATGAAACACATTTAGAAGATAAATAATTATAAAGAATGTTGATAGACATATCAACATGATTGATGCTCTGCATTCTCACCCTAAATACAGGTACTCAATGTCTGAAACTTGTACTTTTTATTGTTGACCGATCTCAACTAGGAAACTTTAACATATAAAGAACATCAAAATTCAATGGGACAAGGGTTAAGTTGCAACTGATTTTCATTTTCAATTGAGTGAATAATGTCAGCAGCTGCTGGACAAACCTATAAGTTTTTTCTATTTCAATCTACATGTATATACTGTGAATTCATTTATTTTCGTGGGTACCAATTTTTGTGGATAAAGGAAAACTTGTATGTTTGTTGATATTTAATTTCGTGGTTTTGCCTGGGTATGCATACAAGCCTATAGAAAATTTGTCATTCGTTGAACATTTAATTTCAAGGTTTACCTGTAACTAATCATTTACTAATATACTGTGTATTCATTTCAGGTATCAGTCATCCTTATTATTAAAGCTATAAACCTAGGAAGATGTTGACTCTCATTTAACCTGTTCCCACGAAAACTAGTATCCAACAAATAATAATGAATATACAGTTAAAGCTTACATTTTAAAGAAATTTGTACATTCACAGACCTCGATCATGTTAATGCCAAAAGGCCATCAATACATCAAAATATCCCTCAACATTAACATAACTCATGCTAGATCTGTTACTTCTGACTTAATAACAATATACCAAATTTTGAATTAAGAAAAAGGTAAATTCCTGACTTAAGGGCAGACAGAGTGCAAACCCAAAAGTCTCCATTGGACTTTGATGGTAAGGAACTTGTAAATAAAATATGTTAACAATTGTTACCTTGGTATTTCCCATGGTTTCATTGGTGCTCTCTGTACCAATGGACTGGTGGCAATTATTGCAAATTCTGTCAGTCTCTCTGTTCCATATGCAGGGTCATTTAAATTACTCAAGTCAAGTGCAGGTGGAATTTTCTTTTCTACAACATATATAATAATTACAATGCTTTGAAAATCAGTCAAATGTAAAAGTAAATTTAGACTATTTTTGGAAACAATTTATGTCTTCACCAGTGACACCTTTATTCATTCTGTATGAGATAATGCTGTGTTAAAAAGAATATATCTATACAGATTGATTGATTGGTTATTGACAGTTTCAGCTTCTTTCAACACTGCAGGTGTAATACCACCAAATCATGGTACGTCACATCTGGTTGTATACGAAAGTAGGTCGAAAAAAATATTCCCTTGAATTTGACAGTTGTAGGTACTTAATCCTACATTTTATTGCAGTAAAACATTTTTGTGTCATAAGCATATGTCTTGGGTATTTCAAAACACCGTTATTTTTTATTTGGGATTTCTATAGAATATTTTGTAATTTTATAGTACTGGACAGGATAAAACTTTACTCATGCCAAGTATTTCTTTATTTGAAACAAAGAAAATTCTGCACATTTTTTTTTTTTGAAAAGTGCAAATTTAACAAAGACTAATAGGGGAAAATCAATGGTGGTATTACACCTACAGGCTATAGTGTGGCAGAAGTCAGAACGCTCAGAGATAACTACGGCTGAAAATTAAAATCTTAAGTCAATCAAAATTTGAGTCAAACACACTCGCCACATGAGGGGCCAAAAATCAAACCCTTAGAATTTACAGGTCACAGAGTTCCCATGGAGTAAAAGGTGCAAAATGAAAGGAATTTGTCTCTCTTATCAATGTCTACACCACAAAATCATTGGTCCTTCGCTATAACTGACTTAAAATAGTTATGTTAAGACTCTTGGGAGTGTTTAAAAAATATGACTAAAATATATGACAAACTAGCTTCACACACAATATAATATAATTGTTTATTTACTTGATAGTTTCTCTTGTTTTACAGCAGCAGCCCCATAACCTTGAAGGATTTCTGAAGGAGGTTCTTCGTCTGAAGCAGAATCTGTTCTTCTGGTTCCTTCTTCACAACGACCTCTCTCACAATGATACCTCAAACCATTAGAACTAAAATATATCAATGGTCAAAAATACATGTAATTATACACTGCATATGCTGAAGCCATGTTTGTTTTTAATTTTTGGTCATGAATTTGAATACATGTATTTGAAATATTTTTGCTCTGGAAAAACAGCATATAAATTATTAACCACCCTATACACTGCTATATGCAAGAAGAATCTACAGATTATGGAGTCCTAAACATCTATCTTTTTTTAAATTATATATCTTCTATCTTTTTAAAAACATTTTTAATAACTATTTACATGACATGTGTCTCTTGTTGAAGACTATGTTGACCTCTACATATAAGAGTCATTTGTTTATTTGTGTGGTTTGGTTGCTGTCTCCTTGACATTAAATCCACGATAATTTTATAACTATATATACAAATACCTGAAAGTAGATTACCTTTTAAAAGATCTTAGACATTTTTCACATATGAATCCATCACTCTGTGGTTCGTGGTTTCTCTGGATGTGATATTTTAAGCCTGGATAACTTGTTAGTACTTTAGTGCATCCCTCAAATGGACACGAAAAATGTTTATGCTGTTCTTCTTGTGTCTTTATAAACTCCATCATTTTTTCTGTTTTCACATGGGGCCGCTTTCCCTGCAATGGTTCCTGTAGTGTAAATAGCCAATTGTTGTAAATATTAGAGTATTTTTGCAATTTGTTGTAAATATTAGAGTATTTCAGCAATTTGTTGTAAATAAAAATGTATTAAATTTTTGGCCATTTGTTGTAAATATTAGGGTATTTTTTAATATAGCCATTTGTTGTAAATACATGTATAAGGATATCTTATATCAAAATTGAAAGAAATATGAAGATTATTGAACATGTTCTATAAGTTTGCAATATCTGGCAATGACATTACAATCAAAAGTATTTACAAAGAAATTTAAGTATATAGTGCATCATAGAAACACGAAATGATCCAATCAGAATCTAAAATATGACTGCATGTAATTCATAGATCTATACTTTCCAAAAGTCAATTTTAATATATGTAGTAAATTACAAGTAATTACAATTACCTTTTTTATTACTTCAGTAACCTGTGACTAGAACTACATGTATTTAACCAGATTTTTCAATAGTTATTTTAATCTATTTTACCTTTATATTATTTTTTTGTTAATATCAATCATGTATGTCCACTCTAAAGACTACAACATTTTCCAGTGATGAGAATAGTCTGAGACTACTTTAACACATGTGTTATAGTAGTCTCAGGAATAGTTTATCCAAAAATTGAAAATAGACAGGAGCATGCAATTATTTTATTCCACATCTTTTAAAGTTAAAAAATAACTACTATAAAATCACTTCTTTTTTGGACAAAAATAAACATCTAAATATCACAATTGATTGCTGTGTAATGTATTAGATTAAATAACTTATTTTCAAACAATTAAACTCACTTTTAATACAACATAGAAGAAAAAGGTTCTATTTAAATTTCACTCAAATATAAGACATATAACTGCCAGTGCTGTTTGTGGTTTGAATTTTGGGTCAATTGCTCTCTTTCAAATTCAAGTTAAAGTTTTTATTATTGTTTTCCACACAAATTCATTTACAATATTCATAAAAGGTTGAGGTACACTTATGTTTGAAAATAACAAATGCACTGTCTGTTAATCTTATTGGGCAGTAAATAAACCCCCAGGCTCCCCCTGCGTGGCAGATTCGTGGACGTCTCGGGGGATTACATGTAAGGTGATTTATTTCATTACACAAAACTCAAAGATGTATTTCAAATGCACCCGTTATTGTTAATTCATTTAAATTTCACAAAACACAATGATTCAATATAACGGTACTCGTATTTGTGTACAATGTTTACAAACATGAAAGGTGTTTACTTTTTAAGTAACTTTGACCTAGTTTGAAATACTACGCCGGTCAAAGTTTGTAAAATCATGTTTACCTGCATGACAACATCAGTTATGCAGTAACTTTCACAAATTATGATTTTCTCACAACTTTTCTGTTCCTTCAGAAAATTAAAACTAACGTTTTCCCTGCATAAACTAACGTAGTAAGAATTTAAAAGTTTACTTACCAACGCCATCTTCCTTCGACAGGTGCGTGACGGTGTATGACAACATTTTATTGGTCAAAAAATATCACCCATAACGTTATAGAGTACCTGATTGGACAGCATTATTTGAATATTCATTTTTTTCTCAAGTTTTAAAAAAGAAAAAAAAAATCAAGTTAAAACATAAAGCGAGGCCCCATGGGAGACATGGGAGAGTGTCAAACATCAGTGGATTTTAAATATGAGTGCGAGTCAGCCTTTTTCCCGCCGTTTATATTTTTTTTTATATAAAATATCTCGAAAGGAGCCACTGTATCTGTATCTGTATCAATATAAATTCTGCCAATGTAGGCACACTTCCAAAGGAGTTGAATATGAAATCCTCCACCACACAATGTTACAATACACAATGAATGTTTAATCCAATTATGAATACACAGTAATATATCGGTAAAAAGTGACTTCTATAATGCCACCGAGTGTTATGTACATTGCCACTGTGATACATACAGGCAACAGTATTAAACCGCTGATCGAAATTCATAAATCGATTGTGAAAAAACAAATCGGGGTTACAAACTAAAAGTGAGGGGAACACATCAAATATATATATATAATAGAACAACGACAAAACAGAAACACTAAAATGCAACACACAGAAACGAACTATAATATAACAATGGCAATTAATATTCCTGACTCGGTACAGGACATTTTAAGAAAAAATGGTGGAGTTGAACTTGGTTTTATGGCTAACCAAACCTCCCGCTTTTATGGCAATGTTAAATATAACATTAAAATGACAACCTATATACATCAATATCTTGAGCTTCATTTTATTTTTAACTTTTCTGACACAGTACTGACACTATTAGAATAATAGTTCCAGCACAGTATCAATTTTAAATTCTAGATTTTTTTAGTTTGACCTTAGTACACCCTTAAGTAATGAATAGGCCTGGGTCATATCACTTGACATTCATCAACATCAACTCTACCTTATAAAAAATACTATATCTTTCCGAGCGAGAAAATCTCTTAACCAATTTTTTTGTTCAAAAATGAGTTTACCCTCGTTCGTCTGTACGTATGTCCGAAATTGGTTTCTGTTCTCTTACATTAATTAGTTTGACTCAACCGAATGATATAAAACTTATGCACAATGCTTATTACCACAAACACAGATCAAGTTTGAATTTGGGAGACGTCACTTGTACCATTCTAGAGTTAAGCCCCTTTACAAATGGAAAACAATTGCCTGAATTTTTATTTCCTGTTCTCTGACCTTAAGTTTGCATCAACCAAATGTTTACAATGATTATTACAACAAAACTCAGATCAAGTAGGACTTTGGAGAGCGTCACTTTTACCGTTTTTGACCCTGAGTTCTAAGAGATATGTATAAGCGCTCATACACTGATGATTGAAAGAGGGAGACATCTAAATATTCCCAGAAATGAGAGATACTGCTCTGTATGTAATTCTGGTCAAATTGAAAATGAAAAACATTTTCTTTTACATTGTGAAAAATACTCAACTAAGAGGGACATATTTTACCATAAAGTTTCAAATATAATCGTTGATCCTACAAAATTTCAAAAACATGAAAATAATATAATCTTTTTATTAAATAATAATTCATACACAATCCTAAAATTAACTTCCTCTTTCATCTCAGACAGTTTGAACCTGCGTAAAGCAGAACAAACTCTATAAAATTGCTAATAATCATTGTTCATAATATTACATATTAATATTGTCATTATTTTCAATACTTAATATGTTTGACCAACTATGTAATTGATATATTTTTTTTTAATCATTTACTGTTGATGATATTGATATCGTTCGATGATATTGTTCTAAATATGCCTATTGATATTC
This sequence comes from Mytilus galloprovincialis, assembly GCF_965363235.1. Classification (NCBI taxonomy): domain Eukaryota; kingdom Metazoa; phylum Mollusca; class Bivalvia; order Mytilida; family Mytilidae; genus Mytilus; species Mytilus galloprovincialis. Next base: position 908,098 of record NC_134838.1, on the reverse strand, counting down.
TATGCATTATTACTATTTGTATACCAGTTGTATGGGCCATTGCCAATTATTGTAATTGTGTTTGTGCCAATAAAATCTTGTATTTGTATTTGTATTTGTAGATTCCGAGCATTGGCGGATCCAGGGGGGGGGGGGTCCGGGGGTTGGAACCCCCCTTTTTTGGCCGATCAATGCATTTGAATGGGGACATATAGTTGGAACCCCCCTTTTTAAAATGGCTGGATCCGCCCCTGATTCCGAGCATGGTTAGGGTCAATACATTCCAACACATTACACACGTTATCCATCTGTATATAAACTATGGACTATTCTCATTATGTAAAGTATAGGTCTTAAAAGAATTTTATAGCTATATTTTTTTAATGAATTTAGAAAAAAAAAATTGTTATTAGTTAATTATATTATTTAGATAAAACACCAGCTTATAATTAATTTAAGCATGATACACGTTTGTATATTTAGTTGCCATATCCATGTGTATATATGTACTGAATTCCTCTGGTAAAACTATAATTTATGTTTACAATAAAGAATCTGAACTTGAACTTGACCTTGTCAGTTTAACAATCTTGAACATCTTTTAAAGTACATACCATTCATATCACAGTCCTTCAGGCCGGGAATACTTTATATATTTATAATATCAGAACTTTGAGTTCATTTCTAGAAGTCTAGTAATGGACTATGATTTTATAGAGATACAGTTCAAAGGGGCTGTCATCTTTTAATACATATTATATATATATATCTGCATGTAGATCTTTGCATTATTTCCGTAGTTTTCATTTCCTATACCAGTTTTTCCTCAGGTTGAAAGTCTTGTATGATTTTGGGTTTTGTCTTCTTTATACTGAATCAATACCCTTGGCTTGTGTTTGCATGTCTGCCATAAGAGTTATGTGTATTTGTAGAAATATGCAAAAGTTAATACCAAAAATTAAAAAAAAAAAATATCTGTCTTCTGCTAGTAAAGAAGCTACATGTATTTTAACATTACTGATAAAGAGTGGACCTCTGAGATATTTACTATAGGGGTCATACCTGATGCATACTTATGTTGCTCCATTTAATAATACTTGTTATCGCAGGTATATCGACATTACAACTGTGTACATGTTAAAATGTCGGAAGTCTACTGCAGCACGGGATCATTAACATTCCGAGATAGACAATTCTATCTAGATGGCAAACCATTCACGATTCTTAGTGGAGCAATGCATTATTTTCGAGTGGTTCCAGAATATTGGAAAGACCGATTGATGAAAATCAAAGCATGCGGACTAAATACAGTAGAAACGTAAGTTACGGACTAAATACAGTAGACACGTAAGTTACGGACTAAATACAGTAGAAACGTAAGTAACATATAGGTCCACATAACCATTATATAAACTATCATTGACTGTGTTAAAAGTGTTAACGGAAAAATCATTTCAGTTAAAAATTTGGAATTTCAGCATGCATTATACAACGATAATATCTTTACTTTGCCGAGTGACATCTTAGATTGAAGTAGAATCAAGTAATTTACGGTATTTAACCGTAGTAAAACATAAATTACATTTGTAAAAACAGTGTGCCATACACGATCAATTTAACCATGGTACTGAAATACTGCATTATTGTACTACCTGTCTTATTCTCACTATTTAATATTCTTGGTGCTAAGACAATATGCAACATAACACCACATACAAGACCATTTGCTTATAATGTACTATTACAAATCCCATCTAATCATTATCCCATCATAAGTGTATTTGCACTCCAGAGAAGTAACTGGGGTAGGCAAAATTCAGTCCAAATATTACAAGCATTGAAATCAAAAGCTCCACAACAAGGCAGTCATACTTATTCATCTTGCTAATTGCAAATGCCTTTGACACAGAAACAAACCCAGGTCCTAGGTGGCCATTTGGAACATGTCAAAAGGCTGTTACATGGAAACATAAAGCACTCTGTTGTGACAGTTGTGATGTTTGGTATCACATTGATTGTCAGGGAATGTCACCTCTACACTATGGCTGTATGGATGCCAGTAGCATCAGCTGGGAATGCAAACAATGTGGTATGCCCAACTTCTCAACTAGTCTGTTTAACCACTCGACTATTGAACCATCAAATTTATATGATACACTAAATGATAACTCGGTATTGGGGAGCCCAGGTGCTCCAAAATCCACATCCTCACCAATACCTAAACAAAGTAAAAATAAAAAGAAACAACGGATAACAAATAAAAACAGACAACCTATTAGAGTTCTTAACATTAATTTCCAGTCCATTCGAAATAAAAAAACCCAGAACTTTTACAATTGATAGACTCTGCAAAACCAGATATCATCCTTGGTACTGAAACTTGGCTTGACAAAAATTCATCCTCATTTGAATACTACCCAACAGATCTTTACAACATCTATGGAACTGATCGACCACCAAGTAAAAACAACCAAAGCTATGGGGGGTATTACTTGCAGTCACCAAAGAATTTATCAGTACAGAAATCCAAGAACTTAAAACTGACTGTGAAATCATTTGGGCACAAATAAACATATCGGGTGCAAAAAACCTTCTGGTTGGAAGTTACTACAGACCACCATCAGATGATGGAAACTCCATTAAACAACTAGATTTATCATTAAGCAGAATAAATCAAACATCAACAAGTAACATATTAGTAGGTGGTGATTTCAATCTAGGCCACATTGACTGGTCGGTCCCTGAAGTAACACCTGGGAAACCAGATCAAGAACAGCGTAAGTCACTCTTAGAACTATTATACGATCACAATTTACATCAAATAGTGAACATACCAACAAGGAAAGAAAGAATTTTAGATTTAGTACTAGTCAATAATCCATCCAACATTAACAAGGTTAGTACACTACCACCAATAGGCCTTAGGGACGACATCAAAAGATCAATGTAAGATAAAAAACTTAATTCAAATAGTTTGGGGGTGGGGGGTTGAACTGCTGCAAGATTTGGTTATCCGACATTGATTTTTACATATATCCATATGGGTCAATCAATTTTTCCCAAATTAAGTTAATAGGGGGGTAGGGGGGTCAGTGAAAAAACTATTTGAATTAAGTTTTTTATCCTTCATTGAACTTTTGATGTCGTCCCTTAGTGACCACGATATTGTCTATGTAGAATCTGACATCTGGTTGCGCAGGGTGAGAGAAAAACCTAGAAAAATATTGAAATACAACAAAGCTAACTGGAGTAACATCAAATCAGATATAGAAAAAACATACAAAGATCTACTAAACCTAGAGGACAAAACAAATGTAAATGACATGTGAAACACATTTAAAACAAATCTTACAAAATCAGTGGAAAACAAAACAACATCCCTCATAAGTTCCTAACATACAAAAACGGACTACCTTGGATTCACAACAATATAAGGAAAATGATAAATAGAAAAAAACAAGCTATATAATAAAATGAAACAAGACATCAAGTATGCTGAAAAGTACCGACATCTGAAAAAACAAGTACAAAAAGAACAAAGAACTGCATACTGGGGTTATTTTGAAAAAAATGATATTAGACCTACCCATAAATGAACCGGACCAACAGTGCAACAATCAATCTAAACCTAAAAAGCCATTTTCCTTCGTTAAACCACTGCGCACAGATAACACCGGTGTCGCACCACTGAAAAAAGGAGGACAGTTAATAGCTGATACAAAGCAAAAGGCAGACATCCTCAAAACACAATTCCAATCAGTGTTTACAACTGAATCAAATAACACCATTCAAGACAAAGGTCTTAGCTCACATCCTGTGATAACACCAATCAAAATATCTTTACCTGGTGTCAAGAAACTCCTACACAATATAAACCCACATAAGGCAACCGGCCCAGACAACATCAGCGGCAGAATACTTTTAAAGAACTCAAAGACCAAACAGCTCCAATTCTTACACTTATCTTCAAAACATCACTTGAAACTGGCATTACACCATCAGACTGGAAACACGCCAATGTAGCACCAGTATTTAAAAAAGGGGAAAAATATAAACCAGAAAATTACCGTCCTATGTCATTGACATGTATTTCCTGTAAACTTATGGAGCATATCATCACTAAACACATCAACCATATTGAAAAGAACAATATACTGTATGACCTCCAGCATGGCTTCCGTCAGTCTAGATCTTGCGAAACTCAACTCATTTCATTCATCCAAGAACTTGCAGCAAATAATAACAACAACACCCAAATAGACTTAATTATAATGGACTTTGCCAAAGCCTTTGACAAAGTCCCTCATAAAAGATTACTCTATAAATTACACTATTACGATATCCAAAATGAAACTTTAAACTGAGTCTCTGCCTTCTTAAATGACAGAACACAAACAGTTGTCCTGGATGGAGAGTCATCTGACCTAGCCCCAGTCACCTCAGGTGTCCCTCAAGGCACAGTTCTGGGCCCAGTATTATTCTTGGTACACATTATTGACCTACCAGAATACCTATCATCCAGTAAGCTCAGACTGTTTGCCGATGACAGTATCATCTACAAAACCATCAAATCTCAAAGTGACTGTGATGCACTACAGTTAGATTTAGATGCAGCTGATAGGTGGGAGCAAGACTGGTTGATGGCTTTCCATCCAGACAAATGCACAGTCCTAACAGTCTCACAGGAGAAAAACCCATTTAAACATGACTATATCCTCCACAATCACAAACTGGAACTTGTCTCTTCGGCTAAATATCTGGGCATTACACTTCAAGCAAACCTAAAATGGTCAAAACATACAGACAACATCATAGCTAATCTCTGGGCTTCTTAAAAAGAAACTTAAAAACATCATGTCAGAACATCAAAACTCAGGCATATCTGGCACTAGTCCGTCCTAAACTGGAATATTCGTGTTCAGTATGGGACCCTCACACAATTGAACAAACCTCCAAAATCGAGATGGTCCAAAAACGAGATGGTCCAAAAACGAGCTGCCAGATATGTCTGTAACAGATACCATAACATCAGTAGCCCAACAGATATGATAAACACCCTAAACTAGCCAACTCTACAGGAAAGAAGAACACGCACAAGATTAATAATGTTCTACAAAATAGTACATCAAATCGTAGCTATACCATCTGCTATTCTCATACCATCAGACAGTAGAACCCGCAAAAACCACAATTATACTTTTAGACACATTTCAACCAAAAAAGATACATATAATTATTCATTTTTTCCATATACCATAACTCAGTGGAACTTATTGCCAATGCAAACAGTCGCTGTCGCCACAGTCGACACTTTCAGAGAACAGCTCACACCAACTGTTCTCCACAAATTCATCTAACCCATTATTAGCCTATGTACATAGTTTTAATCACAATTTTATAAATTAAATTACGCACCTCAAATTTATTTCCAAATATTTTTGCTTTTTTGTTTTTGTAAATATATATATATAGGCCACGCTGCGCGCTCACGGTAAATAATCTTCAGACCATTGAAGGACTACTGAAAACCTAAAGAAGAAGAAGAAGAACACGAAGTATAACTTATTGTTTTAAATGTGAAAAAAACTGAATACTACCATTTAAGTAGGAAAATAACTTATCAAATTATAAAAAAGGTATATGATAGTTTTTGACAATGGAATGGTTTGAATGATGAACACTTTTTTAATCTCCTTTTATTTTTGTAGATATGTGTGTTGGAACCTACACGAAAAGTATCCCAATGAATTTGATTTTTCTGGTATCTTGGATGTACGGTAAGTTAGATATGAATACCGCTGTTCAATAGTCATAAACTGATTGAGCGAAATCAAATCCTGGCTACAAACTAAAACCGAAGGAAACACATCAACTATAAGAGGAAAACAATGGAAAACAGAAACGAACTATTTGATAACAACTGCCATATTCCTGACTGCATCTTGCAAACAAAACTAATTTTAGAAATAGAGGTGAAAGATACCAAGGAACATTCAAACTCATAAAAATAAACTGATAATCCCATGGACAAACAAAGGCAACAGTAGTATACCGCTGTTCAATAGTCATAGACTGATTAAGCGAAATCAAATCCTGGCTACAAACTAAAACCGATAGAAACACATCAACTATAAGAGAAATACAACGGATAAACAGAAACGAACTATTTGATAACAACTGCCATATTCCTGACTTGGTACCGGTCATTTTGAGAAAAAAAGTGGATTGAACCTGGCTAGTCAAACCTCACGCTGACATGGCAATGTTAAACATGCTTAATTGGTAACACCACGTGACAGGAGTACAGAACAAAAAAAAAACCCAATAACACTCAGGACAGATACATACATAAATAGATAATATAATAGTACATGAAACAAAACATAAAAAAATAAAGACTGAGAAACACGAACCCCACAAAAACTTAATTTTCCACGAATTTATGAAGCAAAATACTGGTACATATCAGAGTTATAATTTTACAGAAAGTTTATCAGACTGGCAGAAGAAGTAGGTTTGTATGTAATATTCCGACCGGGACCTTATATCTGTGCAGAATGGGATTTTGGAGGAATGCCTGCGTAAGTACAAATCATTTACATTTTACATGTTGAGACAGTATATATTTTTTTAGCGCCAAACTTAGCAAGCTTGCGTTTTCCATTAAGTACAGAACCATCTTTGTAAATTAATGAAACTGGTTTTATCATTTGTTATAAATAAGTATATTCTAATTTTCACCCGTCTTATTGTCCTGTAGATAAATCCATTATTTTGAAGTGTCCGGTTATGAGTCAAGTCTTACGGAAATGCGAGAACTCTAGACTTATTGGATAATATGTTTCCAGGCATCCCATAGGCACTTAATCTGATACAACAACCATAAAAACTACATTAGTGCGGATACCATTCTGAAAAGATTGTAACTTAAATTTTGTAATATCTGAGATAGAAAAAAGCTCTGTCAACGAATTCGATGCACACTTGAAATGATTTTTGACGAATCATATGTTATATGTAAACACCATAAGCTTGATGCATAGGTAAAGTCACACTCAGAAAAGGGAAATTCACTACTGAGAAGTTGATAAATCATGTCCGTCAAATTATGATGTCTTTGCCGATGCATATTAAGAGAACGATTTACAGGTAAACTAAAAATTTCATAGAATATCATTTTTTTTTATCCTTTACGTCTTTTTTTAGATGGCTTTTGCGTGACCCTGAAATGAAAGTACGAAGTAATTATAAGCCATATCAAGATGCTGTTGACAGATTTTTCAGTCAGCTCATTCCACTAGTGTCCGACTTGCAGGTTTGTTTATTTCCTAAAATTTAACTTTCTTATTTCTTTGTTGTGAAATTATGGTTAATTATTTAGAATAGGAGAAGCCATTTTTTCCAATCAAAATACTTTATACTTCAGTGATAAAATCATTGCAATGATATACCTTTCTTCCTAAATCTACTAATTGTAATGACTTTATTTTAGATGCCTAATGAAATATGTTGTGTTTATATTCAGAATTGTCTAAAACTGCCCGAAAAATCAAGTGGCGGACCAATCATAGCATTTCAAGTGGAGAACGAATTTGGTTCCTACAGTAAAGAGTATGAACATCTAAAGTTTATTCACGAGGCAAGACTTAAAAGTTAAAAAAATGTTTACATATATGAAATAATGCAATTGGGAGTTGTTACAATAGTAAAAATGAAAGAAACGCTTTTTAAATGTGTTTCAGTCGAAACTCTTTTCTGGATATAGCTTCATCGGGAAAAAGTAAAATAACAAAAATACCAAACTCCAAGGGAAATTCAAGAAAGGAAAGTTCCTAATCAAATTGCAAACCAAAAGCTTAAAAACGTCAGACGAATGAGAAACAACTGTCATATTGCTGACCTGTTACACTCGTTATTTGAGACAATTTAAGGTAACAAAAAAAAACTAATCACATTAACTTTAAAATGAGCGAGAGCTGATGCGTCGACAGGGTAAGAGTATCCTGTTCTGCATGCTGCACCTGCCTTGCGGATCCATATCGATTCAAAATGTTACAATCGGTAAAACTACAGATCAGACGACTTTACTGATATCTTAAGATTTAAGATAGCAACAAATATCGCTAGTGAGTTAAGACACTGACATATTGTATATGTCAACTACTTCAGGATATCGATTCCCATCGATCTGCCTCAAAATTCAGTAAGAGCAGTTTTGTGTAATCAACACACACCTGTTAACAACGTCCGTTTAATGTGAACATGTACGAGCGTAACGTTTTAGATGATGTTTTTAAACACCATATGACAGAGCTGAGGGATGCTACTGCAGAGATATGGAAAGTTCACAATTGGAAAGGTGAAATCATCACGTTTGTCTTTTTATTCTAGTTTGAAGTAGTCCTCCGTGTCAAAAATCGAGGAAAATATCAATGTGTGAAGCAGTATCTGTAAACTAAAGTTCACTGGGGTACATGCAATGTAATCACTCATTGAGATGTGAGTTTTTGGGTGACAGGTCATCATCAATATATCTAAAAGTAAATCTGAAAGAGGCAATGTAGTTTACCTTTCAATTGAGAGTATAGAATATAAGTGTAAAGCGAAAAAATCAAACCCTATATGTTTTGAAGATTGTGCTTGAAGACTTTGTTAAGTTTAGGTATCCAGTATAATAATGAGAGGTTTCATCGTCCTTTTTATGTTAATACCAAAGAAGAAAAAGACGGATTTGCTATTCTCTTAAATCTCCACGTGTTTAAATAATGTAGAGTCTGGTGGATTCTCGGATTTACTGGGAATTCCAAGTTCTTTAGTTAAAGAATGCAAATAGTGATTTTTGCATATAAAACTGTATTGAATGAGGCTTTCTCTACGTATTTGTCGCACAAATTAAAAACAAAATCCACCAACAAGTTCGAGCCTCTTTAATCATATATTTGAATGCATTACTGAACATCTTTCACCATGCAGATAATATGGCCAGTTTTGGATCATCTTTTAGGCATAATTTATTCGTATTCTAAAATCGGTTATCAAATTTTTATTTCAGAATATGATCTTATTTCTCACTAATGTAATAAATACTGTGACATTTTAAAAGCAATTATTTTTTTCTAAGGTGTCAATGTTAGTAGTCAAACTGAATAATTATGATTATTTCAGACTTTGGTAAAATATGGTGCTAAAGAATTATTGTTGACTTCTGAAAATCCTAACGGGATTACAAACTGTCCTTTCTACGATCGTAAGTGACATATTGGTTAGCTTTATATTTTTGGTCATACTTTCGACGCCTATTCAGAAAATGAATAATAATGGCATAACAAACCAAGATTAACATTGGACGAAAAGCGGAGGTATGGATTATCTAAAGAAACACAGTAATGTATATGGTCAATTGGCATCCGCTACGTAAACTTATACTATAACACCTATAATATGAAATATTCAATAATGAAGGCAATCCCATTAATTCGCTTGAGATTTGTAATCAGTAATGTATCTTTTTAGTATTTGTTACTTTTTTGTAATCTACAAATTAATGTAATCATAGTTTTTATGTAGTTTCCGATTTTCAAAAACACACACCAAGATTTTGAAAAGTAGACATGTATTTACATTTTTTGAAAGATATATTATTAATTTTTTTGCTTTTGTTGCATCAAATTTTTCAGGAGCTCTTCCAACAGCTAATTTTCCCAGTATGAAAGTTGGGGCAGAAACCTTTGACCTGATACGAAAGTGGAGTCCAAGCTTTCCTCTAATGGTAACGGAATTCTGGTCTGGCTGGTTTGACCACTGGACATCAACACATAAAGGACTGCCTCTTGATGGTATTTTTTTATGAATAAATATCTATTTGTTGGATATGCGCTGTTTTATGTTTGTCTGTGATGCCAGATGTTATAATCCATTTCCTATATACTCTACACACATTTTAGAATGATAAGTAGGAACAAAGGAACTAAACATTTAATATCTAGAAAAGTTTTTTCCTGGTTAGTGTATATCAAGTTTAAGTAAGGTGCGAAATATATATAAAAAACCCCCAGTATTAGTAAATATTGATATAAACCCTTTCAAAATTTAAGGGACAAAATGCGCAAGTTTGACTTGTTTTATTTATATTTCTTTACTTGATCATGCTCAAGACAATTTATGACACCGTTACGTGTATAAGGGTGTGACACCGAAACACGCCCCTGAGGCAATACAATAAATTTTGATTTGTGACCAAGATTTGTTTCAGTTAGTCGATTTATGGCTATTGAACATCTATAAATGTTAAGGGATGGAACATGATTGCACTTCAATTGAATTTGGAAAATAAAAGTTTGATTTCATGAAGAAAAGGAAATTGTTATATTTTTTAAACATTTGTTGTCAACTTTTGCTGTCAAAATTTTTAACTGACCAACAGAACCAAACAAAACGAACTCATATAGTGTAGACTTTGTGTGAGCAAATAGGAGAAACTACTTTAACGAAGAAAGACTCATAAGCTACTACTGATATACTACACATATCACAAAAAGACATGGTTATATATAAGATATAGAATGATTCTCGGTAATGCTTTCTCATTATTATTTTAGACTTTGCGCAAACACTCACAGACATTCTTGATGCTGGATCGTCTGTTAACATGTACATGTTCCATGGAGGTACAAATTTTGGTTTCATGTCTGGTGCTAATAGATTTCCAGAATCAACATATAAACCTGATGTCAGCAGCTATGGTAAAACTGTTTGCCTTTGAATTTTTTAACTATATTTTACACAACTAAAGAGAAGTAATACATTTAAAAAAGATGGTGTCCTTTTGAAGATTCTTTTTTAAATATAGAGTTTTTATTTGCAAATGAGACAACTATCCACAAGATACCAAATGATGCAACAATGAGCAAAATTAAGACCACAGAACAAGCTATAAACGGCCATAGAATAACACATTGTAAAAAAAATCAAACGAGAAAGCGAGATTTATGACGAAATAACAAAACAAACGAAAAACAATTAATTATGCAACAATAAACAACAACTAATGAATTTCAGACCCCTAATTTCGGACAGGGAACTTTATATTATACCCAATAAAGCATATCATATATGTATTTAGTAAAAGGTTCATAGATTTTAGAATTACAATCCTATTTTCATGAATAATCTCAACATATACCCTCACGACACTTACCAAAGAGGAAATCCTGGATAATCATAGGTCTGTTCTTTGTTCCTTTGGTATTTCAACCAAAGATGAAGAACTGGATCTTCCATCACTGTATTGGATACCTAAACTACATAAGTGTCCTTACAAACAGCGGTATATTGCTGGGTCTTCCAAGTGCTCCACAAAACCTCTTTCTAAATTATTAACATCCATTTTATCAGCAATCAAAGACGGGCTTCAAAGTTATTGTGAAACTGCCTATTCTAGAGGTGGCGTGAATCAGATGTGGATACTTAAAAATTCCAAAGATCTTTTAGAGTACATACAATCTAACTCTCTTTCATCTTGTAACAGTATTAAAACATTTGACTTCTCTACTCTTTACACAAGTATTCCACATTCCAAACTTAAAGACAAATTAAAAGAGTTGGTATTACTTTGCTTCATAAAAAAGAATGGCCAACGTAGATACAAGTATCTTGTCTTAGGGAGAGATAAATCCTACTTTGTAAAGAATCACTCTGATTCAAACAAAAAATTCTCTGAAACCGATATTATCAAGATGCTTGATTTCTTGATTGACAACATATTTGTTACGTTCGGAGGACGTGTTTTTCAACAGACTGTCGGCATACCAATGGGAACAAACTGTGCCCCTCTACTTGCTGACTTGTTTCTTTATTATTATGAGGCTGACTTCATGCAGGAACTTCTTAGGAAGAAAGATAAGAAGTTAGCAATATCCTTTAACTCTACTTTCCGCTATATAGATGACGTTCTTTCACTAAACAATTCAAAATTTGGTGACTATGTGGAACGCATCTATCCCATCGAATTGGAGATAAAGGATACTACAGATACAGTTAAGTCAGCTTCATATCTTGACTTACATCTAGAAATTGACAATGAGGGTCGGTTGAAGACAAAACTTTACGACAAAAGAGATGATTTCAGCTTTCCAATTGTGAACTTTCCATTTCTAAGTAGCAACATTCCAGCAGCACCTGCATACGGGGTATATATCTCTCAATTGATACGATATTCCCGTGCTTGCATTTCCTATCATGATTTTCTTGATAGAGGGTTACTGCTCACAAGGAAGCTATTAAATCAAGAGTTCCAAATGGTGAAGTTGAAATCATCCCTTCGTAAATTTTACGGACGCCATCACGAGTTGGTTGACCGTTATGGAATAACCATTTCACAAATGATATCGGATATGTTCCTCACGTCGTAACTACAATCCCCTTCCCTTTCATGAATTTGACCTACCGAATTAGACTATTTACCGGATTTGTAATCACATAAGCAACACGACGGGTGCCGCATGTGGAGCAGGATCTGCTTACCCTTCCGGAGCACCTGAGATCACCCCTAGTTTTTGGTGGGGTTCGTGTTGTTTATTCTTTAGTTTTCTATGTTGTGTCATGTGTACTATTGTTTTTCTGTTTGTCTTTTTCATTTTTAGCCATGGCGTTGTCAGTTTGTTTTAGATTTATGAGTTTGACTGTCCCTTTGGTATCTTTCGTCCCTCTTTTAAATAGATATGAAATGTAAACCTTCTCAAAATATATTTTATAATGTTTAGATTATGATGCACCATTAAGTGAGGCAGGAGATGTTACAGCAAAATATCTAAAAGCAAGGGATATCATATTCGAAAAAATATTGAAACCACAAGGTAAATTTAAGCTATAGTTTTATTCTTCGGAAAATGGTATAGAGTTTATAAATCTTATGTTCGAATGTTATCCTGTGATATTTCAGTACTCTTTAGAATACAACAGTAAATTAAAAATTCTTATAGTTCTTGTCATTAATTGTATCGAAAAAATCTAGTCAAAAAAGGTAAAAATCAAATGTATAAAATGAACACTTAGAAAAACTGTCGAAAGTTATCGTCTTTGTATGGATTTCAGAGAGTAAAATGATTATTTTGAAACGTCTATCATCCCATTCTAAATTTATTTTTAGTTTAGTCATCCTTAGATTAGCTGTCGACCTGTCAGTAATGATCAATTTCCTTCACATTAACACATCAATAAACTCCGTAAATATCGCTCTTAATTACTTTCATTTCCAATGAAATGAAATAATGTAAAGATAAAAAACCGTATCACCCTTTATAGTTTAGCCTTCCTCGAAATTTCTAATCTCGATGTCAAGAAAGAGATTTTAATATATGTATAAATGTAGTGCTTGATATTACTTTCATCAATGAAATAAGTTTTAAACATATAACAATGGAATAATTCCGTTTTAATTGTAAGATTCAAGACCTTTGTTAACCGTTGACCTCCAAGAATAACTTTTTGCTTTTATCTTCTGACTTCTAGGCATCAATAGTTTACCAACAATTCCACCGAATACACCAAAAGCCAGTTATGGTAAGTCACTCATACAAAGTTTTATATTTGCAGAACACTTGCAACTAAATATTTTGTATTTGGTTAGAAGTGTTTTTAAAAAAGAAAATATTAAGGGACAATAAAAACTGATACCGCCATGGTAAATAAGAAAAAGAACAAAACGTTACATAGACACTCGTAGATCGAACAACATCAACCATAAAAACAGTGTTTAACTCAGGTAATTTGGAAGGGTAAGCAGTTTCTGCTCCACTCAGAAGTAATCTATTCTGCGAAGTATGTTTCAATTTATTATATATTCCAACGGCATAATATTGAGACTGAAAATCAGATACTGCGATTTATAGGTATATACTTTCCTTTAACTTCAATCAAATACGATTAATACATAGAATGGATGACAGGAATGATTATGTACAGGCCGTACAATTGGTGGGATGAAACCAATTTTACGTTCACAAGCATAATTTAATATCTAGATTATATGTCGTCTAACTAAAACCAAAGTGGGAGCACAAGACTAGACACCCATCTTACGAAGCTTCTTTTGTAAGAGCTAAATCTGTAAAGGGAGTCGTCTTTATCAAGAATGCAAGTACGTTGAAGTATTCTTTTTGTTTATTTCAGATTCAATAGAAATAAAAGAGTATCTTTCCCTGGATTCAATCCTAACATATTGCAATGTGAGTTTAAAATTTATTGTATAAATACTTGAACTAGCATTTAGTATCACAAGTACATTTATTTAGTTAATTGACCGGGTTATTGTTTATGAACGCCAAATGCCAATTCCAAACGAAAGTTCAGAATACGAACAATATAAGAAGGGATCCTAAAGACAGGTTCTGTAAATCAAAGTTCGAAGTTGAAGAACATTGAGGACCCACAACTCCAAAAAGTTTTGCCAAAACGAGAAAATCCATAGAATTTGAAAATTCAATGTTTTGTAAACAGTTAATTTGTAAGTTTGACCTTACCAATTGCAATTCATTTCAACACAGTTTAGAATAAGGACTTAATTGAATACACACTTAAAAAAGAAAAGTTGTATAAAGCGCATTTTCTGATAGACTGATACAATATTGATGCAATGATAATACGTTAGCGTTATTGCAGGAAAAGGTAGAATCCTCTAAACCAATAAACATGGAAAATCTACAGATTCACAATGGTTTTGGACAAAACTATGGTTATATTCTATACAGAACTACAATTGGTAAAGGCAGAACGCTCAGATTTGAGAAACAGCCTACGGATAGAGCACAGGTATTTTGATTTTATATGGCATTGATACTTTCTCAAAATTTTTTTAAATTGCCTTTTAGATATGAAACATTTTCTTTAAACATGCAATTTGATGAAGGAAACCCAGAAACGTGCTTCGGACGCATAACATTTAGATAAAGGCAACAGTAGTTCACATGACAGTTCTTGTCCATTCGTTTTTGATGCGTTTTGTTATTTGATTTTGCCATGTGATTATGGACTTTCCGAATTGATTTTCCTCTAAGTTCAGTATTTTTGTGATTTTGCTTTTCACTGCTGTTCAAAGATTGTTATTTTCATTTTACAAACATGAATACAATACTGATTTGAAAAAAATTAAAAAATCAAACGTTTTACTTTTATACTATGAAATGTTGGTTTATTTTTAGTATAAAACAAGCTTTCATAATTGATAATGTTACAGATTTTTATTGATGGCATACAGAATGGTGTATTAGACTGGCGAGAAGATTCCGTTGAACAAGAGGTCAACACAGATAAGGTAAATGACTACTTATTTTAATGAAAGCATTAATATTTTGTATTTAAAATAAGAAGATAATTTTGACGGCTTGATGAATAAATTAAACAGTAGAAACAGTTTTTCAATAGTCACAAATAAATTAAACGAAAGCAAACATGGGTAACAAAATAAAACATGGGTAACAAAATAAAACATGGGTAACAAAATAAAACAGAGGGAAACACATCAGAGGAAAACAACAAACGCAGAACTGCAACGAAAGCCAATATACATACAATCGGGCTATTTGATAACATGTCTTTGTTATGTATTTATAAAATACTATTATTAGGGGGAAAGTTTTTGCAGAAAAAAGAAAGGTGATAGATACCGTAGTAAAATTCAAGATCTAAAGTTAAAAACAGACAGACAATGTCATTGCGAGAAAAGCGAAAAAAACGACCTAAAGATAAATAACAGTATACAAAACCAGCATAGAAAACTACAGATTGAGCAACATGAACTCTATCAAAAGCCGGGGTTGATCTAAGATCCCCCAGGAGGATTGACAAATCGTGCTCCACATGTAAAATCTGTCGTATTTCTCGTATAAGGACGTTGATAAGTTATATCAGGTAACAAAGCATTACACAACATGCACAATGACGGTTTGTTAACGACTCTTATCTAATCATCAACATGCACAATGACGGTTTGTTAACGACTCTTATCTAATCATCAACAAATTAGTAAACCATTCGTTACGTAAGTTTCTTAACACTGAAACTTGACTAAATTTTAAATTTAGAATTGAAATATCAGATCTGTGACGTTCGAATAATAAAACTAGTGGCCAAAATCAAAAAAAGTAAAGACTGCTAACTACTGGATTGGTGATATTCTAGAGAACGTCTTTCAGCAGTAGCGTCAACCCAGTGTCACTAAAGATAAAATGTGTATGTGGACAGACTACAGACATGAGTTACTTCTTTATAAAAATCAACACTGTCGCCTGACTATAGTTAGAAGGCGGTCTTCAATAAAAAAAAAAGTTGTGAAATTTTAAGTTACCAGTATATCATTAGCCTTCACTACTTTGTCTACCTATTTTTTTTAAGGAAAACAACACTCTAGATATTTTGGTTGAAAATCATGGGAGAGTGAATTATATCGAAATTGGCGAAAGTCTATTAAACGAGCAAAGAAAAGGTAATTCAAAATACATTGGAGTTGATATTTATCAACGGTGAAAAACTTTACACATATTACCATATTAATGATGCATTGCGCAAATTGACACTCTTGTGGATAGTTTTAACTTTATTCTTGAAATTGATACTATGTGCCCTGATTTTTATGATTATCATAAAAAAATGTTGCAGTAGCTTATCATCTTAAATCTTTAATTTTCATTCACATTCTGATGAGTTCTTTTAAACTTGTGAAATATTTATCACAGTGAATGTTTACTTCATTTAGGCCGAGTTCACATTGACCTTAACTCGGTGCTGTGTTAGTGTAACTCACACGTAAACTGAACACAATTACGTTCCCATTGATAAAACTCAATGTGTACATGTAGTTTAAATCATGTTTTGTCTGCATGCAGTCGATAGTCGATGTAGGCCTTGTGTAGGTTAAGTGTACACAAAACTAGGCATTTAGAACTTTAGTTTTAACCATGAATATTTAAGGAAGAAACGATTTTTGAATAAAATTGATATTTATAACAATTATTTATAAAGTTCTTTACAGAAATATGTGTCTAAACTTAATATATTCATAAGTTATTAAAAAAAACCTTTACGTAGCTTTATAAACCCCTTATCAAGACTCAAAGCATCACCATTGCCGAACACATAATTCATTTGAAAAGGTCTTCCCGAATCGAGTGGATGTACATAGAAATATTTGCCACTGATCTTTACTGAAACAACCATTCACTCATAAATGCATTACTAAAAAAGGTGTGAAGTAAATGTTTTGTTAGTCTAGTATCTCAGATCCGTTAAAATACACTTAGAAATAAAACAAAAATACCACAACCCATTGCCAAATATTCCTTCGAGAAGAAATACCATTTGAAACCAACAGAAAATAAATAAATGTAATGATTCTTAACATCCCAATCCTTTTTCTTCGCCTGTAAGCACGCTGATGCAGCATACTTTTTTAATTCGTAATCGAGATATCTTTAGTATCTTTAAACTTCTACAAATCATCAAAATGGCTTCAATAAAGGAGCAAACATTTAACTTCAAAGGGGACATGGGTTTTTTTTAGTTAGAATTTTTCGCGCGGACGTTTTTATTCAGTTTTTTAGATGCTAGCAATACAATATATTTTTTCCTATATTTAACACTATAACGTATGGGGAAACTCTGAATGACCAGAGTATTATTCTTTTTATCAAATTAGGGACCAGAATATTTTTCATGGAAAAATCCATCCCGCTTTTTGAAGTCAAACCGTCGTTCCCTATTTATCTGCTAGAAAAGTTGTCCGAAAAATTTGCATTCGGTTCTACATAATGAACATTTAAATGACATATAGTTTACAAGTGTGAACAAATCTTATGTGCAGGTAATTAAACAAGGTGTATAGATGTGAACAAATTTAATGTGCAACCAGTGTACATTACATTAAACTAATAGTAAACATGTTTACTGTTCATGGCTTTTGGTGTGAACACGGCCTTAGTTGAAGAGCAGCATATGTATATACTTGGTTTATATTTTGATAATGGTACATACCACTACGGCTTTTAGTTGGAAGTACATTTTGAAATTTCACAAATAATTGGTAGACATATTGAATACATGAAAGAATTCAGTAATTGTTTTATTAATGACATTGCGGGCTAAAGCTTTTTTGCGATTTGAATCCGACCATTAATTTTGTGAGAGATTAACTGGTGAAATATTATTCATTACTTTAAAATGTAAAACAGATCAGAAGTATGTTTGTATTTCATTGACACATGCTTGATCTTTATATGGCGAGGCTTTGGGACACCCGAGAAGCCATGTAAAGCTTTCATTTTTAAAGACAAAATGTTTTTATCGGGTAAGTCTTACTTTCAGTGACCCGGTTATAGAATTCAATGCACAGTTCATAATAATGAACTAGTTCTCTGTTTGAATTCATTCATGATATCTCCTAAAGAACTGATTGAAAGTGGTCTAGTGATACAGTATTTGTACAATTGTATTGCATTCCATTCAAATTTATATTGTTCTTTGCCAAACGTACAATTTTGTCTTTTTTGTTCTTTTAATTTAAAAAGTTCGTAAGTTATTGTCATGAATCTTATTTGAGGTCTTGATTAATATTTTTTTTAACATAACACACTTTCGTATAACTTCCATTTTGATGAAGTAAACCAGCTTACTTTTAATGAAATTACTACATAACTTGTTGTTAAAGGTATAACTGGTAATGTGTTTCTCGATGATAACCTCATTAGTAACTGGACTATCGTGCCAATGGAATTTGAGGGTGATTTTGTTCAAAGGTAGGACATTTATTTACCATGTTATCTATTAAACATATTCAATCTGATGCAGATATTATCACCTTAATTTGTCGAAGAAATTTCATTTAAAAAGAAATAATGATAGAAAGAAATATTAAGCATTTTCTTTTTATAATATATTAAATGTCAATAATTCCTTATCCACTTAATTTTGTAATATTTTTTTAGTAGGAAGGTTTGCTTTAAAGCTGTTTGTACTTTTATTGTTATTTCATCATTCAATATTGTACGCATATCATTTTCACTTATAACAAAGTGTATTTGATGTAGAGATTGACTCTTTGTTTAACCAATTTATTTAATATATGTACAGTGTCTTGCACGGTAACAATTGGACAAGCTCTTTTGGAAAAGATATCCCAGTTCTATGTAAAACCATTTTGACTCTCAAGGATACACCTAAAGACACATTTCTTCTACTTAGCGTAAGTACTGAACCTGACCAAGAAATTGCCTTTTAGGCTATTCAACGTCTTACTTTATTTTGCCTTTTTAACTTTTTGATTCGAGCGTCACTAATGAATCTTTTGTAGACGAAATGCTCGTGTGACGTACACAATTTTAATCCTGGTATCTATGATGAGTTTATATACATCAAAGCTTTATCAGATAATTTGGATTAAAGATAACTATCATTCACGATTGAACTCGTTGGTTTTGATGATGTTGATAGATATGTTAGCAATCTATGAATTTTGGCATTTGATAAGAAGAATGGAAATGGTCATTGTAGTTTAATTCTACTTCAAAAAGAGGGACGAAAGATAGCAAAGATTGAAAATAAACTGACAACGCCATGGCTAAAAATAAAAAGACAGACAGACAAATAATAGTACAGAAAACACAACATAGAAAACTAAAGACTTAGCAACACGAACCCCACCAAAACTGGGGGTGATCCCAGGTGCTCCGGAAGAGTTGGCAGATCCTGCTGCACATGCAGTAGCCGTCGTGGTGTTTAAGTGTTGCAACTGGTGCTGTAAACTTAACCATAGACGTTGTTTTATTCAAGAAAATTCCAAATTTAAAAAGGATCGTTGACAAAGAAAAGCACATTTTCCCTTCCTTTTTGTTTGTGTAGATTTATCTTGAAATCGAAGCTCTAAAGTCACCTTTGCTAGCCATTTGCATCTTTCAAACAAGTCCTATTTAGATTGTTTTAATTTGTCAGATATTGTAACCATGGTGATAACAGTACTCAATACTTTGTGCATTCGTTTGATATATTTGAGCTTTTGACTTTGCCATTAAATTAGGGAATTTCCGTTTTAAATCTTTGTCGCAGTTCGTTATTTTTGTGATTTTACTTTTCATCAAGTTTATAACTGGGCTATGTATTCTTATGTGCTTGATTATGTTGTTTTTTGTAATGTATCCGTTTTTATTCTGTAGTTAGTCACCATTTCAGTTTTATCATGTATAATTATTATATAGTTATTTTATAAAATTTACTGTTTGCAAAAGTATGAACTATTCTAAATAATAAGGATGTTCTTATCCCCGTTAGAAAACCCTAGCTGTATTGGGCACAACGTTTTGGAACTTTTGGTCATAAGTGCTCTTCAACTTTGTACTTGTTTTGGCTGTCGAACTTTTTTCATCTGAGCGTTTCTGGTTAGTCTTGTGTGGACGAAACGCACGTCTGGCGTATTAAATTTTAAACCTGGTACCTTTTGTTCGCGCTATAATTCGTGTGTTTCTCTGTCCTATATGTTCTTCCATTTATTTGTATTGTAGTCCTGTCATGTAATGTTGTCATATTAATGTTATATTTTACATTGCCATAAAAGCTGGAGGTTCGGCATGCCAGGTTCAATCCACCATTTGTTTTCTTAAAATGTCCTGTACCAAGTCAAGAAAATGGCCATTGTTATATTATAGTTCGTTTCTGTGTGTGTTACATTTTAATGTTGTGTTTCTGTTGTGTCGTTGTTCTCCTCTTATATTAGATGCGTTTCCCTCAGTTTTAGTTTGTAACCCGGATTTGTTTTTTTTCTCTATCGATTTATGAGTTTCGAACAGCGGTATACTAATGTTGCCTTCATTTATAAGGCCAAACTGTTATCGATAAACTACTGAACAAATGCTGAATTGACAGGAAGTTAAATGAATACAGAATGTTTTAAAAAGCTGATCAAACTTAAAGTTTTGTAATCAAGAAGAGGGCTTTGATTTAAATTATTGTTTTAAACTAAAATACATTTCTGTCATTTAGGAATGGGGTAAAGGAATTGTATTCATAAATGGATTCAATCTTGGTAGATATTGGAGTGAAGGTCCACAAAGGACATTGTATGTACCAGCTCCGATTCTAAAAACTGGTGATAACCAGGTAAGTTATCAGTCTGGACGTTTACACCGAATATTATTAACCATTTTAAAAGTACAAGTTTAGATACATCTTATCGCTATTTGTCCGCTTTTACTGTACATAAAAAAGATCCCGTGTAACTTTGACGTCATAATATAAAATATGTGACGCCACAATGTAAACGTGATTGTTGTAGGAGGTCAAAAGTTCAGGAGGAACATATTCTCTGGTCCAGCGTTTTAAAATAGCCATAAGGTGTATTATGATCTAATATTTTTTATAAGATTCCAATACAATACACCTTATCGCTAATCCCGGCTGACCAGGCCGGTTGAACTTTTGACGCATACAACAATCACTTTTCCATTGTGGCGTCAGATATTTTGTTTTGTGACGTCAAATTTTTACGGGAACCTGTGTAATATCCAGTAATGGCGGACAAATAGCGATAAGGTGTATACTTCATCTATACCAAGTACGACATGCCAATTTTTGTACAGTTTTTAATTAAACAAATGGAAAACATTTTTTTAACTATTTCTTTTTGTCTTGTAGATTTTGATTTTTGAGCATCAACAAATTGGAAAGAAGGTGGCGTTTGTAAAGGAACCAATACTCAAATGAAACTCTTTGCTCTTTCGATTACCTTATGTTGTAAAAATATTATGTATATTTGATAATTTCGCTGGCTAATTATAAAATCTTAAAATAAAAAAAAATAGAAGAAAAAAATCTATGATATTTATTTCTAAATCTCAGCAGGTAAATCTGTAATGCTACTCTATAAAACTAGAATTAGATTTTTCAGGCTCATTTCTTTATTAGTTAATACTATTTTATAGTGGTTATCGTATTCATGCAGTCTGCATTATCCAGTTAACTTTATCACTAATATTTTATTTTTTTCCCCGGAAAAATCTTAGAAAAAAATAAATAACATGCAGATTTACCAAAATATTTTTCTGTGTTTATATTGATGTACATGTTTACTGATTATAAATGCTGTTATATGGCAGTTAGTTTTCTTGTTTGAATTGATTTACATTGTCATTTCTAGGCCTTTTATAGCTGACTATGCGGTATGGGCTTTGCACATTTGTTAGGCCGTACACTGACCTATAGTTGTTAATTTCTGTGTCTCATTTGGTCTCTTGTGGAGAGTTGTCTCATTGACATCCTCTTATTTATAAGAATATAAAAATCAATGTCACGTTGCATGTTTAATCTAATTTATTGAAAAAATTATGGGGTATTAAAAATTTCATCGTATTCATTCATGCATTTGATATACTGGTCTCTGCTGTTAACATTCCATTTAAATGAGAACTTGAATCTGCAAGAAGATCCTCTGGTTTACCAGTTTCTATGATCTGCCAATAAGATAATGGGAAAGTAATTGATATATATCGATAATCATTAGATAGTTCTCTGCATATGCATTATTGATCTTAGCAGAAATAAAATATTCAACATGTTAGTAACGGTGAAAAGATTATGCAGTTAAAAGGTACTAGTATATGATCTCTTGACTAAGAGTAAAATACAGGTACTAGTATATGATCTCTTGACTAAGAGTAAAATGCAGGTACTAGTATATGATCTCTTGACTAAGAGTAAAATACAGGTACTAGTATATGATCTCTTGACTAAGAGTAAAATACAGGTACTAGTATATGATCTCTTGACTAAAAGTAAAATACAGGTACTAGTATATGATCTCTTGACTAAGAGTAATCAACTTGCTTAACAATAAGTATGCTTGGTTCAGACATAAACTTTAGGACAAAAGAAATACTTTTAGATGTCTAATTATAAATGTTTATGTAGCAACAATTTAGCAGCGCCTGTATATGGTATAAATATATGGAAATATATTAAGGAGCGTTTTATATCTATAATGATTATCTTGAATGAGAGTTGCAACGTACTAGGAAGCTTTTTATCAAAAGGCTCCTACTGAAAAAGTCCCGACGAATGATTTAGGGTCGGCATCATAATTTTCTAGGCATAATGGAATATCTGTGTAAAAATGTACTACTTATTTGAAGAAACAATCCCGTTCTGTTTTCTTCGTTTGAGATATCACCGAATTAAACTTATTATTGAATGTTTGCTTGTCATTAGCAACATGCCGAATGCCATTAATGGAGCAGGATCTGCTAACCGTTCCATAGCGCCAGAGGACATCCCCGGATTTGGTTGAAAATGGTGTTACTTATTCTTTAATCTTCTGTATAGAAAATTGTAACGTTGATTCTTCTTCTTGACATTTTTTCTTTATTTCTTTTTGCCATAGTATCCTCTGTTTTTCTTCGACATGCGAGTTTTGTTGTGACATTGGTATTCTTTGCTTCTATTCTTAATTGTTCGATCATATGACTATTAACTATATGCAATGAAGAACAAATGAAAAGTATCTCACGTTTCTCTGTAATGAATTTCAAATATCATTGATATATGATCCCTGCCATCACATATATGCTGTCACTATCAACAGATTACTAATGTTGACAAAAATGTCATACCTAAACCAGACAGATTAATATAACTTACATTGCCATTTTCCATTATGATTAAAAGATCAGAATTCATAACTGTCTTCAATCTATGGGCAATTGTTAGTACTGTACAGTTGGAAAATGCTTCTTTGATTGTCTTTTGAATCAGTGAGTCTGTATCAGTGTCAACAGAAGCTGTAGCTTCGTCTAAAATTAGTATCTAAAATGAAAATTACAGGATATATAACAGCAAGGATATATCACATATTTCTGTGACCGTCGACCATACTTTGTTCATATACATCTTTTATTCCGGAATCATTTATAGAACAATTAATCGAAGAGTTCAAATAGTGAAAAATATTCAACTAGTGACCGAACAACACATTAATTCACGATTGCGCGTAGCGCATGAGTTGAATATCAGTGTTGTTGGGTCACGATATTTTATTTCTTTGGTTAGTTACTCTTGTTGTTATATTCGCAAAAGGCTTTTTGTATGCAATTAATGTAATAAGTGTAAGGAACTAGATATTTTTCTACGCATTCACAATTTGTTTTGATTCAACGTCTTGACAACGTCTTTTGTTGTATGACGTCAGAGTAGTGAAAGAAATTTTCGGTTTTTATTTCACTGGGAAATCAATGTAATTCATGGCAACCAATGTAATAATTATTTATAATGTTATGAAAACCTTAAAAAATATCAATCTTTTAACAAATATTTTTGTAAATTGCAGAAAAATGGCAATTTAAATGTTAATTTACACGTTTTAACACACCTAAAAATTACCTTTTTGTACTCTCCATCTCTCCATCCCCAAAATAAGCTCCTTATTATGCCGGAAAGAGATAAACTGGTATTATTTCTATGCAGTATAAAACGGTTTTTATAATTGTTTTTTGGAGCACTGGATCTAACGATTTTATCCAGAGCATTGTTATGTATAAATTATTTTAATATGAAGTCATACACCCTAACGTCTTATTTCACTCACCTTTCGTTTTCTTAAGATCGCTCTAGCAAGGCATATAAGCTGTCTTTCTCCAACAGAAAAATTATCGCCATTCTCTTCTATAAGTAATTGTAATCCTTTATCTAGTTGCAGTATCTGATGAAAAATGTAACTTTAAATAATGCACATTAAATATAAATTAACATGATCTTAGTTCCAAACTAATATTGTGTTAGTCTTACTCGTCATGGCCCGAAATGAAGTGTTTTCTTAACATTATTAAAGTCAGGTTTAAAAAAAAACAGTATAAAAAACTGTTAAAAATTGATATTTAAAAACTCATCAAAGATAAGTGGCTCATAATTTGGTAAACAATTAAATGTTTCTCATCTGCAAAGGACTCATTAGTGGAAGACCAATAAAGAATTTTATCTTATTTTCCGTCATGTATTATTTTGATTTTAACATGGCTTTATTAAATACAAAAAAGTACGTTCTTTTATATAAACAAAAAAGTACGTTCTTTTATATAAAAAAAAAACATTAAAAAAACCAATACCATACACATTTACCTTTTTCTTTATATGAGCTTTCTCTAAACTATTCCACAAATCATCATCTGTGTAATTGTCAAAAGGATCTAGATTATACCTGAAATTAAACAATACTTTATTAGATTAACGTTTTCAAATGATACTATACTTCCATCGCATTGGTGAATATCTAAATTGAAAATAATATTTGAAAAAATTGTAATCGTTTGTGTAGCATTATAAATTCGTGTCTATATAACATCAGTCATTTTTATGAAAAATATGCTTGTATTTCGGACAGCCATGGACCAGTTTTATTTAAACAATTCAAGTTTATGTGTAAAGAATGTATATATGTCTTTGAAGTCCTTTTTAGTATTTATGTATTATAACATGACTTATTTTTTTTTCATAAACGTAGGGAATAACCTTATCTACCTTTAACTAACCACTATCCTTCACAGGAGGTTAAATTTCAATTAAGGCTTCTAGTCAAGTTGTGCCTCGTCAATTTAAAAAATGTTTTTAGATTTTTTTATTTTTTTAGCCCTTCTTTTTGTTTAACCTTGATCCTTAGAATAAAATACTTGGCTGTCAAAAATGGATTCTTTTTCAGAATGAAATGATATGATTGTTAACTTTAAGAAATTGTGAAACAATCTTGTCCCGAAGGCTTTGGTTGGGTTTTTTTTTGTTGTCCTTTTTGGTGTATGGCTCTTCATCCTTTTAATAAGCTTTGAAGGTTTAAAAGAGGGACGAAAGATACCAAAGGGACAGTCTAACTCATCAATCTAAAATAAACTGACAACGCCATGGCTAAAAATGAAAAAGACAAACAGACAAACAATAGTACACATGACACAACATAGAAAACTAAAGAATAAACAACACGAACCCCACCAAAAACTAGGGGTGATCTCAGGTGCTCCTGAAGGATTTTTTTGGCCTCGAGCCTCACTGAAGAGACATTGATTGTCGAAATGCGCATTTGGTGCAGAAAAATTGGTAACGTTTATGTTATTAAAATTTCACAATTATTCAGTTATGAAAAACCGTTTCCCTCGTGTTTGTCGGAGAAAAAGAATGTATGGTAGATATACTGGAAACATCATTCTTCGGAATTTTATCCTCACCTACCTCAAAGTTCCAGAAAACATGACCGGGTCTTGTGGGATAGTTGATAATCTAGATCGTAAAACATTTAACGGAATTAACGATATATTTATACCATCTATGTTGATATGTCCGTTCCTCAATTCCACAAGTCGATATAGCGCAGTTATAAGAGACGATTTACCTACAATAGTGGTACAATATAATGACTTTGGTTTTGAGTTTCCTTATGCATAAAGCAAATCACACACATGATATAAAGAATCCGAGCAAAAAATCATCAGTGACCTGGTGTGTCTTCCGTTTGACTGCAATTTAATCTTTATAAACTTCCAAGATGAAGCGTGGTTAATGTCTAGCAGAGTTCACATTTAACCATTGCTAGGGTGTGACTTGATTATACAGTTAGAGGAGAAATTCTGTGAATGTAACTTTCAAGCGGTGGCATAATCTGTGTCGTACTGACACAAACCTTTATTAATATTGACATGTACGTGTAGTGTTTTGTGTCATGAACTGATTGTCATTTATAAGTTAACTAACGGTTTGTGGTTGTTAAGTTTGATAGATGCTCTTTGTGCTTCTTTGTTAAATATTTAAAATTGAGAATGGAAATGGGGAATGTTTGTTTTGAGATTGTGACACAGTAATGACCGCTGTACCCATATTTTGACAATGTTACCTGTTATGCCTGTTTTGTTTACGCATCGTTGTAAATATAATGGAATTTGATGCGACTGTTATACAAGTGAGAGGTTTAGCGCTATAACACCAGGTTCAATCCATCATTTTCTACATATGAAAATGGCTGTACCAAGTCAAGAATATGAAGAAAAACTGAAATCACAAAAATACTGAACTCCGAGGAAAATTAAATCAGAAAGTCCCTAATCACATGGCAAAATCAAATGACAAAAAACATCAAACGAATTGACAACAACTGTCATATTCCTGAATTGGTTAAAGAAGAAAAGTCTTCCTAGTAAAAAAGATCGGAATTATGGCTTTGGATTTCAAAAACTATAGATCTTGTAGTCTTATATGGAAATAACGGTAGAGGCTTGAAAAATAATAAGATCACATTCTGAAGAAAAGTTAGTTGTTTCTTGTCATGTATTGATAAATACCTGCACCAGTTCGTCCAACAACGCCTACTTTTTGTTGTGGCTGAATATCAAATGAAATGTTTTTCAAAACAGGTGCCAATGATTCTCGATACGTCATTTCTACATCAGAAAACTGTATATCTCCTTTATTTGGCCATTGATCATTTGGTTTACACTGAAATGAGCTTGGTTCAACGTCTATATTCTATAACAAATATATGGAATTAAGTTTGAAATTAAAGTATGTCCTCATTTCAATATTTGTTTCAAATATGTATTTTTATATAATTCCTGTTCATTTATCATTATTGTTTGTTCATAACACAAATGTGAACCTTGGGTTGACATTCTGTCTCTTTGTCTCTCATACTACTCAACTATTTTTATTTCATACTTATTGTCCGGAAAATTTAAGTTTCCTACGTATTTGGTTTAAATTTTAAAACTCATATTTCTGGTTTGCTTGCAGATTTGTAAACATAAATTTTTTATTATTTATATCCAAAGGTAACTAGTTTTACACATGAGATTTACACAAAAACAACTGACAAATGGTTGCAATAGTAAAGGGTGTCACATACATTTATTTTTATAACTATAGTATTACCAGAATCTAAAACACAGAGAATAATATTAGGCAGGCATTACCTGTAAATGGGGACGAAGTCTGTATGAATTATTTTTTGTAACTTAAATATTTGTTAAAAAAAAAAAGAAACGGAAATACCGTAACGTTTCCGATTTCGGTTCTGTTGTCAGTGATTTTAGTTGTGACTTTATTTAAGTTATGACGTCATATGCAATGTAAACATAGAAACGCTATCATTAGGTAACGTTTTTCATAACAAGGAACTATTAAAAATGAAATTGGTATAGCGTTCCTTCCTATTTTATACTAGACTGATACATATATATTTTACTCAAAGTTTCATACAAACGAGACCGGAAAAAGGAAGTACATTGTAGATTCCTGCGCAGATGCGGGAATTCAAAACATGACATCCAAAAAATTGAACGATTTTGAGTTCATTTGTACAATGAAAATTTCGGGAAAATTTTCCCGATTTTTTTTTTTTATTGATTTTTCTACTGTTATTGGGGATAAATATATTAATATGTTTCTCACTTCTACACTCGTAAATTGAAATTTAAGTCGAGTTTACAAATTTCTGTCTAGCATATTCTATAGATTAGTCTAGTCAATACCTTTGCGCATTATTCAATTTTTGTCTGAAATGCAAGCTAAATATTATCCTTTTACTTATTTATTTTGCTTTTGTTTTGTTTTATACATTTCACAGTCTCACAATTTACAATTACTGCCCACATCTTTGTAACTCTAAAACAAAGATTATTGCATGAACACAGACCTTGCTAATTTTTTTTCTCAATAGTATTACAGTATCACAATATAAATAAAGGCAACAGTAGTATACCGCTGTTCAAAACTCATAAATCCATGGACAAAAAACAAAATCGGGGTAACAAACTAAAACTGAGGGAAATGCATTAAGTATTAGAGGAGAATAACGACACAACATTAAAATGTAACACACACAGAAACGGACTAAGCATTAGACAAAATCCTATGAGAATAACAAATACATGAATTTGGTATAGATAAGTACCGTGACACGTCTTATAGTAATGTGAATTCACACTAAAAAATAAGAGAAAACAAACGACACAACGGAAACACAACGTTAAAATGTAACACACACAGAAACGAACTATAATATAACAATGGCCATATTCCTGACTTGGTACAGGACATTTTTAAAGGAAAAAATGGTGGGTTGAACCTGGTTTTGTGGCATGCCAAACCTCCCTTTTATATGGCCATGTGAAATATAACATTAAAATGACAACACAGCATTACAGAACTACAATATAAATAAATAGGAGAACATAATTGACAAAGAAACACACGAATAATAGCTAACAAAAGGCAACAAGTTTAAAATTTAAATACGCCAGAAGTGCATTTTGTCCACACAAGACTTACGAGTGACGCCACGAAAGTTTGAAAGCCGAAACAAGTACAAAGTTGAACAGCATCGAGGACCAAAAGTTCAAAAAAGTTGTGCCAAAAACGGCCAGGGTTTTTTGTTGGGTACCAGAACATCGCTATTATTTAGAATAATTTATACTTTTGCAAACAGTAAATTTTATAAAATGACTATACAAAAGATATATGATAAAACTGAAGTATTTACTAATTACAGGAAACAAACCGAAATACACTACATAACCCGGCTAAATGCAGAACATCCGAATAAGTTTAAACTTCAACAGCAAGTGACGTCATATTTTAAATTGTTAAAAATGACAAAAAAATTACGTCACATTTGAATTTGTAAAACAGATCATCAAAAAATGAAAAATGACGTCACATTTGAATGAATAAGATAGAATAAGGATTGATTTAAGATTATATTTGAACTAAATACTGCTATTACATTTAATAACAATGCACATTTTAATACTTAGTAATAGCAAACTAAGGTAGCAATTAACTATATTATATGTCCGGTTTGTTTTGAATCTAACTTCAAACGTAAACCATCGTACAGATTACGTTGAACAAAATGAAATCTAATTAATGAAGGCGGTGATTTATTTTCTTTGCCATAACACATGAATATAATAAAAAAAGACGTGAACACATTTGACAAAATCCGATGAGAATTACAAATATAACATTAAACATTTAAACTAAATACACGAATTTGGGATAGATAAGTACCGTAACACGTCTTATAGTAATGCGAATTCACACTCAGCAAAACAGTCACAATCGGTAATAAGTCACATTTGGTAATTAAAAGATTAGACGACGTAATTACAAACCACAATCAACCATGTGGTAAAAATGTCCTTAGCTAGTTTGGTCAAAGACACATCGTATGGATCCACCAATTCGTGATGGTGTCCATAAAATTTACGGAGTGTCAATTTTAATCTGTCCTGCTCATAACTTTGTTGGAGCAGTTTCTGCGTAAGGAGCACACTCCTGTATATGAAGTCCGTATAGTGTTAACAAGCACGAGAATAACGTATCACTTGTGATATGTAAACACCATACGAAGGGGCAGAGGGTATGTTACTGCTGAGAAATTGATAATTGGGAAGTTGAAATCGTCCGGTTTATCATAGATTTTCGTGTGAAGTCGTCCATCTGCGTCAATATTGAGGAAAATATCAAGGTATGAAGCAGTCTTTCTAGTACCAGTAGTATCCTTAATTTCAAGTTCATCGGGATATATGAGATGTAAGTATTGGCTGAAATATGGGTTATTCAATAATAGAACATCATCAATATATCGGAATGTAAAATTAAAGAATTTCGCAAGGTGCTTTTTCTTTTTGTCTTTTAGAAAGAATGAATTCTGCTTCATACGAGTGCAAAAACAAATCGGCCAGCAGGGGTGCACAATTAGTACCCATTGGAATACCGACTGTCTGTTGATATATAAATCCTCCAAACTCAACAAATATATTGTCGATCAAAAAGTCCAGCATTTTGATAATATCATCTTCAGTATATTTTCTGGAAGATTCAGTGTGATTCTTCAGAAAATATGAATTATTGTAACCCAAAACAAGAAATTTGTATCTACGATTCCCATTTTTATAGAAAAAGCTCTGTTTTATGAGATGGTGAAGTCGATCTTTCAACTGAGCATGGGGAATAGTAGTATATAGCGTAGAAAAATCAAGTGTTTATGTTTCTGCAAAATTGCAAAGATTTTGATCGAAGATTAAGCAGTAGATCTTTCGAATTTTTGAGAATCCACATCAGGTTAACACGACTGGTAAAAGATATCTCATCACAATATTGTTGAAGCCCATCTTTAACTGTAGAAAGAATAGTAGTCAGTACTTTAGAAAGATGCTTAGTCAAACATTTTGAAGATCCAGCTATGTATCGTTCTTTATATGGAGTTTTGTGTAATTTAGGTATCCAGTATAATGAAGGTAAGTTTTCTTCGTTTTCTTTGATGTTGATACCAATAGAAAGAAGGACAGATTTATGATTTTGTAAAATTTCGTCCTTTGTAATTGATGTTAAAGAATATGTAGGGTTACCAGTAGTTTGATTTATTCCAAGCTCTGTTGTGAGACATTGCAAATAATGTTTTTTTTACATATGAAGACAATATTATTGGAGGCTATTATAAAGTTATTATAAGTGATAATTGATATTGTTAACATTTGTTATTTATCAATGTTTTCCTTTTGTATATATATATTATGTTCATGTATGTTTTGTTTTGTACTTTATCTCGTCTATGTTTGAGTGTCCTGTTAATCAATGCAAATGCCAGCTTTTGGTTTCGAAGGTCTATCCAAAGTGTACATCATGTGCTTATGTTTCACTGTATATTCATTATAAGTTTTGATAGTTTTGACTGATCAATGTTTTAACATTAATCTGTAAATTTGTAAACTATAATATTAATCACAACATAATCCTCCCTATAATCATAAAAATGTTTTTTTCCTCAGTAGTATTATACAGTTTTTATTACTGGTTGCTGGAATTGAGCAAAATCCAGGTCCAGATCAGAGTAACAAAAAGAATTTGAAAATAGTACACAATAATGTGTGAAGTTTACTTCCTAAGTTAGATCTCATAAACAATGAACTACATGAGTATGACATTATTTGTATATCAGAATCTCATCTCATCGTCAATTACCGATGACCAAATTAAATTAAATGGGTTTCATAAGCCTATTAGGTTAGATAGAAATAGACATGGTGGAGGTGTGACCATTTATGTGACAACTAGTCTACATTTAATTTTACAGAATGACATATCTGTAAGCAATCTTGAGTTGCTTTGGGTTGAAGTGAGGAATTATAGTAATGAAAAACTTTTAGTTGGTGTTTATATACCGGCCTCCAAACTCAAATTCTCATATATTGGACTTATTTAATGAGTCAGTAGATAAAGCACTTGATTGTTATTTGCCAATTTTTCTTTGTGGTGATTTCAATTGCGATATGATGTCAAACACAAGTAACTCTTTTAAAAAGTTACTTATTCGTTTAAACTTAGAAAATGTTGTTTGGGAGCCTACCAACTTTACAACCCAAACTGGTACTTGTATTGATTTATGTTTGACTAATCGCAAGAACTTAATTAAATTAAACACTGATCTTACACCGATAAGTGAACTCCTGTTCAGTCGAAATTTCATTTAAAACTTTTAAACAACACTCGTTTAAGACAATTTCGTGATTTTAAGCGTGCAGATTATGAAGGTCTTAAAACCCAGTTGAACGAAACTGACTGGGATAATGTTGTTTTTAATTCAAATAATATAAATGATGTTTATATGAACTTTATCAGAACATTCGAAAGTATAGTAAATAGATATATACCTACTAAAACTATTACAGTAAGACCAAATGATAAACCTTTTACGAACAACTTAATAAGAAACAAGATAAGTAATAGAATTCACCACAAAGCGAAAACTTCAAATAATCCAGATCACTGGAAAACATTTAGAGAAATTCGTAATGAAATTATCTGCTTAGTTAGAAAGGCAAAAGAAGATTATAAGTGCAAACTGACATCTCAACTTATTGACAAAAATATTCCTCCTGATAAATGGTGGCGCATTGCCAAGTCTGTATCAAATTGTACTAAAAATAGAGATTCCCCCCCTTTTTTGGAACATGATGGCCAAATTTTTATTCATCCATTGGACAAATCAGAGATCCTGAACAATCATTTTGCTAATATAGCTAATATTGATACAGAACCAGAAATTCCTGATAACAATGAGCCTCCTCCATGTCATTTAGATAAATTTGTCGTCACTGAGAAAGAAATTTTAGATCAGTTAAAAATCTTGAATTGAAAATTACACATGTTAATCCTATTTTTAAAGGAAAAGGTAGTCCACATTCAGCTCTAAACTATCGTCCAATATCTGTTACTAGTATTGTTTGTAAGATTATGGAAAAAGTTCTATTTAAACATTTGTATAATTATATGAGAAGTAATAACCTTTTGTCAAAGTTTCAATCTGGATTCCAGCCAGGTGACTCTACAGTTAATCAGTTAATTGAAATATATCATAAAATTATTAGTAATATGGATAGTGGGAGGTATGTAAGGTTTGTATTTTGTGATGTATATAGAGCTTTTGATAAAGTTTGGCATAAAGGACTTTTACTTAAACTGAAACAATCTGCCATAAATTATCAGCTCTTATCTTGGATAGAAAGTTATCTTTCAGATCGTCAACAAAAGTTCGTTTCAGAAGGTTTTTCGTCAACTCTAAGAAGTATACATGCAGGTGTCCCCCAGGGATCAGTTTTAGGACCCTTTCTGTTTCTTATTTATATAAATGATATAGTAAATGACATTTCTAATGATATTAGACTGTTTGCAGATGACACCTCTTTATTTGTTATAGTAGATGATGATCCTGCTGTAGCAGCTGCTTCTTATACTGATGACTTGGATGTTATCTCAAATTGGGCAAAATCATGGGCTGTTCAATTTAACTCTAAGAAAACTAAAAATATTGTATTTACTAGAAGGGAAAGGGAGCACCCAGCTGTATTTTTTTTGATAAATGGGGAAGACGTTGAGAAAATAAATCTTCACTGTCATCTTGGGATAACGTTTCAGTCATCAGCTTCATGGAACTCACATATTGATATTATTTATAATAAAGCTTGCTCTCGTCTAGGTGTGCTTCGTCAAGTTAAACATTTATTAGATAGGAGTTCACTTATACGTATTTATTATGCTTTTATTAGACATATATTAGAGTATGGTGATGTTGTATGGGGCAATTGCTCCCAGCACGAGTCTGAGCTTCTTGAAAATATTCAGATAGAAGCCGCTAGAATTATTACAGGTTTACGACGTAATTCCTGCAGACAAAAACTTTATATTGAATTAGGTTTAGAAACTCTGGAGAATAGACGTAATAAACATAAGCTTATACTATTCTATGAAATATAAAATGGGATGACACCTTCATACTTATATGAGTTAGTCCAGCCATATCTTCCCAGACAAACTCCTTATACTTTGAGGAATGAAAATAACACTTTTCATCCGCCTCTTGCTAGAACTAGCTCTTATTTAATAGTTTCATTTCTTCCACTATAAGACTTTGGAATAGTCTTCCTTTGAGTTTACAAAAATCCCAAAGTTTGGGTATATTTAGAAGTGGACTGGAAAAGTTTTATAGGACTGATGATATATTTAAACCTTTCAACTATGGGATAAGGAAACTTAATATAAGTCATTGTCAACTCAGAAATAATGCTAGCAACCTAAAATCTCATCTGTTTAATCAGTTCTTATCCGAGAACACGTTTTTCCAAACTGTAATCACCCTGTTGAGGATAACAAACATTTCTTTTTCATTTGCCCTAAGTACAATGATGTAAGACAGATCCTTCTTGATTCCATTAACTCCATTGCTGATAATGTTGATAAAAATATTGAATTATTACTTTTTGGAAACAGATTATTTTCATATGATATGAATATTGCTATTTTTAAATCTGTTCATACATATATCAGTGACACTCAACGTTTTGTTTGAAACTTACTTACTTTTTGTTTCATTTAGTTTTATTTTTAATTTTTTTCTCCTCCACTTAAACATTAATTCATTTTATCCACTAAACAAGCTTAGTGTCTCTTTCAAGCCATATATATATATATATTTCTAATGATTTATAAAGGATATTTGCAGGTTCTTGAATACATGATGAGTAATTGCCAATATACTTAAATATACTTTGCATTTAGTAAGTAACACTGTAAACATATATTTGCTCGTGTATGCTCATAAATAGCATGCATATTCCACTATATTGCATTTTTTTTAAATACAGTTGTTATAACTGAATTATACCTTGAACATGTAATATGGAGAGAGCTTTTATAGGTTGTGTCTGTTGCTCAATCCTTTTCATATCTTATTGAATAAAATATGTTTAAATAAAAAAAGTCCTCATTTCAAGAACTATTCAAAAGTTTATTAATTTGACTAAAATATAAGGAATTCTACATCAAAAGTATTTAAAAAAAAATATTTTGCTGCATATCAGGATTTACCTTCATAGTAAAAAATATGAAAATTTGAACATGTACTTGTATTAAGGATCAATATGTTAAGAAAAAAGTTTCATCCATTCCTTTGTACCACTGATGTGTAATAGAATTGTTATAAACTGCGTTACAAAATAACTAAACGATGTTTCTTTTCGGTCCGTTGGATGATATAGTCGCGTGTTTGATTATGACAATATTTATAGAATTCCCTTTTTAAGAATCAACATTCGAGTTCGGTATTTTTATCTATACATTTTTAACCATTGACTTTTTAAGAGTTCAGCTCTTCGGACGCATGAAAGTTATAAAGTGTTTTATTCGTTTTTTTTTATTATTATAGTTTGAATTTAAATTAATTCTACAAACCTCAATATAATGATTTAACCTTTCAACTGAGGTAAATTTTGCTTCCACTTCATTCATCATTCGAACCGTTTCACGCATGAGACCTACAACCTGTGAAATGATACTGACAATTATGTTCTGACAATTGTAAGAAGAAACTAAGACTTTCCAATGCATTAAACATCAATGCAAACCAAATACACGTAAAATTAGTGAAAACAAATAAGCCATTGTCTCTAAAGCAAAGTAACGTACAACAACTTCAAACATTGCTACAATCCCTAGTTCATAAATACAGGAACTCATGAAATATTTCGTTTGCATTATAATCCTCCGTGATAATCTAATTAACGAAAACAAAATGAAATTTACTTCTTATTTTTTTTCAAAATTATCCGATATGAATAAAATGAGTGCCAATATGACAATTCTCTATGAAAAATTTAAATACGATTCGGAAGTAGTTGTTTCGCTCGTTCACTAACATTCAATAATCCCAATATTGCAAATACAATTACCCGAAGCTTGTCTTTAAGTTTCGTGGATAAGCCTATATAGTAACGTCAGCCTATGGAGCATATATCTTCCAGTTTATACGATGGCACAGAGCTTGTATTTCTTATCATTTATTTATTATTTTTAGTAGAAGGGTTGAGAGTAATATCATAGTAGATACTGGAAGTGTGAACAATATTTTATCACAACAACCATGTCTTCTGATATATTATTGAATAAAATACCTTTAGACACAAAGTCAGGGCAAGAGCTGCTAAAGCTGGATTAACTGATCCTTTGGTACTGACGAGTACAGCTGCAGTTACTACTACTATAATAGATGTTATTAAATCTAACCACAAACCTATACATCTCATACATGTATCATAAAGTAAAGTGGTTGTTGTGGTCACATCAATCAGCTTCTCCGACCTAAAATAAACCAGTACATCTCATACATGTATCATTAAGTAAAGTGGTCGTAGTGGTCACACCAATCAGCTTTTCTGACCTTAAATAAACATGTACATCTCATACATGTATTATAAAGTAAATTAGCCGAAGAAGTCATATCAATCAGTTTCTCTGACTATCTGACTAAAGTAAAGTTAATTGTTTGGATAGTTCTTAGAATAAGATTATGAGCAAGAAATTAAAAATACCATGTTAAATATTTTTTCATCTGCGCTTTAAGTTATTCTTTTTCAGTGTCTTAATGTAAGGTGATTTGTTTTATCATTTGTCAAATCACGAAGAAAATACTAGACAAAGGCTAGAGATGTATAGGCATAAGTAATTTAAAGGTTGAGTACAGTTACATGACTATATACTTGCTTTTCGGTAAAGCTATTCCTCTCTTGATATGCCTCTATTGTAGATAATCCCTGAGTTGTAGTGTTAAGATGGGCGAATAATGGTGAGTTTGCAACATTTGATAATCTTTTCATTTGTCTAGTTGATGCATTAAAAATGTTTTTCAAAACAGCAAAGGCGATGAGAACTGGAACAACTCCTATAAGTATCCATGGTATTACTACTGCAGCTGATACTAAGGAGATAAGCACAGTGCTCAATATTTGTAGTATACCATCAATCCTTTGTGGCAGGAAAACGTCAACTACAATCAAAGAATATATAATAGGATAACAGAAATACAATCGGATATTAAACGGGTCCATTTAAAAAAAAACTGCGATCAAAAAAGTTGTACAAACAAACAGAAACAACAACGAACAGCACGTGACATTGTCAATCATGAATATACATTGTAAAAGACCAAAGATATAAACCGCATACGGCGACTCCAGAAACAGGATGACAGCTTACAATGAAATAAATGTATTTCGGAAGAAGATCTTGTTGGGTCAGGTGAGGTAAAAATGAGTCAGACCTCTTTTTGGCCCTTTAATAAATAAGATAAAGTTTAATTCTTGACATATGTTTTCATAATTTATTTTACATGACAATAAGTTTTATTTATCTAGTTGTTGCATTTTTGCAATGTTTATAGAAATCTGCTGCAGTGTAAATGTTTTTTTTTTATTTAATCGTTGCTATGGTTGCTATGGTTTCGTCCACGAGGGTATCACCAGCCCAGTAGTCAGCACTTCGGTGTTGACATGAATATCAACTATATGGTCATTGTTATAAATTTCCTGTTACAAAACTTGAATTTTTCGAATAACTAAGGATGTTCTTGTCCCATGAATAGATTATCTTAGCCGTTTTTGGTATACCTTTTTGGAATTTGGGTCCTCAATGCTCTTCAACTTTGTACTTGTTTTGCTTTATAACTGTTTTGATCTGAGCGTCACTGATGAGTCTTATGTAGAGTAAACGCGCGTCTGGCGTATTAAATTATTTCCTAGTACCTTTGATAACTATGTACACCACAGGGTCGATGCCACTGCTGGTGGATGTTTCGTCCCCGAGGGTACATCACCAGCCCAGTAGTCAGCACTTCGGTGTTGACATGAATATCAATTATATGGTCATCTTTATAAATTTCCTGTTACAAAACTTTGAATTTTTCGAAAAAGTAAGAATGTTCTTATCCCAGTTATAAATTATCGTAGGCGTATTTGGTATTTAACTTTTTGGAATTTTGGGTCCTCAATGCTCTTCAACTGTGTACTTATTTGGTTTTATAACTATTTTGATCTGAGCGTCACTGATGAGTCTTATGTAGACGAAACGCGTGTCTGGCGTATTAAATAATAACTGTTTGCATACTTAGGCCATATCTTGCAACCAATCTATTATCAAATTACTTTACCTTCATCCGCATCTTTAGAAAATCTATTGAGTATTCTACCAGTAGGGTTAGCATCAAAGAAATGCATCGGAGCTAATAAAACTGCCCGTAGTGCCCTCTTGTGAAGTTGGACGGATGCTTGTATTGTCACCTATTTAAAAATTGCAATTCAGCAAAAAAAATAAATGCAAAATATACTACATTAACATGAAGCTCGTTCGGGTTTTTATCATTTCATGAAGCTAATATATTAAATCACCGTCTGTTTATTTATTACAACTAAATTTACTTCGAATATTGGTTTTTGATTGGGATAGTGGTGTTCTACTGCAGCCTTTATTTAGCTGTAGTTTTCTATGTTGTGTTTGTTCGACTTTTGAATGTTTCTTTTGTATCTTCCGTATCTTTTTCAATACACATAACGAATCTCCTTTTGTAAAAAGTTATATAATTTTATTTTAAGCGGACATGTCTTTAGAATAAAGTGTAAGTATATTTGGACATTGTCTTGTTTTTGTCCTTCAAGGACTCTGACAGACTAGTTTTGTTTATGTTTAGTATATGTACTACTTGTCGACAGAACAGGTACTGTAGATCTTGTACGATTAGACAGAACAGGTACTGTAGATCTTGTAAGATTAGACAGAACAGGTACTGTAGATCTTGTAAGATTAGACAGAACAGGTACTGTAGATCTTGTACGATTAGACAGAACAGGTACTGTAGATCTTGTAAGATTAGACAGAACAGGTACTGTAGATCTTGTAAGATTAGACAGAACAGGTACTGTAGATCTTGTAAGATTAGACAGAACAGGTACTGTAGATCTTGTAAGATTAAGCTTTATATACTGTTCTTATACAACTCCATTAAAATTATTCGTTGTTTAGTTTGTTGTCTCATTTACATTCGTTGGATTTTTAAAAGCGTCTTCCGTTTTGAATTTTCCTTTGAGTTCGATATTTTTGCTCCTTTACTTTTTACATACTATTCTGTTGGAAGGTGTTTCATGTTAACAGTACTCAAATAGAACCTCAGGGAGATCATTAGTATATATTTTTTTTAAATTGAATTTTCTTATACTTTGCCACAATGAAGATTTTAATATTAATATGTTTGTTTCAAAAATATAATAAAAAGTATAGATCACCGGGCTATTTTCTAAGCTATAAGTCCTTCAAAATTGCCGAAATTTGGTTAGATTTTTCATGAAAAAAACATATTTGTGTACATAAAAGTTTTTCTTTGAGATAGAATTTTGCAATAAATTGTGAAAATAAAGGTTTTATAATATGTTTTAAGAAAATGAAAATAAAAAAAATTGTGTCACCGAACTTGTTTTCTTGCTACAAGTAAAAATAAAAAAATCCCTATCAGTCCAGCATAAATGCTTAATGAAAGAGTTATCTACCCTTGAATGGCTGATTTGAAAAAAAAAATGATTGTAAAAACTCAAAATTTTATATTTTTTGTTTAAATATCTTTTATAATGCAATAAATCACCAAGTTTTTATTATATAAACAAACAAACTAACAACAAAATTGCAAATCTGTATCCAAATTTTGAGATTTGGGCAAATAACTAGACCGATTTTGTACTGCGATTGTACAATCCAAGATGGCGGTGTACCATGAATCTACTTTAAGTACGAGTCAAAATTTAAACCTGATAGAAGCAATGTATAATAAAATAATCATACCGCAGCACCAATAAACCCTCGAATAATAGTCAAAAATATGATGCCACCAATTGTGCAGACATAAACTAGAAAATAGACATCACTTTGTCTTGTACTGTCTGATGATCTGGTGGTGGAATTGTATGTAACAGGTGTTGTCACTAGTAATATTTTAATTGTTGTTAAGTTTCTAGATTCCAGCAGAGTTTCCTGTGTGGTATAATATTGGAAATGATCATTATCGTAAAAAATAGTACAGCATTAAGCAGATGTAAAACCAAAATCTATTCTGCAATTGGGCCCTCTTTAACTTAAGAAGTTAGGGTCCTATTTATATTATCATATTGTTTCATGCTGGACAATATTCTCACAGCCATAAATGATTTATGTTTTAGAATTCATTATTGCTTATTTGTATGATTATCTAGTGTAATCAGTTTCAGCAGTTTTATAGTAATGTATTTAGGTATTGTAAACTGTAGGGTTAACGGTAACTGTCGTAAGCATGTTTCACTGCAAAATGAATATCTACAATATATTTACTCAATAATGTTCTGAATAAGTGTGTTGTTCAACAAAAGTACATTCTATCAAAAAAAAACCGCTGTAGGGTGACATATTTGTGCTTTAAACTGCTTCATTTGGACTCTGTCTCATAAGTTATCATACCACATCTCCTTTGTCTATCATATTCATACAAAATGCTTGTTTTTTCCTTGAACATATTTTTGGCCAAGTAAACAATATGCATTGTATCATACATGTCGATAGAAATTACAGGTCACGTTTAATTACTTTTAGTCAACAGTTATCCGAGTATAATACGAGATTGTTTTTTTATGAGACAAAGTTCAGTCTTAGGAAAAGATGAAACCAACCCAAAGCCGTTTGATGTACCGTCAGTATAACAAAAAATCGTCTCCATACCTTAGATAAGGAATTTATCCATATGCTTAGCCACCAGTCGCTAAAAACTACAGACCCCGTAGATGCCGCAAACAAAATTATTACAACAATGGAGATGAGTACACCCCCAGCAGCCGAAATGTAACCTGTGTACGTGCTAAATTTGACAGTTCCCTTTTCCAAGTCCTCTTTCTCTGTAAGCTTTCCTGTAAACGTCAAAACTAAATGATAACAATATCGTTATATACATATTCAAAACAAAATCTTTATAAATTTATATTTTTGTCCATTTTCAACACGGTGTCATGAGCTGAGCAGTCAAAACTTTAGTCCTGACATGATTTATTACAAGTATGTCAGTAACTTCTAGTAGTCTTTTGTTAATTTATGCGGTATTTTTTGCTTAGTTTCTTTCTTACTTATTCTGACAAAAGACTCGGACTTCTTTTGAGCTGAGTCTTACTGTTTGTATTGGTGTGTGCTTGTGTATTCTAAATTGTCTAGAGGTATAGGGGATAGTTGAGATCTCACAAATAAAGTTTAGGATGGAAATAAGGAATGTGTCAAAGAGACAACAACCCCACCATAGAACAGACAACAGCAGAAGGTCACCAACATGCAGCGAGAAATTCCTGCATGCAAATTTATTTCGAAAAATTGTTAATTATGTGGCTTTCTTGTCTGCTTCAGACACGAGGAGGACTATGTAAATACCACAGCTCCTTGAGTACCGTCCCTTGGTGTCTGTTGCAGTAGGGAAACCTACACTATTCTCAATACCTGTTACTGCAGCATATTTTATTTGCTTTGAATATACATGAACTTTTTACGTTTGTGTTTGTTTTTTCTGCATCAAATACGAGGAAGATTGTTAGAGCTTTTAAGATCACAATTCTAGAGCATCGTCCTTTTGTGTCTGTTGCAGCTAAACAATCATTTATATTTATATCTTTATCAGCAAATATTATAAAATCTAGTGACGAAAAAAAAAAAAAAAAAAAAAAAAATAAGTTATATATAAATAGAATGAAATTCAAAACAGTGTGGCTGTGGCCATTGATTGACACATTAAATTCATCCATTGACTGGGACAATTTAGGTGAACGTTTGTATGTAACGACCACTGCTCACTATGTACTTTTTAAAAACACTTAAACTATGGGGTCACCAAAGGTTCTCAACACCTTAATAAAGTAATTCGAAAAATTAATCAGAAATAACATGATGTTTTGATTTATATCAATTATATAAATCAAAACATAAAGGTTATTCCTGATTAATTTTTCGAATTATTTTATAATTAAAGGCGTTAAGAAACCTTTGGTGACCCCACAGTTTAAATGTCTATCGTAGGTACGTCGTGAACATTGGTCGTTACAGACAAACGTTCACGTAAATTGTCCCAGTCAATGGATGAATTTAATGTGTCAATCAATGGCCACAGCCACACTGTTTTGAATTTCATTCTATACTAAATAAATAAATGATTTGGAAAATACGTTGAAGGTATAAAAAGTCAAGAGAATTCTGAATGCAATTAGGTTCTATCCGGGCACTCTGGTTCTAAACCTTGGTTCATCTGGGTTTTTTGGTTCTGAACCTTGGTTCTTTGGTTCGAAACCATGGTAACTGGTTCAACATCCGGGTTGTTTGGTTATAGCAACCCAACTTCTTGGTTCCATCTGGGTTCTATTCTAGATCATTCTAATGTTCCCGTTGAACTTGGACAAGATAACCGAAAGTATCCGAATAAAAAGATAAAGTAGGTCAAAGACGCTAAAATTGTTTTATAACATTAAACATTTCAGTATCGGCGGTAAAGGAAGCTGTAAGGTATTTATCTTCTCTTTTTAATTATTTTCATTAGGAAACTAGATAAAAATAATTAAAGCATCGTATAGATTTTAAAAATAAACCGAAATATACAGTATATAGAACATCCTTTTATTTAATTCAATCGTTCTGTTTTCATTTATTTTTCATTACTCACCCCTTATTTCCGTTAATATTTCTAGAAGTTTTAAAACGACATGTCGTTCAATTGGCCGACGATATGTGGATCTAGCCACTTGACCAGTTAACGACTTTCATATATATTTGAATGATTGCATATATATTTTCAAGTTCGACTGAATTTTATTTAATTGGCTTTGTAATAATGCCAGATTTGATAGAAATACATGTGAAGTATATGTAACAATTCGTTTTGTTCAAAACAAAATGTTGAAAGACATATAAAAAGAATTGTTAATAGTTATTATCGTTAATTTTATAACTACCACTGGGCCGATGCCTCTGCTGGTGGACTGTTAGTCCCCGAGGGTATCACCAGCCCAGTAGCCAGTACTTCGGTACTGGCATGAAAATACGGATTTTTTTGTGTTATTAAAATTTGCTGTTACAAAATGTTAGAAATTATTATAAATTAAGGAATGTATCTCCCTCATGCAAAGCTCTGATTCCTTTCACAGATTTGGCTATACTTTTTGGAACTTTTGGATTATAGCTCTTCATCTTTTATATAAGCTTTGGATTTCAAATATTGTGGCCACGAGCATCACTGAAGAGACATGTATTGTCGAAATGCGCATCTGGTATAGGAAAATTGGTACTGTTAATGTTATTTTAAAAGTTTGTAAGCTTTAAAATTAGTTGAAAAATAAGCTATAAAAATAATAATGTACAATAAATTTGTCAAATTTGAGACTCCTTGTGAAGGAGATTCATATAATCAATCGGCCCCCCCCCCCCCCAAAAAAAAAAGAAATCAAAATTAAGATTAAATATTTTTATAATAAAATTGTGTGCATGTGTGTGTGTTAATGACAGTGCTAGTGGGATGAGTATTACCAGCACAATAGTCAGAACTTCTGTGTTGGTACCATAGTGAAGAAGCATAAGGTGTTACCCTAGTCCGTCCTTCCCGAACATCCCAAAAAATGAGTCCCGTTCTCCTAACTTTACTTCAACCAATATTGGGAAATACTGCAAAACTAATACACAATATAAAAAAGAAAATGTGGCATGAGTGTCAATGAGAACTCTCCACAAGAGACCAAATGACTAAAAAAATAACAACTATAGGTCACCATACGGCCTTCAACAATGAGCAAAGTCCGTACACAATAGTCAGCTATAAAAGGCTACGAAATGACAATGTAAAACAATTCAAACGAGAGAACTAACGGCCTAATTTATGTAAAAAAAAAAAAAAATATGTAACACATAAACAAACGACAATCACTGAATTACAGGCTCCTGA
Source organism: Mytilus galloprovincialis (assembly GCF_965363235.1). Classification (NCBI taxonomy): domain Eukaryota; kingdom Metazoa; phylum Mollusca; class Bivalvia; order Mytilida; family Mytilidae; genus Mytilus; species Mytilus galloprovincialis. The sequence continues at coordinate 863,754 of NC_134838.1, read as the reverse complement.
CTTTGGACAGGCAAATACATACATAATAAGGCGGGGTTAAATTTGTTAACGGGATCCCCACCTTTTACCTAATATAGCTTGAGTGCCAATGAGAAATCTCCACAAGAGATCAGATGACACAGGAATTAACAACTATAGGTCCCAATACGGTCTTCAACAATGAGCAAAGGTCATACCTCATAGTCACCTATAGAAGGCACCGAAATGACAATGTAAAACAATCCAAACGAGAATAGAAACGGACTAATTTATGAACGAAAAACAAATATGTAACACATAAACAAACTACAAACACTGAATTACAGGTTCCTGACATGCGACAAGCACATACATACCGAATAAGGCGGGATCCCCACAACCCCCTAACCTGGGACAATGCTTAGTACCACACAACACAAAATAATTTTTTTTAAATTTGGTAGCGTCACTTTTACCGTTTATGAGAATTCGTGTCCCTATAAAAACACAGAAAATGCTGAATTTTTCGTTTCCGTTCTCTTAAATAAGTGTTACTCAATCAAAAGTTAAAAATCTTACACGCAATGCTTATTACCCTATAACACAGATCTATGAAGTTCAATATTGGGTGGCATCACTTTTACTGCTCATGAGTCATTATATGTAAGAAGATGTGGTATGAGTACCAATGATACAAATGTCAACATAGAGCCTTAAGATAGGAAAATGTTAAATATGTTGTTACCGTTCTTCAACTTCAGTTTGCCTTAACCAAATATTTTGAATCTTATTCATAATGCTTATAGTCACTAAACGGTCAAAATAACGTAAATCCTGCATCTATATGTGGAAGTTTACTGGTGTTTTTTCACAAGCAGGGGCATCTTTGGCTCATTGACATATTTTACATTTATTTAAGTAAACAGCTTATTTACGTCCATTAAATGCTACTTCTAGAATTAACATGTATATTTTTTTCAGGATCTCGGTGCAATTTGGTTACAGATAACGATATTTCAAGTTACATGTGACCAGCATAACAAAGTGTTTCACTAGATTGGGCTCTCCGTCTAAGTGTACTTTAAAGGTTCTTTGCATTGAATTCTGTTTATTGATATGCGTATACCTTCTGTGTGAATTTTTGAGATGCAAAAACAGACTATCTATATCTGCATGTCCATGAAATGAAATGAAATCTAAGGTAAAATGATTAAAAAATTTTGCATTACCTATCACAACTGTACTAAAGCAGTAAATTTTCTCTCTAAAGGGGTCTTGGGGTTCTGATCTCGGATCCCGCTTACTGTTTTTGTCAGATTCCCGTATCCCGCTTACACTATGTACGTAAGCAATTCTCATTTTTTTGTAAATTCCCGTGTCCTGCTAGACTTCAATTCCCGTTTTCACGGCACAATAATTTGACTTTCACGTGTAACGCTTACAAAAAGTCAGCAACCCCGCGTCACGCTTAGATCCCAATGAGACCCACTCAAATTTTTCACGGAAATTAAAGGATTTAGTTTTCATTTGAACCTAACATTCTTAAAAATTGAGAATGAAAATGTGGAATGTGTAAAAGAGACAGTAAAATGACAAAAGAGCAGAAAGCAGTCGAAGGCCCCAATGGGTCTTCGACAAAGCGTGAAAATCCCTCGACCGGAGGCGGGCTTCAGATGGCCTATAAACAAAGTGTGTACTAGTTCAAACTCCAAAACATAAAACTGAACTTACAATTAAAAACATACAAGATCAACAAACAACAGAGACTCCTGACTTGTCGTCAAAGTAATCATACTAAGAGACACACCCCGTATGCAGAGGTCAAGAGTCAAAAAGTCATAGTCTGGTCAAGAGTTCCTTATAAAAAAAAAACCACAAAGCAGATTTTGAGGAAAGGGTAGTCGTGCTACACAAAACTAACAAATATATCTTTATATCTAAAATAGATATAATAAGATGTGGTATGAGTGCCAATCAGACAATTTCTTCATTTAATTCAAACAAAATATACACGGGGGGGTCTCAACATGGGATTTTGGGTACAGGTGTGCAGCTGGGATTTTAAAAACACCCCCCATTCATATATTGAATAATTGTGAAATCCCTACCTATACATATATTTCACAGCGAAATCATAACCCATTCATATATTTATGACCCATTGATATATCACAATCGGTCAATTACTACCTATTGATATATTTCCTCGGTAAAATTGCACCCCATTGATATATTTGACGGATCAAAAAAGGGACCCATTCCAGCGGCACATATGTATATACCTTTATATAGGAAGAGACCCCCCCGTGAAAATATACAAGTTGTACATAGAGGCCAAATGTCAAGCTGACATGAAGTTTCTATTGCCACTAGACTCACCATCTTATGACAATACATCTACATGCCACATATTCAGTAGCAAGGTCAATTGAAAATTATATTTTGAGGTCAATGTAATATACACACTGTATCCCGATGACATACCCAACGTGCATATGTCAAGAGTCAAAAAGTCATATTCTGGTCAATAGTTTCATGTCAAAAATATACACAGCAGTCATGCACGAAAGTTCATCATGGTACACGTAACAATGTCTTATGTCATGATACACTACACCTGCCAAATACAGAAAACCTAGGTCAGAGACAGAAACACACGACATATAACAATACTCAATGGAACGGTACTTGTATTGCAGGTCACTACAATTGCCTTCAAAATAGAACATAAACTCTCGCAACACTGCAAAACTAAAACCGTTTTTCACAAAAGTTTAACAGGATTCTTCGCAACGATTATCTTACCACTATCAATTGAGAATCGAATCGTGCAGTGATGTCAATAAATTAAAACGGTAAGCACTAAAACTAGGGTTTACCATTAATTTCACACCTAACCATGTGATAGTTCTATGGTAAACTGATGGAAACACATGATACAGTCATGAAACTTAATGTTTGCAATAGTACGACCAGAACAATACAAGACAGAGTTGTAAACAAATGAAAATAATGATACATACGAATTTTTAATCACAATGCACAAATAAGGAACCGTAGTTTTCATTCAATTTATTTATCTAAAATGTACGCTTGCGTTAAACAATGGAAATTAACATTGTATATTTATATAAACAATCAATCTTGTAAATAAATAAATAAAAAAAGTTTGCCACATCTCTGAAGTAGCAACTCTTTAATACTTTTTTTTATTTAACAAATAATACCTGTATGACTTAATTTCAATAGTGTATTTCATAATGTTATGTAAAATACTGTATGTTGTATCAATTATATATGTTATGTGTATATGCCAACCTGGGGACAGAATTTGGAAAATAAAATTTATCTTATCTTATCTTATCTTATCTTATATATCAAATTTTATTTATTGAAATTCATAAATTATTAAGAAACTAAGGTTTAAACTCCCTAGGGCAAGGTTAGTCATTTCATGAATTTTGCGAATTGGTCAAGTCCTTATTTTGTCTTAAAACTTCTACATACCTGTTAAAGGTAAATCAAAGAAAATCAAACGTTTAAAATATTAAGATTATTGTTTTTATTTATTTTTCTTGTTGATCATTCTGAAATCTGCAATGAGATATCCTACCGTAGTATAAATTAAATCGGTCATCTTGTCAGTTCGTTAGGTATTTGTGTTTGAATTTAACACACAGGGAAACTACGCACTGACGTAACTACGCTACTTCCGGCGTAGAAAAACAGTGCAGAATACGTTGTTTCTGCACTTTTGAATAAAAAAAATTTTCTAAAGGTAAGTTTTTATTGTTGTTCTCAGTTATTGCCAAAAAATGCCAATTTTCGAATGCCTGTTTCAATCCCGACTTCCGAATGTCTAAAAACATTCTAGAACTTCACAAAATCCCACTTCCGGCCTCCATTGCTTTGTGTACATTCCATTCAGCATTATCAATCTTGTGGCAGGCAATACAGGTCAGCAAATCGTATTTTTCAAGAATTTCGAAATGACATGCTCCTTACGTCTTTCGCGATTTTCCCGCGAAAAAAGCCCAACCAAAATGAAAGGAAAACTATATGAAAAAACGATGTCCATGCCATAATTTTGTACTGGAATATAGAGTAGGTTAATAAAAAACAATTTACATTTATTTTTCATACATTTTTTTTTTATCTATTATAAAAAGATCGATATTCTGACCATTATGACTGTAGGTAAATATTCATACAATATTCCATTGATGTCGAAAGGGATGGCAAAAAATGAGGTTTCCTGTTGAATAAAACCTCAAATTAGTGCAAACTATCTTAAAGCAATATCCCACAAAGAAATAACGTAATTACCGTAGACTGAAATATCCCCTAATTGACAGTAGTGCAATTTTATTGGGTAGAACGATTTGACATCACGTGATTTTGAAGCCCTTGAAATTTGAATGTAAACAAACAAGGTCAGAAGGTTCAGTATGGGACAGCATCGTACATTGAGTTACTGAGAAACAATTATGAGTTACCAAGCTTGACAATGCATGGTAATAAAAAATGAAAGCTAAGTCTACAGATAAAAATAGCCTTAGGATAACGACTTATCAACACCCTTGGATATTTGAATATTTGTTAAATATAGCCAACAGGAGTATATAGCTGCTCAAAGTCATACCGATTGAAAGAAAACAAATCCGGTTTACAAACTAAATTGAGGGACATTCCTCAACTGTAACAAAAATAATCGTGGAAAACGCAAAGCATTTAAATGACAAAATGATAAAGTTGCCTTCACCAAGGTACTGAGAGTCCTACCTTTCTCCCTATCATTGGTCTTGTTATCGTCAGATTCAGTTGGTTGTTTGTCTGGCTCATCTTCTTTTTCCTCACTGTCTACTGTTAGTTCGTCTTTCTTTGAATCTTCCATTGTAATATCATTAGGAGAGGTAATGTCTTAAATTATGCAAGAAACCCTATTCAATTTTGAAATGATTCGCCTGTGTTGCATAGGTTATCTGACAGTGTTAATCTTTATTGTCTGATAATATATGTCTATGAAATCAATCTGTATCATACTTTTTCCTTAATGTTTTTTTACTGTTTTTTTTTTTTTTAATTATCAATCTGTTTTTGCTTTTCTTTTAACTAAATCTGTTTAACTTTTTTCTAGGAGTTTTTAAAAATGAGATTAACATCAACATTTGATGTTAAAAAACTGAAAAACTGAAATATTTTGCTATTTTACTAGTAAACCATGCTCAGAATAAGTAAATAATCTGAAAGGAATAGTCTACTTTAAATACAACAATGGTTCATTGTTATTGTTTTCTAATTCAATCACTTGTAAGTTAGGAAAATACTTAGATTATATTATTGAATTATGATAATGATGATTTTACATACCATTTTGCTCTATACGGTGATATTTCTCTATCATGGATTTGTAGTATCCATCACCAATCTGATTCAATTCTTCATGATGTCCTCTCTCGGTTATTTTTCCATTTTCTATAACAACTATTTCGTCACAGAATTGTAGATACTGAAACAAACTGCTAAAGCTTAAGGGCATAAGTATATAAAAAACTAATTTACCATTATAAACTTTCAAATACTATCTAGCTGATATTGTTTTAAAACCTGTAAATAAAACCTGTCATCAAAAGACTCATCAGTGACAAATAATAGTTCCATCAAGCCTGATTTTGATCGAACTTAATCGAGGTAATTGTAGTGACCAGAATAGAATAGAAAAATCATCTTTGAAGTGTAATGTATATTTGTAGTTAAACGTATAAATTCTGGAATGCAACTTTCAAATTTACAACACCTGTCATAAAAATGAACTAATTTCAAGTATCGTAGCTAGTTTTTCATTTTTTATCTTACATACTGTATACTAGTAAGCAGAAATTTTTGTGAAGCATCTAATTTCGTTTATTTCGTCGAAAGAATATATCCACGAAATTAAAACCTCCATGAACATGTGAAAGAGAGATGAAAGATACCAGAAGGACAGTCAAACTCATAAATCGAAAATAAACTGACAAAGCCATGGCTAAAAATAAAAAAAGACAGACATACAAGAGTACACATGACAAAACATATAAAACTAAACAATAAGCAACACAAACCCCACCAAAAACTAGGGGTGATATCAGGAAGGGTAAGCAGATCCTGCTCCACATGTGGCACCCGTCGTGTTGCTTATACAAAGCCGGTAAATAGTCTAATTCGGGTTAACTGGAAACCATGAAATTAAATCCCGAAGAAATCTTATGTTGAGAAAAAACACGAAATTTTAACCCCAAGAAAATTCATGTTTCTACAATACTTAATGGTGTTTTTTTTATCTGGTCAACAATGATGTATCATGGTACTCAATATGATTTAAATTGATTGAAAAGCTAGATATATAGAAGCAACAACTTCATATCATGCGAAAGTTTTGGAACTGCAAGACATTTTTATATAGATTTAACCGTTAGTTTTCCTGTTTGAATAGTTTTACATTACTAATTTTTGGGGCCCTTGTGTGAGCCAAGGCTCCGTGTTGAAGGCCGTACCTTGACTTGTAATGGTTTACTTTTATAAATTGTTATTATACCACATCTTCCTATATCTATTTGTTAATTGGACACCCGCACATGGTAATTTAAAACGAGAAATCTTATTTTCAATATCAATTTTTAGATCAATTGATTATAAAGAATAATGATATTATCATTCAGAACTGAACATATTTCCATATTTTGAAAATTGTACATTCTATTTATGTTATCATACTCTATCAAAGTATAAAATTGAGAAAGGAAATGGGGAATGTGTCAAAGCGACAACAAACCGACCACTAAGCAGACAACAGCCGAAGGTCACCAATGGGTCTTCAATGTAGCGAGAAACTCCCGCACCCGTAGGCGTCCTTCAGCTGGCCCCTTAAAAAATATGTATACTAGTACAGTGATAATGGACGTCATACTAAACTCCGAATCATACACAAGAAACTAAAATTAAAAATCATACAAGACTAACAAAGGCCAGAAGTTCCTGACTTGGGACAGGCGCAAAATTGCGGCGGGGTTTATGAGATGTCAACCCTCCCCCTATACTCAAGTCAATGTAGAAAAGTAAACGCATAACAATACGCACATTAAAATTCAGTTCACAAAAGAAGATAAATAAAATGACAATAATACATAAATAACAACAGACTACTAGCAGTTAACTGACATGCCAGCTCCAGACCTCAATTAAACTGATTGAAAGATTATGTCTTCATCATATGAATATCAGGCTCAATTCCTCCCGCTAGGGGTTTAGTATCATATTATCATAAAATATACGAGAAAAACATAAACCGTGTCATGCCAACAACTGTCTTTAAATAAATGTGTTTAGTTCCGATGCAAAGACCCTATAAGTGAATCAATATTAAAGCCAAAATATGCAATCTTTAATGACCTGATAACAGTTTCGTAACTATATCTCTTCTTAATAAGGTGAATACTGACATTTTTGTGCTTTGTAAAGAATATTACCATAAAATATTGGATGTGAAATATCTGAACGTATAAGATGTCTGCATGTGTGAAAAACCCTGGTGTAATAATTTTTCGGTGATACATAAATTTCTCTCGTTAAAATCTTATACGTTGTTACATTCACGATCGAATCGTTCAAGTTGAGATATACAAACACCATAAGATGGTGACAATGGAACGTCACCATCTAAGAATGGATAATTAACGATAGGAAATGAAAAAATCATCTCTTTTATCGTATTTGGCACAACTTTTTGGAATTTTGGATCCTCAATGCTCTTCAACTTTGTACTTGTTTGGCTTTATGAATATTATGATATGAGCGTCAATGATGAGTCTTATGTAGACGAAACGCGCGTCTGGCGTACTAAATTATAATCCTGGTACCTTTGATAACTATTATCATAAATTTTTGTATTAAGCTTCCCGTTAATTATATAGATATCAAGATCGAGGAAAGGGCAGTGGTCATTGTTAGTATTAGCTTTATTTAAGTTCAACAAGATAAATTTCTTTAGTATACATGCTGATATCGTCATTATTGAGAGCCAATATATCATCCAAATATCTAAACGTATTGTTAAATTTATGTATCAAATGTTGTTTCGATGGGTCTTTGCTAATTTTAGTCATAAATTGAAACTCATAACAATACAAAAACAGGTCCGCAATAAGTGGTGCACAGTTAGTCCCAATTGGTATTCCAATAACTTGACGATATACGGAATCTCCAAAGCTAACACAAATGTTATCAAGTAAACATTCAAGCGCATGTATAGTATCAAAGCATGTCCAATTGACATAGTTCTTTTGTTTATTGCTACTAAAAAACGACCTAAAAGAGTTTGAACATATGTACTCGCATTCTGACTTTTTAAATGCCCAGTTTGGGATGTGAATTGTTTCTTAATAAGAATATGAGGCAAAGTGGTATATAGGGTAGAAAAATTCGAACAGATTCAAAATCACCAATATATGCATGCAATTTATCAAGTACTTACTACACTTAAAAATGAACGCTTCAACTTTTACCGACTCGTCTAATGTTCCATTGATTATATTACGTTCGAGGTAATAGACAACAAGAATGTGTCCATAGTACACGAATGCCCCACTCGCACTATCATTTTCTATGTCAGTGGACCGTGAAATTGGGGTAAAAACTTTAATTTGGAATTAAAATTAGAAAGATCATATCATAGGGCACATGTGTACTAAGTTTCAAGTTGATGTAACTTTAACTTCATCAAAAACTACCTTGACCAAAAACTTTAACCTGAACTTCGCACTATCATTTTCTATGTTCAGTGGACCATGAAATTGGGGTCAAAACTATAATTTGGCACTAAAATTAGAAAGATCATATCATGGGGAACAAGTGTACTAAGTTTCAAGTTGATTGGACTTCAACTTCTTCAAAAACTACCTTGACCAAAAACTTTAACCTGAAGCGGACGGTCGAACGGAGGCACAGACCAGAAAACATAATGCCCTCTACTATCGTAGGTGGGGCATAAAAACAAAAACAAACAAAAACACTGAATTTGTCATACAAATTGAAATACACTAACCTGTAATTGATGCGTAACCAGAATAATGGTCTTCCCACAAAGCTTCTTTTTTATGCATTCATTAAACAGATGCTTTCCAACATGAACATCAACTGCAGACAACGGATCATCTAGAAGATAAATATCACTGTCACTATATACAGCTCTAGCAAGACTTACACGTTGTTTCTGTCCTCCGCTCAGATTTATTCCCCTGTCACCTATCTGAAAAGAAATATACTTCATATATAGAGATATAGTTGAAAAAAATCCAAAAAAAAAAAACAACCACAAAGTATTACATGTAAAGTCGTTAGCACTTGTAGTCGTTGTTACATATTTATGAAGCTATGAGTTTATTTGAAGAAAATTTCAAATTATGTCTATGAATTGCCAAGTACCAATGATTCAAACAGAAAAAAAAAACCCAAATAAACTGTTTATTAAACCATAAAATTCCAAACCCATACGCATAAGGGAGCTACCATTTGATTTTTATGGGGGGGCTAGGATGAAAAATTTTGTCCTGCATTTTTTTTTAGTTGTAATCTCTGTCCTGCCTTTTTATTTTTCACTCTATTCGGTCCTGCCTTTTTTTTATTAGTTTATCCTGACTTTTTTTACCTAAATTGTCATCCTGCCTTTTTTTTTTTGCAAAGTGTCTCATCCTGCCTTTTTTTTTTACTCAAAACTCCTGTCCTGCCTATTTTTTTCAAATTTCATCCTAGTCCCCCCATAAAAATCAAATGGTAGCTCCCTAATAGTCTGATGACGTTATATCTCGGTACAAACTGATCTAGTGTCGGTAAAACTATTAACTCTAACTGATTTAATGTCGGTAAAACTATTAACTCTAACTGATCTAGTGTCGGTAGAACTTTTAAATCTAACTGATCTAGTGTCGGTAAAACTATGAACTCTAACTGATCTAGTGTCGGTAGAACTATTAACTCTAACTGATCTAGTGTCGGTAGAACTATTAACTCTAATTGATCTAGTGTCGGTAAAACTATTAACTCTAACTGATCTAGTGTCGGTAGAACTATTAACTCTAATTGATCTAGTGTCGGTAAAACTATTAATTCTAACTGATCTAGTGTCGGTAGAACTTTTAAATCTAACTGATCTAGTGTCGGTAAAACTATTTACTCTTACTGATCGAGTGTCGGTAGAACTATTAACTCTAACTGATTTAGTGTCGGTAAAACTATTAACTCTAACTGATCTAGTGTCGGTAAAGTTATTAACTCTAACTGATCTAGTGTCGGTAACACTTCTAACTCTAACTGATCTAGTATCAGTAGAACTATTAACTCTAACTGATCTAGTGTCGGTAGAACTATTAACTCTAATTGATCTAGTGTAGGTAAAACTACTATCTCTAACTGATCTAGTGTCGGTAAAACTATTAACTCTAACTGATCTAGTGTCGGTAAAACTACTAACTCTAACTGATCTAGTGTCGGTAAAACTATTAACTCTAACTGATCTAGTGTCGGTAAAACTATTAATTATAACTGATCTAATGTCGGTAAAACTATTAACTCTAACTGATCTAGTGTCGGTAGAACTATTAACTCTAACTGATCTATTGTCGGTAGAACTATTAACTCTAACTGATCTAGTGTCGGTAGAACTATTAACTCTAATTGATCTAGTGTCGGTAAAACTATTAACTCTAACTGATCTAGTGTCGGAACTCTAATTGATCTAGTGTTGGTAAAACTATTAACTCTAATTGCTGAAAGTGCTAGCAAACTATAAGCTAAGCTCATACAAATAAGAAGATGTGGTATAATTTCCAATGAGACAACTCTCCACAAGATGTAAAAAAGATGTGGTATGATTTCCAATGAGACAACTCTCCACAATATGTAAAAAAGATGTGGTATGATTACCAATGAGACAACTCTCCACAAGATGTAAACAAGATATGGTATGATTTCCAATGAGACAACTCTCCACAAGATGTAAAAAAAGATGTGGTATGATTTCCAACGAGAAAACTCTTCACAAGAGACTCAATGACAACGAAATATACAGATGGACGTCAAGTTGGTTACCTATTCCCTATTCCCTATTCGTTACCTATTCCCTATTCCCTATTCGTTACCTATTCGTTACCTATTCCCTATTCCCTATTCGTTACCTATTCGTTACCTATTCCCTATTCCCTATTCGTTACCTATTCGTTACCTATTCCCTATTCCCTATTCGTTACCTATTCGTTACCTATTCCCTATTCCCTATTCGTTACCTATTCGTTACTTGTTCCCTATTCCCTATCGTTACCTATTCGTTACTTATTCGAGTTTTAATATCCTTCCCCCTTTTTAATTAATTATGGCACCCTCAACGGAGTTGGGGTGACATCTTGTTATTGTACGTTTCTTTTTTTTCTTTTTATTATTTTTATTCTTCCACACATTTTGTCCATGCTATTTCTCGGAATTGGTCAGACCAATGTTGATGGAACTATACCATAATATGAACCGCCATGTGAAGTTGTGCAAGAGACATTGGAATGGTAAAAAATGGCCGCCGTTACCATGGAAATTGCAAAAATGTAAAAAAAAATCAAAATTCTAAATCTTTCGTTATAAGAGGCAACCTCTTGAAACTTAATGTAAATGTTGGCAGTGGTGCCTTGAGGCACCAGCAGTACTTGGAATTTTCAAAATGGCTGCCATTGCCATGGAAACGTGGGAAATGTTTAACATTGGTCCTATGGGAAAAAACATCAAAGCAGCATTTTCTTAAGGAATATAAGATCAAACTGAAATAAATTTCACGAATATATAACATAGCATATTAGTCAATGTTGAAACTGCTGTTGGAATTTTCGAAATGAACACCGTTACCATGGAAACAGCACAAATGTTAAAAAATCTCAAAATGCACCAAATTAAACGAAATTCATTATGAATGGTAAACGGTAAGTAAAGATAAGACTTTGGAGTTTGGAATTTCCAAAATGGCCGCCGTTGCCATGGAAACTGCAAAAATGTGAAAAACTAAAAAAATGCTCAATACTGTCTAAAAAATTTACAAACAATTATGTTGTAATGTATTTATGTGTAAATACTGTTTTAAATTTTCAAAATGGCAGCAGTTTAGTGGCAATGTGGGAAGGGTGCCATCCGCTATTGCTTGCAATGGCAAATCTAGTTATCATTCTTCTTCTTCCTCTTCTTCCTCTTCTTCTTCCGCCACTTTAAAAATGAACTTGTCCGCAGCATTTCTCCAAAACTACTTGTCAGATTTACTTAGGGTTTCATAAAATGTTAGACTAATATGTCTAGGTGAGCCATCAATCGCTCATTTGTGCATTGGGTTCTATTAAGGGGTATTTTTGGGGGGCAGAAAGAAGGGAGGGGTTTACTATAGAACCCTACGGGATTTTATTTTCTAAAATTTTCAAATGAATATAACTTGAAAACTGTAAGTGATAGATACATGCAGTCTTCAGAAATGATTAAAGGACAATAAAACAAATCACATGAAATATAGGGGAGTCCCTGGGGGGGGGGGTCATCCCTACCCCTTCAATTCGAGAATATGCTTTTAACTTGTAAACGGTCCAGATCCCCACCCCTAAACCATATATATTCTTGTATGGGACAATAAAACTAATCAAATGAAATTAAATAAAAGTTGCTGGGGGTCACCCCCACCCCGTTCAATTTGAGAATGTACTATTATCTTGTAAACGGTCCACATCCCCACCCCTAAACCATATATGTTCTTGAATAGGACGATAAAACAAATCAAATGAAATTAAATGGAAGTCCCCGGGGGTCATCCCCACCCCGTTCAATTTTAGAATGTGCTATTATCTTGTAAACGGTCCAGATCCCCACCCCTAAACTATATATATTCTTGTAGGGGACAATAAAACTAATCAAATGAAATTAAATGGAAGTTCCCGGGGGTCACCCCCACCCCGTTCAATTTGAGAATGTACTATTATCTTGTAAATGGTCCAGATCCCCACCCCTAAACCATATATTTTCTTGTAGGGGACAATAAAACAAATAAAATGAAAGAAAAGAAAAGTCCCTAGGGGGTCATCCCACCCCCTCTTGTTTGAAAACTTATAAACGGTCAACATCCCCACCCCTAAACTATATATATTCTTGTAAGGGACAATAAAACTAATCAAATGAAATTAAATGGAAGTTCCTGGGAGTCACCCCCACCCCGTTCAATTTGAGAATATACTATTATCTTGTAAATGGTCCAGATCCCCACCCCTAAACCATATATATTCTTGTAGGGGACAATAAAACAAATGAAATGAAATAAAAGGAAAGTCCCTAGGGGGTCATCCCACCCCCTCTTGTTTGAAAACTTGTAAACGGTCAACATCCCCACCCCTAAACTATATATTCTTGTAAGAGACAATAAAACTAATCAAATGAAATTAAGTGGAAGTTCCTTGGGTCACCCCACCCCGTTCAATTTGAGAATGTACTATTATCTTGTAAATGGTCCTGATCCCCACCCCTAAACCATATATGTTCTTGTAGGGGACAATAAAACAAATAAAATGAGATAAAAGGGAAGTCCTGAGGGGGTCATCCCACCCCCTCTTGTTTGAAAACTTGTAAACGGTCAACATCCCCACCCCTAAACACTATATATTCTTGTAGGGGACAATAAAACAAATAAAATGAAATGTAGGTAAAGTCCCTGGGGACCACCACCCCCTCCTGTTTGAATACTTGTAAATGGTGGAGATCCCCACCAGTAAGCCATATGTATTCTTGTATGGGACAAAACATCAAATCAAATGAACATGGGACCATATGAATTGCGAGTTATGGGAGCTTTGTTTGGGAGACTTCGTAACAGCATCCTTTTACAATTACTTCTTGTTGTTTATACTCTTATATCTGGTACTAGTTCTAAATTTGTTGAGGTAAAATGATCTTTTAATGACCTATTTATATGTGTTTGTGCTCAACCGATCCTTTTACTTTATGTTCGATACTCATTTGTTCCTTATTTGATTTTTTATACGTTCTACCTTTTAACTGCTTTATGTCCGTATGTTTGAAGATGGATCTTGGTTCGAAGGGATGAAATCACCGTGTTAGCGCTTGCATAAAAAAAAAAGATGTGGTATAATTGCCAATGAGACAACAACCCACAATAGACCAAAATGACACAGAAACTATCAACTATAGGTCAATGTACGGCCTTCAACAATGAGCATAGCCCAAACCGTGTAGTCACCTATAAAAGGCCCAGATATGACAATTTCAAACAATTCAAACAACAAAACTAACGGCCGTATTTCATATACAAAAAAATAACGGAAAACAAATATGTAACACAAACACAAACGATAACTACTTAATTTCAGGCTCTTGTCTAGGGACAGGCACATACTAACATAATGTGGTGGGGTTAAACATGTTAGCAGGGTGAACATCGTTTCAGAGCATGCTATTACCTTGTTTAATTCGTTCCATCACTCGCTTATAATTCATTTATAATACGTGTATCATACGTTGCACCTTTTAAAACATGATTTTCAATTGTTTTGTTGTCTCTGGTGGTAGATTTGGGTTCTTAGAGGTGATATAACTCTATAAGCGCATATGTACCCGTTCCAGCGCTCGGATAATACCCTGTTACTTATTCGTTCCTTATTCGCTTTTAATGCGCGGGGTAAGTATACGTTGCACCTTGAAATAAATCGTTTTTTAATTGTGTTCATGTCTCTGGTGGTAACAATGTGTTCTTAGAGAAGAAATGACCCTATTAGAGCGCATGTACCCGTTCCAGCGCTCGGTTAATACCCTGTTACCTATTCGTTACCTATTCGTTACCTATTCACTTATAATACGTTTGTTGTACGTTGCACCTTTTAGAAAAAGGATTTTCACTTGTGTTCATGTCTCTGGTGGTAACAATGTGTAATTAGAGATGAAATGACCCTATTAGCATGCATGTACCCGTTCCAGCGCTCGGTAAATACCCTGTTACCTATTCGTTACCTATTCGTTACCTATTCACTTATAATACGTTTGTTGTACGTTGAACCTTTTAGAAAAAGGATTTTCACTTGTGTTCATGTCTCTGGTGGTAACAATGTGTAATTAGAGATGAAATGACCTTATTAGCATGCATGTACCCGTTCCAGCGCTCGGTAAATACCCTGTTACCTATTCGTTACCTATTCGTTACCTATTCACTTATAATACGTTTGTTGTACGTTGCACCTTTTAGAAAAGGATTTTCAATTGTGTTCATGTCTCTGGTGGTAACAATGTGTTCTTAGAGATGAAATTACCCTATTAGCGCATATGTACCCGTTCCAGCTCTCGGTTAATACCCTGTTACCTATTCGTTACTTATTCGCTTTATATACGTTTGTTGTACGTTGCACTTTTTAGAAAAGGATTTTCAATTGTGTTCATGTCTCTGGTGGTAACAATGTGTTCTTAGAGATGAAATGACCCTATTAGCGTGCATGTACCCGTTCCAGCGCTCGGTTAATACCCTGTTACCTATTCATTACCTATTCACTTATAATACGTTTTTTGTACGTTGCACCTTTTAGAAAAAGGATTTTCACTTGTGTTCATGTCTCTGGTGGTAACAATGTGTAATTAGAGATGAAATGACCTTATTAGCATGCATGTACCCGTTCCAGCGCTCGGTAAATACCCTGTTACCTATTCGTTACCTATTCGTTACCTATTCACTTATAATACGTTTGTTGTACGTTGAACCTTTTAGAAAAAGGATTTTCACTTGTGTTCATGTCTCTGGTGGTAACAATGTGTAATTAGAGATGAAATGACCTTATTAGCATGCATGTACCCGTTCCAGCGCTCGGTAAATACCCTGTTACCTATTCGTTACCTATTCGTTACCTATTCACTTATAATACGTTTGTTGTACGTTGCACCTTTTAGAAAAGGATTTTCAATTGTGTTCATGTCTCTGGTGGTAACAATGTGTTCTTAGAGATGAAATTACCCTATTAGCGCATATGTACCCGTTCCAGCTCTCGGTTAATACCCTGTTACCTATTCGTTACTTATTCGCTTTATATACGTTTGTTGTACGTTGCACTTTTTAGAAAAGGATTTTCAATTGTGTTCATGTCTCTGGTGGTAACAATGTGTTCTTAGAGATGAAATGACCCTATTAGCGTGCATGTACCCGTTCCAGCGCTCGGTTAATACCCTGTTACCTATTCGTTACCTATTCGTTACTTACTCGCTTTAAATACGTTTGTTGTACGTTGCACCTTTTAGAAAAGGATTTCCACTTGTGTTCATGTCTCTGGTGGTAACAATGTGTAATTAGAGATGAAATGACCCTATTAGCGTGCATGTACCCGTTGCAGCGCTCGGTTATTACCCTGTTACCCATGCGTTACCTATTCACTTATAATACGTTTGTTGTGCGTTGCACCTTTTAGAAAAGGATTTTCAATTGTGTCCATGTCTCTGGTGGTAACAATGTGTTCTTAGATATGAAATGACACTATTACCGCGCATGTACCCGTTCCAGCGCTCGGTTAATACCCTGTTACCTATTCGTTACCTATTCGTTACCTATTCACTTATAATACATTTATTGTACGTTGCACCTTTTAGAAAAGGATTTCCACTTGTGTTCATGTCTCTGGAGGTAACAATGTGTAATTAGAGATGAAATGACCCTATTAGCTTGCATATACCCGTTCCTGCGCTCGGATAATACCCTGTTACTTATTCCTTCCTTATTCGCTTTTAATGCGCGGGGTAAGTATACGTTGCACCTTGAAATAAATCGTTTTTTAATTGTGTTCATTTCTCTGGTGGTAACAATGTGTTCTTAGAGACGGAATGACCCTATTAGAGCGCATGTACCCGTTCCAGCGCTCGGTAAATACCCTGTTACCTATTCGTTACCTATTCGTTACTTATTCGCTTTAAATACGTTTGTTGTACGTTGCACCTTTTAGAAAAGGATTTCCACTTGTGTTCATGTCTCTGGTGGTAACAATGTGTAATTAGAGATGAAATGACCCTATTAGCGTGCATGTACCCGTTGCAGCGCTCGGTTATCACCCTGTTACCTATTCGTTACCTATTCACTTATAATACATTTATTGTACGTTGCACCTTTTAGAAAAGGATTTTCAATTGTGTCCATGTCTCTGGTGGTAACAATGTGTTCTTAGAGATGAAATGACACTATTACCACGCATGTACCCGTTCCAGCGCTCGGTTAATACCCTGTTACTTATTTGTTCCTTATTCCCTTTTAATGCGCGGGGTAAGTATACGTTGCACCTTGAAATAAATCGTTTTTTAATTGTGTTCATGTCTCTGGTGGTAACAATGTGTTTTTAGAGAAGAAATGACCCTATTAGAGCGCATGTACCCGTTGCAGCGCTCGGTTAATACCCTGTTACCTATTCGTTACCTATTCGTTACCTATTCACTTATAATACGTTTGTTGTACGTTGCACCTTTTAGAAAAGGATTTTCACTTGTGTTCTTGTCTCTGGTGGTAACAATGTGTAATTAGAGATGAAATGACCCTATAAGCATGCATGTACCCGTTCCAGCACTCGGTTAATACCCTGTTACCTATTCGTTACCTATTCGTTACCTGTTCACTTATAATACGTTTGTTGTACGTTGCACCTTTTAGAAAAGGATTTTCAATTGTGTTCATGTCTCTGGTGGTAACAATGTGTTCTTAGAGATGAAATGACCCTATAAGCGCATATGTACCCGTTCCAGCTCTCGGTTAATACCCTGTTACCTATTCGTTACCTATTCGTTACTTATTCGCTTTATATACGTTTGTTGTACGTTGCACCTTTTAGAAAAGGATTTTTACTTGTGTTCATGTCTCTGGTGGTAACAATGTGTTCTTAGAGATGAAATGACCCTATTAGCGCGCATGTACTCGTTCCACCGCTCGGTTAATACCCTGTTACCTATTCGTTACCTATTCGTTACCTATTCACTTATAATACGTTTGTTGTACGTTGCACCTTTTAGAAAAGGATTTTCAATTGTGTTCATGTCTCTGGTGGTAACAATGTGTTCTTAGAGATGAAATGACCCTATTAGCGCATATGTACCCGTTCCAGCGCTCGGTTAATATCCTGTTACCTATTCGTTACCTATTCGTTACTTATTCGCTTTAAATACGTTTGTTGTATTTTGGACCTTTTAGAAAAGGATTTTCACTTGTGTTCATGTCTCTGGTGGTAACAATGTGTAATTAGAGATGAAATGATCCTATTAGCGTGCATGTACCCGCTCCACCGCTCGGTTAATACCCTGTTACCTATTCGTTACCTATTCGTTACCTATTCACTTATAATACGTTTGTTGTACGTTGCACCTTTAAGAAAAGGATTTTCAATTGTGTCCATGTCTCTGGTGGTAACAATGTGTTCTTAGAGATTAAATGACCCTATTAGCGCGCATGTACCCTTTCCAGCGCTCGGTTAATACCCTGTTACCTACTAGTATTCGTTACCTATTCGTTATTTATTCACTTTTAATACGTTTGTTGTACGTTGCACCTTTTAGAAAAGGATTTCATTGTGTCCATGTCTCTGGTGGTAACAATGTCTTCTTAGAGATGAAATGACTCTATTAGCGTGCATGTACCCGTTCCAGCGCTCAGTTAATAACCTGTTACCTATTCGTTACCTTTTCACTTATAATACGTTTGTTGTACGTTGCACCTTTCAGAAAAGGATTTTCAATTGTTTTCATGTCTCTGGTGGTAATAATGTGTTCTTATAGATAAAATACCCCTATTAGCGCGCATGTACCCGTTCCAGCGCTCGGTTAATACCCTGTTACCTATTCGTTACCTATTCGTTATTTATTCGCTTTTAATACGTTTGTTGTACGTTGCACTTTTTAGAAAAGGATTTTCAATTGTGTCCATGTTTCTGGTGGTAACAATGTCTTCTTAGAGATGAAATGACTCTATTAGCGTGCATGTACCCGTTCCAGCACTCGGTTAATACCCTGTTACCTATTCGTTACCTATTCACTTATAATACGTTTGTTGTACGTTGCACCTTTCAGAAAAGGATTTTCAATTGTTTTCATGTCTCTGGTGGTAATAATGTGTTCTTATAGATAAAATACCCCTATTAGCGCGCATGTACCCGTTCCAGCGCTCGGTTAATACCCTGTTACCTATTCGTTACCTATTCGTTATTTATTCGCTTTTAATACGTTTGTTGTACGTTGCACTTTTTAGAAAAGGATTTTCAATTGTGTCCATGTTTCTGGTGGTAACAATGTCTTCTTAGAGATGAAATGACTCTATTAGCGTGCATGTACCCGTTCCAGCACTCGGTTAATACCCTGTTACCTATTCGTTACCTATTCACTTATAATACGTTTGTTGTACGTTGCACCTTTCAGAAAAGGATTTTCAATTGTTTTCATGTCTCTGGTGGTAATAATGTGTTCTTATAGATAAAATACTCCTATTAGCGCGTATATACCCGTTCAAACGCTCGGATAATACCCGGTTACTTATTCGTTACTTATTCGCTTTTAATGCGCAGGGTATACGTTGCACCTTGAAATAATTTTTTTTAATTGTGTCCATGCCTCTGGTGGTAACAATGTGTTCTTAGAGATGAAACGACCCTATTAGCGCGCATGTACCCGTGTCAGCGCTCTGTTAATACCCTGTTACCTATTCGTTACTTATTCGCTTATAATACGTTTGTTGTACGTTGCACCTTTTAGAAAAAGATTTTCATTTGTGTTCATGTCTCTGGTGGTAACAATGTGTTCTTAGAGATGAAATAACCCTTTTAGCGCGTATGTACCCGTTCCAGCGCTCGGCTAATACCTTGTTACCTATTTGTTACTTCTTATTTCAAGGTGCAACGCATAGCACGCGTATTTAAAGCGAATAAGGAACGAATAAGTAACAGGGTATTAATCGAGCGCTGAAACAGGTACATATGTTTGATTAAGGTTATTTCACCTCTAAGAACCGACAGTTACCACCAGAGACACAAACATATTTCTTTTTAAAGTGCAACGCATTACACACGTTTTAAAAGCGAATAAGGAACGAATAAGTAACAGGGTATCACTGAGTGGTGAAATGGGTACATATGCGCTAATAGAGTTTTTTCAACTCAGATCAGAGAACACATAATTACCACCAGAGACGTGAAAGCAATCGATAATCGATTTATTTCAAGGTGCAACATATACTACGCGTATTTAAAGCGAATAAGGAACGAATAAGTAACAGGGTATCAGTCGAGCGCTGAAACGGGTACACATGTTCTATTAGGGTTATTTCACCTCTAAAAACCTACAGTTACCACCAAAGACACAAACATATTCCTTTTTTTAAAGAGCAACGCATAACACACGTTTTATTTCTTAATTTAAATATATTTATTTATAGTGGATTGGGAAACAAGTTTTGCAACTTATATTTACACCTTTCCACTTTTCGGGTGCGAGTGCTGCCTCTAAGAACACATTGTTACCACCAGAGACATGAACACAATTGAAAATCCTTTTCTAAAAGGTGCAACGTACAACAAACGTATTATAAGTGAATAGGTAACGAATAGGTAACGAATATGTCACAGGGTATTAACCGAGCGCTGGAACGGGTACATGACCGCTAATAGGGTCATTTCATCTCTAAGAACACATTGTTACCACCAGAGACATGGACACAATTGAAAATCCTTTTCTAAAAGGTGCAACGTACATCAAACGTATTATAAGTGAATAGGTAACGAATAGGTAACGGATAGGTAACAGGGTATTAACCGAGCGATGGAACGGGTACATGCACGCTAATAGGGTCATTTCATCTCTAATTACACATTGTTACCACCAAAGACATGAACACAAGTAAAAATCCTTTTCTAAAAAGTGCAACGTACAACAAACTTATATAAAGCGAATAAGTAACGAATAGGTAACGAATAGGTAACAGGGTATTAACCGAGCGCTGGAACGGGTACATATGCGCTAATAAGGTCATTTCATCTCTAAGAACACATTGTTACCACCAGAGACATGAACACAATTAAAAAACGATTTATTTCAAGGTGCAACGTATACTTACCCCGCGCATTAAAAGCGAATAAGGAACGAATAAGTAACAGGGTATTATCCGAGCGCTGGAACGGGTACTTGCACGCTAATAGGGTCATTTCATCTCTAATTACACATTGTTACCACCAGAGACATGAACACAAGTAAAAATCTTTTTCTAAAAAGTGCAACGTACAACAAACGTATATAAAGCGAATAAGTAACGAATAGGTAACGAATAGGTAACAGGGTATTAACCGAGCGCTGGAACGGGTACATGCATGCTAATAGGGTCATTTCATCTCTAAGAACACATTGTTACCACCAGAGACATGAACACAATTGAAAATCCTTTTCTAAAAGGTGCAACGTACAACAAATGTATTATAAGTGAATAGGTAACGAATAGGTAACAGGGTAATAACCGAGCGCTGAAACGGGTACATGCACGCTAATAGGGTCATTTCATCTCTAATTACAGATTGTTACCACCAGAGACATGAACACAAATGAAACTCCTTTTCTAAAAGGTGCAAAGTACAACAAACGTATTTAAAGCGAATAAGTAACGAATAGGTAACAGGGTATTAACCGAGCGCTGAAACGGGTACATGCATGCTAATAGGGTCATTTCATCTCTAATTACACATTGTTACCACCAGAGACATGAACACAAGTGAAAATCCTTTTCTAAAAGGTGCAACGTACAACAAACGTATTATAAGTGAATAGGTAACGATTAGGTAACGAATAGGTAACAGGGTATTAACCGAGTGCTGGAACGGGTACATGCGCTCTAATAGGGTCATGTCTTCTCTTAAAACACATTGTTACCACCAGAGACATGAACACAATTAAAAAACGATTTATTTCAAGGTGCAACGTATACTTACCCCGCGCATTAAAAGCGAATAAGGAACGAATAAGTAACAGGGTATTATCCGAGCGATGGAACGGGTACATGCATGCTAATAGGGTCATTTCATCTCTAATTATACATTGTTACCTCCAGAGACATGAACACAAGTGAAAATCCTTTTCTAAAAGGTGCAACGTACAACAAACGTATTATAAGTGAATAGGTAACGAATAGGTAACGAATAAGTAACAGGGTATTAACCGAGCGCTGGAACGGGTACATGCATGCTAATAGGGTCATTTCATCTCTAATTACACATTGTTACCACCAGAGACATGAACACAAGTGAAAATCCTTTTCTAAAAGGTGCAACGTACAACAAACGTATTATAAGTGAATAGGTAACGAATAGGTAACGAATAGGTAACAGGGTATTAACCGAGCGCTGGAACGGGTACATGCGCTCTAATAGGGTCATGTCTTCTCTTAAAACACATTGTTACCACCAGAGACATGAACACAATTAAAAAAGATTTATTTCAAGGTGCAACGTATACTTACCCCGCGCATTAAAAGCGAATAAGGAACGAATAAGTAACAGGGTATTATCCGAGCGCTGGAACGGGTACATGCATGCTAATAGGGTAATTTCATCTCTAATTACACATTGTTACCACCAGAGACATGAACACAAGTGAAAATCCTTTTTCTAAAAGGTGCAACGTACAACAAACGTATTATAAGTGAATAGGTAACGAATAGGTAACGAATAGGTAACGAATAGGTAGCAGGGTATTAACCTAGCGCTGGAACGGGTACATGCGCTTTAATAGGGTCATTTCTTCTCTAAGAATACATTGTTACCACCAGAGACATGAACACAATTAAAAAACGATTTATTTCAAGGTGCAACGTATACTTACCCCGCGCATTAAAAGCGAATAAGGAACGAATAAGTAACAGGGTATTATCCGAGCGCTGGAACGGGTACATATGCACTTATAGAGTTATATCACCTGTAAGAACCCAAATCTACCACCAGAGACAACAAAACAATTGAAAATCATGTTTTAAAAGGTGCAACGTATGATACACGTATTATAAGCGAATTATAAGCGAGTGATGGAACGAATTAAACAAGGTAATAGCATGCTCTGAAACGATGTACACCCTGCTAACATGTTTAACCCCACCACATTATGTTAGTATGTGTCTGTCCCTAGACAAGAGCCTGAAATTAAGTAGTTATCGTTTGTGTTTGTGTTACATATTTGTTTTCCGTTATTTTTTTGTATATGAAATACAGCCGTTAGTTTTGTTGTTTGAATTGTTTGAAATTGTCATATCTGGGCCTTTTATAGGTGACTACACGGTTTGGGCTATGCTCATTGTTGAAGGCCGTACATTGACCTATAGTTGATAGTTTCTGTGTCATTTTGGTCTATTGTGGGTTGTTGTCTCATTGGCAATTATACCACATCTTCTTTTTTTTTATGCAAGCGCTTACACGGTGATTTCATCCCTTCGAACCAAGATCCATCTTCAAACATACGGACATAAAGCAGTTAAAAGGTAGAACGTATAAAAAATCAAATAAGGAACACATGAGTATCGAACATAAAGTAAAAGGATCGGTTGAGCACAAACACATATAAATAGGTCATTAAAAGATCATTTTACCTCAACAAATTTAGAACTAGTACCAGATATAAGAGTATAAACAACAAGAAGTAATTGTAAAAGGATGCTGTTACGAAGTCTCCCAAACAAAGCTCCCATAACTCGCAATTCATATGGTCCCATGTTCATTTGATTTGATTTTTTGTCCCATACAAGAATATATATGGCTTACTGGTGGGGATCTCCACCATTTACAAGTATTCAAACAGGAGGGGGTGGTGGTGACCCCCAGGGACTTTACCTACATTTCATTTTATTTGTTTTATTGTCCCCTACAAGAATATATATGGTTTAGGGGTGGGGATGTTGACCGTTTACAAGTTTTCAAACAAGAGGGGGTGGGGATGACCCCCTCAGGACTTCCCTTTTATCTCATTTTATTTGTTTTATTGTCCCCTACAAGAACATATATGGTTTAGGGGTGGGGATCTGGACCATTTACAAGATAATAGTACATTCTCAAATTGAACGGGGTGGGGGTGACCCAAGGAACTTCCATTTAATTTCATTTGATTAGTTTTATTGTCTCTTACAAGAATATATATAGTTTAGGGGTGGGGATGTTGACCGTTTACAAGTTTTCAAACAAGAGGGGGTGGGCTGACCCCCTAGGGACTTTCCTTTTATTTCATTTCATTTGTTTTATTGTCCCCTACAAGAATATATATGGTTTAGGGGTGGGGATCTGGACCATTTACAAGATAATAGTATATTCTCAAATTGAACGGGGTGGGGGTGACTCCCAGGAACTTCCATCTAATTTCATTTGATTAGTTTTATTGTCCCTTACAAGAATATATATAGTTTAGGGGTGGGGATCTGGACCGTTTATAAGTTTTCAAACAAGAGGGGGTGGGATGACCCCTAGGGACTTTCCTTTTATTTCATTTCATTTGTTTTATTGTCCCCTACAAGAAAATAAATGGTTTAGGGGTGGGGATCTGGACCATTTACAAGATAATAGCACATTCTAAAATTGAACGGGGTGGGGATGACCCCCGGGGACTTCCATTTAATTTCATTTGATTTGTTTTATCGTCCTATTCAAGAACATATATGGTTTAGGGGTGGGGATGTGGACCGTTTACAAGATAATAGTACATTCTCAAATTGAACGGGTGGGGTGACCCCCAGGAACTTTTATTTAATTTCATTTGATTAGTTTTATTGTCCCATACAAGAATATATATGGTTTAGGGGTGGGGATCTGGACCGTTTACAAGTTAAAAGCACATTCTCGAATTGAAGGGGGTAGGGATGCCCCCCCAGGGACTCCCCTATATTTCATGTGATTTGTTTTATTGTCCTTTAATCATTTCTGAAGACTGCATGTTTCTATTACTTACAGTTTTCAAGTTATATTCATTTGAAAATTTTAGAAAATAAAATCCCGTAGGGTTCTATAGTAAACCCCTCCCTTCTTTCTGACCCCCAAAAATACCCCTAAATAGACCCCAATGCACAAATGAGCGATTGATGGCTCACCTAGACATATTAGTCTAACATTTTATGAAACCCTAAGTAAATCTGACAAGTAGTTTTGGAGAAATGCTGCGGACAAGTTCATTTTTAAAGTGGCGGAAGAAGAAGAGGAAGAAGAGGAAGAAGAAGAATGATAATTAATTAAAAAGGGGGAAGGATATTAAAAATCGAATAAGTAACGAATAGGTAACGATAGGGAATAGGGAATAAGTAACGAATAGGTAACGAATAGGGAATAGGGAATAGGTAACGAATAGGTAACGAATATGGAATAGGGAATAGGTAACGAATAGGTAACGAATAGGGAATAGGGAATAGGTAACGAATAGGTAACGAATAGGGAATAGGGAATAGGTAACGAATAGGGAATAGGGAATAGGTAACGAATAGGTAACGAATAGGGAATAGGGAATAGGTAACGAATAGGTAACGAATAGGGAATAGGGAATAGGTAACGAATAGGGAATAGGGAATAGGTAACCAACTTGACGTCCATAATATACAGCTATAAGTCACCGTACAACGATGAGCTATAAAAGGCCCCGAGATGAAAATGTATAACAATATTATGTACAAAATAATGAACGAAAAATTACTTCCGCAAATCATCGTAAAAAGTTAAGAACATAAACAACACAGTATTTCTTGAAAATAATTTAACAAACCTCTGTGTTTTCACCGTTGTCCATATTAGAAATATCTGAATCTAGTCCACAAACGTTTACTACTTCTTTAAATCTGAAATTTAGATATTCAAACAAAGCGTTAGTTAATAAAATGCTGTCATAATTGAAATACTCAAACTTGATTATAGATAAGTAGTGGAATGATGGTTTACGAAAATACTCCCAAACAGCTCAGTTCAACCCCGGTTTTTACAGTGGCAATACATGCAGTGCTAAAGTTTTCTGTGTATCGTTACTTTCCCCTCTTCATAATGCTAATAATATATTGTTGGAGGCAATAAATACTTCGAAATACTTCCTGAGATACTGAAGCAAATGATTTGTTTTAACGTTGTCTATTTATTTACATTTAAAGTCAATATAATAAAATCTGTACCTAACTTTTCGAATATTCATGTGTTGCTCAGTTACTTGTTCAATTTTGTGACAATCGAATTCTTGTAAAACATATATATGAATTGGTATGCTTCTGCCATATACTATATACCACCGTAATGTTACATAAATCGATAAGAGACCTAACGATTTCTCATTAAATATGCCGTTTTGTAATAATTTACTTGTTTTCATCAGATGGTTTCCCGAAGAGAATGTTTTCCTTCAAGGTGTCGTTAAATATCCATGCCTGCTGAGATGAATATGCTATACTTCCATCAATAGCTACATTTCCTGATATCATTGGCATCTATAAATTAGAAAAAATTGGAAAAACTAATCGAAATATGCATTATTCTATCCTACTCTGTAGACCCTTCAAAACTACACAATCAAATTGCAATGATCATTTGAAGTTGAAATATGGAAGACTGATAAGAACTGTTCTATGCTCTTCAACTTTATGCAGAATTACAAATTAAATAAATATACCCTTCCAAGGATTGCAGAAAGAACTGAAGATCTCCCTGATCCGACCGGTCCACATATTGCTGTTAGTTTCTCCTGAAAGTAAAGATATGAAGGTAACTTACTTCTCAATCCACTGAATGTGCATATGTTTAAGTAAAACAAAGAATTGAGCATTAAACTTATATACAAAGAGCATGACAATTACATTACTAATTTTCAAATTTCATTTTCCATTTATTTTATTTTTGCAGTGACAAACCAACCTAATGTAAAGAATACAGACTTAAAATAGATCTCAACAATTTGTGATCAACATCTTAATTATTACACACGTTACCATAGTATTGAAGCTGATATGATGATATTTCAACATTTTGCAATGTTAAACATTCATTTAGGCAATAACGCATTTATACTTTCAAATCATGTTCGAAACTGTAAATTAAATCTTGTACACAAGTGAGAGGTTTAGCTAGCTAAAAAATCAGGCTTAATCCACCATTTTCTGCATAAAAAAATCCTTTTCAAGTCAGGAATATGATAGTTATTATTCATTCGTTTGATGTGTTTGAGCTTTTCATTTTGCAAATTGACTACGGACTTTCCGTTTTGAATTTTCCTCGGAGTTCAGTTGCTTTGTTATTTCACTTTTTACGTTACCTTTTGAATGACTAAATTAAGTCCTTCTATAGAATATCCTTTAACTAAAAAAGATGAAAACAACTTGTTAAAAAACTATATAAAACAACTTAACAATAACTCACTGATTGCAAAGGTAAAATTAATATTGCTTTTGTGATAATAAAAAAATAACCATCCCTTTTCCTTGTAAGTAAATATTCTATCATTCAAACAACAAAGATTTAAAAGTCATTATCTAATTTACAAATTTTAACAAAATGCACCTGCTTCGTGTTACTTTAGTAATCCTAATTAAGACCATCATGGACTAATGACTTTAACCCAGATATATCAATCAAATTCATAGTCAAAATATACGTTTTATTTCTTACTGGAGTAATTTGTTATCCAATGGAACGAAACAATATCCTTTTAGGGATATAAATTGTCATATTAGACAAAAACATCTTTTCCGAGAAAGTTTGGCTTACGGACCAAAAAGGTCATATTGCATAATTGCTTTCTTGAATATCAATCTTGGTGGATCCTCTATTTATCTACCTGTAAGGAATGTATTAAAGTCGAGTACCTGTTGAGTCGTCTGGTGGTGCATCCCATTGAAAGAACCCATCAGAAATTTCAACAGCATTCTCCTCATCTTTACATTTACAATTATGTGGAAGAAATTCTTCTTCAAGGAGTAGATTCTGTTAAAAAACACAAGAAACAATTTTAATTAAAACACAATTATCTGGAAATTAAAATATCATGAATGTGTAAGGAAGATACAAATCAAGGTAAAAACTCCGAAAGATAGAGGGAGATGTGGTATGAGTGCCGAAAGGACCATGCATCATAGCGTTTGTAGACAGAGGGAGATGTGGTATGAGTGCCGAAAGGACCATGCATCATAGCGTTTGTAGATAGAGGGAGATGTGGTATGAGTGCCGAAAGGACCATGCATCATAGCGTTTGTAGATAGAGGGAGATGTGGTATGAGTGCCGAAAGGACCATGCATCATAGCGTTTGTAAACAGAGGGAGATGTGGTATGAGTGCCGAAAGGACCATGCATCATAGCGTTTGTAGATAGAGGGAGATGTGGTATGAGTGCCGAAAGGACCATGCATTACAGCGTTTGTAGACAGAGGGAGATGTGGTATGAGTGCCGAAAGGACCATGCATCATAGCGTTTGTAGACAGAGGGAGATGTGGTATGAGTGCCGAAAGGACCATGCATCATAGCGTTTGTAGATAGAGGGAGATGTGGTATGAGTGCCGAAAGGACCATGCATTATAGCGTTTGTAGACAGAGGGAGATGTGGTATGAGTGCCGAAAGGACCATGATCATAGCGTTTGTAGACAGAGTGAGATGTGGTATGAGTGCCGAAAGGACCATGCATTATAGCGTTTGTAGACAGAGGGAGATGTGGTATGAGTGCCAAAAGGACCATGCATCATAGCGTTTGTAGATAGAGGGAGATGTGGTATGAGTGCCGAAAGGACCATGCATTATAGCGTTTGTAGACAGAGGGAGATGTGGTATGAGTGCCGAAAGGACCATGCATTATAGCGTTTGTAGACAGAGGGAGATGTGGTATGAGTGC
The DNA here is from genome assembly GCF_965363235.1 of Mytilus galloprovincialis. Lineage (NCBI taxonomy): Eukaryota > Metazoa > Mollusca > Bivalvia > Mytilida > Mytilidae > Mytilus > Mytilus galloprovincialis. The sequence goes on along the minus strand of NC_134838.1, from coordinate 834,883 downwards.
CGAAAGGACCATGCATCATAGCGTTTGTAGATAGAGGGAGATGTGGTATGAGTGCCGAAAGGACCATGCATCATAGCGTTTGTAGACAGAGGGAGATGTGGTATGAGTGCCGAAAGGACCATGCATCATAGCGTTTGTAGATAGAGGGAGATGTGGTATGAGTGCCGAAAGGACCATGCATCATAGCGTTTGTAGATAGAGGGAGATGTGGTATGAGTGCCGAAAGGACCATGCATCATAGCGTTTGTAGAGGGAGATGTGGTATGAGTGCCGAAAGGACCATGCATCATAGCGTTTGTAGACAGAGGGAGATATGGTATGAGTGCCGAAAGGACCATGCATCATAGCGTTTGTAGATAGAGGGAGATGTGGTATGAGTGCCGAAAGGAACATGCATTATAGCGTTTGTAGACAGAGGGAGATGTGGTATGAGTGCCGAAAGGACCATGATCATAGCGTTTGTAGACAGAGTGAGATGTGGTATGAGTGCCGAAAGGACCATGCATTATAGCGTTTGTAGACAGAGGGAGATGTGGTATGAGTGCCGAAAGGACCATGCATTATAGCGTTTGTAGACAGAGGGAGATGTGGTATGAGTGCCGAAAGGACCATGCATTATAGCGTTTGTAGACAGAGGGAGATGTGGTCTGAGTGCCGAAAGGACCATGCATCATAGCGTTTGTAGACAGAGGGAGATGTGGTCTGAGTGCCGAAAGGACCATGCATCATAGCGTTTGTAGACAGAGGGAGATGTGGTATGAGTGCCGAAAGGACCATGCATCATAGCGTTTGTAGACAGAGGGAGATGTGGTATGAGTGCCGAAAGGACCATGCATCATAGCGTTTGTAGATAGAGGGAGATGTGGTATGAGTGCCGAAAGGACCATGCATTATAGCGTTTGTAGACAGAGGGAGATGTGGTATGAGTGCCGAAAGGACCATGCATCATAGCGTTTGTAGACAGAGGGAGATGTGGTCTGAGTGCCGAAAGGACCATGCATCATAGCGTTTGTAGACAGAGGGAGATGTGGTATGAGTGCCGAAAGGACCATGCATCATAGCGTTTGTAGACAGAGGGAGATGTGGTATGAGTGCCGAAAGGACCATGCATGATAGCCTTTGTAGACAGAGGGAGATGTGGTATGAGTGCCGAAAGGACCATGCATCATAGCGTTTGTAGATAGAGGGAGATGTGGTATGAGTGCCGAAAGGACCATGCATTATAGCGTTTGTAGACAGAGGGAGATGTGGTATGAGTGCCGAAAGGACCATGATCATAGCGTTTGTAGACAGAGTGAGATGTGGTATGAGTGCCGAAAGGACCATGCATTATAGCGTTTGTAGACAGAGGGAGATGTGGTATGAGTGCCGAAAGGACCATGCATTATAGCGTTTGTAGACAGAGGGAGATGTGGTATGAGTGCCGAAAGGACCATGCATCATAGCGTTTGTAGATAGAGGGAGATGTGGTATGAGTGCCGAAAGGACCATGCATTATAGCGTTTGTAGACAGAGGGAGATGTGGTATGAGTGCCGAAAGGACCATGCATCATAGCGTTTGTAGACAGAGGGAGATGTGGTCTGAGTGCCGAAAGGACCATGCATCAGAGCGTTTGTAGACAGAGGGAGATGTGGTATGAGTGCCGAAAGGACCATGCATCATAGCGTTTGTAGACAGAGGGAGATGTGGTATGAGTGCCGAAAGGACCATGCATCATAGCGTTTGTAGACAGAGGGAGATGTGGTATGAGTGCCGAAAGGACCATGCATTATAGCGTTTGTAGACAGAGGGAGATGTGGTATGAGTGCCGAAAGGACCATGCATCATAGCGTTTGTAGACAGAGGGAGATGTGGTCTGAGTGCCGAAAGGACCATGCATCATAGCGTTTGTAGACAGAGGGAGATGTGGTATGAGTGCCGAAAGGACCATGCATGATAGCGTTTGTAGACAGAGGGAGATGTGGTATGAGTGCCGAAAGGACCATGCATCATAGCGTTTGTAGACAGAGGGAGATGTGGTATGAGTGCCGAAAGGACCATGCATCATAGCGTTTGTAGACAGAGGGAGATGTGGTATGAGTGCCGAAAGGACCATGCATTATAGCGTTTGTAGACAGAGGGAGATGTGGTATGAGTGCCAATGAGACAACTCTCCATCCAAATAACATAAAAGTAAACCATTGTGTTCCCTTCTAAACAGTTTTACAGTTTGTCAAGCAAAGCGCATTTTAAAGCGTACTATACGTTATGTGTCAGAAGCTTCGTCCCTCAAGTGTTTACTACCTGATCAATTGGTATGTGTAAAGACAAACGTTTATAAACTAAGAAAAGTTTACATATTTGTCTGTTTTATTTTTTTTATTTTTTAGCAATGGCGTTGTCAGTTTATTTTCAATCTATGAGTTTGACTGTCCCTCTGGTATCTTTCGCTCCTCTTTTACATTACTAGAAATAGATAACCTTATCTGTATTTGTAAAAACCTTTCGAATATTTGAGTCCTCAATGCTAACCGACTTCATTCTGTATTTGATCTTTTTGAATCGAGCGTCACTCATTAGTCTATTGTAGACGATACGCACGAATGCCGTTCAAATTGTAATCTTTGTATTTATGACGTGTGCATTCATATATCTTTTTTTCAAAACATATTTCTTTTGGTCAAAACATTTGAGCCAGTGAAATTATGAGCTTTTTTTACTTAAATACAGATTGGTACAATTTTCATGTATAATGACGTTTTCACTTTAAATGATTTTTTTTAAAATAAGGCACATATCAGCTTGCATTCGACATAAATTTACATATCAACCTTTACTCTGCAATGTATTGTTGATTACACTTTATTAGCAAAAATGAAAATCTTCGGAATGTAAATATAGAATGCTGATCTGTTTGGTTTAACTGTCGTTTTGAAAATAGGCAAACATTATCAAGAGATGTTTGTGCAATTTTGTTAGCTACTTGTAATTAATTGACATGCAAGACATACGTACGTGTTGTCATTAGTAATCACAACTATATATTAACTCAATTAAAAACCTGGTGAAACAAAGCACTTGGGAACGTGATAAATAGTGCAATTATATAGTACATACCTTCATTCGATCAAAACTAACTTGAACTTCACTGAGCATTCGAAAGCACATTGGTGTAAATATTACAATAATTCTGAAGAAATGAAGGGTTCCAACTACGGCAAACGCCTAAAAAAATGTTATATATGAATTGATAAATCAAAAGTAACTTGAAATTCAACTTTTTCCATACAGAATCGTGTAAAAAAATGAATCAGGTGCAATTTCATCGTGTATTGCAACATCGATAAATTTTCTACCAGGCTTTTTTCAGGGTAATCCTTGTATTCCTTAATAGGAAATTATAAATCATTTCGTTCTGGTACAGTTTCTGTCTGACAATACCTTCATTATCTTTATTATAAATTGATATAAAGTATCCCCTTTAACGCTTCAGTGTTCATGTTGTAGCATAGTGCGTAAAGGCTACTATCGTATATTTTTCTTTTCAAGCTTTATTTTTTATAAATGTCGTAGTTACTACTGAAGTCGGTACATTCGAGAATCTTTTCAGTGACTGCGGTTTGTCATTTTATAATGTCTTTTGTTAGGTGATACGTCTATGTTGTAGGAAGACCTACGATGATTTGTGTTAAGTTTCTCCATATCTATAGTTCATAGGTTGTTCATTGGTCGTCAGTTCTTGTCTCATATTGATAAACCACATATCTGCAAAAACGAAGACAAGAATGGAAGTTAAAATTGCAGGAGCATAAGAATGTCCTTTTTTTTATTTCATTTGATAAGAAAATAAACACCAACCGTTGAAGCCGATATGTCATGTCCTGTAGCTTGATATACTGCGATGCTCACTATTGATGCAAATGTAGGTAAAACAGGTATGATAGCACTCCCTATAGAACTTATAGTAGCAGAAAGTAATAAAAAATTCCTTTCATGTTTTCGTATTCCTAAAAAGATAATAATAATATTGTACCATTTTCAGTCAAACAATTAAAAAAAATTATCCATGAGTCAAAAGCAAACTATTGATACTTTGATGTCATGAATACATTCGCATGAATTGATTTTCCTCAGTATTTTTGTGATTTTACTTTTTTTCGCATGTCAGTTAACTGCTAGTAGTCTGTTGTTATTTATGTATTATTGTCATTTTATTTATTTTCTTTTGTTACATCTTTTGACATCGGACTCGGACTTCTCTTGAATTGAATTTTAATGTGCGTAGTGTTATGCGTTTGGCTAGAGGTATAGGGGGAGGGTTGAGATCTCATAAACATGTTTAACACCGCCGCAATTTTGCGCCTGTCCCAGGAGCCTCTAGCCTTTGTTAGTCTTGTATGTTTTTTATTTTAGTTTCTTGTGTATAATTCAGAGTTTAGTATGACATCCATTATCACTGTACCAGTATACATATTTCTAGGGGCCAGCTGAAGGACGCCTACGGGTGCGGGAATTCTCGCTACATTGAAGACCATTTGGTGGCCTTCGGCTGTTGTCTACTCTATGGTTGAGTTGTTGTCGCTTTGACACATTCCCCATTTCCTTTCTCAATTTTATTCAACCACAGTAATGTTTTAATATCAAGTACACAAACGCACTCACATGCAATCACACAGATCCAGTTTCATTATGATTAAATATTAGTTTTAGAATTTGAACAAACAATCCAATGCAGTGATGTACTTATCAAAAACAATTGTTAATGGTCTTTCTTACATGACCTAGTCACCCTTCTGTAGCACAAGTTTTTTGTGGGGTTCGTGTTGCTTAGTGTTTTTCATATTTAGCCATGGCGATGTCAGTTTATTTTCGACAGTTTGTCCCTCTGGTATCGTTCACTTCTCCTCCATCATTACGTTGTTAATGAACATTTCCAGTGTCGATGTCTTATAACTATATTACTTTAGTAATTTCAGACTTTCCGACAATTAAACAAATATAAACCGTTCTGGCAATAAAGGTCAGTGTTGACAAAACTAGAAAATTATTTAATCATAACCAATATTCAAATTCTTAAATAATATTTTTGAATTCGAGCGTCACTGGTGAGTCTTTTTTAGACGAAACGCGCGTCTGGCGTAAATATAATTGTTTTATCCTGGTATCTATGATGAGTTTAATCGAAATGTTTTCAAGAGAAGAATGGAAAGGAAGTGTTGTTTGTGATTAGGTAGATGTTTTTATTTTTTTATTATATATAGTTAGTTCCCCCATGTTCTCAATAAGATTAGAAAGCATATATATATCTCAACGAAAACTCTTTTTTTTTTCAATAATTTTCCAATTTTGTCATTTAACTTACGTAGTATTGCATCGTTAAATGAGTTTTCCCATGCATACATCTTTATGAATTTTATGCTATTTAAAACTTCTGTTATTTTTCTCACCTATAATCAAACACAATATATACATATAGATAAAGGCAACAGTAGTATTCTGCTTTTAGAAACTTATAAATCGATAGAAAAAAAAAACAAATCCGGGTAACAAACTACAAATGAGGGAAACGCATTAAATATAAGAGGAGAACAACGACACAACATTAAAATGTTACACACACAGAATCGAACTAAGCATTCGACAAAATCCGATGATATTAACAAATATAACATCAAAACTAAACACATGAATTTGGGATAGAAAAGTACCGCGACACGTCTTATAGTAATGTAAATTCACACTCAAATATAAGAGGAAACAAACGACACAACAGAAACACAACATTAAAATGTAACACACACAGAAACGAACTACTTATAATATAACAATGGTCATATTCCTGACTTGGTACAGGACATTTTTGGTGGGTTAAACCTGGTTTTGTGGCATGTCAAACCTTCCTCTTTAAATATAACATTAAAATGACAACATAACATTACAGGACTACAATACAAATAAATAGGAGAACATATTGGACAAAGAAACACACGAATAATAGCTAACAAAAGGCACCAGGTTAAAAATTAAATACGCCAGAAGTGCGTTTCGTCCATACAAGACTAAGTAGTGACGCCCAGATACAAAAGTTCGAAAGCCAAAAGAAGTACAAAAGTAAACAGCACTGATGACCAACAGTTAAAAAAAAGTTGTGCCCAATATGGTGAGGGTTTTCTGCTTGGGATAAGAACCTCCTTATTATTTAGAATTATTTATACTTTTGCAAACAATAAATTTTATAAAATAACTATATGATAGATATAAATGATAAAACTGAAGTATTAACTAATTACAGAAAAAAAACCTGGATACATTACATACACCAACATAATGCAACACACAAAAAAATACACAAAATGTGAATTCATTTAAGTTTATATATTACAAACAACATTAAACACTTCTTCAAATTATTTACTGAATAGTTATATTAAGAAATAAACAATTTTATAAATTAAGATAAACTATAATATTTATTTTTGAATCAGGTCTTCAATAGCAGTTGTTATGGATTGTTTCTGCTTTGACATAACGTAAAGGTTTCTCCGTAAATAAATGTCAAATATATTTGGAAACAAAGGTTCCAAAGTAATGTGACCGTATGTGAATTTGACTACTGGTATTTATTTAATGTCCGTTTTTTGTGGGATGCTTTGACATTTATGCGTTTTATCCGTACTTTATTTGGCCTTTTTAACATTTTTTATTTCTGGCGTAAATATAAGATGAGTTTATTTAAAACCACTGGGTCGATGCAACTGCTGGTGGAGTTTAAATTCCCCGAGGGTATCGCCAGCCCAGTAGTCAGCACTTCTGTGTTGACTAGATATAGAGTAGACACCAAATTTATAAAGTGGTGTTATTTTTTTTTTATATAACACACAATTGTCAAGCCTTATATATAAGTACACATTTACAGCAAACCTTAAATGCATTTAAATATATTTACCCGTGCATCAGTAAACAATAATTGCTTTTCCCTTGAAAATTGTCCACACTTGGCCAAAAGTAGCTAAAATATCATGAATAAAGAATTCATTTTTACCAGGTTAAACCCAACGATATACTACTGCTGACTTTATCAAAGTAAATAAATTGTACATTTCCTGTTTTATTTTATTTTAAATTTAAAAGACCAAGTCGCGGAATTAATAAGGAAGGTAGTACACCAATGAACGAAATCATGTGTTTCATAAACAATTCGAAACACATTAACTGATAAGAAAAAAGTTAAAATCACAAAAATACTGAACTTCGAGGAAAGTTAAAAACGGAAAGTCCCTAAACAATTGTCAAATACACCTTAATCGCTAGAGCACCTGCTTATGGGGTTCTGTTTTACCAAGCAATAAGGAAATATATTCAACGAGACTCAATGTTCGACATATAAGAAACTCAAAACATGAGGTTAATTCTTTACTACGTAGGAATTTTTTGTAGGTGTAAAAATTATTATTTCTATGTACAATTGGAACAGCTTTGCTTATATCAAATAATTGAATACTAACCTGAATTAGATAGCCAACAAGAAAGACAGCAATGGCTAGAAAAGACCATGTTCCAATAAGATAATACAAATACGCTATGGCAATGATCAAATACACTGGTAATGCCAGCAGATACTCAAATAGTAGACAATTAAAATACACACGGTAAGCATCTCCACCAAATATCGTTATTATCTAAAACATATAATCGTGTGTCTTAAAATTGTATATAGAATACCTGGTGACTTCTTAATTTTGTATTCTAAAAACAAATGGTTTAAAATTATCCATGACACTCATTTGATGATGAAGTTCTATTTCTGTGAAATATGAACTAACCGATTTTTATCTTATCGTTGACAGCACAAACTGGTGCAATCGAGACCGAATAAAATGCAATAACGTGTCTATTTTGAATACATACTTAGGGGAGGTTGGGTGACCTTAAACATGTTTAACCTCGCCACATTCTTTTGTGCCTGTTCAAATGAAGGAACATATTATTCAGTGGTTATCGTTTGTTGCTGTATATCATGTTTGTATTTCGTTCATTGTTTTTTCTTCTTCATATAAATCAGGCCTTTGGTTTTCTCGTTTTTCTCGTTTGAATTGTTTTACATTTGTCATTTCGGGGGATTTTAAAGCTGTCTATGCGGTATGTGATTTGCTCATTGTTAAAGACCATTCTATTGCATTCGTCTATGTTGGAGAGATGTCTCATTGTCAATTATACGACATCTTCATACTTCTATATTTATTTAGAATAATACGAGTCTTTTGTTTCTTTGACAACATCATTCACACAAAATACGTGGGATTAAATAGTTTGATGAATGATCAATATAACAATACCTCTGATAAACCTTTTCCTTTCACTTTTTTCAGCTTCAGAAGTTTTCGGTAGGCAATTCCTAAAAATCCAGCACGAAATCTTGCACCTTTGCAAATGAAAAGAAACCAGGTAAATCAAAGTGCATGTGGACTGTAACGATAAAATAAGGGACGATACTAAAAAAGCGCTAATAGAATTACCACTAAATCTTACTTATACTTATTATTTTAATTAATCATTATAATTTATCAAATCTATATATTTTTTTCCCAATTTTCCATCTTGTGATGATATTGTTTCACATAATTGTTCACATATCATATTCATTGTCAAAACTGAAAGACCGGATAAAAAATGTCCCATTTTGAAAAAAATCAGAAAAAATTGGGACTGCCATTTTCATAATTGATTCTAATTAAATATTGAATTACCTGTTTGAGCAGCAAACACCATGATAAAGCAGAATGACCCTGCTCTAACAATATTAGCTACTAACATCGATATAACGAGTCCAATACCAAGTATCATATTACCGTCAGATGTTTCAATGTAGGATACTATCTCTTTTAAGAGCAGTCCCTATAACATATTTCACTGTGATGAATTGATTTTTAATTATATATCTTTAAAAGTAAACTTTCATAAATCTGTCAATACTATATATTTTTTTCTTGATCATTTGATGTAACTCGCTATTCAGTTTAAAATAAGTAATATGTTTTGAAAAAATATTGATTTTACCATTTGATAAGGGACTTACCGATTTGAATTATCCCTGGAGTTCGGTATTTTTTTATATTTTATTTTACTTTTTTTTTGGCTCTTGCATTTTGCAAATACTATTTTCATATTTCGTCAGCACTAAGCACAGATTTTGAATCCGCCTCTAACAACATAATAATTTTTTATCAGTAAAAATATTTATTATAGACCTGTATATAGATTCTTAAATTATCTATATAGGACCTATCGATAATAATAATGTTGCTTAAGTTTATCAAAGACCTACCGAAACTATAAATGTTGCCACAGCATTTACAATAACCCCAAGTAAACTTGAGAGAAATCGACCATAACAAAACTTCCACCAGCATCTCATAAAAGAAGCATTTTCTTTCCCGTTCTTTTTAATTTCCTCGTCCCAAATTTCCTCTAATCTACAAAACATGCTTATCTCCTTTTCAAGAATATATTATTTAATTTTAGTTTTAGTCGTAAAAAATTGTATGAATACAACTTCACTAATTTTTGTAATCACTTAATTGTAAACTACAATTTAATATCAAGGAAATCTTAAAAGGAAATGTCAGCTCTAGAATATCGAATCAACTGGGAAATATGTACTCCTTGTACAGACAGTGCTTACATGTTATTACATAGAAATGGAAAGTTCACATTTGGGAAGATGGAATCATCTGATGTGTAATAAAGTTTTGTACTCAATCGACATTTACTGTCGATTTCAAGTTGTAAGTCAAGATTACTTTGTGCTTGTGTCCTCGTTTATGTATGATTTGGATCATCTGTCGTTGACATGTATCTTTGTGTATGTCTATATAAAAAAGGACATGTAGTACCAATTATCGGCCAGAGTTTAAATGATTTGGATGTAAGCAACGATAGGTCATTGTATGGGCCTTCTTCGTGAAAAATACCGTATAGTCTCCTTTAAAAAAACAAAATGACAAAATGTTAAACAATTCAAACCAGAAAAACAACGGCGTGAGTTATATGAGAATTCTTGCTATCTACTATTTTATATTTTAATGTGTACATAATTATCTATATTGGATTGGAAACTATTGAACAAAAGATTGCAAATGATACCCACATCTTCCAAGTTTTAGAACAGTTTTATTGATTGTGACTTTGATGGAGAGTTGTCTCATTGGCACTCATATCGCATCTTCCTATATCTAAGAAATGTCTGCGAAGGCCGTAAATATGTTGCAATTGTCGTTTCCTTGCAAAATTACAAAATACAAAAAAATAACTTGCTATGAACAATACAATGAATACCTTCTGTCGAGAATCCGTCTTTCGGATCTGTCGATTTTCTGTGTAGTGTTTTATGGACGGTTGCTTATATGTTCGTTGTTTTCCTCCGATTATTTTTTCTTTTATGTTTGCTCGACTTATGGTTTATGATTGCCGATTTAACTCTTTTGTCCATTTGGGTTAGTATCTCATGATTTAGTATTCAAAGTAGCTTGGAAAAACCTATTTACCTGTCAGTATTGACTTTGCATTTTTCAAGGTCAGAACATTGCCAAATGTTAGTTTCGTCCATATTTTCGTCTTCATGTCTGTACATTTGCATAACAAGTGGTGTCAACCAAGACAGAAAAATATACGATAGTATACCAACATCGTTTATTGGTATTTGGTCAGTTCTACAAAATAAGAAATGATATAAATTATTCATATAAAGAAAATCGAAATGTGGTACTTTATATGTAAATAGTTATCAAAGGTACCAAGATTATAATTAAGTACGCAAGACGCGCGTTTCGTCCACATAAAACTCACCAGTGACGCTCATATCAAAATATTTATAAAGCCAAACAAGTGCAAAGTTGAAGAGCATAGAGGATCCAAAATTCCAAAAAGTTGTGCCAAATACGGCTTAGGAAATCTATGCCTCAGATAAGAAAATCCTTAGTAAATTGAGAATGGAAATGGAGAATGTGTAAAAGAGACAACAACCCCACCAAAGATAACAGTCTATTTATCAATTAAATTAATCGGATACATAAGGTTGATTCGAGGTAAATTCAGCAATGCGCTTCAGCCATTGTTGCTTATTATCACGATGAGAAGCTAATAGCTTCAAGCTATTTGTTTCATTTGACATTTGCATTATCTTAAAATAATTCTTTCCAAATATCGGTTCTGATTTGATGTCTTAAGATCTGACTAAGATGACACTTAATATAGCTTTATTTTTGTGTTTCTAGTTTCCATATCTACCATAGAATACTAAGATTTAATTTAAATTACTATTAACGTGAACTGTGTTGCTGTACATTAAGTCGACAACATTTAAAGCAAGCAACCTTGTCATCAAAGACTTTGTATTTCGTTATGATAAGAAATTAACCTGTTTGTTTGTAAAACAAAATGTTGTGGTATTATACTGGTTTTTTTTGTAGTTTGGTAAGAACCTCAATATGCTCTTAAATAAATAAATTTAAAAAATCAACTTTCTAAGCAAATTAGTTACCATTAAATAGAATGCAAAACAAACGGTTTGAATGTCGAAATTATTGTTTAATGTCCCAAAAAAACAGCAACTGTTTTATCAAAGATGAATGTAGTGAATATGTTCATTTTTAGCCATGGCGTTGTCAGTTTATTTTAGATTTATGAGTTTGACTGTCCCTTTGGTATCTTTCGTCCCTCTTTCAAGCAACTCGAATTGCTTTCGATGGTTTGCTAAATACTTTTAAATTAAAATTAGAATTTTGAAGTATCTCCTATTTGCACATGGTGATAAAGAGTGAGATCAAATAATAATTGACTCGGTGACAAATTGATATATCAGAATGAGCTTGTATATGGCATAAGTCGAACTGTTACTATCGAAACGAGATTGCTATTACTTGGAGTAAGAGTATCGCGCTCTGGTACGGAATTTGACTCAAATTACATCACCATAAAACCAAGGTTCCGTTCCGAAAAGTCTATTTGATTACAAATGAGGGGCTAAAGATACAAGAGTGACAGTCAAACTCTTACATCGAAAACAAACCGACAACGCCATAGCTAAAAATGAAAAAGACAAATAATAGTACACATAACAACACAGAAAACCAAAGACTAAGCTACACGAACCCCACCAAAAACTAGGGGTGATCTCAGGTGCTCCGGAAGGGTAAGCAGATCCTGCACATAAGTCACTCTTGGTATTGTTCATGCTATAACACACCCGGTAAATAGTCTAATTCGGTAAGTCACATTCGTGAAAAGGGAAAGTGATTGTAGTTACGACGTACGGAACATATCTGATATCATCTGTGAAACGGTTGTTCCATAACGGTCAACCAACTCGTGATGGCGTCCGTAACATTAAAGAATGGATGATATCAACTATTTGAAATTCTTGGTTTAATAGCTTCTTTGTGAGCAGCAACCCTCTATCAAGGAAATCGTCATAGTAGTTATAAGCCCGGGAACAACTGGTTCTCAGCTTCAAAGTTTGAAGCCAATAAATTTTGGTAAAAAACTGAAGTTATGTAAATATATAACTATCACATTTATCTTTAATGTAAGTAAACATACTGAATATTTCTACACCAAAAGAACCTGAACTTTATATGCTCTTCTTATCCGTTTACATTTGAATTATGTATCGTGAACTTAATGTACCTTTACCTACCAGTGAACAGAAACAATAATAAAAATTTATCGTAAAAAGGTAAAAGGAAGTAGTCGTTAGATATGCGTTGGCATGCATTTCACTTCATTATATAAGAACTAAATGTCAATTACAAGAGTTAATTATTCATAACTGTTTCTAAATAGTATCTTAAATTTCCTTTATATCTAAATCAAGTGTAAGAGTCGAATCAGCGTTTTTGTAAAAGACGAATCATCATTTACCTGAGCTATAAACATTTAAGATGTTTTACTTTTTTGTTCAAAGTTAAGATTATTTTTACATACGTTTAAATATAAATAGATGCAGATTATTTAGTACTTCCTCATGTTATCAAAGTACTTGATTAAAATAATCAAATGTAGAAAAAAGAGACAGACGAAAAGAAGAAGAAGAATAATTTATTTAAAATAAGGGTGCCAAATGGCTTAAACATTTGACATTTTACATGCCAAAAAATTATAGTTAAAATATTTACAGTCCTACAAGTGATAAGCAGCAATTACGATAGCATTGTGTTATCTTAGATACATCTGGACAGTCCTACAAGTGTAATCAGCAATTACGATAGCATTGTGTTATCCTAGATACATCTGGACAGTCCTACAAGTGATAAGCAGCAATTACGATAGCATTGTGTTATCCTAGATACATCTGGCTTCAAATACTAATTTAAAGACTTTCTGATATGCTAAATATATATGTTGAAATATCTAAATTACCTGCATCAAAATATAAAAGGTAATTAGAAATCAGTTGACACCAAGGAATCATGCCATTACGATATAAGAACATTTCGATATTGGGATTGGGGACAAACGCGACGGACGGAAAGACAGGACAGACTAGAATAACACTTAATAGGTTATTCGCCTAGCGCCTAGCGGCGGGAGGGGGGAGCATAGAAAGAATGAGTTCATCAATGTATATCGTCAATTAATATCTTTTAAAGAAATAACATGTGTTTGATTTTTATATCAGTAGGTTAATACAGTGAAAATTTGAGACATTTAATGCTTATAATAAGTTCAATAACCTGTTTGCAACTGCATTTGTATTGTTTTCTACAAGAAAAAAATCAAACAATCTTCTCTACTGTTCAGATTATGAAAATGGTTTGAATTTTTGCAATGCTAGACAACAAATCATTATTGGGAATCAAAAAAGAGTCTCATTTTCAATAGTTATTAAAGGTATCAGGATTATAATTTCGTACGCCAGACGCGCGTTTCGTCTACATAAGACTCATCGGTGATGCTCATATCAAAATATTTATGAAGCCAAACAAGTGCAAAGTTGAAGAGCATTGAGGATCCAAAATTCCAAAAAGTTGTGCCAATACGGCTAAGGTAATCTATGCCTGGGATAAGAAAATGCTTAGTTTTTCGAAAAATTCAAAGTTTTGTAAACAGGAAATTCATACAAATGACCACATTATTGATATTCATGTCAACACCGAAGTGTTGACTACTGGGCTGGTGATACCCTCGGGGACGATAAGTCTACCAGCAGTGACATCGACCCAGTGGTGTAAATAGTTATCAAAGGTACCAGGATTATAATTTAGTACGCCAGACGCGCGTTTCGTCTACATAAGACTCATCAGTGATGCTCATATCAAAATATTTATGAAACCAAACAAGTGCAAAGTTGAAGAGCATTGAGGATCCAAAATTCCAAAAAGTTGTGCCAATACGGCTAAGGTAATCTATGCCTGGGATAAGAAAATGCTTAGTTTTTCGAAAAATTCAAAGTTTTGTAAACAGGAAATTCATATAAATGACCACATTATTGATATTCATGTCAACACCGAAGTGTTGACTACTGGGCTGGTGATACCCTCGGGGACGATAAGTCTACCAGCAGTGGCATCGACCCAGTGGTGTAAATAGTTATCAAAGGTACCAGGATTATAATTTAGTACGCCAGACGCGCGTTTCGTCTACATAAGACTCATCAGTGACGCTCATATCAAAATATTTATGAAGCCAAACAAGTACAACATATGGGAAAGGTCACTCAATATTTTGTTAAGTCGGGGAATGCACGTTCGAATTGTAACTAGGTATAGAAATACGTAAATATTAAATAAAAACTTCTAAATTCAGAAAATAAGATATATTTTTTTAAACCAACATTAATTGATATACTTGACATAATTTCTGTTTACGTCCAGAACATTTATCTACAAGATATTCTCAACAGTAGCTAATGAACATTGTTAATGGCTGGGTTTGATTATACGTTCATAGATTCATTTAAAAGGAACATTTCTGTTTTTTTTTTTTTAAATCTATTTGAAGTAACTTCTTTATAAATAAAGACAACAGTAGTATACCACTGTTCGATAGTCTTAAATAGATTGAGAGAAAACAAATCCGGGTTCAAAGGTATATAATATTTATTGAACAATATGATAAAATTATATTTTATTCGGCTTGATACCAGATAAAGTTTTAACAGTCCTTCGACTTCAGAAAAAGGGCAAATAACAAAAATAATTTAAAAAAACGGAAACTTCTTTTAAAAAGGTAAAATAAATAAAATTTCAAACACATCTAATAAATGGAAAACAGCTGTCATATTCCTGACATTTCCTTATGCAAAAAATGCACAACTGATAAGGTTTAATTGATACTGTTAAAAAGGATACAGAAGATACCAAAAGGATGTCACCAGGCATCAAACTACAAAACAATTGATATCACCAGACATCAAAATACAAAACAAAGGATATCACCAGGCATCAAAATACAAAACAAAAGGATATCACCAGGCATCAAAATACAAAACAATGGATATCACCAGGCATCAAAATACAAAACAATGGATATCACCAGGCATCAAAGTACAAAACAAAGGATATCACCAGGCATCAAAATACAAAACAATGGATATCACCAGGCATCAAAATACAAACCAAAGGATATCACTAGGCATCAAAAAACAAAACAATGGATATCACCAGGCATCAAAATATAAAACAATGGATATCACCAGGCATCAAAATGCAAAACAAAGGATATCCCAAGGCATCAAAATACAAAACAATGGAAATCACTAGGCATCAAAATACAAAACAAAAGGATATCACCAGGCATCAAAATACAAAACAAAGGATATCACCAGGCATCAAAATACAAAACAAAAAGGATATCACCAGGCATCAAAATACAAAACAAAGGATATCACCAGGCATCAAAATATCAAACAAAAGGATGTCACCAGGCAACAAAATACAAAACAAAGGATATCACCAGGCATCAAAATACAAAACAAAGGATATCACCAGGCATCAAAATACAAAACAAAGGATATCACCAGGCATCAAAATACAAAACAAAGGATATCACCAGGCATCAAAATACAAAACAAAAGGATATCACCAGGCATCAAAATACAAAACAATGGATATCATAAGGCATCAAAATACAAAACAAAAGGATATCACCAGGCATCAAAATACAAAACAAAAGGATATCACCAGGCATCAAAATACAAAACAAAAGGATGTCACCAGGCATCAAAATACAAAGCAATGGATATCACCAACCATCAAAATATAAAACAAAAGATGTCACCAGGCATCAAAGTACAAAAAAAGGATATCATCAGGCATCAAAATACAAAACAAAAGGATATCACCAGCCATCAAAATACAAAACAAAAGGATCATCGGGCATCAAAATACAAAACAAAAGGATATCATTAAGCATCAAAATACAAAACAAAGGATATCACCAGGCATCAAAATACAAAACAAAGGATATCATCAGGCATCAAAATACAAAACAAAGGATATCACCAGGCATCAAAATACAAAACAAAAGGATATCACCAGGCATCAAAATACAAAACAAAACAAAAGGATATCACCAGCCATCAAAATACAAAACAAAAAGATATCACCAGCCATCAAAATACAAAACAAAAGGATATCACCAGGCATCAAAATACAAAACAAAAGGATATCATCAGGCATCAAAATACAAAACAAAAGGATGTCACCAGGCATCAAAATACAAAACAAAAGGATATCATCAGGCATCAAAATACAAAACAAAGGATATCACCAGCCATCAAAATACAAAACAAAGGATATCACCAGCCATCAAAATACAAAACAAAGGATATCACCAGGCATCAAAATACAAAACAAAAGGATATCACCAGCCATCAAAATACAAAACAAAGGATATCACCAGGCATCAAAATACAAAACAAAAGGATATCACCAGGCATCAAAATACAAAACAAAGGATATAATCAGCCATCAAAATACAAAACAAAAGGATATCACCAGCCATCAAAATACAAAACAAAGGATATCACCAGGCATCAAAATACAAAACAAATGATATCACCAGCCATCAAAATACAAAACAAAGGATATCACCAGGCATCAAAATACAAAACAAAAGGATATCATCAGGCATCAAAATACAAAACAAAAGATATCACCAGCCATCAAAATACAAAACAAAGGATATCACCCGGCATCAAAATACAAAACAAAAGGATATCACCAGCCATCAAAATACAAAACAAAGGATATCACCAGGCATCAAAATACAAAACAAAAGGATATCACCAGCCATCAAAATACAAAACAAAGGATATCACCAGGCATCAAAATACAAAACAAAACAAAAGGATATCACCAGCCATCAAAATACAAAACAAAAAGATATCACCAGCCATCAAAATACAAAACAAAAGGATATCACCAGGCATCAAAATACAAAACAAAAGGATATCATCAGGCATCAAAATACAAAACAAAAGGATGTCACCAGGCATCAAAATACAAAACAAAAGGATATCATCAGGCATCAAAATACAAAACAAAGGATATCACCAGCCATCAAAATACAAAACAAAGGATATCACCAGCCATCAAAATACAAAACAAAGGATATCACCAGGCATCAAAATACAAAACAAAAGGATATCACCAGCCATCAAAATACAAAACAAAGGATATCACCAGGCATCAAAATACAAAACAAAAGGATATCACCAGGCATCAAAATACAAAACAAAGGATATAATCAGCCATCAAAATACAAAACAAAAGGATATCACCAGCCATCAAAATACAAAACAAAGGATATCACCAGGCATCAAAATACAAAACAAATGATATCACCAGCCATCAAAATACAAAACAAAGGATATCACCAGGCATCAAAATACAAAACAAAAGGATATCATCAGGCATCAAAATACAAAACAAAAGATATCACCAGCCATCAAAATACAAAACAAAGGATATCACCCGCCATCAAAATACAAAACAAAAGGATATCACCAGCCATCAAAATACAAAACAAAGGATATCATCAGGCATCAAAATACAAAACAAAAGGATATCATCAGGTATCAAAATACAAAACAAAAGTCACTATATCTACTTGAGGCTCGCATCATCCCTGTGACAGAATCAAGATAAAACGTAAAATAAAAGAATTTAATACGGTAGAGTAAAAATACCTATATTTAGCAAGAACTACACGTCTACCTTTCAAAAGTTTAAATTGATTGTTGATTCATCTTGTTATTTGCTTATGCCTACGTTTAAGCTGTGATTTTTCGACAGGAGAGAAAACGTGAACAGTTGCCAGTTGATTTACGCAACCAAAGGTCATTGCCTAGTTATGATTTGTTGTACTGTATTTCAACAATTCATAATAAAAAAGGAAAATATAGATTGAAATTTTTATACTTCTCATTTATTTATTTATATTTTGAAGTTGATTGTTATAGAATGGTGCATGTGATGCACGATATTCATTTGTATTTTTCATTTTTTTTTCTCTCTCCCATTTAATTGTTTTTTTTTTTCGTATTAAAAAAATGAAATAGTAAGGAAACTTCAAAACAAAAGTCCTTTATCAAATAGCTAAATCAAAAGCTCAAACTCATAAAACGAAAGGAAAACAACTGTCATACAAACTGCTCTTATATTTGTTAAACAACCTATATAATATAGAATACAAATCATTGATATAATGTTTATAGTTCTAAATATAAAGCTTTATTACAACTGTCACATAAACTTAACATTAACCAAGAAAACATAAAATTGACCAATGAACAATGAAAATGAGGTCAAGGTCAGATGAACCATGCCAGGCAGACATGTAGAAGCTAATAATTCTTCCATACAACAAAATTATAGTTGACCTTTTGCTTATATTTTAAGAAAAACAGACCAAAACACAAACACTTAATACTGTTCAATGAACCGTGAAAATGAGGTCAAGGTCAAATAAAACCTGCGCGACTGACATATAGATCATAAAATATTTCCATACACCAAATATAGTTTACCTATTGGATATAGTATTAGAAAAAAAACCACTCAAAAACTTAACTTTGATCACTGAATAAAAATGAGGTCAAGGTCAGATGTTGTAACATAAAATATTGTCCTCCATGAAATATTGTCTGTTGGACAAAATTTCATAATGAAATATTGTCAAGGACAATATTTCATTATGAAATATTGTGCTTGTCCATGAAATTTTGTCACCGCCTTAGAGACAATATTTCACTATTAAATTTTGTCAATGACAATATTTCACTATGAAATTTTGTCCATGACAATATTTCACTATGAAATTATGTCCATGACAATATATCACTATGAAAATGTGTCTGCTAACAATATTTTATATTAAATTTTGTCAACAGCACATTATTTCATGGATAATATTAATTTTCCCTATAGAATACTGTTCATAATAAAAATTCTTCTTCAAGTTAATATAAGTTACATAACATGCAGCATGCAGATTTTTGAATAATAATAAAAAAATATTTTGTAATTTGGTTATTATTATTATACAATTACTGTCTTTTAATGAGGTAAATATGCGGTTTTATTGACTTTTGAAAAACTGATATTCACTGAGGCCGACGGCCGAAGTGAATATCAGTTTTTCAAAAGTCAATTAAACCCCATATTTACCGAAACAAAAGACAGTAACTGTTTTATTCCATATTCCAAGAAAAGAAAATGTATTTAATGACAAACATATATCAAAACTAATTTTCCACGAAACATTTTACCATAACGTTGCATGTAAAAGTGCGTGACGTTTAGCGCGGTGAATAACACTTTCTCAGGTGAATATGCTTTTTTATTCAAAATGCAATTCATATAGAGAAACCTACTACAATAATACCAATATAGAATAAATATATATATAGATAATTTATTTATTCTTATAAATTTCATTGTTCTGTATACAAAAGGAATTAGACTTTCTTCTAATTACTCTCTTCTGATTTTCTGAAATTCCTTCCGGTAAAACTCTTAGACTGAGAATTTATACTCCTTGCCGTCTATGATGAGCCAAACTGGTTTTCTTTTTATACCTGTATCTACTTATTATTATTTTCTTATTTGTTACTGTCAATTGAAGAAAACACTTTAATGATATTTTTAACCATCATGATATATGTTGATAACCCCCCTTCATAAGACAAAATTTCATAACAATCAATCTATGAAATATTGTCTTAATATAAACAAATGATTACTTCCCTTTAGCAGGACAAAATTTCATACTATTCATCTGTGAATTATTGTTATCAAACAAACCAAATTCCACTATGAAAATTTGTCCATCTCAAGACATAATTTCATAGATGAGGACAGTATTTCATGGTACATAGTCATGAAATATTGTCTTGTTGGACAATATTTCATAGGACATTATTTTGCTTTACAATAACACCTGCCAGTTAGACATGTATACCTTACAATCATTCCATGCACCAAATAGTAGACCTATTGCATACAGTATAAAAAAAAAACAGACCAAAACACAAAAACTTAACTTAAAGCACTGAAATTGAGGTCAAGATCAGATGAAAACTGCCAGTTGGACATGTACAACATACTTTCCTACTATACACCGAATATACTAGCCTTTTTGCTTATAGCATCTGAGTTATAGACTTGACTTCCTAAACTTAACCTTGTTCACTGATCTATGAAATGAGGTCGAGGTCTACTATCCAATACTGTAAATTAAAAGCCAAAGAAGGAAAAATAATATTTTAATAATGGAAAATAAACTAAATCTTTTAAATGAAAGATTAGACAAATTACCTGATAGAAAAAATAATGAACTTTTTAATCAAATAAAAAATAAATAGAAAAGATTTAGAAGAGATATACTATTTTAAAGCCAAAGTGCCCAAGTTAGATCAAGAATAAAATGGGTAGAGAAAGGAGAAAAAAATACTAAGTACTTTTTATCCCTAGAAAAAGAATAGGCAGGCTAAAAATATATTAATAAATTAATGACCAAAACCGGTGAGGTTACTGTTGATCAAAGTGAAAGTTTAGATGTAAGTAAGGCCACACCAATTTGATTCCTTGTTCGACGGACCCGCCCGCACCTATTTTTTTCAAAACAGAATTTTTTTATTTTTTTTATATTCCCGCTTACCGCATCCGGAAATGTAATCATGTCCATTTCCCGCACCGTTTTTTTTTTGTAAACATTATAAAAAGATATCAACATTTGTTTTTAAAATCACAGTCTAACCTGTATATAACGATTTTAAACATAAAAGCACCCCAGCACACTTTGTAAATATCTGTGAGAATATTTGTTTCAGCATGAAACCTACTTATCCAAAGCGGGAGTGCTCCGATCAAGGATTTGTATCTCCGATATAAATCTATATCAGCGGAAATACCGGAGTAAAGAACAAAAAATTGGTTACTTTCCCCCTTACTTATATTCCCTATCAAAACATGTCGTTGTTAGAATAAAGTACAAAGAACTTCTGAAGGTTTGCCTTCAACTGCAATTATATTGTATGCTGGCGAAACAAAACTATCCATAGCCTCTGCATGTTTATGCACCTGTCCTGATTGATTGAGGGGCCTGTCGTTCAGCAGTTATCGTTTGGTAATGTTGTTCATTGGTATAATTTTTCCCGTTTGGATGTACATGATATATAAATTAGATCGTTGGTTTTCCTGTTCGAATTGTGTACGCTAATAATTTTGGGTCCTTTATAGCCTGCTGTTTGGTCTGTATCAAAGCCCTGTGTAAAAGGCCGTACTTTGACCTGTGTTTGTTATTTATATCAGGTTGAGAACAACCCTCCCTCAGACAACATGGACAAGGGGTCATTTTACTGATGTAGAAAAGAAAATAGAAATACCAAGGATTTGTATAGTTCTTCTATACAAAACCTTTGAAAACATAGAATTTTGTACCCAAAAAGAGGAGAGTTACATCATATTTTAAACAACTTTTTCTAAAAGAGTGGTCCACTTATTTTGAATAATATTAAACTGTTAAAGTAAATGTGTTAACATGGTTTAAGTCCAGGAATATTACAAAATTCTTGGACATGTTTTGACCATTTAATACCAGATAGATATATAGTTCTTTGAGAAAATATGAGCCCTTTTGTACAAACAAATATATTATAACTTATATTGATCCCTCATAAAACATGTAAAAGGGATATTTATAACATTAAGGGGTTCTCCCCAAACTGATTATGACTTGGATGGAGAATTGTCTCATTGTCAGTCACACATACATGTCATACATAGACCAGATTTAATTATTTCTTGGTGAACAGGGAAAAAATACTTCAGAAATTAAAGAAATGTCAAAGTACAAGTGATAAAGCAAGCTTTAATATTGTCAAAACCTACTATTTTATGTTTACAAAAAAAAAAATTATAATCGCTCGCCTCTACTTTTCAAGCTTCGCCTCAAAAATTTGCAAATTAAATATTTTTTTATTTAAATTTTCAAATCGCTCGCTCGCCCCAAATTTTGAAGTCCAAAAATCCGTAGAACAAGAAATTAAATTGGTGTGGCCTAAAGAGTATTATTATAAATCTCTGTACAAAAGTACATGTCCGGAAACTGAAATTTTAAAGACATACATAGAAAATACCCCCATTGATCATTCTTTAAATCCTTGTGAAAGCAAACAAGTGGATGGTAAATTAACCTTAGAAGAGCTAACATCTTCTATTTATAATATGAAACTAAATAAGACTCCAGGCAAAGATGGCTTAACAGTTGAGTTTTATCGACAATTTTGTCCAAATTTAAAGCATATTATATTGAATGTTTCTAACACGTGTTATGATAATGAAACTTTATCTGACACCCAAAAGATAGGGATAATATCTTTGATTTAAAAAAAAATGACCCTTTGTCCTTAGATAATTACCGTCCAATTACTTTGTTGAATACTGATGTAACACTTATTACATATACCTTAGCACAAAGACTAAAAAAAAACTCTTACCCCTAATTATACATAGGGATGAAAATGGTTACGTTAAAAATCAACGTACGCCAAATTCAAGATATTATAGATTATGCTGAAAACTTTAATATTGATGGAGCTATACTATTTATTGACTTTTCTAAAGCGTTCGATTCACTCGAATGGGACTTCATGCTGAAATCATTAAAAAAAATTTGATTTAATAAGTCTTTTCAAAAGTGGGTCAAAACACTTTATTATGAAAAAAAGGATGTATTTTAAATAACGGGTGGATTTCTGAAACCTTCGGGATTCAACGAGTAATTCGACAAGGATGCCCTTTAAGCGCGTTATTGTTTGTTTTATCTGTTGAAATACTGGCTCGTAGAAAAAGGGATAATAATGATCTGAAAGGGATACAAATAAAAATTGATAAAAAAACTCATAGCCTAAAAATCTCACAGCTAGCAGATGATAAAACTCTCTTTTTAAGATCTAAATATGAAAAAAAACATGCACTTAATTTAATAGAAACTTTTGGATCTCTTTCGGGACTTAAACTCAATAGAAACAAAACAGAAGGTATATGGTTAGGCAAACTAAAACACTGTAAAGACAAATTTGAAAGCACCAATTGGAAAGAAAAGGTGAAAAGTCTTGGCATTTATTTTGGCCTTAACAAAAAAAGAATGTGAAACACTAAATATAGATAGACAATTTGGAAAATCAGAAAAGATACTAAATGATTGGAAGAAAAGAAAACTGACTATGATAGGACAAATAACAATGATTAAAACACTAGTTATTCCCAATATAACATACATTGCTTCATTGGTAAATCTAAGCAGTGAAATTATAAGTCAATTTAAAAAAATCTTATTTAATTTTTTATTGGAGGGTGGTAGCGAGAAAGTTAAACGCTCAGTGTTAATTAAAGATTATATTGAAGGGGGATTAAAAATGACAGATATTGATGCATACATTGAGGCTATTAAAATAAATACGGTTAAAAGATTAACTGATGAAACTTGCGCTAACTGGAAAATCATACCTACTTTTTATTTTAGAGAGTTTGGGGAAAATAATTTAATATTCAAAATGAATCTTAATTCTCATAAGTCACTAGAAAACTTTAAAAACTTAAAACATTTTACTTTGAAATTTTGAAATGTTGGATTAAAAATGGAGGAGGGAAGACAAAAGTACCTGATAATTATAGGGATATAAGAAAGCAAGACATATGGGGAAACCAATATATAAAAACATGTGGCAAAAGTGTATATTATAGTCATTGGGTAAAGGAAAACATATTTTTTGTTAATGATGTAATTGATGATAAAGGAGAAATTTCTCATAAAATATTAGATAAAAATAGACATAGAGTTGTCAGTTTGTTTTAGATTTATGAGTTTGACTGTCAAAAGATACTAAAATAAACTTAACACAAGACATTAAAATGTTTTGTAATGGATTGCATTACAATTTAGACAAAATTAAGTTTAAAGAAATTTATAATATTATAATCAGATCAAATAAAGAGCTCCCAGCAAAAACCAACTATCTGGCGAAAGTGTTAGATATTTCATTAAGAAAAATCTATCTTTTACCTTTCTTTTTTAAAAGATAATTGTTACGGCCAGAAATCGCCTTTAAATTGTAGCCAACAAAAGACACAAATCAATAATAAAATTTAACAATATTTATTATACAAAAGTTTACAAGAAGTATTACACAAATATTACTGTCAACTTAACTGTCAAAATATGAGTCCAATCTTTTATCTTTGTCTGTATCCGGATATCTTTCGGAATCCAATCTGAATATTACGGTCACAATTTAGTATGATGTTGTTTGCAGAATAAAAATGTCAATCCAAATGCTATGAATATTAATGTCTATCGATGTCTAAGTCCAAATCCAAGAGTGAGAGTTTAACTTTAGTGTCTGTATATATATATATTTGTCATGGAAGATTCTAGAACAGTCTATAATGGAACATCCTAGAAAAATACAACAGAAGTTTCTAGTAAAATGTAGAAGTTTATATAATGCATCTTTTATTAGGATCATTCTGGAAAGTTCCAATCATTCTGTAATTGTTCCAGAGATTTCTAAACTGCACAATTCTAAAATTATTCTGTAAACAACTATCAGGCCACACAATACAAATCAGGCCAACATAAATAAATACAATAATTACAATATCATAACATAATAGATTAAAAATGTTTAGATGGAAACTACTGCATAATATTTTAGCTATTAACCATAATCTGTATCGCTGGAAGGTAGTTAACAGTGAAAACTGTGAACTATGTTTCAAATCTGATAGCTATAATCATTTTTTCTTTGAATGCACATGGGTAAAACATTATTGGAAATTACTACACCAAAAATCTATGTATTTCAATATTGGTCAACATGTTTTTTGTCTGAAAAATCTTGTAATAGGGTACAAAATTGAAGATGTGGAATATTATGTACTTAATCATATTATAACAATTGTTTGCTTTGTGATTTATAAATGCTTTTGTTTATCAGAAAAGAGAACCAAATATGTGAATATGATGTCAGTCCAAAACAACGAAATTGATACACAAATTTTATATCATCCGGAAAATTCCTTTTTGAATATCAGATATAGTATATTAATCAATGTATAGTGTATTTGAATGCTAAGATACTATCATAATTCGATTATACTGACCTCTTGATCCGATCAGAAACCATGCTCTTTCACTTTCAATTAATCCGAAACTAAAAGCTAACAAAAAAACGGTTAAAGTTCCGTTTTCTTTTCATTATTAAGTAAGGTAATGCACACATGCTGTAGACAGCTATTACTCTGTAAATTGTAACGCGCAATACTATGTAGAATTATAAAAAGTTTGCCAATGAAATCCCCTGGTTTGATTGGTAATTAAACATACAGGGCAGAACCTTAGTGTCATTGTTGTAACATTAAGGGGCTTTGCTAAAAACTATTATAGTGAAATAAAGTATCTGAAGAAAAAAAAAATAACAAAGATTATATATAAGACTTAAAAAAAAAGAAAAAAGAAATGAGGTCGAGGTCAAGTGAAAACTCTCTGACCGGCATGAAGACCTTGCAAGGTACGTGCATACCAAATATAGTTATCCTATTACTTATAATAAGAGAAAATTTAACATTTCAGAAAAATCAAAACTTTTTTCAAGTCGTCACTGAACCAGGAAGATTAGGTCAAGGACATTGGACATGTTACTGACGGAAACTTCGTTACATGAGGCATCTTTATACAAAGTTTGAAGCATCCAGGTCTTCCACTTTCTCAAATACATTTTTTTTTAAAAGTTAGCTAACGCTGCAACCGTAGCCTCAACCACCACCGGATCACTAACCCTATGTCGAGCTTTCTGCGACAAAAGTCGCAGGCTCGACAAAAACGGGTTCAATTCCAAAAGGTGACTGTGATAAAAACCCAATTGACTTCTTGTTTAAAGTGCATTTAGAACGAAGTTGACATATTGAGTTTCATCAAGAAAAATTTACCGGGTACAATATTTTATTATGATTCAAGAATTTAATTTATTTCATCATAAGATATGTCAAAATTTTGAGATAAATTGTAAAATGAGGACTGTTTGTTTTTAAGGGGAAACGCCATATTGGTATATTTAAATTATTTCTATGGGCTTAAAAAGATTAATAAAAGTGCATAATTTAGGATTTTTTGCGTTCTATATAGATGTTTTGACTTTAATTATAGTATGGAGCTTGGAAATATTTGTACACTTTTAAATAATAGACAAATTTTTATAAAATAGTCGATTGTGGTAGGTTCATATCCAAGTGGATCTTTTTTGTGCATAAACAAAAATTACGTAGATAGATGATATTAGATTGATCTTTCTAAAGCATTAATTTGCATCTCTGCTCGGCGATAGTTGTATGGCAAAATCCCCAAAAATGAGCAAACATTGAATCGAAAAGAGAAAGTCGGGTGAACCTTTTTAAGCCCGGACGTTTTTGAGTTGACTGTTATGTCTTGAAAACGTTATAAGCAAGATATTTGATATATCTTCTCGCATCAGATTCTTTTTTTTTTTTTATATATTTACGCTACAGGTTGATTTGATAACTTTAAAAATTGGCAGAACTTAAGAATGAACTATAAGGGTCGAATGAAATACACCTTATCGCTAATCCCGACTGACCCAGCCGGCGTCAGATATTTTGTATTGTGACGTCAAAATTTTACGGGAACCTGTATGATCTCCAGTAATTGCGGACAAATAGCGATAAGGTGTATACCTTTCTAATGAGTCTTAACAATAGAGTAGGTGTATTGGAATTACTATTTTTTACTAAAAGAACTTAACAACAGTCTTAAAAATGGATCTTAAAAATGCATAACTCCAATAAAACTTCATTTTTTTTGTGTGTGTTATGCAGGGTTATCAGTTTTCAACCTCTGAAATTGTTTAAGTCTGCCCTATATTTTTTTTAAACGTTTTGAAACTTTTGAAAATTCCACCTGACAACCGATAAGACAATAGTTTAAAGTTGACTAAATGCAGAAAAGTACCTTACACGATGCTCGATAGCTATAAGATACATTTGTCTTGTAGAATACAGCAGGCATTTAATGATCGTACTATGCGGACAAAATGTATTGGTTTTCAAGAGCTAAATTGGCAGCGCGTCGTCCCTACAATGGCTTCCATTTTTACGATTTAAAAAAATGACTGACGTAAGATCATTTGTATGAAGTAGGATCCTAACTGAAAAGATTAGAGCTGATGTAGTTTAATCGATATCGTTTAAAGAAGTCAGAAGATACAAGAAGGGTCTTCAAATGGGAAAAAAGGGGGGGGGGTGTCACTTCAATACTAATTGATAGAGTGAATTCTGTTATCCCACCCTTTTCATATAATTCAGTTCTTACACATGTTTACCATTTTACCTTTTCATAAATTGCGTAGGTAAAAATGTATATTCTTCTGATAATGGTCCCCAACCTTTTCAGAATTCCAAGCTGGAAAAAGTTACCCATTCCAGCGGCATGTTTTATTATGCTGCATAACATAGATGATGCTCTCCCGACTCCAAAGATATTCAATATCATAAAGTCGATGAAAAACACCATGACAAAAAATTAATAAAAAATACTATACCTGGGTGTGACGTGCATCATCACTGAGACTGAACCAAGTTGAAAATACAATAATTGAGAGGAATCACTACGATAATGTATTAATGCCTATATTTAGCCAAAAGTACGCGTCTACCTTTAAAAACATATGAATTTGATCATTGATTCCTCTTATTATTTGCAAAAATCCTACGTTTTATCTATGAGTGGTTTTTTTTCAACATGCATACCCTTTATTCCTTATCCTAATTTGTCAATACTTTACATTCTTTTCGATTTGATTAGCTCTTCGATGTTGTTAGGCTCGGAAATCATTGAGGTGCAGAAACATTGGTACCGTTAAGTTGCCTTTTTTGTAAGGCCATTTTGTTTTTTAATTATGAAAAATGATAAGCCAAACCTAAAACAAGTCGCCTAGTAGTCTTCAACTCTACATGTAGTCACCTATATTTTATAAACTCTAGCTGACATCAGCATTATGAATATAAATATTTCAAATGTTAATTTTGTATAATCCTAGTTTACATTTTGTAGGTTTATCAATGTCGGTGGATAGGTAAATACAACCAACAGAAGTAAACCACTGTTAAATAGTCATAAATCGATTGAGCGAGAGAGAACAATCCGGGTCACAAACCAAAAACCTTACATTCAAACATAAAAAGGTGAATTCAACTTTTAATAGTTTTGACCTGTAAATTTTACATGTAATGCAAAACAAAATGTGTTAATGGTAAGAGAAAGTACGACACATATATATCAACCTACGCAGAAAGAGACTTCTATGTAAATTTAAGATTTCCAAATAATTATAGATTTATCAAATAGATCACATTTGTATTTGATGTAAGTTAACACACCGAGCATTACTACATTAAGTTATTGATTTAAATCTACGGAATTTTCTATGTTCACTTATTGTATACTGAACTTTAAAAATAGTATGGGTGGTTTTAGTTCAACTTTACTTATAACTGAGGACTCCTGAGTGTCACTTATGTGTATCTTTTAGAGAACATACAATCTAACTCTCTTTCATCTTGTAAGAGTATTCAAACATTTCACTTTTCTACTCTTTACACAAGTATTCCACATTCCAAACTAAAGACAAATTGAAAGAGTTGGTATTGCTTGCTTCATTAAATGCCAACGTAGATACAAGGATCTTGTCTTAGGGAGGGATAAATCCTACTTTGTAAAGGATCACTCTGATTCAAACAAAAAATTCTCTAAAACTGATATTATCAAGATGCTTGCTTGATTTCTTGATTGACAACATATTTGTTACGTTCGGAGGACGTGTTTTTCAACAGACTGTCGACATTCCAAGGGGAACAAATTGTGCCCCTCTACTTGCCGACTTGTTTTTTTATTATTATGAGGCTGACCTCATGCAGAACTTCTTAGGAATAAAGATAAGAAGTTAGCGATATCCTTTAACTCTACTTTCCGCTACTTAGATGATGTTCTTTCACTAAATAATTCAAAATTTGGTGACTATGTGGAACGCATCTATCCTATCGTTATGTCGGCCTCATATCTTGACTTACATCTAGAAATTGACCACGCAAGTCGGTTGAAAACAAAACTTTACGCCAAAAGAGATGATTTCAGCTTTCCAATTGTGAATTTTCCATTTCTAAGTAGTAGCATTCCAGCAGCACCTGCATACGAGGTATATATCTCCCAATTGATACGATATTCCCGTGCTTGTATTTCCTATCATGATTTTGTTGATAGAGGGTTGCTGCTCACAAGGAAGCTATTAAACCAAGAGTTCCAAATGGTGAAGTTGAAATCATCCCTTCATAAATTTTACAGACGCCATCACGAGTTGGTTGACCGTTATGGAATAACCGTTTCACAAATGATATCGGATATGTTCCTTACGTCGTTACTACAATCCCCTTCCCTTTCATGTATGTGACCTACTGAATTAGACTATTTACCGAATTTGTTATCATATAAGCAGCACGACGGATGCCACATGTGGAGCAGGATCTGCTTACCCTTCCTGAGCACATGAGATCACCCCTAGTTTTTGGTGGGGTTCGTGTTGTTTATTTTTTAGTTTTCTATGTTGTGTCACGTGTACTATTTTTTGTCTGTTTGTATTTTTCATTTTTAGCCATGGCGTTGTCAGTTTAGTTTCGATTTATGAGTTTGACTGTCCCTTTGGTATCTTTCGTCCCTCTTTTATATATCTTCTGTCATATCTTAATTAAATGGAAATATAACAAGTATTGCGTATGAATAGTGTTACAGCTTATCTTTTGATTTAAAGATATGCTAGTGTAGCACATTCATTATAAGAGTAAATGGTAGAGTTATTCAATCTTTTTACAATTATATAAATGATATGTCAGATATCAAAATTGATAATCTTAATGTACAATTCACCTAATCAATTATGAAAAAATTTGGAATAATTCAAGAAAAATTTGTAAAATTTGACCAAATCTAAAGCTGTAACTTCCACAGTTATAACTGTTTCCCTCAGTTTTAGTTTGTTACCCCGATTTTGTTTTTTGTCCATGGATTTATGAGTTTGAACATCGGTATACTACTGTTGCCTTTTTTAATTAGTTCTTTTATTTCCAAATGTTGAATACATTTATTCATCTAAAACATCTTCGAAGATTGATCATAGACTAGCTTATAGTTTGGACTGTAAGACGTGTATTTTGTCTACCAAATAATCATCAGCAAACATGTTTTAAACACTTAATTAGGACGTACCAGATAAAAACTATTTCGCTAGCTTATGTCGTGCGCATGGACATCTGTATAATATATTCTTTTTCAAATCATATAAAAATCTATGTTATAGTTTACGAAGGTATTTTGAAATGGTAAACAAATATATATATCGGATTATACAATTTAATAAAGCACGAAAACGAAAATACGAATAAATGGTAAATCAGGGAAAGTTTCAATGAGAAAGCATCGACGTGTGCCCAGAATATTTAATAGCTCGAAAGTATTTAACAAATGGATCTTTGTCTTTGGTTGAGAGACGTCTCATTGGAAATTTACCACATATTCTTAATTTTATTTTTATTCAGTTTTCGGACTGCATAGCAAAGTCATATTAAGATTTTATATTTTCAGTACACTATTTATATTTATGACATTTAAAGAGTAATACATTGAAATGGTCAGGCTATACATTTTAAAATAAGACGTTGGAAGAGTTTTTGTAATTTACTATAGGCGTAGTAATTCTTCATCTGTTAAGTCACAAAAAAATCATAGCATAGATTCTTTTTTTTATCAGCAACCAAAGCCGTTATTAAGAGTTAAGGTGAAACTGCATACTCAAGAAAAAGGAGAATCAGGTGTGTACACTTCACATTCAAATAGATATAGGAAGATGTAGTGTGAGTGCCAATAAGAAAACTCTCCATCCAAATAACAATTTATAAAAGTAAACCATTATAGGTCAATGTACGGCTCACACCGAACAAAAAGCTATAAAGGGCTCTAAAATTACTAATGTAAAACCATTCAAACGTGGAAAACCAACGGTTTTCTGTTAAAGTACAAACTTCTGTACCCTTTTCAATTGCATTTTAATGTAACATTGTTTGATTAATAAGAACATATAAAAGAAATATTATGTTTAAGAAATTGGTAGTTTCTGAAAGTTAGGTTTTCAATGTAATGTTTTGTAAAAAGTAAAATGAAAAAAAAAATACTGAACTCAGATGAAACTCAAATCGGAAAGTTCATAATCACATGGAAACCAAATGACAAAAAACATCAAAATCGAATGGACAACAACTGTCATATTCCTGACTTGGTAGAGGCATATTCAAATGAAAAAAAGGTGGATTAAACCTGGTTTTATAGCGCTAAACTTATTACTTTGTACGACAGTCTCATCAAATTCCGTTATTTTTTTTTTCCACTTATGAAGTTTGAACTTTGAATGACTTTGATATGTTCGGACTCTTTCAAATAATACTATTGGATGCTATTTGAATGTTTATAATATTATCAAATGTTCCTTGGAAGTCCCTCCACTGGATTGTTTTTAAATTTCAGAGCAATACCGTCTTTAAACTATAAACTTAAAATTGAAAAGATACTCACATTACTTTGGCTCCCATTTTAAAATAAAATCTGAATTTCGTTAAATTCATCCATGTATGAAAATCTCCTCACTACTAGTTTATATGACAAGAATTTGTAAAAAATGTTCATTGAATTTTTAAGCGACGTCACACACACTTATTTTTTCCGTCCTATTACTTTTTAAGACCGTAAATTCATAACCTTTCAACATACAAAAAATACACAATTTCGGAAGTTATACATACAGACAACACTTGTGGTCATAAACATAAAGAACGAGAGATAGACAACAATAACAAGACACAAATTATATATTTGTATCTCTGTTTTTTTTGGTATATTTACTTGTTCGATATAAATATGTATATTCATAAACAAATATAAAAAAATGTATATTTAATACTTTAATATTTTTAAGGGTGTGACATAGCAGTAAGTATAGATGTGTTAATGTTCTGTTTTGTTTTTCTTTTGTTATGTGTGTATGTTGGTTTTTTTTTCTTGCGTTTTTTGTTTGCTTCAGCTTTATATTTTTATTTTAGTGCTTTCCAGCATGTAATGTCGGTAAAACAGGAATGTTTTCCTACCCCACTAAAATAGCCAAGATAGGATACTAGGTTAAACTATGTATGTCATATATACATATTATATAGTCTCCAAATTTTAAAGCTTAACGACTATTTTTTTTTTCTCACGCTTAAATGACTGGTTGTACGGTCAGTACTCACCCGATAATAGAAACCGTAAAACAGTTAAATTTACACAAAATTTATCATTAGAAGCCTTGTTCTAATGAAACTTTATGGGACAGAATTTTTTTTACTGTTATCTTGTCTCAAATAATACCATGATAGAAGGTGAGATTATTACAAATGACTTGAATGAATAAGTGAAGCTGGCTTAACAAATAGTACCAATAATTGAAAATTTATTGCGAAATTTTAAATTTTATTTCTTTTAAAAGAGAATCAATCGTGTAGCCCTATCAAACATGCTTTATGCTTTCTACTAGTGCTTACTGCTTACTGCGTAGCTTATATTTATATGATTTTCATTTGTGTTGATTTGCCTGAAGCTTAATTTGTGCATGACTGAAGCTTAATTTGTACAGGTCAAGAGCTTTTAGATTAGCTGCTATTAATTCTTAGTTACATATACATGCTTTATTGGCTCATGGTGTAAATATCATGAAGTGTATTAAGAAAAAAATAAACACTTGCAAAATCCTGAAAATGTTAACACTACAAACAAATCTATTGATTGCATTGAAAATCAAACATTTGTTTGTCTGTATGTACATGTTGAAAGCAAAAACTAAATATACACATATTTATGGTCTTCATTAGCCCACTATTTCTTTCGGTCTGACTCATTTGAAATGAAATGAAATAAAAAGTTACTTAAATCAACCAAAACAGTGTATATTCAATGCATTTAGATTTTGATATGAAAACACATTATATAATGGAGATTGTTTTATTTATTATAATTTAAATTAGATAGATTTATCTCTCTTTGTACACAGTATTTCTGTATTAAAAAATATTTGAACACAAGTGGATAGGTTACTCTTCACTACAATAGTAATTTGTTTTTAATTATTATTAGATGTTTGATATTTACACTATGATCTCAAATTTTTTTTTTTTTTTTTTTTTTTTAATTTTTTATGTTTGTTTTTCATTTTGACACAGTATTACTTATTGTATGGAAACTATGATGTATTTAGGATACAGCAGGAAATTAAGGTAGAGGAGATCAGACATTTCAGAGTTACATTATCACTTACTTATATAAAACACTATGGGAGAATACGGTCGCAATACTCTTATCAAATCTCAAGTATTTATTATTCAGCTATAAAAATAAAATTGAATAAATGAGTGATAGTGGTATAAAAATTGTTTCATACAACTGTCAAGGTTTAAATTCAAAGGAGAAGAGGAGAGATGTTTTTGATTATCTTAAAGCAAAAAATTGCCACATATATTGTTTACAAAATACACATTTTTCAGAAACAGAAGAAATATCAATAAAAAATCTATGGGGAGGAGACTGTATTTTCAATTCTTTTGCAACAAACAAAAGAGGGGTAGCAATATTTTTTACCAAAAACTTTGAATACAAGATACATAGGATAAAAAAAGATGATCAAGGAAATCTGTTAGGAATTGATATTGAAATTGAAGGAAAAAGAATAACTTTGATAAGCTTATATGGTCCAAATAAAGATTCACCTGAATTTTATTCTAGAGTAAGTCATACAATAGAAGACTTGAACAACCAATCAGTTTTAATAACTGGAGATTACAATTAAGTCCAAAACCAAAATCTTGATACTTATAATTACCAAAATGTAAATAACCCAAAAGCCAAGGAGAAAGTTTTAAATATAATAGAAAATTATGATTTAACAGATCCCTATAGGGAATTGTACCCTGAACTGAAAAAATTTACATGGAGAAAAAATAATCCCATTAAACAAGCAAGATTGGATTTCTTTTTAATATCGCAGGGCCTTAATCAACATGTACATGATATACACATTCTCAACAGTTATAGATCCGATCACTCCCCAATAATGTTACATTTAAAGATGAATAACTTTATAATTGGTAAAGGTCTATGGAAATTTAACAATTCACTTTTACATGACATTGAATATTCAGCTGCTGTTAAAGAGACTATAAATAAAGTTAAAGAACAATACGCATCACTAGTATACAAGAGAGAAACATTAGAAAAGATAAATGACCTAGAAATTCAATTTACTATAAACGATCAACTCTTTCTAGAAACTTTATTAACAGAAATTAGAGGAAAATCAATTTCATATGCTTCTTTTAGGAAGAAACAAAAAGATAAAAAAGAAAGAATACTATCAGAAGATATTAAAAAACTAGAAGAACAAATATTGACAGAAGAAATATTTATTGAAACTGAAAAAAAGAAAACTGATCTAAAAGTATTAAGACAAAAAAAGATGAGGGGGTCCTACATCAGATCCAAAATTCAATGGATAGAAGAAGGAGAAAAACCTTCAAACTTTTTTCTAAATTTAGAAACTAAACATTTTATAAATAAAACTATTCCAAAATTAGTCAATGAAAAAGGGGACACTATCAGTGAGCAAGATAAAATATTAAAAGAAGCAAACAATTATTACAAAAGGCTATATACTAAAACAGAAAGTTTGAATAATGTTAAACTAAACAATGAAATCCCTGATACTGATATTAAAATAATAAATAATACCATTAGAGAATCTTTGGAGGGTGAAATTACTTATGGTGAATTGACAACTGCTTTGCGAAAAATGAAAAATGAAAAAAGCCCTGGGTCAGATGGTTTCACAAATGAATTTTTCAAGTTTTTTTGGATAGATATAGGAAAATTTGTATTTCGGTCTATAATTAATGGTTACAAAAAGGGTGAATTATCAATTACTCAAAGACAAGGTATTATCACCTGTATTCCAAAGGGAGATAAACCGAGTCAATTCATGAAAAATTGGCGACCAATAAGTTTACTAAATACCACATATAAATTAGCATCAAGCTGCATAGCTGAGCGTATAAAATTAGTTCTACCTCAAATTATTAACAGTGATCAGACTGGTTTTATTCCGGGTAGATTTATAGGGGAGAATACTCGTCTTATTTACGATATATTATTTCATACAGAACTAAATGATTTACCAGGACTGCTCCTTCTCATAGATTTTGAAAAAGCTTCTGATTCTGTATCATGGAATTTCATTGAAGACGTTTTAGACTTTTTCAATTTCGGCCCCTCTATAAAACAATGGGTAAGAACCTTTTACAAAAATATAAGTTCTGCAGTTTTTCAAAATTGTTTTTTATCTGAATTCTTTGAAATTCAAAGAGGTTGTCGACAAGGGGATCATTTATCCCCTTGTATATTTCTTTTATGTGCAGAAATACTTGGAATATTAATCAGAAAAAATAAAGATATAAAGGGAATTAAAATTTTTTTTTTATTTTTGCTTTTTCCAAAATTCCAAATTTCTGTGATTTTTATTTATTTATTCTTTATTTTTTTTATCTATTCAGATTTATTGATCATTCTGTATTGATAATGTTTTAGTTGGGTATATTATAATTTACAATGATTTATAAATGTATATATTACAGTTAAATAAACTAACAAATACTAACCAAATTGACTATATGCTACTAACGGTTAACGAGGCCGGTACCGGTATTTGATGTATTCACTAACAAGTGTCAAACAATCAATAAAGTATGATCAAATTTTAAAAAAAAAGCAATAACAAGACATTACTTAGAAGACTTGAAGTCATATGAAACCGTAAATAAAAACAACCATGATGCATATGTTGTTTTTATAACTTAATGGAGAGTTGTTGTCCATTCGTTTGATGTGTTTAGTACATGTAACTCTTTGGTACTTTTAATGTAACGAATATCCAATGTCGAACAGCGGTACACTCCTGTTGCATTTATTTACTACCGTTGCGTGAATGTGTATATTTTTAAATGTCCATTCTCAATTTCATTACATAATAGATTATGCGGAATTGAAAAATCCGTTGAATTTAAACTACAACTATAAACTATTTTGGGAAAACCGTAGAGATAGACTATGCATTTAACCAAAACTTACTGTGTATTTGAATCTGTTTGCAAGGCTTCATTGGGTTTCTGTATAACTGCTTCATATACACTACAATTAAAATTTTAAAAGTGTTTAAATGTTGTTTGATAGTTCTTACGTTTAAAAAAAGAATCATCAAATAACATCAGTTTACAATAAATCAAGCTTTTATTCTATAATGATTTCAACAAATTGCACTAAGTATACCTGATATATTAATTATTGTGTCATTCAATCATAGTGTTTCTTTCTATCTGTCATCTTTTAAAAGTCACAATGTCATCCTCTTTTTGTAGATGAATGCGACTTATCGGTTGTGACTTTCAATAAGTAATATAACGGTTGCCATCCGATTCTAATGCATAAAGAAAAGAAATAATACGATAATACTTCGAAAAGTTGTCTAAATTAGACAAATAAAAAAAATCCAAGAAACTTCATGAATGATTTTGGCGCAAAGATGTCATGGCCAAACGTGACGTCATACAAATGAAAACTTACAAACTGGAGGTTATTACGTTACCTGCACGATTCAAATTCAAATAAAATTACAATAAAACGGCAAATTCTAGGTAGGTGCTGTTTTTTTTAACGATTAAATAGTAGTAATCAAACATTTGTTGATTCAATCAATTCAAAATGACGGGTTCCACCTTAGTTACGCCTGGTCAATTGTGGATTTGACGGCAACTTTTAGTCAATGAAAAAAATTGTTACCTACAAATTGCATAAGAATAAAATATATAAGTCAAGTTAAAAAGGAAAAAAAGAAAATGTTCTCTTTTATTGTAAATTCAAGTTCAAAAACGATCTTCGTTTTTAATTTCTAGATGTAAATCAATATTTGAAGCAGACCTAACAATACTGGCATTGATCTTCATCAGGTCGGGAACACTTCCTTTTATATTTCTACATAAATTGTTATACTTATGTCCTTGCATATGTTTTTGTTTATTTACATATGATGCATTTTTTGTTAACATGGGTAAATGACCAATTATCTAAATAAGTTACCATTAAGGACTTCTACGTGTTTATGATCAACCGAAAACACGTGTTACAAACTGAAATATTACACATTTTCCCATAACTTTGTACCACTAGGACGTAAATTTTGTGAAAATTGCAGCGATTTATCAAAACCTATTATATGTTTTGCGTAAATTGGATACATGTATTTTGATTTTCTTTTCAGATTTAAATTCCTGAATTTGTCTCGGTTGCACCATATATTCTATTAATATTCTCCGTCCAAATTCAAAGCGTATAGTATTTGAATTATTTTCTTAGATACTGTTTCCCATTTGATACTGTTAGCCACGCCAGGTACATGATTTTTAATGTTACGATTACAAGTGCAATGTATTATAATGGACAAAACCAGTGCAACTACTATCACAAGACGAAAAAGAAAGTACTAATAAGTAAAATCGTGATGCCAGTAAACACTATTGTTTTTTAAAATCTGAGCCTGCACATTTGAAGCTTATGTATTTCACATTAAACGCATTCGCTAAACAAAAAAAAAATTATTATAAGAGTCCCAGACATTGTATGAGTTGAAAGTTTCAACAAACAATTCCACGTATTTTAAGTTATAATGAACTCGTAGTACCCCACAATTGTAGTTCATTGAGGCGATTGGTCAGTTTTTAAAGGCAATATTAACCTCCTATTTGAAAAATTACTATGCAAATATATTCTGATGTGAGGGAATCTAGAGTTCCCGACTTGTTTATGTCAAAGTTATACATATATATAATAACAGATACTGCACAATGATGGAATGGTTGTTAACAGAAACAAGCCTAGTACACATTTGTGAACTTTCTTAAAAAGTCCACAAAGTTCAAACGTTTAAATGAAAAGATTTCAAAAATAATGTTCAGTGTGAATCTGAAATACCTATGGAGGATTTGGCAGACTTTGCTTTGGGGTTTGGGAATTGATTATCAAGGCAAAACTGAATAACGATTGGGATCCACCAAACTCAAAATGTTTTTTTTTTTTTATTTCAGGAAAATTGATGGTGAATAGTCAAAATGATAATTTCATTTTTTTACCTGGCAGCAAATGCATTGTCCCTTTTCAAGTGTTGTTGATCACTACTAGTCTCGATACTAGTTGATTACATATTGTATCATGGCACGGAACAAAGAAGGGAGAGCAGTTAGTGTCAAATTTTAATATTGTTCATCGGAAGCATTGTTACACCAACTCACAAACGAATGACAGACTGCTCGATTTATAGTCATGATGTTCATTTATTCTAAAGAATCGATCTTAGTTGCCTTAAAATATTTTGCCAAGATGAATACTAAATGAATCTTATCTTTGCTTACTGGGTTGAAAATATGGAACAGTCAATTTGTTTCCCGATATGGCCTTTCCTCCAAAGACATACAGTTTACACTTTGACAATAACTAAGAATTTGACATTTTACTAGTTAAAAAATTATTAACTTACATGTTTTTGGATCCTTTTTGTTCTGTTTTATTCATTGTGATATACCTCCCTGCGTATTGTCCTGTAGAATGTAAATCGGGGTATGACACAACATGTATTTAAAAGATACAGACGATGTGCTGAATAAATAATTCATTAACACAATTTAGGCAATAAAATAAATTAACATTTGAAATTTATAATGTACTTATATGTTTAAAACAAAGCATACAATAGTACACGTTTATTGGCTTTCTAACTGTTTTGATATGAGCGTCACTGATGAGTCTTATTTAGACAAAACGCGCGTCTGGCGTATCAAATTATAAGCCTGGTACCTTTGATAATTATTATTGTAAAACGTATAGCTTTTGTTTTGTTGCTGTGTAAGTACAGTTAATTCTAAATGCCGCTAAAACAAATTGAACAACGGAATTTCTTCGTCGCTTTCGGTTTGAAAATCGAATTACTTATGCTGCCTTAATCAATCTGCAGCCTTGAACAGAACTGCATGTCAGGATATTTTCAAGGTTTCTCCTGAGATGTCTCAAAAGAGGGACGAAAGATACAAAAGGGACAGTCAAACTCATAAATCTAAAACAAACTGACAACGCCATGGCTAAAAATGAAATAGACAAACAAAAAACAGCACACACGACACAACATATAAAACAAAAGAATAAACAACACGACCCCCCCCCCCAAAAAAAAAAACGAACTAGGGGCGATCTCATGTGCTCCGGAAGGGTAAGCAGATCCTGCAGATCTCAAGTGTTTAATACCTTTTTTTTTCTTTCTGTCAATAGGGTTACATATTAATACGTATAGTGTATCTTGGTGCGAAGCAAATAGAGGAAATACTTTATAAAGCTAATCGGTTGGAATTAAAAAAGGACCCTATTTCTGATACATCTGTATTGTAGTATGTTGTAGTAACCAGATATATAATGGTTATGATGTAATAAAATCTTGCCAAATTGCTTTTGTGTTTGTCAGACATGTTTGAACATCATTTGATTTGTTAATCCTTATCTATCTGTATATCAAACACAGCTAAACGATACATCTTGTTGTCAATATAATGGAGTTTTATGCAAATATCATACAAGTGATATATTTAACTAGACATCAAATCAGGGTCTACCATGTTCGACACAAGGAAACTGCCCGTACCAATTCAGAAATATGACAGTTGTTATACCCATTCGTTAAATTTTGATTAGGGATTTCCCGTCTAGAATTTTCCTCGGAGTTCGGTATTTTTGTTGTTTTACATTTTTAATAATATCACTGAGGGATATATCCACACAGTTGAGCAGCGGTTTTATAGTGGTTAAAAAATCACTGCAGCATATATTAATGACGTTCTTTTATTAAGAAATAAAAGCAATGCTTTTTATAATTCTGGGATTCGAAGCATCTTTCTGGATTTAACTTCAACAGGAAAGCTCAAAGCCGAATATTTGAATGATGTATAAGAAATGAAACAGTTGAAGAGCAAAATTACCTCTAAATTGCCAATACCATCTGATTTTACCTGGAGGAGATAAAACATAAGTTTCATTAAATGTCTAAATTTTAAGTATGTAAACATTTTTGTACAAAAAACATTGATGATAATTAAAGAGTGACATTAATACTTGTAGTGATTTATAATTTCTTTTTTTTTAAATTCTGATAAGACATAAACTATACTAGGCTTATAATTTTGTACGCCAGACACTCGTTTTGTCTACAAATGATTCATCAGAGATTGTTGAAATAGATCAGTTAAAAGGCCAATTAAAGTACAAAGTTGAAGGAAATTGAGGAGCAAATTTCAGAAAGGTAATGTGATTTATTCCTGTGGCAGAACATTTTTAGTATTTCGAACCATTAAAAGTTTAGAAAAATGTTAATGAATGAATATGCACCATACCAAACTGTGTCGTTACAAAGCCTCAGTCAACCCCGTATGATATTACAATTGTCTGTTTCATCTTTTAATTATCCTGCCCATACTATTTAATGTAAATATATTTGTGTAAATTGTTGGTTGACAAAAGATTACATAATTTTGTTGTATAAATTATGTAATCTTTCGTCGTCTGTTTTGTTATCATATACACACATAAAATAATGTTTTACTTCAACATATGAAAATAGTTTAATGTTACAAATCATGATGTATTGTTTATGTGTACATGTCATGGTACCCATATGGAATAATAAATATTCGAATTCATAAATTTTAGGTTAGCGTGTCTATATTTGATATATACAAAGTTTATTACCTGTATCCTCGAGCCAGTATCAATAAACTAAAATATATACCACTGACTTACTTGGTGAAAGATAACGAACTTTCCGTAACTATTATATTAATAAATATATATTGATGCAAATTTGTACAATTAAGGGCCTCCATCTGTGTTGTTATGAACATTGACCGTATAAAAAGTAACATCATTAAAATACTGAACTTAGAGGAAAATCAATTCGGAAAGTCCATAATCACATGGCAAAATCAAATAACAAAACGCATCAAAAACGAATGGACAAGAACTGGCATTTTCAAATGTAGAAAATGGTGGATTAAACCTGGTTTTATAGCGCTAACCCTCTCACTTTGATGACAGTCTCATCAAATTCCGTTATATTTACATTGATGCGTTAAATCAACTTAATATGTACTCTACAAGTCACAACACTAGTTCAATATCACATAACCACTACATGACAAGTTTTAACATTAAAGTTTCTAAAGATGTGTTTTACTGTACATTATAATTTTATATTTTCAAATATTCGCATACCTTCAATACAGGTCTTCGTCTTTGTAGACTTTGTCGACGGGGAAACACTTGTGTCTT
Source organism: Mytilus galloprovincialis (assembly GCF_965363235.1). Classification (NCBI taxonomy): domain Eukaryota; kingdom Metazoa; phylum Mollusca; class Bivalvia; order Mytilida; family Mytilidae; genus Mytilus; species Mytilus galloprovincialis. The sequence continues at coordinate 792,792 of NC_134838.1, read as the reverse complement.
ATATATTTGAAAGCCGGATCATTGCTGAAGGAAAGGTTTTCTCCATTAGCATCAATTGTCTTGTATATGAGGTTTTTTTTGGAACACCTCTCACCTTTGTCCTGATTTACCTGTTTTGTTCTTGATAACGTTTTATCTCAGTATCAACAAATAAATAAAATCAAATTTGAACTAGACTGTGACAAGTATAACCTATTCAAACAAGGATACAAAATCTCACAAAGTTTATTTCTGTATGGTTAATGTTAATGTGCTTTAAACTTAACTTCGATAGTCAGTCATTAGATTTCTTAGTGATTGAAATTGATTACTGTAAGAACATTTATTACATGTCTGCTGTTCTTCGAAAAAAGATAAAAGTGGTTAATTAACCTATTTAACGAAAATGTGCATACAAACTCCTTTTTTTTCTTTCTTTCAAAGTTATGAATTAAAGCATGGATGCAATCTGATACTCCTCGTCACAGAATCGTCAAATACGGCTGAAGTACGGCTTGTTAGTCAATCCCGACTTATTCATGATACTATTCCAAATTCGAGTCAATTTGATTCTGTTATTACTCTAATACATATTACTAAGATTACCTTTTAATGTTGTGTCGTTGTTCTCCTCTACTATTAAAGCGTTTCCCTCAGTTTTAGTTTGTTACCCCGATTTTGTTTTTTGTCCATAGATTTATGAGTTTTGAACAGCGGTATACTACTGTTGCCTTTATTTATAAGCAGAAAATAAAGATTTACAAACTTTATTTGCATACTGCTTTGTTAACGTTTGTATTATTTTGTGGGTCTCTCATTGGATTCTTCTGCCTCTTTTTATCATCTAGATCATTGCAACTCATTGCCATATGTTGCTTAAATTTTAGACAATTGTTAAATTTATATGTTAATATAACAATATTAATACGACCTTGAATCATGACTTTTCCCCTAATTTGTCAACTACAATTGTGTCTCCATTTTCGTGTTTTTGGGTCTTTTTTTCATAATGAACTTTTCCAACCCTCTTTTCCTTTATGTATTTGATTTTTTGGGGAAAATAATTCGTTTTGTCTCTACATTGTCGATATAATATATCTAGTTTCAATACCATTACATTGTCTAAGTAACCTTCCTGTCGATTTATAGTAGAATAATATTTTCCTTGTATTGAGTGTTACCTATAATCATTATTGCTGTTTAAATGCCACATCAGTTTCTTATAGTGCATGTACAATGTTTTTGACATCATATTCAATTTGATTTTCTTAGTATAACGTTTGATGTTGTTTTATCTTTAATATAATCCAAATTAATTCTTCATGTGAATTCATTTGCATTTATTTAAACAGACTTTTATCCATTTGACTTCTGTATATTTGCAGTAAAAAAATCTTAAAAATTCATTTTTATCAATTAATATTTTTTCCTTGATGTATGTTAATATATGATATATACGAACTCTGACTATTAATTACATAATTTTTGGTCAATAATTAAAAAAGATTCCCATTAGGTCTCTATGTTACTTTTATTTTTTGAAGTGTTGATTACCTGATGGAGTAAGTATCAGTAGTGTAACAGCCTTTCAATCAAAACAAACACAACATACATGTGCTTTTAGTGTTAGTTTATTTGTACCATGTGACTATACCAATTTGAATATTAAACAGGTCGAGAACTCTAGATTTTCTGACGTCAGAATATATTTGCATAGTAATTTCCAAAACACAAGGCCAATTCGGCCTTCAAAAACTGACCAATCGAATCAATGAACTACAATGCATTGTGGGCTACTACGAGTAAACTACTACTTAAAACACGTGGAATTAGTTGGAAAACAGTCAACTAATATATTGTCTGGGACTCTCATTACCAATGTTTTTATTCTGCAAATATGCTTAATGTAAAATATATAACGTAATCTTCAATTTGCATGCTCAGATTAAAAAAATATTGTTTACTGGCTTCACGATTCGACTTTCTTTTTCGCCTTGCAAAAGTAGTTGAACCGGTTTTGTGCCTTGTTATGAATTGAACCTGCATTAATTTCATGACATGAAACAGTGAAATATTCAATGAAGTGACCACTGTCCAGTAAGAAAATCATTTGAGCTCTTTTAAACCGGTATAATGTCATTCCAAAACATTGCTGCCTACAAAAACACGAAAACTTTCATTGAAACACTTCTTTCTGTACTGAATGTGTAATTTTTTTTTATCAGGGCCTGAACTAAAAGAAAGAACATCATAATATTCAGTATGCTAAAAATAAGTGTAATGAAAGCGGCAGGGACGGATCAAGCCATTTTAAAAAGGAGGGTCCTAACCATGGACAAAAGGGGAGGGGGTTCCAACTACATGTCCCCATCCAAATGCACTGATCGTCCAAAAAAGGGGGGTCCATACCCCGGAACCCCCGCCCCCTTGATCCGCCACTGAGCGGGTACGGTATATAGCTCAACACATTTTTTATAGTTTCATCCATCGATAATATCCGTTTGTTGCTAATTTTATCACAAAATATACCTCAGAGGTTTTTTATCGTTCGGCTGCTGTCCTGTTGACATATGTAAAATATCTCCAATATTAAAAGTCTCTGGATCACAGTGGGTGCCATATTACCTTTTATTTTTTTTCTTAAACGTGCTTTGTATATAGAAATAAGAAGATGAGGTATGAGTGCCAAATGAGACATCTTTCCGACAAAGACATAATTTAGTAAAGTAAGCAGTCATAGGTTCAATGCTGAAAAGTAAGCTATTTATAAATGACCCAAAAATTACTTGCGTAAAACAATCAAAAAAAAAAAAAAAAATAAAAGGAGAAGAAATCCATCCCATCAAAAAAAAAATATTGTATAGGAAGGAGCCTGTATTTCAGTGGGTGTCATTTGTTTATGTGTTACATATTTGTTTTCCGTTCATTTTTTTTTAATATAATTAAGGCCGTTAGTTTTCTCGTTTGAATTGTTTTACATTGTAATATAGGGGCCTTTTATAGCTGACTATGCGGTATGGGCTTTGCTCATTGTTGAAGGCTATACGGTGATCTATAACTGTTAATTTCTGTGTCATTTTGGTCTCTTGTTGACAGCTGTCTCATTGGCAATCATACCAAATCTTATTTTTTATTATAGATCCAACGCTGCAATTTTCACAAAACATATCAAATTTTCCACCTTGTCGCACATACACATGGATAACATCATTACAGCTTATTTCCTAATGTTCGTAGAGCAAAACTTTGGTTAGCTTGCTTGCTTTGTTTGTATATTGTACTAAATATAAAATATACAAGTTAAACTATGCCTATATATATATATTGTTTAAAGATGTCAATCTTATTTTCAAAGCTTGAATAAACAACTATACAAACAAAGCAAGCAAGCCAACCAAAGTTTTACTTTGCAGGTATCAGAAATCAGCTGTAATGATTTTATTCAGTTTGGCAAATGTCCGAGCACATTAAAAAACGAACAAACTGAAACTACAGTAGCTGACTTCACTACCTTTAAAATAAAGGGAACAGTTTGGAAGTCCCATATACTGAAATGTGACAAAAATAAATACTTATAGATTTTGTTAACACTGTCATGTATGTAAATATTTCTTCGCCTTTTTGAAGTACACAAAATTCAAGGATCACACATTTGCCTTTAATTATCTATACGAAAATTGCTGTACTCGAGAATATCAGCACCGGCTGTTATCGACGGCTTACTTTACACTAGTAAGTTTGTCTCATGGGTAATTGTGTTTTTCGCTGTTGTTTCGTTGCTGTGTGGTGGACGAATACATGAAATCTCTGTGCAATCATCAAACATATTAATGGCTATTTATCGGGTAATTGAAGCCCTTTTTTCTTCGCATAGAAACAACTCTTCGTTAATCTGAGCATGGAAGTAAAACTTTATATCACGAACTTTAAATGAGGATACACAAAATGAAAAACTAAGCGAAATTGTGAATCCCGCATTGCACGAAAAAATGTGTTGTATTTCAGTAGATAACACGTGTTCTTGGTTGATTGTAAACACATAGTAGTCCATCATGCATTGTGACTCATTTAGTGGATTGGTCAAAAACCTAGGTAAATATAAATTGCGTCACATGTAAATAAACAATTACATGTGCGAGAACATAAGTATGCTAATTTATGCATTTCCATATAAGGTAGTGGTCCTGACCTGTTAAAGGACACCAATGAAAATGATCATCACTTTATTTGATTATTGATTTTATATCATTATACAAGTTAACTTACTATACCCAAGCTTTTCATGCTTTTAGCATGGGGAGTTGTATAACAATACAAAGAGGCTCTAAAAAGTTTATTAAAAAACAGACTAAAGTTAATATCATTCAGTTATTCATTAATGTGCAAAATGCACATCTTGGAAGCAAACAATTTAGGAAGATAAAACAAAATGTTTTTATAGCTGGTAAATTCTGTCATAACTCATGTCTAGTAATATAACATATGAAGGTAAACATATAAAACAATATTCATTTTCATATCCTTTGCCTATAAAGTACTATTTTACTAGTTTTATACTATATCTAATATTTTTATAAATAGAAAATGGAAATTGTAGTTTCCTGTCATATATAGAACATTTATTACAATAACATGACATGAAATCTAAGTTTGTTTGATGGTCAGTAGAGGTCATCTTAATATTTACTTATACAAAGTCACATGGTAAAAATAAACATACATTAAAAGCACATGTATGTTGTTTTTGTTTTGGTTACTCCATCAGGTAATCAACACTTCAAAAAAATAAAATAAGACCTAATGGGAATTTGTTTTAATTATTGACCAAAAATTATGAAATTGATAGTCAGAGTTCGTATATATCATATATTAACATACGTCGAGAAAAAAAATATTAATTTATAAAAATTAATTATTAAGAATTTTGTTTTGCAAATATATATAAAAGTCAATGGACAATAAGAAGGGATATAGTTACGATACTGTTGTCAGGTCATTAAAGATTGCATATTTTGGCTTTTATATTGCTTCACTTTAATGGTCTTTGCATCGGAATTAAACACATTTATTCCAAAGGCACTGGCTACGGTTACAAATTTTTATTGTTACATCGGAGACTAATTGCTGGAATACAAAGTTGGGCAAGGAACCGATGAATAACGAATGTAACAATAATTATTGAGGCTACGGTTACATTGTGTTATTATTACATGAACAACAGCAATGTACGCTAGATTTATTAAATTTAAACCTTCTATGGTTGTGTTGCTTAATTCTTTCATATGTACTAAATAATACTTGTAATAATGATAGATAATAGGTTTATTGCATGAATATTAAGGAATATTGTCCCGAGTAGAATTTCATATTGCACGAGTTTGCGAGTGCAATATATGTTCTACGAGGGACAATATTCCCCAATATTCATGAAATAACCCTTTTATTGTATAACAATATAATATTTTAAAGTAAAAATTGATTGAAACTAAGATTTTGTCATTGGTGACGTCATGAATTTTGAAGATTTATTGCACTAGTGCAATATTGGAATTTATTGCACGCTAACTTTTGGTTACTTTCTGTGGGAATTATTATACTGCTATGCAATAATAAATATTATTATTCAACAAATGGTGTTTAAATAGTTTTACGTATTAATGGTTTTGATGTTCTTAAAGGTACTATTTCATTATAGTAGTGCCAAAGGCGAAACATATAGTTCAATGGTTTTTTGTTGAGAACTTGGGCTGAGGAAAGTGTTTACTTTTTTCTATATAACTACACACCTACTCTTGTTACTGTCATTACACTTTGAACAATGGATGAAGAGATTCCTATTACCAATTCTGTTTTGGATGAAAAAAATTAAAACTTGGGATGCGTTTGAAACGAAACTGAAACAATATCAAGACACAAATTTCATACAGCTATAGATACAAACGCAGCTCAAAAAAAATTGATACATCAAAAGCAAAGTTTGCTAACTGCTAAGTGTAAATTTGCTGTTACAAAATGATGGAAATTATTATAAATTAAGGAATGTATCTCCCTCATGCAAAGCTCTGATTCCTTTCACGGATTTGGCTTTACTTTTTGGACCTTTTGGATTAAAGCTCTTCATCTTTTATATAAGCTTTGGATTTCAAATATTTTGGCCGCGAGCATCACTGAAGAGACATGTATTTTCGAAATGTGCATCTGGTGCAACAAAATTGGTACCGTTAATTTTATTGTATACTAAAATCTGAGGTAAACCTAAAATCCGTAATGGACGGCAATGCGATCATATTGATAGACGAGATGAAACTACACTACATGCTTCCAACCAAAATATTGGATGAGAATATCAATATTGATAGAGAAAAAAGTATTTCTCACCAGAACCATGGCAAACATTACAGGTTGCCTTATCTTCTAAAAGGAATATCGCAGAATGAATTTGCAGAGTATGCGATACAGACGCTCACAATGCGGCATCACTGGTGTGTGATGACTGCTTGGAGTGGTTTCATCAAAAATGTGTCAGACTCTCAAAAATAAAATAAATGTCTTCAACTTTTATTAAATACATTCGTACAGTGCTGTTTTTCGTGTAACAATAACGCTATGTAACCGTAGCCTGAATAGTTATTGTTACATTCGTAATTAATCAGGTCCTTACCCAACCATCCATTCCGGTATTTAGTCTCCAATGTAACAATAATATTTAATTATTGTTACATTTCCATGTAACGGTAGCCAGTGCCTATTTCAAAACCAGTTGTTGGCATGACATGGGTTATGTTGTACATGATATTCATAGGATGAAGTTATAATCTTTCAATCAGTTTAATTGAGGTTTTGAGCTGGCATGTCAGTAACTGCTAGTAGTCAGTTGTTATTATGTATTATTGTCATTTTGATTATTTTCTTTTGTTACCTCTTCTGACCTCGGACTTCTTTTGAACTGAATTTTACTGTGTGTATTGTTATGCGTTTACTTTTCTACCTTGACAAGTGGTATAGGGGAGGGTTGAGATCTCAAAAAAACATGTTTAACACCGCCGCATTTTTGCGCCTGTCCCAAGTCAGGAGCCTCTGGCTCTTGTATGATTTTAAATTTTAGTTTCTTGTGTATAATTCGGAGCTAAGTATGACGTCCATTATCACTGAACTAGTAAAGATATTTGTTTAGGGGCCAGCTAAAAGACGCCTCCGGGTGCGGAGTTTCTCGCTGCATTGAAGACCTATTGGTGATCTGCTGTTGTCTGGTCTCTATATTCGGGTTGTTGTCTCTTTGACACATTCCCCATTTTCGTTCTCAATTTAATTTCTCTTAAAAATGAGTTTTAGTTGCAATTATTTTAGATTTTGTTAAATATCATGTACCTGTATTGGTTTGTGTCTTTTGGACATTGCTGACATCAAATTTGTACTTGTTTGGCTTTTTAACTATTTCAATCTGAGCGTCACTGATTAATTTTATGTAGACGAAACGTGTGTCTGGCGTATTAAATATATGCCTGTTTTTTTTTTTTTTTTACCTTTGATAACTATAAGTGGATAGTGGTCTCATTGGCAATCATACCACATCTCTTTCTTTTTATATTAAGCAAACAACAATCAATAAATAAATTTGGTGTATTTACTGTCTTCTGATTGGTTAAAAGTACTCGTTTTATTTTCAATGTTGTCAATTTTTATGGGACACGCCCACTCTGACATTGTGTATTCATACGCCAACATGTGTGTACGTTGTCATATTGTTAATATGAATACTATAAAAAGTTCTTTGAGCCTCATTTTTGATAGAAATTTATTTATAATGAATGGCAATAATTTATTTTGAATTTATTGAACCATAAAATCAATTTTTGACTCTTCACATTTAACATAATCCGCTTCACGGATTATTCAATGTAAAAAGTCATAAATTGATTTTATGGTTCAATAAATTCAAAATAAACAATAGCCATTCATTAAATCAGTTAAATTGTATTTAGTTTAAATGTCACTACAATAGTTATCAAAGGTACCAGGACTACAACACATTATGAAGTTAAATAATAAAAAAAAAATGATTTTTCTGTTTCTTTATTAAGATCATTGTGAGATGGTCACACACATATGTTCATTAAAGAAAGGCATAGCTTATGATTCTTTTTTTTTGATAAACATATCTTTTCACTCAGATAAATACATGTAATCAATATTGAACTGCATTCCTATGCCCTAGTAAAAACTGTTTTATATCTTTTGTCAAATTTCCATACCAGTTTTCTCACAACGCATGCATATGTTTGTAAGAATCTAAGATTATTTCTTTTATGTTGAACTATTCTATAACTCAGACAAAATCTTTACCAAAAAAGCTGCAAAAAAGTGTTTTATATAGATAATTGTCTGAAAATTGATGTCAAATAAAATGTGTACTTTTTGGAAATTCAGTATCATTTTTTTTAATTCAATACCACATGCACGGATGGTACTAAAAAAAAATACAAAAGAAGGAAATGAAGGTAAATCAAATTAAAATACAAAAATTTGACAGTGTTTTGTCTTTTCTAACTATCATTTTTTTCTTCATATATTGTTTTATTAAGCAAGAAGAAAGATATGATAAATAGAAACAAAAGTAATGTATCCAAATGACTTCAAGAAATCAATATAAAAAAAAAAGCTTGTTCTAATATAAAAAAAAATAATTATAATATAATTACTTACAATGAGAAAGCAAACACCGGTTGTTAATTTATGAGCCGATTCAGATAAACAATTTACCCCCTTATGCAAATGTGTGTATATGTATACAACTTTGAATGATTCTGGAACATTGAACTATGAAATAAAGGATGAATGTTTGGTCTGTTTTATAGGTTTCTGATATCAACTTAACTTTGAAACAGTTACAGACTTGGACAAAAGGTTTTTTCAACAAAATTTCAATTATTTATTTTTTTTTTTTTTTTTTTATAATTGATATTTCCTTTGGTTTAAGTTCATTTTCTCTGAATCAATTTTTGATATTTGAACAGCTGTACTTGTTCTTTATTTGAATAAGATGGATATGTATAGGATGCAGCTCATATAAAGAAATAATGATAAATATATATATAATTATTTGAATTTCTAAACAAAAAAAAGTAATGTTTAGACTTAACTACCACTGTTGTTTAAAGCAGAAAAATAGTTCTAAGGAGACACTTTAGACTATATAAAAGAGTCAAAGTGTAATTACTGTATTTGTAATTATCTTCTGAATCACCCAATCACCAGTCTAACAATGGGGACAAAAACATCTCATACAATTAAAATAAAAACTTTACTTATTCTTTTTCATAATCCTCGAGTATAAAGTCCATTAAAAGATTGGATTCTCTTTTTTAGATGACTAGAGTGGGGGATTTTTCATATTTCTACTACATTACTATTTGTATACTAATTGACACTTGGCAGGTTCAGAAATTGAGTATCACTGAATGTCATGTGACAACACTGACTGTCATATATACCAAATCGCATGATGCTTTTTTTACAAAGTCACATGATGCTTTATAAATAGTCATTTAGGCTTGATAAATAATTGTTTTAGCCTCTTTGAGAAATCCATGAAAATCACAGCACCATTTGTCGAGAAAAAATTGAAACATATGAGAGATACAAAATATTTGCTTCTGAAAATACAGCAATATACCAATGAGTTATGATTCAAACACATACCCTGTCATTAACTTTCTATAGAAATCTCTGTAACAATAACCATCAGGAATTTCTTACTACTAATTATCAGTCTAAAAAGCAGTCTAATTATTTCCAAAACACTATTTCTAATACTAATTATATATAATGTGTGAAGATATTTTAAAATTATTATGCCTTGAGGCCAGCCATTCCAGAAATGATTGAGCATTGAGAATTTAATAATTTATTGATATGGCTAAATCATAACTTGTACAACATAAAATAAAATATGTAAATTAAAATAAATATGTTTTTACAGGTTGATTCAGGATTCAAATTATTTTACATTTTCTTCTTAAATTGAGTGTAGTGTAAAGTAATTTTTTTATGTCCTCTGCCCATTATTAATTGACATTTAATAATAACGAAAAACAAATAATACAACATAATGTTGGTAAACCTACTATAACAAACAAATGTATAAAAAATAAAAACAAAATAAACAATCTCTTGTACGTCTGAGATCTTGTTTTCACCAGGTGTTGTCCAATAGTCCTGAACTTTTGACAATGCTTATCCATAATTCACAAATTATCTTATTTAAGTAAACACTATAATTATCAAAGTCCTCTTGTACCATAAAGCAGCCTTTATTTCAAAACCTTCAATATCATGACTTCATTACATTTCTCAGTAAAATAATGTCACTAGCACAAACTCTTTAACATTGATGATAAAGTAACAGCACTATTTTTCTTTATAACCATAAATGATACTGCTTTATAGATCTAGTATTAACATATTTACTTCTTTCACCTTTATGTCTTCCCAGTTATAAAAGGGGTACAGCCAAAATGTAATGCATATCAATTTTTTATTTTATAAAATTTTATTTTTTTGAAATAATTTTTAATTTTTTTGCATCAATAGGAATTTCAATTAGAAACTTTCAAGAAAGTTAACAAAGAACTGCATTATCTACCTCTTTGAAATTAATGAATAGACATATTCGTCTAAAATATTGCCAACATCAGCAAATTAGGCAGGTTTACAGAATCATTCGGGGAAGTTCTTTAGGCAAACAAAATAATAAATTATTGGTTGCTCAACATAGTTGCAGTGCAAAAAGCTATAGCGTGATGTAACAAACAATAACAAATTCCCATTATATTGTAATCTTTCATGTAATTTTAAGTTTCAAATTTAGTCAACTATTAAAGACAAAATTTATTTGTATTCAAAATATTTTTCCTGCCCTTCATTTTAAGAATAACACAGTTGGACATACATAAAAACAATTCTGTTTTCTCTTTAAAAAGGTACAATTCTAATCACATATTCACAACTATATCAAGTCTCCAACATAAATTTAAATATGAAGTTTGATTTTCAGATTTTCTTCCTATAGAATGAAATTAGTGTGCCGATCTAAAAGCACCTTTTTTTCTAATCAAAATATAATAGATTACACTAATTTCTTCCCATATATCACCATTAATGTTTTTTTTAGATACAAAAGCACCTCATGGGATTTAAATTTCAGTATTAATTCCTGGATCTTCTTTTTATATCAACTTTATGGAACAGTTCTTTTTCTGTTTTATTTTTCACTTCTTTTTCTTTTTTTTATCATTTACTCTTCAAGAGGGCTGTTGATTTCTTTGAGCCTGTGTGTACTGAACACACATGTGAAGGTTAACTCCACAACAAGATCTTATTAGCATGACAAGTATCATAACAAACAATGACCAAACTGCTTTCAAAATAATCAAAACAGTTTATAAAAACGTTGTTTAACTCAGTAGCTGTTCTGAAAATAGAAATATCATTATGCAGTTCCTAACATGTTTTTAAGTTTTTTTATTTCCAAACTTAATATATATATCATTTATTCAGTGAAACTGCTCATTATCTAATGTATTTACCCTTAACAAATATAGAATCAACTTTTTCAATCCCTATCCACATTAGATGATTTTCTTTAAATCTTTGTTCATTTTCACTTCAATTGCTAGGAACAAGAAATAAGAATACAGATAAAGAGATAAACAAATATTTAAGGTCTCTTAAGACTGTAAACCAAACAAACAATTGCCTTATTTACTGAAATTCAGAAAACAATTAACAAAGATTTAAACACAATTATGTTCATGATGTGAAGACCATTTCATTATTATTCATTAATGATCAAAAGCAGTCTGGTCATATAAACATAAATTAATAAAAACAACATACATACAACAACTTTCATAGGTAGCAACTTTCAATAACCATCAATATAGTAACCTCCCTATGAGGATTATTTTCGATTTTTAATTTTTGTAGAACCTACTTCAGATTTATTTGCATGACTATCAATTAATCTTTAAAAATAAAAGTAAATGGGAGATTTAACCACACTTTTGAGACAAAATTTTTTTAGAGGGAGTAAGAAATGTTGCTATATATGTAAGTTGTCATTGTATGAAAGAGTATGCCATGTTTCTTTTCTCACACTGAAATATTTTAATTTAAGCCTAAAATCTCTCTATTTAGCATTTTTAATCTTAATTTTTTTTATATGTTCAAATAAGTTAAAAGAAACATATCATCTCTTACAAACACTGTACATTAAACATGATTAATATAAAACTGGATGGTGGTAAATCTTACAAATTATAATGTTATAATGTAAAACATAATGAGGGATTGACTGTCCCTCTAGATCTGGTATCTTTCATTCCTCTTTTATGTCAATAAGCTGATAATTTTGCTACAAACGTTTTTCCTTAATCTTCTATAACCTATTTTTTCACAGTTTAATCAAGCTGGAAACAACTCCAAATAATGTTTGATGTACAGTGTTTAAATATATAAAATTGAGCACCATAGGTATGGCTTTTATCAAAAGGTATATTGCATTGTTATAGATTGCACTATACCGGGGAAATTACAAAAACAAAGAACTTGAAATGAATGGATAGAAAACAAAGGGGGATAATTCAAGTTCTTAATATTAAATAATTGTCTGACATTATCAATATCAATAGTATTGATGTTTGTCACTATGTCTTTGGCAATATCTTCCTTTGTTATAGGCATTATACGTATAATTTGATTAATTTAAACATTTTGCATATAATGTTTTTTGTTCAAACATTGTCTATTTAATAACTTGTTAACCTGCTTGTCTTCTTTACAAACATTTCAAGATCTTAACACTTAAAGAATATTAAAAAAATAATTGTATCAGATCACATGACCATTAAGAAAAAATGGCTTTCTTCAAACATTTAAATTAGTGTTACTAATACTTTTGACCAATAACAATTCTGTCCTTTAATATGAGCCTCTGGCCTTTGTTAGTCTTGTATTATTTTAATTTTAGTTTCTTGTGTACAATTTGGAAATTAGTATGGCGTTCATTATCACTGGACTAATATATATTTGTTTAGGGGCCAGCTGAAGGACGCCTCCGGGTGCGGGAATTTCTCGCTACATTGAAGACCTGTTGGTGACCCTCTGCTGTTGTTTTTTATTTGGGCGGGTTGTTGTCTCTTTGACACATTCCCCATTTCCATTCTCAATTTTATCAAATAAATTGGTTAGTCTATTTGATGGGTATAACTTGTCACAGGTCTGAATGTTATTAACACAGTGTCCACTTGATCTGTCAAACCTCATTCAATGTCATCCCAGAATAATCATCAATTGATACAATGTAGGAGTTTGTGGTCATTAAGAAAGTTAGTTATAACTTATAAATTCTTACAGACTTTAAATATTTCTCTTAAAACATGAATTTAAGATATCAAACTCCTAAATTGCAAGTTATTTCATCAAAATAGCTGTTTCAAACTTATCTGCAGACTTACATTGAGTAGAGGGGTATCTATAAGGCAAACTGACCACAAAGAATAATCAGTTATTTCTGTAACAAACGTTTGTACCCCACAAGTTTATCAATGTTCTGCAGGTAGGTTTGAAAATCTATTATAAGTAACAACATAATGTATTAACAGTAGTCCCTCCCTAGGTACATGGAGAAAGATTAAGAAAAGGTTTGTGTGCAAGATATACAGTTAGAGAGGGACTTCTGCACTGCAATCATTCATCTAAAAATACTTTCAATTCAACAAGACACTTACACACATTATTTCACTCAACAAGACACTTACACACATAATTTCACTCAACAAGACACTTACTCACATTATTTCACTCAACAAGACACTTACACACATTATTTCACTCAACAAGACACTTACACACATTATTTCACTCAACAAGACACTTACACACATAATTTCACTCAACAAGACACTTACTCACATTATTCCACTCAACAAGACACTTACACACATTATTTCACTCAACAAGACACTTACACACATTATTTCACTCAACAAGACACTTACACACATAATTTCACTCAACAAGACACTTACACACATTATTTCACTCAACAAGACATTAAGGATGTATTCTTCTGACTTTTTAGTCTCGTTAAGTCTCGTAGAAATCTCGTTCTTGAATTATTTCCAAAACATGTGATACAAGTGGAAAATATCAATGAATTTTAAAAATATTGTAATCAAACATGAAAATATTGTGTATTTACAAGGAACGGTTTTTGAGTAATCCAGTTTTCAAATTTTACGACCAATCAATTTTGAGAAAATGGGTTAGGGATACAAAAAATGATTTTACAAGAATCATGTACAACCCATATTATTTAAGTCTTTTCAAATTTCTAAGATGTTTATTTTTTCGATCAATTATAACAAAAAAAGTTAAAATAATATGCATTTTGTTCTTAAAACTGAGAAAAATAACAAAAATACAAAATTGACAGCATGGTAAATTTTACAAAAAAAGCGTCAAAATATGATAAAACTTTCTTATATTAACACCTACCTATAGTTTTTTAAGTAAAATTTATTCAGATAGGCCCACTTCATCTTTATAGAAAGTATGAAAAAAAGTTTAAATTGTGGAACTGTGATTTTTTTTATGATAATAGCCCAAAAATAGGTAAAAATCTATGAAAAAAGGGAAAATCATCAAAATTGGGCATTTTCAAAGGGCCATAGCAAAAAAGGCAAGTGCACCACCCTATGATTTTTTCTTCAACAATTATTTTGTAACAGTCTTATACACTCAAAAATCAGGTTCAGAAAAAATGTTTAATTCTAGAAATGTTTGGCTCCTCAGAGGTGTACATCCTTAAACACATTATTTCACTCAACAAGACATTTACTAAATTCACAGGCCACACACTGTTTCATACAATATCACAACACATTTAATATGGACTAGTTTTGAAAACAACCATACTCCATGTGTTCTGCCTCTTCTAAGCTCTATGTGAATATGCAGAGGCAGATTTAGAGAGGGTCCCTCTTTTCTTGGAAAAAAATTGGTTAATTAGATAGGGAATCACTGAAGCATGACCAGGGGTCCCCTCTTAGGCAGTCAATGGGCCCTTACTTATGAAAATATATGCATCCGCCACTGATATTTGTTACAATTAATACCCAACAAATCTTGTCAAATCATCTCTGCCCTTGCATCACTCCAATGTCAGAATTACTTAAAACAATGAATTGGTTACACTGTCCAAATTTCTTTGCTGACAAATTGAGGAAGTATTGAGTTAATCACTGACATGTCATATTACTCAGATACAATGTAAAGCTGCCATCACCATCACATACAGTGAAACCCAGTTTATCAAAACCATTTGAAAGATTTTGATTGGACAAAACAGAAGGACAAACTTGTTCAAAATGTGTATAATGTTGTATTTACCATAGTAACCAATATCTGGTACAAGTCCACACAGGGATATTGGATATGGTTTACACAGACATGAACTAGAAAAGTCACTGTACAAATCTAATATCAGCATTTACAGTAAATAATCTAGTGAAGTTTTTTTTATATCTAGGGAGGCAATTTCCAGTTTTTGAAAACGGTTGCTTTTGAAAGCTAAGGTCATACCAATTAAAATGGTCTTGTTATTAAACACTATAAAAGAAATAAGGCCACAAGCCAGTTATTATCAATTATGAAGAGGAAATTCAAATGTATGATTTTCCTTGCACACATAAACTGTAAATACACAGACAGAACTATTGATATTACACATAACTTTAAACACAAACTTATACAACACTGCATGATAATCACAAATCAATATATATAAAGCATGATATACACAAATCAGCATATACATAAAGTATCATAATATACACAAATCAACATATATGAAGAATACATAACTGAAAACACTATTGAATATCCAAAATGTAATGTGATTTGTGTAATTTACATTTTCCCTTCATCATTTCTGTAAATGACAACAAAGCAATAGATATATGTATCTGTATGTTATTGTCTATTTTTGACTGTCATCACCTTTTATAACACTAGCATTTAATGCCTTTTAAAAAATACACTAAATAATTTATGATAAAAAGTAAAATACACACATCTCTATATTGACATACACACTTATCATATATGTATTTGTATGTAATGATTGAAATGTTATACAGAGATCTAGGGAATGACAACAATCAAATTATTGTTAAGAAAAAGGCATATCACTAATAATCCCTTCAGTGAACCCCTATACTTCATCATGTCTAATTTTAACTTTGTACATCACACATATAAATGTACAAACTGGCTTCCTGCATAACAGAATATGTGGTATTCAAACAATGTAAGTTAATTCTTAGTAAATTTTTAACTCTGTGATGACTGAATTTATTTTAAAATGAAAATTTTGTGATGTGAGAATGTTATCAATGATGTCAATATTTGTTCGAACTCTAATCTCTAAACTGACACAAAAATACAGGGGCTCTTTTCATAAAAAAAACCTTAATACTATACCATTTTTTTCATTAGATTTTTTGTAAAAATAGTTTTAAATCTTTTACCTTATATTCAGATTCAATAAAAAATAACAAAACATATGTTGTGTTAAAAAGCTTGGTCACAGTAAAAATAAAATGCACAATTATCTAATGAATACACAGGTTAAAGTTCATATATGAGAAGGGTTATCTATATTAGTAAATTTGAAATGCAGTCAACCAGAGATAATTTTCAAGTCAACATAATTCAAAAACTGATACAATATGAAAATAAGAAGATGTGGAATGAGACACAATTCACCACCAGAGACAAAATGATATAGAGATTAGCAACAGTAGGTCACCTTTAACAACTATAGTAGCCCATACAGTAGAATATACTTTCTTAATAAGTTTTGCATTCATTAAATGGACATGACCTTTGTCCAAAAATAAATCTTCCTTTCCTAACCTCCCACATTTATTCTCAAGGAATAACGCTTAATAAAAATATTTAAATTGTATGAATAGCACAAGCAGGTACAGGTCATAGGACACTGTTTAATACCATAATACAAATATAAGACACCAAATGCCAAAATAGACCCAAGATTTTATTGCACTTGAGAAAAGAGTAATTTGATTGATTAGTTAATTGGTAATTAGCCCAACTTTTAATATTATTGTGCTATCTCCCGGCAGTCAGTTCTTATTGATGGAGAAAGCCACAACCTTTTAAAGCAAAATTTGACACGATCACTTATGTTTAAACATTCTTGCCAATAAAGTAATATTCACTTGTTACCTATCACAAAACAAAAAGGTAATATTTACAATGATTCTTAGAACTATACAAATTTGGCATTAAGCATGGACTAGTTTAAATGAAAAAATGTTCAAACATATGCAAATATAAATAGCATTTTCACTACTATTGTAGTAATGTAGTAGTAACACTGTAGATACACTTAGAATGCACAATAAGTTTATTGTCAAAATATGACTTTTGATGGTAAATTAGGATATGTAGGCCACTTCGATCATGATTATAACATATAAGAGAAATGAACTCTCCTTAAATCATTGTACCTAAGGGAGATAATTTGATGCTTTCCCTAACAGAAGAATTTTTGTTGTTATCTCCCCTATTTAATCAGATTTACTTTTTTCAGACTTGTGAAACAAATTAGTTATTTATACAATCATGAAAGTTGAGCTACCAATTCAGTAAAAGTTTTAGTACTCAGAAAATGACTGATGGTAAGTTATACTTCTATGAAGCAGTAGGAGACATGAATGTATATCACAAACTAGTGTTTCATTACTACATATATAAAACCTAGGAGTACTATCAATGACTTCTCAAGGCATGATATATCTTCTATGGTTTCACACATGTTGTAATGTAACAATCTATCAAAGACCACAACCATATCATTCAGTTATATAAGTGGCCAATATATATTTCTCATACCTAAGGCATGTAAAATAAAAGCAAATTACACAGCTATTATACCATCTCTAACACAAAAATAATGAATTAAATTTTGGCAAAATACCTTTAGTTCAAAACTATTTTAACTATATTTGTGGTGCAAATTACTTCTTACACTGTAATCACATGAATTACAGCTGTTGATAATTCTTTGTATCAAGAGCCATTATTTTCAGGAGTAAGCTAAAAATAGAATATTACATGGCAACTTATACATAAGGTATTTAATCTAAATTAAACATGTTCTAAAATATATGCAAAAAGATTTGTGAAATGTATTACATACAATAATTTGTCATTATGATGTAGTATTGTAAGTAATGACAATGTCATATCTATTTTAAGTCAACATTGTTATTCTTGTTGATCTTCATAATATGCTTTTATACTTAGCATGAAACATTTCTTACAATTTTTTCACATGACAAATAACATGTTTACCATCATATACTAACAATTGTATTTATAACAAAATATCATAAGATATCACATTGAAACACAAATAACATATATGTCTAATACTGTTTTGTAATTATTGCTTGAACAATACAAATACCAGCATTCTGTTACAACTGAGATTGTACATTGAATGATTTCACAACAATCAGATAAAACAACTGACTAAGCTCTTTTCATCAATGATTTTTCTCTCATGGTCTGTTGATTTTTTTTCTCTTGATCTTCCTGAAGGGGTAAACCAGTCAAGCATGAAGCTTGTGTTACGATTTGGACATCTCTTTCAGACTGCTTAAGTATGCTTCATGTAATGTATTTATGAAACTAGGATCTGTCTGAAAAAAAGAAAAAAAAATGTTAGAAAGTCAGAATTATACAACATAAAAACCAGGTGCTCCGCAGGGCGCAGCTTTATATGACCGCAGAGGTCGAACCCTGAACAGTTGGGGCAAGTATGGACAAAACATTCAAGCGTGATACAGCTCTGAATTTGGATTGTGATCAAATTTTTGACATTACATGGTTTTTTTTACACAAAACAAATGTCAAGATTTTACAAATCAATTAAAGATTTCTTCTTATTTAAATCTAAAATTAAATAGTTGACACAGCATAGGTTTCTGACACAGAATGAATGTGGTCTAATGAACTTAAAAGTTTTTTTTTTGCCTTTGAGCAATTCACTATGCTGTTGAATATTAATCCTCTCAAAAAAATGTTTGAAGAAATTTTCTTTTTATTTATGAAATCTGAAATGAGAAAAATTTAACCCCCCCCCCCCCTTTTTTCACATCCCCGTTTCCCTTTTTCCAAAACTGATATCAATTCAAATTTCTAATGGAGTTTGCAACAATAACTACTCTTTTAAATACATCATAAAATATTAAAATGTAAAATAAAGTGCTTGTTATCACTGAATGGTAAAGATTGGTTGGTAGTAAAAGTGAATATACATTGTTTATTGTATAAAACAATAAAAAAAACTTCATCAGTAACATTTTATATTGGCAAATTTCCAATGAAGTTATTTACATAAAGTTATTGGCAAATAAAAATAAAAAATGACATCATAGTCATGTCTGGCAAATTTCCAACATACATTATCTAAAACATTTTAGATAAGATAAGGAAAAAAAGCTTCATCAGCAACATTTTATATTGGCAAATTTCCAATGAAGTTATTTACATAAAGTTATTGGCAAATAAAAATAGAAAATGACATCATAGTCATGTCTGGCAAATTTCCAACATATATTATCAACTACTATTCTATACAAAGAAAGATAACTCCAATTGAAAATTAATTGCTATTGCACAATATTGTGCAATTAGATATTTCTTGCTATTGTGCAATACTGTGCAATTGAAAATTTCTTGCTATTGCACAATACTTGATATGGAATCCTGATTTGGACCAACTTGAAAACTGGGCCAATAATCAAAAATCAAAGTACATATTTAGATAAAGCATATCAAATAAGCCCAAGAATTTAATTTTTGTTAAAATCAAACTTAATTTAATTTTGGACCCTTTGGACCTTAATGTAGACCAATTTGAAAACTGGACCAAAAATTAAGAATCTACATACACAGTTAGATTTGGCATATCAAAGAACCCATTTATTCAATTTTTGATGAAATCAAACAAAGTTTAATTTTGGACCCCCATTTGGACCAACTTGAAAACTAGGCCAATAATTAAAAATCTAAGTACATTTTTAAATTCAGCATATCAAAGAACCCCAAGGATTCAATTTTTGTTAAAATCAAACTAAGTTTAATTTTGGACCCTTTGGACCTTAATGTAGACCAATTTGAAAACGGGACCAAAAATTAAGAATCTACATACATAGTTAGATTCGGCATATCAAAGAATACCAATTATTCAATTTTTGATGAAATCACACAAAGTTCAATTTTGGACCCTTTGGGCCCCTTATTCCTAACCTGTTAGGACCAAAACTCCCAAAATCAAACCCAACCTTCCTTTTATGGTCATAAACCTTGTGTTTAAATTTCATAGATTTCTATTTACTTATACTAAAGTTATTGTGCGAAAACCAAGAATAATGCTTATTTGGGCCCTTTTTTGGCCCTTAATTCCTAAACTGTTGGAACCAAAACCCCCAAAATCAATCCCAACCTTCCTTTTGTGGTCATAAACCTTGTGTCAAAATTTCATAGATTTCTATTTACTTATACTAAAGTTATTGTGCGAAAACCAAGAATAATGCTTATTTGGGCCCTTTTTTGGCCCTTAATTCCTAAACTGTTGGAACCAAAACCCCCAAAATCAATCCCAACCTTCCTTTTGTGGTCATAAACCTTGTGTCAAAATTTCATAGATTTCTATTCACTTAAACTAAAGTTATAGTGCGAAAACCAAGAAAATGCTTATTTGGGCCCTTTTTGGCCCCTAATTCCTAAAATGTTGGGACCAAAACTTCCAAAATCAATACCAACCTTCCTTTTAAGGTCATAAACCTTGTGTTAAAATTTCATAGATTTCCATTCACTTTTACTAAAGTTAGAGTGCGAAAACTAAAAGTATTCGGACGACGGACGACGACGACGACGCCGACGCCAACGTGATAGCAATATACGACGAAAAATTTTTCAAATTTTGCGGTCGTATAAAAAACTAGAGGCTCTCAAGAGCCTGTGTCGCTCACCTGTTACTGTATTTACTGATGTCGGCCATCTTGGTTGGCAGGCAGGGTCATTAGACACTTTTTTAAAATAGATACCCTAGTAATGATTGTGTCCAAGTTTGGTTAAATTTGGCCCATAATTTTAGAAAAGAAGATTTTTGTACAAGTTACAAAAATGACGAAAAGTTGTTCAATATTGACTATAAAGGACAATAACTCCTTAAGGAGTTCTCTGACAATTTTTGTCATCAGTGATATTGTTGGCTTTTTTCAAAACTACCTTTACCCTTTTTTATTGGGAAAATATGCGTCATTTTTATCAAATTGGGAAATTTATAATAAACCATGAATATGACTGGAACTTCAATTTGCAGACCTCCTTTCAACAGGTAAACCCTCATTTGAAATAAGACCCCTTATTGTCAGTGAAGATTCATTAATAGACCCTTAAATCTACACATATAGTCATTTTAGGCATGAAAAATTATGAAATGAGTGTTTTTCAGTTGGTATTCATGCACAAGACTGCACTGTTTGGGAAAAAAGTTATCTTTTTGGGAATAATTTTAAGCCATTTTTTTTCAAATTGAGAATTTTCTCCAGGGGAAAAAGCCTTTATTCTCCAGTAATTTAAGGCAAACAATATCACTGGTCATGTTGACTTATTTGTAGATCTAACTTTGCTGAACATTATTGCTGTTTACAGTTTATCTCTATCTATAATAGTATTCAAGGTAATAACCAAAAACTGCAAAATGTCCTTAAAATTACCAATTCAGGGGCAGCAACCCAACAACCAGTTGTCCGATCCATCTGAAAATTTCAGGGCAGATAGATCTTGACCTGATAAACAATTAAATCATGTCAGATTTGCTCTAAATGCTTTGATTTTTGAGTTATAAGCCAAAAACTGCATTTTACCCCTATGTTCTATTTTTAGCCATGACGGCCATCTTGGTTTGATGGCCGGGTCACGGGACACATTTTTTTAACTAGATACCCCAAAGATGATTGTTGCCAAGTTTGGTTAAATTTGGTCCAGTAGTTTCAGAGGAGAAGATTTTTGTAAAAGATTACTAAGATTAACGAAAAATGGTTAAAAATTGACTATAAAGGGCAATAACTCCTAAAGGGGTCAACTGACCATTTCAGTCATGTCGACTTATTTGTAAATCTTACTTTGCTGAACATTATTGCTGTTTACAGTTTATCTCTATCTATAATAATATTCAAGATAATAACCAAAAACAGCAAAATTTCCTTAAAATTACCAATTCAGGGGCAGCAACCCAACAACGGGTTGTCCGATTCATCTGAAAATTTCAGGGCAGATAGATCTTAACCTGTTAATCAATTTTACCCCTTTCAGATTTGCTCTAAATGCTTTGGTTTTTGAGTTACAAGCCAAAAACTGCATTTTACCCCTGTGTTCTATTTTTAGCCATGGCGGCCATCTTGGTTTGATGGCCAGGTCATCGGACACATTTTTTAAACTAGATACCCAAAAAATGATTGTGGCAAAGTTTGGTTAAATTTGGCCCAGTAGTTTCAGAGGAGAAGATTTTTGTAAAAGTTTACGGACGACGGAAGCCAAGTGATGAGAAAAGCTCACTTGACCTTTCAGGTCAGGTGAGCTAAAAAAAAAACAATTGTAGAATATTAAAAATTTTACAAATGCATGACTGAAAAACTTGAATCAATGTGCTGATATTTTCCACATATAACACTGCAATGGAATAAGTGAAAATCATCAAAACTGAATGTTTCCATATTTCTTTCACAAAAACAGTTTTTGGGACTGACATGAGCTGGGCTAGAATAAGAATTTTTAGGTTTTTTTCAAGGGTATATCAAGATCATACCATTATCTTGTATATACTATTTACCTTCATGAGATATACAATTGCCTGCTGTAATTGTTCCTTAGTTAAAGCTGCAACAGGAAGTAGACTAGTGCTGCCCTCTACTGATGACCCTGAATCATTACTTCTGTTTAGTTTTCCTTGATCATCTGTTATGAAAGTATAGAAATTATAAATCACATAAATCTTACCTTGCATGGCCAACAGTTTAAAAAGTAAAATAAAACTGAGAATTATCTAGGTATTATGATAAAGTTCAAAAATTGGAACCATCTGCTTAAAGGAATAGTCCTAAATTAGTCCTTGATAGAATAGTGTCTTATTCCTCATTATTTGCTTAAATGTATTGTAAAGGTCTGTTTCTAGCCACGTTATATAACCAAAAGAAATTCAAATTTAGGCAAAAATAAATACCATTATTGTACACAATTATAATATCAGGATGACAAAATTACATTATGAGATTTATGACAATGAGGGGTGATATATAAAAAAACCCACAATGAATTAATTTAAAGATTTCTTTGTACCTAAAATCTATAGAATTGATAACAATAGACCTACAACCAATAATCAATCAATCAATCAACATACCTGATAATGATGATGATGGAGATTTTTGTGAGCCTCTGACAAACGCCATCGGTGATAATAAGACATCAGAGTTAAGTGAGGCCGCTGCTGCTGTTAGCTGCTTCGTTGAGGGAACACTGCCCTGTTAATATAGTTATAAAAGTTATAAGGTATATTTACTCTGCATATAAAAGCAAGTCTTAGCATTAATAGAATTCTTTGTCCTTAAGAGAATATACAAAACCATCAATATATTTTGTTCTAATCTAAAGTAATGAAATTGCCTTCAGTTATCAAAAAAATAATGCAATAAAACTTTTTTTCAAAAATATCAATCAACTCTTACTATACATGTGACCTAATTTTAGAGGCATTTATTTCAAGAACTATATAGTTCTCTAAGACCATATATCCAAATTTGGCAGCTATTAAAATTTTTATTTTTTTTGAAAAAAAAATCCACAAATTTATCATATAAAAAGTTTTTGTTGCCAGGTGTAAGACCTTTAAATCAAAAACAGATTATTTATAGAAATTATGATGCATCACAGACTCTCTATCAAAAACATCTTTATTATTTAACTTTACTTTATAAAACAAATTCCTTGCTTGAAACATCTGTTTTATTGTTAATACTGTTCAAATATTACATTTGAATCAATATTCTTTTGATATCAATACTATATGTAATTTACAAACAAGTTATATAATTACAAGTACACTAACACTTTTAATAATTATGTAATAACCACTAAATCACAGAAAAACAGAATATCTCTCAAAGGACCAGAAAGTTATGTAATAATTACTTAATCATAAGAAACAGGTTTCCACTCATATGACAAGAAAAAGTGAAATAAAAATAAAATAAAGATTATCACATAGTAGTTATGTTTCTTTGATCTTAAGTATCTTTTAAATTGATAAGTTCTTAGAAGTATATGATATATATGTTACAGTAAATAGGTGAAATTAGGAATTACAAGTAATTACTAAACATATCAGTAAATACCTGTAATTACTAGTCAATTTAGTAATTACATGTATTTACTAGTTGTTTCAGTGATTACTGGTATTCACTGATTTTTTTTGTCATTTTTACAGCTATTTACTAACTTGATATTTTTGTTTAAAATTTAAAGACGTAATTCAAGATAGCAAATAAGACAGTAAAGATGTAGGGATGTTTAGGGCTTACTTAAGGATTAAGGATTATAAGGCACATTAAAAGAGCATACTCTTTATTGTTTGTCAATTGAAACTGGGAAATGGTTGTTTTATAAGTTTTGAAACTCCATAAAAATAATTTTCAGCATGAAGACATGCAATGATGTCAATCCAAAATTGAGAAATACATTTTTAAGAAATTTATAGGCAACTAAGCCAGCTCTTTTTTTTAAATACCCATTAGATTATGCCAAATTTGGTTAAATGATCTTGATAATTCTTAAAATTTCATAATTTTGTTACATTAAAATCTCCATCAGGCATACTTTGCATGTCAACTTGCCCAATGACAAGAGTTAAATTCCTTTTACAAAATAGGTTTAACTACGACTTCTTTTGTCAGACATTTGCGATG
Source organism: Mytilus galloprovincialis (assembly GCF_965363235.1). Lineage (NCBI taxonomy): Eukaryota > Metazoa > Mollusca > Bivalvia > Mytilida > Mytilidae > Mytilus > Mytilus galloprovincialis. The sequence goes on along the minus strand of NC_134838.1, from coordinate 767,689 downwards.
AAGCTGACATTCTTCACAAACAAATTTGTACAAATTGATGGCGTTGAAAGTCACATTTTCACATTTTCATATTTCCGTGTTTCTCTTCTTTTATGAGTTTTCCAAGACCTCCAAACAGAAGCTAATCACTCTGATTCGAACAAAAAATTCTCTGAAACTGATATTATCAAGATGCTTGATTTCTTGATTGACAACATATTTGTTACGTTCGGAGGACGTGTTTTTCAACAGACTGTCGGCATTCCAATGGGAACAAACTGTGCCCCTTTACTTGCCGACTTGTTTCTTTATTATTATGAGGCTGACTTCATGCAGGAACTTCTTAGGAAGAAAGATAAGAAGTTAGCACTATCCTTTAACTCTACTTTTCGCTATTTAGATGATGTTCTTTCACTAAATAATTCAAAATTTGGTGACTATGTTATGGAAGCGCATATGGTACACCCCTTGGAAAGTTATTTTGTTGCAAATAAGTCAGAATTATTAGTTAAGTTGTGTGTAATAAGCTGGAATGAAATCATCATGAGGAATCAACTTGTCGGAATGATGAAGAAAAAGTTGCATTACAATGTCGACTTGCTAATATAAATATATTGACATGGTAATAAGAAGTCGACATGTTGAATTTAACTTGTTAATTGATTAAGCCGGCAACTTATTTGATGATGAGATAAAACCACGTGACTATTTTTGAAAAAAAAAAACCAAACCATTATCCATCTTTAAATCGATTTTCATATGTCGTTTGTTTAATGTGCTTCGGATGAGTGTCGCTATCCATTGAGTTAAATTTCAAATTAAAGTTCGAGTTGATGTTCTGAGTTATTTGGTATGATAAGGGTAACGGCAATCAAAATACTAAAAAAAACTATTTCAGACATAAGGGGGATATCCCCATACTAGTACGGCTGTTTTTTTCCCTTCCTATTTCTCAAATGGAATCAGTATTATAATAAATTCGTGAAGGATTGCATGAAACCTTCCGTCTCGCCTGAGATTGCTGCTGTCAGGGCAAAATTTGTTATATTGACTGTAAAAGGTTAATTTTTCTATAACGTACAAAATTCAGAAAATAGATTTTGTGCAGAGTTGTGGTCCTTGAAAATTAACTCCACACTTACCCCTTATGCTTGTAAATATTGATTTCAGAATTGGTATTAAGTTGACAAATTGCAGATCAAGTTCAAATTTTGTTTATGTCTGATGATTTTCTACATAACTTATATATTCATTTTGTGTCATATATGACAAAAAAAAAAAAATAAAAAGCAATTTACAGCAATTTACAGCAAACACTGATATATCTCAAAAATATATTTATCATCATTGATGAATAAATTGAGTTTAAAAAAATCAGGTGAGCGATTCAGGATCTTGAGAGCCTATTGTTTATATTAATTTTGCTTTTCAAGTTGCCCAATGACAAAAGTTAAATTCCTTTTTTTAAATAGTTCATCAGTTTTCCTAGTTTCTCGTGTTTATATAGGGGGACTGTTCTTTTTCCCATTTGAATGGTTTTACATTAGTATTTTTGGGAGGCTTTTATAGCTTGCTGTTCGTGTGAGTCAAGGCTAAGTATTGAAGGCCATACCTTGACATACAATGGTTTACTTTAAAAAAAAACATATGTTACTTGAATTGAAAGTTTTCTCATTTGCATTCATACCACATCTTCCTATATCTATTAACTATAAAATTGAGAAAGGAAAAGATGAATGTGTCAAAGCGACAACAATCTAATCTTTTTGTGGATTCAATAAGTCACCTTAAAATTTCACCCCTTTTGTTGACATTATTTTCGTTTTTGTCGAGCATGCATGTGACTTTTATCGCAAAAACGCGAGACATAGCGAACCAACCCATGTTCCGTCATCAGCTGCTAATTTTTGATAACTTTCTTAAATTATCCGGGATTTCTACCAAACTTGAAAAGAAGCTTGTTTATGATCATAAGACAAATATTAAGAGGTAAATAAATCATGTAAAAATGAAATCCTTTTTTTTCCGCATTTGATTACACATATTATAATGAACTTGTTTGTAGTTTTCATGCCATTTAACATTAACTTTTCACTATGACTGGGTTTCCACCAAACTTGAACAGAAGCTTGTTTATGATCATACTGAGATAATATCTTGAAGTGAAGTTTGTAAAATAATACTTTTATCGTATATTACTTATAGCTGATCTTAGTTTTACCAAGTTAACATTAATTTACATTCAGTGAGGTCCAATTATTAACTTACAAGTGCACAACTCATCTACCATGTTTCTCAGCATATTTAACAAAATAGAACCAGTGAGATTGCCTGCTATAAGTGAATTCTAATTTCATTATAATTAATGCCTTAACAACACAAAAATCATATTTATTTTGCTATATATTTCGTAGCTTAATTATGCACCATTAACAAAAAAGAACATTTTAGGTTGATCACTTTCGAAGAGTATTCACTGATCTTCTAGTAGGTATTACCATAACTTTTGATCAGCTGACCAATTTACAATATTGTTTTAACAGTTAGTAAATAGGTGTAAAATATCATTTAAAAATTAGTAATTACTGGTAATAACTGGGCAGTTTTAGGAATTACTTGTATTTACTAAGTGCATCGGGAATTACATGTAATTCCTAAATTTTAGTAATTACATGTAATTCCTAATTTCACCTATTTACTGTAACATATATACAGAATAATAGCATTTTTGCTTTTGATACTTACATTATCAGCAAGAATAGCAAGCGAACGTGCAAGGTAGGCCTCATATTCAAGCAAATGAAGTCAGTATCAAAACAAGAATGTGTCCTCAGTACACGAATGCCCCACTCGCACTATCATTTTCCATGTTCAGTGGACCGTGAAATTGGGGTAAAAACTCTAATTTGGCATTAAAATTAGAAAGATCATATCATAGGGAACATGTGTACTAAGTTTGAAGTCGACTTCATCAAAAACTACCTTGACCAAAAACTTTAACCTGGAGCGGGACAGACGGACGAACGGACGGACGAACAGACGCACAGACCAGAAAACATAATGCCCCTCTACTATCGTAAGTGGGGCATAAAAATTAAAATGAAATGTAAACTAGAGGCTCTAAAGAGCCTGTGTTGCTCACCTTGGTCAACAAAGGACACAGATGGATTCATGACAAAATTGTGTTTTGGTAATGGTGATGTGTTTTTAGATTTACTTTACTTAACATTCTTGCTGCTTACAATTATCTCTATCTATAATGAACTTGGCTCAGTAGTTTCAGTGAAAAATGTCTGTGAAAATCTACAAATTTTATGAAAATTGTTAAAAATTGACTATGAAAGGCAATAACTCCTGAAGGGGTCAACTGACCATTTTGGTCATGTTGACTTATTTGTAAATCTTTCTTTGCTGAACATTATTGCTGTTTACAGTTTATCTGTATCTATAATAATATTCAAGATAATAACCAAAAACAGCAAAATTTCCTTAAAATTACCAATTCAGGGGCAGCAACCCAACAACAGGTTGCCCAATTCTTCTGATAATTTCAGGACAGATAGATCTTGACCTGATAAACAATTTTACCCTGTCAGATTTGCTCTAAATGCTTTGGTTTTTGAGTTATAAGCCAAAAACTGCATTTTACCCCATGTTCTATTTTTAGCCATGGTGGCCATCTTGGTTGGTTGGCCGGGTCACCGGACATATTTTTTAAACTAGATACTCCAATGATGATTGTGGCCAAGTTTGGTTTAATTTGGCACAGTAGTTTCAGAGGAGAAGATTTTTGTAAAAGTTAACAATGACAACGGACGACGGACGCAAAGTGATGGGAAAAGCTCACTTATCCCTTCGGGCCAGGTGAGCAAAAAATGCTGGTCGGAAATTCACACTTGCAGTGAAAAATTCAAAAGCTGAACCTACAAAAATGTGTGTAATTTTCAACTCAGCATACTTCAAAACATACATGGATTTATCTTAAAAGGGTTTATTACCTTTTCAGAACTTGATGCAGATGACTTTTCTAATGCTGCAGGAGTTAACAATTCTGCACTACCTACTCTCCCATTTCCTTGCAGATTACCCTGTAATTGTCTATTAGCACTAATATTTTCTGCTGGGGATGCCCTTCTCAAATTATTATCACTTAGTCTATTTATAGTAACAGCATCACCAAATCTTTCTGTCAAATCTTGTGTCACATTTTTTGTTCCAAACTGACAACTTGAGTCAGATAAAGAAAACTTTGCAGGTTCACCACTAAAGTCACTTTCTCCTTGAGACAAGTTCGATTTTGATTTAGAAAGAATTGTATATGAGCCTCCATTTGGTAATGATGAAGTAGGCGTTGTGTCCGTGAGAGATATTCCCCCCCGATGCTGTCGTTCTATATCCTCCACCATTGATCCTGAAGACATAATGTGTCTCAATAATGCTGGGACATTCTGTGAGTCCTGTCCTTCTGTAGCCATCTTAGGCGTGTCTGTCACGGACAAAGATCTGAAATACATAGATGCCAACCCCCTTTTGACACAATCAGTAACAAACTATGACATTTTCCGTATTTTTGAAAAGTTTTCAGTAATCATTCATAAACGTGCACTTACCAATAAAAATTACTGACGAGTGGTTGCAAGGTGATGTGCACTAAAATTTGTCGTTTAACATGTTGGTCTGTAGTATGTATTCCATTAATTAATTGCTCAGATGTTCTCGACTCGAACATTTTCATTTTGTCAAGGAGAAGTAGAGAAAGGGGGAAAGCTACTTCATAAAATGCAAGTTTGCCTATTCGGAAGTCAGTTAGTTATTCAACAATAGGTTGATAACTCCAGAGAAACCGGAAGCATTACATTGGCGTTTTCTAAATACCGGACTAGGACGGAAAAGTAATGATAAAATTCCGTGTTTTACAAAATTGAACGGCGATGATTGGTAATCCGTAACTATTCGACTTTGACCGTAATAGCGTAGTTTTTATAGCAAAATCGGAAAAACTACGCAAAAATCGTAATGGTTGGCATCTATGGAAATACATAAACAGAGATCTGAAATACAAAAACATCTTAGGTGTGTCTGTTACTGACAGAGATCTGAAATACACAAACATCTTAGGTGTGTCTGTCACTGACAGAGGTCTGAAATACAAAAACATCTTAGGTGTGTCTGTCACAGACAGAGATCTGAAATACTCAAACAGAGGTCAGAAATACAAAAACATCTTAGGTGTGTCTGTCACAGACAGAGATCTGAAATACTCAAACAGAGGTCTGAAATACACAATCATCTTAGGTGTGTCTGTCATGGACAGAGATCTGAAATACACAAACAGAGGTCTGAAATACACAATCATCTTAGGTGTGTCTGTCACTGACAGAGATCTGAATTACACAAACAGAGGTCTGAAATACACAATCATCTTAGGTGTGTCTGTCACTGACAGAGATCTGAATTACACAAACAGAGGTCTGAAATACACAATCATCTTAGGTGTGTCTGTCATGGACAGAGATCTGAAATACACAAACAGAGGTCTGAAATACACAATCATCTTAGGTGTGTCTGTCACTGACAGAGATCTGAATTACACAAACAGAGGTCTGAAATACACAATCATCTTAGGTGTGTCTGTCACTGACAGAGATCTGAATTACACAAACAGAGGTCTGAAATACACAATCATCTTAGGTGTGTCTGTCATGGACAGAGATCTGAAATACACAAACAGAGGTCTGAAATACACAATCATCTTAGGTGTGTCTGTCACTGACAGAGATCTGAATTACACAAACAGAGGTCTGAAATACACAATCATCTTAGGTGTGTCTGTCACTGACAGAGATCTGAATTACACAAACAGAGGTCTGAAATACACAATCATCTTAGGTGTGTCTGTTACTGACAGAGATCTGAAATACACAAACAGAGGTCTGAAATACACAATCATCTTAGGTGTGTCTGTCACTGACAGAGATCTGAAATACACAAACAGAGGTCTGAAATACACAATCATCTTAGGTGTGTCTGTTACTGACAGAGATCTGAAATACACAAACAGAGGTCTGAAATACACAATCATCTTAGGTGTGTCTGTCATTGACAGAGATCTGAAATACACAAACAGAGGTCTGAAATACACAATCATCTTAGGTGTGTCTGTCATTGACAGAGATCTGAAATACTCAAACAGAGGTCTGAAATACACAATCATCTTAGGTGTGTCTGTCACAGACAGAGATCTGAAATACTCAAACAGAGGTCTGAAATACACAATCATCTTAGGTGTGTCTGTCACAGACAGAGATCTGAAATACACAAACAGAGGTCTGAAATACACAATCATCTTAGGTGTGTCTGTCATGGACAGAGATCTGAAATACACAAACAGAGGTCTGAAATACACAATCATCTTAGGTGTGTCTGTCACAGACAGAGATCTGAAATACTCAAACAGAGGTCTGAAATACACAATCATCTTAGGTGTGTCTGTCACAGACAGAGATCTGAAATACACAAACAGAGGTCTGAAATACACAATCATCTTAGGTGTGTCTGTCATGGACAGAGATCTGAAATACACAAACAGAGGTCTGAAATACACAATCATCTTAGGTGTGTCTGTCACAGACAGAGATCTGAATTACATAACTTTCATGTCAATCTGGTTGCTTAAAAGAACCCTTTACAGTTGAATTTCAAAAAGACATAAATCTTATGAAAAATATTACCACTCATTTTGAATAGAAGTGAGATATGGTATCAAATATTAATCTTTCATATTCATTTCATTGAAAGAATAACATAAATAATATGCGAAAAATGATTTTAAATTTTACTCAATATTTGGTACCATAAATCTTTATATGAGTTTCAATGAATTTCATGAAGAAAAGTTAAACTGACAGTCTTGACTGTGTCTAACAGATGCCTTGCATTTCCTCATTATTGCTCTTTGCTGAGGCATCAGTAAATTAAGATAGCACCAGGCATCAGTAAATTAAGATAGCACCAGACTGTTGGTTTTTCTCTCTTTGTATTGTTTTACATTTTGTTATTGTCAGGCCATTTATTGCTTACTGTGCAGTATTAGTTTTGCTCATTCTGAAAGCCATGCAATGTTTTGCTCATTTTAAAGGTCATGTAATGTGTTGTTGTTGTTTTAAAGGCTATGTAATATGTTGTTGTTGTTTTGAAGGCTATGCAATGGGTTGTAGTTGTTTTAAAGGTCATGTAATATGTTGTTGTTGTTTTGAAGGCTATGCAATGGGTTGTAGTTGTTTTGAAGGCTATGCAATGGGTTGTAGTTGTTTTAAAGGTCATGTAATATGTTGTTGTTGTTTTGAAGGCTATGCAATGGGTTGTAGTTGTTTTGAAGGCTATGCAATGGGTTTTAGTTGTTTTGTGTATTGTTTTTTTTTGGTCTACTGTTGATAGAATTGGTGACCAGACCTCATTTCTTTATTTCTATACTAAATACCTATGAAATGTTGGTGGAGGTTTGCTTGTTTCCACCACTGAAGTCTGACTTCTGATTCTCTGATCCTGGTTCTGTTGCATGCTAGCATTCCTAAACAAAGTTTCTAACGTCAAAGGCCCAGAGGATGGTCTAGCATTCTGTGTATTATCTACGTCTAAAATTACAAAGTGGAAATTATCAAGTCGGGTCTAAAAACCAGCTTTAATCAAAAGACACCTTTAGTGCCTAAGGTAAATATCTATAACTTGCAGGCAAACACAGAATGCTCAATTAAGACATCTGAAAATAACTGATTGAATAGCAAGATACCACTGTAAAAATTAGGCTAATACACGTTGACACAGATACTAAACTTATTGGTAAACTACTAACCTTGTTTCATGCCTGCAATTGCAGCTGTCAGTGTACTGTTGATTTAAAAGTGAGTTCATTTATCAGTAAAATACAAAATTTAAAAAAACACTTTTTATGTAAATGTTCTTTCTGTGTCATAAAGTTTAGCTTGCGTCAGAGTTTCATAACAATCCATAAAGGTTAACAAATTAATCATGTCAGAATGTGTTTATGTAAGAATTGAACTAACCTGAATCCTCTTTTCCTGCTTTAACAGGTCTGGGCCGTATGAGATCTGAGGATTTGGTAGCCGAAGCATTAGGATTATCTATGAAAGGCTTAGGATCAGGTTTCTTCTTGGACTGAAAGGAGAAGAGAAAGCTCAAATTTATTTCCTGATAAACACATTAACCAAACAATATAATTATAGCATTATTATACCCTATGGATGATAAACACATTCACCAAACAATATAACTATAACATTATTATACCCTATGGATGATAAACACATTCACCAAACAATATAATTATAACATTATTATACCCTATGGATGATAAACACATTCACCACACAATATAACTATAACATTATTATACCCTATGGATGATAAACACATTCACCAAACAATATAATTATAGCATTATTATACCCTATGGATGATAAACACATTCACCAAACAATATAATTATAGCATTACTATACCCTATGGATGATAAACACCTCACCAAACAATATAATTATAACATTATTATACCCTATGGATGATAAACACATTCACCACACAATATAATTATAACATTATTATACCCTATGGATGATAAACACATTCACCAAACAAAATAATTATAACATTATTATACCCTATGGATGATAAACACATTCACCACACAATATAATTATAGCATTATTATACCCTATGGATGATAAACACATTCACCAAACAATATAATTATAACATTATTATACCCTATGGATGATAAACACATTCACCACACAATATAATTATAACATTATTATACCCTATGGATGATAAACACATTCACCAAACAATATAACTATAACATTATTATACCCTATGGATGATAAACACATTCACCAAACAATATAACTATAACATTATTATACCCTATGGATGATAAACACATTCACCAAACAATATAATTATAACATTGTTATACCCTATGGATGATAAACACATTCACCAAACAATATAATTATAGCATTATTATACCCTATGGATGATAAACACCTCACCAAACAATATAATTATAACATTATTATACCCTATGGATGATAAACACCTCACCAAACAATATAATTATAACATTATTATACCCTATGGATGATAAACACATTCCCCAAACAAAATAATTATAACATTATTATACCCTATGGATGATAAACACCTCACCAAACAATATAATTATAACATTATTATACCCTATGGATGATAAACACCTCACCAAACAATATAATTATAACATTATTATACCCTATGAATGATAAACACATTCACCAAACAAAATAATTATAACATTATTATACCCTATGAATACCTGAAATATTAATATTATTAAAGTTACTTATATTTGAAAGTTCGATCTAATAGACACATTATAGACATTTTTTATTTTAATGTACATTACATTAGAGGCTTAGAGCAATGAACTGTCACTTCAATGCTAGGGTTGCATTATTTTGTTGCATAGAATATTAGGATGAAAAAAATTCAAAAACTTCTGCATAAGTTGCGTTAATTTGTTTGATGTCTAATAAGCTCTGTTTTTGATGGGGTTTGTGTTACTTAGCCTTAGTTTTGTGTACTGTTGTTTGATGTCTAATAAGCTCTGTTGTTTGATGGGGTTTGTGTTGCTTAGCCTTAGTTTTGTGTACTGTTGTTTGATGTCTAATAAGCTCTGTTGTTTGATGGGGTTTGTGTTGCTCAGCCTTAGTTTTGTTTACTGTTGTTTGATGTCTAATAAGCTCTGTTGTTTGATGGGGTTTGTGTTACTTAGCCTTAGTTTTGTGTACTGTTGATTGATGTCTAATAAGCTCTGTTTTTGATGGGGTTTGTGTTGCTCAGCCTTAGTTTTGTGTACTGTTGTTTGATGTCTAATAAGCTCTGTTTTTGATGGGGTTTGTGTTACTTAGCCTTAGTTTTGTGTACTGTTGTTTGATGTCTAATAAGCTCTGTTTTTGATGGGGTTTGTGTTACTTAGCCTTAGTTTTGTGTACTGTTGTTTGATGTCTAATAAGCTCTGTTGTTTGATGGGGTTTGTGTTGCTCAGCCTTAGTTTTGTGTACTGTTGTTTGATGTCTAATAAGCTCTGTTGTTTGACAGGGTTTGTGTTACTCAGCCTTAGTTTTGTGTACTGTTTTTTGATGTCTAATAAGCTCTGTTTTTGATGGGGTTTGTGTTGCTCAGCCTTAGTTTTGTGTACTGTTGTTTGATGTCTAATAAGCTCTGTTGTTTGATGGGGTTTGTGTTGCTTAGCCTTAGTTTTGTGTACTGTTGATTGATGTCTAATAAGCTCTGTTTTTGATGGGGTTTGTGTTGCTCAGCCTTAGTTTTGTGTACTGTTGATTGATGTCTAATAAGCTCTGTTTTTGATGGGGTTTGTGTTGCTCAGCCTTAGTTTTGTGTACTGTTGTTTGATGTCTAATAAGCTCTGTTGTTTGATGGGGTTTGTGTTACTCAGCCTTAGTTTTGTGTACTGTTGATTGATGTCTAATAAGCTCTGTTTTTGATGGGGTTTGTGTTACTTAGCCTTAGTTTTGTGTACTGTTGTTTGATGTCTAATAAGCTCTGTTTTTGATGGGGTTTGTGTTACCTAGCCTTAGTTTTGTGTACTGTTGATTGATGTCTAATAAGCTCTGTTTTTGATGGGCTTTGTGTTACTTAGCCTTAGTTTTGTGTACTGTTGATTGATGTCTAATAAGCTCTGTTTTTGATGGGGTTTGTGTTACTCAGCCTTAGTTTTGTGTACTGTTGTTTGATGTCTAATAAGCTCTGTTGTTTGACAGGGTTTGTGTTGCTCAGCCTTAGTTTTGTGTACTGTTGTTTGATGTCTAATAAGCTCTGTTTTTGATGGGGTTTGTGTTGCTCAGCCTTAGTTTTGTGTACTGTTGTTTGATGTCTAATAAGCTCTGTTGTTTGACAGGGTTTGTGTTGCTCAGCCTTAGTTTTGTGTACTGTTGTTTGATGTCTAATAAGCTCTGTTTTTGATGGGGTTTGTGTTACCTAGCCTTAGTTTTGTGTACTGTTGTTTGATGTCTAATAAGCTCTGTTGTTTGATGGGGTTTGTGTTGCTCAGCCTTAGTTTTGTGTACTGTTGATTGATGTCTAATAAACTCTGTTTTTGACAGGGTTTGTGTTGCTCAGCCTTAGTTTTGTGTACTGTTGTTTGATGTCTAATAAGCTCTGTTTTTGATGGGGTTTGTGTTACTTAGCCTTAGTTTTGTGTACTGTTGTTTGATGTCTAATAAGCTCTGTTTTTGATGGGGTTTGTGTTGCTCAGCCTTAGTTTTGTTTACTGTTGATTGATGTCTAATAAGCTCTGTTGTTTGATGGGGTTTGTGTTGCTCAGCCTTAGTTTTGTGTACTGTTGTTTGATGTCTAATAAGCTCTGTTTTTGATGGGGTTTGTGTTACCTAGCCTTAGTTTTGTGTACTGTTGTTTGATGTCTAATAAGCTCTGTTGTTTGATGGGGTTTGTGTTACTCAGCCTTAGTTTTGTGTACTGTTGTTTGATGTCTAATAAGCTCTGTAGTTTGATGGGGTTTGTGTTGCTCAGCCTTAGTTTTGTGTACTGTTGTTTGATGTCTAATAAGCTCTGTTTTTGATGGGGTTTGTGTTGCTCAGCCTTAGTTTTGTTTACTGTTGATTGATGTCTAATAAGCTCTGTTGTTTGATGGGGTTTGTGTTGCTCAGCCTTAGTTTTGTGTACTGTTGTTTGATGTCTAATAAGTTCTGTTGTTTGATGGGGTTTGTGTTGCTTAGCCTTAGTTTTGTGTACTGTTGTTTGATGTCTAATAAGCTCTGTTTTTGATGGGGTTTGTGTTGCTCAGCCTTAGTTTTGTGTACTGTTGTTTGATGTCTAATAAGCTCTGTTTTTGATGGGGTTTGTGTTACCTAGCCTTAGTTTTGTGTACTGTTGTTTGATGTCTAATAAGTTCTGTTGTTTGATGGGGTTTGTGTTGCTTAGCCTTAGTTTTGTGTACTGTTGTTTGATGTCTAATAAGCTCTGTTTTTGATGGGGTTTGTGTTGCTCAGCCTTAGTTTTGTGTACTGTTGTTTGATGTCTAATAAGCTCTGTTTTTGATGGGGTTTGTGTTACCTAGCCTTAGTTTTGTGTACTGTTGTTTGATGTCTAATAAGCTCTGTTGTTTGATGGGGTTTGTGTTGCTCAGCCTTAGTTTTGTGTACTGTTGATTGATGTCTAATAAGCTCTGTTGTTTGATGGGGTTTGTGTTGCTCAGCCTTAGTTTTGTGTACTGTTGTTTGATGTCTAATAAGCTCTGTTTTTGATGGGGTTTGTGTTACTTAGCCTTAGTTTTGTGTACTGTTGTTTGATGTCTAATAAGCTCTGTTGTTTGATGGGGTTTGTGTTACTTAGCCTTAGTTTTGTTTACTGTTGATTGATGTCTAATAAGCTCTGTTTTTGATGGGGTTTGTGTTGCTCAGCCTTAGTTTTGTGTACTGTTGTTTGATGTCTAATAAGCTCTGTTTTTGATGGGGTTTGTGTTACTCAGCCTTAGTTTTGTGTACTGTTGTTTGATGTCTAATAAGCTCTGTTTTTGATGGGGTTTGTGTTGCTCAGCCTTAGTTTTGTGTACTGTTGTTTGATGTCTAATAAGCTCTGTTTTTGATGGGGTTTGTGTTACTCAGCCTTAGTTTTGTGTACTGTTGTTTGATGTCTAATAAGCTCTGTTTTTGAGGGGGTTTGTGTTGCTCAGCCTTAGTTTTGTGTACTGTTGTTTGATGTCTAATAAGCTCTGTTGTTTGATGGGGTTTGTGTTACTCAGCCTTAGTTTTGTGTACTGTTGTTTGATGTCTAATAAGCTCTGTTTTTGATGGGGTTTGTGTTGCTCCGCCTTAGTTTTGTGTACTGTTGTTTGATGTCTAATAAGCTCTGTTGTTTGATGGGGTTTGTGTTGCTCAGCCTTAGTTTTGTGTACTGTTGTTTGATGTCTAATAAGCTCTGTTGTTTGATGGGGTTTGTGTTGCTCAGCCTTAGTTTTGTGTACTGTTGATTGATGTCTAATAAGCTCTGTTGTTTGATGGGGTTTGTGTTGCTCAGCCTTAGTTTTGTGTACTGTTGTTTGATGTCTAATAAGCTCTGTTGTTTGATGGGGTTTGTGTTACTGAGCCTTAGTTTTGTGTACTGTTGTTTGATGTCTAATAAGCTCTGTTTTTGATGGGGTTTGTGTTACTTAGCCTTAGTTTTGTGTACTGTTGATTGATGTCTAATAAGCTCTGTTTTTGATGGGGTTTGTGTTACTCAGCCTTAGTTTTGTGTACTGTTGTTTGATGTCTAATAAGCTCTGTTTTTGATGGGGTTTGTGTTACTTAGCCTTAGTTTTGTGTACTGTTGATTGATGTCTAATAAGCTCTGTTGTTTGATGGGGTTTGTGTTGCTCAGCCTTAGTTTTGTGTACTGTTGTTTGATGTCTAATAAGCTCTGTTGTTTGATGGGGTTTGTGTTGCTCAGCCTTAGTTTTGTGTACTGTTGTTTGATGTCTAATAAGCTCTGTTTTTGATGGGGTTTGTGTTGCTCAGCCTTAGTTTTGTGTACTGTTGATTGATGTCTAATAAGCTCTGTTTTTGATGGGGTTTGTGTTACTTAGCCTTAGTTTTGTGTACTGTTGATTGATGTCTAATAAGCTCTGTTTTTGATGGGGTTTGTGTTACTCAGCCTTAGTTTTGTGTATTGTTGTTTGATGTCTAATAAGCTCTGTTTTTGATGGGGTTTGTGTTACTTAGCCTTAGTTTTGTGTACTGTTGATTGATGTCTAATAAGCTCTGTTGTTTGATGGGGTTTGTGTTGCTCAGCCTTAGTTTTGTGTACTGTTGTTTGATGTCTAATAAGCTCTGTTGTTTGATGGGGTTTGTGTTGCTCAGCCTTAGTTTTGTGTACTGTTGTTTGATGTCTAATAAGCTCTGTTTTTGATGGGGTTTGTGTTACTTAGCCTTAGTTTTGTGTACTGTTGTTTGATGTCTAATAAGCTCTGTTGTTTGATGGGGTTTGTGTTGCTCAGCCTTAGTTTTGTGTACTGTTGTTTGATGTCTAATAAGCTCTGTTGTTTGATGGGGTTTGTGTTGCTCAGCCTTAGTTTTGTGTACTGTTGTTTGATGTCTAATAAGCTCTGTTTTTGATGGGGTTTGTGTTGCTCAGCCTTAGTTTTGTGTACTGTTGATTGATGTCTAATAAGCTCTGTTGTTTGATGGGGTTTGTGTTGCTCAGCCTTAGTTTTGTGTACTGTTGATTGATGTCTAATAAGCTCTGTTGTTTGATGGGGTTTGTGTTGCTCAGCCTTAGTTTTGTGTACTATTGTTTGATGTCTAATAAGCTCTGTTTTTGATGGGGTTTGTGTTACTCAGCCTTAGTTTTGTGTACTGTTGTTTGATGTCTAATAAGCTCTGTTTTTGATGGGGTTTGTGTTACTCAGCCTTAGTTTTGTGTACTGTTGTTTGATGTCTAATAAGCTCTGTTGTTTGATGGGGTTTGTGTTACTTAGCCTTAGTTTTGTGTACTGTTGTTTGATGTCTAATAAACTCTGTTTTTGACAGGGTTTGTGTTGCTCAGCCTTAGTTTTGTGTACTGTTGTTTGATGTCTAATAAGTTCTGTTGTTTGATGGGGTTTGTGTTACTTAGCCTTAGTTTTGTGTACTGTTGTTTGATGTCTAATAAGCTCTGTTTTTGAGGGGGTTTGTGTTGCTCAGCCTTAGTTTTGTGTACTGTTGTTTGATGTCTAATAAGCTCTGTTTTTGATGGGGTTTGTGTTACTCAGCCTTAGTTTTGTGTACTGTTGTTTGATGTCTAATAAGCTCTGTTTTTGAGGGGGTTTGTGTTGCTCAGCCTTAGTTTTGTGTACTGTTGTTTGATGTCTAATAAGTTCTGTTTTTGATGGGGTTTGTGTTACTCAGCCTTAGTTTTGTGTACTGTTGTTTGATGTCTAATAAGCTCTGTTTTTGACAGGGTTTGTGTTGCTTAGCCTTAGTTTTGTGTACTGTTGTTTGATGTCTAATAAGCTCTGTTGTTTGATGGGGTTTGTGTTGCTCAGCCTTAGTTTTGTGTACTGTTGTTTGATGTCTAATAAGCTCTGTTGTTTGACAGGGTTTGTGTTGCTTAGCCTTAGTTTTGTGTACTGTTGTTTGATGTCTAATAAACTCTGTTTTTGATGGGGTTTGTGTTGCTTAGCCTTAGTTTTGTGTACTGTTGTTTGATGTCTAATAAGCTCTGTTGTTTGATGGGGTTTGTGTTGCTCAGCCTTAGTTTTGTGTACTGTAGTTTGATGTCTAATAAACTCTGTTTTTGATGGGCTTTGTGTTGCTCAGCCTTAGTTTTGTGTACTGTTGTTTGATGTCTAATAAGCTCTGTTTTTGATGGGGTTTGTGTTACCTAGCCTTAGTTTTGTGTACTGTTGTTTGATGTCTAATAAGCTCTGTTTTTGATGGGGTTTGTGTTGCTCAGCCTTAGTTTTGTGTACTGTTGTTTGATGTCTAATAAGCTCTGTTTTTGATGGGGTTTGTGTTACTCAGCCTTAGTTTTGTGTACTGTTGTTTGATGTCTAATAAACTCTGTTTTTGATGGGCTTTGTGTTGCTCAGCCTTAGTTTTGTGTACTGTTGTTTGATGTCTAATAAGCTCTGTTTTTGATGGGGATTGTGTTACTCAGCCTTAGTTTTGTGTACTGTTGTTTGATGTCTAATAAACTCTGTTTTTGATGGGCTTTGTGTTGCTCAGCCTTAGTTTTGTGTACTGTTGTTTGATGTCTAATAAGCTCTGTTTTTGATGGGGTTTGTGTTACTCAGCCTTAGTTTTGTGTACTGTTGTTTGATGTCTAATAAGCTCTGTTTTTGATGGGGTTTGTGTTACTCAGCCTTAGTTTTGTGTACTGTTGATTGATGTCTAATAAGCTCTGTTGTTTGATGGGGTTTGTGTTGCTCAGCCTTAGTTTTGTGTACTGTTGTTTGATGTCTAATAAGCTCTGTTGTTTGATGGGGTTTGTGTTGCTCAGCCTTAGTTTTGTGTACTGTTGTTTGATGTCTAATAAGCTCTGTTTTTGATGGGGTTTGTGTTACTTAGCCTTAGTTTTGTGTACTGTTGATTGATGTCTAATAAGCTCTGTTTTTGATGGGGTTTGTGTTACTCAGCCTTAGTTTTGTGTACTGTTGTTTGATGTCTAATAAGCTCTGTTTTTGATGGGGTTTGTGTTGCTCAGCCTTAGTTTTGTGTACTGTTGTTTGATGTCTAATAAGTTCTGTTGTTTGATGGGGTTTGTGTTGCTCAGCCTTAGTTTTGTGTACTGTTGTTTGATGTCTAATAAGCTCTGTTGTTTGATGGGGTTTGTGTTGCTCAGCCTTAGTTTTGTGTACTGTTGTTTGATGTCTAATAAGCTCTGTTTTTGATGGGGTTTGTGTTGCTCAGCCTTAGTTTTGTGTACTGTTGTTTGATGTCTAATAAGCTCTGTTGTTTGATGGGGTTTGTGTTGCTCAGCCTTAGTTTTGTGTACTGTTGTTTGATGTCTAATAAGCTCTGTTTTTGATGGGGTTTGTGTTACTTAGCCTTAGTTTTGTGTACTGTTGTTTGATGTCTAATAAGTTCTGTTGTTTGATGGGGTTTGTGTTGCTCAGCCTTAGTTTTGTGTACTGTTGTTTGATGTCTAATAAGCTCTGTTTTTGATGGGGTTTGTGTTGCTCAGCCTTAGTTTTGTGTACTGTTGTTTGATGTCTAATAAGCTCTGTTGTTTGATGGGGTTTGTGTTGCTCAGCCTTAGTTTTGTGTACTGTTGTTTGATGTCTAATAAGCTCTGTTTTTGATGGGGTTTGTGTTACTCAGCCTTAGTTTTGTGTACTGTTGATTGATGTCTAATAAGCTCTGTTGTTTGATGGGGTTTGTGTTGCTCAGCCTTAGTTTTGTGTACTGTTGTTTGATGTCTAATAAGCTCTGTTGTTTGACAGGGTTTGTGTTACTCAGCCTTAGTTTTGTGTACTGTTGTTTGATGTCTAATAAGCTCTGTTTTTGATGGGGTTTGTGTTACTCAGCCTTAGTTTTGTGTACTGTTGTTTGATGTCTAATAAGCTCTGTTTTTGATGGGGTTTGTGTTGCTCAGCCTTAGTTTTGTGTACTGTTGTTTGATGTCTAATAAGCTCTGTTTTTGACAGGGTTTGTGTTGCTTAGCCTTAGTTTTGTGTACTGTTGTTTGATGTCTAATAAGCTCTGTTGTTTGATGGGGTTTGTGTTACTCAGCCTTAGTTTTGTGTACTGTTGTTTGATGTCTAATAAGCTCTGTTTTTGATGGGGTTTGTGTTGCTCAGCCTTAGTTTTGTTTACTGTTGATTGATGTCTAATAAGCTCTGTTGTTTGATGGGGTTTGTGTTGCTCAGCCTTAGTTTTGTGTACTGTTGATTGATGTCTAATAAGCTCTGTTTTTGATGGGGTTTGTGTTGCTTAGCCTTAGTTTTGTGTACTGTTGATTGATGTCTAATAAGCTCTGTTTTTGATGGGGTTTGTGTTACTTAGCCTTAGTTTTGTGTACTGTTGTTTGATGTCTAATAAGCTCTGTTTTTGATGGGGTTTGTGTTGCTCAGCCTTAGTTTTGTGTACTGTTGTTTGATGTCTAATAAGTTCTGTTGTTTGATGGGGTTTGTGTTGCTTAGGCTTAGTTTTGTGTAATTGTTTGTCTTTTGGTATTTTCCCTTTTTTTTAGTCTCTAGTCATTTTGAAGCCCTTTATAGCTTGCTGTTGGATGTGAGCTAAGACTCTGTGTTTAAGGCCATACTTTGACCTATAATTGTTTACTTTTTACAAATTGTGACTTGGATGGAGAGTTGTCTCATTGGCACTCATACCACATCTTCTTATTTCTTTATACATATTGTTTTTATCCATTAAGTTAATTTTGGCACCTTTGTGTGTGTTTTTTTTTTTTTAATTCCAAAATGCAAATTGTTGTCTTAAAAATGTAGGTTTGTACAGAATAGAAATCCCTAATTTCAAGTTTGGTTTAAATTGTATCAGAAGTCGTTATTTTTCTAATTTTGTAAAGAATATGAGGCAGATGATGGCTGCCAAACCATGCCAAAAGTTCACATGCCTCTTTGAACTTATTCGAGTTGAACTTATTAGAGAGCTAATAACATTGTGAAAATTGTCTTCAGTTTTTTAACGCCATAAAAATTCCTAATCTTACATGCATCCTAAACAACAATTACGTGGCTAATTCTCGGGCTAATCACTACTCGTTAGATAATTACTGTGTAACAATTAGTGAATCACACAAAAACTTTATTTACATTAACTGGCTGTAAAAATACCTCACATGTAGATCTTTTTAATAGGAAATTATATAGAAAGTCAGAATATTAATAGTATTATTCTGTCAAGATGACTTATTTGAATCCCCAACATACTCTATGGTTTTGAAATGACATCACTTCATATTAATATCTGTACTTTTTATATAATTGAAGTTTGGTAATATAATTTTTTGTAAACCATATAATTATAGTTTCCTTAGCAATAACCACTAAATGTGAACAACCTGGTGTGAACCTGTCTTTTAATCTTAATGTTTGGGACAAGGGACTATTTCTATATTTGATTTTATAATGAAATTGTCTAAAATATCCCCTCTATCTGGTAAATGACATCATTAAGGCGCGCATAATTGACGAGTTGTTTCCAGTGACAGACGAACTTGAAAGTGGTTTATTCCTCGAGCAGAGCTCTCATGATTGTGTTGGTGTTCCTTATTCATAAAATGAGAAATTGAAAAGGCCTTATGATATTCTCTGTTAATTCTGGATAACAGAGATTAAGTTATCACTCTGTCTATTTAATAAACAAGTAAGGGAAATCAACTTTGATATCAATACAAAATTTGTCAAGAATCAGAAAAATGGAAATACATTTCTTATACAACAAAACCACTAGAAAATAAAAATGGGGCACTAAATGAACTATCTATTTCTTTTCTTTCTTTCTAGATGACAAATGAGCAATATACCTAACATTAAGACATGTTTCCTATTAGCTACAAAACATAAAATAAATCCTTTATCATACCCTTCTGGTTATATCAAACACATCTCAATAATCATAACACTTAAACTGACATACAGAACAATGGCCAGCCAGTATTGTGGGGTGGAGGTCTTGACTGGAAATCTATATGTTTGTAAACCAGTCATATATTTTAGTCAATAATGCAAAGTCAACAGTCAGTAGAAAACCCCAAAATTGAACTGGATGATCAGATTTGGACACCAACATTTTTTTTATCAACAGCCAGTCAATTGTACTAAATATACAGACCTCCTGTGAGTCATCATATAACAAATTCATTTCATTGAGTTGTTTTTTTGTTAACTTTTGCATAAGTTGTCTTCATGTTAACATAAAACGAAATTGTTTCCCTTTTTTTTTTACTCTCTACTAAATTTTTGTCCCATTTCATGAAAATAAAAAAAAAGAACAGCATTTCCAAAGTGTCTACTGATTTTCTATTTATAATTTAATGATATGGCTTAAATTTGGCTTGGGTTGGTTATCACTCCATTCCTTACAGAATCCCCATCCCAGGTTTTAGTGCAGCCTTAATAAGATAAAGTCTGTCTGGATAATAAAGAAATCACATGAATGTCAAGGGCTTTGTTCCTGGAACTATTTATATACAGTAATTACAACATTTATATTGAAGGATATTTAGTTAAGCGCTTCAGTATTCAACTATGAGTATAACGTAATATAATCGTGAATCAAAGAAGAGAATGAAACTGGTACTAATTACATCTGACATAAAGGTTGCTCTACTTGTCATTATATAAACAGAGAAACATTTCTCAATGTCAACATGACCTTGAAACTCACCATTCAATCTATTACAAGGAACTACATAAACTGACGAAAGTAACAATAAACAGTAATTTAATTAACAGAATCTGATGATACATAACAATGATCTGCACATGTCTGTTTGTTGTTTTGCTTTTATACCTGTCAGTTATTGCATGTTATTATATCATCATCAGATCAAGTACATACAAAACTATCTTATTCAAAGCTGTTATTTTGAAGTGACTTAAGTTCCCATTTTGGCACTATTCAATAACAGAAGCTTGTAAAACTATAAGGGCTCATTATTGTATAAATACAAAATTATGCTTCTACTTCATTATTGAACAATCAGTAGGTTATATTCTATATATAATGGTGGACATCTTTGTTAGAGTGTAAAATGGTCAGTCTAGGATAAGAATTGAAAAATACCTGGACTTATCTGTGTTTTCTGCAAAGTAGGTTTTACTGTAATATTTTCAGACTCATTTGAAACTAACAGTAGGATCAGCAAGGAATAAATGTGTTTAACCCTGGACTATAAGGGCCACTTCTTCCCTCAAACAAAGATGGCCTCCATTCTGATGAATACATTGAAATCGTATGTTTTCACCGTGGTGATATAATAGTGCATTAAAGTTTTTGAGATTGGAAAAGGAAATCATCTCTTATAATATGACATAGCATCACAGATAGATGGACAGGCAGAACCCTATGCTGTGTTACCCCAGACATAACATCATATTTAACAAACCTTGTCATGTTCATCTTGAGCTTTAGACAACATTTGCATAATGTTGACCTGATGATTTACCCCAGACATAACATCATATTTAACAAACCTTATCATATTCATCTTGAGCTTTAGTTTTAAACATATTTATTTATAGTGGATTGGAAAACAAGTTTTTACAACTTATATTAATCCCTTTCAACTTTGCGTGTGCGATTGCTACCTTGTAGTGGCATTAGCCTGCTCTTTTTCGAAATCTACAAGGGTGTCTTTAACGTGCAAGAGATATGGCTCTCTCTTAACACGGGTCAGCCATTTATCATTCCCTTCCAAGGGACTATTATCGTTTCCTCAAGACCATACTCGCAAATGGTGTCAAGGGAGAGCCGAAAATTAAGTCCCTGAGCTTAAGACAACATTTGCATAATGTTGACCTGATGATTTACCCCAGACATAACATCATATTTAACAAACCTTGTCATATTCATCTTGAGCTTTAGACAACATTTGCATAATGTTGACCTGACGATTGACCCCAGACATAACGTCATGCATAGTGTCACTTTCAGAAGCTCGTCTGTTTCTTAATGCTGCTTTTGAGGTATGACTTTCAATTGCCACCTGTAAATAGCTGAAAAAACAAATGTTTTATTGCAAATATTGAACCTGTACCAAAATATTTAGGATATTCAACAATAAAAATACACATCAAAGAATGCAAACACTGATATGTCTTGCCTACTTTACTGATCATGATTGAATTGATACTGAAAGACTTAGAAATAAAGGTTATATGAGTACTACAGGACCTTAAGTTAGCCTATTGTTTATAGTACACATGTATCTGAGAAACAGGCTAAACCCTTATAACTTAACATTGACCAATGATCCATGAAAATGGGGTCAAGATTTGATGAACTCTACAAGACAGGTATGAACACTAAGCAATCATTTTATATCCTTGTTTTCAAAATTCCAATAGGGAACATACTTTATATAATTGTATCAATAAACCAATTTTTTCAAGACGTTTCGTTTAGAGTGCAGGATATTGTGGGTTTATTCCTGTGCTGGGTCTAAAAACTTGAAATTGCTGTTTTTTCTGCTTCTGTGCTGAGCAAGTAGTTTTTAGAACAAAGACTAGTCAGCTGAGAGTCAGAGTAATGTTTCATATTAGAAACTTGAGTGTATTGGTCTTAAACAAAGCTAGGTTTATATTTGCTACTGGATATTACAGCCAATTGCATTGAGTGTATTGGTCTTTAACAAAGCTAGGTTTATATTTGCTATTGGATATTACAGCCAATTGCATTGAGTGTATTGGTCTTTAACAAAGCTAGGTTTATATTTGCTACTGGATATTACAGCCAATTGCATTGAGTGTATTGGTTATCTTTCAGACTGGTCTACTCTTAAAGGAGGGTAGTCTAATAATGACTTGATTGTTATGCTAGCAAGCAAGCTAACCAAAGATGTTACCTTTACCTACACAAAGATGTTACCTTTACCTACACAAAGATGTTACCTTTACCTAACCAAAGATGTTACCTTTACCTACACAAAGATGTTACCTTCTCCTAACCAAAGATGTTACCTTTACCTAACCAAAGATGTTACCTTTACCTACACAAAGATGTTACCTTCTCCTAACCAAAGATGTTACCTTTACCTAACCAAATATGTTACCTTTACCTAACCAAAGATGTTACCTTTACCTACACAAAGATGTTACCTTTACCTACACAAAGATGTTACCTTTATGTTACCTAACCAAAGATGTTACCTTTAATTACACAAAGATGTTACTTTCTCCTAACCAAAGATGTTACCTTTATCTACACAAAGATGTTATCTTTACCTACACAAAGATGTTACCTTTACCTAACCAAAGATGTTACCTTTACCTACACAAAGATGTTACCTTTACCTACACAAAGATGTTACCTTTACCTAACCAAAGATGTTACCTTTACCTACAAAAAGATGTTACTTTTACCTAACCAAAGATGTTACCTTTACCTACACAAAGATGTTACCTTTACCTACACAAAGATGTTACCTTTACCTAACCAAAGATGTTACCTTTACCTACACAAAGATGTTACCTTTACCTAACCAAAGACGTTACCTTTACCTAACCAAAGATGTTACCTTTACCTACACAAAGATGTTACCTTTACCTAACCAAAGATGTTACCTTTACCTACACAAAGATGTTACCTTTACCTAACCAAATATGTTACCTTTACCTAACCAAAGATGTTACCTTTACCTACACAAAGATGTTACCTTTACCTAACCAAAGATACTACCTTTACCTACACAAAGATGTTACCTTCTCCTAACCAAAGATGTTACCTTTACCTAACCAAAGATGTTACCTTTACCTACACAAAGATGTTACCTTTACCTACACAAAGATGTTACCTTCTCCTAACCAAAGATGTTACCTTTACCTAACCAAATATGTTACCTTTACATAACCAAAGATGTTACCTTTACCTACACAAAGATGTTACCTTTACCTACACAAAGATGTTACCTTTATGTTACCTAACCAAAGATGTTACCTTTACCTACACAAAGATGTTACTTTCTCCTAACCAAAGATGTTACCTTTACCTACACAAAGATGTTATCTTTACCTACACAAAGATGTTACCTTTACCTAACCAAATGTTACCTTTACCTACACAAAGATGTTACCTTTACCTACACAAAGATGTTACCTTTACCTAACCAAAGATGTTACCTTTACCTACAAAAAGATGTTACTTTTACCTAACCAAAGATGTTACCTTTACCTACACAAAGATGTTACCTTTACCTACATAAAGATGTTACCTTTACCTAACCAAAGATGTTACCTTTACCTACACAAAGATGTTACCTTTACCTAACCAAAGACGTTACCTTTACCTAACCAAAGATGTTACCTTTACCTACACAAAGATGTTACCTTTACCTAACCAAAGATGTTACCTTTACCTACACAAAGATGTTACCTTTACCTAACCAAAGATGTTACCTTTACCTACACAAAGATGTTACCTTTACCTAACCAAAGATGTTACCTTTACCTAACCAAAGATGTTACCTTTACCTAACCAAAGATGTAACTTTACCTACACAATGCAATTGGCTGTAAATGCTTATCCAACACCGGCTTCATTTCTCTAATGAGTCTCAGACATATTTTTAATGAGGTATACAAACATATACATACATGTCATTTGTTATCTATCTGTTTTAATTTTTACAAATGTTTGAATTCAAAAAACTGATTTGTATTTCAAACAACAAACAACATTTATTTCAAAAAGATTTTACTGTGGGGATAATCTCAAATATTTCAGAAATTTTCCTTTTTTTCTTAATGTTATTTTTTGAAACTGGTTGATGTATACTCTTAAAAATATTAGACTGAGTAAATACAATTGCAAATGGTATCCCCCTCTGTAACAACAGTAATCTTTTTTTAATTGGAATATCTATAAGAGCTGTACATGTTTAACATCAAAGAAGTGCTTTATAAAACCATGCCATTATCTTTGATATGCTCCTCATTAGCAGGAGGTAGTTAAAGAGGAAGATTAAATGTCTGGAGTCAAACACTGAAATCAACAGAAGCTAAAATCAGGAAAAGTCCATGGTATTAGAACTTATGTCAAATTATCAGAACAAAACACAACAAAGAAAAATAAATTGGCTTTTTTGCATGTTCCCATTGCTATCATAAACTTATTGAATATTCCACGTGTTTTTAAGACTAAAGATAAAAGTAGATAAAGCTTAACATGGATACAACCTTGTTTTTAAAACATTATTTGATGAACCCACTAAAGGTTAATATTAGGATACATAAGATAATCTATATAATATGTACCTATTTATCATCTGTCCAATCCTGGAGCATTCATCTTTATCATAGAACCATATACCATATATTGCTAAAAAATTAAAGGTAGATATTTATCATAGAATTGAATGCATTATTATCTGCCCTTGTTACTACTCGTATCTGCCACAATGTTAAATAATGTGTTCAATATGACCTCACTAGAGAACCAGTATTGTTTTTCTATGGAAAGTACAGTAAAACTGTGGTTCCTTATTGTCACTTTATCAACCTAAACTTGAACTATAGGATCAGCTTGTTTCAGCTGGCAATCTTAAGTAAATCCTGTTCCTTCAGTCAAATGACTACAGTCAGAGACTCTAAAGAGCCAGCGTCACTAAACTAAATAATTGTTGATACTCATCAATGGTCTGTCTTGAACATGTAGACAAGTTAACAATCTCTATATCTTTTTAATTATCTTTTGTAACTGGTAATTTTAATAAGGCAAATTATCTCTATAGCTTTTTTCCTAAACAACAAAAAAGTCGTAAAAATTTTCATTCAAGGACAAAAATTCTTGCAAGAAATGGACTGACAATTCTCTCCATGTTTATCCTTTATGTAGGTCAAGAAATTAAAATTGAAATAGCACCAGTTAAGGAACAAAATAAGCTAAAAATATTTGTAGGTCATGGGACTTCCTTTTCAAGATATTTGAGTTTTTAAAACAGGAGGCTCTTAAGAGCCTGCGTCGCTCACCTTGGTCTATGTGCATACATGTATTAAGGACACAGATGGATTCATGACAAAATTGTGTTTTGATGATGGTGATGTGTTTGTAGATCTTACTTTACTGAACATTCTTGTACTACAATTATCTCTATCTATAATGAACTTGGCCCAATAATTTATACAGTGGAAAATATATCCTAAAAATTTACAACTGAACATTCTTGCTATTTACAATTGTCTCTATCTATAATAAACTTGGCCCTTTAGTTACAGAGGAAAATATTTTGTAAAAATTTACAAAAATTTACCAAATTAATGAAAAATGTTAAAAATTTACTATAAAGGGCAATAACTCCTTAAGAGGTCAACTGACCATTTTAGTCATGTTGAATTATTTGTAGATCTTACTTTGCTGAACATTATTTCTGTTTACAGTTCAT
This sequence comes from Mytilus galloprovincialis, assembly GCF_965363235.1. Lineage (NCBI taxonomy): Eukaryota > Metazoa > Mollusca > Bivalvia > Mytilida > Mytilidae > Mytilus > Mytilus galloprovincialis. The sequence continues at coordinate 742,087 of NC_134838.1, read as the reverse complement.
CTCTATCTATAATAGTATTCAAGATAATAACCAAAAACGGCAAAATTTCTTTAAAAATAACCAATTGAGGGGTCAGCAACCCAACAACCTGTTGTCCAATTCATCTGAAAATTTCAGGGCAGATAAATACATTTGAACCCCTTGTCAGATTTGCTCTAAATGCTTTGGTTTCAGTGTTATAAGCCAAAATATACAGTTTACCCCCTGTGTTCTATTTTTAGCCATGGTGGCCATCTTGGTTGGTTTGCCAGGTCACTGGACACAGTTTTTTAAACTAGATACTCCAATGATGATTGTGGCCAAGTTTGATTAAATTTGGCCCAGCTGTTTCAGAGGAGAAGATTTTTGTAAAAGTTAACGACGACGGAGGACAAGTGATGAGAAAAGCTCACTTGGCCAGCTAAAAAGCGGGAAAAGGCTGACTTAGACTTTTACCTTACATTTGCATTGGTATTATTTGGGTCTCAAATCAAAAGAACAAAAATTAAGAAATTGCTTAAATTTGGGAAAATGGCCTTTTATGAGCTATTGAAGTCTTTTATACAAAGAAAAATGGGTGTTATGGGGCAAAATATTTCCCTGTCTTGATGGAAAAATACCAAATAGTCCGAACATTTGACACCAATTTCCAAAACCTCACCTAAGTACATCCTTAAAGGCGAAATCAACACTGAAGGTTCAAGGCCAAATTATTTCAGTGAAAATGAGATATCCCTTAAACCACACCTGTAGCCAGAGGGGATTTGTACCCAGGGGGTTTGTATGCCCCCCTTTTGAAAACAAATAAGCACTGTTAAAGTCAATGTTCTGTTTGAATTGTGACTGTTAAAGTTGAGTTTGTGAGTCCAAATTCATGGCTACTGGCCTGTAAACTGACCTAATCAAAAGCTTTAACATGTTATATACTATGTACAAATTCCAGTCAATGAATTTTGACAGAAGGGCTAGGTGATATAATCTCTGTGAAATGTGATTTGCTTATTCTTAAACAAAAACATACACTATAGCATTGCCTTACCATTAGTGGTTCCCCTTAAACTGACCTAATCACAAACTTGCAAACTATGCTAAATCTGTCTGTCACAATCATATCATCTTACAGAGTGGGGGGGGGGGGGAATAATCTCCCTGGATAAGTACACACCAGATATCATTGATATCCCATTAGTGGTTCCCCTTAAACTGACCTAATCACAAACTTGCAAACTATGCTAAATCTGTCTGTCACAATCATATCATCTTACAGAGGTGGGGGGGGGGGGGGGGGAATAATCTCCCTGGATAAGTACACACCAGATATCATTGATATCCCATTAGTGGTTCCCCTTAAACTGACCTAATCACAAACTTGCAAACTATGCTAAATCTGTCTGTCACAATCATATCATCTTACAGAGGTTTAGTGGTTCACCTCAAACTGACCTAATCACAAACTTTAACATTTTAACATAGGCAGTTTATTAACTGTAAGTTATCAATCCTACTTAAAGTTAATAATATGCAGTTGAAAAAATAGTGGTTTAATATATCACTTAATTCTCGATTCCCGTTAATTTACTAAAATAGTTCTAAACTATAAGATATAAGCATTTTTCACTACTTCACCAACTCTAATAATGAGGTGCAGAACATAAAATGTTTGAATTTTCATTTCAAGCACATGTATTGATACTCATTTTGACAATAAATCAAAAGGTCTGATGATAGTTTTCTAAAGTAAGTAATCTATGAAGCCAAACAATAGTTAATGTAATAACATGCTGTTATCCTAATGCACAAATATTTTTGATACTGAGGAAAAAAAAGACAAAATACATTATTGTATGTTATTTTCCTCATCTTTATCTATTACAATGTCAATACACTGCCAACAAGTGACGTCTGCCTCGGCAACCAATCTACAACAGCATCATGTGATTTGAAATATTTCACTTTCCAATCAGTCATTGCTGATAATTAAGGTACCTTTGGCAGCCCCACCAAATGTGCTGTTAACGATTGCTTAATAAAACTAAACATTTAACTTTTTGTGCACGAGTTGTCAATTAAAATGTTATCATTTATTTTTGGTGAAAAACAAACAGCTTGTTACACGGAAGAAATCTCTTTCAAATCATCGGCAAAAATGAGCTGCATACATTCATGTTTTTTACAGGGCATGTTGGAAATAGATTACGCCAAATGAGTGTTAGAGGATGAGGGAGTCATCTTAGTCTATCTAAACAAAGCCAGTGATCTATTTCTATAATGAGGGGCAAATTAGGAGTCCAGTCCGTTGGAATGAACTTTTTATACTCATTAGAAGATATTGTACTTTTAGGATGTTTTCTTTGATTTTATGATTCTTTGGATTAATTAAACCATCAAACAAGAGAAGATAACTTAAAGCTGCCTATTCACTTGTAACTGGCAATAAACATTAATGAATACATCCTTTCTCTCCAATAAAATGAAAACTCCAGGGTTTACCAGAAATTCACATAGGTTTTATTAATTATAAGATAGTTTTTATTATGTAGTCATTAAAACAATGGCTTGATTCTGAAATTTATTGCTTTTATTCAATTAAGCGACTTGTAATCTAGTTTTTCATTAAAATCTATCAAAACCAAAGACTGAAAAGAGCTCTACAGTTTATTTGAACCAAACTTTCCCCCAAAGGCAACTAAAGTTCAGCTCATGGTACAACCTTGGCCTTTTGACTGTGAACAATAATAGAAGCTATCATCACCTTCTGTTTCTTAGTTTAGCATATAATCTTTAAAAACATTTACAAAGATGGCAAACTAGTTTACTCTGAACCTCAAATTAGTACCTTTGCTTTCCTGTATTTCATCTTTTATTTCATTTTTAGACTATCCAATTATATAGCACTTTTGACAAAGTTTTCTTTAAGATAAAATTTTAAAAGCCTGAAAGACTGCAGAGAAACCGAGCTAAAATTTACCATACACTAGCACGGATGTGATTTCAAGAAACCCTTCTTCATGTATAAATACAAACTCTAATCTAAAAGGATGGTTTCTCTTCCGAGTCCCTTTATCAAAAGTTTATACTGTTATCAGGTTCACTCTCAATAACAGGAAAAGGTCCTGTATATTATGTTAGTCATAAAAGAAAATGGGGTTTATTAGCTACATATTGCCGTAGGTGGGTGTGGATCAGAGGTACAATAGTTACATATCACATACCTTTACTGTTTCTATATAACACAAATGGATCCTGCAGTTGGAACTCCAGGTCTTTAGTGATTGATCAGAGGTACAACAGTTACATATCACATACCTTTACTGTTTCTATATAACACAAATGGATCCTGCAGTTGGAACTCCAGGTCTTTAGTGATTGATCAGAGGTACAACAGTTACATATCACATACCTTTACTGTTTCTATATAACACAAATGGATCCTGCAGTTGGAACTCCAGGTCTTTAGTGATTGATCAGAGGTACAACAGTTACATATCACATACCTTTACTGTTTCTATATAACACAAATGGATCCTGCAGTTGGAACTCCAGGTCTTTAGTGATTGATCAGAGGTACAACAGTTACATATCACATACCTTTACTGTTTCTATATAACACAAATGGATCCTGCAGTTGGAACTCCAGGTCTTTAGTGATTGATCAGAGGTACAACAGCTACATATCACATACCTTTACTGTTTCTATATAACACAAATGGATCCTGCAGTTGGAACTCCAGGTCTTTAGTGATTGATCAGAGGTACAACAGTTACATATCACATACCTTTACTGTTTCTATATAACACAAATGGATCCTGCAGTTGGAACTCCAGGTCTTTAGTGATTGATCAGAGGTACAACAGTTACATATCACATACCTTTACTGTTTCTATATAACACAAATGGATCCTGCAGTTGGAACTCCAGGTCTTTAGTGATTGATCAGAGGTACAACAGTTACATATCACATACCTTTACTGTTTCTATATAACACAAATGGATCCTGCAGTTGGAACTCCAGGTCTTTAGTGATTGATCAGAGGTACAACAGTTACATATCACATACCTTTACTGTTTCTATATAACACAAATGGATCCTGCAGTTGGGACTCCAGGTCTTTAGTGATTGATCAGAGGTACAACAGTTACATATCACATACCTTTACTGTTTCTATATAACACAAATGGATCCTGCAGTTGGAACTCCAGGTCTTTAGTGATCGGTTCTATCTGATTGTTCAATCCTAATCTATTTAAGATCATGAAACCATGAGTTGGAGAGGCTGACCTGAAAAGATCAAAATAAAATATTTTTAATATTTAACTATAAGTCAATCCTATGATTCCTTAATTGATAAATGGATAGCATATGCTAAAAATGGTTAACCTACTGCAAATAGCATCTGAGAATCAGAAAACTATTCACAAAAGGTATTGTTCCGCTGTTCAATAGTCAAACCTATTTAACTGACACAAATCTGGTCACAAACTAAAACTGAGTGAAAAACATCAATCATGAAAGGAAAACAACATAACAACAGAAACACTGAACTGCTTCAAAAACAGCTACATAAGTGTTGTAATGCCAGTGACCTTTCGGATATAAACTTAGGTGATGTAAACCAATGTCTCATCTTGGAGAAAATTATTTTTAATAGATTTTATTGCAAACTATACTATTTTATGTACAAAAACTGGGGAACAGTATATTGAATGTAAAGAGGCAACTGACATCTTAAAGCAGATGGCAATGACATAACTGTTTGTCTTGAGTGAACCTATGGAAAAATATAGAAGCTTGAGTGAACCTGATGCAGGATATTGAAGATACATTGGTCATATGCAGTTAAAGTATTGAAGATACATTGGTCATATGCAGTTAAAGTATTGAAGATACATTGGTCATATGCAGTTAAAGTATTGAAGATACATTGGTCATATGCAGTTAAAGTATTGAAGATACATTGGTCATATGCAGTTAAAGTATTTGAAATTAAGTGCAATATAAACAAAATCCTGGCACATTCTTTCTAGCTGTAGGCACTTACCAACATAAGAAAGAAGGAAATTTTATTTACATTTTGATCTTAAAGTACATACAAATCTTATCAACTTCTATAGCAATAAACAATTAAGTATCTATTGGGAAAAGTGTTGACAATTAACAACTTTCTTTTGTAAGATTTCTTTAAGTTTTTTTCCTCACTTGTTTGGTTAACCAGACTACAGTGTAGTTCTATTAGTCAGTAATACGAAAGACAGCTGTACACACATATACACGAGTCAGGCAAAATACAACACCTCAATATATCATTGATCCATGGAAAAAATAATTTCAGACTTTTTTTAATTAACAAGAAATGAGAAAAAAGATGTTGAGTTGATTGTGTCACTAAGAGTAGTTCATATACAAAATTGCAGCTTAATTTAATTTGGCGGCCAAAAAACTATTGTTGATGGTACAAAGCAATGTCACAAATCTAATCAATGGAGAATTGTTTTCTGTGTACTTTGGTTTTTTTACTACTGATAATGCCAACATGAAGGCCAAGGTCACCTGTTTCTTGAATTATTACTTATTGAACATTCAATTTAAACCAAGCAAGACAAGAACATTTAACCAAAGGTCAAGGTAACTAAATTCATGTTTGTTAGTTAAAAATAGTTTATGAAGAAACCAACAACTGCAAAGTCATTTATAAAGAATCTGTTTAATAACCTACTTTCTACAGATAATAGTGAATTTTCATATAAATTTGTACAAATTCATTAAAAATAGTTTTTGAAAATGCTTGGCTTATATACAACTATGTTAATTTTTTTCATCTTTAATTTGTGTGTTTATATTAGGTTAGGGGCATAAAGCTGCATAATTTGTTGGTTAATATTAAGTAAGGGCAATAACTTGTTAGATTTTAATCTTTTGATGATTACTTTATTAAGTAAGGGCAATAACTTGTTAGATTTTAATCTTTTGATGATTACTTTATTAAGTAAGGGCAATAACTTGTTAGATTTCAATCTATTGATGATTACTTTATTAAGTAAGGGCAATAACTTGTTAGATTTCAATCTTTTGATGATTACTTTATTAAGTAAGGGCAATAACTTGTTAGATTTAAATCTATTGATGATTACTTTATTAAGTAAGGGCAATAACTTGTTAGATTTCAATCTTTTGATGATTACTTTATTAAGTAAGGGCAATAACTTGTTAGATTTCAATCTATTGATGATTACTTTATTAAGTAAGGGCAATAACTTGTTAGATTTCAATCTTTTGATGATTACTTTATTAAGTAAGGGCAATAACTTGTTAGATTTCAATCTTTTGATGATTACTTTATTAAGTAAGGGCAATAACTTGTTAGATTTCAATCTTTTGATGATTACTTTATTAAGTAAGGGCAATAACTTGTTAGATTTCAATCGTTTGATGATTACTTTATTAAGTAAGGGCAATAACTTGTTAGATTTCAATCTTTTGATGATTACTTTATTAAGTAAGGGCAATAACTTGTTAGATTTCAATCGTTTGATGATTACTTTATTAAGTAAGGGCAATAACTTGTTAGATTTTAATCTTTTGATGATTACTTTATTAAGTAAGGGCAATAACTTGTTAGATTTCAATCTTTTGATGATTACTTTATTAAGTAAGGGGAATAACTTGTTAGATTTCAATCTATTGATGATTACTTTATTCTACAATAATAAAATGTAACATAACTCAATAAGGTAAAATCTTATATTTAAAAAAATCAAAAGAAGGCAGATATCAACAATTCACTCAAGTTTCATGCAAATTGGTTGAAGCGTTGTTGAGTTATTGTACGATGTGGTGTGGCTATACCAATACTTTGTCAGGTAAACGAGCGTATAAAAACTTATGATTTTGAAAATGATTAAAAATATAATTATATATATTTAGAGATCAAGTCAATACCAAATCCCCCACCCCCACACCTCAAAAAAAAAAAATTCATATATATTTTCTTTAAATTGAACTGTTAATTCTCTCTCCGGTTCTTTCAATTATATATATTAACAATATGGAAAACCTACAACAAACAGAAAACCTTTCCACCCTTCAATTATTGTTATAAACAGTCAGTGTCAATATTTATTTTTGAAAATCCTTAGATCTAAGATCTGGAATCTGTTAATGATGTTTATAATAAGTTTAAAAAGCAATGAGTTGTATATGACCTAGAGTTTCATAATTCTTAACCCTTTAGCAAATATGAAAACTTGTATAGAGTATTGAACCATCTGGTCATTTCAAATTCTTTTCAAAATATGTATCATCACAGCATCTTAAACATAGTCCATGCTAATTTCTATATTTAGACTTTGTAAGAGTTTTCTCTTGTTCTTTATTTATTTACTAACATATAATACAGTAAACATGCTAACTAGGGTGGTATAGGGCTTGGAAGACTTTATATATAGAAAACTGAAGTTTCATTTTTTTTTTTACATGGATCAGGTTTTTTGGTTAAGTTTCATAATTTTTCTAAATTTCTTGAAGAAGTCTGAACACTGAGGGAGGGGGTTTCAAAGTCTCTTCCAGCTTCTTCAAACCCATTTCAAGCAAATCAGTCTTCAGAGAAGTATGCATCATATTTGTGCAAACTGAAACAATATGAAAACAAGAATGATCTGATGTCTGAGTATTATCAGTGGAAAGCACCAGTAGATGTTCAGATATGGCTTATTTTGAAATGTTTTATCACATGTTATATAACTTGTTACCATCCTAAGTAGTTATTAAATTAGTTTTACATCATTTATAAACATCCTTTGGGGGTTGAATAACATATTCTTTGGATCGTTGTGATCATTCACTGCCAAACAAAAAGCTGATGGTAAATGGTCTATAAAATATTTATACTTAGTGTTGTGTCTAATGTACACTGATGAATTATAGCTGTTTTATTATAAGCCTCCGTAGGTACCATGCAAATCACTAAAATTAGCTGCATTGCATTTTATGAATGACACTTAAACAAAGTCCTAGCTTTGTATTGTTCTTGAAAAAGAACCGTTTAGAAAAAGAATTTATAGGAGCATAACTTTAAAAACGGAATTATATTACTTTTAACCAAATCAATAATCTGCTGTAATAGCAAATAGCTAAATTTTCTAATATAATAACAACTATTGAATTGTCATCTTCAGTGAATGGCATCTGTGACGTGGTTAACTAAGGAACAGTTGAAATTTAAAAACCTCTAAGCTAATGATGGATAGAGAGAAAAACCTAACCTCTAAGATAATGATGGATGGAGGGAATTAATTACAAATCATAGATTTGAAAAATTTAGTAGTCTAACCTTCAAAGGAGTTCTTGAATTTTTACAATCAATCAATATAAGAAACAAGATATGGTGGTATGATTGATTGCCAATAAGACAATTCTCCACCAGTCTTTTCCACCCCAGGGCCCGACATTTTTCTCCCTCTTTTTAAAATAATTTCTATGTTTTGAGTGTTGTTCTATAACTGATAACAAGAGGCTGTCAGAGAAACAGCAAACCGGATTTATTAACATTCATTTGTGTCCTGGTATTTTTCAATTTCACAAGGACCATAACTGATGATATCAAATTTGACCTCCATTTTGTCATCAGTAACAACATATTAATATTTAATAAAAGTCAAAATCGTCATTATTGAACTTGACCTCCATTTTGTTGTCAGTAACAACATATTAAAATTTTAAAAGGTTTGGTTGAACGGTTCATGAGTAAATGCACGGACACAACATTTTTTAAACTTTCAAGAACCGTAACTCCTGAACGGTAAAAGTCAAAATCGTCATTATTGAACTTGACCTCCATTTTGTTGTCAGTAACAACATATTAAAATTTTAAAAGGTTTGGTTGACTGGTTCATGAGTAAATGCACGGACACGACATTTTTTAAACTTTCAAGAACCGTAACTCCTGAACGGTAAAAGCCAAAATCGTCATTATTGAACTTGACCTCCATTTTGTTGTCAGTAACAACATATTAAAATTCTAAAAGGTTTGGTTTAACGCTTCATGAGTAAATGCAGGGACAACATTTGGTTGCCGCCCGCCCGCCCGCCGTACATCCCCAAATCAATAACCGACATTTTTGACACAAAAATCCGGTTAAAAATAATGGAAAAATAATTTTTATTTCCTTATGCTTTTTTTTTAATTAATTATCTCCTACTGAAACAAAAAGCCAATTTTGTAGTAAAACATAAAAAGGTGAACATCTGTGTACTAATCAATGTTAATCATGCACAAACAAACTAAAGGAACTTATAATTAACCTCAGCCAAGGAAGTATTCTCTTTACAATGCTAAACTGAAACATATTACAATTCATCTTTTTATGATTCAGGAATGAAATAAAAGAAAAAAAAATGTGCCTACAGACCCAAACCATCCACCCCCAAACTCCTAACAGATGATCATCAAAATCAGTATAGTATTTTGCCATATTTAAGTATAAACATAATTTTGTTGTTGGATTTTTTATGTTTCATCTATAACATTTAATGTTGACTTTCCATTCAATTGCATGTAACTTTCATTAAGTAAATATATAAAATATTATGGTTTAAATCTTGTATCAGAGTTATCTGTCTTTTAGTGTTTTTTCCCTGGTAAATGGATGAACTTGTTTAAATTTTATATCATTAATTATAGGACAGACAATAACTGTAAGCTGATTCTTCTTTCGTATCGTTTTTTCCACTTTTGTAGTTTCCATTCTAAGCAGTTTCATTAGTTAAATATTGGATCTTTTTTTTTTTAAATTTAAATAAACTGTTGACACAGGGATATATCTTCCCTGAATGACATTTGATATTATATTGCTAATGTCAAAATTAAAATAGCAATATTTAAACAAGGCAAAAACTTCAAAGTCATCTAGACCATGATTGAGGGAAAGGGGAGTGAAATGTGTTAATGCTAATAAAACTGAATACCAAATATCCTCCGACTTATCATCAGTGGTGCCCTGGCTATAACTGACCTTATCACAATCTTTCAACAAATTGTGAACAGTTGGTTCAGTGTAAACAGCATACTTAAGTCTGGCTTTTTGACTATTAAGGAGAGACAAAAACTGTGTTTATTTTTTTTTGATAAACATTTCACTTCAAAGGATACCAGGTGCTCCGCAGGGCGCAGCTTTATACGACCGCAGAGGTTGAACCCTGAACAGTTGGGGCAAGTATGGACAAAACATTCAAGCGTGATACAGCTCTGAATTTGGATTGTAATCAAATTTTTTACACAAAACAAATGTCAAGATTTTACAAATCAATTAAAGATTTCTTCTTCAAACTTATTTAAATCTAAAATTAAATAGTTGACACAGCATAGGTTTCTGACACAGAATGAATGTGGTCTAATGAACTTAAAAATTTTTTTTTTGCCTTTGAGCAATTCACTATGCTGTTGAATATTAATCCTCTCAAAAAAATGTTTGAAGAAATTTTCTTTTTATTTATGAAATCTGAAATGAGAAAAATTTACCCCCCCCCCCCTCATTTTTTTTTCACATCCCCCTTTCCCTTTTTTCAAAACTGATATCAATTCAAATTTCTAATGGAGTTTGCAACAATAACTACTCTTAAATACATCATAAAATATTAAAATGTAAAATAAAGTGCTTGTTATCACTGAATGGTAAAGATTGGTTGGTAGTAAAAGTGAATATACATTGTATATTGTATAAAACAATGATTTAAGTTGATTCAACTACTATTCTGAACAAAGAAAGATAACTCCAATTGAAAATTTCTTGCTATTGCACAATATTGTGCAATTAGATATTTTTTGCTATTGCGCAATACTGTGCAATTGAAAATATTTGCTATTGCACAATACTGTGCAATTGAAGATTTCTTGCTATTGCGCAATACTGTGCAATTGAAAATTTCTTGCTATTGCACAATACTGTGCAATTGAAGATTTCTTGCTATTGCTGAATACTGTGCAATTGAAAATTTCTTGCTATTGCACAATACTTAATATAATAATTTTGGATCCTGATTTGAACCAACTTGAAAACTGGGTTAATAATCAAAAATCTAAGTACATGTTTAGATTCAGCATATCAAAAAAGCCCAAGAATTTATTTTTTGTTAAAATCAAACTTAGTTTAATTTTAGACCCTTTGGACTTTAATGTAGACCAATTTGAAAACGGGACCAAAAATTAAGAATCTACATACACAGTTCGATTTGGCATATCAAAGAACCCTAATTATTCAATTTTTGATGAAATCAAACAAAGTTTAATTTTGGACCCCGATTTGGACCAACTTGAAAACTGGACCAATAATCAAAAATCTAAGTACATTTTTATATTCAGCATATCAAAGAACCCCAAGGATTCAATTTTTGTTAAAATCAAACTAAGTTTAATTTTGGACCCTTTGGACCTTAATGTAGACCAATTTGAAAACGGGACCAAAACTTAAAAATCTACATACACAGTTAGATTCGGCATATCAAAGAACCCCAATTATTCAATTTATGATGAAATCAAACAAAGTTCAATTTTGGACCCTTTGGGCCCCTTATTCCTAAACTGTTGGGACCAAAACTCCCAAAATCAAACCCAACCTTCCTTTTATGGTCATAAACCTTGTGTTTAAATTTCATAGATTTCTATTTACTTATACTAAAGTTATGGTGTGAAAACCAAGAATAATGCTTATTTGGGTCCCTTTTTGGCCCCTAATTCCTAAACTGTTGGGACCTCAACTCCCAAAATCAATCCCAACCTTCCTTTTGTGGTCATAAACCTTGTGTTTACATTTCATGGATTTCTATTTACTTATACTAAAGTTATTGTGCGAAAACCAAGAATAATGCTTTTTTGGGCCCTTTTTTGGCCCCTTATTCCTAAACTGTTGGAACCAAACATCCCAAAATCAATCCCAACCTTCCTTTTGTGGTCATAAACCTTGTGTTAAAATTTCATAGATTTCTATTTACTTAAACTAAAGTTATAGTGCGCAAACCAAGAAAATGCTTATTTGGGCCCTTTTTGGCCCCTAATTCCTAAAATATTGGGACCAAAACTCCCAAAATCAATCCCAACCTTCCTTTTGTGGTCATAAACCTTGTGTTAAAATTTCATAGATTTCTATTTACTTAAACTAAAGTTATAGTGCGAAAACCAAGAAAATGCTTATTTGGGCCCTTTTTGGCCCCTAATTCCTAAAATATTGGGACCAAAACTCCCAAAATCAATCACAACCTTCCTTTTGTGGTCATAAACCTTGTGTTAAAATTTCATAGATTTCTATTCACTTTTACTAAAGTTAGAGTGCGAAAACTAAAAGTATTCGGACGACGCCGACGCCGACGCCAACATCATACCAATATACGACCAAAAAATTTTCAATTTTTGCGGTCGTATAAAAAACTAAGACGATATTACTGACCATAGAGGTTGTAAGAAACAGTCATATGCAATGATCTTAACATTTCAAAATGGTCTTCAACAGGACATAAAATGTTAAGATGTAGTATTTTAATTACACAAAAACCCAAATATCTAAATCAGCTTCCATGCTGCTAATGATGTTCATTTTAGAAATGACTCATTTATTAACTGTCTAATTATGAAAGGCATAATACACATTTTATTTATCATAGATTACAAAGTTTCAAGTAATGTTCAACAGGAATGTGAATTAAATCGAACATTATGTAACACATTATTTAATTGCATTACAATTAAAGCAATTCATATCATTTCAATTAAACAATTCATTGCATGTTGTCTGTCAACTGATTTAAACAGGAGTAAGACAATGAATTCTAGAGCAAGTGAGGGCAACCTTTGGTTTTGGAGTGATTTGTGTTGGTAAATTTTCAATTCTAGTGTAGAGTATGTGGACTGTTTTTTGTCAGTCTTTTATTTGGCCTTAGAGCTGTAAGTTTCTGATCAGTTTTTTTATTTAGCCATGATGTCATATGTTTATTGTCAGTCTTTACTTTGATCTTTGTGCTATATGTTTTTGCCAGTCTTTACTTTGGCTTTTGTGCTGTATGTTTTTGTCCGTCTTTACTTTGTCAATAGTGCTGTATGTTTTTGTCAGTCTTTACTTTGTCAATAGTGCTGTATGTTTTTGTCAGTCTTTACTTTGTCAATAGTGCTGCATATTTTTGTCCGTCTTTACTTTGTCAATAGTGCTGCATATTTTTGTCCGTCTTTACTTTGTCAATAGTGCTGCATATTTTTGTCCGTCTTTACTTTGTCAATAGTGCTGCATATTTTTGTCCGTCTTTACTTTGTCAATAGTGCTGCATATTTTTGTCCGTCTTTACTTTGTCAATAGTGCTGCATATTTTTGTCCGTCTTTACTTTGTCAATAGTGCTGCATATTTTTGTCCGTCTTTACTTTGTCAATAGTGCTGTATGTTTTTGTCCGTCTTTTCTTTGACCATAGTGCTCTTGTTTTTGTCAATCTTTACGTAGTGCTGAAAGTTTTTGTTAGTCTTTTATTTGGCAGTAGTGCTGAAAGTTTTTGTTAGTCTTTTATTTGGCAGTAGTGCTGAAAGTTTTTGTTAGTCTTTTATTTGGCAGTAGTGCTGAAAGTTTTTGTTAGTCTTTTATTTGGCAGTAGTGCTGAAAATTTTTGTCAGTCTTTTATTTGGCCATAGTGCTAAAAGAAAATTGTCAGTCTTTTATTTGGCAAAAGTGCTAAAAAGTTTTTGTCAGTCTTTTATTTGGCAGTAGTGCTACAAAGTTTTTGTCAGTCTTTTATTTGGGTGTAGGAGCTGTATGTTTTTTATGTTTTTGTCAGTCTTTTATTTGGGTGTAGTACAGTCTGTAAGTTTTTTGTCAGTCTTTTATTTTGCCATGATGATGTATGTATTTGTCAGTCTGTTATTGTGCTCATGGGGTTATGTTTTTTGTCAGTCTGTTATTTGGCCATTGTGCTATAGGTAGATACATTTGATTGGTGATTTATGCCACATCAGCACAAAAAGGGAGAATATCAGCTATTCATTCATGACAAACAATCAGTACATGTACAGAAGAAATAAAAATTAATAGCAAAGGATCAGTACTTTTATTGATGTTCTTCATCTTAAAGTCAATTATATGATCTAGATGCAACAATTTGCCCCAAAAATACGATTCCAAAATCAAAGTCAAGATGTATATACAGGGTGAACACAATTGTCTATTCACTTAAATTAATGTGTCATTCTGTAGTTATAAGAAGACAAACTCTCTCTTGTTATTAGTATACAGTAGGAAGAAAGTCTGATATTTTCAATAATATAAAGTGGGCAATGTTTTCAACTTTTACTAGAAACTTGATAAGTTACGAAAACTATCAAGGATGGCAGACCTTCAACTACTAAAGTATATGTCAGCATGTGGCCTCATTAAAAACCTATAGACGACAATACTATTTGTACTATAATTGAATAAAACATTTCATTCATCAGTTATAACAGTGAAATGGAATGCTTTATCCTAGAATGAAGGACAAGTCACAATTACATGTCTAAACTTATCAAATATTCATGTACACAGAAGGATGTAATGATTTTTGAACATAAGTATTTAAATAATCAATTTCACAATATGAAACTTGGCGTTTAAAATATTATAAATTAATAATAGAGACGGGATCATTGAATGCAATAGTATGGATAGTACCTACCTTGAAAAAAAACTTAATCAAATACTCTCTGACTCTTCTGCCAATAATCAGATAACTCACTCTAATGTTACTGTTACACACAACTCCCGTTATTCCCTTTATATTTGTAAATAACAGTGTCAATACCGGCTTTCTTCACATATTTACATTAGGTTGTAGCAGCTGTACAGTGAACGAAAAATTTCTATTGTGAAAAAAGTAAGTTATGATTAAGCAGGAAGTATTTTTATACTACTTAATCTCCTGAACAGTACTTTTGGAGAGAGAGTGCAACTATCACTAGGGAATTAATCAATGTTTTCAAAAAGGAATATTAACAATATATCTATTTCAAAAGTGTTATGAAATTTGGATTTAAATTCTTTTCCAAGGTGATAATTGTGTATGTGATTTAGCAGTTTTCTCAGTTTTTAACACAAAATAAGAGATTTATGTATTGGAGAGGAAGTTATCACTAAATTTGTTTGGATTTGTTACAGTTATGTAAGGTAGGTACAGTTAGTGAGGGTTTTATCACAATTCAAGGTCAATACAATGCTATTTTAACAAAAGGGATTTTCCTTACTTGTAAACATGCCTACCCCCTTAGGTTAACAACATTACTATTAAACCTGCTTTTGTTTGATCCTCTGTCATGACATTATTCATATTATTTCAATTTAAAAAAAAAATCTACAATATATATGCAAAATTCATCAAATGGTATATTTGTGGACCATAGTACAAAGTATTCTACCATGATGCACAAAGGAATTATTTGTTTTCCAATTTATAAAAAACATATGACCTTTGCAATAGTTCACTTTTCCAAAATTGCATTTGTCAAAAAAAAAAAAAACTGCAAACCAAAAGAATATTGGAAAAATGAGAATTTATCCGGTGATCTTTTTGTGACCTTATCATTATTGATCAAGTGATGTTTGTTTTTCAAAACTTTTTCAAATTTGAATGTGTAATCAATATATTCCTTACATAACAACTACTTGTGCCTTCGATTACTCTTATAATTAGTTACCTACAGTATATTGTATGTAACAATACATGTACATACACGCAGGTTGAAGAGGAGAAAGGGTCTGGAATCTTTTCTCTTTAAAAGGTATAAAAAAAAGTAAACAACCTGAACATGCTTACAAAAGTAGTTAAACTAATTTAGGATATACTTTACAAAGATATATCAAACTAAGCTCCATATCCACTAAAAAATAATACAAATTGTAAAGCAAAATTTGAAATTGATCATTTATATGACATTGTCTTGTGCCATGCATTTATTTACCAATGTTTAACTTTTAACAAAGCTTTTGCTCTAAATAAGTACATTAATACCTTCTTTTGATAAAGAGAGTTGAATTAGACAAAATATGGTTCTCACTAATAAGGACTTTGAGGACTTAGGCAGGGGTATTCCTCATTTTACACTCATGACTGAACTAATATCAAAATAAAATAAGGGAATAACTTTTTGTTATACTACTGTAGGATGTACAATTTTTACAATTTTTTTTTTTTTTATCAATTTGCCATCAAGATAAAAATTGTCAAAACAAATTTCCTTTTGGTAAATTTAATTTGAAAGGAATAAAAAAATTGGGAACAAAACACACTGAAAGTCATGAAATTTATCTCTGCTGGAATACCTCTAACAGTATAACATGAGACCAACCTTTAGCTGTGTATCAGTAAGAATTTACAAAGATGCTGGAAAATGGATTTTAGAATGATTTTTTGCAAGGGTTGTAAATAGATGGTCAGCAGAAATAAGAACTATTGTGTTATCTAGAACTACTTATTATACAACTAGACGTTAATAAATCTTTACAGGGATCAAACTTTTAGTGATTATGGAGGCCATGTTTCTTGCTTGTTGACGTCATCTGATGAACCACAATTTATCAAGGGGATTTTAACTGTATCATTTTGTAGAGTTTGGTAGCAACTGGCACTTTTACAGTCTACTTCATGATATTTGAAAAGATTTTTTATTATCATATCTATATGATCTATTTATAGATATATTTTGATGAGGCCAAGTATAACTCAAAGTATGAAAAGTAACAAATGGACAATAAGCTCATTTAGGATGCCCAGAATACTGATTAAAACATGATAACATTTGATTCCTACCTTTTATTAAACTAAAGATCTGTACTCTTTAGTTGAAAAAAAACAGACTATGCAAATTTTAGGGCTTTAATTTCTTTAAATTCTCTTTACATTTTTGTAATTTTTGAGCATGAATGGTTGGCACATTTAAAACTGATCAGTTGGACGAATTGAGTCAGTCAGTAATCTTCTGTAAATGTGAGGGTAGTTTAGGTTGATATAATGACTGTCTTGTTTGTAAAGATATAACTAGAGTATATGAAATTCTGTTAAATTTGAATTATTTTGTAGATTAGACTTTGTAACAGATTTCCCCCCTTTATATTCAGCAAATAAAATGTTGTCTGTGTGATACAAGAAATATATATAATATACCTCTAACATTATTTTAAGTTTCAAAAACATACAATCAGTGGAAAAATGGGTAACACTTCTAAATTTTCACAATTACATCTCTGGCAGGGGGTATACTCATATACTAAAGGATAAAGGCTGAAATATTAAACACCGTTTACGTTATACTTTTTCAGATTTTTTTTCTTCATCAGTTACCTTGTAATCATAAATTGATACCATTATCAATTAACTAATAAATACCTCATCATTATCAATTATGTGCAATAATGCCAATATATATATATAGTAAAACATTCTGTAAAATACAGTGAAATCAGTTTCATTTTTTTTAAATATTGCCTTTAAAGATTTGAAGAAAAAAACAAACTATCTATTTTTTAAGGCTTGGAAATCTGTTCTCTAATCACAAGCCTTCTTTTTACCTATCTACATACACATGTACCATTTCAAGTCTTATCAAACCAACATTGAGCAATTTTCAAATCTTACAAAATCAATTTGGCACCAGATGATGTTTAGTTAAGATGAAAGGAACACAATGACTAAGTAGAATCAACAAAAATATTACTAAACATTCAACTGAATTTGTTGCCATAGCATTTTATACTAATTTGATATCATTTGTTTTTTTCTATATAAATGATTTATATCACCAAAAATACACATTTCAAATTACATGCACTATCAAACTATCCAATCAGAAGAATATTCAGATAATAATTCATATGTTCTTCTACAAAGTAGGTCATTTTAACTTTCCCCTTGCCATTCTTGTTAGTTTTAACAAATTAAACAAGTTAAGTTTCCATAAGCTGGTCAAGATTCCTAAACTTTTTCAACAAGCATTTTAAAGGAAAATTACTAAAATTTTGTCAAGATCTAATGAAATGAAAGTTCTGTGGCAACTTTAAGCATTGATAGTTTATAGGTAAAACAATAATCAACTGTGTTAGAATCTGTAGGAAAACACACAAAACTGTGTTGCTGGTGTTGGTGATGTGAAATAAATTCTGGGGAATATGTCACTTCTATATTTTATTCCAGTTTGATTTATAAGCTCAATTAAACATTATTCCATGAAATCTATTTCCCATTTAACCTTCTTTTTCATCTAAAATTTATGATCTTATAAGTGCTTTCACAATCTCCATCCCAAATCAATAGCTTAGTATACCCCTGGTGCCAAAAAAGAACATTTCTAACACTCAAAAGACATATATACTACCACTGAGAGCCATACAAATAACAACTGATGCTTCAAGCGCCCCCTATGGGGTGCCATATCATCGATTAATGGGTTCATACACAGGAAAAAAGCTGTATTATAAAATACATAAAATGATAAATAAGTTTTATCTCATAAAATATAGTTTATGTTAACATTAAACATAAGATTTGCATAATTTTAAGAGGAATATACAACAGTAATAAAATTATAGGCAGGAATTCATATTGGCTGTTATCTTATTAATTAATGAGAAAAATAGCTATAGATAAAGTTGCCAAGATTATGAATAATATTGTCATCTTTAATTATTGTAAATTCATCCTTTGAAACTGTCTGTTCTATACACTCTGAAAGTACAAGTTTGAATGCCTTTACTCTTTGACTTTGTCATGATCAGAAAGTACATACAAGTTCCAATCTCTAACTCTAGAGCTTTGTCAGCAAGCACATACCAGTTCCAATCTCTCACTCTGGAGCTTTGTCGCTTTGTCAGGAACACATACAAGTTCCAATCTCTCACTTTTTGGCTTTGTCAGGAACACATACAAGTTCCAATCTCTCACTTTTGGCTTTGTCAAGAACACATACATGTTCCAATCTCTCACTCTTTGGCTTTGTCAGGAACACATACAAGTTCCAATCTCTCACTCTTTGGCTGTCAGGAACACATACAAGTTCCAATCTCTCACTTTTTGGCTTTGTCAGGAACACATACAAGTGTGAACGTGGAAAAAGTCGGAATAATTTATGTATTTCTTATTTCGGACATTTGAACTTGTTTCTTATATTATTTGTAGTTTCTGTTTAATCTTTCGGACAATTTCATTCTAATTCAACAGACAATGTACTTTGATTTGCATTCTTAAAGATCTTTCATGTGTGTCACATTTTAATCTAAAACTGTGAGAAAAACTATACAAGGGATTGTGTTAATTTATGTTTCACAACTATTTCTTTTCATAATTATTTGAATCCGTTAATGTCGTACATTGATAATTCTTTTCAATATCTGTTTTATCAGTTCTTGTCCAGGACATGTATGATAACAATGACATTAATCCGTTTTTCAATTACGGTCCATTGTTACTTTAAAGTGTTAATCTTATGTTTGTAAAATTTGTCAACTTTATTATTATGTAATCTTAATTCTTTGGCAACCTGTAAACATTGTCTATCTTTATAATGTTTCGACTGAAGTTAATTCTTCAGTCGGAGTCAGCCTTTTGAACTGACATCATCCGTTCATTAAAGTGAAAATAAAAATTCATACTGAAAGTCTTCGTTTGTATTCGCTCTCACAGTCTGTGAGTTAGTTCCGCCAGTGGATTTATGTTCAATAGGCAGGGGACCAGTCTTCGGTCACTGTCGTTCGTTTCGGCATCTTCGCCAGTTTCAGCAACAGAACCTGTTGCACGGTATCGAACATTCCAGTAACAACAACGTTGTCACACAAGTTCCAATCTCTCTCTTTGGCTTTGTCAGGAACACATACAAGTTCCAATCTCTTACTCTTTGGCTTTGTCAGGAACACATACAAGTTCCAATCTCTCACTCTTTGGCTTTGTCAGGAACACATACATGTTCCAATCTCTCACTCTTTGGCTGTCAGGAACACATACAAGTTCCAATCTCTCACTCTTTGGCTGTCAGGAACACATACAAGTTCCAATCTCTCACTCTTTGGCTTTGTCAGGAACACATACAAGTTCCAATCTCTCACTCTTTGGCTGTCAGGAACACATACAAGTTCCAATCTCTCACTCTTTGGCCTTGTCAGGAACATACAAGTTCCAATCTCTCACTCTTTGGCTTTGTCAGGAACACATACAAGTTCCAATCTCTCACTCTTTGGCTGTCAGGAACACATACAAGTTCCAATCTCTCACTCTTTGGCCTTGTCAGGAACATAGAAGTTCCTGAATCTCTCACTCTTTGGCTTTGTCAGGAACACATACAAGTTCCAATCTCTCACTCTTTGGCTGTCAGGAACACATACAAGTTCCAATCTCTCACTTTTTGCTTTGTCAGGAACACATACAAGTTCTAATCTCTCACTTTTGGCTTTGTCAGGAACACATACAAGTTCCAATCTCTCACTCTTTGGCTGTCAGGAACACATACAAGTTCCAATCTCTCACTCTTAGGATTTGTCAGGAACACATACAAGTTCCAATCTCTCTCTTTGGCTTTGTCAGGAACACATACAAGTTCTAATCTCTCACTTTTGGCTTTGTCAGGAACACATACAAGTTCCAATCTCTCACTCTTTGGCTGTCAGGAACACATACAAGTTCCAATCTCTCACTCTTAGGCTTTGTCAGGAACACATACAAGTTCCAATCTCTCTCTTTGGCTTTGTCAGGAACACATTCAAGTTCTGATCTCTCACTCTTTGGCTTTGTCAGGAACACATACAAGTTCCAATCTCTCACTCTTTGGCTTTGTCAGGAACACATACAAGTTCCAATCTCTTACTCCAGCGGTGTTTTTTTTTAGCAAGCACATACAAGTTCTAATCTCTTACTCAAATATTAATGAAATCACAGTACTTTAAAAGGTTTCTCTTTCAAAATATCCCAAAAATTTTAGAACGCATATGCAAAGTATTCATCTGTTCTGAAAATGCTGAATTTTTGAAACAGTGCCATTATCAAGTTGTTTTTAAAATCATTCCTGAAATGTTCAGCATCACAATAAAAGGAGGTGGGGTGGGGGAGGGGGAGGGTGTCGGGGAGTTAATAGTACCATGACTAATATGAAAGCAGTCAGTAAATGTTTTGGTAACAATTGGAATGATTATCAAAACTTGGTTCATTAATCTGAATAATTAGCTGTAATTTAAAATGTTTTGTCTACATTGCCTAAAAAGTACTTGTGATGTAAAAAATGTACTTTCAGTTACATTAACTATAGTGTCAATCATATTAGTACCCAAAAAGAATGACATGTAGTTTAATAAAATTATTATTATTGATTTTTATCATTTTTTTCAGTTAAAATGACCAAAAATCCTTGTTTCTGCAGATGATTATTTGATCATCTGCCTTCTACCACAACATCTTACAGTATCTATACAATTAAATACTTGATATCAGATTTTTCGTAACATATGTTTTTAAATTCATTTAGCATTACATTCTAACTAGCAAAAAGGAAAATATTTAACCTAATTTTGAATGTTTTTGACAAAGTACTATATTAAAACAGAATCACACCTGTCCCTTCATAACATTAAAAGAGAAATAAAGATGTTCTGACGTAAAGAATGTAAGCATTGGCACTGTAGATGGCAGTATAACAATGTACTTTAACCACAATTTCTCATTAAATACAAGGAACTGCATCAATATAGCCACTTATCAAAAGGTCACAACTAAAAATAAGCAACAAATCTTTTAATTTATAATCTTAACATATTTGTTTGTAGATTGTTGACAGCAGAGAAAATAAACAATTGTAAACAGTTGTGGCACATAAAACTTACTACAGTAATAGAACACTATTCTGATGGAGAAATAATCAAATTTGAAACAGTTTTTGTTGATTTGGCAAGTCTTTATGATTGCTCCAATACCAGAGATTAAATCACTTCCCGTTAGCCTTTGGAGATATTGGATTTCTTTAAAACTTGAGTACAAGATAAGAAGCATTTCTTCCAAAACAGAACTTTTAGGAAGGTTTCCTCAAATTATTCTAAAGTCAGCATAAATTTTGACAGTGGTGTTCCATCAAAGTTGAAAAGCACTAAAGACCATCTTTATCTAACTTTTTGTCAATGGTATTATCTATAGGTTTTTTTTTTTTTACCTTTTCCTTACATGGGAGTGATAAGACCAGTTATTGACCCTAAATTGTACCGTGTCCTTTCAGCGAAACACTGATTTGAGTACAAAACAAGTCTGTGAAACAATGAAGCAGTCAGTACTCTTATAATCCTTATAGTTTTTTTTTATGAAATAATGATTTTTTTTTCCCTATTTCAAGCATGTACTCCAGTAGTATTATTCCAATGAGACTTACTATAGTCCAAATGATGTGGATTTAAACTGTTGCCTTCAACAATGAGCAAACATCTTACTAAATGGTAAGCTAAGTGTATAAAAATCATAAATGACAAAATATTGAACAATTCAAATAAAAAAATCATATAAACAAGAAGACATTTACTCCAGTGTAAAAAATATACCCCTGATAAAAAACCACAAGATTTAAGGACAAATCAATATTACAATTGTCATCTTAAAGTTCAGAAGAAAAACACTTAGTTTGGCTCTAGGATGGTTATTTTAATGAAACTGTCTCTTCATCATAAATTTATATCTATATTGCATAAAACAGACATAAAAGGAACTAGAAAATAATTTTCAATGACACAAGCCTGACACTACAGACAAGTAATGGACAATGAATATCTCTTGATAGCATACAGATTATTACTCTGCCCTCCGAAACATTTCCGTATCATAGACATTGTAACATTAGTTTTTTACTGTACAGGAAAACACAAATTGATTGTAAGTTATATACTCAAATGTTCCTCACTTACAAGAAGTCTTACTCTAATGATTGTGTGAAATAAGAAGCAGATTCAAGCTAAAATATTTCTGGCATCATTTGGAAAATCTTCTATTTAAATCATTTACTTAAAATTCATCATAAATAATACATACAAAATTGGTATAATTTTTTCAATATACATTTTATTTATTTAATGATTTTCATTTTTTTTCTATAAAGGAGGAAACAAAAATCTACAGACTAACAGCTCTTACTAACCAGATTATTTATGACTGGAATATTTTCCAAAATAAGTTAAATATTTTGAATTGAAAAAAAATTCTTGCAGAGTTGAAGTATCTGAATAAAAAAAAGTTTGTAAGATGTTAAAGATGTGAGGCTAAAATTAGCAAACGAGAAAACCTGCTACTGGATTCTGGAGATCAAATCTAGCATCAATTTTAAGACAATTGTAATTATAAGGTCTATTACAAGCAATAACTGAAATGGACCTCTTTCTGTGTGTAACAGGTTTTCCTCCCTTTGAAGAAGATATATATCTCCCCTCAGCTGTTGTTTGTTTCCTCCCCTCATTGAGCAATCCACAGACAATGTATCTACATGTTTTACATCTGTCTGAGGGCAAATCCATTTACCTTGAAGAACAGTGTGTAGAAACCTACCAAGTTGTTAACTATAGGTATTTCCCCAGCTGTACATATCATATTTATAAACATTGCTGAATGGTATATACATATTATACACAGAATATGATTTCAAAATTCTTCAATTAACTTCTGAAGGTACTACATTATCAGTCCATATGTTACCACACGTTCTTAATCCTCAGTGGGGTATTCAACTCATTGATAAGTGCAAATAATTATAGCAAAAATGTGTCTCCTGAAAAAAGCTATCGGCAATCATTATGCAACAACATATTGTATCTGCAGGCATATAGAAAATAGATTTATATTAAAACAAGAACATAACAAATATGAGACATGGAATCCCAATCTAAGGTCATTATTACCAAAAATTGATAAAAATAGAAAAAAGAAAATTGACATATCAAAATCAAGAACTGCAGCAGCCATGTCTGTTTGGTTTGATCTGAATGAAATAAGTTTGTTCTTTTATACTATTCTTGACATCATTCTGCCAAGTAATTGCTTAAACTTATAAAAGTTAACATAAAGAATATATAACTAGAAAATGTGTATGAAAACATAAAACACTAAGGTAAATGGACCTACGCATTAACTTTGGTTAACCAAAATCAATCAAGCATGTCATGAAAGTAAAATGTTTCAGATGGTTATTCAATCAAAAGAAGATCTACCTGCAGTACAAGCCTGGTCATTTATCTATACAACTACATACAATAACTGGAGAACTGAAAGAAGATCTACCTGCAGTACAAGCCTGGTCATTTATCTATACAACTACATACAATAGCTGGAGAACTGAAAGAAGATCTACCCGCAGTACAAGCCTGGTCATTTATCTATACAACTACATACAATAACTGGAGAACTGATAGGGGAGAAACTGTAGGCCATATTGGTCAGTAAATGGCAAGGGCATACACAAATAGGAATTTTAAGGTTCTACAATGAACAGTACCATATATTCCAGTCAAATTTTTGTTTCCAGCATTTTCTCTCTTCTTATTCTAACCTGTCATTCTGTTCACAAGTATGGTAAACAAAGAAGTGTGTGTGTGTTTGGGAGGGGAGGGATATGATACAACATATATTCAGATTCTATAAGAAGGGTGTGCGTTTGGGAGGGGAGGGATATGATACAACATATATTCACATTCTATAAGAAGTGTGTGCGTTTGGGAGGGGAGGGATATGATACAACATATATTCAGATTCTATAAGAAGTGTGTGCGTTTGGGAGGGGAGGGATATGATACAACATATATTCACATTCTATAAGAAGTGTGTGTGTTTGGGAGGGGAGGGATATGATACAACATATATTCAGATTCTATAAGAAGATGTATTAAGGATGTATTCTTCTGACTTTCAGTCTCGTTCAGTCTCGTTGAAATCTTGTTCTTGATTAATTTCCAAAACATGTGATACAAGTGGAAAATATCAATGAATTTTAAAAATATCATAATCAAACATAACTCTGTGAAAAAATTGTGTATTTACAATGAACGGTTTTTGAGTAATGCAGTTTTTCAAAATTTACGACCAATCAAGTCAGTATTTCTAGCCAAAATTTTGAGAAAATGGGTGAGGGATACAAAAAATTATTTTACAAGAATCATGTACATTTCATATCATTTTGGTCTTTTCAAATTTCTTAGAGATGTATCTTTGCAATCATTTATAACAAAAAAGTTGAAATAATATGCATTTTGTTTTAAAACTGAGAAAAATCACAAAAATACAAAATTGGCAGCGTGGTTTATTTTACACAAAAAAGCGTCAAAATATGATAAAACTTTCTTATATTAACAGACCTACCTATAAATTTTTTAAGTAAAATTAATTCAGATTGGTCCACTTCATCTTTATACGATATTTCTGTGCTTGCATTTCCTATTATGATTTTCGTGATAGAGGGTTGTTGCTCACAATTTAAGGAAGCTATTAAACCAAGAGTTCCAAATGGTGAAGTAGAAATCATCCCTTCATAAATTTTACGGACGCCATCACGAGTTGGTTGACCGTTATGGAATGACCGTTTCACAAATGATATCGGATATGTTCCTTACGTCGTAACAACAATCCCCTTCCCTTTCATGAATGTGACCTACCGAATAAGACTATTTACCGGATTTGTTATCACATAAGCAACACGATAGGTGCCACATGTTGAGCAGGATCTGCTTACCCTTCCGGAGCACCTGAGATCACCCCTAGTTTTTTGGTGGGGTTCGTGTTGTTTATATTTTAGTTTTCTATGTTGTGTCATGTGTGCTGTTGTTTGTTTGTCTTTTTCATTTTTAGCCATGGCGTGTTCAGTTTGTTTTAGATGTATGAGTTTGACTGTCCTTTTGGTATCTTTTGTCCCTCTTTTATAGAGTTTAATTGTGGAACTGTGATTTTGTTCACCATTATAGCCAAAAAATAGGTAAAAATCAATGAAAACTGGGAAAATCATCAAAATTGGGCATTTTCAAAGGGCTATAGCAATAAAAGAAGTGCACCACCATATGATTTTTTCTTCACCAATTATTTTGTTACAGTCTTATTAACCCAAAAATCATGTTAAGAACAAGTTTAATTCTAGAATTTTTTGGCTCCTCAGAGGTGTATATCCTTAAGATAGAGTAATAATCATTACAGAACATAATCACATGTGGAAAATCTGGGTGTACCGGTAGATATAATATTTATTTATTTTATGATCTTTTCACTCATTGAACAATCATTTATTTCTTCATACTTGTGTCTATGTAGATATAATATTTATTTATTTTATGTTCACTCATTAAACCATCATTTATTTCTTCATTCTCGTGTCTATCACCATAGGTCTCTCAATACTTAATCAAATCCTCTAAACTACTGATAGATACTTAATCTATTGGCACAAAATAGTATATAGCAATGTAAAAACTCAAATCAAGTCTTTCAAAGATGTTTCTTTTTTATAACAATAAGTTAAATATACCACAACTGAGTCGTTAATCAAACTTAAGTACAGGAAAGTCAAAGTTATAGTTTTCTTGCTTTGTAATACAGAACATTGAAGGAAAATGCATGTATTTTAATTAAATTGGTGGTCTTAATTAGGCTAAGTAATATTGCACTCTCTCTGACATCAGAAAACTGGTGTATGACTTGTACATATAATCATGTTTATAGATATGATTACATGTATATGAATAAGTCGCACATTCTGGCCTTTTCTTACTGTTGGAAAAAATAGTGAACATGGATAAAATAGCAAGGACTACAGATTATCTGACAAATACTAAAAAAGCAAAAATAAAATACTGTTCCTCTACATTAAAATTTTATATTAAGCAAAAAACAGTGGCAGATCCAGAACTTTTCATAAGGGGGCCTGCTCCAATCATGCTTCAGTGATTCCTATATAATCAACCAAGTTTTTTGCACGAAAAGGGGGGCTGGATCTGCCTATGAAAAACATCACGTCAGTACCAAAAAATAAAAATAAAATATAGTATAACTCTTTTTAGATCCTAGAATTTTAATAATATTTTTGATTGTACAATCACTTTTTTATTAGTTTCATTATTTCTGCCACATGAAGTAAGAATGTAAATTTCCCTTCCTATGTTTCCACCATTGTCATCTGTTTCCTTTATCATAAATTATTCTATTGTAAGATTCTCAAGTTATAGTACTGGTAATTGAAAATGGATTAAGAAGGAGCAATCTTAATATAGACTCTTGATAGGAAAACCTTATTCAGTTTATCAACTTTTTCTAGACAGCTTATGGTCTTTAAAAAATCATCAAAAAATAGTAAAATGAGAACAGAACATTCTGACACAGTAAAAACTGTATGTAAATCTCACTTGGGGCTAGATTTCTACAGTCAATTGATTCAGAAATCAATATCCCTGTAATTTCATTGAGAAAATATGTTCCTGGATTAAGTGGAAAGCCCCAGTTCTAATCTAGAACAAAACACATGTTACCTTCTCTGAGGTAATGTAGTGTAAATTTATTAAGATAACACAAGATGTTCTGATCATGGCTCTGCCAAAGGTTTACTCAAAAGATGGCTATAGATTATAATCCTGAAAGTCATACCGATAAGAATATAAGTACATAATTTGTATATTTAAGATTAAATTTCTTGTATTACTTCTAATAAATTGTTTTACTGAACAAACCTGCCTGCCATAAATCTTGTAAAGAGAAGATACTGAGAGCCTTATTATAATGTGTAACCAATTGGACCAAGCAATCAGGCAATACCAAAGGAACAAAATAAACAAAATAATAGGACTTAATTTTCTAAATCAAAAACAATTCATTCTGATAAGTAGGGAAGTACCTGTATCTATCTAGATTGAGCAGAGATCACCCTAAACTATTTAAGAGATTATAAACAGATACGTTTTTGATCAGAAAAAAATATTTTTTTTAATTAGAAGTTTAATACAAACAAGATCAGAGTAGATTTCACATTTTAAAGAAATGATTTAAAATTCAATATTCTATGTAATAGACACTGTGTCCTCCTTAAATTCTCAATGGAGAAATAGTATTGTAAAATGATTGATTTTCCAAAAATATAACATTATCTAAGAATTGCTCTTTTAAACAGCAATGAAACATTACAAAGACAGATATCAGATTTATGAAACATTACAAAGACAGATATCAGATTTATGAAACATTACAAAGACAGATATCAGATTTATGAAACATTACAAAGACAGATATCAGATTTATGAAACATTACAAAGACAGATATCAGATTTAAACAGCAATGAAACATTACAAAGACAGACATCAGATTTAAACAGCAATGAAACATTACAAAGACAGACATCAGATTTAACTATAAACCAGTGAAGCTGTTCTGTTTTCAGAACAAAATCTATTTGTGAATATATCTTTTTTTTCAAATTTGAGGATTTTCCTTAACCCTGAAAAAAATACCCCTTTCAAAATCCTATTTCACAATTTCTAATATTTGTATTTCATAAACAAAACAAGCTCATAGTTATTATACATACTGCTTCATCTAAAACAATTTGTCTAGTTCAATAATGGACAAGTTTGTATGATAATAGAGGAGTATGACAGCCAGGACAGCACAGGACATAAGTAATAGGTCAGCTGTAAATTCTGGACATTATAGAAGATATATGGCTTTTTTTATTATTGAAACCTCCATTCCCAACATATCTTACAACTGAACACATACCTTCTATAACTGCTGGGATTTACTTACACATATATGACTTTTTATTAGTTTTTAAATTTAATCAAATCTCCCCTTTCCAACATTTCTTACAGCATACACCATTCATATCCATGAACCTTTTGCACTAATCAAGGAAGTCTGTAACAACTTAACCGATTTCCTTTTAAAATCAAACGTATTGAACTTCTTGTCAGCAATAAACAGAGACCGATTTCCACCAGTCAAAAGACTTTTCTTTGCTAAGATTGTTGAAACGCTCAATTTCCTTCACAGGACAAAGACAAAGTAATTATTATAAGACAAACTTCATAATTCTATCTAGGACTGTCTTTCTGTATGTAACACTGTCTGTTGTCTTATATACTATGACAGCTTCTTTAATCCAAGTTCAATAACTCATTCTTAATTGATTTTTTTGGGGTAATATAAAACAAGTTGAGGTTAGATTCATTTCCACAGAAGATAACTAGTCATTTCCCAGGAAAGCTTCTTTTGTTTTCTAAACATTAAATCTTTACCATTGGGAATTAAACAATATACTATGTCCCATTTTATACTATGATTGACACATCTGTTTATTACATGGCAAGGAAGAGCCCTGATTAGCTACAATGATTAAAGTTAAACATTTCTCCTTTTTAAGGGTGATAAACTTTCATGTCTACTTCAAGAACACAGCTTTCATTATCTGCAGAGGTCTGACAAGTGACAAATTGGTCTATTTCAGTAATGCTGTATTGATCTCTATTTTGGAAGTTAACATTGAATCTCTGGACAGGCACTACAGCTGTGATCATGGACAATATTAATCTATAAATCTCTGGACAGGCACTACAGCTGTGATCATGGACAATATTAATCTATAAATCTAACACAGACTAAGACCTTCAACATGTTCAAAGGTCCTAAAAAAATGCAAAAGACACATTTAATCTTTCTGGAAATTAGTTTTCTAGTTTTCACAGGTCAACAATACATATCCTCCTTTTTTATGACAATAATTTGTAATTTTGTATGGGCATAACAGGGGTTTCATTATATTTCATGTTGATTGGTACTTTCCCCGTTTCTAGGTGGTACTTTTCAATTTATTCCATGAATATCTTATATAAAAATTCCTACATTTAGGTGGTACTTGTCAATAGCATAGGAGGGAAAAAGTACCGGGTACCGCCTCCTAATGAATGGTCTGGCATAAATATGGCTAGTTCTGGTTAAGTCAGTTTACACTGGAAATATAAAATTGATATAAAGATGTCTCTTGAACTTTTATTTGACCAGCAATAGATCTTCGTCTTAACGCTTTCCCTTTCATGAATGTGACCTACCGAATTAGACTATTTACCGGATTTGTTATCACATAAGCAACACGACGGGTGCCACATGTGGAGCAGGATTTGCATACCCTTCCAGAGCACCTGAGATCACCCCTAGTTTTTTAGGTGGGGTTCGTGTTGTTTGTTCTTTAGTTTTCTATGTTGTGTCATGTGTGTTGTTGTTTGTTTGTCTTTTCATTTTTAGCCATGGCGTTGTCAGTTTGTTTTAGATTTATATGAGTTTGACTGTCCCTTTGGTATCTTTTGTCCCTCTTTCATTTTGTGACTGAGTCTTGAAACAAAATTCCATGACAATCTATTGAATGACATGAATTGAGCCTTGTTACTATTAGATGAAAAGTATAAGTATATGTAAGAAACTACACTAAGGTTTTAACCGGAATGTTCATATACATGTGTCACTATCTGCTAGAAAGACTCACTAAGGCTTTAACCGGAATGTTTATATACATGACATACATGTGTCACTATCTGCAACTGGAAGACAGACATCTCTTCCCTTTAGTTGATTAGATATGATATCAGTTTGGATGGTAACTGTTGATGTTCAGGTGCAAGTCATGTGCATTACTGCACTATCTATCAGGGAATAACACCCATATGATGTAATTATTATCTGATGGAGAAGATCTTAAATTTTATTATGAGATGAAATCAGATATACATTAATAGGCCTTTTTTGTTTGTTTTTGAATTGATTAATTATAAGAAGTAGAACCTGCTTTGTTAACCTTGTTAAAGCAACATTTGGGATATTTCAAAACTTGATTAAATGTTTTTCCTTTGAGATATTACTATTAGTAGAAGGAAGCCAAATTTATAGGTTCCAACGTGTTAGATTACTATTCATGTAAATCTTGAATTTTAACAAATTACAGGTAATGAAACTTTCAGATCTAGATCCCACAAAATTTAAAGAAAATTGAATTAATCGGTTTGAAAAATTTAACTTATAAATTATTTACAAAGCTTGAACCTACTAGATTTGTACAAATTTCACTTAAAATTTGGCAAATTCATCTTCAAATCTAGAATTTTAAAACCTCAAACTCTCTCCCACCACAATTAAACAAAAATCCTGCAAAAATCAAAAACAAACCAAAATTTAACTTAACGATACAAACTGCAGCTAAATCACTCATTTTCAGAATAAAATCCAATTTCTAACTAAATATGTGAAATCACATCGCAGATCAAGTCAGGAAATAAGGATAAGAAGAGAGAATCTTAAAACAATCTAATTACAAAACTATGATTGAAATGGTGTAATTAAAGTCTCATCTTTAATTCATCTCAGATTCTTAGAAGTAATATACTATAGAAGGGTTAATTGAAAGGTTGGTAAACCACAATACAACACCTAGGTGTAATTTACTTTATAGCCCCTAGTTTGACAGAATGTTGGACAAGATGAGAGGGTTTTACCCAGTTTAATTAGCATCTCATTATATTACCTATCTACCTGTCTGTGTATTCCCCTGAGAGGCTGCCAGCAAATGTAATACCTGCTGTCTACTTAAAATTAGAGTAAACACATTCACTTTAATATACAGGTATAAAAACATCAAATTCTAAATTATATTGCATTGATCAAAAGTGCTGTCTAGAAACAAAATAATTTACATTAACAGGTCTGAAATTATTCTAAGGGGGTGGGGGACATGAAATGTTCCTGGATTTCTCAGGTATAGGCATACTTTGAGGGGACATCAGGTGTTGATGGTTGATATAGTCTGTAGTACTCAACAATAATTTTGGTGATTGTTTTAATACCTTTTACATATCATTTCATTGATTTTTTATCCTATAAATGAACTTACCTTTTGTATACAAACAATGATCCCTCTATTTCTGTTCTTTCCTGAAAATATACAAAGAAAAGATTGAAAAACCAAGTCTTTATAACTAGCAATATTATAATACAGTTCCGAAAAGAGGTCAGGGTATCAATTTTTTTTTAAATTTATATCACATCATTTAGAATTCCAGCATGTGATGATGAAATCCAAGAAATAAGAAACATTAAGAGAGGTTCATACCGTCATCAATGTCAATAAATAAGAAACATTAAGAGGGGATCATACCGTCATCAATGTCAATAAATATTTGTATTAATAACTATATGACATACATGTGAGGATAATATTTGTAATAACTATATGACATACATGTGAGGATAATATTTGTAATAACTATATGACATACATGTGAGGATAATATTTGTAATAACTATATGACATACATGTGAGGATAATATTTGTAATAACTGTATGACATACATGTGAGGATAATATTTGTAATAACTATATGACATACATGTGAGGATAATATTTGTAATAACTATATGACATACATGTGAAGATAATATTTGTAATAACTATATGACATACATGTGAAGATAATATTTGTAATAACTATATGACATACATGTGAGGATAATATTTGTAATAACTATATGACATACATGTGAAGATAATATTTGTAATAACTATATGACATACATGTGAAGATAATATTTGTAATAACTATATGACATACATGTGAGGATAATATTTGTAATAACTATATGACATACATGTGAGGATAATATTTGTAATAACTATATGACATACATGTGAGGATAATATGCTCATAAGGCTGAACATTCTATTTGGACATTTGGACATAGACAAAATTAATTTTATCTAAATGCAGATGATTGATTCATGGAAATGAACAGGACATATCTTTATTAGTGACACTTCTCTCCTTAATCAAAGAGCTGAAAGCTCTGAAGAAAAATGACGCCACTGTCTCTAATATTGGGATAGTTTTTATGCAAGTCTTGATTTTCACATACCGTAATTAGTTTAACAATGCAACATGTCTCGTAAGCATATAATTGATATTCGTATATGTGTGTGTGTGAAGTGAAGGTGCCAACTGGCTGGTTTTTTTTTTAAGACAAATGAATAGGTCAAGACTACCTGAATTGTACAAATAAATACCGTATAAAGGCTTCTATATTTCTCACTGGTACATAGGCTGAATCCGGGTCCGTTCGCGCCCATTCACGTTTGCACCAACTCATGTTCGCCCCCTTTCACTTT
Organism: Mytilus galloprovincialis; assembly: GCF_965363235.1. Classification (NCBI taxonomy): domain Eukaryota; kingdom Metazoa; phylum Mollusca; class Bivalvia; order Mytilida; family Mytilidae; genus Mytilus; species Mytilus galloprovincialis. The sequence goes on along the minus strand of NC_134838.1, from coordinate 708,940 downwards.
ATCACCCTACATGTTCGCAACTAATCTTAATTGGTTTTGTGTTTAATAACTCTGTAAGCAAGTGTTTTCTTATAAGTATAATTGTTGTCATTGTCTCAAAATAAAGTGAGACAGCATTTTTTTTTTTGTGTTGAATAAATCTTAATCATGTTTTGGATAGCGTATTGTTAAAGATAATAATAATCCTTTCTAAATAAAGTAGTATTTTGTCAACGTTTTATTTAGCGTTGAATAACTCTTAATCATGTTTTGGTTAGTGTATTGCTATACTTTGTTTCATTGACCTCTTTCATAATGAAGTGAGATTCTGACTATTTTTTTTCTGTGTGTTGAATAAATTTTATCATGTTTTGGTTATAATAGTGGATTGCTATATTTTGGTTCCTATATTTTATTGTTTCGTTGTTTCAGTTCAAAGGGCTTAAAAACAATTATCTTTTGTGTTTTTCCTTTAAAATCTTCAATGTTTTACTCATACCAAGCTAAAAATACATTCAGTATTTACACCAAAGCAATTTAAAACAACAATCATGATTTTCCAATTATTCAACTTGAATTTGAATTAAAATTGGGCGCGAATGAGTAGAGTGCGAATGGACCTTGGGTGTGAACGTGCGAGGTGCGAAAGTGTATTGGGCGCAAACAGACCTGATACCACATAGTCTGAACCCCCTTCTCCCACAAAATATGATGTAAATTAAAAACAAATTGTTCAGAGAATAATTGAAGTCTTTCCACTAGAAAAGATCTATTTTTATATTGAAATATGAAAAATCAGTTTAAAATGTTAGTTCCTATGGCTTTATGACGTCCTATTAACCTATGACCTTGACCTCAATTTCAAGGTCACAAACCATGGACCTTGAATTCAAAATATCCTAGGTCTTTAATATGTTTGGTTAATGAGAACTACCACTTGACGCGTAATTTTAAATGTAAGATGGACAAAAACTCCCTTTTATTGTATGCGCAGCCTTTCAACCAAAATATACAAGTAAGGACATGTCGCAACTAATAATTTATGAAAAATTATTTGTCAAAATGTCATACAGTATTTGAAAAGAAGTGAAAATAAGCCAAAATCAAAATTTATAATATGACCTTGACCTTTGACATTGACCTCATTTTCATTTTTAGTACCAATGACCTCATGAAGACCCTAGGTCTCTATCAGTTATGGTTTACCAGTTGAAAATGCATATCGCTTGAATCAAATGAAAAAGGGGGAATAACTCTCATATGGAGTCCCCATAGAGCTATGGTTCAAACGAATATTCTTATCCTAAATATGTAACGAGCAATTTGGTAAAATAAAATCTTTTACGGTTACGAAGGAGAGGTGGCCACAAGAAAAACAGTGTTTGGGGAGATAACTCTTACAACGTAATGTATTTTGTTATAATTACATTTGATATATGTTTCATTATAATACTTTATTCTGATTGGCTAACTGCACATCACATGTTATTCCTCAAGCAATTGCATCACTCAATAAAACTTTTCATTCATGATAACACGTGGTCCCACAATAAAGTGCACAGATGAATTGAATAAAAAAGTTATAAAATTCGTGTTTTCATGATCCTAGCTAAAAAAAGTAATTATAAGTATTGAATGTTTCTTTTTGTAACCTCATAGGGTTGCAAAAGCGTTGACCGTGTGCACATTTTTAGAATGAAGCGCTTATGCGCTTCATACAAAAAGTACTTCGGTCAACGCTTTTACACCTCAATGAATTTACAAAAAAAAAGCATTCAATACTTATATGCAGTTGTAAATTTTTAAAGCAAAAAGAGTTAATACTAACTTTCACTTTTTTGGATGTTCATGTACATTTTGAATGTATTTATTTTTCTCAACTACATGAATTTTTTGGTGTATTTTTAATGATATATGAGTAGTCCAAATAATTATTACGTCTGGCAAGGCTTTTTAAATTTTATTCTGGGACACCTTCCTATGACCACAAGGCTATGTTAATTTTTTTCTGGGACGCCTTCTTAGGAAGCCTTCCTACGAACGTCTTAGGAAGGCGTCCCAGAAAAAAATAAAATAGCCTTATTGGATATTTTTATGCATTATTTAACCAGTTGAGTCTTTTACAGGATTGTTTGTTTAATGCTGTTTAAACATTACTGAAAAAAAACAACCTTAAATTTGCTAATTATTTGGCATGAAAGTTTGATTTATTGAAAGGGACTCATAGTTTTCCATTTAATTTTAATAATTGTCTAATGGTTAAAACAATAGCTTCGTTGTTTACTTTTATACACAACAACATATTCACTTTGGTCTCGTTGTTTACCTAATATTCACTATGTACTTGGTAACAGTTATTAATTAATTGAATAGAAAATATTATAATAAATATTATTGGAAGCCGAATTGACGTCAAATAGGTGCCGATTTGACTAGATGCCAATTTAACCAGGTGCCGACTTGACTTGTACGTTTCAATTCCTCTGCGATCGTTTGCGGTATTTTCTTGAGAAAACCTATTTTCCATCATCAAAGAGAAGAAGAAACTGCTTGAAATGATTCCCGAACAATTTTAAAACTTGCGATGTTTAAACAGGAAGTTTCAAAAGCACGTGTAAAAGAAGAAATTAACCAATGAGAGTGGAAATCCGTACATAACATATATCACTATAGTACGACTTTTAAAGCAAAACAGTTTCATCCTTTTGTAAAACAGTCTTTAATATACCTATCACATTAATGTTTGAAGGGTCTTAAGCTTATTCAAACCATATAAGTCGGTATGAAACACCAAAACGGAATGATAATAACCGATTACGTTTTGTAGTTTACAAAATTCTGGACTGGTTCCTGTCAAACTACAACACTTTCTTCTGTAGTGGAATACAAACAGAAACCAGTTTGTTTGTAAACTGGTTCCTGGCTGATTACTACACAATGCTCATGCATAATGATAACACAAGCACATTCCTCCAGTTTGTATTGAAATTAGTAAATACGAAACCAAGCGCGGTAGGCAGAGAAATCAGGTCGGCAGTTATGGAACAATGACTGCGTCATTTTCCAAAAATTGATCAGAATTTGAGGTTTTTTATAATTAGTTGTTGTTAGGTTGCTGTATTTTTTAACAACAAAAGGACACTCTGACTTTTTAGGGATGCATAATGTTAGTGCTGGTGTACTACGAGTCCTTTGTGACATTATTGAACATCTGAACTTTCAGAATTTATAACAAATCATTTCAGACACTAACATATTCCATGTCGTACTACAGACAACCATATATAGAACATAAGACATACCTATCATGTATTCCTCAAAACATTCCAGGCATACAAAATACTATTCAATTGTTTTGGGACTCTTATACATTATAATTTAGAATAAAAATTGTTGATTTATATGTCATATAACCTATTTTAAGTCAATTCTCACATAAAAAATAAAAGTTTCAAAAAGTGTATCCCTTGAGTATTTCTACAGCTATAAGACACACTGTTCTATCAGTGACCTTGTATGACCTCTGTATAAATAGAAGAATAGAGATTATGATGTGTACTTTACATCACAGGTAATACTCATTGTTCATCAGCTGTTTCATGGCTTATAACTAGATCTATATTGTATTCTATTAAAAAAAAAAAACTGGCAAAAAATCAACTGCCATAAAAACTATAAAGCAATTTTTAAAACCACAAATTCATCATTGTTCAATGCCTTTGATCAGAGTATATCTATCTGACATTAAATCATTCTTTGTTCTTACACAGGGTTGTGAGGCCTTCGTTATTGAGTAAAAGCTCACACCTCACTATAATTTCAAGATAGCTGCCCCTTAGAAAAGGTTGTAAACAGAATTTTTTGCTCATTGTTGACTACTCTTTCTGTGCACTGGAGACTTGTGAACAGATGCAGGATATTAGAAAATAAAGAACTTTAACCAACAATTAATGATGTCTAACATTTATATACACATCTTTGTCTCTAGATTTATGTATTGTAATTTATGGCATGATTAAGGCCTCTTTCTCTCTCTTTATAAACCAATTAAAAAAGATTCTACACAATTATCTTCCAGTTTTTATTATTCCTCGAATGCTTATACCATCGGGACTTACTACAACAAAACACTGGGTCTACTACCAGTATTTGATAAATCATTTGTCATTTCTTGACGTTTTCCCTCATTACAGATTCTGACCTTTCATGACCTCTAATATTATATTTTGATCAGTGATATCCTTATTGACATTTCCTTTTCAATGCAAGTGTAATTAGCCAGATTTTTTTCAGGAAAAGAAGCATCATTTCCATTTTAACAACATGTTTTCCAATAGCTAAGCCTTAAAACATGACATCATTTTTGAGAAAAGAAATTTTAAATGAACTACTGATGTTATATGATGTACTGGAGAAGGAAGAATTTATCATTTCAATCCAAGGCTAACTAATGGCATGATAAGATAATTCACAAGCATGTTTGCTTGATCATCCATTGTATTTTCAAAAATTTAAAATTTAAAATTAGCTGTATTGAACATAAACAAAAAATACATTTTAAAATTTAAATATGTTATCAAACTATATTGAACTGTAGTGTAGACCAAATTTATATATGTACTTTGAACTTTGTAGTGTAGACCAAATTTATATATGTATACTAAGAGATAAAACGTGGACTGACTTGTATGCTTTAAAACCTGTGCTAATGTAACTATACAATCTATGTTTTAAGCATGAAATAGAGTACATCAGACCTAAGGGACATAATATATTTGAATTTTTGATAAAAAGAAAATATTCTTATAAATTGTATATGTTCCGGACCATATGAGTATTTGGACCATACGCGTATGGTCATCACCATATGGGTATATACTCATATGGTCCGACCGTATGCGTATGGTCGGGGTTATTAACACTCTGTTACAGTTTACTTTTAATACTTTTAAACTCTTCACATGGTATGACCGTTCATTAAAAAGACGCTATCATATAGGTAATTTTATTATTATATTATAATTAAATTATAAGCTAGATAAACATAAGAAGTTTATTTTACTTAATTGTCAAATTTAAAATAAACACATTTTATACCGACGGTCATTACCGATGGTCATTACCGTTTTGCATTTTTGTTAATACGAGTGAATGGCAATATGTCGACTAAAAAAATATTTCTTAATGAACTGTTACACAAGAAGTCACCGGAAAGTAACATAGTTTATTTAAGTTGTCTGGTGAATATGGTGTATTGCAGTCATTTTACGATATTTGAGATCTAGAGCTTCTTAAAAACACCGTAGACATCAAAATGGCCAAAGACCTCGGTATCACTGTACGCAGCTGCAAAAAGGCTAGCTTTTAACTCACAAACAAAAGGTGTAAATGAAAAGGATTGTGCACAAATTTCTTGCAAATGCAAAAAAGCTATGACACCCTGTGGAAGTGAATGTCACCCCAAACCTACATGCAAGAATGTAACTAGTGATGAAAACTAACTATGGCATCAATATTTAATTTTTACGTAGTTTTTGGATTATAAAATTAACAAATTGTCATGTAACCATCACTGTTTTTTTAGATAAAGTTTGTGTATTATTAAAACGTTTATAATGTAATTTGAAAAAAAAACCCTATATGGTCCAAATACTCATATGGTCCGGCCCGTTAATAACCAAACGAGTATAATACTCATATGGTCCGACCATACGCGTATGGTCGGACCATATGAGTATACGCATATGGTCATGACCATACGCGTATGGTCCAAATACTCATATTGTCCGGAACATATATAATGTGTATGTGATGATCAAGTAAAATATTAATAATTGTTCAAATTATGTGAAGTGAATCAAAACTTTCAATCCTTATGAACCACAACCTACATACATTTGTAACTGTAAAAAATATGAGATAAAAATTAAATTTGTATGCTGAATAATCGTATTTCTATTATCTTTAAAGAAGAAGTCTTTCAAAAGTCTCCAATAAACTGTATGTCAACCAAGGGAAATAATGTGTCAATGTGTGTATCATTTCTACAAAAACAAGTTTCCAGAAAAGGGCTTCAAAACAATGTTAAACATGGAAGTTTTACATCCATAATGGACCATGTATTATCAGCAAAATAGCGATATTTTAATCAGCTTGGCTAAATTGAAAATATATTGTTTTAAAATTAATCTACATATCATTGATCAAAATCTGATTTAAATAAAATTTAGCCCTAAATTTCAATTTCCATTATAGATAACAAGAAAATTTTCCAATTTTAGAAGCCTAAAGTGTATGCATCCTCAAGAACATGTTTAGCATGATGTTTGTTGCAACAATGGTATCAAAATGTAAAATGGTAATTATTACTTCTGAGACACATATTTCCAATGATGTTTTTAGTATTTTTCAGAGAATTTATCTAACTATTTTAAATGATATTTTAGTGTATTTATTCCTCCTCTTTGGTCTATATTCAATAATAAAAAAAAACCCTGTATGTTAAATCCAGAGGTTATAGTAACAGGGTCATTTTACATAAAGTAAATGTTAGCATACATTGGACAAAGGGAAAGAACTCTATATAAGAAGTAAGAGATGTAGCAGAGTTATCTTTCTTGCTGTATGCATTTTAATTGCCTAAGATTTCATTTTTCGCATTTCACTTTCAAAAACCTTCCCAAAAGATAATTTCAAGCGATAACTTTCATTAGGTGTTTTGACTGATTATGTTTTCTTGTTTTAATATTATAATATTAGCATAGATGTAGTACTTTTATCAAGTTGTGATATAAATTAAATGGCCCGATCATCCTCAAGCAGTTCTGGATTAAAATAAACCAAAAATAAACAAGTCAATAGACATGATAGATACAAACTGGGAATAATTTTTTTCTAGACTTTTAAAAAATAAATAGAGGTAGATGCACATGAGACTAATGAATAATATATCTACAAATTTCCTATCAATTCAAATTCAAATTGACAGACAAATGCTTTGACTAAATAAATAACAACTACATTCACAACAATACTTTATTGGAAGTTTAATCTCACCCCGTATAACCCCGATATAAATTAATCCGGACTTGACGCATTCAAAGCGATAATCAGGACAACATTTGGGATGACAACAATTTCGAATGCCTCTCTAGAACTTATTTGAGTATATATAAATATATCAATGTGCAAGTTAGTTTATTTATTCAATTATAAATTGTTGTAAGTTTTAGATATTGCTTAGAATGTTTGATAAAACTGCTAGATGCAAAACGCACAGACATGGTGCAATTTCATAAATTTTATGAGATAAACAATGCTGAATATCTTTTCGAGCATACACATTTGCGTATTAATATCTTAAGCAATAATAAATAACTATACATTGAATTACTACGTGCCTTCAAATGTTCCCTAGAACTCAAAATAAACGCAATATCATACTTCTTAAGTTTTCTCTTACTGTATCATTCGTCTCACCAAATGTGTCGAGTTTGTTGTGCGTTTTTAAATAATCACTGTACAGTTCGTTGATAAAAACCGTCATAAATCACTTTCTTATTAAGGTATTCGAGATGGCATGTATGTTATTGTAAATTTGTATCTGTTAATTTAGTCGAAGTAGTTCATGTAGTTGAACATAACATATCAGTCATCCAAAGCCAAAATTACAATGTTTAACCAGTGTACATCTAATAGGAATGTTTCTATTGAAAATTGGAACTTTCAACATTATTCCAGATGAAATAAACTGTTAATAAATATATTCCAGATGAAATAAACTGTTAATAATTATATTCCAGAGGAAATAAAGTTTCAATAAATAGCTGGGCCATGAGCGCATGATAGGCCCGTCGTCTTGTGTAGAAGTTTTATGCAAAATCATAAATGGTTTCTGAGAAAGTTTTAAGCAATAACCATATATTGTTTTTGAGATACCGCAGGACATGTGAAACCCCTCCTGTTTTTTTCTTTCAAAAAACTAAATATCACTAAAATAAAATTTTGAATCAAAACCAAAAAGTATACAGAGCTTGAGATTAATATAACAAAGAAGTTTTTAAAGTTTTAAGCAATTATCATAAATCGGTTTTGAGATACAGCGCAACATGTAAAATAAACCCTCCCCCTTTTTTACAAAATACTGAATAACTCAAAAATGAAATTTTGAATCATCACCAAAAAGTATACAGATCTTAAAATTAATATAACTAAGAAGTGTGTAAAGTTTTAAGCAATAATCAAAAATCGCTTTTGAGATAAGGTGCGACATGAGAAAAAAACACACCCCTGTTTTAGTTACAAAGTGCCGTAACTCAAAAAGTTTTAATCTTATTTTCACCAAAAAGCATACAGATCATTTGACCATCATAAGAAACAACTATTTAAAGTTTCATGAAATTTGGATAAGTCGTTCTCAAGTTACGGTGCGACATGTTAACGCCGGATGGTCAGGCTGACGGACACAGGACATTTGTATACCATAATACGTCCCGTCAAAATTTTGACGGGCGTATAAAAAGTAAAGTACTGCCAAAAAAAAAACTTTAATGACTATTTCTTTTCACAATTTGAGGTTCTTTCAAATGCTGATGTTGGTCCAAATTCGCCTTAACGAAAGCAGCCATAGGAGCTAGTTTAACTTAGCTTGCCGAGAGCCTTAAATGGCCTTCCAACTGGTTTTTTTTACATATAGATGAGACATCTTTCCACCAAACTTTAAATGAAGTACATGTAGGTCTATAAAGCAATTATTATAGTTCAACACACAAAAGTCAACAATGAAGAAAACTATACCGTGTAGTCAGCTATAAAGGGCCCCGATATATAAAAAAAACCAAAGAAACATATAAAACTAGAAAACTAAGTAAGGAGCCTGTAATTCAGTGGTTGTCGTTTGTTGATGTGTTACATATTTGTTTTTGGGGAAAGACGGCTTCAAGCCGTCAATTCCCTAATGGGGTTGGCCAGAGTATGATCATTCCCTCACGTCAATCATTTTGTTTTGATAGTTTGGAAACCCCCTCAAAATGTCATACTGAAATTGATGACAAGGAGAACAGATTGAATTTAAATACATTGTTTACACATTTCCCTTCTGTTTCTCGTGAAATTGTCGTATATTGAGCTTTCCCTTACACTATATACGTTTCTTTTACAGTCCGGAAAAATCAGTATTACGAAATATTCTAAATATATCTAACCTAGTGACGTCATTGTTGGAATGCCACACAGGGATATCCATTATTCATTATAAAAATCATTCACAGTATTTGTATACTAATTTAAAATCCGTATTTGTTAAATGTAAACCTAATGATGTTTGCTGTAGCGTAGATGATTCACACACCAACATGCAATGCTTTAATCTCAGGCTATAATCAGATAATTTGTAGGTCAACTTTCGCGGTAAACAATGTCAATGGGGATACATGAGATTGGGGAGAGAAACGACAGTTTTCATTGTTTCTGTAAAGTTCTGTTTTTAGAATCTTCCTCCAATTCAGGAGCACCTCCATTGATGAGTAATTATACACTAAAATCAAAGTAAATGTTTCTGAACACTTAAAATGTGACATTTAGTATATGATAAGTAGTCTTCTATATAAAATTTTTTTTGTGTACCAACATAATTATTGAAATGGTAAAAAAAAAATAAAAAAAATTAAATGTTGCTTTTTGTAGTTTATACCTATTGAGATTGGGGAGAGTAACTGCAGTTTTCATTCTTTCTGTAAAGTTATGTTTTTAGAATCTTTCTCCAATTAAGGAGCACCTCAATTGATGAGTAATTACCCACTAAAATGAAAGTTAATTTATCTGAACATTAAAAATGTCACATTAAGTATATATATGATAAGTAGTCATCAATTAAAAAATAATTTTGCGTACCAACATAATTATTGTAGTGGTCATTATTTTTTTCATTTTTTTTTTAAATATTGCTTTTTGTAGTTTAAAGCTATTTATTCATGAATTTTACAGATATATCAAAATGTGGGATCTGGAAACAAACTTCACACAGCTTATATCAATCATATTTGATTTTATAAGTACATGTATCCCTGTGATGAGAGTTGTAACTGGGAACTTTATCAATGGACAATTAAAACTGAATAGATTTTTCAGTCCTCACTTTCTTGAGAATACTGTCACAAAAAATTGAGAATGGTCTTAGCCTGCCGTTCAGTTGTACATAATTAAAATTCTAAAATATATTGTAGTAGTTGTTAAATTCAATTGAATTTTAGATAATTAACTCCCAACTTTAATCAAATGTTTTGATTTAGAAGGTGCAGATCTCATTGGTCCAAATTGTCTCTATGATGAATTCTTGACTAAGGAAATGAAATAACAATAAACAACAATTAGTTTCATTATTGTTAGCCTTTCTATATGTTCTAGCTGTTCTTTTGCTCATTCTTTGTATGTAGACTATCAAAAGATACCCCCCTAAAAATTGAAACAATGGCCGTCTTTTCCCTCAGAGCTCTTCAGCTCTTTGATTTGTTTTTCTTTCTTTTTTTACACATAAATAAGGCCGTTAGTTTTCTGGTTTGAATAATATTACATTATCATTTTGGGGCCTTTTATAGCTAACTATGCAGTATAGGTGTTGCTCATTGTTGCAGGCTGTACAGTGATCTATTAATTTCTGTGTCATTTTGGCTTCTTTTGGAGAGTTGTCTCATTGACAATCACACCACATCTCCTATTTTTATTTTATATATAACATAATATGAATTATCAATCAACGAAAAAAAATATGACAGATCTATTTGACCATGTACTAGAGGCTCCAGACGTTGGACCGACACAAAAAAAGAATGCGGCAGGATTAAACGTGAGCCCCCAACCATCTCCTAAATCTGCGACACTGGTGTAACAGCACAACATGATAAAAACAACTGTGTAATTGTGATTGGCTCAACTCAAAATGTCAGTCCAGGCACACAAACCACATACATAAAATATTTACAAAAACGTGTTATTGTAGTAACTGAAAATTATTTCAAAGCAAATTACAACTAAGAGGTAAATCATGTTACTAAAGTATCAATCAGTATATATCCAACGCAAACAGGTTAAGACGTTATAACATGCATGAACTTGACGTGCAATGCCAAATATAAGTAAACAGTATCGAGAGTATATACAATCTTATGAGTGTGCATATATTGTAATAATGTTAAGTGATGTTTTGATTTAACAAGTACAGCAAAACTTTCTACATTGTAGCCAAATTATTTTTGTTCATCTATGTAAGAATTTGGTAAAGGGTGACTGAGAGATCTACTAGTAGATATGGTCACTTTGGTCTTTTTCCCACCAGCAGTAAAACCTGACCGAAGTTGGTCACCCGTTTAGATGTGTGGGATGTAAAAGTACGCAGTCACGTCAGTCCGAATGGGAATACAAGATACAATGTATCGTATAGAGAGAGCACTACGCTCACTACACTGTACGAACCTTGCGAAAACTTTATGAGGGGTCCATAAATGGCCTGTTGCAAGGCAAAATTTGTTTCCTTATTCAATATAGCTCATTTCATCCAGTGGCAGTCCAAACTTCCCTGATGTAATTCCAGAGGGCCTCCTTCCTGGACCTACATGAAGTATGTGTTGCTGCTTTGTGCTTATCCTGAACATGCATGGAATATTTGCAAGTGAACGTTAAGCAACCAACAATCAGCCATTACGTACGCGTGTCATTAACAAATAAAGGGGTCTAGAAATTGTTCACTACCAACTTTGAAACGTTTCATCTTTTATTGATAACTATAAAGACATGCAAGATGCAACAAAGCAAATGTCTAAGGTAAGGTAGTCTTGATGATTGATGCTTTGCTCAACCGCATAATTTACCGATAACGCCAAGGGTAACAGTGGAATATAAATATGGTCCCTTAAAGTTTGGTCTTCTCCGAAATAAGTCAAAATTTCAATGAAATGCATATGGATATAGACTTTAAGATGCTTAAAATAACAAAACTAACCAATTAGTTAGATTTTGGCACCACAGTAGAAAGACTGAATGTTCGAGGAAATTAAGCATAATCTTTATACCTTAAAACATAATCGAAGAAAGCAAACCAGTTAATATTAAGAATTATCTTTTCATTTGTATATCTCCACGTTAAAGAAACTTTATTACTTATCAACGGTGGCTATAAATTACATGTTCATTGTATACACATACTCTTTAGCCTTAATGTAACTCTATTGTAATCCATGACCCCCTTGAACTTGCCTCTGCTATTCAGGCCAACAGCCTATAATCCATTGATTATTTTTGATTGCTGTTTATATCAAAAAGATTTGTTTTCGAGACAACTCTTCACAAGATACCAAAAGACGTGCAAAAATGAACAACTATAGGTCAACGTACAGCCTTCAACAATGAGCAAAGCTCATACCGCATAGTCAGTTATAAAACACACCAAAATGACAAATGTAAAACACTTCAAACGAGAAAACTAACCGTCTAATTTATGCATAAAATAGTGAACAAAAATATATATATATATATATAACCACTGAATTACACATTTCTGGCTTCGGACAGGCACATACAGAATATGGCGAGATTAATATGTTAGAGGGCACCCAACCCTACCCTAACCTGGGACAGTGGTGTATCCGTACATTGAATGTTGTATGGTAAACACTTTAAAAAAATTATATCAAATTAGAAATCGGACCTGTCTGTCTGTATGCTCAGTCAGTGATATTTGCATCTCGAGTAATTGTGTTTTCCTACCAATTTACACTTTCGTATACATAAAGAATTTTTTTTTTGCATGTACAAAATACCCCCAAGAGTGTTTCGACAATACAATGGATATTATGGGTTGCTGTCTGCATGTAATGGTAGTAAATTATTTTTTTAAAACATGTATATTGGTTAAAATCATATTGAAGCATAATTTAATACATGCAAAATTCATTAACAAACGCAATATTTTCGCAACGAAGCGTACAGTATAAAAAGGTGTTATGACAACAAAGCATACACAACATGAAAATGAAGTCACTTTTAAACTTGTATTTTTTTGTTTCTAGATACAACATAAACCAATGATCTTTATAAATTTGTTAATTTTAAATTATGAAATTTTCAAAAAAGTATGTTTTAAAACTATGAGGCACGAAAAACATTAAGTTTTAAATATTTAAAAATACCAAGCACGTTCTATTATTGATATTGTCGTGCGTTTTGCGATGTTTGTGTACAAAAATGTCACAAATTTAAAAAAACCTTGGAGTATGTTATGAGTATTATGGCAAAGAATATATTGAAGCAGAATATGCGAAGAATAGATATTGGTATTTTCTTTAAAAATATTAATTCCTTACTGTCTGAACTCAGTGTTACACGGTGTGTTCGATTCGAATGCCTCAACGTCCGGTTTCATCTGTATTGGGGTTATACAGGGTGAATCTACACAATATCATGTAAAACACTGCAGGTATATTCTTTTATTGCATATATATATATATATATATATATATAATATAAAATTAAGAATGGAAATGAGGGAATGTGTCAAAGAGACTACAACCAGACCAATGAGCAGCCAAAGGCCACCAATAGGTCTTCAATGCAGCTAGAAACTCCTACACCTGGAGGTGTTCTTTGGCTGGCCCCTAAACAAAAATATCTACTAGTTTAACAATGTTTAACTTCAGTGAAAATGGACGTCATACTAAACTTCAAAATAGACACAAGAAACTACAATTGAAAAAAATACATGACTAACTACATGTATATATAACTATATATTTATATAAAACAATGTCCTTATTGCATATATGTCATAATGAAAATAATCACAAAAAACAAAATGCATTGAAACAGTAATAATAATAAATAATAATAATAAATTAACCTTTATTTAGAGTCGGCAAGGTATACAAACATAGACAAACATAAGCTCTAATGAGCTTTTAAACGACATAGATGGAATTTCACTTCTCAAAGAAGTTGACAACATCCCTCTACACTCTCATGGAAGGAGAAGTCATTTCTCCTTCTCCAAAATATTAGATTAGACCCTGATTCAGCATATTGAGCAAAGACATCAGTTATGATCACTGATATGTTTGCGAAAAGCTCCTACAGAAATATCCAGTCCAAAAATTGAAACTTAAAATTGAGAATGGAAATGGGGAATGTGCCAAAGAGACAACAACCCGACCATAGAAAAAAACAATTACATGCTCATACTTGTTCATTTAAAAAAACGGGGCATTATGAAAAATGTCAAGATCACTTTCACATAATTTTGTCTAGAAAGTGAACAGTGGTAAGAAGAGATTGCACATAAGATTTACACATTTCTAGATCAAAAATCTATTCTAGCAGAACTTTATTAGTTTTGATAAAGGAGATTGAATTGTCTCCCTTTGTACACTTAAAAATTGTGACAAGCAATGTGATGAAAATATAATTTAAGGATGATAATTAATACTTTTTTAATTAATACATGTATCTAAAAGTTATATTAACAGGCTATTATTTCAACTTGGATTTTTTTTAAATTAATTTAATCTTACAATCTACAGTGATGACATAGAGCCAGGACTATAAAAACACAAGTAGTTGTCTCCCCTATAACAGGAGAACAAATAAATTTGTATATTATTTATTACCCATTTGAACCTTGGATAAATACGTTCACCTATTGGTCAGCGGAGGAACACATGTTCAATGATTAAAAAATCTTTTTGTTAAATGGCATGTTCTCAAATTACGTAATTATACCTGTTCAATTAGATATGCTGAATTATGCAATAAATTAATAATCTCCCAAACAAGTTTCATGATTTACTTATTAAATCAATTAATATGCAACATATGTTCCCTCATTTTATAACAAATATTTTAGAGGAGTATTTGAAAAGTCACTATGAAACTAAGTTTTTCTTTTTGCATATACCTTGTTCTGTTCTGTTCTGTACAGGTATTCACCTCCGTTTAATCGGAGCACTCCACTTATCGGATGAGCAATTTAATTTACACACCGAGATTGCGGATATCTTTATATTTACATTAAAAATATGTACGACTAAAAGAAATATTTTAAAAGTCTTAAAATATTACGACGATAATAAGTTAAAAATATTATGTACACATAACAATTGCGGTAATAAGAATCAACACGATATCACGGTAAAAATGTATGCAGCTAATGTTCACCACTTGTATCACAATAAAAATGTACACAGCACAAGTTGCAAATACAATATCACGATAAGAAATGTACACATAACTATTGCGGCAATAGCGTTCACCACTATATTATGATAAAAATGTTATTTACAGCTTATTTAATAAAACTATAAGTGCCCTGCCAAGGCTATCATTAAAAGTATAAATCACGCACTTCTTAATGACTGATACAAGTTAGCTTGGCATCCCATGCAGACTGTACAGACTATATTGGATATTGCTCTTGATTTGAAGATATTATAGAGTGTACTAGTTAGCTTGGCATCCCATGCAGACAGTACACACCATATATTTACGATTTCGGTGTTATATTACTTGAAAACTTTAACAGTTAAAATCTAGAACATTTTAGTAAGACTTATTTATGGAACGCCGTAGCTGCCTTATGTGTACTTGTTTTTAGATACGCTTATACTTTTCAATATATGCACATAGTTTTTCTATATATGCACATACTTTTTCTCTATATGCACATAGTTTACTTTATATGCACATAGTTTACTTTATATGCACATAGTTTTTCTATATATGCACATAGTTTTTCTATATATGCACATAGTTTTACTATATATGCACATACTTTTTCTCTATACGCACATACTTGTTCTCTATATGCACATAGTTTACTTTATATGCACATAGTTTTTCTCTATATGCACATCTGTTACTTATTCGTTTTTAATGCGCGGAGTATACGTTGCACTTTGAATTAAATCGTTTTTCAATTGTGTTCATGTCTCTGGTGGTAACAATGTGTTCTTACAGATGAAATGACCCTATAAGCGCGATTGCAACCGTTCCAGTGCTCGGTTAATACCCTGTTACTTATTCACTTATAATACGTTTGTTGTACGTTGCACCTTTTAAAAAAAATCAATTGTGCCCATGTCTCTTGGTGTAACAATGTGTTCTTAGAGATTAAATGACCCTATTAGCGCGCATGTACCCGTTCCAGCGCTCGGCTAATACCCTGTTACCTATTCGTTAATTATTCGCGTATAATACATTTGTTATACGTTGCACCTGTTAGGAAAGGATTTTCAATTGTGTTCATGTCTCTGATGGTATAAACAATGTGTTCTTAAAGAGGAAATAACCCTATTAACGCGTATGTACCCGTTCCAGCGCTCGGTTGACACCCCGTTACCTATTTGTTACTTATACGTTACCTATTCACTTATAGTACGTTTGTTGTACGTTGCACCTTTTAGAAAAGGATTTTCAATTGTGCCCATGTCTCTGGTGGAAATAAATGTGTGTTCTTAGAGATGAAATGACCCTATTAGCGCGCATGTACCCATTCCAGCGCTCGGTTGACACCCTGTTATCTATTCGTTACCTATTCGTTACCTATTCACTTATAATACGTTTGTTGTACGTTGCACCTTTTAGAAAAGGATTTTCAATTGTGTTCATGAATGTGATCTTAGAGATTGAATGACCCTATTAGCGCGTATGTACCCGTTCCAGCGCTCGGTTAATACCCTGTTACATATTTGTTACCTATTCGTTACCTATTCACTTATAATACGTTTGTTGTACATTGCACCTTTTAGAAAAGGATTTTCAATTATGTCCATGTCTCAGGTGGTAACAATGTGTTCTTAGAGATGAAATAACCCTATTACTGCGTATGTACCCGTTCCAGCGCTCGGTTAATACCCTGTTACCTATTCGTTACTTATTCGCTTATAATACGTTTGTAATACTTTTTATGTGTAGTGTAGTATGTTAAGACTTATTTTTGTTTGTACGTTTTGGATGATCTTGTTTAAATATTCCATGTGTAATGGCAGTGTAAACATCCAGAGTTTGAATTTATTAGAATAGGAAATTTAACATTTAAGACAAAGCTGTACTTGTCACAAAGCTGCCACCAAAAAATAGGGACATTGCTTTAATCTACAATTTTCTATGACAATGATAAATGTTCATTAAGAAGAGCAAATTTTTATCTTTTATTCATCATATTTGATTTTCAACCATATTTGTCAGGGTTCTCCAAGGAAAATATGTGCAAAAGCAGAAACATGTAAATACTTTAATTTTATATAACAGGTAACAGGTTATTTACCGAGCGCTGGAACGGGTACATGCGTGCTAATAGGGTAATTTCATCTCTCAGAACACATTGTTACCACAAGAGACATGGACAAAATTGAAAATCCTTTTCTAAAATGTGACACGTACAACAAACGTATTAAAGTGAATAGGTAACAGGGTAATAACAGAGCGCTGGAACTGGTGCATGCGCGCTAATAGGGTCATTTCATCTCTTTGAAAACATTATTACCACCAGAGATATGAACTTAATTGAAAATCCTTTTCTAAAAGGTTCTACGTACAACAAACGTATTATAAGTGAATAGGTAACAGGGTATTAACCGAGCGCTGGAACGGGTACATGCGCGCTAATAGGGTAATTTCATTTTTTAAAACACATTGTTACCATCAAAGACACGGACACAATTGAAAATCCTTTTCTAAAAGGTGCAAAGTACAAAAAACGCATTATCAGTGAATAGGTAACGAATAGGTAACAGGTTATTTACCGAGCGCTGGAACGGGTACATGCGCGCTAATAGGGTCATTTCATCTCTAAGAACACATTGTTACACCAAGAGACATGGGCACAATTGAATTTTTTTTAAAAGGTGCAACGTACAACAAACGTATTATAAGTGAATAAGTAACAGGGTATTAACCGAGCATTGGAACGGTTGCAATCGCGCTTATAGGGTCATTTCATCTGTAAGAACACATTGTTACCACCAGAGACATGAACACAATTGAAAAACGATTTAATTCAAAGTGCAACGTATACTCCGCGCATTAGAAACGAATAAGTAACAGATGTGCATATAGAGAAAAACTATGTGCATATAAAGTAAACTATGTGCATATAGAGAACAAGTATGTGCGTATAGAGAAAAAGTATGTGCATATATAGTAAAACTATGTGCATATATAGAAAAACTATGTGCATATATAGAAAAACTATGTGCATATAAAGTAAACTATGTGCATATAAAGTAAACTATGTGCATATAGAGAAAAAGTATGTGCATATATAGAAAAACTATGTGCATATATTGAAAAGTATAAGCGTATCTAAAAGCAAGTACACATAAGGCAGCTACGGCGTTCCATACTTATTTGCTATTTCAGTATTTAAATATATACTTTAGATTTATAAAAGTTAAAATCTAAAATAATTAGAGCCTTCATACATTTCATTTACTTGATGTCACATAAAAGTTTTGTTCGCTTTATATGTAACTGGTAGCAAAGATCTTGTGTTTGCCTTTCTATATCCAGTAGCTTGTCCATTGGCTGATTATTCAGTATATTTGTCTTAGAACAATCCAGTATAATTTCACTCAGTATTTCATCATTACTGACGTCAATTGTACCACCCCCTTCTATCTCTCTTAGCTTGTTGACTAGCTTCGCCATGCATTTTTGTCGTACATCACCTAGCCTAGTACATTCCAGGAGAAAATGTTCAAGGGTTTCATCATTGTACTTACATAGCTTACAGTCAGGCAGTACTATATTTTTACTGAATTTTGCTTTTATACTTTGAAGCATGTAGGTACCAGTTACTAGCTTACATTTCAATTCCGCTTTTTTGATGTCATATTGATTATTTCGAACACATTTCCAAATGTTATGCGGATTATTTACCGGATTATTTTGCAACGATAAATGTTTGAGTGTTGATTTTGTATTACATTCTTCTGTCCAAATTGAAGACCAGTAATCATTTATGGCTTTTTGAAGTTGTTTATACCAAATATATTTTGATGGAGGATTTTTTATAATTTCTTCTGCTGTTGGGAGTTGATATTTTTGTAAAATTTTGCTTATACGACAGATGAAGGAATTGTCAAATTCTGTGCTGATTTCTAGTTCCCATTCTAGGATTTGATGTTCTATTGAGCCATCTAGGCGAGAAATTGTCCTGTATGTATATATAATTGGTATATATGATTAATCTTTCCTCAATTGAGGTAAATTTTAGGGCCTTCCAAAAACTGTTTGGATCCCTAACATCACAGAAGAGACATTAATTGTCGAAATCTGGATATTGTGTTCTAATTTTTGCACCTTTTGTTTGCAGTATACCATCTTTTCTCCAAGTTTTTTATTCATTGTTTTCTGTTTGGTATTTAATTCATAATAAAGAAACATTTTGTTACATTACATTGTGATCCGTTTATTTAGCAATCACCAATATCAGTCAGCAGGGTTTAAGAACTTCAAACTGTTCGACATGTTTGTCAAATACGTTTTGTAAAACTTTTGTTATAGTATACTTTTTTTTATGTATGCGCCTGTCCCAAGTCAGGAGCCTGTAATTCAGTGGTTGTTGTTTGTTTATGTGTTACATATTTGTTTTTCGTTCATTTTTTTTACATAA
Organism: Mytilus galloprovincialis; assembly: GCF_965363235.1. Taxonomy (NCBI): domain Eukaryota; kingdom Metazoa; phylum Mollusca; class Bivalvia; order Mytilida; family Mytilidae; genus Mytilus; species Mytilus galloprovincialis. Next base: position 689,307 of record NC_134838.1, on the reverse strand, counting down.
ATAAGGCCGTTAGTTTTCTCGTTTGAATTGTTTTACATTGTCTTATCGGGGCCTTTTATAGCTGACTATGCGGTATGGGCTTTGCTCATTGTTGAAGGCCGTACGGTGACCTATAGTTGTTAATGTCTGTGTCATTTTGGTCTTTTGTGGATAGTTGTCTCATTGGCAATCATACCACATCTTCTTCTTTATATTTTTCACTTTTTTGGTCTTTTAGAAAAAAAAATTTAATGTTCTAAAATTTTAGAGTGTAATACGATATTTATCTCTTCAAGACAGTTAAATTTTCAAATTTAAAACGTGAGGCTTGCCCGAGCGTTTTAAATATTTAAAATTTAACTGTCCAGAGTAGATAAATACCCTAACCCTAACCCAAACACTGGTCAAGTTGTTGACTCTTTGACACATTTCCCATTTCCATTCTCAATTTTATTTTGATAACATTAACAAACAAAGTGTTACTTCCATGAGCATGATGAGGACACCAATACAAGAGAAAACATCAATAGCATAATATAAGAAAAACACAAATTACAAATCAATTACAAACAAACCGTGCACCGTGACAAAGTTACTGAGAATTGTCGAAAATTGCGGGCTTACCACAGCGCTATCCAAAAATCCTGGGGAGAACACTGACAAGGATATCAGTTAAAGACCGATTTTGCGCTGAAAAATGGTAAATGTGATCTGTATATATATTAGATCTGGCCCTATTGAAGCAAAGAGGAGGTTTGGCCAGGATGCAAGGCAGCTTAGGCTAGTAGGAAAGGGGATTAGATTGCAGTTTAATGTAAAAAAAAAATCATATTCGCTACGTTCCCCCACATTATTTGGTTATTATTTTAAAGAATACAGCTTCTTTAAATGCTCATCAGACTTTATCATTTTTATGTTTGTATGTTTTTCCTCTGACGAATCAAAATAAATGTTTCTGTGCCTTAACAAAAACAACTGTCATCTCAAATAGAGATCAATAGTCAATACATACATCTATGAGGGTAGTAATGGGGTACATGAAACTTCATGACAAATTAAACAGTTAAAAACTCTGCATAATGAAGTAAACGGTAATTTTTGGTGCATGAGGATAAAATGTACTTTCTATTAGATGATAAAAAAAAAAAAAAATTATTTCGAAGCATCATGTTAAATTTTTTCCAAAAATAATGCATACAATAATTATTTGAAACCTCTCACAACATAATAAGGATACTGCGATCATGGTAATGAATCATGATAACATTTTTACCAAGTTGACGCAAACTGTAGCCAAAAATATGTTTGAAGCCTGACAGTCAGTGGCGGATCCAGAAATTTTCATAAGTGGGGGCCCACTGACTGACCTAAGAGGGGGCCCGCTCCAGTCACGCTTCAATGATTCCCTATATAAGCAACCAAATTTTTTCCCAAAAAGGGGGGGCCCGGGCCCCCCTCTAAGTAAAGGGCATTACTGCCCTCAGGCTCATGTATACAATGTAATTATATGGTTCAGTCTTCAGATAAATCTAACACTATGAATTTTGTACATTGTAGTGTTTTTACCCCGATTTAAAGTCACACAAATAAACTAATATCAGAAGTTCAAATAATCTATAAATACATCGTGGTTGACAGTTTCTTACAATGTCATATAGCGATTGCAAAGAAAAACTTCTTTATTCTTAAGATAAAAATAGCAGATTTATCATAATAATATGACAAGCAGTAAAAGTAGAGGGTGTTTTTACAGAAACATGCTAATTAATCAGTGAAATGATTAACACAAACCCATTCACTTGACTTCGAACTAAAGGAATATAAGGCAACTTGAGACGCAGTGTCAACTATGTCCGTTATATACGGATCTCTTTGCTGCAAAGCAGCCAAATTCATTCGACCTTCCGCCATTTCCGCTGATCGATGAAGCCTCGCATTGAATATTTACTCCGTTACTTTTATTATAAATAGCATTGCTTTAAAATACAAACAAATAACAACATGCAAATAAGTATAGCTCTTTACAAATGTTATATTTTAATTAATGATTTTCCCTTATTCAATTAATTTTTGGTGACACACTTACTCAAATTGAAAACAGGTGCCCGAAATTTGATCAAGCGGCACACTTACGTTTCACGGTACAGCGAACACAAGTGTACCTTTACTTCAGTGTCGTATGTCGATGGATTACCGCAACGTATATTTACCGTGAAAAGAAGTGAAAAATAGTTTTTCCCCGCAATTTACAAATGGAAAGATGAAAAATATACCAATAATATGGAAGAAAACCCCGGATGATGATGATACAAGTAAAAAGACAAAAATGGACGAAATTGATGATTTGTAGCAAAAATTATTTTAGGATTTTTCTCAGTTTTAAGATCCAAAAATGGACAATAAAGGTCCAGGTAAGAACTTAATATTCCGTGTGGAAACCTTTATTATAAAATCTGTGTAAGCATTCATAAATTATTGATGTTTTATCAATGGATGAGTGATAAACATGGCACCCTCCTGTTGGTTACTGATGCTGAAGTAAAGGATGGAAATATAATGTTTTCATTGTATTTTCTTCAACCAAAGAGGGCTAAAGATAAACTATATAAAACAGCTCTCCTCAATTAGAGAAAACAGTTTGCTGTAAAAAATATGCTTTTATTTTTGATTTAAAAAAAAATTAAGGACACAATTAATTAGCTGTAAATTTAGGGATAGATTTTTTTTTAAATTTTGTTTTATAACATTTTTTCCACAATATTTATCAATTTATACAAATTTGCATTTAAAAAACTAATAATAATAACATGTAGCCTCCAAAGTCAATGAGTAGACATCAATAAATTGATTATGTAAAAATGTAGATTAGAAATAGATGTTCATACATTGTAATGATGTAGGGAAATTCCCAGTTATTACAAATTTAGTGATCATGTTTCATGAGTTAGAAGTGTTCTATTATCAGATTATACAATGATAAAGTGACCAGTTCCTCATTTCATAATGCTTTTTGCTTTAGAATGTTATTAGAAGTGTGTATTGCCTAGTTTAAATAAGAAGACATGATTTTCATATTTGATTTGATTTAGGAGTGCAAAACAAAAATATTTCATTCTGGTGTATATGAAATGTTTATTTAATTATTATTTTAAAATTTGGTTAAAAATTAATTCCATTTTCCTATTAAAAGTAATAGTAATATATATATTTTCTATTATTAAAATCTATTATATCTACCTAACCAAAAAGGCATATACATATTATAATAAAAGAAGATGTGGTATGACTTCCAATGAGACAACTCTCCACAAGAGACCAAAATGGCACAGAAATTAACAACTATAGGTCACTGTATGGCCTTCAACAATGATCAAAGCCCATGTACATATATGCTACTGTGGATTCATTATTATTCGTTGGATTAATAATACCAATTTTCGTGGGTTCAGGCCTAGGTGAACCAGGCTTTGTATGCAGAGACTGGCAAATCCATGAAATAAAATATCCACGAATATACAATTTTTCTTCAAACCACAAAAATTGATACCCAGGAAAGTAAATGAATCCACAGTACCACGGATTTGTATAGTAAGAAGGATTGCAATGTTGTGGACTTTGGCATAGATTGTTTATAATGTCTTATGTAGTTCAAGATTACTATACAAATCCTTGGTACTACTTATTACAATTCAAATAATAAGGAATAATACAGTTTGACTGTAAACTACATTGTACATGTACAAAAAAAATGTACTGATGTATTTGTATAATGGGGGGGGTTCCAACTTTATGTCCCCATTGAAATGCATTGATCATCAAGGGAAAAGGGGGGTTTTAACCCATTTAAAGGATTATTAATATCTATCCTGGACCTTTTTTATATAGATTAGATTGTTGGTTTTCCCCTTTGAATGGTTTTACACTAGTAATTTTGGGGCCCTTTATAGCTTGTTGTTCGGTGTGAGCCAAGGCTCCGTGTTGAAGGCAGTACATTGACCTATAATGGTTTACTTTTTTAAATTGTTATTTGTATCTATAGAGAGTTGCCTCATTGGCACTCACACCACATCTTCCCATATCTACTTAAAATTATATTTTTTATCTATCTTGGACCTATAACAATGTTTGAAAGATAGAAATATTGCTCTTCTGTCCAATCTCCCTGCAGAGAAGTTGCACAAAGATAAAGGGGGCTCATGGGTATAAATTGATTTTTTTTTAAATATAGGATTTCACTATTTTTTTCTATAAATGAACTTTATCATCATATACTAAATAGAAAAATAGAATAAAAGGGGGGTCACCGTTCATTTGAGCTCACAATCTGCCATGATTGTAAGAAGCATGCATTTTTGTTTTAGGTACTTATTTTCTGTTGAACTATAATAGGAGAAAAATATGTACATTGTAATATTATCAAAATAAAAAAAGAACTAAATTACAAAAATCCCCTAAATTTTACAATTGTGTAGTTTAAGTACAGCTTATTTGAAAATAATGGGAAAAAAATAAAAGTCAACAATGAGTTTAAAAAGATATCAGAAATGGCAGTTTTGCACCAAAGGGAGATAACTTGAGCTTTTTCAATGATATACAATGTTACATGTTTAACTCATCATGGCCAAAAGGAATCAATTTTTGGGGTTGATTTTTGTGCCATATCTTAAAGTAAGAATTAAGTGTAATAAATAAAAGTAAGAATTAAGTGTAATAAATAAAATTTATAATGAAGAGAAAAAACAAGTTTAAAAATTTTCTGAAATTTTTGTACCCTCTAGCCTCCTGCAAATTTTGTTTGTCACCACATATTTTTTGTTTTATATTATACTTGACAGTGAATTCAAAGATGTTTAACAAGTTACTTCAACAGTACCATAAATATATCTACAACAAATGTATCAATAATCTGAACACTTTTGTTTTCAAAATGGTACATACATGTAATATGGTTATTGTCTTGTAACAACCCTTCAAAGGAACTTAAACAGGGAAGTAGTTATTTGAGAGCCTTTGGGCCCCAACTAGGAATGTGCTTTAGTCAATTTTTTATACATATATGTATATTTTTTACATAAGATTCAGAATGGAAATGGGGAATGTGTCAAAGAGAAACAAACTGATCAAAGAGCTAAAGACAGCTGAAGGCCAACCCATCAATGCACATCTACCCTACACCCTACAGAAAATATAAGAAAATAACCAAAAACGAATAGATTAAACAAACAGATTTATTTTTAAATTTAAGTTTTTAAATGTTTTACAGAACAATTCTCTAAATAGTAATTACAAGATGTGGTATGAGTGCCTCATAATGACACAACTCTCCATCCAAGTCACAATTTATTAAAGAAAACAATTATACAATTAATAATGTAGGTCAAAGTACGGTCTTCAACACTGAGATTTGGCTCACATCGAACAGCAAGTTTTGAAAGGCCACAAAAACTAGTGAAAATTTAAACCAATTCAAACATAAAAGCCAAGGTTTAATCTATATAAAAGATATGGGAAAGCCTGATTTCTTTTTGACAGTTCTTTGTATATGTATTTTGATGGAAAAACAATTGAATAGCAAGCTTGTTTTTCTCATCTATAGGGTGTTTTGAGAATTAAAGAAAAAATATCATGATTATATAAACATTAAATGAGTTTGACTGTATTTACAGGAAATGATCTGTATTAATAATTAGGATTATTATGATTAGATAACTTAAATGTATTGATTATTTGATGAAGAGCTCGGAGGAATGTATGATGTAAGAAGTATGGAGGGATTGTCAGCTAGAGATAAACATTCTTAATTAGAACCATATTACACCAATTTAATGTAACGAAACAGTGGGCATCTCTGGATGATGGTCTATCATCTCAGTATCAGACACACATGCTATTTAATGTTCATATATAAGAATGTAAACTCTGTGAGCAGGGGATGTATACTTTTTGTCAGGGTGGGTTGGATGCTTACTCTGTGGTCAGAGATTTATATTCGGTGGCTGCAACAAGAAAATGTAATCTTGATATACATGTATACTCCTTGATAGAACCAATTTTATTTTTAACACAAATGGGGTCAATTAAGGAAAGTTTGTTCTGCACAATTATTAACCTATAATTCTTAGCCAGAGTTGTTCAAGTGCAACTGAACTACATGTTTATTTGTTTCTGACAAGTAAAGCATTTCGCAAATGGGGTATGACAAATTTCACCTTTCACCAATTAAAAAAATCACAATGTTTATGAAAATCAATGACATTGTCCTCATTGTTCCTGTGGTACATTTTTAATTCTACCATTATTAATAGCATAATGTGATTTTATGAACATTAAAAACTTGCAATAATAAACTTAAAATATAGAAATTATCTGAAAAAAAAACCCTATGCACATTTTAATGAAATATACACATATTTTAAAGCATATTATTTAGTCATATTAGTCTTTTTTTGTCTTGACTTTTGTAAGTTGTAATTTACATTTTGATTTTATTTAAACCTGGACTTTTCATGTACATATACCCTTTGGTTAAATAACATAAAATCTTGGAATCAGAAGTGACAGCAAGATGTTAATGTTTGTATATACTTGATATGTGACAGTTTTTTTTTGTTCAATATAGAATAATTCTTTATTCACTGTAGGTTCTGTTAATAATTGATAACTTCTGATTAGCAGGTTTATAACTAACAACAATTAACTGGTACCTTTGTTTGTGGTTACTGAATCAGTACCAGTGGAATCCCATTACTAACAATAATGGAATTACATTAAATAGACATATAAACTGGTTCAGCATTAAGAATATTTATTGTTCCAATAAAGGGCTCTTGACCGGCAGCTTGACATTTATACACAAAACATTATCATATGCTATAAATATGGTGGCTGCAAGTATTTATACACCAAACATTATCATATGCTATAAATATGGTGGCTGCAAGTATTAATACACAAAACATTATCATATGCTATAAATATGGTGGCTGCAAGTATTAATACACAAAACATTATCATATGCTATAAATATGGTGGCTGCAAGTATTTATACACCAAACATTATCATATGCTATGGTGGCTGCAAGCATTTATACACAAAACATTATCATATGCTATGGTGGTTGCAAGCATTAATACACAAAACAATATGCTTTGATAAAGTTATTGAAAAAGGGGAAATATGTATGAGATTAGGGACAAGGTGAAATATGACGATATATAAGAATCAAGTAGTTTTATGAAGATTCCAAAGAAAAAGGTTTTGAGGTGGTAAAATTGAAAGTGTTCAGTGAATGTACCCAATTTGTCACAATTTCTCAAAGTATTTGTCTGAAAGTAAATTATTGAAAAGCCCACTAACAAAATATATACCTACCATATTATATACATGAAAATATACTTCTGTTTGTCATATTTAAAACGTTGATACCAATAGTGGTCCATGTATAATACCAACTACAAGGTTTTATTGTATAAAGTAAAACCATGCACCATAAACTTGTATACAAATATATTCATATAAATGCATGAAGTATTTGCCACTGAATGCTTATAGCAACCAACAATCAATCAATTGAACTGATTGCTATACTTTGAGTAATTTTGTGGTTCTAGTACATATTCTAGTGAGTCTTCAAAAGTGTCAGAATTAGAGAGATTCCTAAATCAATGGAAATGAAATAATGATCAACCAATGATCAACCAATGAGATGACTATTAACCACAATAAAACATAAATACCAATTCCTAATAATGTCAAATCAGACATAATAAAGTCTGCACTTTTGTGGTGATATTATATGATATGAAATGACAGGGAAAGCAATGAATTGGAAAAATGTCTGGTCTGATCCTTGGCTTCTGGTATATACATTGTACAATCATCATTTTGTTAAACATATTCTTAAAAAGTCTGATTCTTCTTGTTAAATGTTAAAGCAATAATCACACTTTGTAAAAGAATGTATATATTAAAGTGACAAATAAGTCAACCATATTTTACCGAGAATAAACAAGTGGTTAAAGAGCAAAAAAACAAGACCATTTAAAGATGTATTCTTCTGATGTTTCAGTCTAGGGAATTATTTCCTAAAACAAGTGGAAATGAATATAAGAATATTATAATCAAACTAAATTCTGTGAAACATTGGCGGATCCGGGGGGGGGGGGGGGGGGGTTCCGGGGGTTGGAACCCCCCTTTTTTTGGCCGATCAATGCATTTGAATGGGGACATATAGTTGGAACCCCCCCTTTGTCCTTTTTAAAATGGCTGGATCCGCCACTGTGAAATATATTTTTCATAACGTTTTAAGTAACCACATTTTTTTAGTTATTTAAATGATAAGCATTGCATTATGATTAGTTTTGTTTAAAAGTAGGTAATTCTAAATTAACTCTTGTCCTGAATTTGGATGAAATATTTATATTTTCACCTTAACAAAATATAACCCAGTTGATGATTTGCTCTCTTAATGCTTTCATGTATAGCACAGATCCTTTTCATTTGACATTAACAAGATCTGGTCCTGAATATGCATTTAAATGCAATTGAATTGCCAGTCTTGATGTAAAACAGCCATCCATCACTCTCTCTCTAAATACAATGTACATGTAGCCAAATGTTAAATCTGGAGTATTTCAACTGATTCTTAATTTATCAGTTGAATTATGAGAAGCATTAAAAAAAATCAGTCTAAAAGTTCATAGAAATTATATAAGTAAATTGGTTGATTGTAAGCTGGATATGCAGTCACTACATGTACATGTATTGTTTAAATTGGTTTATTGTTGAGATAATATAGACCAGACATTCTCATTATATTTACCAGTATACATTCTTTACAGCATAGTCATTAGCCAGAAAAAACACAGTCAAAACTTTTTTACTTCATCATATAGACTTACTGATAAATGAGGTCTGACTTTTCTTTGTTGTGAATGACTTTATTTTTCAAAAAGCAAAATAAGAGATAAAAGACTTATACCAGAAATTCATAGAAAACATTTTTCAGTACATTTTTTGTAGTAAGCTGTGTTATACAGATTTCTTTTCTCTCTAAGACTTCAGGAAACGGTTATCTGTATTTCTTTGTCCTGCCAGCTGAGTTATGGGCCTTGGACTTGATCCATATTCATTTTCTGTAAGTTGCAGATACTTGTCTTGTTATATGAATAATGAGATGTGGTAAGATTGCAGACAAGACAACTATCTACCAGAGGACAATGGTGTAAACAACTCTCCGGCACAGTATTAGGTCTCCTTTAATGAGCTTACTCACAAGGCAACAAATTAGGCAAACATGCTATATACAGGGACCTATATATAATTCTAGGTCATTTGGTCTCTGGGGGAAAGTTGTCGCAATTGGCAATTATACCACATCTTATTAATTTTATTAGCAGTAAACATGGCAAAGAAGCTGCAAATACTATGTGTACCATACATGTATATATTGTAGAATTTAATTATTGACATTTTTGCCCTGGCCTTAATGTATTGTAACTAAATATTCTTTGTAATAAATTTGCTGTTTTTTTGCCCTGGCCTGAATGTTTTGTAACTAAACTAAATATTCTGTGTATTAAATTTGCTTGTTTTTTTGCTCTGACCTTAGCAATTTTATATATACTAAATTTGTTTGATTTTTGCCCTGGCCTTAATTAGCAATTTCTTCATCTACACCAAAGTTGTAAAAAGTGACACAAAAATAATTGAAATGTTGAGTTGAGCAATAAGGACATCTTATTGATCCGATTAGCTTCTGGAGAAGTACATCAATCATTGGTTAACTCTACCAATTGACATTATAAACAATACGCTGCTTTTTTCCAGAAAAAAACTGGGTGTAGATGATAAAAGACACGAGATGTGACATGTAAGGAAAAATCTTTGAAGTTCTCCCGAATTTGATATATTCCATATATGTTATAATTATGTATTATCATCAAATACAACTTACATTTCAATATTATGAATGAACACTGCTATATTTTGGGGCCAAAAAGGGGTCTTACTGAACCTACTCCTTTGCTCAAGTGACCAAAATTTGTTAAAATACATTTTCCAATCCTGTTTGATCTGAAGATCTTGTCTAGATTTGAGACTCATTAACACTAGACACTAAAATATGTTACCTTTGCTGAAGTGACCACCATCATGTAACCATGCAATCTTGACCACCATTTTACAGTGCAATCTTGTCAGCAGATTAAATACATGCACACTGACCCCCTGGGGACGGCATTTTACAGTACAATCCTAGAGTAGTGTTAACTGTTTATTGGGACCAGTATTTTTTCAAGACACCAGCATTTAACATTTAAATATTTCCTTTACAAAACAATAGAGGGATGTCATGGATGTAGTGAGTGTGAAATTAAAATACTTTTCTGGGGCGTAGCTGGGTCCTTTTGAAGTGCACACCAACCAGGGGCGTTATGTGGAATTCCCCCCCCCCCACAAGATTTGTTTTTTTGGCTAGACGCAAAAGGGTGCGTTCTGAGGGCCTAAAATTGGTTTGAATAGCAAATTATTAGGACTGTATTTGATCATTTTTATTTAGAAACATCTTGAATAATTTTCAAAAATCTGCCCTTCGCATTTATAGCTGCAACAAAAACGTCCATGGTCTTGTCTAAATTGACCTCAAAATCACGGTGGATGTGCATAAAACCCAAAGCAGATAATCTGTCATTTCTCAACAGGTATTGTTTCAATAGACAGATACAATGCGGGGTTAACTATATCAAGCGTTTGACACAGTGTTGTCGGCACTTTATCACTAGGTAGGATTCGACAGCGAGCTCTCCAGTGTTCAACCTCTCTCTTGTAGTCTTCTAAAGACAACCCGATATCTATCAGGTATGTCTGATGAATTGTGACAATTTGGTCATTATTTATTTGTCAGACTATACACACGGAAGAAGATACTGTGCATGAAAATGGTTTTCTGAATTCAGAAGTCGAGAATCAAGTTCCGTCATCATATGATCCAGAAACGGATAGTAGAGTAGAGAGAAATTCGCCAGTAATCCTTAGGTGTTTCGGCTGGATGGCTAGCTCTCGAGGTTTGTCTTCAACACCGCCTAGGAACATTTTCAACTATATCAAAAGCCTCTGCTATATCTAGAGCGATTTGGTATAGCTCGTTCCAAACACTCATAATCATCATTTCGCTCGGAACGCAACATTTCAGTAACGACTAGTACTGCGGAATCGGATGAAGTTTTGAAAGGCTATTTTATTTTATTTTTAATGCATTGAGGCCTTATTTCGACAGGAAGGTGTCAAAACAGAACAATATGAAGTAGCCTTTCAACACAATGATTTTAAGAGGGAATTCAGATTAATATTTACCATTATCGTAATTTACATATAAAAGAGGGGCGAAATATACCAAAAGGACAGTCAAACTCACATAAAGGTTATTGTAATTCGTTAAATTGTTCAGGGTTGGATCCAAAGTTGAGAGATAAAAATGAAACAAACGTCAATTGGTCATTTTTTGCCAAAATTATGTACGAAATTTACAACCCTCATCCAAATAAAAACGTGGATTTACAACCCCTGCAGTCCTGTTAGTTCAACGACGTGAACTACATTTTTTTTTATTGAATATACCTTGTCGGAAATTTGAAGGTGTGGACATCTTTCCATTTGTCAGTCAAAAGTTGTAACTTTACATTTTTTCCTAATGATTTCGAATCTTTCAACTAAGAAATATCTGGATAAGATGGTCCCAGATTTTTTTGTACTGGCTTTGACATTGACACTGATGTGGCGCTTATGCTACCGGTTCATTGTAAACCTTTGACGTTTCAGAGTCTATATTGTCCTGATTTGTTGCTGGTTGTGTTTCTGCATGCCTATCACCGTTGGTATTGTTAGTAGGCATTTTGGTGAAAAAATTGTCTAAAGTTTGCCCTTTCGGCTGGTCACGCTTTGAACTGCTCATGTTTACGCTGTTTTTTTACTTTGAGTACCAGAAAAAAAATTCTCACAAATAAATTAAAAAGTATTTCAGTCAGGGTTGATATATACGGAAATATTATTGTGACGTTATTAAAATAGTTATACTGTATCGTTGTCTACGTTTCTTGTTTAAGTTAAATTTTATATTTTTTACTCGTTTGTATTTTTATTTTATTTTTCGGCGTAAATTATTTTTTTAGACCCCGCGATGTGCACGCCATGGCGTGACAGCGTATATGGAGCTACGCCCCAGCTTTTTAAATATCCACACAGTGAATTAGACAGTTTTGGCTCTTGGTTTTGGTTTTGATTTTGATACTTCCAAATATGTTCATGTTTTGTTTCCTGAGCTTACAAGGATGTAGGATATTTTATAAAAACACATTGTGCACACTTTAATGAGAAGTGTATTGACTACTTTTATGATGCACCAGACTGTTGACAAGAATGCAGAAAGATTGATACAAATTCTATCTATTGATTGGTTGAATTCAGGTCATATTGATTACATGGACAGGCCTGGTTAACTCACCAATATCTTAAGGATTAAACAGATTATTAGATTAAGAAGCTACCAGGTCATGTAAATAGATTATCATATATTTACACAATATCCATACAGTTCATAAAAAATAACACCGTAAGCAAATAAACATATATTGCAATCGAATCACATCAGTTGCTGAAAAATCTGTATAACCAGATTTCTTAGGAAATGTCAGATATTTATTGAAGTATCTTGAGGCCATACAAAATGGTCAATTTGATTTGACTTCCAATGATTTTTAAGCATTGCCGGTTAATTATTCTCATTCTATCATCAAAATACAGGTTTTATGTTGCCCTCTCCACATCTTTTATTAACTTTCATTGTTAAGGCACATTTTAAACTGCATTTCAACCAGAGCATTACACTAGTTTAGATTTTTTTGTACCAATCTGGGTTATAATCAAGGGGTTGGTTCATAAGAGTTATTGCAATGTTTCTATTAGGATGGTTATGCAATTTATTTAGAGTGAATCTGAGATGGCTGATGACATTTTTAAATGTGGTATTTACTGAATATACATTGATCTAGCTGTTGAGCTATTATTCTTTACTTGCATTTGTCTGTTGGAAAAACTCTGGGGCTTGATTAATACTGGGCATTGATCACTTAACCAGAAATGAAAGATTATTTATACAATTATAAAAAGTATGTTCCCTATTTAAATTTTGAAAACAAGAAGAAATAAAAGAGTTTAAGATTGAGTCAAGTTTGTATTGTTAGACATGTCACACAGTCTGAGTAATACATACTGCTGTCTAAAACAAAAGGATTGTTGTCTGTGATTAAAATAGCATCAGTTTTGTAAGAGTGGGTGTTGATATTTTGAATATTAATAACCATGTTCTTTTCCTTACACCTGCTGCACCGAGTTAAGATTCATTAGACAGTAATTGATATTTTGACGGTTTCTGGTGTTTCTTCAGTATCTGTCTCATTCATGTTCTCTGTACACATCTCATGGTACCCAGTTATTGTCTCATTCATGTTCTCCATACACATCTCATGGTACCCAGTTACTGTCTCATTTTACATATCTCATTTTATTCAGATTGACTGGGCTGAGCGGTCTAAGTAATAGAAGGTTGGTCCTTCATTGACTGGGTTGAGCGGTCTGAGTAATAGAAGGTTGATCCTCCATTGACTGGGCTTAGTGGTCTGAGTAATAGAAGGTTGATCCTCCACAATAAATCAATCCAGTTGAAACATCTAATTCCTCTTTGTTTATAATATAACTTACATTGGTCCCAATCATGTTGGATTTATATTGGAGAATTATTAAAGTCTACATTTTAAACTGGAATTAAAGAATGAATAGTTATAGGAAGTTGTGGTGTGAGTGCCGATGAGACAACTCTCCATCCAAATAACAATTTATAAAAGTAAACTATTATAGGTTAATGTACGGCCTTCAACACAGAGCCTTGGCTCATACCGAAGTACATTTTGGGGACAAGTCAAATTTACATTTGTCATTTAGGGTGTTTTTATAGCTGACTATGTGGTATGGGTTTTACTCATTGTTCAAGGCTACATACAGTGAGCTATAGTTATATATAGCTATAATTTCTGTGTCATTTGGTCTCTTGTTGAGAGTTGTCTAGATGGCAATCATACCACATCTTCTTTTTTTATAAATAATCAAGATTTTTCTGTATTTTACCCATGAAAATACATAATTTTAAAACCTTAAGTGCAATATTTGATTATTTACGTACATATATGTAAATTTGAATCTGAAAATCAGAGATACTCTTGAGCATAGATGTTGAGCATATTTGATTTTGTAGACAATTTTACCCTGAATCTTACTTTCTTCAAAACCCTAACCTGAATAATGTCAGTAGTTATATTCTGCCGATCTCAGTCTATTATCTCCAATTGATACATTTACAATGATAAGCCTCGATAGGCTTTAAGGCCATAGTTATGTCAGTAGTTATATTCTGCCGATCTCAGTCTATTATCTCCAATTGATACATTTACCATGATAAGCCTAGATAGGCTCTAAGGCCGTAGTTATGTCAGTAGTTATATTCCGCCGATCTCAGTCTAATCTCTGATTGATACATTTACCATGATAAGCCTCGCTCTCAGTCTAATCTCTGATTGATACATTTACCATGATAAGCCTCGCTCTCAGTCTAATCTCTGATTGATACATTTACCATGATAAGCCTCGATCTCAGGCTAATCTCTGATTGATACATTTACCATGATAAGCCTCGATAGGCTTTAAGGCCACTAGAGGGTGCAGAATTATTTGAGTTAAACCCAGGCTTAAACAAGGGCTCTATATCACATTGTTTTTAATTGGCCTAATGTTTGTGGTATACAACTGATTTTTTAATAATTATTCAATGTATGATGCTTTATTTAATTTTTAATGTGGAGATGATTTCTACACAACTTTCAATCTTTTAGACTTTATATCTATTTATTCTCAATTTTTATTCAGTTATGACTGAATCTTTAAAGATTTTTAATCTTTGCTGATTACCAGAAATCAAATAATTTTTCATGAATTTATTTTCCCCATAAAATCTTATTTATTGAGTGGTTCATTGTGTGGTGATCTTTGTAATTCATCAATATGGACATTTGGTTGATTTCTAGTATTAAACCATTGTGTATACTTGAGGGGCTACATCTGTCAGCCACATCCCTGTCTGATAATGGGAACCAGATTGTCTATTTAGCATGTTACACAGTGAGATACATCATTAGTGTGTCATGTGTGTAATCAATACTCATATATTGATGTTTGTATTGTCAAGTGCTATATCAAGATGTGTTCATTAGATCTTTTATAAAATGTATGTACTCAAGGACAATATGAGGGGGTGGATCAAATTGGCTCTAAATTGGCTAATATTAATTATATAAACTTAGTAGCTGGAAATTGTTATATAAAATGTATATATATAAGACATTATTTACTAATCTGACATTTGCCAACAAAACATGACATACACTAGCTAGCTGAGCTATATTGTACAATATAACATAGAAAAAGTCATTGACACTCAATACAGTTCTAAAATATAATGCAAAGATGTAAAATGTATTGATTTATAACAAAAATGAATTGAGTTTATGTAAAATTGTTTGTTGGTCACGGACTTGATCATACATGTACATGTAATGTAGACAAATGATTAGGTTATTATATACTGTAATCAAAACTACCAATAATCTGCTTTACTTGACTAATTAGTTGATACTATATAATTATTATCATGCTTTACAAAAGTATATTAATCAATGTAATAAGTTTCATTTGACCTCCATTACACTCTGAAGGACCTTGAAATGACAACATTTGGTAAGCTCTGCAATATGCATTTTATTTAGTAATTTTTAAGTGGTAGATCCAGAATACTGCTCCTTCTGGTCACTGAAACAAACACACAAACACCTAGCTGTAGTTATACTGTATAAATCCTCGAAATGTTCTGGAAAGAAGACATTCATATGATCCAAACGTGTTATAAACCAAATAATATATAGATAACTTTCAGCTATAAGATATATGTTTTTTTTTTTTCAGGAGAAAATTATGATAGGATCGGGGAGAGCCCTCCAGGAAAGGACTTGTCTTCCAACCAGACTGTTGAAAAGTCTGGTGGGCAGGACGGAGGATCGTCACCAAACTCTCCAGAAAAAGGTCCCGCTAAACCTCTCAGTACGGCGTGGGAAACAGCAATAGGTGCTGCCACAGCATCAACAATGACACGAAAACGTGCTAATGCACGGAAACAACAAACTCAAAATGTGCGACCACAAAGAGCTTTATTTTGTTTGACGTTAAATAATTCTATGAGGAAACTATGTATTCGTGTAGTAGAATGGAGATATCCTTTATAATATAATGCATTCAAGGAGGAAATTCTGTTATAACCATTTAATTATTTTAAAATGGATTTTTTTATGCATAAAAATGTAGTTCAGATGATTTTTTGTACGTAAGTATGTGATAAGGGAATATGCATTTATTGATTGTTGTGTGTCCTGTTATCTTTTAGGTTCAGAGAGATAAAATCTTTAAACAGTGAAGATCATCGATATATTTGTGCAATGTGTATGAGACATATTATGGTATACTGCTGTCCTTCTGTCTGTCTGTCCGTCACCAACATGTCGACAATCTCAATTTTTTTTAACCGATTTCAATCAAACTTTGTTTTATTGTTAACTTCTATTAACATGATTAATATCAGCTCTCTTTCAATTAAATACATTTCAAATTTTCTGTTTCCAAGTTTAAATTTGAGCAGTTTACATGGAATTCTTGTGACTGGTTTATATAGATATTAAAATAAGCTCTTTTAATTTATTTTTTTTATAAATTTCTGGTATGGTTTTGAGTTAACGAACTGTATTTGATAAAATAGTGACAGGTGTATCATGTGTTCATGGCACAGCTCTTTATTACATTTGTCCTGCAGACTCTTCCTGTTTGCTGATAATAAAACTTGTTTGTAGGTAATATTTACTTAAGTCTGGCATTTAATTATTTTAGACTTCCGTAGTTCTGTCAAACTTTCATACAATGTTATGAAACTTGGATAGATTTGCTTATTTAAGGCCATGATTATAGAAATTTTTTAACTTTAAAATTTCACAGAAAGCTCCGATACATGTCCTTTTTGGATTGTTTGCTATGACCATACTGTACTGTTAATCTGATTCAACTGTTTTTCTTGAGATATTGAATTTAAAAAAAAAAGTTTTTATTATTGTACCGCTTTGACCTTTGTGAACTAAAACTGTACACCCAACAACTCTCATTTGCAATTGTTTATATATATGTATAATTTGTTTTCCTTAATGATATTTACGCCTTTTGAGTTTTTAATTCTGCTGACCATCTTTGCCAACTGTATAGCACTGGCTATTTATACTCCGTATCCAAAGGGAGACTCAAATACAATCAACCAAGCTTTGGTAAGTATTATTTTTAGATAATATGTAAACTTGGCTAGTAATCGATTATTCAGAGTATGATCTCCAACTCAATATGATGATGAATATATTAATTGTTTAAAATTTTGTAATCAAACTTTCAAAACTGGAGTCTGAGGTTTTTCCCAACTTATGATTAACATTGGAGGAAAAAGCTGTATGTGTTTTTTTTCTTCCCAAGAAATATAGGACTATGGACTCTTTTTAAGGGAACTGCAGAAAATATATTCAACATAAGATCTTGTAGCTGCGATAGTAGATTCATTTGAAGATAATGAAGGTATCTACTAGAAAATTTGGGGACATTTCAAGATTTGTAAAATATATTTTTTTTTTTATAATCATATCCATGTTATCACTTGAGTATAAGGTCTTCATATGTCATGGCAGTTTCTTAAAAAAATTATGCCAGCAGGCCACTATAAGTTCTTCTCTTTTGTATGGACAGACTGTGTCATGATGACTATAAAGAAACTGTAATTTATACAAGCAAACAACTTTGATAAAGTATTGAAAATTGAATGTATTTTGTTTAAGCATATACAGCGATGAACTGTTTATTTGTTAATTCTTAGTGCTTCAACTGGTAATATTTCCTATATTTGTATGGCCTCAATGATAAACCTAAGCTGAATCAATCATGGTGAAATAAGGTTTACAAACATCCTGATCTAAACTCATTGATTGAGTCTAATCAAATTCTCAATTAAAAGAAATTCATCAAAGTGAGGGATCAAGTTTAAACATACGTGTTTGTTCACTCCATTATAATCATCACCTGGTTGTTTGTTCTAAGATCTTTCTGTAACAGGTTTGTCTTTGGTTTGTGTACATAAGACAGATTTTGGAATGTTTTGGAAACTTTACAAGACTGAGCCATTGTGATAAACACCCTTGGCATATGTTTCTTAAAAGCTTTCATTCCTACAGAAGTTAGTCATTATTATCCACTGGGCAATACAGAAACTATGTTGGTAAATTTCTACTAATAAACATTAGGCAATACAAGTTAAGCAGGACTTTCCCTAATGTAGTACATGTAAGCTTGAAAATTAGGTACTTCCCAAAACAGTTATATTTAGGTTATGGTAGGTACATAACAGCAAGATGCAATGCATGATCAATCAGACTTCACAATTATTTTTTTTTGTCGCACTAATTGGCTTTACACATCTGGTTATGACCCGGTCATCACTTTAAGATATGCTGCAAATAAGATTCTTCTTATCACTATGATCATGATGATCACTAGCCTCAATTTTTTTTTTACAAAATGGCAAGATACTCTTTTGTAACTTTCTTTTGTGCACAAAGATGTCCTTTTATAAATATTTTAATAATTTAAATATATATGGTTCACTGTATAGCTACTTGAGCATGATTGTTTCAGTGGAATTGGGCATTGAAATGGGAACATGGCCCATCAGATTTTTAAGACAATTGTTATTCAGCCTGGATCATTGTACTTACAACAGTCACTATCACACCTCTGAGTCTTAACTGATATAACATTGCTCAACCCTATATTTGTTTGTCAGAAGCTGTTGATTAAGCTTCACAGTTATGTTTTTCAGTTTTGCATTTTCACAGTTTGTTCGAACATAATAAACATGTGTTCTTGCAAAAATTAACAGGTTTTACTAGAAATGTACTCATTAAGCACTACATGTGTATGTTTTTCCATTGAGTACCACATATATGCAAAGGTTTGCGAGGCCCCTTTACTATACTCTTTAAAATACATGTTTAGGAGTTACTAGGAATGTACTCAACGAGTACCACATATGTTTTTTGTATGTCCCATTAAAATGGTATTGAAAAACATAGATCTGTAATTATTCAGCTTATCATGTGTAAAAAATTTCTAGGACTGTACTCTTTTAAGTTACACATTTGTGAGTTTTTGCTAGGACTGTACTTATTGAGGGTCCTATCAGTGGCAGATCCAGAACTTTTCCTAGGAGGGGGGAGGGGGGCGCTGACTGACGTAAAGGGGGGGGGGCATTCCAATCATGCTTCAATGATTCCCTATATAGTGAACCAAATTTTTCCCACGAAAAGGGGGGCCCCCTGGATCCACCTATGCCTATGTCTAAGGTTTTACAAGGAATAATGTCAGATTATTTTTGTTTTGTCCTTCAGGTCTAATATATTTTTGACATAACTTGAATTTTCCCAGTTCAGCCAATATAAATATGAATCTTTAAAGGTCATCTTACATGTGTTTTTGAAATTTATCACATGTAAAATGTCACATTTAATTATCATCTGTCCAGACAAGTTTTAACTGATGTTTAAACCACATTAATTTTGAACAATTGTAGTCTGTTATATTCCAAGGTTTTTATTGATTTATTATTTTTTTTTGTTCTATGGGTCTTGGCATCAGATCACACAACTTTTTTCTATGGACTCTTCATAGTCTATATATATAGATAGATCTGTAACTTCAAGATCCTGTGTTTTTATTCCTACTTCATTTGTAGGGTTTCATCTAGTAACCTATCCTGCTGTTTTGTGGTCCCTCCTTGCCAAAGTCATTCATTGTCAAGTGAAACATACAGAGAGAAAGCTGCACTGGTGGTCTTACAAATTATATCTATTCCCCTGTTTGTATTTTGACCATATTTTGTAGAGTAATGTCTTGCCTTTACCAATGGTTATTGTCAATGGTCATCTAATTAAGCCATTATTGTCATTGTTTGTGTCAATAGTCCTATGATGACCATCCATACACAAGGGATATTTGAAGTGGTCAGTGTTTATTAGGAGTGATTGATACATTCTGTTAATTATTGATTAGAAGTCATTGATCTCTTGTTTGATGGACAGACTTAGCTGATGTAATCAATCTATATCAAAGTTATAAACCATTGACGTAAGTGTCAAAGTATGGACAAGATTCAATTTTATCCTGCAGTTAGTTAAAATAACATGCTTACAAATAGATTCCATTTACTGAGATTTTTATAACGTGAGGGTAAATTAGCATACTTGCTTAAATTCACATCCATCAAAATCAAAGACAATACCATTTCTCCAATTTTTTTTGATAAATTTGACATCTTTCGTTAGCTTGTTATTCATATTTTAAGGAAAAATTTCTCTCGGTTTTAAGAGTTGACTTTTATTGTCAGTTAATTTTACTTTTATCCTGGGATACTTTGTCTGCTGATATATGACCATACATATTAGAATATATTGTGCATATATGTTAAGATGTTAATGGCACAATACTACGGGTGTGGGAATTTCTCGTTGCATTGAAGACCGGTTGGTGAGATTCTGCTGTTGTCTGCTCTATGGTCGGGTTGTTGTCTCTTTGGCACATTCCCCATTTTCATTTTCAATTTTAAGAGATGTCCTTAATTCTAGAAATACCAATTATTCTTGGATTTTGAGGATTTTCCTTTTTGCTATTCTGGAGTTATTGTCCTTGCTTGGTTGGGATCTGGCTATGTACATATTTATGTCATTTCTATGCAACTGTTCAACTTGGGAAATGTTCAACCATGGCTTTTCAGTATCTGACATGTTGTGTCTGATGACAAACTTGGGAAATGTTCAACCAAGGCTTTTCAGTATCTGACATGTTGTGTCTGATGACAAACTTGGGAAATGTTTAACCAAGACTTTTCAGTATCTGACATGTTGTGTCTGATGACAAACTTGGGAAATGTTCAACCAAGGCTTTTCAGTATCTGACATGTTGTGTCTGATGACAAACTTGGGAAATGTTCAACCAAGACTTTTCAGTATCTGACATGTTGTGTCTGATGACAAACTTGGGAAATGTTCAACCAAGGCTTTTCAGTATCTGACATGTTGTTTTGTTGTGTCTGATGACAAACTTGGGAAATGTTCAACCAAGGCTTTTCAGTATCTGACATGTTGTTTCTGATGACAAACTTGGGAAATGTTCAACCAAGGCTTTTCAGTATCTGACATGTTGTGTCTGATGACAAACTTGGGAAATGTTCAACCAAGGCTTTTCAGTATCTGACATGTTGTGTCTGATGACAAACTTGGGAAATGTTCAACCAAGGCTTTTCAGTATCTGACATGTTGTTTTGTTGTGTCTGATGACAAACTTGGGAAATGTTCAACCAAGGCTTTTCAGTATCTGACATGTTGTTTCTGATGACAAACTTGGGAAATGTTCAACCAAGGCTTTTCAGTATCTGACATGTTGTGTCTGATGACAAACTTGAGAAATGTTCAACCAAGACTTTTCAGTATCTGACATGTTGTGTCTGATGACAAACTTGGGAAATGTTCAACCAAGGCTTTTCAGTATCTGACATGTTGTTTCTGATGACAAACTTGAGAAATGTTCAACAAAGGCTTTTCAGTATCTGACATGTTGTGTCTGATGACAAACTTGGGAAATGTTCAACCAAGGCTTTTCAGTATCTGACATGTTGTTTCTGATGACAAACTTGGGAAATGTTCAACCAAGGCTTTTCAGTATCTGACATGTTGTGTCTGATGAAAAACTTGGGAAATGTTCAACCAAGGCTTTTCAGTATCTGACATGTTGTTTCTGATGACAAACTTGGGAAATGTTCAACCAAGGCTTTTCAGTATCTGACATGTTGTGTCTGATGACAAACTTGGGAAATGTTCAACCAAGACTTTTCAGTATCTGACATGTTGTGTCTGATGACAAACTTGGGAAATGTTCAACCAAGGCTTTTCAGTATCTGACATGTTGTTTCTGATGACAAACTTGGGAAATGCTCAACCAAAGCTTTTCAGTATCTGACATGTTGTGTCTGATGACAAACTTGGGAAATGTTCAACCAAGGCTTTTCAGTATCTGACATGTTGTTTCTGATGACAAAATAAAGGTGATTATTATATAATTGATATAATGGCACTTTTCACTTTTGTCTTGTTAATTAGAAATGGTCTTTGATTGATATGAAAATGGCTTTTTATGTTAATTATGTGTAATGAATTCTTTTCTTATTTTTTACATTGACCCAAACGTTGTTTTAATGATTTTCTCTTCTGTTGTCCAGTGGTTGTGGCCCTTGTTCCTTTAACAATGGCACTAATAACTGTACCTGGTTTGCTGTCATTTTGTCAGTCTCTTGTATTATGCTACTCAATTTAAAATTTAATTTCAATTTGTTCTTCTTTGAATTTTAAATCGATTTGTTAACAGCTCATTTACTAAGTTTACAATAAATTATTTTAAAGAATATCCTTCCACTAGCTAGTTTATTCTGTTTTAACCTGTATCTAATGATCTTTGTGTGTGAATACTTATTGAATATTGGGGAATCCCTCGTCAAGTTTTGTAAGAAAATCCATCTCCAGTCAATAAACAGTTGTATACGATTGATACCCTATTCAATGCTTCATAGACTTCTAAATATCAATTATTATTCAGTTTAAAAGCGCTGGTACAATATGTCTTGGACAATTACAGTCTTGAAATCTCAACATATGAAGTCATCTCAATGACCTTGGAAACATATCAAAAGATAATATACAAATTAAAGTGTTGTATATAGAATGGTAATTCTATAATAAAAGTTTTCTTCCAAAAAATTGGTTACTTTTAACTGCTTTGAGGAGTTTAACAACATTGAATTTCAATGAGGGTCTCACACACTTTTTGTTACACTGTCTACCAATAAGGGTCTCACACATGTTTTGTTACACTGTCTACCAATGAGGGTCTAACACACTTTTTGTTACATAGTGTACCAATGAGGGTCTAACACACTTTTTGTTACATAGTGTACCAATGAGGGTCTCACACACTTTTTGTTACACAGTCTATCAATGAGGGTCTCGCACACTTTTTGTTACACTGTCTACCAATAAGGGTCTCACACACTTTTTGTTACACTGTCTACCAATGAGGGTCTCACACACTTGTTGTTACACTGTCTACCAATGAGGGTCTCTAGTTAATAGTTGTCTTTATTGACCCTCATACTAAATCTCTGGTAGAAAGTTGTATTATTGAAACTAAAGAGTATAAAATTGCTCATTGTAGAAGTCTGTACCATGAGCTAGTCTGATCTCTGGTTAATATTATTGACACTCATACCACAATTTTTAATTAAGATGTTATCTAGATATATAAAGAAAGAGACTCCTTTTCCTTCCTATAATAATAGCACAAAGTAAGAACCTTCAGGACTGTTTCCATTGTGATGAGAATAGAACATTGGTATGGAGCTAATAAACTACAAATGATAGACATTTGAAAGACGTATTGCTTTCTCTCTCTATGTCATGCCATGTTAGGAATCTTTTGTGTCTTTCTTTATTTACTTATAGCTAATGACAGTTTAGTCAGATCAATACGTCTAAATCCCTGGCAACATTTTATAATGAATAAAGACGCAGGTGGTTTGTAGTGAAGACATCTTGTTTAATGAAGGAGTAACATAGCTACATGATAGAGAAAGTCAGCCATATTGAGGAGGATAATGGTTTTATTTTGTCTCATATTTTTCTACTTGTGTGCCCAGAAACCATTTTTGATAAGCCTAGGCACAGACCATTCATCTTTTCTTGGAGTATATATTGGTGTTTTTTTTCAACACAATATTTTTTAAACTAAATCTTTTATTAAATCAAATGTTTTTATTCTTTACTAAATTTCAATAGAAACCATTTACCTTTCCATATATCCCTTCAGAAGCAAATTAATTGTTTGTCTTATCCCTTCTGGGATGAAAGACTCAAATTGCAACACAGATGGGGTCTTAATCGGGAAAATTTTCTGTCGGTCACCTATCCTGATTGTCCTTGACCTAATTTTTCATGGTTCTGGCACTGTTTTGTCATGAGAACATTCTGACTTATTATGAGTTAAATCGGATAACTATGTATATTTGGTATTATAGAATCATTACATTTCCACCAGACCTTGACCTCATTTCATTGGTCAATATTATGTCTTTTTCTCAGATACTATTAGCAAAAGCTATATATAGGTTAACTATTTTTGGTGAAGTTAAGATAGCAAGGTGTACAATTAGGAGATAAATGTAATACCCGTTTACTGTCTCCGCTAACGCGTCGCCAGTAAACTGAATTTGTGACCATCAAATCCCCAATTGATGCCATCGGAGCTTAAAATACAATATTGTTATCTCCATTCTAATGAAACTGACAGAAAACAACGTTAAAACATGTATTTAAAAACTTTCATATGCCGTCTGCGCTTGCGCGTACATTCCATAGCATCAATTGACATGTAGATAAGTGACGTTATCCAATCAAAATGAACGTTACAAACGTTGTTGCATTAGAATTCTGTTTGGCTGTTTCGTCTGAACATGCTGAACTTGACTTCCTTTTAATGCTTCAAAAGTCAGTGTTATGCTTTCATGGTTAAGTTTGTAATGTTGCTTTGATAATATAAACAAAAGGTAAATTTTCTTTGGTGTACAGAAGAACTGCGGGGCATACATGTCTGTCTGGCAATATTTATCTGACCTTGACCTGAACTTGGTAAAAGTTTAGTTTTGATTGTTTGCACTTTTTTTCATTGTTTTTTTTTCTTAGATACCACACTTCTGGGAGGGTGTTCATAAAAATATTTAGGATTTCTTGTTTAGAGGTCATAGTTTCATTATGTAAGTACATCTTGGTTTGGAGCTGATGTTGCCAAGACATACCAAATGTATCCTATTTTATTGTAAGAAAAGGGGGGATGTGATTTTAACCAGGCATAATTTTGATGAATAGGTAGAATCTCTTAAACTTGTAACTAGAAGCCATGTATATGTAGGAATAAAAGTAATAATTTGTGTATTTGACAATTATTGTATGTTCTGATCTTAGCAGTAGAGACATGACTTAGTAATTATCCATTGTTTGACTATTTACCTTGGCACATAGGAGATGTATGGTACAACATTGGAAGCAGATGTGCCTTCATTGCATGTTCCTTGCTAATTTGTTCTATCTTTTTGAGTAGCTGGGGGTCTGTGAGGGGTCTGTGCCTTCATTGCGTGTCCCTTGCTAATTTGTTCTATCGTTTTGAGTAGCTGGGAGTCTGTGAGGGGGATGTGCCTTCATTGCATGTCCCTTGATAATTTGTTCTATCTTTTTGAGTAGCTGGGGATCTGTGAGGGGGATGTGCCTTCATTGCGTGTCCCTTGCTAATTTGTTCTATCGTTTTTGAGTAGCTGGGGGTCTGTGAGGGGTCTGTGCCTTCATTGCATGTCCCTTGCTAATTTGTTCTATCTTTTTGAGTAGCAGGGGGTCTGTGAGGGGGAGGCAACATCTTATTTTGATAAAGAATCAGTGAATATGATTATACTGCCACACTTGTGAATTTGTCTTTTATCCGTCATTATAAAGCTTCTTGATATTAGTAGCAATGATGTTATAGAAGTTATGAAGATGTTTGGTACAGACAGTGTGATCAGATTCTTAACATGATAGCTTTTGAAGGCAATACAGTGACCTATAGTAATTAATTTCTGTGACATTTGGTGTCTGGTGGAGATTTCACTAATTGGCAATCATACCACATATTTTTTTTATACTTTTTTAAAAGCAAGATTCTGGAGGGAGACACATCACTGTACCCACACCACAGCCAACAAATATTGGCTCAAACTCCTCTTATACAACCTGCTCATAATATTAGATTAGTATATAAGTTAATTGTGAGGAATGTCATCTTAAAGGGATGTCAACTATTCTAATGCAGTAGTCCAATCACAAACAGTATCAGAAATTCTAAGGGTCTATAGGCCTGGTGTCTTCCCTTGTCTGTTATCTGTATCAGAAATCCTAAGGGTCTATAGGCCTGGTGTCTTCCCTTGTCTGTTATCTGTATCAGAAATCCTAAGGGTCTATAGGCCTGATGTCTTCCCTTGTCTGTTATCTGTATCAGAAATCCTAAGGGTCCACAGGCCTGATGTCTTCCCTTGTCTATTATCTGTATCATAAATCCTAATGGTCTACAGGCCTGGTGTCTTCCCTTGTTTTATATCTGTATCAGAAATCCTAAGGGTCTATAGGCCTGGTGTATTCCCTTGTCTGTTGTCTGTATCAGAAATCCTAAGGGTGTATAGGCCTGGTGTCTTCCCTTGTTTTATATCTGTATCATAAATTCTAATGGTCTACAGGCCTGGTGTCTTCCCTTGTTTTATATCTGTATCAGAAATCCTAAGGGTCTATAGGCCTGGTGTATTCCCTTGTCTGTTATCTGTATCAGAAATCCTAAGGGTCTATAGGCCTGGTATCTTCCCTTGTCTGTTATCTGTATCAGAAATCCTAAGGGTCCACAGGCCTGGTGTCTTCCCTTGTCTGTTATCTGTATCAGAAATCCTAAGGGTCTATAGGCCTGGTGTCTCTCCTTGTCCGTTGTCTGTATCAGAAATCCTAAGGGTCTATAGGCCTGGTGTATTCCCTTGTCTGTTGTCTGTATCAGAAATCCTAAGGGTGTATAGGCCTGGTGTCTTCCCTTGTTTTATATCTGTATCATAAATTCTAATGGTCTACAGGCCTGGTGTCTTCCCTTGTTTTATATCTGTATTAGAAATCCTAAGGGTCTATAGGCCTGGTGTATTCCCTTGTCTGTTGTCTGTATCAGAAATCCTAAGGGTGTATAGGCCTGGTGTCTTCCCTTGTTTTATATCTGTATCATAAATTCTAATGGTCTACAGGCCTGATGTCTTCCCTTGTTTTATATCTGTATCAGAAATCCTAAGGGTCTATAGGCCTGGTGTATTCCCTTGTCTGTTATCTGTAGCAGAAATCCTAAGGGTCTATAGGCCTGGTATCTTCCCTTGTCTGTTATCTGTATCAGAAATCCTAAGGGTCCACAGGCCTGATGTCTTCCCTTGTCTGTTATCTGTATCAGAAATCCTAAGGGTCCACAGGCCTGATGTCTTCCCTTGTCTGTTATCTGTATCAGAAATCCTAAGGGTCCACAGGCCTGATGTCGTCCCTTGTCTGTTATCTGTATCAGAAATCCTAAGGGTCCACAGGCCTGATGTCTTCCCTCGTCTGTTATCTGGTTATCTGGTTATTATGTCATATGTGGTTGGTATGGCAGAAAACATGCAATACACAAAATAGATTAACTTTTTATAAAAACAAACAAAGAGAAAGATTATTGGTTATTATTTATCTAATTTTTGCTCACGTTTTATTAAACCTGTTTAAAAGAAATTTAAATTAATTTTGTTTTGAAAACAGGTTTTGCCTGTTTGAAAGAGAAGTTTTTCTGGTTTTTAAAGGCAGTTAAACATATAAAAGTTTAAATTCTGTAAATTTATTTTTTTTTTTAGATTAGATTATATAGAAAAAACTCAGTTATATATATGTTTAAAATGACATTTTTATAATCATTTATATTTCTGTATTATTTTTAATGGCCTTTTGTGTGTTTATACACATTAACTTTGTTAAACAACACCATACCACAGTTATTGATGGCATCTTCATTAGTTATTATTATATAAACCCCTCCAAAGAAACCTTAATTACATTTAAGATAAATGCCTACGATGACCATATTCACCACAATTAAATCAACAGGACAAGAAAAGACACCAATAGGTTAAAGTCCTAATCCAATTGATGACTTGTGTGAAATTTATGTTTTCCTTCTTAGCTCTAAAATCAATACTGGAAGAGATTATTTGCTGTAATGGCAGAACAAAGTTATTTACTCTTCAGGAAAAAAAGAATTATTTTCTGTCTAGTTTGACTGTAATTGTTTCCTTTGGTTAGTCTCACTCTCACAGTTTTCAATCAGATTGAAGACTTTAATTTAATTGTTTTGATCATGATTCCATTAAATAGATTCTTGATTGTATTTCCACTTAATTAGCAGTGACTTTTAAGATGTTCTAGTTCTTTTCTGACTAAATCAATGTTTTAAGTCACTAGAAGAAACAAATCTCATTCAAATATGTAAGAATTAGGTTTTAGAAATACATTTTTTTCACAGACTTTCATACAATTGTACATGCATGTTGTTTTGGAGGTCTTCAATGATGAATAAATGAACTATGTTGCTGGTAGTTCAAAATCTAACTCTAAGTTTGAATAGAATTAACTCGACCAAGATTGAGGCTTATATGAAATTATGTATGTAAAACTGATTCATGCTTGTAAATTCCTCTCTTCATTGATGTTTGATGAATTCCTGCTCTTGTAAGGTATAGCTGCATATTCTTATCTTTATTAACTGGGATTGCCGTTTTTCCCAACCAAACTTCAGTTCTCTGCAGGCTCTTTGGCTTACACACCAATAAAAACTGGCTGCCCCAACCAAACTTCAGTTCTCTGCAGTCTATTTGGCTTTCTCCACCAAATAAAAACTGGCTGCCCCAACCAAACTTCAGTTCTCTGCAGGCTCTTTGGCTTTCTCCACCAATAAAAACTGGCTGCCATTATAGCCAGACATGCTAAAAAAGCAGTGTCTATAAAGTAACAATTCTCACTTAGTAGTGGCAACTATTTTAAACTAAGTATGAATTATTACCTTTGAGTTTAATATTTCCTGTGATATTTTACAATAAATGTGTTCATGCATATTTTGTTTTTTGGAAAGATTTCAAATGTTGTAGGAGGTACTATTAATAGAGTTTCACTACAGACTTCAACTCTATCCATGATATTATTATCAGTTATATATAATTATGTAATGCTATGATCAATAATCAACTCTTGGATTGCCAATGTTTTATGATTAATCAGGGTAGCTCAATTATTCCTCAGTTATTTGGAAAGAATTCTAAAATAATCTGCCATTATCTTCTTATAAGGAGAGTTTAATTGACAAATCACATAATGATATCATATGCTGAGGATGAAAAATACATTTTTGTATGAAGAATCTTACTACTGGCAAAACAATGTTTCTTACATAAAATAATTATATGAGATAGATATGTTAGACCATAGAAGAACCAGCTCAGTAGTGTTAAGGTGACATGTCCAGAGTTTTGGTCAATCCATGGCCTGGTCAAGCCAAAGACTGAAAAGCTGTAGTTGCTCAGATTCTCCATTGAGCACTCAGAATTAAGGAGTCAGAGATAGAAATGGAAGACTCTTTATCAGGTTGGCCTGAAATTGATTTGGAAGTATTCATCCCTCCTTTGGAAGTACGATCTTTGTCTGCATCTTAATAAATTTTGGGGTGTAAGCATCCCTCTCCAGGAGTTATTCATCTCCACCTGGAGTTATTGCGATCTCTCTGCTGTGGTTATTCCGATCTCTCTGCTGTAGTTATTCCACCTTCTGACTGGAGTTAGGATGTTTGTCTGGATCTTAATAGATTTTTGGGTACTAATCATCCCTCTCCAGGAGTTATTCATCTCCACCTGGAGTTATTCCGATCTCTCTGCTGTAGTTATTCCACCTTCCTCTTGAGTTAGGATGTTTGTCTGCATCTTGATAGATTTTTGGGTACTAAGCATCCCTCTCCAGGAGTTATTCATCTCCACCTGGAGTTATTCCGATCTCTCTGCTGTGGTTATTCCGATCTCTCTGCTGTAGTTATTCCACCTTCCTCTGGAGTTAGGATGTTTGTCTGCATCTTAATAGATTTTTGGGTACTAAGCATCCCTCTCCAGGAGTTATTCATCTCCACCTGGAGTTATTCCGATCTCTCTGCTGTAGTTATTCCACCTTCCTCTGGAGTTAGAATGTTTGTCTGGATCTTGATAGATTTTTGGGTACTAAGCATCCCTCTCCAGGAGTTATTCATCTCCACCTGGAGTTATTCCGATCTCTCTGCTGTAGTTATTTCGATCTCTCTGCTGTAGTTATTCCACCTTCCTCTGGAGTTAGAATGTTTGTCTGGATCTTAATAGATTTTTGGGTACTAAGCATCCCTCTCCAGGAGTTATTCATCTCCACCTGGAGTTATTCCGATCTCTCTGCTGTAGTTATTCCGATCTCTCTGCTGTAGTTATTCCACCTTCCTCTGGATGTTTGTCTGGATCTTGATCACCAAGAACTTGTTTGTTATTCATCCTTCATTCTTATTTATCTTAATGATTATGAATATTTGTCTTATTGACCTTTATGTGACCTTTACATGACAGCACCTTTTGTTTACAGTTGACAATTGGTTTCAGTGCTGTGTTGGCTCAGACTTATTATCTAGTCTATCAATAATTCCCTTGGGTCACATCCAAACGTTTTTTATTTAAGCAGCAGAATTAGTTTCCTACGATTATTTTGAATCTGACATTTCAAATTTGTTGTTAATTGTGTACTTTTGTGACTTTTCCTTTAAATGGTAAACAGTATGATTAGTAATGTGTCAATACGGTTTATGTAAGATTTACTACATCATAAACTTAACAGCATGTCTAAATCTACTAATGTAACTCGTCAACTCAGACTTATATCATCAGTCATAAAAACATATTGCAATATTCCTGTGAATATTAAATACAAATCAGATTCTGTTCCAATGTAGAATATCTTCAATACTCTGTGATTGGTAGGCTTGTCAGTAATCAAATGCAGATTAACTTTAGCTTTATTGCTTTTTATAATCTTATTTATTGATAAATTTAAAAGGTCTAAACAAAATTTAGAGACAAATGGCTAAGGATGCAATCCTTCCCTTTTAATTCAGACAACCAACATGGCTGCAATTATTAAAACTGAACATCAGGATAAGGCAGCAATGTTGATTGCTTTCTATGCAATTACACAGATTTTGTAAACCCAAAGTACCTACAAAGATTATTTAGCTAACCTTTCATTATTGTGTAAGGGGAACATGTTCTTTAACCTTAGTATGTTCCTTAGCTATCAACCTTTCATTATAGTGTTTGGGGAACATGTTTTTCAACCTTTAGTATGTTCCTTAGCTATCAACATTTTGTAATTGTGTAAGGGAACATGTTCTTAAACTTTTTATGTTCCTTAGCTATCAACCTTACTTAATTGTGTAAGGGGAACATGTTCTTCAACCTTTAGTATGTTCCTTAGCTATCAACATTTTTTAATTGTGTAAGGAGAACATGTTCTTCAACCTTTTATGTTCCTTAGCTATCAACATTTCTTAATTGTGTAAGGGGGAACATGTTCTTCAATCTTTAGTATGTTCCTTAGCTAGCAACCTTTCTTAATTGTGTAAGGGGGACATTTTTACATTATTTATGTATGTGCCTGTCCCAAGTCAGGAGCCTGTAATTCAGTGGTTGTCGTTTGTTTATGTGTTACTTATTTGTTTTTCGTTCATTTTTTTACATAAATAAGGCTGTTAGTTTTCTCGTGGGAATTGTTTTACATTGTCTTATCGGGGCCTTTTATAGCTCACTATGGGGTATGGGCTTTGCTCATTGTTGAAGGCTGTACGGTGACCTATAGTTGTTAATGTCTGTTTTATATTGGTCTTTTGTGGATATTTGTCTCATTGGCAATCATACCACATCTTCTTTTTTATATGTTCTTCAACCTTTCATGTTCTTTAGCTATCAACATTTCTAAATTGTGTAAGGGGAACATGTTCTTCAACCTTTATTATGTTCCTTAGCTATCAACATTTTGTAATTGTGTAAGGGAACATGTTCTTAAACTTTTTATGTTCCTTAGCTATCAACCTTACTTAGTTGTGTAAGGGGAACATGTTCTTCAACCTTTAGTATGTTCCTTAGCTATCAATATTTCTTAATGGTGTAAGGGAACATGTTCTTAAACTTTTTATGTTCCTTAGCTATCAGCCTTACTTAATTGTGTTAGGGGAACATGTTCTTCAACCTTTAGTATGTTCCTTAGCTATCAATATTTCTTAATGGTGTAAGGGAACATGTTCTTAAACTTTTTATGTTCCTTAGCTATCAGCCTTACTTATATAATTGTGTTAGGGGAACATGTTCTTCAACCTTTAGTATGTTCCTTAGCTATCAATATTTCTTAATTGTGTAAGGAAACATGTTCTTCAATGTTAAGAATGTTCCTTAGCTATCAACCTTACTTCTTCAATGTTTAGAGTTTTCCTGAGGTATATCAACCTTTCATTAAAGTGTTTTGGGAACATGTTCTTCAACCTTAGTATGTTTCTTAGCTATCAAACTTTCTTAATTGTGTAAAGGGAAAATGTTCTTCAACCTTTATTATGTTCCTTAGCTATCAAACTTTTTTGATTGTGTTATGGAACATGTTCTTCAACCTTCAGTATTTTCCTTAGCTATCAACCTTTCATTATAGTGTTTGGGGAACATGTTTTTAACCTTAAGTATGTTCCTGCATGAGCTATCAATCTTTCTTAATTGTGTAAAGGGGACATGTTCTTCAACCTTAAGTATGTTCCTTAGCTATCAAATTTTCTTAATTGTGTTAGGGAACATGTTTTTCAACTTTTAGTATGTTCCTTAGCTATCAAACTTTCTTAATTGTGCTAGGGAACATGTTCTTCAACTTTTAGTATGTTCCTTAGCTATCAAACTTTCTTAACTGTGCTAGGGAACATGTTCTTCAACTTTAAGTATGTTCCTTAGCTATCAAAATTTCTTAATTGTGTTAAGGAACATGTTCTTCAACCGTTAGTATGTTCCTCAGCTATCAAACTTTCTTAATTGTGTTAGGGAACATGTCCTTCAACCTTTAGTATGTTCCTTAGCTATCAAACTTTCTTAATTGTGTTAGGGAACACATGTTCTTCAACCTTTAGTATGTTCCTTAGCTATCAAACTTTCTTAATTGTGTTAGGGAACATGTTCTTCAACTTTTTGTATGTTCCTCAGCTATCAACCTTTCATTATAGTGTTTGGGGAACATGTTCTTCAACCTTTAATATGTTCCTCTAAGCTATCAACCTTTCATTATAGTGTTTAGGGAACATGTTCTTCAACCTTTAGTATGTTCCTCTAAGCTATCAACCTTTCATTATAGTGTTTGGGGAACATGTTCTTCAACCTTTAGTATGTCCCTTCTAACTATCAATCTTTCTTAATTGTGTAAAGGGAACATGTTCTTCAACCTTAGTATGTCTTCCAACTATCAACCTTTCATAATTGTGTAAAAGGAACATTTTCATTTGCCTGTACCAAGTAAGGAGCCTAGTTATTAGTTGTAATATGTCATAATCATAAGAAAGGTGTTGAGGGTAGATCTTTGTATGTTTCTTTTCAATTCTAAACAACTTTTATAGACTATGGGTGTCTTTTGGTTAGGCCAAAAAAAAAATATATGTCTGTTTAAGGTTACATGCTTTAAAAAAATAGGGTAGGCAGGTGATTTTATTTTTTAATTTTATTTTTTGTGACATGATTTTGAGTGTGCGGTTTTGTCTTGTTGTGGTCCGTGTTGATCATGGGCAGAGTTTACCCGTAATTTTCATGATTGGATTATTTCCCTTTGTTATTGATTGGAAAAATAGCGGCAAAATGTTTATTCCATCACACAAGACTGGAATTTCCTTAAAACAGCTATCATATTCAGGATTATGAACATTGGCATGTATCAGGCAACACTATCTTCACTTTTAATACGAGTTCAGTTTATTTTCCACTTTACGACGGAAATGAAATGGCTTAGGGTCAGCGCTTAATATAGGGTCGGTCAGGTAACCGTAAACAGACATATATTTGTTTTTTGGCCTTATTGTTGTACTTAGGTTGCTGTCTCATTGACAATTGTACTTGTTTTGCCTCAAAGGGATAAGAATAATGAGACTACTGGTATATAAGTCCCTAATTATTTATATGTCAATTCTGGGTAAAGAAGCACACAATTTCAAACAAAGGTATGGTTGTATGTTGACATCATATAAAAAATACACTACTTTGGTAATAAGAACAATAATTAAACATGATTGTCAAAGTAATGCTTGGATATCCTTCTTCTTAACTATATAAAACAGGATGAATTTTGAGGGTAATGAAAACATCACGTATACTTTGAAATACATTAATTCATTTCTATCTTCTGATATCCAATCTCCAATGAAACAATATAATATTTCAACTTAACATAAAAATCATAGAATTTGTAATTTTATCAAAAAAGAAACTGCTAGATAATTGAAAATTGACTGTAGTGTAGAGATTTTCAATATCAATGCACACACAGTCTGCTTAAACAGACACCGCAGATGATCTTATGAATGGAAAAACTGAAATTATTTTGTTACTTGGTTTCCATAGTAACTGATTATAAAAGTGTATCAATATATTACTGTGATTATTGTGTTATGGCTTATATCCAGATAAAGGTTTGGTTGTACTCTGATCAGAGATCTCATTAGCTAATAAAAAAAACAGGCTTTATGTAAAATATGCCCACAAGAAAAAGGTTCTGTTATTTTTTGGATGTGACATGTTTTATTTAGAGAACATCACTGATGTCAGAGTTGTTGATAGAGAAATATTTTACATGCTGGTTACAATGTTCAGACTTTCTTACTAAAACCCCTGTGTGGACCCCCTTGATTGCTGTTCAGTATACCAATATAGGTACACTCTAAGATGTAAATTGAATGATATGTGACAATTATATTATCTCCTCCTCATCAAACTTCAATGATGCTGTAGACAGCCACTTCACCACTTTATAGATTGATATTCAGTCTGTATATAACCAACCACAGATATCAATAATTTAGGAGGGGGTCTTTCAATACTTTGACATTATTTTAGGGTGATTTTAGCATTATAAATGCAGGATATCAAATCAGAAGCATTTATAAGAAGATAAGATAAGAATTTTATTAATCTAATCAAGAACCCATAAAGGATGATTGGAAAAAGCAAAACAGAAAACTAATACCATACTATAACGTTATGAACATGCAGGATCAGAGCCTAACACAACATGTGTTTTATATAACTGTTATATTAAATCTTATAACAATAAAATACTAAATTACTTCATATATTTTGTTTTATATATATACATTTATATCTTTGTGTATTTACATGCATTTATTGACATCTTTGTGTAAATTACTGTTTGAAAGACACTCAAGTTAAATATTGGTTATATAGGTCACCTTATATCCTTCTCGATTGAGCAAAACCAATACTGGTTAATAAGCTATAGATGTAAAACATTTCAAATAGAACTAACTGCTTCATTTATATTCAAAACATAAAGGAAAACAAATTTGATTTGACCCTTATTTCACAGTTCACAGAACTTGGAAATGAAATGGGTCAAAATTTGATTGAAGGTAGTTTGGGGTCACATAAACTTGACACTTAGTGTACATAGATATATGAAGATGTGGTATGAGTGCCAATGAGACAACTCTCAATCAATGTCAGAATTTGCACAAAAGTAAACCATTATAGGTCTATGTACAGCCTTCAACACAGAGCCTAAGGGCGAGCTATAAAGGGCGCCAAAATGACTAGTATTAGTAGTCACTCTATATAAAAAAATTAGAAAAGAACATCACTTATGAACCACATCAACAAACAACCACCACTGAACAACAGGTTCCTGACATAAATAATTTTAAAAGTAATATGGTTAATATATATATATATATATACTGAATTGGGGAATTTTGTCCAAAAAACATGTCCCAAAACATGAAAATGTGAAACTTTACCAGCTGTGAGCTGGACATGTGTCTTTGGTATGTGTCTTTGGTGGACACATATTTTTGTTTTATTTTTTTGATTATTTATAATTGTATTTTTCTTTATAATTTCAGGAGCACGTAGAATATATTTTCCTTGTAATATTCACATTAGAAGCCATAATGAAGATAATAGCATATGGTTTTGCATTACATTCTGGTGCATACCTACGGAATGGCTGGAACATTCTAGATTTTATTATTGTAGTTATAGGGTAAGTTAGGGAGATAATCTGACAATAAATGTTTATTTGTTACGCTTCTGCCACTTTTGCATACAATTATGTGATGCTTTCTTGTGGACAATTAATCGTATGTCTTGTCAACATTTCTAACAAATCTTTTTTCTAACTTTTTTCATCTAAAGGTGCAAACTATATAAAATGTTTTGTGAATTCTTTGTATTATTAACTCTGTATTTATTCTTGCCTTATCCAATCATATAATTATTTGAATTCTGTAATAAGTAGGCAATGATTAGTATTAAAGGGTTGTTCACTAACAGTGGAATCATTTATTTTGGTGGGTACCAATTTTTATTGAATTGATGAATACTTACATTTTTGTGAATATTTAATTTCGTGGCTTTAGTAAAGTGTGCATACGTTCCTTTGAAAAACTTGTAATTTGTTGAACATTTAAATTAGTGGTTCCATAAGAACCCATAAAATCGAACAAAGTCCTATGAGTACTAATAAATCCACAGTATATGTATTTCCTATGAGTACTAATGAATTCACAGTATATGCATTTTTACATGAAAATCAATCATCTGAAAGCAAAATATAACATTTAGTCATATGACAGTGTATCATAAAATTCATAAAAAACATGAACAAATAAGTTAATGAAAAAATTATTAAAAATTCTTGTGCTTAATATGGTGGCCATTCATAAAATGGCCTTATTATTTAATGTTTTTGTAATTATTGTTTAAAAAAAAAAAATAGTTGGACCTTCTTTTATCTGTGATAAATAGCAATGCTTTAGCACTTACTTTGATGCTTCAGGTTCACACGGCGAAGATGGCAACATTACGTTAAATCCTGGCATTGTCACTTATTACATACTGTTAAAACAGAAAATTCTGTATATCTTCATATTTTTTTTAAAACGTTTCCCTATAATGGTTAACCCAAATTACACAAAATCATCTATTTTCTTGTGTGAACTTTATTTATTTAATATTTAAATTTGTTGCAATGGTTTTGGTTGGGGGTGACATTTTTTTTTAAGTTGACTCTTGAACATGAAAAATTTAATTTCCCATTTAGTTACACGTTTTTTTAAACAAAATTCTTCTTCTATGTTGAAAGTTAAAACGTAAAATGTTGACAAAATTATTAGGGTTGCTGTTTTAACAGTGTGTGATACAAGGATTTATTATTATGTTGATAAAATTAGTACTAAATCCAAACTATATTTTCTTAGTCTTTTCACGGTAGTTATAATGTGAGTACAATATATGATTATTTGAGCATGCCATAAGTCATCGTAATTTTGTCGACTTCCCTGGCGCTTTTATCATTGTCGTGTAAAAGCTGTGAAACAGTTGTAAAGAGTCAGTGGATTTCCCTAGAGTTTATATAGACTTACACATATAGCCTATAGGACACACGTTTGTTGATACACTAGTAAAGCACTCACTTATAGTCACCTGACAGTTCTGACAAATCGTCAATAGGCTTTACTTCACAATACTTGATAATAATTCTTTTTCAATTTTATACAAAACTTTTTAAGCTGCAATTCATTTAATGTCAAAGAATTAGTAAGTTGATTAGGTCATATGTGTCCATGCAATAGAATCCCAGACATCAGACCTTCAATTCATGATATAGATTATGTTGTACGCAGAGTGTTGTTTTTGTAGAGTAGATGTTCGGTTTTCTGCAGTGTTTTGTTTTGTATTGCTGTTAAATGAACGTAAATATGATAAAATTTTATGCTATTGATATAGTCTATTGAAATTTCACAAAACCATGTATAGTTGTAGCTCAGGTTCATGCATAAAATAATTGTATTGTTTCAGTTTTGAGTCAATACACTTATTACATATGATTTTATTGAAAATGAGCATTGATCCACAAAACCAATAGCAAAAAAAACATCACGTAGAAATTATGTAATAATTATATAATATTGTGCTGTATTATCACCAGGGTAGGTGTAGACATTGGCCTTATACTTTATACAGACAGTAATCAAGAAACATCACATCATGGTTACCTAGAACAATCTCTCATATTTACAGTTGTTAATTTGAGATTTGAGTTTTTATATAGGACAATATCAAATTTTAGCTGAATTCATTTTGTACTTCTTCATCTTTATCCTAAAAGATGTATACCTAGTTTAAAGTCATCTAGTCTTGTCAATGCCATATTTGTCACTAAGCAGGGTCAACAGGTCATCAGACCTAAACCTGGAAATATAGGTTATACTTCTGCTGTGTTAAATATCTTAACTATCTTTTAAGGTGGTACCCAACACTTTCACTAAAATTAATTTGGCTCGTTTAATTTTCATAAAATTTTGTAAAAGTATTTACTTTGACCCTTTAACAAAAATATCAAAATATCAAAAATTTTGAACCAACCGTTTTGTCAGAAAAATTACACTGGTTATATAGCAGTTTGACAAACACCAATTTTGATCATTGAGAAGCTTAATATTCCTTTTACAACACAACTTAATTAAAACGTTTAGCTGATTTTACAGAGTTACCTCCCTGTAGTGTTAGGTACCACCTTAAGGAATTCTTTTATAAATTAAAAGAACTTTCCTGATGTTTAAACCGTGAATTCTAATACCCCTTGCAGATCATATATATATTGTAAAACAGACAATAAAAACCTGCACCATATTTATAAAATGTGGTATGATTACCATAAAGACAACACTCTACCAACGAACAAATAATGTAGAATTCAGGTCAACAACAACATACAACCTTCAACATTGAGTAAACACCCATACTGCTAAGCCTCTTAGATAATTGACCAATAAATTGATCAAATGAAATGGATGCAAAATGTGACTTTAAGGGCAGAGATAATTGTTGAATTTATGCATCTTCTCAAGAAGAACAACACATCACATGGAAGATGTCACATATTTTTGGTAACAAAATTGTTCATTTTTGAAAAAAATACTTTTTTGGCTTCTTTTAAACTGACATTTGTGGGTGTTTACATTTATTTAAAACCGATGTGATTACTGGGTAGTCAGTAAGTTGTCATTAAGATGTTTTGTGTCCTAATCATTCGTTAGAAAAAATGGTAAATAAGTGGGGATACAATACATATACTGTATCCTTATGTTATTTCACAGAACTAGATGATAATTGTAATGTAATGTGTACTTTCTGTTTACCACAGTGTTAGATAGATGAATCCCTGGATGTGTTTTTGTCTCTATATTGTATACAATTATTTCAGTCATATATAGTTTTTTGTTTTTTATGTGTAATTTCATTTTTGTTGACAATCATCACAAGGACCACAATGGTTTTATATCCTGTATTTAAAGCATTGTTTCTCAAGGTCAGCAATCTAAAAAAAATATCTTGTGTCTCAAAACAGCAGTATATAACTCATATAAAAGTACCTTGGTTGGTAGATATCAAAGCTACATCACATTTTGTGGAATCAGGTTGAAGTGAAGACCCTTTATCAATACTTTGTTTACAAGGATCTGACAGAGCTCAATTCTACTTTCTGTTTGATACATCATGTCTACAAATCTAATTTTTGCCTCCAAATTCTGAACAACAAATGATCCATGGAATTCTGAAATGGTTTTCAGAACCCAAAGGATGAAAGAACCCCAAAATGTTCTTTTTAGAACACAAATAAAAATATGTTAGAACCCTAAGACCAAAGCATTGATCCAGGGTTTGTATTTTAATCAGATTGAGTTTTGAGTGATGCTATTCAGAAAAAACTTCAGGTTTAGCCAGCAATTTTTGGATGCAGAATTCCCTGATGTTGCACTAATAAATCTCACAATTTTGTCCACAAAAATGGTATTAACAAAAGCTGGCAAAAATTTCTAAATTTACAGTACTGACTGCGGGTCTAAACAACTGATGAACAGTTTAAGTGAACTGACGTCACCTCACTGAATAACACAGGCCATATATGTTGTAAAATCATGTGATACTTATAGATCTTATCAAATGAGCACAATTTCACAATCAGGATAAACGGAGTGACATGACTCTACCAGCAAAACATTCATATGCATGTATACTAAAAGTCCATCTGACTGATTATTCAGAGAAATATGCTATTGATCAATAATATTTTTTATTTCAGTATATTTAGTTTTGTATTTAAAGAATTAGACCTTAAGGGTTTTGACGTCAAAGCCCTACGAGCATTTAGGGTGTTGCGACCTTTACGTTTAGTATCAAGGGCACCTAGTAAGTAGGCATGCCAGGACAATCATTTACCTACTTGTTTTGCATCATTAATCCTGCATTGATTAAAACAGTTTGATGATCAAACATGCAAAAAATGTTATTTGCTTATAAGAGTGTTGATTAACATATGAGAAGAACTTAAATAAAGAGCCTTATTTACTTGAAAATTCACTCAACAAAATATCTTTTAGGAAATCTATGAACATTTTTTCGGTGAAAACCAAGAAATATAGAAAAAATATTTCATTAAATATAGGAATTAAAAGAACTTGGACACACTTTCTGCAGCAAATAATATGTTTTTCATGAATATGGAAATACCTGAATTATACTGGGTAAAAATTTGATTTATTAATAACACAGGTTTGCATGTTGGTACTATATATATTTAATTTCAGTCTAACATA
The DNA here is from genome assembly GCF_965363235.1 of Mytilus galloprovincialis. Lineage (NCBI taxonomy): Eukaryota > Metazoa > Mollusca > Bivalvia > Mytilida > Mytilidae > Mytilus > Mytilus galloprovincialis. The sequence continues at coordinate 648,467 of NC_134838.1, read as the reverse complement.
TGTGTTTTATAAAATGTATTGTGGTGTGCATGTTATACTAATTGAGTGGACTGGTTTTCTTGCAGTATAATTAGCACTGTTTTCTCCACACTGAACTTCAATAACTTTGATGTAAAGGCCTTGCGGGCATTCAGGGTATTACGACCATTAAGACTTGTTTCTGGTGTTCCCAGTAAGTACATGTAGGTGTTGTCCATCAGTGTTGTCACCTTTTTGTTTCATTGTTAGAAATGTTTTTATATTTTTAATTTGCATTTACTTTTTAATGAATTACTATTTAGCTTACCTGGTCCAAGGGTCTGAGTATCAGCTAGTCTCATCAGCTTGAATCCCTTGTCTATCGTTGTCTATCCACTTTTACAAAAAAGTAAAATGACAATTTTAATAATCCTATATGTGTTTGGCTATGATATTGACAACTATAGCTGATGGAGAGAAACTAAAATAGAATTGTAAAATATATCATGAATACATGATCTACGAATAATTCAACATAGCAAGACAACTCTTTATAAGAATTATTGCCCTTAAATGACAATTATTTGTTATTTGCTTTTGTATGGAAAACTATAAATGATGGATGAAAATATCAGTTGGCCCACAGATTTCCATTCAACACATAGGCCTACTTCGATTTGTCCAACTCGGGTTAGTAGAGTCTGTCGAGTTTACTCGACTGACAACCGAACACACTGAGTTAACTCGACATCAACCCTGGGTCGGGGCAGGTTTAGTCGAGTTTCAAGATGGCTTCAAGTTGTTGCAACAAATAAAAATGATACAAATAAACTGATATTTGACAAAATACAGCCGAAGAATAAGGCTTACGTGGTGAATTTATTATTGCATGTATTTTGGAATCAACAAATATTGTTAATTTGTTTATCAACTATCGGTAATGTTATACATAAAACAGAAATTTTTTTTTTTTCTGAACAATTTTTTTCTGAATCGTTTATTACTCACTAACAAACTATTTTGCAAAAGCACACAAGATCAGGACTTTTTTTCTGAAACATAACATGTTTTTTTTTGTTATTTTAATACTCAATTAAAAATAATTTTTCACATCTTTTACTCGATAGAAGAGTTTTGACTAGATTCGGAAAGGTTGCGCTAATGCGCATTAACACTGATCTTTTAATTCGAGTCAACCCGAGTTGGACGAATCGAAGTAGGCCATATATTCTTGTTGTTTAGGCAAATATTCCAGATAATTGGTCAATACTGGCTCCTTGGGGCCTCTAGTTTTCATAAGGTTTTCCCTGGTTTTAGGTTAGATTGATATGTCGCATCAGAAGATAACTCTGTTAGTGTTTTTTTTAATGGGTTTCAATTTTCAACAAATTATTTAATATTTCCTTTTTAAAAGAACGTTTGTCTAAGGAAATTCTTGTAAAATTAAAGGAAAGAAGTAAAATGATTTATAATACAATAAGTAAGACAATGATTACGTTAGACTGTCTCACGCTGTTTCCTGTCCAGTCTCAGTCCATAACTCTTCTACAACCCTTTAAATACAGTATTGGAAAAGTGTATTGTCCTTCATTTACTATCACAACACAATATTTTCTCAGATATAGATTTCTTTTTTTCTCAAATTTTTGAATCGATGAACAATGGATGATAAAATACAAGTTATGACCTTTTCTGCAAAAGATTTTTATTTTTATCGATTTGTACAACATGATATCAAAATAAATGATAAACGTGTAACCTACATCACAACACATAACCTGCATTGTAAGAGTGGATTTTTTTTTATCTCTTTGTTTCTTTCAGGACACATAACGCTGTAACTGCATTTACATGAGGCAATAGTCAATATATAAACAATTTCTATTTTCATGCTTCTAATTATAGAAAGGAAAACACTAAAACCTAAACATTTCAAAACTAAGAATGTTTTTATACCATACCTGGTAGTTCTGTTTCTTGGGAGCAATACTGTTTTCTGTGATCTAAAATTATAGTTTAGAATTTGTATATCAATCAAAAAATGTACAGGTAGATATCTTGGACTTACTCAGGACAATAGTACCTGCCTTGTCTGTTGAAGTATTTGACCATTTCTTCTAGAATATTTAATGGTGTTGATGCCTTTTTACATATTTCACAGATTTTACTGTTAAAGTCGAAGTCTGAATCTGAATGTTTTAAAATTGTCTTCACACAAAATTTCAATCTGTTCAAGTTTAATGTCAACTTTTGTTTGTTTGGGTCCAGGATACATCTTCATGAAGTTTGAGACACATGACATTTAATAACAAAAGTGATATTTGTTGGCAGGTGCACATGTTTTAAAAATATGTTATATAATTTATTTACCTGTTCATTTAGGTAGATATCAAAGGAAATAATTCTATTTGAAAGAATAAAATAAAAAAACTATTTCAAATTGGATTTTGAGACCTTGGTGATTTGTTTTTTGCTTTCAAAATAAGTAATAATTAAAGATATGTTATCTATTTCCATAATAATTAAGAGCTTGTTTATGCTGGTATTAATTTTAATTTGAAAAACTGACCCTTAATTTAGATGTAAAGATTTGCAGACCTTATTTTCTGGTGATCAATATTATTTGAACTATGAATCTCACATTGACTCATTTTTTTAACTTTACACATTTCTTATAGTCTTATAGTCCTTGCTGGCAAAAAATATACTTACATACATATTCTGATTATGATTGATGAAACAATGAAAAAGGGTGCATTCAGTGTTAAAAATATGTGTAACTAACTTTGAAATTCTCCACTAATAATCATATTCATACAGTCCCACTGGGGTTTACAATTACAGTTGCTCATAATTCTTATCGATCTCATGACATGTTTTGAGAAGACTGACAAATAAATTAATACCTTGATATGACCATGAGGGACGTAGAACTTTATCGTGTGTGGCTATTGACAGAAGTAATGCATTTTGGGAATGTCAGGTTAGAATAAAGTGACTATGACACCCAGTTGTCTGGTACAGTGGCATATATAGATTATGTAAGCAACATAATAACTGACAGATTGATATTGCTGGGGTTTCCAAGTACAGGAAAGGAATTGTACTAGCTTAAAGAAAAACAAATACAAGGTCTAATCAACCATTTAATTTATGCTTATATATAGCTTCATGACATTAAATTAAACAAATACTATTTTATGGACGACTGATTTCAAATGAAGAGTGAGAAAATGGGAAAATGTAGGATGTTCTGTATAACGGGAAAGTTCTGAACTGAATTATTTTTCTGGTCTTTGGTTAAATTGACTATAGATAAAGCTAATAACTGCAAAATTCAATTTCTAACAAATTAAAGGTACTTATTCCATTAATACATGTTAAAGGTCTACTTATGTGTGAGACCCACTTTTACATCTATTTGTAATGTTTCACTGCTGGATCTTCTCACGAAAATGACTTGACCAATCAAAAATTGGATTGAAAAATTAGACCAATTAGAATTTGTATTGTCTGTATGCAGTCTTCTTTCAAAGTGCCTATCCCTTTCAGTTATCAAAGATGGTCACCAGTAACAGCTGATTTTATAATGTTTTGTTTTTTTCATTTAGGTTTTATATAATTTCTGAATTTTTACTGACTTGACAAAAGTGTTTTTAATTTGTAAAATGATTGCTGAGTTTGATGTTTTGACATCTGACATCCACATAATAGTTCCTTCACAGTAAGTGACAAAAAGTATATTAAAGAGATCCACCCAACTTGTGTCTCTACACATATTATTTTAGAGAAATTAAATGTTAAAATGCATGATGTTGGAATTTTCAGATTTTATTTTTAGCATGTGTATTATTTTTATTTATACCATTAATCCAGTTATTTGGAATAACTATTTATTGTGGTGTTGGTATATAAATAACATACCTGATTTTAATGATAGTAATTACAAGCATAATACAGGTGTGAATTACATATTGATCATCATTTTATATTCATCTACAATACTGGAATTTTCTCTATTGCTTTTTAATGAAGATGAATTGATTGAATACTATCCTGTGTTATAACTCTTTGACTATTGACCTTCAAGGTTCTTTAGAAATGTATGTTTACTTTAAATATTATCTAACAGTGTTGTCCATCAAAGTTCTGCTATGTTGCTAGTGAATGTTAATATCTTCAAGTCCTGTCATTACTAGAATCGGGTTCAGAACATCTTGATTCTGGTGATTTAACCTTTGGCCATTATTAAAATCATTCTGATCCAGTTCTGGTGATTAAACCTTTAGCCATTATTAAAATCACTCTGATCCAGTTCGTGTGATTTAACCTTTAGCCATTATTAAAATCACTCTGATCCAGTTCGTGTGATTTAACCTTTGGTCATTATTAAAATCACTCTGATCCAGTTTTGGTGATTTAATCGATGGTCATTATTAAAATCACTCTGATCCAGTTTTGGTGATTTAATCGATGGTCATAATTAAAATTACTTGGATCCAGTTTTGGTGATTAAACCTTTGGTCATTATTAAAATCACTCTGATCCTGTTTTGGTGATTTAACCTTTGGTCATTATTAAAATCACTCTAATCCAGTTTTGGTGATTTAACCTTTGGTCATTATTAAAATCACTCTGATCCAGTTTTGGTGATTTAATCGATGGTCATAATTAAAATTACTTGGATCCAGTTTTGGTGATTAAACCTTTGGTCATTATTAAAATCACTCTGATCCTGTTTTGGTGATTTAATCAATGGTCATAATTAAAATTACTCAGATCCAGTTCTGGTGATTTAACCTTTGGTCATTATTAAAATCACTCTGAGCTAGTTCATTCATTTTGATTATTCTGCATTTGAACTTAACAATGTTTGAATTTACTGATAGCTTAGTTATTTTATATATTTGTATGCTACTGTTACATATATTTTATCTTGTTTTTCAGGTTTACAAGTAGTTTTAAATTCAATTGTGAGAGCTATGGTGCCTTTACTTCATATAGCCCTTTTGGTGATCTTTGTAATTATTATATATGCCATTATTGGGTTAGAACTCTTCTCAGGAACATTGCACAAGACCTGTTATAAAAGGGATTCAGGTAAGTCAAGACACAATGAACATTTAATGGTTTATAGATAACTGAAGGTCAGTCTGAACTCAATCAGTATGGGAAAATCTTGGTTTTTTTTCTAATAGTGGGCAGTGGGATAAACACCAATGAGACAGCTACCTAACAACTGAAAGAACCAAAATGTCATCTTAAAGTCAGCATACAGGTCGTCAACAATACACTGGTGTCTTAAAGTCAGCATACAGGTCGTCAACAATACACTGGTGTCTTAAAGTCAGCATACAGGTCGTCAACAATACACAGGTGTCTTAAAGTCAGCATACAGGTCGTCAACAATACACTGGTGTCTTAAAGTCAGCATACAGGTTGTCAACAATACACTGGTGTCTTAAAGTCAGCATACAGGTCGTCAACAATACACTGGTGTCTTAAAGTCAGCATACAGGTCGTCAACAATACACTGGTGTCTTAAAGTCAGCATACAGTTCATCAACAATACACTGGTGTCTTAAAGTCAGCATACAGGTCGTCAACAATACACTGGTGTCTTAAAGTCAGCATACAGGTCGTCAACACTGGTGTCTCTTCAAGGACTGATGTATGAATTATACTTATCTGGATCTGATGTACAGTGGTTGTCGTCTGTTTATGTAGTTTATACATGTTTCTCGTTTTATATAGATTAGACTGTTGGTTTTCCCATTTGAATGGTTTTACACTAGTAATTTTTTGGGCCCTTCATAGCTTGCTGTTGGATGTGAGCCAAGACTCTGTGTTTAAGGCCGTACATTGACCTATAATGGTTTACTTTTATAAATTGTTACTTGGATGGAGATTTGTCTCATTGGCACTCATACCACATCTTCCTATATCTATTATCATATAAATATATACAGGTCAATGCTTAGTAGGATACCGTTGACCTCCTGTACTAACATTAATAGTTCCTCAAAACAATAAAGTATGAAGAAATAGAGTTAGGGAGTAAATGTCAATGAGACACCAATCTAAAAATACATTTGAACCAGAAAACACATCCAAAAGAAAACAACAGATTTTGTTTTCTCATTTTTAGTGTTTTGATTTTAAGTGACTCTTCAAAAGTTGGACTCTTATTTTTACAGGTTTATCAGAAATTTGTTCCCTGTTTGCATCTTCAATTTCTTTTTGAGCAAATATTGTAACTGTTGCTATTTAATTTTAGGTGAAATGATGGAAGAACCACATCCCTGTAATTCAGAAGAAAAAGGATTTAATTGTGATAATGCCACCTATGAGTGTAGAAAAGGGTGGATAGGCCCTAACAATGGAATAACTAACTTTGATAACTTTGGATTTGCTATGTTGACAGTATTTCAGTGTATAACTATGGAAGGTTGGACAAATGTTTTATATAATGTAAGTCCTTTGAATGTGTCCTTTGTTTTATACATTGTAAGTTTCAGCATTATTTCCTTATACATGTATCACTTGCCCTACCAGATTATTGGTAAATGAATAATTACACACAAGGTTATGTTCAGATTAAGAAGTTTTGGTTGATTAGAAAAAGAAAAAAAAAATGAGAAACTGTATTTTCCTCCGGAGGAAACTTAGTAATACTGCCTTCAGAGAAAACTTCTGAACAGAAATTTTGATCTGATTACATATATTTTGAGAGGGTAAAAGCACAAGTTTACATCCCAAAAAATTTCTCTTTATTTTTCTGACATTTTTTTCAATAGATTGCTAGTAAACTGTAACAGTTTTAATATTTGCCACTCTCAATCTTAGATTTTACAGAAGCAAATATCCTTAATTTATGACCAAAAAAATCTCCAATAGATGTCAGCAAGTATAACAAATCAGTTCAGATATTCCTTCAAGGTTCCCTCTTGTTATCCTTAATTTTTCACTTAATTGTGACCCCCAAAAGTAAAACTTTTCATGAACTTTATGGCACCTCAAAGGTCAGAAAATTGCACTAATTTACTGAGACTCCATCATTATAAATAGATTAATTGATGGTGTTTTACCCCACATTCAGCACTCTTCGCTGTATCAGGCCTGATAGTTATTGATGGTGTTTTATCCCACATTCAGCACTCTTCGCTGTATCAGGCCTGATAGTTATTGTTGGTGTTTTATCCCACATTCACCACTTCGCTGTATCAGGCCTGATAGTTATTGATGGTGTTTTATCCCACATTTAGCACTCTTCGCTGTATCAGGCCTGATAGTTATTGATGGTGTTTTATCCCACATTCAGCACTCTTCGCTGTATCAGGCCTGATAGTTATTATACCCCACGCTACGAAGTTGCGGAGGGTATACTGTTTTTTGACCCGTCCGTCCGTCCGTCAGTCCGTCAGTCCTGTTTCTTGTCATCGCAACTCCTCTCAAACCACACAACAGAATTTCACGAAACCTTTTCAGATAATAAGGACATACTATGTAGTTGTGCATATCGACGGGAAATTGCGATTCAATTTTTTTTCTAGGAGTTACGCCCCTTTGAACTTATTTACTTTAATGTACTACTGCAACAGTTTGTCATCGCAACTCCTCTCAAACCACACAACAGAATTTCACGAAACCTTTTCAGATAATAAGAACATACTATGTAGTTGTGCATATCGACGGGAAATTGCTATTCAATTTTTTTTCTAGGAGTTACGCCCCTTTGAACTTATTTACTTTAATGTACTACTGCAACAGTTTGTCATCGCAACTCCTCTCAAACCACACAACAGAATTTCACGAAACCTTTTCAGATAATAAGGACATACTATGTAGTTGTGCATATCGACGGGAAATTGCGATTCAATTTTTTTCTAGGAGTTACGCCCCTTTGAACTTATTTACTTTAATGTACTACTGCAACAGTTTGTCATCGCAACTCCTCTCAAACCACACAACAGAATTTCACGAAACCTTTTCAGATAATAAGGACATACTATGTAGTTGTGCATATCGACGGGAAATTGCGATTCAATTTTTTTCTAGGAGTTACGCCCCTTTGAACTTATTTACTTTAATGTACTACTGCAACAGTTTGTCATCGCAACTCCTCTCAAACCACACAACAGAATTTCATGAAACTTTGTAGATAATAAGGACATACTATGTAGATGTGCATATCAATAGGAAATTACGGTTCAATTTTTTTTCTAGGAGTTATGCCCCTTTGAACTTATTTGCTTCAATGTACTTCTGCAACAGTTTTTCATCTCAACTCCTCTGAAAACACACAACAGAATTTCATGAAATTTTGTAGATAATAAGGACATACTATGTATATTGACAGGAAATTATTATTCAATATTTTTTCTTATATAATTTTTTTTTCTTATACTTATTTAATTTCTCCAATGACAATGTGGGGACGTGGGGTATGTGAGCGTGCTCACTAAGGTTCTTTAATTGATGGTGTTTTATCCCACATTCAGCACTCTTCGCTGTATCAGGCCTGATAGTTGTCGAGCCTGCAACTTTTGTTGTAGAAAGCTCGACATAGGGATAGTGATCTGGCGGCGGCTACGGCGGCGGCGTTAGCTAACTTCTTAAAAGGTTTATATTTTAGAAGGTGAAAGACCTGGAGGCTTCATACTTACTGTATATAGATGCCTCATGTTACGAAGTTTCCGTCAGTCACTTGTCCAATGTCCTTGACCTCATTTTCATGGTTCAGTGACCACTTGAAAAAAAAGTTCAGAATTTTTGTAATGTTGAATTCTCTCTTATTATAAGTAATAGGATAACTATATTTGGTATGTGCGTACCTTGAAAGGTCCTCATGCCCGTCAGACAGTTTTCACTTGACCTCGACCTCATTTCATGGATCAGTGAACAAGGTTAAGTTTTGGTGGTCAAGTCCATATCTCAGATACTATAAGCAATAGGGCTAGTATATTTGGTGCATGGAAGGACTGGAAGGTGTACATGTCCAACTGGCAGGTGTCATCTGACCTTGACCTCATTTTCATGGTTCAGTGGTTATAGTTAAGTTTTTGTGTTTTGGTCTGTTTTTCTCATACTTTATGCAATAGGTCTACTATATTTGTTGTATGGAATGATTGTAAGGTGTACATGCCTAGCGGGCAGATGTCATCTGACCTTGACCTCATTTTCATGGTTCAGTGGTCAAAGTTAAGTTTTTAAGTTTTGGTCTTTTTATCTAGTATTATATGCCAAAGGTCAGCTATATTTGGTGTATGGAAATATATTATGATCTATATGTCAGTCCCGCAGGTTTATTTGACCATGAACTCAATTGCACGGTTCATTGCACAGTGTTTAGTTTTTGTGTTTTGGTCTATTTTTCTTAAACTATAAGTAATAGGTCAACTATATTTGTTGTATGGAAGCTTTGTTAGCTGTACATGTCTGCCTGTCATGGTTCATCTGACCTTGACCTCATTTTCATGGTTCATTGGTCTTTGTTTAGCTATCTTGGTTAATGTTAAGTTTATGTGACAGCTGTAATAAAGCTTTATACTTAGGACTATCAACATAATATCAATGATTAGTAAAGAAGGCGAGACATTTCTGTGTGTGCACTCTTGTTATTGATGGTGTTTTATCCCACATTCAGCACTCTTCGCTGTATCAGGCCTGATAGTTATTGATGGTGTTTTACCCCACATTCAGCACTCTTGCTGTATCTTGCCTAATAGTTATTATTGGTGAGGAAGTTGGAGTATTCAGAGAGAACCACAGACCTTAGACATAACTTCTGGCATGAGTCAGAGTGAGGTTCAAAAATACAAATAAAAAAAAAAAAAAAAGCAAATGACATCAAAATTGCTCTCAACTCCTTACATGACTATATACAATGCTCTGGTAATGTAATTATGTGAACCCAGTTTTCTTTATTTCATCCTTAAACACATTATGTTGATGTTTTTACTTGAATAACTGATTGATTGTCTTAGAATAAGAATTTTAACTTTTTTATTTCAGATAAATGATGCGGTTGGCAATGAATGGCCATGGACATATTTTATAAGTTTAATTATTATTGGATCGTTTTTTGTACTCAACTTAGTTTTAGGTGTTCTTAGTGGGTACGTATGTCATTATATCTATTTATAGTCTCCTTGCTCCAAGTATTTTCAAGTTTATATAAAGGCAAATATTAAAGCCATCAAATTCAACGGGTTTTAAATTACTCAAAATAGAGAAAGAAATATAATTTTTCAATGTGATAGACTTAAAGTGTTAGAGGTTAGGTTGATACATTTTGTAATTAACACGAAGGATCCATATAACTAAAGTTTTCTTTCTTTGTGGGAATTTTATATTTGATATAATATATATAGCTACGGTACTTAAATTACTTGAACAGAGAATTTTCCAAAGAAAGAGAAAAAGCAAAAGCAAGAGGTGATTTTCAAAAGCTTCGAGAGAAACAGCAGTTAGAGGAGGATCTGCGTGGGTATTTAGATTGGATTACCCAAGCGGAGGATATCGACCCCGAGAATGAAGATGACGGAGAAGAAGGTGCTACTCCCCGCCATAGTGAGTATCAGAGGTCCCGTAACACAATGGCCAAATATCACATGAGGGCATCAGAAATAAAATAAACAAGTTCTTAAACAGAGATTAATAGAAGAAAATTATCATTCATATACTAGAGTCAAACTGTTTATCAGAAGCATAAACATTTGGAACTATTTTAGAAAACTATGTCTGCCCTTTATTGCAATATATATGGTTTAGTATACAGTTTTATGTATCATTGTGTTTGTTGAACTGTACAGGGGTTTCCAGAGGCGGATTTAGGGGGGGGGGCCCAGGGGGCCTGGGCCCCCCCTTTTTGGGAAAAAAATTGGTTGCTTATATAGGTCAGTCAGTGGGCCCCCACTTATGAAAATTTCTGGATCCGCCACTGGTTTCTTATATTAATAAACAATAATGATGCACTACCACCATGGACTGGATTCTTGTCTGAGTTTGTATAAAAATGGAATGGACTTATTTAATATGATTGTTTGATGTTTACTGTCCTGAGAAAAATACAATACATGACAAAGAACAATTTAGTAATTAAATTAATAAATCAGTATTTGAAATGCTAGTAGAAAATTTTGTCTACCATTAAAATCCAATTTTGGACAGGACCAGAAGTAATGCAAAAACAGAGAGCAAGGATTTCTTTATGTCTTATAACGTTCAGATGTACAGTATTGGCACAGGGATAGGATTATGTGGCTCTGTCAACCCAGACAGACTCCCTTTATGTCTATTAACGTTCAGATATAGAACATTGATATAGGGATTGGATTATGTGGCTCTGTCAACCCAGACAGACTCCCTTTATGTCTATTAACGTTCAGATATAGAACATTGATATAGGGATTGGATTATGTGGCTCTGTCAACCCAGACAGACTCCCTTTATGTCTATTAACGTTCAGATATAGAACATTGATATAGGGATTGGATTATGTGGCTCTGTCAACCCAGACAGACTCCCTTTATGTCTATTAACGTTCAGATATAGGACATTGATATAGGGATTGGATTATGTGGCTCTGTCAACCCAGACAGACTCCCTTTATGTCTATTAACGTTCAGATATAGAACATTGATATAGGGATTGGATTATGTGGCTCTGTCAACCCAGACAGACTCCCTTTATGTCTATTAACGTTCAGATATAGAACATTGATATAGGGATTGGATTATGTGGCTCTGTCAACCCAGACAGACTCCCTTTATGTCTATTAACGTTCAGATATAGAACATTGATATAGGGATTGGATTATGTGGCTCTGTCAACCCAGACAGACTCCCTTTATGTCTATTAACGTTCAGATATAGAACATTGATATAGGGATTGGATTATGTGGCTCTGTCAACCCAGACAGACTCCCTTTATGTCTATTAACGTTCAGATATAGGACATTGATATAGGGATTGGATTATGTGGCTCTGTCAACCCAGACAGACTCCCTTTATGTCTATTAACGTTCAGATATAGAACATTGATATAGGGATAGGATTATGTGGCTCTGTCAACCCAGACAGACTCCCTTTATGTCTATTAACGTTCAGATATAGAACATTGATATAGGGATTGGATTATGTGGCTCTGTCAACCCAGACAGACTCCCTTTATGTCTATTAACGTTCAGATATAGAACATTGATATAGGGATTGGATTATGTGGCTCTGTCAACCCAGACAGACTCCCTTTATGTCTATTAACGTTCAGATATAGGACATTGATATAGGGATTGGATTATGTGGCTCTGTCAACCCAGACAGACTCCCTTTATGTCTATTAACGTTCAGATATAGAACATTGATATAGGGATAGGATTATGTGGCTCTGTCAACCCAGACAATATTTACAGAAACAGTTCAACAAACACACTGACAGATTAAAATGTATCTCTAACTTTGATCATTTTACATAGTAGTTAATTCTATCAAATGCGACACAGTGTAGGGAAAAAACTTTTGATACATGTTTAAAACTTTCAATCATCATGCCTTGTCAGTCTAACAAAAACAAATTACTATTTCATTTTCTGTTGATTTGCTTATTTACTAATTTACTGTAAAGATTGGCTTTAATTTTGTTTTGTTCATTAAATTGATTTCATTCTTGCTTGAATATTTGGATTTTTTTTTGGCTTTTAAGTAAGACAGCTTGTTATCTCTAACTATCATGCTTCTAAACTGTATTGATGTTTTACTTGTTTTAAGTAAGAAATCAAATGTGCATTGAAATGATGAAAGCTTATGGAAGTCCTGCAATAGAAAGTCTTTGGTATAAACCATTGTTATGGCACCTCTGATTTTGGTGTGTTTTTATCCCTTTTGGTACAAACCATTGATTTGGGTGTGTTTTTATCCCTTTTGGTACAAACCATTGTGTATAGCACCTTTGGTTTTGGTGTGTTTTTATCCCTTTTGGTTTAAGCCATTTTCTTATGACACTCATGGTGTTATTTAACCCTTTTTACCTGCACATGGTCCTTTTGCTTGTTAAAACATGCCTTTATTCCATAAGATTGACAATTATTTTCACATGATGGAAGTTGTATATATATTGACAGTCAATCTGGCATCAATTAAATCTGTTATGTACTGTACAGAATCCATCTGCTATGTACTGTACAGAATCCATCTGCTATGTACTGTACAGAATCCATCTGCATGTGTTTAATATCTTTATGCATGAAGCATTCTGTCATTTAAATATGTCCAATCAAGGATTTCAAGAATATTGACTTGAAATATAAGCCATGATCTTATAGAGAGTTATCTCATTTGGTAATCATAACACATCTTATTTTTATTCCAATTGGAAATATAAAATTTAAATTGCAATTTTTATTTCAAGATATTAGTTGTCATTTGAATAACTTGTTATTAATATTTTGGATCAAACTTGTCAGTTGCAGCAGTGATTTTGACAGATAATAGTAGTCTCGATGATTGATACGATATTATATAGCTATAACCTTGTGAAGTAATAAATGGCAGCTTTTAAAGGGAAGAATTTTCCCTCTAAATAAAAGGAGAAGGGTGATAACCCATTTTCATGAAATTTATACAGGGCTATTGGGGATAATACTTGTCTTGATAATAAAAGAACTGGGCAAGATTAAAAACAGTCTTCAGGATAAACTTCTAAATGTACAGGCCCTGGGGTCAAATTTTGGAAAACTTTTAGTTAGATACTGTTGGCCTTTGGAGATGATCTTTACAGGCCTGAAAACAATCATACAAGCCTTGGCTGCTTGGCCCGTGTCTAAGAGGAAAGACTGTAAAGCTTTGACAATGGACTGACATTCTGTTATAAAAAGAAAGTATTTTTTTAGTTTTATCTGTGCTCTTCTGTAGACGAGTGCTTTGCCTGGTTTCTAAGAAGACTACCATTTCTCAGAGTTTTTATGTCAAACAAGACATATGAAGAATATAAAAGTATTTCCACTTGAACTCACATCAGTTATCTAGTCTGTGTCAATTTAGGTCACATTCAAGGAGACAAGTTGTAGAATACACATCAAATATGTAGTCTGTGCCAATATAGGTCACATTCAAGGGAGACAATTTGTAGAACACACTTCAGATGTTTAGACTGTGTCAATTTAGGTCACATTCAAGGGAGACAATTTGTAGAACACACTTCAGATGTTTAGACTGTGTCAATTTAGGTCACATTCAAGGGAGACAATTTGTAGAACACACTTCAGATGTTTAAACTGTGTCAATATAGGTCACATTCTAGGGAGACAATTTGTAGAACACACTTCAGATGTTTAGTCTGTGTCAATTTAGGTCACATTCAAGGGAGACAATTTATAGAAGTTAACATTTTTACTTAATATTCACCTTTATTTTGGTTCAGTTGTTATAAATGTTAACCAATTATAGACATGATAGAGGGTAACATTGTGTTGTGATGTTTATTTTTCGTCTAGAGACACACGCATGGTTTTTCCCCATTACTGAAGATAATATGATGTTTATACAACACACTAATATTTTGAATCAGATCTAAGGCTGATATGTTAGGGATTGTGAAAAGAAGCCTGAAGTATATAGGCTAATACATTTATTGCTGAAAATTTTATGAAAAAGGAAACTAAAAAAAATTTTTCAGATTTAAAAATTGTTGAAAAGATTTGTTTACATACTTGAAATATGTGCTTACGCAAAAAAAACATCTATCGGTTAATAGGCAGAATCAATTTTAGTTCCACTTCAATCACTTTGTTCTTTTTTTTAAAGTGTTTTGTGTTTTAGTGTAGAGGGCATTTTAGTGAAAATATCCTCCATTATATTGCTAATGTACAATGTGTTGTAGGACCAGATTATAAACCTATTTTAGCAAATATAGTAAAATTATCATTATGAAAATCGGGAGATGTGATATAATCGCCAATGAGACAACAATCGCCCATAGTTCAAATAAAGTTGACTTATCAATTATACGCAATCACACTGCCTTGGGTGATTAGAAGAACCCATACACTTTATCTGCAATGGGTCAGCTTTAAAGAGCCCACAAAACTTTACGAAAAACAAATTTGATAACGATGAACTAATGTCAACCACTGAACTTCAGGCTCCTGACTTGGGACAGGCACATAAAGAATGTGGAAATGACCGTTTTAGCAGAAAGTGAAATTATCAATGCTCATTTTAGCTAAAAAAATAGACAGAAGTTAATTCTTTTTAGAATAAATACATTTTAATATGAAGTCGGCACAATATAAAAAGTACCATGTCCATTCAAATATTAAAAGCATTAAAAGTCTAAATGTTCCAAGTATGGTTTAGCCTCAAATTTGTATTGCTCATTACATAAAGGGTAATGAACAACTGAACCATTATTTGTTCATTTTGAATTTCAATGAACTTCTGCCCAAAGCCTTTGTAGAAATCAGCAATATTTAGGCATCCTTTAAAAAGAAAATCTTTTGTCATATTAATGAAATAAAATGCCAAAAAAAGGATGAATTGTTTTGTAATTTTTTTTTTTATTTTAAATTAGATGAATTTACAATAAAATAGATATTTTCATGATTTTAATATTTTAATTGCAATAACTGTATAAAATGTCTTTGTTAGTTTATGAACATAGTTAATGTCACATGTACTTATTTAAATTTTGAGATGCAGAACTTTGACTTATTTTAAATCTTTTGATAAATTTCATTATCAAAAACAGTGTTGTTTTTATACTACAATAAAAGTATTTTTCAATCACTTATGATATCTTCATGACAGAACTCTCTTTCATAAAAGTGCATTAATAATTTATCAGCATGTTTTATCAAAATATTATTTATTTGAACAGAAAATGCCAGTGAAACAGCTTCAGACAAAACAGAAGATGTAGAAAATGGTGAAATACAACAAACATGGTGCATAAGGAAAAGGTAGTTCATAAAAATAAATCTTAAGTCTTGGGTCCTAATCTTTATACTACATCCCAGTGGCATGCCTAGTACAGGAGGACTACAGTCTTAACAACTATGATTCACCCAGACTTCCACCATCCTGTCACCTTAAAAATGCAATACAGTTGATACTATCGGGATAAGGTTAATCATTTAACTTAAATATTGTACAGATCTAAAAGTATTTTCTTTCAGAAACATGACAAATTTTAATTTCACTGAATGGCCTGTTATGCTGAGATTTTCTTATATTGATCATATTGATCTGCTTTTCAAAAGTGCATTTTGTATTTTTAAAATAAGTCAAATGATGTAAAATCTTGGGTTCCAATTACAATAAACAACAGTCTACTCATAGTATGAGAACATTCGTATGACAATTACTTTATCATTGAAAGTTACAAACTCTGTGATCTCAACACAGTATACTAGCCTCACATCCAATGAAGTCAGGAAGTCCAATATAGGTCAAATCAAAATATTGAAACTGTTTATGGTTTTTATACGACCGCAAAATTTGAAAAAATTTTCGTCGTATATTGCTATCACGTTGGCGTCGTCGTCTGCGTCGTCGTCGTCGTCGTCCGAATACTTTTAGTTTTCGCACTCTAACTTTAGTAAAAGTGAATGGAAATCTATGAAATTTTAACACAAGGTTTATGACCACAAAAGGAAGGTTGGTATTGATTTTGGGAGTTTTGGTCCCAACATTTTAGGAATTAGGGGCCAAAAAGGGCCCAAATAAGCATTTTCTTGGTTTTCGCACTATAACTTTAGTTTAAGTTAATAGAAATCTATGAAATTTTGACACAAGGTTTATGACCACAAAAGAACGGTTGGGATTGATTTTGGGAGTTTTGGTTTCAACAGTTTAGGAATTAGGGGCCAAAAAAGGGCCCAAATAAGCATTATTCTTGGTTTTCGCACAATAACTTTAGTTTAAGTAAATAGAAATCAATGAAATTTAAACACAATGTTAATGACTACAAAAGGAAGGTTGGTATTGATTTTGGGAGTTTAGGTCCCAACAGTTTAGGAATTAGGGGCCAAAAAGGGACCCAAATAAGCATTTTTCTTGGTTTTCGCACCATAGCGTTAGTATAAGTAAATAGAAATCTATGAAATTTAAACACAAGGTTTATGACCATAAAAGGAAGGTTGGTATTGATTTTGGGAGTTTTGGTCCCAACAGAATAAGGGGCCCAAAGGGTCCAAAATTAAACTTTGTTTCATTTCATCAAAATTGAATAATTGGGGCTCTTTCATATGCCGAATCTAACTGTCATGACTGTGTATGTAGATTCTTAACTTTTGGTCCCGTTTTCAAATTGGTCTACATTAAGGTCCAAAGGGTCCAAAATTAAACTTAGTTTGATTTTGACAAAAAATGAATCAGTTAGGTTCTTTGATATGCTGAATCTAAAAATGTACTTAGATTCTTGATTATTGGCCCAGTTTTCAAGTTGGTCCAAATCGGGGTCCAAAATTAAACTTTGTTTGATTTCATCAAAAATTGAATAAATGGGGTTCTTTGATATACCAAATCTAACCGTGTATGTAGATTCTTCATTTTTGGTCCTGTTTTCAAATTGGTCTACACTAAAGTCCAAAGGGTCCAAAATTAAACTTAGTCTGATTTTAACAAAAATTGAAATCTTGGGGTTCTTTGATATGCTGAATCCAAAAATGTACTTAGATTTTTTATTATGGGCCCAGTTTTCAAGTTGGTCCAAATCAGGATCTAAAATTATTATATTAAGTATTGTGCAATAGCAAGTCTTTTCAATTGCACAGTATTGTGCAATGGCAAGAAATATCTAATTGCACAATATTGTGAAATAGCAAATTTTTTTTTAATTAGAGTTATCTTTCTTTGTCCAGAATAGTAAGCAAGAAATATCTAATTGCAAAATATTGTGCAATAGCAAGATTTTTTTTTAATTGGAGTTATCTTTCTTTGTCCAGAATCAACTTAAATCTTTGTTATATATACAATATACAATGTATATTCACTTTTTACTACCAACTGATAAATTAAAATAATCTTTACCATTCAGTGATAACAAGCAGTTTTTTTACATCTTAATATTTTATGATGTATTTAAATGAGTAGTTATTGTTGCAAACTCCATTAGAAATTTTAATTGAGATTAGTTTTGGAATAAGGGAAAGGGGGATGTGATTAAAAAAATTGGGTTCAATTTTTCTCATTTGAAATTTCATAAATAAAAAAGAAAATTTCTTCAAACATTTTTTTGAGAGGATTAATATTCAACAGCATAGTGAATTGCTCTAAGAGAAAACAAAAATTTTAAGTTCATTAGAACACATTCATTCTGTGTCAGAAACCTATGCTGTGTCAACTATTTAATCACAATCCAAATTTAGAGCTGAATCCAGCTTGAATGTTGAGTCCATACTTACCCCAACCGTTCAGGGTTCAACCTCTGCGGTCGTATAAAGCTACGCCCTGCGGAGCATCTGGTTCCACTTTGCACTCTGCATTTAGATGTTAGCATTTCTTCTTGTTTAAATACAGTCTAAAATCATGATTTAATTTTTGTCATACATGTTTCATTTATTTTGCAGTCGTAGATTACGGAAGTTAAATAGACGTTGTAGAAGATTATGTAGAAAATTAGTGAAATCTCAAGTTTTTTATTGGCTTGTCATTGTGATGGTGTTCCTGAATACGTGTGTTTTAACATCAGAACATTACGGACAACCTGATTGGTTGGATGATTTCCAAGGTAACATATCTCAAATCTAAGTATTTACAAAATAAAATTAAAAAGTTCTGTGTAACAACCTGATCGATACATACATAGGCTGACACCATTGTCCTGTATATATAGATATAAGAAGATGTGGTATGAGTGCCAATGAGGCAACTTTCCATCCAAATCACAATGTGTAAAAAGTTATAGGTCAGCCTTTACCACAGAGCCTTGACTCACAGTGAACAGCAAGCTATTAAGGGCCCAAAATGACCAGTATAGATAAAAAAATTTAAAAAGAAGAAAAGAAAAACCCACACAACATATTTTTTAGGAGAAATAAAAATAAGTAAGGAATAGACCATGATGGACAGAGATGTAATCTTGACCACACCATTATGATATTAATGATCTATTAAGGACAGTTCAATGACATTCCACTACAGTTGTAATAAAGAATTACTAAAAATATAGTCCTGTAGTTTCTACAACCTGAAAATTGAGGCATTTAAGAATATATAGTGAAAAGATATACAAAATTGAAAGATTATTGTTATATTCCTGATATTTATGTTTGGCTTTAAGCTATAGAACAACATGGAAAAGCTAAAACCACTGTCTTGAAATCAAATAACTCATGAAACATATTTTTGTTATATTATGAATATCTGAGTTGAGAACTGTTTTGATTCTGTAAATAACTAATCCTTTTTTTTCTTTTCTTTTTCAGAAGTTGCCAATTTATTTTTTGTTGTGCTATTCACATTAGAAATGTTTCTCAAAATGTACAGTTTAGGCTTCCAAGGCTATTTTGTGTCTTTATTTAACCGTTTTGACAGTTTAGTTGTGTTATTCAGTATAGTAGAAGCCATCTTAATATTTACTAATGTAATGCCGCCATTAGGAGTAAGCGTGTTACGTTGTGCAAGGTTACTTAGAGTATTCAAAGCTACCAGGTATGTAAAGATATAAAGTTTTCCTTCTTAATTATATAATATTAAACAAGGAGATATTGTATGATAACAAGTGAGACAATTAGCCACCAGATTCCTTAAGAAGTGGATGTAAGCAATGTTTTTTTTTACAATTTTAAAAGCTAAAGATAAAATATATATATTTATGTATGTAAACAGATGTTTGTGACAGTAAAACCATGTTTTATGTAGACAAAACTTAAATTACAATTAAGTTATCTCCGCTGTTATACAAAAACTAGTCCATATTCAGTTTGAGATGTTATTTAAGGGAAACAATCACATTAATCCAAAATTTTGTACGACATTGTTGTGGAACCTTACAAAAATGACCTCATCGATACGTCAGACATTTTGTATCTCTATGCATGCTTCAAAAGGAAATAAGATAAAAAAAAATAAAAAAGATAATTCTATATGAGACAACTGCTTTTTCTGTTTATTGAGGGAATCCCATACTTCATGAATTCAAGAGACAACTCTCCTTATTTGCAAACTTTTACCCTTTTAACATATATGATTGACGATTTAAAATGGTGATTACAAATTAGTTTTATTTGAATGTAACATTTTCTCTGCCACAGGTATTGGGCATCACTGCGTAACTTGGTAGCGTCACTGTTGAACAGTATGAGATCTATAGCCAGTTTACTCTTGTTGTTATTCCTTTTTATTGTGATATTTGCCTTATTGGGGATGCAGTTATTTGGTGGGAATTTTAACTTTGACAATGAACCTAAACCTCGCAGTAACTTTGACAGTTTCTGGCAGTCAATGTTAACAGTGTTCCAGGTAAGATTATTCTGTAGACATTCTGTGAGGGCGGATAACTTTAATTGTTCTATCGGTTCACTTTAACCAAACCTCGCAGTAACTTTGACAGTTTCTGACTGTCAATAATAACAGTGTTCCATGTAAGATCATTCTGTAGACATTCTGTGATGGCTGTTAAATTCATTTATCCTATCTGTTCATCTTTATGTCAATCAAATGCACAGTCTTGAAGGGTGAGCTGACTTATGAACTCAGAGGGATTATAGTAATTAGAAGTATAGCCAAGTCACTCATCACATACAACGTTTTGTTTAATTTCTATACTGACAGACTGGATATTTGTAATTTTAACAATTATTAAACTGTCATAAGCATGCACTTTTTTGTTTGATTTTAATATGATGTATTAATCACATGCAAAAAGTGTTAACCTTAAAAGTTGGTGTGCAGTATAAGTATTCAGTATCAGGTTACTCCTATATTGATTCAGTATTTTTTGTCCATTTATTGTACGTTTATTTTCTCATTTGTTCAGATCTAATTTTAGTGATGAAGAACAATTCATTATTTTTTTAGCAACAAAAGGATGAAAAATGTAATATAAATGTTTAAAACAAACTCATCATAGATGCCAGGATTAAAGTTTGTATTTACGCCAGACACGTGTTTCTTCTTCAAAAGACTCATCAGTGACGCTCGAATCCAAAAAAGTTAAAAAGGCCAAACAAAGTACGAAGTTGAATTTTCAGTAATTGTTAAAAGGTAATAATTTTTGTATTATAGATCCTGACAGGAGAAGATTGGAACGAAGTGATGTATAAAGGAATTGATGCTTTTGGTGGAGTGAATAAGATTGGTTTTCTTGTCTGTTTTTATTTTGTTATATTGTTTATTTGTGGTAACTGTATCCTTTGTTTTCACCATGATCAGAGTATATGGGATCTGACAAACAGACAGAAATCCAACAACACAAAATAACCAAAATACATCTACAGGGCTATATACAGTCTTAATCTATAGGCAATATATTAATAACCAAAATACATCTACAGGGCTATATACAGTCTTAATCTATAGGCAATATATTAATTTCTAAATCATTCTAAATAGAAATATTAAATTTCTACCATCAAAACCAAATTCTCCAAATACTTTATACTATGACTTTTATGATGATGTCAGGAAAAAGAGCTGTTTCTGTTAAGATAAAAAAAAAAACAGTAAAAAAATAGAAAAGAGAGACTTATGGTATATATGTTGACCTAATGAAACTTTGAAAGTTATTTATATTGTTAACATGAAGATGAAGAAAGATATTTTAAAACAAACTGTGTATACGAGACAATAAAATAAGCCCACTTTAGTGATATGAGTTGTCTCATTGGCAATGATACCACATCTTCTGTTGTTGATATTTAGTATGATATGTATTTGCCTTAACCTATATGTTAGATATATTGTTGAATGTGTTCTTGGCCATTGCTGTTGATAACTTGGCTGATGCTCAGAGTCTGACGGAGATTGAGGAAGAACAAGAGGAGGAAAAAGAAAGAATGAGATCTATACGAAGGTCAAAAAGTAGAACACCAGATGGAGAGAAGGATATGGTAAGAGTTTGTTCCTATTTGACAGTATTACAAAAAGTATATACAATAGGAATGTTATTGAGACAATGGTAAGAGTTTGATCCTATTTGATAGTATAACAAAAAGTACAATAGGAATCTTATTGAGGCAATAGTAAGAGTTTGATCCTATTTGACAGTATAACAAAACGTACAAGTACAATAGGAATGTTATTGGGGCAGCAAACTAAGTTAAAAACTTCAAAAACAAAAAGGAGACGGACATCTTTGTACACTTTATATTTTAAAATCTCAGATAAATGAAATGTTACAATGAAATTAATGTTTTGATCTAGCCAATTAAATTAGTGGAAAAAATACTATGAGGTCTAACAAAAAATATAAGATAAGGTAAAAGAAACAGCAGCCAACAAAACTCTTCACTGAAAAGTAAATATTGAGCAACATTTTCCTCTGCAAAAACCAGTAATAAAACTTAGTAGAGGATATGAAGGTAAATGAGTTATATACAATTTGATATTTTTATTTAGCTTTATTTCTACAAATTTACAAAATTTCACTTTATTGCTGAAAAGTTGAATGTTTTCTTGTTTATTATAACCCAATGTTGATATTTTGATTATCAGCCTGATGAAGATAAGCTAGTAAAGGGGGAGGGGATCCTTAGGGTTGAATGTTTTCCTGTTTATTTTAACCCAATGATGATGTTTTGATTAGCAGCCTGATGAAGATGAAGGTGTAGGAGGTATGAATGAAGAAGGTACAGTGGAATGTGAAGACTTGGGGAGACTCTCCAGGAAACCAAGTGCAAGGTCAGCTAGATCCTACAGGTATATTGGATCCTAAATCTTTGTTCCTAGTCTCTTTTTCCTGGTTAACAAATTAATCTTTCTATTAATAGATCAATAAGCAAAATAAAAGTGGTGAAAAATTATAAATATTTGTTTCATATAAATTAACATCGATGAATAATCCTCT
This sequence comes from Mytilus galloprovincialis, assembly GCF_965363235.1. Classification (NCBI taxonomy): domain Eukaryota; kingdom Metazoa; phylum Mollusca; class Bivalvia; order Mytilida; family Mytilidae; genus Mytilus; species Mytilus galloprovincialis. The sequence continues at coordinate 625,505 of NC_134838.1, read as the reverse complement.
CTATAATACCAATCAGTGAAACAAACTTGCTGAAAATGTGTTCAATTAGCACAGATAACAATCACTAATACTGACATTCTTATGCTGTGTTATTTTTCCCATGTATAGAATTATACCTGCTCATTGATAATATCTATGAGAATAATTCCCAATAATTCTGTTTAACAGGAAAGATGACAGTCCTGAGCCACACAGAGTACGAATGGATAACAGCGATGGATCCCCAGGGGAGTTCCGTGACAGCCACCAGATACCCATAGAGGGTAATGGTAAACTCCTCTTTCTATGTCTCTTATACTTACATACCAAACTATTAACCATCTGAAGTCAAGGTTACAATTTATAATATAACCCCAGGGGAGTTCCGTGACAGCCACCAGATACCCATAGAGGGTAATGGTAAACTCCTCTTTCTATGTCTCTCATACTTACATACCAAACTATTACCCATCTGAACTCAAGGTTACAATTTATAATATAACCCCAGGGGAGTTCCGTGACAGCCATCAGATACCCATAGAGGGTAATGGTAAACTCCTCTTTCTATGTCTCTTATACTTACATACCAAACTATAAACTATCTGTAGTCAAGGTTACAATTTATAATATAACCCCAGGGGAGTTCCATGACAGCCACCAGATACCCATGGAGGGTAATGGTAAACTCCTCTTTCTATGTCTCTTATACTTACATACCAAACTATTAACCATCTGAAGTCAAGGTTACAATTTATAATATAACCCCAGGGGAGTTCCATGACAGCCACCAGATACCCATAGAGGGTAATGGTAAACTCCTCTTTCTATGTCTCTTATACTTACATACCAAACTATTAACCATCTGAAGTCAAGGTTACAATTTATAATATAACCCCAGGGGAGTTCCATGACAGCCACCAGATACCCATAGAGGGTAATGGTAAACTCCTCTTTCTATGTCTCTTATACTTACATACCAAACTATTAACCATCTGATGTCAAGGTTACAATTTATAATATAACCCCAGGGGAGTTCCGTGACAGCCACCAGATACCCATAGAGGGTAATGGTAAACTCCTCTTTCTATGTCTCTCATACTTACATACCAAACTATTAACCATCTGAAGTCAAGGTTACAATTTATAATATAACCCCAGGGGAGTTCCGTGACAGCCATCAGATACCCATAGAGGGTAATGGTAAACTCCTCTTTATATGTCTCTTATACTTACATACCAAACTATCTGTAGTCAAGGTTACAATTTATAATATAACCTATTGGTTTTTGTAGATCTTGACTTTAAAGTAACCAGCTATAATTGGTTCCCTACCGACAAAGTCTAAAGAGACTATAGGTTTTCATTCTGTTTGTCAGTCTGTCTGCCTGTCTGTCTATCTGTCAGTCCTTCAAATCAGTTTTCCACATTTTTTATGTCACTGCCATAGCGGAGGGGGCATGAAGTTCGTATATACATATATTTTCACCTATTAGCGGTGAGTGATTAGAAAACCTGCAAATTTGAAGTTGAAATAATGGTCCATATGCACCATAAATAGAATCATCAGTAAGGAAAAAGGATTTTAACAACATAATTAAGAAATCAGTAATGATATAACTTAACTTTTATTTAATAATGGTGAATTAGATGTCAGTTATTTAATAGTGGTGAATTAGATGGTCAGTAACAGAATGAAGATTAATTGAATTGACTATAAATTACAAAACTTGCTAACAAAACCCTTCAGTTTATTCAGAATTATTTATATATATTTCAGAAGAAGATGAAAATCAGAATGATATGGAAGATGACGATGAAACAATTGATGAGGAAGATGAATCTCATCATTCTACAGCACGTCCTCGTCGTATCACAGAAATACCCAACGAAAAAGTCAAAATGATTCCGGAGGCTTCATCATTATTTGTCTTCTCTAAAACAAACAAGTGAGGACACACCAAGTTTTACTTTTGTTCCTTCCATGAATAATAGTCCTTGATTCATTGGATATTGACATTATCATGGTTTCTTCACATAACCCATATGTTACTTCCAGTCCAATTGTTACTGATGTCAAATTTAAGGTCAAGTTCCATATATTCTTTTTTTGGGGGTTATCCTTGAGCCATTGTATAAGATACAAAATTGTGTGGGTTTTGACTGTACAGTAACCTATATATAGAATAAAACATTTTGTGGGTTTTGTTATTCCATGCCCATATATAGAACACGATATTATGTGGGTTTTTTTAAAGGCTGTACAGTGACCTGTTGTTTATATCCTTATACTTGATTTAAACCAAATAGTTCTTTCAATGACAATTGTACCACAATATCTTCATTTTATAGTGTCAATTGTGAATTAATTTGTTGTTCCTTTCCTTAATTGAGGTGTTTTGTATTTCAGATTCCGTATAATATGTCACAAGATCTGTAACCATCCATACTTTGGGAATGTTGTATTAGCCTGTATAATAATCAGTAGTGGTATGTTAGCTGCTGAAGACCCGCTAGGCTTTGATAAAAAGAGAAACAGTGTAAGTATTACTATTATGTCTGTTGTTCAAACCTGTATGGTTCCTAGGGGGTCAGTAGTGAACCTTATAACAAATTTATCGCACACAGGACTTTGACAGATGTTTTTTTTCGAAAAATAAACAATGAAATAAAACAACATCAATAGAAGACTTCACCATTAACAGGAGATGTGACTTTATGAACCCCCTATGAGTTTTAATAACCCACTATATACTGATGCATAGGGGTCAGTCACCATGTTGTGACGTTTAACCAATCACACTGTCATAATTTACCTTCAGATTAAAATTGGCATTAAGTTGATTACTGTTACCTTTTCAAAATTCTTACTAGACATTGGACCATATAGATCAGGATTATTTCTTCCTTTCTTACTAGACATTGGACCATATAGATCAGGATTATTTCTTCCTAAAATACAAACATGTACATTAATGAAATAATTTGTTTTGAGTGAATGTACTATATCAAAACATTTGATCTGTTTGAATGTTAAATGTATGTCTCCATATCAGTCTTCACGCTGAACGGCAGCTCAGGCTTGTAAAATTGCTCTCGGGCCTGTAAAAATCATATCTACAGGCCAACAGAATCTAACCAAAAATTTTCAAAAATTGAGCTCCGGGCCTGTAGATTTAACAGTTCATCGCGAAGACTGCCATATTGTTAGGTTGTCATTATGACTCATTTTCTTTAATAAATGTTAATTTTAAAAAGTTTCTACTTTCTTATTTCAGATTCTCAATAAATTTGACTATTTTTTCACCACTGTATTCACTATTGAAATTCTCATCAAAGTAAGTATTGTAGGATTACCTAGCGTAGCATGTGATAGCTTGAACATTAAATTATTAGATATATAAACAAAGGGAAGTAACCCAATTGAATTTTATGTTCCACTGATACATTTTACAGTGTGCATTTGAATTTTTCTGATTTAAGCAAGAAGACACATTAATGTAAGATTAAAATTAGAATGTTGGATAAAAACTTCAAAAATTTCTCATCAGGATTTTTCTTCCTAATGTAATTTAAGAACTTTTGTTTAGAAATTTCTGACTGTTTTTTCAGTCATTTTGGTAACCATAAGAATGATACAGACAATTGCATCATTGTCATTCCTTGTACAAATTAGAGATGAATCCCCAGAAAACAAACTTGACAATCAGTGTTGAAAAAATAGAATGACAATTAAACAGTCCATGGTGAACAATCTTTTTTTGAACTAAACATTGTTTTGTATCTTATTTTAATACAATGTGCTTCTTTTGCTTTAAGAATGCTCTAAATCCAAAAAAATGTGTTTGCACATGCGTATATTGACTGCTGCAGAATAATGAATTCAATCAAATTGTCATGCATTTATTATATTTTCTTAACCTAAAACACTTCCAAACTCTTAAATGATGCACATGTTGTTACTAATTCATTTATTATGACTGTAATGTGTTGCATTGGGAAATTGACATGTTTGACCTAGATGCTGGCTGTTCAAAACTCCCCCTCTGAAAAATCCCATTGCCAGTTGCTTGCTGGTCCACAAACAAAAAAAGGAGGTTTGTGGAAGAGCCTACACAAACAAACTACACTGATAACAATCTGACATAGAAATTGCCCTAATCATACCTTCCAACTTTCACGATTTAGGCGTGTATGTCACGATTTTGACCCTTTGTCACGATTGCACGATCGTGATAGTGAAAAATCCTCTATAACACGATTTTGTGAAAATCTACACGAAAAATATGATGGTTCCCGATTTTGAACTGTGTCCAAGGAAGACATTCGTGTTCAGCCAATCAAATTCTATGTTTCTTGTGATCAAATTAATCAGCCAATCAAAAACGTTTTCTCTCAAGATAATTCTAACATCCTAGATTTTGAACTGTGTTGAATTCCTCTGACTTTTAAAATCGTGAACATGGCAAATGGTTTTTCACCTGCAAGGAGGTTCTTACACAGAATAAGAATAAAAGCATGGCTGATTGACAAACTTCAATGATGCAGTACTACCATAAAGATAATAAATAGTAGTTTATTCACTAATTTATTGATATTACACTTGCTGTAACAAATGTTATTTATGTATTTATTCGTTTAATGTACTATTCTTTATTTTTCACATGGACAAAACAAAAAAACCCACATGAGGAATCCCTTAAATGAGGAACTTGCCTTAGTCAAGGGGTCATTTTACTTCTGTGAAAAATAAAAATGAAAAATGTATAGATTTTTATTTAACTTGCATGTAAAAATGGGAAATTCTGACATTATATATAGAACTACTTTTCTAAATGTAGGGTCCAATTATTTTGAAAAATAAAGAAGATATACATGATATATTTAGGCAAAGAACATACCAAAATTCTTGGACATGTGTTGACCATATTATACCAGATAGATCATAAGATGTATAATTCTTTGGGAAAAGTTTCTTCAAATAATATGAATATGTGCTCACTTTTACTAAAAAAAAAGTGGTTTTTAATGTCCTTACATTGAGGGGATACCCCTAGGTGTTGTTCCCAACCTGATAAAGGTCTTTCTTTGTGCATTATTTTAAATTGGAAAAGTCAACAATTATTTAATATCCTTACACATGAAATTAATTCCTGGTCTTGCAGCTACATGTTCATCTTTTCTACTGATATATAATAACTAGAATCATGCAAATAAACTTAAGAAAAAGGCATGTAAGCTCATCTTACAAATATGACACTTTTTCTATACCACAAAACAGCACACGCAAAATAGTCGTCGCAAAGAATTGTAACCTTTGAAATTGTTGTCGCGCACTAAAACCCCCATGGGCACTTTCAAAACTTGGCAGGTATGCCTAATTGTCCTAATCAAAATCGAAATAATTGATGCAAGCTATACTTTATTGTAGTTTTAACATGGGTAGGCATTATATTCGTATAATTTGAGCCCTCACTATCGCTCGGGCAAAAATATTCGCTATATAATGCCTACCCTGACCCATGTTAGAACTACAATAAAGTATAGCTTGCATCAATTATTTCTTAAATATGTTTTTTTTTCTTTTCAGATTGTAACTTACGGTCTGATATGGCACAAGGGATCATTTTGTCGTAGTTTCTTCAACATCTTAGATTTGATTGTAGTTGCTGTATCATTGATATCTTTTATATTCCAGTAAGTAATTCAATCTATGGTCTGTCTATTGACCAATGTCAAACAGAATAAACACATTAGCAGCAATGCCCTCTAAATATCTTCAGACTTATTACTTAAGACTTTAAAGTGAAAGTTGAAATCAGTTTCACGGATATATTGGCTGTAAAATATTAATCCATCATTTTCTCTTATCTGAGTTCTGGTAGCCTCAAGTATAAATATTCCTATGGCCATTTTGGGCATTTATCCCTCTAACAAACTATATCCAATCAATTAGGAAATATAGATGTTTTTCTTGTCTTATATAAGATTATAAATATTTTTTGTAAAAAATGAATATCATTAAAATTAGTTATTATGAAAAGATTTTAATTTGAAAGAGAGCAAAAAAGAAAACATTATTACAGTGACTTGACTGATAGTGTTGCTATCCAACAATTGCAATTCATTCAAAATTTTGACCAAATTGCAATTTGTTTTATTAAACCAAATTGTTCAACTGGTCAGAAATTTGAACAAATTGTTCAGTCAAAATGTGAAAGTGCAAGGTGATAAAATAAATCATACTTACAATCCTTTAAGACTTTAACTCCACTGTGTTGATGTTATATTTAAATTAGTTTATCAATCTGTATAGGTATATATAGCTATTACCATACTAAAGGTGAACTGTTTTATTTGTAATTGCTATAAAAATGTCCAAACTAAGCTTTTATATAGTTTTTCTTTCAAAATGTATTCTATATTCATAAGAATCACACAGTATATGAATAAAAACATCATATTCAGTAAAATAATTTGTAAAATTGCAATATATTTGTAGGAAGGGGAGATAATCTTTTTTGGTTTCAAAAAGTCTTTATTCAAAAGAATAGTATTTTAGGTTATTTCCCCAAGGAAACTTATCAATAGCATATTGTTATTTCACATATAGTTTACTGAATATATGATGTATTATTTTAAATGATATATGATTCTTATAAATATAAAATCCTTTTCGAAAGAAAAACTATATAAAAGCTTAGTTTGGACATTTTTATAGCAATTCAAAATAAAATAGTTGACCTTTAGTATGGTAATGGCTATAATATAACATATATGATATAATATATCAATACAGTGGAGTTAAAGGCTTATAGGATTGTAAGTATATTTTATTTTATCACCTTGCACTTTCACATTGTGACTGAACAATTTGTTCAAATTTTTGACCAGCTGAACAATTTGGATTAATAAAACAAATTGCTATTTGGTCAAAATTTTGAATGAGTTGCAATTGGTATAATTTTATTATATCATATATGTTATATTATAGCCATTACCATACTAAAGGTCAACTATTTTATTTTGAATTGCTATAAAAATGTCCAAACTAAGCTTTTATATAGTTTTTCTTTCGAAAAGGATTTTATATTTATAAGAATCATATATCATTTAAAATAATACATCATATATTCAGTAAACTATATGTGAAATAACAATATGCTATTGATAAGTTTCCTTTGGGAAATAACCTAAAATACTATTCTTTTGAGTAAAGACTTTTTGAAACCAAAAAAGATTATCTCCCCTTCCTACAAATATATTGCAATTTTACAAATTATTTTACTGAATATGATGTTTTTATTCATATACTGTGTGATTCTTATGAATATAGAATACATTTTGAAAGAAAAACTATACAAAAGCTTAGTTTGGACATTTTTATAGCAATTACAAATAAAACAGTTCACCTTTAGTATGGTAATAGCTATATATAACTATACAGATTGATAAACTAATTTAAAAATAACATCAACACAGTGGAGTTAAAGTCTTATAGGATTGTAAGTATGATTTATTTCATCACCTTGCACTTTCACATTTTGACTGAACAATTTGTTCAAATTTCTGACCAGTTGAACAATTTGGTTTAATAAAACAAATTGCAATTTGGTCAAAATTTTGAATGAATTGCAATTGTTGGATAGCAACACTATCAGTCAAGTCACTGTAAAATAATAATAATAGTGTATAGAATAGGTAACATGCTGTATATCTTTGTTTACAGAAATTAAACAAGTTAAATGTTGTATATCTTTTGTTTTCAGAAATGAAACCATATCTGTAGTAAAGATTCTTAGGGTGCTTAGAGTATTGAGACCATTGAGAGCTATAAACAGAGCCAAAGGATTAAAGGTAGGCAACACACTAATCAGATCACTCATTATAACACCTTCCAAATGACAGGTTTTCACTAAATTTACATGTTTTTGCCTCTATTTAAAAACCTATAATTGTTAAGTAGCAGTTGTGAGAGCAAAAATGATAAACAATATAAGATCTATAAAAATAAAACCGAAAATGACTGAAACCATTGAAAGACACTTTATAGGAGTTTTGGCTTTAAATTTAGGAAACTGATAAAAAAAACACAAGTAATTTTTTAAATACAATTTTTGACTTGCTTTGACAAAGTCAAAAAGCGAGACATAGGTATGCTGTTTCTGGCGTCAGCAACTACTTCAGCCGTGTCATCAACAATGTATTAATTTGTGATTAGTATAAAAAAGAAGATGTGGTATGGTTGCCAATGAGGTCTAGTTTATGGGGAACCACTAGTGGTAGGTCAATGATATTTGGTATGCAGTTATATAAGTATTGACAAATCTCATTGCCATGGAGAATATCAGAGTCATGGTCTATTGGTTTTGAAACTTCGCCTTAGTTAACATGTATTAGTTTGTGATTAATTAAGTTTAAGATGAACTGTTTATTGTAAATGATATTTGATATGTAAATATATTGGCGTTTGCAAGTCTCAGTTCCATGGAAATGATATGGCCCCACCCCTTCATCATGGTTCATTGACTTTAACTTTTACAACTAAATGTCGGTGTTAAGGTTTGTTTAAAGGGTATGACTTATGATTATTAAATGGTATTTGGTATGCAGTTGTATTAGCATTGGCATACCTCATTTTCATGGAGATTGTTTAGCTATCTACCTTCAGTCATGGTTCATTGACTTTGAATATTTGCATAACTTAATTGTTAAAGTATTGTTATTTTGATTTTGAAAATTTACATTATCAAAATTACAAAAAAGTGAGACATATCTCTGTGTTCACAGTTTTTTTTTTTTTTATGGAGAACATTGTATATGAGTTATTGTGTTTAACATTTATAGTTTAAAAGTTGTACAAACTAATGTGATATTTGTTTTGTATTTTAGCATGTAGTACAGTGTGTGATAGTGGCAGTAAAAACTATCTACAACATCATGTTAGTCACATTCCTACTGACCTTCATGTTCTCCGTTATAGGGGTACAGTTGTTTAAGGTACGTATAAACTCTGGTAGATTTACGGTGCTAGTTTTCATGAGTAAGGGTTATCCACGAAATAAAGTGCTTGACATAATTCAAATATCTTATAGGCTTGTATTCATAGCTTCCATAACGATCAATTGTCCTGACAAGACTGATGAAATATATTTCAAGTACAGTTGCGCTGAACCTGAAACGTACATATAAAATAGGTTTGCCATTTTAATATAAATTAGAAGTACAGCTACACATGTCCAGTCATAAAAGTGGCAATGTCCCAATTCAATACAATCTTGTAAATCGTAATTGTTATGTGTGTTGTATTTTTATGTGATTGCTGTTGATTTCAGAAGACTACCTCTGTCTAATGTATTTGTAACTTCAGATTTATGACTGCCTCTGTCTAATGTATTTGTAACTTGAGATTTCAGATTTATTATTTCCTCTGTCTAATGTATTTGTAACTTCAAGCTTGACCTTGGTATAGATAGTATGTTGAACTCGTGAGGTCTTTTGGACTTTTTGTACTGTTGGGTTAAATAGCATTGAAATATACCAACAATTTATCTTATTCCTATAAAGGATTTTAAAAACTTATTGTGTCCTTTAATACATAGATTACCTCAATTTTGCGTAGATTGATTTAATTAGTTTAAAAGTTTCCTTCTGATCTGTGAGGTCAAACTTTTCTACATTTTTGCTTCCTTTGATTGTGTTTAAAAAAGGAAAAAAGTCTTCTGTTATAATCTTGTTATTTCTGTCTTTATTTATTTAAATGTATGATTTCTGTTGTAGGGGAAATTTCACAAATGTACAGATGAATCAAAAGAAATACAAAGTGAATGCCAGTAGGTCTATCATATAAAACTTAATTCTCTATTCATGCTGTTTTTTTTACGTCCGTCGTCTTTTAGACGGGACGTATTATGGTATACTGTTGTCCGTCCGTCTGTCCGTCCGTCCGTCGTCCACACTTCGGACAATAACTCAAAAACACTTTCACCAATTTCCATGAAACTTAAGTGAATTGTTTATATCTATTGACGTAAGCTCCGTTTCGGTTTTTTTTAATTTCAGATTTTAAGTTTTGGATTTATGGGGCTTTATTCATAAAAAAGGGGAGATTTTCAACACTTCGGACAATAACTCAAAAAGGCTTTCACCAATGTCCATGAAACTTTGGTGAATTGTTTATATCTATTGATGTAAGCTCCCTTTCAATTTTTTTAAATTTCAGATTTTAAGTTTTGGATTTATGGGGCTTTATTCATAAAAAAAGAGGGATTTTCAACACTTCGGACAATAACTCAAAAAGGCTTTCACCAATGTCCATGAAACTTTGGTGAATTGTTTATATCTATTAATGTAAGCTCTCTTTCAATTTTTATAAATTTCAGATTTTAAGTTATGGATTTATGGGGCTTTATTCATAAAAAAAAGGGGGATTTTCAACACTTCGGACAATAACTCAAAAAGGCTTTCACCAATGTCCATGAAACTTTGGTGAATTGTTTATATCTATTGATGTAAGCTCCCTTTCAATTTTTACAAATTTCAGATTTTACATTTCCGTGTTATGAATTTTTATGCTTAAAAAAGGGGGGATTTTCCAATTTTGGGACAATAACTAACACTTTCACAAAATTTTATGCAACTTTGATAAATTGTTTATATCTATTGACATAAGCTCCCTTTCCATTTTTATAAATTTTAGATTTTACGTTTTCTTAAGTAATGAATTTTTATACTTAAAAAAGGGGGATTTTATGAAACTTTGGTGAATATATTAATGTAACATCCCTTTTGATTTGTATATATATTTCTAGTTGATCATATAAATTCATTTAAAGCATAAAAGACGAGTTAAAGAGCAACGGGCGTATCATGCGCTAAAGCACAGCCCTTTATTAATAGAAGCCAAACAAAATATGTTTTTAGAATATACTTTATAAAACAGTAAAAATTATAACCAAAATTACCTAATGTATAAAATATGATACAACAAACACCAACACAAGACTCATCAGATAGATTAGAACTACCATTACTATCAACAATAAATAACGTTTGGTCCAGCTGGCTAGACTTGGTACAGGCACAAAATGTGGGAGATAAAACGTTCTATGTGCACACAAGGGGAGATAAATCAGTTTATGTGCACACAACGCGATATAAATCAGTTTATGTGCACATAAGGGGATATAAATTGGTTTATGTGCACACAAGGGGAGATAAATTGGTTTATGTGCACACAAGGGGAGATAAGTTAGTGGGGTGCAATCAACAGTTTTTTCTATGACGTCATTTTTTGAGGGACCATGTATAATTGACCCTTAGTGGTGTTAATGTTAATAAAGATACTTGTATAAAACTAGATATCACTAGAATCAGAATTTTCCCTAGAATCAGAATTTTCCCTAGAATCAGAATTTTCCCTGGGGTGCAATCAACAGTTTTTTCTATGACGTCATTTTTTGAGGGACCATGTATAATTGACCCTTAGTGGTGTTAATGTTAATAAAGATACTTGTATAAAACTAGATATCACTAGAATCAGAATTTTCCCTAGAATCAGAATTTTCCCTAGTTATACCCCCGCTTTAAAAAAGGGGGGGTATACTGTTTTACCTCTGTCTGTCAGTCCGTCCGTCCATCAGTCCGTCCGTCAGTCAGTCAGTCCGTCCCATGAAACTTTCGTCACATTTTTCTCAGGAACTACACATCCACCTTTTCTGTAATTTGGTATCAACATTTATATATGTCAGCCATACCGTGTGATGCGTTTTCAGATTCATCACTTGACAACTTCCTGTTTACCGAACACTTGTCTGATTTTACACATGATAGCCAAGTTGAAAATTTTCGTCACATTTTTCTCAGGAACTACAATACAAGGATTTCTGAAATTTGGTTTCAGGATTTATATAAGTCAGCTATACCGTGTGATGCGTTTTCAGATTCATCAATCGACAACTTCCTGTTTACCGAACACTTGTATGATTTTACACATAATAGCCAAGTTGAAAATTTTCGTCACATTTTTCTCAGGAACTACAATACAAGGATTTCTGAAATTTGGTTTCAGGATTTATATAAGTCAGCTATACCGTGTGATGCGTTTTCAGATTCATCATTCGACTACTGCCTGTTTACCGAACACTTGTATGATTTTACACATGATAACCAAGTTAAAAATTTTCGTCACATTTTTCTCAGGAACTACAATACAAGGATTTCTGAAATTTGGTTTCAGGATTTTTATAAGTCAGCTATACCGTGTGATGCGTTTTCAGATTCATCACTCGACAACTTCCTGTTTACTGAACACTTGCATATTTTTACACTATTAATATTATCCACTTGCGGCGGGGGTATCATCAGTGAGCAGTAGCTCGCAGTTTCACTTGTTTATAATGAAATAAAAATAAATTGTACTTTTAAAAGTATCAAAAAGTTTTATCCAGAGAAAATGGGAAAAACATTGCCTAATCTATGCATAAAACCCCTAGAATGAGGTCATGTGCACACCCATGAAGACATGATACATGCACATTTTTCATAATCAAAACTGTATGAATTTCATAGGTTTTTACCTGGTCTTTCAAAAAATTCTTGCTTCAGAGTACGTTCGCCTGCTCCAAAAAGAGCTACAGTGGCTGCAAATAAGTTTTCATTTTTCACTGCCAAAAAAAACAGTATGTTTACAGTGTTGTCTCCCCTCAAGACATGTATATCTAATCTAATTTTTTAAATTAGTTTAATCATTCAACCTGTTTTGATTGAAGCTAATTAACTTATTTTTACAATCAAATACAAAAAAAAATGATACTTTTTCACCAATTATAAAATTTGATAAAAAGGGACTTCCCTCCATGTCTATTTTAAGTCGAGGAATAATCCCTAGTTTTTTTATACGAGACTGTTTATAGTACCCAAAACTAGATAATAAATACATTTTAAGATTAAGTTAGATCTTTAACTAGATTTACACAGTTAAATAGATAATATACATATATATCTTTATTTCAGTGGTAAATTTGTAGTATTCCCTGATGGCACTATTGATAATCCAAAAGAAAGAGACAGAGTCTGGACAAATAATGAGCTGAATTTTGACAATGTACATTTAGCTATGCTGACACTGTTTACAGTGGCTACATTTGAAGGATGGCCACAGTATGTACTTGTATATAAAAAGTAAAATCACAAAAATACTGAACTCTGAGGAAAATTTAAAACAGAAAGTCCCTAATCAAATGGCAAAATCAAAAGCTCAAACACATCAAACAAGTGGATAACAACTGTTATTCCTGACTTGGTACAGGCATTTTCTTGTGTAGAAAATGGTGGATTGAACCTGGTTTTATAGCTAGCTAAACCACTCACTGGTATACAATCGAATCGAATTCCAGTATATTGACAACGATGCATGAACAAAACAAACAGACACTTCAGTTAATTAATCAGCAAAATACAGGGCTTATTGAATCTTTACAGAATTCTGATCATTAAATACTGTCAACTTTTTCATACTAGAAACATATAAATATATTCAGTTCAATAGATCAAGCCTTCATTTCCTTTTGGTTGAACATATTTCTCAAATAAAATGAGAGCTGTCTTTTATTTGAAGCTTGACCTTTGTAAAAAATAAACTAAGTTCACATAATTAGTGCTAACATTTTATCCTTTTTCTTTGTAGATTACTTTATATATCTATAGATTCACATTTTACCCTTTTTCTTTGTAGATTTAAGGAATAACAGTACTGTAGTTGAAGAGTTACCACTGTCAATTGTAGATTTGACGGTCGCAAATGCAGTTTTACTGGCGACGCGTAGCGGAGACAGTAAAACGGAGATTTGCGACCGTCAAATCAAAATTGACGGTGTCAACTCTTCAACTACAGTACTGTTATCCAATTCTAATGCATTTCAAAAAAAAATGATACGATAAAACTTGGAAATAGTCTAAATTTGACAAATAAAAAAAAATCCGCGAAACTTCATGAATGATTTTGGCGCAAAGACGTCATGGGTAAACGTGACGTCAGACAAATGAAAACTTACAAACTGGAGGTTATAACGTTACCTGTACGCCTCAAATTCGGATAAAATTACTTAAACGGCGAATTAGAGGTAGGTGTTGTTTTATTTTGGATTATATAGTAGTAATCGAACATTTGTTGATTCAATCATTTCAAAATGGTGGTCCCTCCTTAGTTACGCCTGGTCAACTGTGGATTTGACGGCAACTTTTAGCCAATGAAAATAATTGTTACATACAAATTGCATTAGAATACTTTATATATCTATAGATTCACATTTTACCCTTTTTCTTTGTAGATTACTGTATATATCTATAGATTCACATTTTATCCTTTTTCTTTGTAGATTACTGTATATATCTATAGATTCACATTTTATCCTTTTTCTTTGTAGATTACTGTATATATCTACAGATTCACATTTTACCCTTTTTTTTGTAGATTACTGTATATATCTATAGATTCACATTTTACCCTTTTTTCTTTGTAGATTACTGTATATATCTACAGATTCACATTTTACCCTTTTTTTTGTAGATTACTGTATATATCTATAGATTCACATTTTACCCTTTTTTCTTTGTAGATTACTGTATATATCTACAGATTCACATTTTACCCTTTTTCTTTGTAGATTACTGTATATATCTATAGATTCACAAGAAGAAGATCTTGGTCCAAAGCACAACTTCCGTCCAATAGTAGCTGTGTTCTATTTTATCTACATCATTGTGATCGCTTTCTTTATGGTTAACATCTTCGTAGGTTTTGTCATCGTCACCTTTCAGAATGAAGGAGAGCAGGAATACAAAAATTGTGAATTAGATAAAAATCAGGTGAGAAAGAAGTTATATAACAATAAAACTGAGGAAAATAGAATAGTTCATTACATAACTACTTTTAAAACAAGATTTATAGTCTAGTAATTATAGATGTTTATTTCTAAATCATTTGGGCAATGGTGAATTGTTGTCTCATTGGCAATCAAACCACATCTCCTTTTTATATTGGTTTGGGGTCATTTGCATGAGATACACACAATTAATGAACTGTTTTAATACACTTGCAGAGAAAATGTATAGAGTTTGCATTAAAAGCCCGACCAATGCGTCGATACATACCAAAGGCGAGGTGGCAGTACAAGATATGGTGGTTTGTCACCTCTCAAGCATTTGAATATGGAATTTTTACACTTATTATGTTAAACACTGTTATATTAGCTTTAAAGGTGAGTAAAATATATTGATAGAAATAAATTTCTCACTGTTTTCTACAATTTTGCTTTCTTCATGGTTTGAAATTAGAATTACTTTGTATGCTTAAAATTGATCATTGCAAGATATCATATGTAAAGTTGATATCTTCATTTGATCTGTTTTGGTGATAATGTATCACATCACACTACTCAAGCTGGTTTTTCTTAATAGAGTGGAAAGAGAATGAATGATGTTTTAATAAACCCATTACCAATGGTCTTTCCAACCTTACGATGGTTCTTGGCTACATTTCATCATAGGACTTCCATCAGATGGTAACGAAGAAGCAGATCCAATAATCTATAAATCTGTGCTTGTCAATGTAGTTTGAAACCATCACTAGTGCCCTGAAGTTTGTGTCACTACTAAAGCAAAATCAAAATGAATATTACAAATAATTAGAATTAATTTGTATGCTTAAAATTGATCATTGCAAGATATCATATGTAAAGTTGATATCTTCATATGAATCACAATTTTCTTTTTATTGAGCTTGCAACTATGTTGTTTCTGTTAAGAGATTGGTACTCCAGAAAAAGGGTATTTGAAGAAGAAAAAATGACAATGGATATAATATACTTTGACTAAGAAATTTTTAATTGCTTCATTAATGAGTTATCTGTAGATGCTATATTTATCTTTTTCAGTATGACGGACAGTCAGATACTTATTCCAAAGCATTAGATTATCTGAACATGATCTTCACTGGTGTATTTACAATAGAATTTGTACTTAAACTTATGGCATTTAGATTTAAGGTAGTAACATATTTTCTATTCTTGATGAAGTAGTTCTACTATTGTAATCATTAGCTAGTCAACACTGTGGTTGAGAGTTTGTATCCTGCCCGTTCAGGTGCACTCGACTCCAATCTTAATTGACTAGGATTGTCAGTTTTCCTATCGAAAGTCTGGATTTCTTTGGCACTCATACTTTCTCCACCATTAAAAACTGGTTGCCACAAAATAGCCCAAAAGTGGTGCTAAGAGTGGCATTAAAATACCAACAATTAATCAATCTATTCTTCATGTATAAGAAGACATCATGGCTGACAGTCAAATTCCAAATAAAAATAAAACCTGAACATTTGATGACACCAAAAGACGATTTTATGAAATATTGTTTTTAAATTGTAATTGAGGAATTTGTTTTGTAATTGTAATTGAGGAATTTGTTTTGTAATTGTTAGTTCATCAACTGTTTTTCTTTAAGTTCTATATGACTGCTTTTCAGAACTACTTTGGAGATCCCTGGAATGTATTTGATTTCATCATAGTCCTAGGAAGTTTTATAGATATTATATACACAGAAGTAAATGTAAGTATCAGAATGATTCAGATCTTAAAGAGTTGATGCACATCATATGAATTCATCTTGCACTTGATTTCTTGTCTTGTTCAGAGTTTTGTCTCTTGTACCTGATTTCTCTCAGCCATTGTCATGCAGAGTATCTTTAGCTTACCTTTCATATTTGAATATTTTGTTTAATCCTGTTGATTTTATAATAACATACCTATCTAAAAATGTAAGTAGAAAGTTCTCGTGCAATAATTCTTTGCTTAAAAAAATCTTATCTGCTTAACTGCATTCACGTCATCAAAATATTTCTATTGTTTGATATAAGCCTGTTAATTGACATTTAATTGAGAAGATGTCCCACAACTCGGAGAATGACTAGCTATGTATGATATATATATTTTTATATGTTAAAAATTTTAAAAAAATCTTGACAAAAATAGTAAATTTTGCCTGCCTTGCCTTGTATTTAAATCTTGACAAAAGTTATAAATTTTGCCTGCCTTGCCTTGTATTTAGACTTCTAAGGTAAGTTATTTCTCTATTTCTTTTTTCTTCAAGTTTTTAATTAAATCACTAACGTATCCCAGTGAGAATGGTAGAAGGCTAGCTGCATCTTCTGCCTAGAGCAAACTACAAGTCTACTCTCTATAGTTTAATAATTCTCAGCGTCACACAAATAAATTATCTCTATCAATGAAATAAAAAACTATTACAAAAAATCATGATATTAATGATAATCCTAATAGAATTTTCCATAGCCTTGATATAAGAAGAACAGTATGAAACATATAGAGGGAAACTAAACAGGTGCTTGCTATTTTTACTTTTAATTGTTCAATATGAAATAGCTGATAATTACCCATATTTAAAAAGTTTTACTTATTTTGAAAAGGAGCTGTACAACATAGAAGGGAGAGAAGGCTCTTAAATATGTTTATGTCAAAGAAATTATAAAATTTGATCATAAAAGGAAGGTTGGGATTGATTTTGGGAGTTTTGGTCCTAACAGTTTAGGAATTAGGTGCCAAAAAGGGCCCAAATAAGCATTTTTCTTGGTTTTCGCACAATAACTTTAGTATAAGTAAACAGAAATCTATGAAATTTTAACATAAGGTTTATGACCACAAAAGGAAGGTTGGGATTGATTTTGGGAGTTTTGGTCCCAACAGTTTAGGAATTAGGGGCCAAAAGGGTCCAAAATTTAACTTTGTTTGATTTCATCAAAAAATGAATTATTGGGGTTCTTTGATATGCCAAATCTAACCGTGTATTTAGATTCTTAATTTTTGGTCCTGTTTTCAAATTGTTTTACATTAAGGTCCAAAGGGTCCAAATTTAAACTTAGTTTGATTTTAACAGAAATTACATTCTAGGGGTTCTTTGATTTGCTGAATCTAAACATGTACTTAGATTTTTGATTATGGGCCCAGTTTTCAAGTTGGTACAAATCGGGGTCCAAAATTCAACTTTGTTTGATTTCAACAAAAATTGAATATATGGGGTTTTTCAATATGCTGAATCTAACCATGTATTTAGATTTTTAATATTTGGGTCTGGTTATCAAATTGGTCCACATTGAGGTCTAAAGGGTCTAAAATTGAACATTATTTGATTTCATCAAAAATTGAATTCTTGGAGTTCTATGATATGCTGAATCTAACCATATATTAGATTTTGGATATTGGACCATAAAAGGTAAATGTCCAATTTAAACTTTAATTCTTTTTTAAGTTTAAGTTCTTAGACCATTCAGTCTGTTTCAGAAACCTATGTTGTGTCAACTATTTTATCACAATCCAAATTCAAAGCTGTATCAAGCTTAAATGTTGTGCCCATACTTGCCCCAACTGTTCAGGGTTCGACCTCTACAGTCGTATAAAGCTGTGCCCTGCAGAGCATCTGGTTATTGCATATTATGAGTATAAAAGACATAATCCAGCAAATAATTTTGACTAATAAAATATGTGCAGTTTATTTTCTTTTGATATTATGTTTTTATAAACATGAAGTGTTGCACAGGCCTTCAAGTGACGCTAATACAGAACTGAACATGATGTAAAAATAGCAGATTGGCTATACCTATATAGGGAATGATTTGTTTTCTTGGATCACAGTTTCAATACAATAGTTACCATGGCAATCTTTTTCATAGACTAGATAGAAAAAAAGCTCTATGTCTGTTACTTGTGCAATATCTCCTTCAACACCCCCCTTTAATTTTTTCTACATCTAAAAAAACATTGATTAAAGAATTTTACTTTGAACAGCTCATTGTAATTGGACATTAGGCAATCAACAATCAATCTTATAGATGCCACTTCTGTACAAACTTACTGTTGTGATTGTCAAACTATCACATAAGGTTGTGATTGTCAAACTATCACATAAGGTTGTGATTGTCAAACTATCACATAAGGTTGTGATTGTCTAACTATCACATAAGGTTGTGATTGTCAAACTATCACATAAGGTTGTGATTGTCTAACTATCACATAAGGTTGTGATTGTCAAACTATCACATAAGGTTGTGATTGTCAAACTATCACATAAGGTTGTGATTGTCAAACTATCACATAAGGTTGTGATTGTCAAACTATCACATAAGGTTGTGATTGTCAAACTATAGAGAGAGAGTAAGATGTAGATTTGACTAGGTTTTTATCCATCACTATATTTTGCTTCTTTAAGGCAGCTGCACATATATATGTATTAATAGCTCTTAGATATGATGTTGTGGTTTTTTTTTCTGTCATTAGATCAACGTAAGCTTTTCAATCATTTTCTAAAACTTCATATTGTAACATTACTCTAATAATAAAATAGTTTTATTTCAGAAGTGTTGTAGATTTTTTTAACATAGAACTGTATATATGTATTAATATTGACTTATATATTATATAAATAGTGTGTTGAATGTAAATTGTATTACTCAGAGTCTTGTTGATTTATATTCAAACCTTGTTTGATCATTTTTGTTACCACGCTACAATTTTTTCCATATCAATGATGGTATGACTTTTTTTACAGTTCCATAAAAACATTTAAAAAAAATATTTCATGAATGACATTGTGTTTTCTCATCTTCCTTGTTTAAGACATTCCATTCAAATGAAACACAAGGTAGCCTCTGACTTGTTTAAGACATTCCATTCAAATGAAACACAAGGTAGCCTCTGACTTGTTTAAGACATTCCATTCAAATGAAACACAAAGTAGCCTCTTCCTTGTTTAAGACATTCCATTCAAATGAAACACAAGGTAGCCTCTTCCTTGTTTAAGACATTCCATTCATATGAAACACAAGGTAGCCTCTGACTTGTTTAAGACATTCCATTCAAATGAAACACAAGGTAGCCTCTGACTTGTTTAAGACATTCCATTCAAATGAAACACAAGGTAGCCTCTGACTTGTTTAAGACATTCCATTCAAATGAAACACAAGGTAGCCTCTGACTTGTTTAAGACATTCCATTCAAATGAAACACAAGGTAGCCTCTGACTTGTTTAAGACATTCCATTCAAATGAAACACAAGGTAGGCTCTGACTTGTTTAAGACATTCCATTCAAATGAAACACAAGGTAGCCTCTGACTTGTTTAAGACATTCCATTCAAATGAAACACAAGGTAGGCTCTGACTTGTTTAAGACATTCCATTCAAATGAAACACAAGGTAGCCTCTGACTTGTTTAAGACATTCCATTCAAATGAAACACAAGGTAGCCTCTTCCTTGTTTAAGACATTCCATTCAAATGAAACACAAGGTAGCCTCTGACTTGTTTAAGACATTCCATTCAAATGAAACACAAGGTAGCCTCTGACTTGTTTAAGACATTCCATTCAAATGAAACACAAGGTAGCCTCTGACTTGTTTAAGACATTCCATTCAAATGAAACACAAGGTAGCCTCTGACTTGTTTAAGACATTCCATTCAAATGAAACACAAAGTAGCCTCTTCCTTGTTTAAGACATTCCATTCAAATGAAACACAAGGTAGCCTCTTCCTTGTTTAAGACATTCCATTCATATGAAACACAAGGTAGCCTCTGACTTGTTTAAGACATTCCATTCAAATGAAACACAAGGTAGCCTCTGACTTGTTTAAGACATTCCATTCAAATGAAACACAAGGTAGCCTCTGACTTGTTTAAGACATTCCATTCAAATGAAACACAAGGTAGCCTCTGACTTGTTTAAGACATTCCATTCAAATGAAACACAAGGTAGCCTCTGACTTGTTTAAGACATTCCATTCAAATGAAACACAAGGTAGGCTCTGACTTGTTTAAGACATTCCATTCAAATGAAACACAAGGTAGCCTCTGACTTGTTTAAGACATTCCATTCAAATGAAACACAAGGTAGGCTCTGACTTGTTTAAGACATTCCATTCAAATGAAACACAAGGTAGCCTCTGACTTGTTTAAGACATTCCATTCAAATGAAACACAAGGTAGCCTCTGACTTGTTTAAGACATTCCATTCAAATGAAACACAAGGTAGCCTCTGACTTGTTTAAGACATTCCATTCAAATGAAACACAAGGTAGCCTCTGACTTGTTTAAGACATTCCATTCAAATGAAACACAAGGTAGCCTCTGACTTGTTTAAGACATTCCATTCAAATGAAACACAAGGTAGCCTCTGACTTGTTTAAGACATTCCATTCAAATGAAACACAAAGTAGCCTCTGACTTGTTTAAGACATTCCATTCAAATGAAACACAAGGTAGCCTCTGACTTGTTTAAGACATTCCATTCAAATGAAACACAAGGTAGCCTCTGACTTGTTTAAAGAGCTACACATTATTTCAAATTCTGACTACTAAATATGAAAAATCATACTTTATTTTACATTTTCCCTGCAAAAGTAATGAATGCTGTACCATTAGGATTACCTATAGGACAGGCCATTCTAAATGTTAATATGACTGTCACAGTTAAAATGTAAACTTAAATTCTTTTTTCCAATTGTTTTCTACTATTTTATTGATATCAAATCTTTAATAATTATGTTTGATAGTGAAGAACTTCTTTATCTAAACATGCAGTCAGTTTTACAACAAAGTGAGCTCATAGTATAGAAATAATGACTTACAACAGATAACTCAGGCTCGTTATTGGAAAAAGGTTTTCTTACCAAATAATAACCTTATCTTCATAATTTTAAAATCAATATTTGGTTCTTGATCAAAAGTGTTCTTGAACATTGATTTTCTGATTCACTTTTGAACATTGATATCTGATTCACTTTTGAACATTGATATCTGATTCACTTTTGAATATTGATACCTGATTCACTCTTACTCATTTGATACCTGATTCAGGGGCTGCTGGCGGATACAATCTGAACATGGATACCTGATTCACTCTTACTCATTGATACCTGATCCACTTTTGAACATTGATACCTGATTTACTCAAACTCATTGATACCTGAGCCACTTTTGAAAATTGATACCTGATTCACTCCTGAACATTGATTTTCTGATTCACTATTGAACATTGATACATGATTCACTTTTAAACATTGATACCTGATTCACTATTGAACATTGATACCTGATTCACTTTTAAACATTGATACATGATTCACTTTTGAACATTGATACCTGATTCACTTTTGAACATTGATACCTGATTCACTCTTTCTCATGGATACCTGATTTAGGGGCTGCTGGCAGATACAATCTGAACATGGATACCTGATTCACATCTACTCATTGATTCCTGATTCAGGGGTTGATGGCAGATGCAATTGAACATGGATACCTTATTCATTCTTACTCATTGATACCTGATTCACCTTTGATCATTGATACATGATTCAGTTTTGATCATTGATACATGATTCACCCTTACTCATAGATACTTGATTCACTATTCACTGCTTGTTGATTCACTCTTAAACATTGATACCTAATTCTTCATTTCAAGTATTATTGATTAGCTGTGTTTTATTGTTGATATGAGTACAAAGTTAGATATACTATTGAAAAAAGTTACCAGTTGCCCAATGTATTAAAAGTGTATCTAAACAGCTGTTTGCTACTGGAATATTTAGTCAGCTGTTTATTGACTGAATTTGGTACATTTCATTCCTTTAATGTAGTATTTAAGTTTGGTATTATCTTTCATTTTCAAGATTACAACAGTTGAGTACAAATAATTATAATAATGATGTCAGCTGTTATGAAATGGCCATATTTTGAAGGAGTGGAGTCGGTTGTGAAAAATAGGTTGATCTTGTCAGTCATTATGAATAAGTACTTTCTTATTTTCTGCTGTTAAAACCTAGGGAGTTATCTTTGGGAGGTATTGATTGTGTTATTATGTCAATGGTAATTCTGCTGTTAAAACCTAGGGAGTTATCTTTGGGAGGTATTGATTGTGTTATTATGTCAATGGTAATTCTGCTGTTAAAACCTAGGGAGTTATCTTTGGGAGGTATTGATTGTGTTATTATGTCAATGGTAATTCTGCTGTTAAAACCTAAGGAGTTATCTTTGGGAGGTATTGATTGTGTTATTATGTCAATGGTAATAACTAAGTGTTATAATGTTATTGATAATAACTACCAGTGAGAGCAATCTTGTGTTAGTCATAATGACTATGTGTAATCTTGTGTTTAGTAGTTATGACTATGTGTAATCTTGTGTTTAGTGTTAATGACTATGTGTAATATTGTGTTAGTCATAATGACTATGTGTAATCTTGTGTTTAGTGGTACTGACTATGTGTAATCTTGTGTTTATTGGTAATGATTATGTGTTATCTCATCAGTGGTATTAACTGTTTGTTATCTTGTCATTGGTAATTACTTTGTTATCTTGTCATTGATAATTACTTTGTTGTTTTGTTAGTTTCAGTTACTGTGGTATCTTGTCATTGATAATGACTTATCTGTTAAGTGGCAGTAGCTGTGTTATCTTGTTGGTGACCATTACTCTGTTATTAGTCATTGGTTGTGACTGAGTTATTAGTCATTGGTTATGACTAAGTTATCTTTTCAGTGGTTATGACTGAGTAATCTTCTGTCAATAATAATTAGTAGGTTATTGTGTTGGATGTAATGCCTATAATTCAGTGGTAAAAATTGTATGCTATCTTTTCAATTTTACTGCCTATATGTTATCTTGTTCATAGTATGTGTAAAGCAATCACAAGTTATTCAATCAATCTTGTCAGTCTTAATGACTATATGTTATCATGTCTGTTGTAATAACTATAAAAGATTATTTAACATTTGAAGAGTTGTAAATATTAGCTGATTAATTTCTATTTGAATTCCGCTATATTTTGTTTAAAGGATACAAAATATCACAGAATAGACGAATTAACTACTTTAAAGAGAATATTGCTTTGAATTGCTTGTTGAATGCCGATGTCAGTTGTGTTAAATCATTTGCATGATTTTTCTTGGCATGAATAAAATTGGCAGGTATCCTGGGTTTTAACTGAAAAGAGAATTACATCATTGCATGTTTTGTATTTTTTTATTTTTTTTCAATGACAATTGCTTGTATCAAAGGGTTGCCTCACAGTGTGACACCTTTCACAAGAGGGCATCATGACATCATTTGTTTTCATATTTAATGCATTATTTATACAATTTTTTTCCTAATTTGGCACAAAAATAGAGGGCAAATAAGGTTTGTGATTTAATGTCTTGATGTTCTGCCATGTCTCAATGACTGGAAAAATGTCCCAGCATGCTCCCCAGTCTCCACCAATCAAAATGCTTGTTGAAGAAAAAAAGCATGTATTGCCTGCTATGTTGTCATGACAATCATCAATTTTATTTTGTGTGTATTTTAGCACCTGTGTGCAGAAAACTTTTTATAATAAGATTGAAAGCAGGAATATGCATACTTCCATGAAAACGTTTTGTAATGTTCTAAATAGAAATTTTGTTACAGGAAAAATATCCTTTTGAATGTAATCAGAAAACCTGTGTTAATAGATACAGCATGTTGGTTCATATATTAGTTATCTCACAAAATCTCCTTTTTATTTTCTTTTATGTGTTTTTGTATAGTTCAATTTCCTTTTGTAACAAGACACTGACAGTAGCATATAAAGAGTCAAAAGATGCTGAGATTAAGATTGGCCAACCATTTTAATCTCAACAAAGTAGAGCAGAAATTCAACAATTTGTGCATGACCAGCCTAGTATAACTGTGGATTCATTATTTGTTTGATACAATTTTTACTGGATTTCATGGGCAAAGATGAACCACAATTTAAATGCTCAATGAATTATATACTTTCTGTGGGCTTTATGTAGACTTTTGTAAAACACCAAAATGCAAATATCCACTATCTATAAACTATTGGTTTTCACCCAAATGAATGAATCCACAGTACCTGTTAGTTCTATAACACATCCCTGTGCACAGATGCTGTTTTATAATGTTATTTCTATAACACATCCCTGTGCACAGATACTGTTTTATAACAATGACTACTTGTTATTTCTATAACACATCCCTGTGCACAGATGCTGTTTTATAACAATGACTACCTGTTATTTCTATAACACATCCCTGTGCACAGATGCTGTTTTATAACAATGACTACTTGTTATTTCTATAACACATCCCTGTGCACAGATGCTGTTTTATAACAATGACTACCTGTTATTTCTATAACACATCCCTGTGCACAGATGATGTTTTATAACAATGACTACTTGTTATTTCTATAACACATCCCTGTGCACAGATGCTGTTTTATAACAATGACTACTTGTTATTTCTATAACACATCCCTGTGCACAGATGCTGTTTTATAACAATGACTACTTGTTATTTCTATAACACATCCCTGTGCACAGATGCTGTTTTATAACAATGACTCGGTGATTCTGTAAATTATTATGGTCTTCCTCAGGCCATGCATTTCTGTCTGACAGAAAAAAAGACTATATCTTGTCTTGTTTTTGCCTTGTTATTTTCCCCAGTTTTTAATCCAGTATTGGTTTTCAAATTTAGAATTCTTTATAATTGCATGAGTTAAAGAGTTCATAATTATATCACATATATTGTATGTTAGATACTTATAGTATACATCTTTGAAACTTGTTATACTTGTAAGAAATTTAGCACCCTTAACAATAGAAAATGAAGACAAAGATTGAAAGAAGATTGTACATACCAAAACATTTAACAGCTGTTTTGACCAAGTTTAATTTAAAAATTAGAAATTCATGGAAAACATAGAAAAATATATATAGCTGTATGAACTGCCTTATTTGTTTACTTTTCATGATTCTATGTTGATAGGTTGGGATCTATAACATATTTATGAATGTTAGAACTTGTGCAATAGTTTAATACAAATGCTTCCATTGGTTCAATAATTTCCTTAACAGTTTCTATACAAGAAATTTGTTTCTTAGGACTATAATCCCCTTCTCATAGATAATTATTAAGAAACACAAAGAGGTATAATGTGGGCAGAAAAATTCTGCTTTGTAAAATGATAGGCCACTTTTTGTCAAATATTGCTGAAGGTGGAAATTTCGACAGATATGGCTTGTCATGTATATATCCTAGCAGGACAATGATATCAAATTTTCATGCAGTGAAAAGGGATGGGTTGCCGTCATTTCAAGGTAACAAATAACAAAGAAACACAGCTTTGTTAAGCTGTATATATCACAATACATCACAATACAGCTGTGGTATTATGTCACCCAGCTCTTCCATGCCATCCACCCCAAATCACAATACATAGTTTTAGAGATCAGCATCAGTTTAATACATTATCAACAGTCTACTAGTTTGGCATATCAAATTTGTGAAAACGTCAGATATCCCTAAATTCTCCTGATGTGAAATCAGTTGAAGATACTTTGTAAAAAAGAGGGACAACAAAAGTTGTTGATTAAGCTAACTTGACTTAATATGAAACACAAGTAAACTTTATTCTGAAACTTGAGCTAACAACCAATGCTTGTAGACGTGATACATTGTATTTTTAACTATTTTTTAGTCCTATTACAAATATTGAACTTTTTCAATAGTCGTGAAAAAACTTTTTATCAGTAATAATGTATTCTATGTGAGGTTTTTAATGTTTTTTGGGAGTGGAAATGTATTTTTGCTCTTCACTGATATGAATTAAACATGTTGTAAATGATAAAACTTTCTCAGTGTAAGATACTTGCTATGAGAATGCCTTTTGAGGAGGTTTTTCTTTTTCATGTTGATACATTTTTTTCTTCTTGTTTTATACATAATTATGACATTATTTGCACAAATACTGATACAAAATATATCATTTAGTCGATTGAAAATACTGAGGTAAAAATGCACTGCAAAAATCAGAGATAATTTTATGATATTAATTTTATATAGTAACAAATGAGTTATATTTGTTACTGAAAACAATTGCACCATATTATATGTCGTCAGCTACAATTGCAGCTTACATGGTTTATTTTGCCAGCTTTATTTATTTTTTTTGCCAACTTCACATTGCAGATAGAGATGCAATATCTTTTGTTTTCATATTTTACGTTTGTAAATATTTCTGTGTATATATTGTGGTAGCCCTTCTATGGTTCCCTTCACTATGATATCATGTGCAAATTTATATTTCATTTCTAGAAGATTATGAACAATGAAAATAGGTGTGAAAGTGAAATGGAAATGAAAGCAATTAAGTGCCTATATAAAAAAAAAATGGAGACATGTTGTAAAGCGCAAAATTTTATTTATGAATTTGCATAGAGTTCATAGTTAATGTATTTGTAACACATATATTGTATGTTAAATATGTATAGTATTCCCAATTGAAACTTGTTATATCAAACTTTTTTATTTTTTGTTTTCTATTTTGTACATGACTTAAAGGTCATGATTTACAATTATTTGTACAAAATATTAGTTTCCTCTTTAAAATTGATTTTATTTTTTTAAAGTCTGAGTTTGAAGTCATGATCTTAGGTGACATGTCATTTTGATCAAAGTTTGATATAGCAGAGTTCATTACAGGTGACAGGTGTATTAAGCAATCTAATAAGATATATATATTTATTGACAGTAGATACTGATCTATATTATAGTATGTATATGTTACAACATGTTGACCCCAGTATGCATCAACTTCAAATATAGTTTTTAAAATTAAATACTACTACTTGAAACTAGAATATTTGAATAGAGGAAGGTATTAATTATAAAAAAGAAGATGTGGTATGATTGCCAATGAGACAACTATCCACAAGAGACCAAAATGACACACACATTACAACTATAGATCACTGTATGGCCTTCAACAATGAACAAAGCCCGCACCGCATAGTCAGCTATAAAAGGCCCCGATATGACAATGTAAAACAATTCAAATGAAAAAACTAATGGCCTTATTTGTATAAAAAAATGAAGGAAAAAACAAATATGTAACACATAAACAAAAGACAACCACTGAATTACAGGCTCCTGACTTGGGACAGGCACATACATAAATAATGTAGCGGGGTTAAACATGTTAGTGGGATCCCAACCCTCCCCTAACCTGGGACAGTGGTATAACAGTACAACATAGGAACAAACTATAAAAATCAGTTGAAAAAGGCTTAACTCATGAGATGGACAAAAATTAACAACCTTTTTGAAACGTTTGTCTCCTATACATTAAGGACATGCATTGAAATGAAGACAAACATAAGATCATGATCAACAGCCCTTTCCCTTAGCTTATTTCATCAATTAACCAAATTAGTTTCATTGCTTTGTGGTAATGAAGACGGATTGGGATGAGCAGTGTTTAATACATTTAATAATTTCATGCATGTTCAGGTTGAAAATAGATGTATTGTTTAAGCATATGGTTGTTACCTCTCTGTGTAGACCTGTGACAAACATATAATTCAACCATCAAAAGAGTATTGTGATTAAAGAATCAGATCCATTATTTCAGTATTGGAAAAATTCATAATAAGTGGGTCAATATCTCAAAAATTTCTAGGATATCAGACTGTATAAGCATTTTCATAATAAATG
Organism: Mytilus galloprovincialis; assembly: GCF_965363235.1. Classification (NCBI taxonomy): domain Eukaryota; kingdom Metazoa; phylum Mollusca; class Bivalvia; order Mytilida; family Mytilidae; genus Mytilus; species Mytilus galloprovincialis. Next base: position 596,930 of record NC_134838.1, on the reverse strand, counting down.
ATTGTATTTAATTATGTTTTCTACTTAAGAGTACTTTTAGAAGTTAATAATGATTTGTTTTTATTTTTGTAGCCTGGTCAAGGTATAATTAGCATCAACTTTTTCCGGTTGTTCCGCGTGATGAGGCTGGTTAAATTGCTCAGTAAAGGGGAGGGTATTAGAACACTCCTATGGACATTTATCAAATCATTTCAGGTAAAATATACAATCAAGACAGAACAGTCTATATTATAAAAAAGATAACTTATAGATAAAAAGACTAATTGATGATGTTTTAAAACTTGTTTCACAAGTATTTTTTTTAAAGATTGAACTATTGTTTCAATTCTTTCCTATTACAGGCATCAGCTTTGTCAACCAAAATGTAGTGGTTAACTTATAAATCTATCCACACAGAAATATAGCTATCAATAATTCTTTTGTCTATGAACAAATAAATTATTAAACATTACAGTACTGTAAATTTAGAAATTGTTGCTGGCATTTATTATAGCCATTGATGAACAGTTTTATTTTTTCAACACCTATCTCAATAATAAAAAAAGATCAACAATTTCTAAATTTACCGTATTCTTTGAGGTATATATGTAATTATTTTTGTCAATTTGCTGGGTAGCTTGATCATTTCTATTAAGATTTAGTACAGATATCATACAGTACCAGTATGATTGACAAGTACCATGACAAAACAGAGACAAGGTGGAGCTTTAATTGGAATCCTCTTATATGGCAATCATATTGACCAAAGTAGCCAAATTTTGTATTGAATAATTAAAAGACACTTGCACAACTACTTGACCTGCTCGTACATGATTGTCAATGCTGTTAAACTTGCTCTGAACATTTATATGAGAGATATTAAAGGGTGTATATCCTATTTTTCAGGCTCTTCCCTATGTAGCACTGCTGATAGTTATGTTATTCTTCATCTATGCAGTTATTGGCATGCAGGTATGTAACAAAGTTTCTCTATTATTCTTTATCTATGCAGTAATTGGCATGCAGGTATGTAACAAAGTTTCTCTATTATTCTTTATCTATGCAGTAATTGGCATGCAGGTATGTAACAAAGTTTCTCTATTATTAGCATAAAATTCATTACCCTTTTACTTTTTGTCAGTGCCATATCTTCAGCCTCAGATTCGTACAAAGATGTTCAGCCTCATAGTCCAGCTAGTCATACGTCAGATACGGAGACTTATCCTCCTTCCTATGATGGTGCTAATGACAGTAGAGGTGGCATTGTACTAAGAAGATTTTTGCATGTAGCATTGCAGGTTCAGACACTGTATTGGTCTGGTTTTTATGTGAAAAGCATTGTAAATGGCAGCAAAGACACTTAACTTAAGGAGGTGCCAGAGAAAAATAATTTCCAAAAAAAAAAATTTCTCATTACAAATTTGATTTATTACTTTATCAAATGGAACAAAAATCATTCAAAAAAATAAATTCGTTTTGGCCCCAGATGACTTTTAAAATGTATATATCATTGAAAAAGCTCCAAATTATCTTCCTTTGGTGCAATTTTTTAGCATTGAAATTGAAATATATTTTTAACTCATTGGTGACCTATATTTTTTATTATATTTTCAAATAAGCTGTACTTAAATAAACTATTGTAAAATTTGAGCGATTTCTGTAATGTAGTTCTTTTTTATTTTGATATTACCTCTATTTCTCTACTATTAGTTCTACAGAAATAAAGTACCTTTACAAAAATGTATGCTTTTTTCAAAGGCAGATTGAAGGCGTTAATGAACGGTGACCCCATTTTTTACTGTTTAAGTATAAGATAAATAAGATTGAGAATGGAAATGGGGAATGTGTCAAAGAGACAACAACCCGAGCATAGAGCAGACAACAGCCAGATAAAGTTCATTTATAGAAAAATATATCGAAATCCTATATTAAGAAAAAAAATTGATTTAGACTCGTAAGCCTCCTTAAAATGTTATTTTTATTCATTGATATAAGACGATGTGGTATAAGTGCCAATGAGACAACCCTCCATCCAAGTAACAATTTGTAAAAGTAAACATTATAGGTCAAAGTACAGCCTTCAACATGGAGCCTTGGCTCACACCAAACAGCAAGCTATAAAGACAGCATAAAATGACTAGTGTATATTGATATTTTTCAGATATTTGGGCGATATATTTTAATAATGAGGAGAATGTTTATTTTCAGATATTTGGGAAGATATCTATAAATAATGAGGACAGTCAGTTACACAGAAACAACAATTTCCAAACTTTCCAGCTGGCTGTTTTAGTTCTATTCAGGTAAATCTATTTATTATGTATCATAATACCACAGGTAGAGTTCTATTCAGGTAAATCTATTTATTATATATCATAATACCACAGGTAGAGTTCTATTCAGGTAAATCTATTTATTATGTATCTTAATACCACAGGTAGAGTTCTATTCAAGTAAATCTATTTATTATGTATCTTAATACCACAGGTAGAGTTCTATTCAGGTAAATCTATTTATTATGTATCTTAATACCACAGGTAGAGTTCTATTCAGGTAAATCTATTTATTATGTGCCATAATATCACAGGTAGATGGACTAGTTTAGTATAATATAATAAATGTTATTTGCAACATAACTTAGTGATTGGATGCTAAGGGCAATAAAATCTTTAACAGTTGTTTGAGTGACAGGAACAATGCAGAGTATGCTACCACTTCTGTCTTTAAAGGTTACACACAAATAGAACTGTTAGCAAATTATTAATTTTCTAGTGATTTTAATTTTGTTGAAAATCAAGTTTGTTTACATTTTTACAGCTGAAAACATGCTAGTTTTATATCAAAGCTGCAAACAATCAGAAACATGAAAAACATAGAAATCAAAACTTTGCTAGCTTCCTTGACTTAGGCAGTAAAATTAAACAACGAGCCTTTTTTAAAACATTCTATAAAATATCTGGTTATAAGTACAAGCCAACTGCAAATATCTGGCTGATACATAGTGGTATATCTGAATTGGAAAAAATAATTTACATGTACTTATGTTATCATGTGTACATAAACTTTAAAATCAATGTTTATCCTTACAGATCAGCCACAGGAGAGGCGTGGCAAGATGTCATGTTATCATGTGTGCATAAACTTTAATGTCAATGTTTATCCTTACAGATCAGCCACAGGAGAGGCGTGGCAAGATGTCATGTTATCATGTGTACATAAACCTAATGTATTATGTGAAACAGGTCCACCCCCAGATGATCTGGTCAACCAAGTCAACAGCACTTTCACAGCAGCTGCCAATGTTTGTGGAACAGATTTTGCCTACTTCTATTTTATATCTTTCTATATTCTGTGTTCATTTTTAGTAAGTATACTCCCCCCCCCCCTGAATATATGTAGACATAGTTAGATATGACCTGCACCTTTAAATTGAGGGCTATTCCATTAAAATGAACAGGGAACAGACTTTCAAAATATTCCTACAACCAAGAACCATTTTTTAGATAATTTTGCATAATGGTAATAGATGCATACTGCAAAAAAATCCATTGTTAATCTACCCTTCCTACCCTCCCACATACAATAGAATAGCCCTATTGATGGTATAATTGTATTATGTCTTAATTATGGTCTGCTGTATGCAAACCATTTTACGATTGCCAATGAGACAACTCTTCACCAGAGACCAATTGACCTAGATGTGAGTAACCATAGCTCACCGAACGACCTTCAGCAATGAGAATAACCCATATCAAAAAGAAAGCTATATCTAAAAGGCTCCAAAGTGAGGAAAAAAATGGCCTGTTTCATGTAAAAAATGAATAACAAATATAATATACAGCAACAAAGTAAAAAGATAGTAACATGAATATTAAAAGGGATGATATGAAAAAATAGATATTTTCTTATTTCAATACATAAACTCTGGTATAAAATTGTAAATTTTGTTCTAGTTGACTGGTCATCTTTAAATTTTGACACCACAGGTTCAACCATGAATTAAATTTGTAATACTTACAAATTAACGTAGCTTTTAGAATTGATGAGATAGTTATATGTTGAATTTTGCTGTTTTGAAAATTTGCTTATTTCTGATTTCCATTTTCTAGATTATAAATTTATTTGTTGCTGTCATCATGGACAACTTTGACTACCTAACAAGAGATTGGTCAATACTAGGACCACACCATCTTGATGAGTTTGTTAGATATTGGTCAGATTATGACCCAGAAGCAAAGTAAGTGTATCAGCCGTCATGTAGTTTTTGATCCTTCTTCTATGTGTATGAAGTAGTAGAGCTAACTTGGGTCTGCAGTGTTAACCTTGTGTTAAAATTTGTAGAGAATCATCTGTTAATGAGATCCTTATAATTTGAAGAGAATGCTTAGAAAATAATTTCCTTACAATTTGTAAAGAATGCTAATTAAATCATTATCCCCATCCACCCTTTCATTTTTACCAATCTAGAGTTATACCTCTTTATATACATAAAAATTGCTGAACTTTTGGTTTCAGTTCTCTCACTTTAGTTTTCCTAAACCAAATGTTATGAAACTTATACACAATACTTCTACCGTCCACAGGTATGTCACTTTTTAAAATGATATGATATGCAAGCAGGGGCATCATCTGTGTCCAATGGAAACATTCCCCATTTATTTCTTTTCAGCAGGGGCATCATCTGTGTTCAATGGAAACATTCCCCATTTATTTCTTTTCAGCTTCACCTCTTTATTACAAATTATAAACTGTGTCTTTGTTTATTTTCAGGGGCAGAATCAAACATTTAGATGTAGTTACTTTGTTAAGAAAAATATCACCACCATTAGGTTTTGGTAAATTATGTCCACACAGAGTGGCATGCAAGGTTTGTAGTTTTTATGTACACTTCATACAGTATTATGATCAGAGTGGAAATAAGTTGACTGGTTGGAGAGAAGATTATAATATTAAGAGCTGGCTTTCTCTGGTGTTTATTTTCCTATTTTAAGCAGTATAGTTATAGCTAGATATAAAATGACATGACACTGATAAGTTAAAGCTGAAGAACATACCAGGTTTATATTAGGAATGAAAACCAAATGATTAAAAATTAGAAGCCTGTGTATGTTCTCGAGGTAATCTTATTTACTGAACAAAAAGTCATTGACTAAGGAGTATAGTTCAGATAGGTCAGATTGCTATTTATAGCAATGTGATTGCTGGCTTAAATTATACATCTGTGAAGATTCATAACAATGTTTTTTTGAAAATCGATAGATACAATTTAATGGTACATTCTGTAGGAGTTCATTTAAAATGAGATGATGGTTTTATATTACAGCGGTTAGTCAGTATGAACATGTCTTTTAACAGTGATGGTACTGTCATGTTTAATGCGACTCTGTTTGTTATTTCAGCGCTTAGTCAGTATGAACATGCCTTTAAACAGTGATGGTACTGTCATGTTTAATGCGACTCTGTTTGCGTTAGTTCGAACATCGCTGAAAATTAAAGTGGAAGGAAATATTGATGATTGTAATGAGGAACTACGGAAAGTTATTCTTAAAATCTGGAAGAGAACAAATCAGAAACTACTGGACCAAGTGGTCCCCCCTGCTGGTAGTAAGTTTGTTATACCTTCCTGTTAGTACTAACATCAAAGTTACTTTATGTCCGATCTATAGGGAAAAAATTAAAAATTCAAAGAAAATTTTTATATATTATACTTATAATTATTAAAAAAAAATCCAGAAAATTCTAGAAGATTTAAAAAAAACATATTTAAGAAAAAGGATATATGTATAAAAAAAATGCAAAACTTATAAGGAGAGAAAGAGTAATGTTATCTATACAAATGTATACTAGATTTGATATACACTTCAATATATATTTGAATACTATTTTAATACAAAAGCATTAATTATTGATAACTGAAATATAAGGTGACTATGATGTTGAAATGTTTTTATAATTTAGAGCACTCTTATTATTTGTAAAGAGTGTTATTGATAGATTAGTCATTTTAGCTCCTTTTGATGTTATATTTGAAGTGGATTATTTTTTTCTTTTTGATTGGTGTTATTAGATTTATTACAACTCAACTTATTTTTTGTGAAGATCCTCAACATGGAAGTGAAATCTTTTTAGACAAAGCATTGACTTGAATTGTTTGATTTTTAATGGTAAAGACAACAGCCAGTCTTTTCACTGTTATTTTGACACCTTGATGCATAATTTCATTGTTTAGATATATAGTGACCATAAATGATATAAATCACAAAAAGACCAAATGGATTTTAATGGTTAGAAAAAATAATTTAGTTTAGTGTCACTAAATTGGTGTTCAGGTGAAAAAACTTCCACAAGATCCAACATTTCCAAATAATTAAAGTATTACAACACTGTATAGCACATCTTCGCTAGCCAAGGGTTATGATCAGTCCCTCCTCTCAGTATTACAACACTGTATAGCACATCTTCGCTAGCCAAGGGTTATGATCAGTCCCTCCTCTCAGTATTACAACACTGTATAGCACATCTTCGCTAGCCAAGGGTTATGATCAGTCCCTCCTCTCAGTATTACAACACTGTATAGCACATCTTCGCTAGCCAAGGGTTATGATCAGTCCCTCCTCTCAGTATTACAACACTGTATAGCACATCTTTGCTAGCCAAGGGTTATCATCAGTCCCCTCCTCTCAGTATTACAACACTGTATAGCACATCTTCGCTAGCCAAGGGTTATGATCAGTCCCCTCCTCTCAGTATTACAACACTGTATAGCACATCTTCGCTAGCCAAGGGTTATGATCAGTCCCCTCCTCTCAGTATTACAACACTGTATAGCACATCTTCGCTAGCCAAGGGTTATGATCAGTCCCCTCCTCTCAGTATTACAACACTGTATAGCACATCTTCGCTAGCCAAGGGTTATCATCAGTCCCCTCCTCTCAGTATTACAACACTGTATAGCACATCTTCGCTAGCCAAGGGTTATGATCAGTCCCCTCCTCTCAGTATTACAACACTGTATAGCACATCTTCGCTAGCCAAGGGTTATGATCAGTCCCCTCCTCTCAGTATTACAACACTGTATAGCACATCTTCGCTAGCCAAGGGTTATGATCAGTCCCCTCCTCTCAGTATTACAACACTGTATAGCACATCTTCGCTAGCCAAGGGTTATCATCAGTCCCCTGCTCTCAGTATTACAACACTGTATAGCACATCTACGCTAGCCAAGGGTTATGATCAGTCCCCTCCTCTCAGTATTACAACACTGTATAGCACATCTTCGCTAGCCAAGGGTTATGATCAGTCCCCTCCTCTCAGTATTACAACACTGTATAGCACATCTTCGCTAGCCAAGGGTTATGATCAGTCCCCTCCACTCAGTATTACAACACTGTATAGCACATCTACGCTAGCCAAGGGTTATCATCAGTCCCCTGCTCTCAGTATTACAACACTGTATAGCACATCTTCGCTAGCCAAGGGTTATGATCAGTCCCCTCCTCTCAGTATTACAACACTGTATAGCACATCTTCGCTAGCCAAGGGTTATGATCAGTCCCCTCCTCTCAGTATTACAACACTGTATAGCACATCTTCGCTAGCCAAGGGTTATGATCAGTCCCCTCCTCTCAGTATTACAACACTGTATAGCACATCTTCGCTAGCCAAGGGTTATGATCAGTCCCCTCCACTCAGTATTACAACACTGTATAGCACATCTACGCTAGCCAAGGGTTATGATCAGTCCCCTGCTCTCAGTATTACAACACCGTATAGCACATCTTCGCTAGCCAAGGGTTATGATCAGTCCCCTCCTCTCCACTCTTTTTTGCCCATCTTTGCTAGCCAAAGGTTATCATCAGTCCCCTCCTCTCCACTCTATTTTGCCCATCTTCGCTAGCCAAGGGTTATCATCAGTCCCCTCCTCTCCACTATTTCTTGCCCATCTTCGCTAGCCGAGTGTTATCATCAGTCCCCTCCTCTCCACTCTATTTTGCCCATCTTCGCTAGCCAAGGGTTATCATCAGTCCCCTCCTCTCCACTCTATTTTGCCCATCTTTGCTAGCCAAGGGTTATCATCAGTCCCCTTCTCTCCACTCTATTTTGCGGTCGTACTTTGGTATTATGTTGTCAAAGGCATTTGGTTTTTCACACAATTACTTAAGTATAAGTGGATAGAAATCTATTAAATTTAAACACAAGGTTTATGACCAGAAAGGAAGGTTGGATTGATTTTCGGGTGATGGTCCCAACAATTTAGAAATTAGGGGCCCAAATAGGCACTTTTCTAGTTTCCAGACAACAACTTGTGGAATGGTGTATGGATCTCTCTGAAATTATATCACAAGTTTCCGTACCACAAAGGGATGGTAAAAATTGGTTTTGGGGGTTATGGATCAAACTGTTCAGGAATCAGGGGCTAAGAAGGGGGAACAACAAATGTGGGCTGGTTAATTGACAATTACTCTAGTACAAAACATAGTATTAAATTTTGTGACATTTATGGTAACTTGGCCCTTACAGGTTTTCTAATGTCCTTTATATTGGAGTTTAAAAGCCTTAGTGTCCTTTTTGTTTTGACATGTCAATTTTTTATATGCTTTTTTTATGCACAAATCTTTCAAAAACAAAATTAAATATATATTGAAAATCTGTTTGTCAAAAATTGACTTTTGTTGTGCCATTCAAAATAAGTTAATAAAATTTAAGAAATGGAAAATCAGAATTTCAAAAGTGATACATTTATGAAAGGTTGTTGTAGTATAGTGATTTGAATGCATGATGTGTGGTGTTTTTGTAGCTTGTGTCTGACCACATATCATTCTAAAGTCTTAGAGACTAATGACTATTGTGAGTTGTGCAGACCAGACTTTTGTGAATTAGTTTAATATTTTATTGGTAATAGTAATGTATAGATACATCTTGTTGCAAATTGAAACATGTCCAATATCACTGCACAGAGATTTTATGATAACAGAAGATTTTTGAGTACCTCACTTTGAGTCCCCTTAGAGATATTGACTCTTAGTTCTCATTTTTACAAATACTCTTGTGTGATCTTATCCTTATGTGGTCTTCTCCACATTTTAGTGGGTCCACTCATGAAATATTTCCTTGCATTCTTTATATGAGAGACATTATTGTGTGTCCACTCATTTAATAAATATTACCTTGCATACTTTATAGAGAAATAATTTAGTGTGTCCCCCTCATGTTATAAATATTGTCTTGCATTCTTTACAGAGATATATTTCAGTATGTCCACTCATTTTATAAATATTGCCTTGCATACTTACAGGAGAGACATTTTAGTGTGTCCGCACTTATTATAAATTTTGCCTTTCTAAATATTGCTTTGACTTTACAGGAGAGACATTTTAGTGTATCCACTCATTTTATAAATATTGCCTTGCATACTTCACAGGAGAGACATTTTAGTTTGTCCACCCATTTAATAAATATTGCCTTTACTTTACAGGAGAAACATTTTAGTGTATCCACTCATTTTATAATAATTGCCTTGCATACTTAACAGAAGAGACATTTTAGTGAGTTCACCCATTTTATAAATATTGCCTTGACTTTATAGGAGAGACATTTTAGTGTGTCCACACTTATTATACATATTGCCTTGCATTCTTTACAGGGGAGGATGATGTGACAGTAGGAAAATTCTATGCAACTTTTCTTATACAAGATTATTTCCGACGCTTTAAGAAGCGTAAAGAACAAATGCAGAAAATCCAGAAAGGGCAAGAGCATACAAATGCCTTACAGGTAAGAAAATATTAGGTCAAGAGCATACTAATGCCTTACAGATAAGAAAATATTAGGTCAAGAGCATACCAATGCCTTACAGGTAATAAAAGTCAAGAGCATACCAATGCTTTACAGGTAAGAAAATATTGGGACAAGAGCATACCAATGCCTTACAGGTAAGAAAAGGTCAAGAGCATACCAATGCCTTACAGGTAAGAAAAAAATCGCTCATTGAATTTGACATATCTACATCTTATCATATATTGGTCTTTACTTAATGTCCAGTGACAACAAAAATCTTACATGTTTGCCTTAGTACAAAATGTTTATTAGACATTTTCATATCTTAATGGTTCCCATGGATATGAGGAATAAATTGGATAGTATGACAAAGAAATGACAATTGAATTAAATAATAGCTTTGAGTTCTAAATTACAGAATTGTTTTTCACAGGCTGGTTTACGTGCTGTTCATGACTTAGGACCAGAATTACGTAGAGCTATTTCTGGTAACCTAGATGAGGAAGATTTCAATGAAAAAGATGTGGAGGAACCAATGCATAGAGTAAGTCTTTTCTACATTCTTGGTACTGACAATTAGTCAGTTCCAACTTGATCCGTCTTTGTACTAACAATTAGTCAGTTCCAACTTGATCCGTCTTTGTACTAAAAAATTAGTCAGTTCCTACCTGATCCGTCTTGGTACTAACAATTAGTCAGTTCCTGCTTGATCCGTCTTTGTACTAACAATTAGTCAGTTTCTGCTTGATCCGTCTTGGTACTAACAATTAGTCAGTTCCTGCTTGATCCGTCTTGGTACTAACAATTAGTCAGTTCCTGCTTGATCCGTCTTGGTACTAACAATTAGTCAGTTCCAACTTGATCTGTCTTTGTACTAACAATTAGTCAGTTCCTGATTGATCCGTCTTGGTACTAAAAATTAGTCAGTTCCTATCTGATCCGTCTTGGTACTAACAATTAGTCAGTTTCTGCTTGATCCGTCTTGGTACTAACAATTAGTCAGTTCCTGCTTGATCCGTCTTGGTACTAACAATAATAAAACTGAGAGTGGAAATGAGGAATATGTCAAAGAGACAACAACCCAACAAAAGAGTAGAAAACAGCCAAAGACCAACAATGGGTCTTCAAAGCAAAGAAAAATCCTGCACCTATTTTTTGAGTGTTTTTTTTTTTTAAAAGGGGGGGTTTTCACATGTCACACTGTATCTCAATAATAGTTTATGATTATTGCTTAAAACTTTACATACTTCTTAGTTATATTAATCTAAAGAACTCTATATTTTTGGGTGATGATTCAAAATTTTATTTTAGAGTTATTAAGTTTTTTGTAAAAAAAGGTGGCTCATTTGTCTCTCTGTATCTCAGAAACTATTGATGATTATTGCGTAAAACTTCGCACACAAGACAACAGGTATATCATGCACTTGTGGCATAGAAATAAATTCTGATTTTAGTATGCTCAATTTCAAAATTAACAAATTAATGTCAGATATGTCATATTTTAAGTTGTATGCATATAAAATGCGATTTTTATTAACATTGTTTCTCCAAATTAGGATCAATATCTGATTATAAGTGGACCTGAGGGAGAATTTTATGAGTTACACCCTGTAAGTTGGTAGTTTTCTATGCACAGTAGAACAATACACAAACATAGGGTTTAATTTCAGGGAACAGCTGTAGTTATTGATTTTAAAAACTTTTACCAAAAATAATTCACATCCCTCTTTGTTTTGCTGGTAGTAGAAAATAAGAAAGGAAGAATATATACAGCATTCTTGGCAAAGTACTGACCGACTCTGACAAAATTTTATGTTTTGCTGTAATTTAATGTGTAATTCTATTAGACAAATCCTTTAACATTATTTGTATTGATAAAAAAAAATCAGTATGATATGTTAAAAGTGAAGAAATATTTTTCAATTTTAACAAATTTTCTGTGGTTGCAGGAAAATCCTGACAACTTTATTTTTCGTGTTCTATCTTTATACAGCAAACTAGAAAATAAAAACCTCCAATACATATAAAGGTGTTGCCTTTTAGCACATGATATTCACCACTCTATATTCCTCCCTTACAGCCTGATCCACACTTTATAGTGCTTTTTCAGTATTGTTCCACATTAGTTATTTCTGTAGAAAATGATATATTTAACAACTACATGCACAAAACTCAAATATATAAATCATTAGCTATGTTTGAAACATTTTTAAAAAACTAGAACGTAACTTTCTGAAATCTGGAAAAATTTGCATTTACGATGGGAATCTAGTTGTGCAATATTTGAATAGTCACTTTAATTGGAGGGTTTTCAATAATTACTTGTTCTTCACACTTGTGATGATTTTGTGTCTCACCCAATCTCGTGGATTGGCAATACATGCTCTATTAAGTTTATATTCTGAGGGCACACAGGTTGTCACCTAAGTTTACAGATACCTGTTCCTACAAAATACATATAGATATAGATAATAGCTTAGATTAGGACTTGAATAGGTCACTAAAGTTGTTCATAATTATTTTGATTTTTTTTCTCAGAGAAACCACAGCTTGTTTGGCAGTGTGATGACAGCCATTACGGGAGTCAACAAAACAGCATTACCGATTGCCGGCAAAACTCCTCAGTATCTTGCTAATCAAACGCCAAAAATTATTCCTGCCAATTCTCACACCACTATCTCACCACAGAATTCAATCAATGGTAAAGTGACACCTGGTGGATCCAGTAATCACCTAAATGTAGAATATCGTAATGCCATTAATCGTTCACCTTCACCTTTAGCTCCAGTCAAAGTGTCGCCAATTATGTCAAATGACATGCGACGTCTCAGTCATACAAGGTATGTATTAGTTGCCATTATGATGTCATTGTGATATCACAAGTGACGATTTGTACTGAAATGTTCAGATTGAATTAGCCTATTGATTTAACCAGTTATAAATAGACGACAAATAATGTTTGGTTCTTCTCAGTAATTAAGTGGTAGGCTGATACATGATTGTATCACTTTTGTACTTTTAGTGCGATATCTTCAGCCTCAGATTCCTACAAAGATGTTCAGCCTCATAGTCCAGCTAGTCATACGTCAGATACGGAGACTTATCCTCCTTCCTATGATGGTGCTAATGACAGTCGAGGTCACAAGGGCAACAATATAAAGCCAGGGGCCTCAGAGCTCACCAAAAAACAGGGCATTTATGTATATAGAGAGTATGTATTTATTTTACACTTCTATTAAGTTTATGAAACATGGACTTAAGCTTTTACAAATCAAATTCATCCCTGATTTAATATATAGGATTGAAAATTATTTTGTAAATATTATCTTCAAATAGTCAGTTGTTGAAGCAAGTATAATTTGATATAATGGATTTTTCATTAAGAAAGCCATTGATTATTGCTGATTTATTGGATTAAATATTTGTTCATAAGTGATTTTTATAATTTTGCAGTCTTCCACAAGAAGACAGTGATTTTGAACGAGAGCATACACCACCTACACCTCCACCGAGGAAACTCAGTCGGAAAGGAGCGTCACTGAGACTGCGGTGTTTAGGGAAACAGGAGAGTGACGAGAACCCTCTAATGAAGAAGGTAGCAGAACCTCTCAAATTAACACAAACTCAGGTAGTCAAGCCCTGGATGTTGTTCATTTGACAATTCTTCATATTGATTTAGTTTTCAAAATTGATCAGCAGTCCTATTATTTGACTTTTATTGCTTGGTGTAAATGTTTACTGTAAACATCCATTGAATGTACTACATTGTATTGGTGTACTAAACAAAATTTTGCTTTTATAATCATTATTATCTTTTATTTTGACAGAATTTATTTGCTTATAAATTTGATTTGACTACCTAGTGTTGTGTTTTTTGTGTGGTTTATAATCTTTTTTATTGTTTTACATAACTTTCACTAATTTATATTTCCTTTTAAGCATATTTAAAGTAAGGACATATATTTTTCTGGCATAATCATAGTTTTATTTGGAAAGAAGATTAATCACTTTTATCTTCATTTAGGAAGAAAAAGTGCAATCTAATAAGACTACCCTTCTTTTATAAAGTTTGGTCAATTTAAAAAAGCCTGTTATTTAAAAGAAGTGCTCATTATATCCTCTATCAAATGTCCGACCTTGAAATGTTATCCACTTGTGAAGACGACTTAAACAACAAAATAAATTAAATGTAATTCAATTTGATGATTTCAGGCCATGGCCGTGGCTAGAATGGCACCAGATGGACAACCAAGACCTCTGGTACCAGAACATAAGAAGACACCACCTAATTCTCCAGGCAGCATGAGACAGTCTTACCTGTCACAAGGTACACACCAAATCATTGTTTACAATTAAAATATAGATTGGCATTATTTTCTGAAAACATGCCCAATTGGAACTTATTTACTGTTTTTTTTCAAACTGTACAAATTGCATGTTTTATCATCTTGCCAAATTTCTGATTCTTTCACCCAGTTGTCATGGATACATCCAATTGTTTATCAATATAATATTGGCTGCATGTGACTCCCCAAATGATCAAAATTATGGAACTCCCTATCTGTTTTATATTTCATTTTACCCCCAAACTAATAAGAAGAAAGTTTATTTGACAGAAAGTTAAAAGTATTGACTTGTGTCTATTAGAATTTCCCTGATTGAAGCATTTTTTTATGGTGTTGATTGAATGGTGCTGTGACCTTTACATGTCCTTGAACCATGCTATTCTCATACTGAAATGTTGTTATTTAGGTCTTCAGAAACTTTTCCAAAGAAGAAAATCCAAACCTCCATCAGGTTGGTGTTCCCTTTTGCCATAGGCTTTATAGTGAAGGCAACTAAGTGTTGTGATTTTTGTATGCTTTTGTGTAATTTCTCATTTATATGCACATGATATATGTTGCATTGATCAATACACGCTTTTCAATCATGCTACCTGCATATGAACTACATCTTCAAGTGTGGAACAAAATTGTAAATGTAAACATTGAAAATAATTTTTTTTTAATAATTATAACTTATAAATTATTCCTGATTTTTACTGAACAATATCAAATCCCCATTGTCTTTCAAGCGAAATTTTAAAAAGAAATCATCAAAATTACTTCTAAGAGTTTTAATTTAAACAGTAGATTTTGCCATTCTTTGCTTTAAGAAGTTAAGTAGGATGGGTTATGCCTTTGAAACATCTGCTTATAATACTTTTATATAACTATTCTATGTAAATTATCAGTTTGCATGACTTACCACAAAACAGGAGTATTTAAAAGACTTTTCTAAATGTTACTGCGTGGTAACAAATGGAAATCATATCTACAATATAGAATAATTTTATTTGACATCTTTTAAAAATACTATAAAAAGATGAATAAAACAAACCTGATAAACTTTCAAAGTAGTTGCCTTCATTGTGAAGCCATTGTCAGTGGGATTTTTATATTTGTCAATGTAGCTGTCAAAAATATGAAATTGTGTAGTTCATGAAATAGAAATGAGTTTGGCTTAATTGACTTGACTAGTAACTAGTTTGGCTTACTAACATATTGTGATCCCATCCCTCATCATTGTAATGTGGCTTAATACAATTGGACAGCCAAAATTGTCTTTGTTATGATTGTAGACTTGTTAATTATGTGCAGTAAAGCATACAACTGCCAAAAATCAGTAAATAAAATTTGAAATTTTTAAAGAAGTTTAGCACAGATCCATTACCTTTGTTATAAGATATATTTTGCATGTTGTTTTTTCATCTTAATTGTTACATGTCACCTGCATGCAGTATTCCTGCAGAGTTAAATATATATAAACGCACATTTTTCAGTGTAGTTGAAAGAGAGAAAAATAATGTCAGTGCAAAGCTGCAATAATTTTCAATCTTTGTACCTCTAATGTATGACTTGTGTTACATTTTAAAACTTGTGAAATAAAACTTCATGAAATACCAGAAGTCAATATTAGAAATGATTAAATATTGGTCATCACCAGACTTTAGGAAATAAACTTGTTACTCTTTTGATGACATCAGAGAAGGTTGAGTCTTTAGCGTAGTTTATGAGGACAGAAGTTGATCTTTTGAATTAATTGTTCACTATCTTAAGAAGTTGTCAGTTCCCAAGTATTTCTGTCTATGGATTTACATTTCTGCAGCTGTTATTTAATCTCAACAATGTTCACTGCTTTGCTTTGTTTATTTGCAAAAATTGATATGGAGGTTTATATAACCATATCAGATCTCAGTCAGATTGTCAGGCAAATATGGTTTACTCAATTATTACAGCTAAAAGTTATCTTACATCTGTGGCTATCTTAGATTTTTGTCTCCCCTTGTAAAGCTGTGTAGTCATGATAGTTATCAAAGGTACCAGGATTATAATTTAGTACGCCAGACGTGCGTTTCGTCTACATAAGACTCATCAGTGACGCTCAGATCAAAATAGTTAAGCCAAACAAGTACATAGTTGAAGAGCATTGAGGACGGAAAATTCCAAAAAGTTGTGCCAAATACGGCTAAGGTAATCTATTACTGGAACAAGAAAATCCTTAGTTTTTCGAAAAATTCAAAGTTTTGTAACAGGAAATTTATAAAAATTACCATATAATTGATGTAAACTCCGAAGTGCTGACTCTTGGGCTGGTGATACCCTCAGGAACGAAACGCCCACCAGCAGTATGCATTCTGTTTATGGAAGTATTGTGTGCTCTCAGATCTAATATGTTATGTGCACTTGTATTAGTATTGCCATATCTCATTTCCTTGGATACTATTTGGCCCTACACCTTTAGTCATGGCCCATTGAATTAATGTTTTTCTTAGTTTACAGTTTTAAAAATTGCCATTTTAATCACTTGCATTTTACTATTAGAATAACATACAGTCAATGAATAACTCTTCTGTGTAAACATTTTATGTTTTTATACGACTGCAAAAATTGAAAATTTTTTGGTCGTATATTGGTATCACGTTGGTGTTGGCGTTGGCGTTGTCGTCGTCATCCGAAGACATTTGGTTTTCGCACTCTAACTTTAGCAAAAGTAAATAGAAATCTATGAAATTCAAACACAAGGTTTATGACCATAAAAAGAAGGTTGGGATTGATTTTGGGTGTTTTGGTCCCAACAGTTTAGGAATTAGGAGCCAAAAAGGGCCCAAATAAGCATTTTTCATGGTTATTGCACAATAACTTTAGTATAAGTTAATAGAAATCTATGAAATTTTAAAACAAGATTTATGACCACAAAAGGAAGGTTTTGGTCCCAACTAATTATAGGCCAAAAGGGTCCAAAATTAAACTTTGTTTGATTTCATCAAAAAATGAATTATTGGGGTTCTTTGATATGCCAAATCTAACTGTGTATTCAGATTCTTAATTTTTGGTCCTGTTTTCAAATTTGTCTACATTAAGGTCCAAAGGGTCCAAAATTAAACTTAGCTTGATTTTAACAAAAATTGAATTCTTGGGGTTCTTTGATATGCTGAATCTAAACATGTACTTAGATTTATGATTATGGACCCAGCTTCCAAGTTGGTCCAAATCGGGGTCCAACATTATTATATTAAGAAGTATTGTGCAATAGCAAGAAATTTTCAATTGCGCAGTATTCCACAATAGCAAGAAATCTTCAATTGCACAGTATTGTGCAATAGCAAGAAATTTTCAATTGCACAGTATGGCGCAATAGCAAGAAATCTTCAATTGCACAGTATTGTGCAATCGCAAGAAATCTTTCATTGCACAGAATTGCGCAATAGCAAGAAATATCCAATTGCACAATATTGCGCAATAGCAAGAAATTTTCAATTACACAGTTTTGCGCAATAGCAAGAAATATTCAATTGCACAGTATTGTCCTGTTTTCATTGTGGTCTACATAAAAGGTCCAAAGGGTCAAAAATTTAACTTTGTTTGATTTCAACAAAAATTGAATACATGGTGTTCTTCAATATGCTGAATCTAACCATGTATTTAGATTTTTAATATTTGGGCCCGGTTATCAAATTGGTCCACATTGAGGTCTAAAGGGTCTAAAATTAAACATTATTTGATTTCATCAAAAATTGAATTCTTGGGGTTCTATGATATGCTGAATCTAACCATGTATTTAGATTTTTAATATTTGGGCCCGGTTATTAAATTGGTCCACATTGAGGTCTAAAGGGTCTTAAATTAAACATTATTTGATTTCATCAAAAATTGAATTCTTGGGGTTCTATGATATGCTGAATCTAACCATGTATTTAGATTTTGGATGTCAAATTTAGAAATTTTAAGTTTTTAAGTTTAAGTTCTTAGACCACATTCATTCTGTGTCAGAAACCTATGTTGTGTCAACTATTTAATCACAATCCAAATTCAGAGCTGTATCAAGCTCAAATGTTGTGTCCATACTTGCCCCAACTGTTCAGGGTTTGACCTCTGTGGTCGTATAAAGCTGTGCCCTGCAGAGCATCTGGTTTTTGTTTTTTACTTTCATTGTGCATTGTCTTGAAAGATTAAAGGGAAGGTGTGTTTAACTGGTTTAAAGCCCTCACAAATTGTTCCTGTCTGGCTATCTGAACTGTTGTGTTGTTCTTTGTACTGTTATGTGTTGAGGAGGAGTGTTGGTGGTTAATATGGTTGTGTTGTTGGTTGTACTGATATTTTTTTGGGAGGAGTGTTGGTGGTTCCTGTCGGACTATCTGAACTGTTGTGTTGTTCTTTGTGCTGTTATATCTTGAGGAGGAGTGTTGGTGGTTGGTATGGTTGTGTTACACTTTTTTATGTACTTATAGGGAATTGTATCCCTGTTGTTAAGAAAAATAATAAAAAATATCTGAGTACTGTCCTATCAGAGTAATTAGATACACATTAGATATATTACCATTAAAAAAGTTCTATCCTTCTGGTAAAATTGTAATTTATTCTTATAGTTTTTCAGTAAAAAATTGATTAGAAATGATATTGTCATTTATTGAAATTAGAAGTTTTAAGTGAAATAAAACATATACATAAAAAATGGTTCGTCAAAGAAAAGTCTAGTATGCATATAATTAGGATTTCAGATTGATTCATATTTCATGAATTTAATGATATTATATTATGTACCATATTCCATTCTCCTTTCCTAGAAACCTTAGTATCTTTCCCAATTAATTCCTTTCCAAATGACCATATTTGTTTTTTTTCATATCTACCCACCACATTGATAAAGAACTAACAATATTCTGTAGGGTGTTGGACTATTGCATGACTTGTACTAACAGTACTAACTTACTGCTTTCATCATAACTGTGATAATTCAGTGTAAGGGGAGAATTCTGTGATCATTCAGTGTAATGGGAGATTTCTGTGATCATTCAGTGTAAGGGCAGATTACTGTGATCATTCAGTGTAAGGGCAGATTACTGTGATCATTCAGTGTAAGGGCAGATTACTGTGATCATTCAGTGTAAGGGCAGATTTATGTGATCATTCAGTGTAAGGGCAGATTACTGTGATCATTCAGTGTAAGGGCAGATTACTGTGATCATTCAGTGTAATGGGAGATTTCTGTGATCATTCAGTGTAAGGGGAGAATTCTGTGATCATTCAGTGTAATGGGAGATTTCTGTGATCATTCAGTGTAAGGGGAGAATTCTGTGATCATTCAGTGTAATGGGAGATTTCTGTGATCATTCAGTGTAAGGGGAGAATTCTGTGATCATTCAGTGTAATGGGAGATTTCTGTGATCATTCAGTGTAAGGGCAGAATTATGTGATCATTCAGTGTAAGGGCAGATTTCTGTGATAATTCAGTGTAAGGGGAGATTTCTGTGATCATTCAGTGTAAGGGCAGATTACTGTGATCATTCAGTGTAAGGGCAGATTTCTGTGATAATTCAGTGTAAGGGCAGATTTCTGTGATAATTCAGTGTAAGGGCAGATTTCTGTGATAATTCAGTGTAAGGGCAGATTTCTGTGATCATTCAGTGTAATGGGAGATTTCATATACAATAATTATGTAACATTTATACTATTTTGCTGAGCATAGTTATAAAAATTTAGATATCTTTAATAAAAAATTACTAAAATAAATGAATAACACTTTTGATCATTTTTAAAGACATAGAAACAAATTTAATTCATAGGAAAGTCAGTCTTATGATGTAATTTGTATATGTCTTAGACTTTTGGCAAGCTGGGATTATTAACAGGGTACTATTGATGTAATATTCCAAATTATCCTATTACAAATGAGATCTTCCCATTAGATTAGAGGAATATGATATATGATTTAAACACAACCTATAATACCTTCACACACTAAATACTCTTTTGCATGCTTCAGCACTTCCAACGCATATATTTACTCGATCCAACTCCATCTTTGAAGGGAAAAGTATAGACTCCTCACCTAGACAGACAATGCATCGAGCCAGTGATTCTGCATTTATGAATGCCTCATCTGGTGGTCCTTATGCCAGAGGTGGAGCTAGAGGTCCACTAATTATACCAGACCATGTGATGTCCCAACAGCAGTCCAATAGACATGGAATGTTTCCCTCATCTAATCTTAGGGGAAGTGCAGAAGATCTCGTAAATCAGGTAAAAAATTAATCTGTATCAGAAAGCAGTTAATAACCAAAGCTGTATAATTAACAAACCAATAAATTTATTACCAATAAAGACCAAAAAACCTATTACAAATCATTAATATTGATGATGCAATGTATATTTTTATGTCATACTTAGCGTCTTAGTAAATTGTTAATCCTCATTCAACATCACATACCTGCCAAGTTTTCAAAATGCCCATGGGGGTTTTGCGTGCAAGATGGCTGCCATACTCCTAAAAAACCTTCAAGGGGGCCTTCAAATTCAGTGTCATGTTGTTTTTTGGCTTCTTCATACTTTTATATGCCTCAATTCATTGTAAAATTAATTGTTTTATTAAAATTGTAGACACAATTGCTCTTTAAAAATTTAGATTTGGGAGCCTCCATGGGGGAAATCCCCCGCAAATAGTGACAGTTGGCAGGTATGCATCACCCAAATATCAGATTGTACTTAAAATTTGATTGGCAGGATAGTTGTCCATGAGGAGAAATCTAGGAACACTATTTTTTCTTGTGGAATTTATGATATTTAGGATTTTGGCCTGTTTTACCAAAGCATTTAGTATTATGGGTTGAGGCATGAAAATTAGGAGAGGTGGAAGGTTTGAATGATAAACAAACAAAAAAATCAACAAAAAAGTACGCAAAAAGACAAACAACTGTTCCAAGTGAGACAGCAAACCAATGACACAATTAAAAGACAATTAGATTACAACATTCATTTAACACTAGAAAGGATTTTTTTATGAAACACTGAGGTTATACTAATTACAAAAACATCATGAAGGGAAAGGTGACAGTGAGATGAATTGCCATTTGAATCTCTTTGTATTAAAAGTGATTTGAATAAGAAATATTTGAAATTTGCCTAACTATGACTTCTATAGGTATTACATTAGATATTTCAATATTAACATAAACTTTATACTTCTGTAGTGCCTTACTTCTATAGGTATTACATCAGATATTTCAATATTAACATAAACTTTATTTCTAATATGATTTTGTCATTAAATGTATATACTATAAAACAGGTGCTAACCGAGGAAGGTTTAAACAGATTCATTGATGCTAGAGCACTACAACAAGAAATAGCTGAGGCTGGCGACATGACAAGGGAAGAAATGAACAATGCAGCTAGGCAACTTCTGCAAGGACAAAATACACCATATTATGATCACCATATTGGTGGATTCAAAGCTGAGGAGCTGAAAGATTATAATAAATATTCTGACAGGAAGAATCAGGAGAGTTTTGACGATGCTGAGGAACAAACGGTATATGTCACGGCTTTATAAATATTTTGTATCATACATGTAGAAATATTTAATGCAACATATTGATTGCAATCATTATTATAAATATTTATTAATGAGGAAAATTTAAAAAGGGCCAGTGAAATTAAGAGCTAACATCTTACATTAGCTTCTATTGCTCTCACTTAAACTGATCATTCAAAATATACCACCTGGATAATTTGTCCATTCCATAAGTTCATGAAACAGACTTGTCTAATGGATGAAATTCAATTACTGGACTTCAATATGAAGAATTATTAGCAAAGGATTCATTGATTTCCATATTTGAAACTGAGAATTGTGCATATGAATTTTTTCATTGTGTTAAAAACATGAAGAGATTTATGCACTATTTACGCATTATTGTTATGATGAAGGATTTTATGTCAAAACAAAAAAATAAATATTACCTCCCTTTATAAATCTATAGTGAGATGATAAAATGAAACACTGTACATTTATTTCTGAATAAAATTGATTGTTCAATGGGCTTTGATCGATAAAATCATTTTGTACATAATAAATTCCATGTTCATAACAAGACTTGGTTTATTTACCAAATGACATTGTATGATAATCATAAAATAATGTGAATGAAAATAGATTTTTGCATGATGGTCTGATATTGTTTTGTACATAGTTTGTAAATCTGAATCAATAGTTTTGTAAATAGAAGTAAATTTGACAGATTTGTTGATTAATTCAGATCAGATCATGATGCAATGAGAAAATAAACTTTCCATGTCAAAATTATGGCTGTGCTATTTTCCATTGACGATTAATGAATTGTATAATATATTCCGTTTCTTGAAGAGTGTGAAGGTTTTTTGTTGTTTTTAACGAATTGTTTATTACAGTGCTATAAAACCAGCTGGCTCTGGTATTTGTAAATAATTTATATACTAATTGTCAATGAATTATATTGCTCATTTAACAAGCATGTAAGTGGTATGCTGGGAGCATGTGGTTTGGCCCTTTTTGTAGTGATTAAAACATTGTATGTCATGTGATTAAAATATTGTATGTCATGTGATTAAAATATTGTGTATCATGTGATCAAAACATATATTATGTGATTAAAATGCATTGAATTATAATAAGAATGAATTTGATGTCTACCATTATCATTATTTTTATTGTGATCATGGTGAATTTTAGTAGGTCATCAATTTATTTGGCTGTAATGTAACTGAAAATAATGTGTTTGAATTTTTTTTTAAACTTTAAAGATGAACTGCAATTCATTTATAAAAAAAAGTCTGTAGTGCACCATTTAATCTTTTGTTGACATTCTGATTACCAGAACAAAGTTTCATTATAGTTTTGGACATTTTGAAATAACTTGACATGACTCTGTGGAGCCCCACCCCTGACTATGGATACAATAGAGCCCCATGACTATGTTATCTCATTATACTAACATATGTGTCTTTTGTTAATGATATGGAATGTGATGGCATTGTACAATGAACTAATCAAGTATCAAATACTATAAATGACCAAATTAGTTTTCTTCAAACATCATGGAATTGTGTAGTAGGAGATACTAGTTTGATGTTTGGTTTGGAATAAAGTAGTTATGGCTTATTGGTGAGGATTGTGATTTGTGCTTTTTTTATGCCTGTCTTTTAGCATGAATACATTCATTTATATGCTGCTTGCTTTTAAAACCTTTCCTTACTTTGCATGTAGTCATCTTTGATTGGCATCTCTCTGGATAGTACCTTTGCATTGTGCAAAAGATTCCATACTTATATTTGGTTTTGAATTTTACAGAGTCCCAAACGTGGTCAGCGTCCCCATAGCTACAGGAAGTGACACTATAGAGGCAGCACTGTTATAAGACTGGATGTGCTCAGTATTTGCAGGTCTCAGTGTTAAATACAGTAGGACTGTTGGATAATGCAGTTCTCCTCATGGTTGGAGGGGTTTTATTTCTTTAGTTGTTTATAAGATCTGTGTGTTACATTGTGAATTAACTATATCCAAGTCACAACCAAAGCTTTTTAAAGAAATGACATTAAAAGTGGAGACTTTGTGATACACTTTGATGGTAATTTATGGTTGTATTATAACCAGAATCCTATGCCCCTTTCGTCAATACTTTTTGAATTCATAATACTTGAAGACATACTTGCATGGACTTATAGAACAAAGCAATTCCTTGTTCAGACATTCATATTGTTTACACATAGTCCCTTTCAACTTCAAAAAAGGTATCAATAAATGTTTCTAGAGGACAATATAAAAGGGGGAAATTGATAATTGGAATCCTTCTTTCAGATCATCCTTTGTACAATACATGAACTGATTCCTCTCAATGATTAATCAAGCTTTTTTGGAAGCTGCTAGTTTATTGTGATTTTTGTTTTTCCTATTGTCCCCACTATTTTGTTTGTTTTTATAGATATTTTATTATACACAATTGTACACTCACAATTTAATGTGTTTAGCACGTGATAAGTCCCAGTGTTGTGACAGTATACATATTTTTCTTAGTTTTGTGATCTCTGGAATATTTCTTGTGTTGTGTTTTTTTGTATATGTTTATTTATTAGTTACCTCTTTGTTTTTTAACTTACATACAATATGTTTAATATTAAGTTAATTTACAAACAATATATTAAGTTAATTATTTAAAGTATAATTGATTTCTTAAATGGTTAAGGAATAAAACAAAAATGCCCTCATATAATGTCATAAGTGAAATGTTAAGATGATGTCCATATTGATTTTAATAAAAGGAAACTTTTAAAGAAAATTCTGGAATTTTAAGATCTGCAAGTTTTTTTACAACAATAGTGATAATTTTTTTTAGATACAGATATTTTGATCTCTGCGTGATTTTGATGTTACTCTTACATAAGAATAATAAAAGATAGAAGAACATATTGAAAGGACAAGATATTAGGAAGTTTATAGATAGAGTAGACGGAGTATCAAATTCTTCCCATTTAATCTTTCCTGAAATCTACAAATCAATTACCAGAGTCTATCTTTAGTAGTGTGTTCAGACAATGAATTACCATATTTGATTGGTCTAACTGAAGGAATTGAATGTGTATTGTAACTTTACACAATTTGACAATTGTGGGTTTTATTCATAAAATAATATCATATGCATTGTTTTATTAAGCAGTCCATTAAGAAATGGTGCTCTTGAGAAAAAAAACAATGGTTTAAAACCAATCATGTTTTGAATACTTCACCAACATTAATTTCCTAATCATACATAACATGACTGATACAAGATAACTGGTGTAAAGATTAAAGCATTATAATTTATTCTTTGTTGTTGTTTGTATTGGTTGTTTATATGTTACTCATGTAATATTGTATTTTATAAATCCATCATGCCTTCACCTAGCAAATATTGGTTCCAAACCAAATGCATGAGTTGTGAATCATTCCACTTTAAAGAATACAAGTTTCTTTTCCTGTTTTCATTTTTGTGATTTAAAGAGATCAATATTTAGTAGCAACATTTTCATCATAACATTTTTCTAAATGATAGTATTCACTGTTGTTCTGATATTTATATTTCATGTTTTTGGACCCTTTTTTGTCTTGCGTTTTTAAGAAAACAGCAAAGGCAATGTTTGTAATACTATATATCTCCACTATTTTACACCTAGGACATATTTTTAATGTACATTGCATTAGAGAAACTTGCTATTGAAGTTGTATATATTTTATTGCAACAGCTATTTATAGTTATCTCCCCTTAGATTTGTTTGGCCAGTTGTGTCCCTTTTGGAAATTAACGACTCAAGTTTGAAGTGTTTAACTGTTTCCATTTTCATATTTCATATTTATAATTTTGTAGCTTCTCTTGTCTATAATATGAGAAGAGCTCGAGCTAGATTGTTAGTTTAACAGAATACCATTGGTCAATTAATGATTGCAAATTTGATGTGAAAAGACGGGACAATCTTTAAAATGTGTTCAATTTCTCTTGTTGATAAAATTTTGTGTTCACATACCAAGGTGTTTATTCTTTTTATTTGTTCATTTAAAATATCATGTTTTAACAACAGTTTATAAGTGGTTTTTATGACTAGGTGGTTAAAACTAAAAACATGTTGATTTTAAAGTTAAATGAGGTATATAGTAGATATGCAATTTGTCATCACAATCAAGTCATAGAATGTTGATTTGTTCCAGATTTTGTCTGCACTATAATATAAATTTTTAGCTGTTGTTTAAAGTTACAGTTGCATAGAATAATGTTATTGAACTTCAGATGTGTTTTAAGATATTAAAAAAAAAATTGCCTCGGATGAATAATTTTTTTAAGGAAAATGTTTTTCTCTCTGTCACAGATTGCAGGTCATGCATGCTTGACTGGTGAATTTTTTTTATTGTATAAACTTTAAGGTGATTAGGTTCTCATTACAAAAAAGTATGGGTCAACTATATTTGGTTTATATGATGGGTGCTTATAGCTTTCAAATAAATGATTCAGCAGTGCCATCACTTTCTCATATACTAGGATGTCAGCTATGTTTGGTGTATAGTGGGAGGTTTATATGTTTAACTGTCATCTCACAATCACATCATTGTCATGGTTCAATGCTTTAATGTTGAGATTTCTTGAAATTCTCTGGTTTTACATTGATTTGATTTTTCTGTGTGTGTTGTAGTTTGAAAAACAAGAAAAAACACACTTACAACAATTTAGCATAGTTAAAATTTGTTTTTATAAGTGTATTTGTTATTTAAAAGATTAAATGTTGAATTTGCATCCCTTTTCCTGGCTACCTACATGTTTGAAGAAACATTTGATATATCCTTGTTTTTCATGTCATATTTTTCATTTATTTAAGATATCATTGTTAGATTTTGTATATAAAGAATATTTTCTGTGTACATGCATAAATTAATTTATTACAAAATTATATTATCTGTTTTGTGAATAAAATATTTATAAATCAAAATATTTAAGTTGATATATATTTATTTGTAAGAATTGTTTTAAAGTGATTGTTGATGTCAGGATATACAAACAAGGGAGACAACTTTTGTTAATTGATTTGTGATGAATATTCTATGATACATTAATCCAAGTAAGTTATTCATGTTTATTAGTGATTAGTTTTAGGCAATCACAGTCATATTACTTCCTTGTGAAAGACTCATTCAATTTTGCACATGTGACACTTTTTTTTCGATATTGTCATCATTGAATATAATATAAATTTTGGTACACTTTGGAAAATGGTAAACAGTTTTCAAACAACTGTTTTTAAAAAAGATCCCTTTTTCCCCATTTTACTTTTTGTTTAAGTTTATAATTGCGAAAATTAAAAAAATCTTCAAAATTCAATTCTTGATATAAAATACAAAAGTTTTAAACATAAGTATAAATGTCTATTTGTATTAGTATTCATCTCATGTTTGAATCCTTGTAGTAATCATTTTTGTATTGTCATGGTAACAATGAGCAGCATTTATCATGTGAGTTAGAAGGGGAGTTGTGATTGGTTGTATGAATGTTAAGCATACACCTTTTATAAGCCAAAACAAACCCCACCTTTGTGTATGTATAAATGAGGTAAAAAAAAATAATGAATGATAAAGAATTTTTAAAACCTGTAAATTGATAAAACCAACATTGCAAGGATTGTTTTCTTAATATGTGCAATAAATAATGAAAATATTGTAGATTTTGTTTTATTTTTATCTGATTGTGTTGTTGGTGTTTCCGGTAAAATGAAAAATGAATGGACCAAAGTCCCTGATAACATTTTTAGTTCAAGGTAGCTTCCATGTCATGTTGTCTTTATCACTGTGGATTCACTTATTTTCGTGACCAATTATCGTGGATTAAGGAAAAGTACTTGTTTGTGGATATATGATTTCGTGGCATTGCCAAAGTCTGCACACAAGCCTTTAAAAGACTTGCTATTCGTTAAACATTTAATTTCGTGGTTCACCTGTAACCACGAAATCCACCAAAAATTAGTATCCAATGAATAATTATGAATCCACAGTAATTTGATCGTGACATTTCAACTTTTCACATTATTATTTCCACAGCAGCATATTTGAAGGAGGATTAAGCAAACAAATGATGGATCGTACCACACCTTCTTTTTTCATATGTCATTCACATTAGTATTTCTAATAATGTAAGTGTGGAACAAAAAAGACAAAAGATGTTATTCACTTAGATAAATACACTAACTCTTACAAAAAATTCTTACTTGAAAAGACTACCATGTAAGTTTAAAAACCTCATCAAAGATTCCAGACTTATATTTGTAAACACTAGACGAGTGTTTTGTCTACTCAAGACTCATCAGTGATGTTAATATCAACGCATGTGGATTATACTTTTGTGACATTTTTTGGTGAATAACTTCAGTAACTCACAACTTTTAATATGAAACGAAACTCTATTTTATGCTCCAATAAACAGGTAAAGTTTTAAGATGGTTTCTTATCCTCAGTCACAATTAAATTTTCATTATTATGACAAACGATAACAGATCTGTGCATTGGTTTGCAAGTTTGGTAAAAATCATATGGCCTTGACCTTAACTGTATATAAGTGATCAAATAAAGATCTCAATGTGAGGTCTGTTGTTTGGGTAACTATACACCAAGTTTAATCTACCATTTCTACATTAGAAATGCCTGTACAAAGTAGGGTATATGAAAGTTGTTGTCCATTCGTTTGATGTGTTTGAGCTTTTGATTTTGCCATTTAATTAGGGACTTTCCGTTTTAAATTTTCTTAGGAGGTAAGGATTTTTGTTATTTAACTTTTTGCAGACAGATCACGGGTTTAATAAACTAAATCCTGATATCCATGATGAGTTTATTTGATTCTAGACCTCAACCCTAATTGACAGGTGCGCTAGACCTAAACCCCGTACGTGACAGGTGCGCTAGACCTCAATCCCGTACCTGACAGGTGCGCTAGGCCTCAATCCCATACGTGACAGGTACGCTAGACCTCAATCCCGTACGTGACAGGTGCACAAGACCACAATCCCGTACGTGACAGGCGCGCTAGACCTCAATCCCGTACGTTACAGGTGCGGTAGACCTCAATCCCGTACGTTACAGGTGCGGTAGACCTCAATCCCGTACGTTACAGGTGCGCTAGACCTCAATCCCGTACGTTACAGGTGCACTAAACCTCAATCCCGTACGTTACAGGTGCGCTAGACCTCAATCCCGTACGTGACAGGTGCACTAGACCTCAATCCTAATTGACAGGGATTGTATATTTTCCAGTCAAATGTTGGTAGTTCTCTCTAGACCCTGGTTTCTTCCACCAATATAATTTGGCAACAACGAATAGCTGAATGTGCTGAAAGTTGCGTTAAACTCAAACCAACCAGTCAGTCTATCCAAATTTGTTTTAAATAATATATTCTTAGTTATCAAATAGTTTTCAAAAATAAGTAAAACCCATACTGCATAGCAAGCTGTAAGGGCCATACAATAAAAAAAATATTAAACAATTTAAACTAACATGTTGATACAACTAAATACACATATGCTTTACATCAATGAACAACCACTTAGTTACAGGCTCTTGACGTCGGACAGGCACATACAGAATGTGGCGGATTTAATATGTGTGCGGATGCTCAATCACCCCCTGAATGCGAATAGTTGTCTAACAGCAAAACATAAGAACTAAATATCGGAAATCAGTTCAAAAGGGCTTGACCCGACATATCGAAATTAAGCACAAAAGCAATTAACAATAATACAGAATAACACAGTACCAGTCTGAAAATTTTCAAACCCAATAACAACTGATGAACAAAAAATATGTAACATAGACAAAAACATCAATCGTGCGATCGTCAGACACGTGAAGGATTTAAATCTCTCAGGTTAACTCTACCATTTTCAACATATTGATGACATTGATATGATTGTACTAAGTCAGGAGTATAACAGTTGTTTTCCATTCGTTTAATGTGTTTGAGCTTTATAGTTGTCATTTAAAAAAGAACACTGCCTAACGTAAAATGTCTGCTTCATGGCTTGATCTTTTTCTTGATATTGACAGAAAAGGAAAACTTCAAGGAAGATCAGTTTTCGACCAAGCTATTGTCAACTTCATATTTCTCAGTAGTAACATACCATCTGCTGCATTGTTTAGCGTTTACTTATCAAAGGTAAAACGTAACGCTCGTGCATGTTCAGACTAGCAGGACTTTGTTTACAGTAGTAATTTACGCAAAAACTAATCCAACTAAGTTATGAAGGCTATGAACTAGAACGAGTAAAATGGACACTGCAACATTTTACGGTTTGAATCAGGAATTGTTTAACCGAAACGATGTGCCGGAGTTTCAAATGTATTGCCGATTATCATGATTATTGTATTTTGGATGAGTGTGAATTAGTATGGCGGGGTGGTACATACACAGTAGGAGACAATTATCGACTCGTCCGATCGATAACTTTTTTGAGTCCATGCGATTCCCTCAGTTTTTTTGTTGTCTTCATTTGTCTTTTTTTTTATCGAGTTACGATATCTGAATATCGGTAAACTTCGGGGTATCTTTGACACATTCCCCATTTCCATTCTCTATTTTATTATCGCTGTGTTGAAGACCTATTGGTATCCTTGGACTGTTTTCTGCTCTTTGTACGGGTTGTTGTCTCTTCAGTTGACACATTCCCCATTTCCATTGTCAATTCTTTTCTTTCCCTTTAATTTTTGTCTGTTAATGAATAAACTCATCATAGATACCAGGACTAAATTTAGTATATACGCCAGACACGGGTTTCGTCTACAAAAGACTCATCAGTGACGTGTCCTTGGATAACGCTGACTTTAACATATTTTGCTATTTTGATTAAAGTGGTGTTAACGATTGTCCACCTCAAGGTGTGAATTTAAGGTGAATAGAAATCATATCTTTTTGATTTATTGTTGATCTATGAAAATGTGTTTGTAGAGATATGATAATTTGGAAATGGTTTTTTTTCTGTGAAAGAGAAAGACAGTTCAATATAAGGAAAAGATTCATTAATCTAATATTAGACATGTTCATTATTAGCCGATACCGGAACCGATACCGAAACTGATACCGACACCTAACATAAGTACTGAGGTAAATGGTAAATGTTAATTACGTTTGATTAGCTCAACCCTTGTAATCCATTATATTGTTTGAGATAAGAAAACACTGGATGAGATATAACTTCAATTCAACAATTAAAATGAATATATCAAAAAAGTAAGGTTAAATTCAACGAGTATTAAATACACTAATGCAAATGATGTCAATATAAGATGGGGATACACATTTATTTATGATGTACATTATTCAAGAAACAAGTTTCGTTGAAGGGAAAGGTAAAGGCAACAGTAGTATACCGCTCTTCAAATGCCATAACTCGATTGAGATGAAACAAACAGTACTTAGTTCTACAATAGGTGCAATATCGATCATCAGACTACTGGTGTGATTTTATCAAATTCGTGTAGATATATAACTTTGTTGAAAGGTCTGCTGGATTAATCGCATCTAAACAAGGACTGTTTGATTCCGGAATAGGAATCCGATATATTCCATGAAATGTTATTAAAGCTATATCGAAAATATCTAAAATGTGATGTGCAGTTATGCTTACATTTATTTTATATAACATATTCGATTTTCAAAATAATATTGATACCAAAAAAAAAATATATTTTGGTTTCATTTAAGTTTTAGAGAAAAAGAATGTTCGAATTGATGTTGTTAGCACCACCAACGAGAACAACAAAAACATATAAAAAAAATAAATTAGAAAAGGCAAATGGATATGCGGAGACTGATTTTGTTATTTTGAATAGTTTCCAAATTCATTGGATGTAGAAAAGA
Organism: Mytilus galloprovincialis; assembly: GCF_965363235.1. Classification (NCBI taxonomy): domain Eukaryota; kingdom Metazoa; phylum Mollusca; class Bivalvia; order Mytilida; family Mytilidae; genus Mytilus; species Mytilus galloprovincialis. Next base: position 565,458 of record NC_134838.1, on the reverse strand, counting down.
CTTTCGAGACCTATTAATTTTAATATGGTTGCGATCGGACCAGATGTTACCGTCTCCTCGTGATTGTTACAAACTGGGCAATACAATACACCCGTCTGAACATTTTTTAGCAACATCATAAACTGTACGGCAGCTACGCAATCAAAATGCTATAACCACGATCAAAGCAAATGTGTCAATGAATAGATTCGTACAAGAAGAGTTTATGTAGAACATTCCATAATAAAAGGACAATTTATTATTTAAAAGGTTTTCTTTATAAACATAGTTTGAACGATATTGCACATATGAATTGTAAATCGATAAATGTCGTCTGCGGATTAGAGTGCAACCTTTGCGGATTGGTATACGTCGGTGAAACGAAAGGAAGGCTAAACAAACGTATGTGCGGTCATAGATCAGACATTAACCTCAATGCTAACGACATTCTATACCAGCATTTCAATCAGCCGATCATTCCATCGTTTCCATGACAGTTCGAATTATCGAAAAGATATACCATAGCTCTAACAATCCTAATCTTTCAACGACTCTCCGTAGACAAAAAGAGGACAACTGGATTAGACAATTGGGGACTGCGACACCTTATGGTTGCAATGACAAAATTGATGGTGTAGGTATTCTATCTAGTCATTCGTGTAACTCGGTGAATGTGATGAATATTTTCAACTCGACTCCTCGACGTAGACGCAGTCATGGTCATCGTCATTATACATCACCTTCTCTGCATGATGTATCTATTAATGACTTGCTGCCATTTATACAAAAGCCGTTAGGTATTCATCACATTCGCACGAAACTTTATTCATTACCCCTTTCAAAACTTCATTCTCTGTTCAATTTATGTTTGGAATCCACTGTTACAAACCCTCATTCAAACCAATACAAAAAATTACAGCTATAATTTCGGACATTGCAAGTCACAGACTTTTCAAGCCAGTCCGCATTGGCAAAGATGAAAAAGCGAAAAGATCTTTCCTTAATCTTTCCTTTGCCAACAAAGGTATCGATGGCGTCAACTTAGGCAATATCCTTCATCATAAATTAGTTTAATCGAAAATACCTCCTTATTTCAAAGACCAGTCTGTACCAATCATTTCTTATACCTATACCAAACCTATTGCAACTAAAATTTTCAATTACAAACACGTTTTGCAGGATCTCGATATTGACGACTTCAAGTCTAAACCTCCTGATTGCACTTGTGCTAGTTCCCAATTCACATATAATCCTGCTGGCCACGTTATTACCGGTGACCTCAACATTGTTAATAACACTTCTCTTCGAAATGTGTTATCGAAAGGTCCGAAATATCGTGAGCCCAAATCCATCAATTGGAAATACAACTTTAAAATTTTGATGGACTCAGTTGAGGATTATGCCAGGCAATGGGCTAAGCGCGAGAAGGAAGACATAGACACTCTTTCCGTATGGATTAAGGCAGTGAGGTCGTTGATACAAATCAGAATTAAGAAACTGAATGGATCTATCAATGCCCATGCTACGTCAATCTTTAAAGACCCAAATGTTGCAAAGCACCTATCCTACCTCCATGACAAATATGTTGTTGTTCCCGCAGATAAAGCCCCAAACAACATCGTTTTTGTGTGTAAAACTCATTACATTAACTGCTTGATAAACGAATTAGGTATTTACAATTCACTTGGAAACTCAACATTTACCCTCACGACACTTACCAAAGAGGAAATCCTGGATAATCATAGGTCTGATCTGTGTTCCTTTGGAATTTCAACCAAAGATGAAGAACTGGATCTGCCATCACTATATTGGATACCTAAACTACATAAGTGTCCTTACAAACAACGGTATATTGCTGGGTCTTCCAAGTGCTCCACGAAACCTCTTTCGAAATTATTAACATCTGTTTTATCAGCAATCAAAGACGGGCTTCAAAGTTATTGTGAAACTGTCTATTCCAGAGGGGGCGTGAATCAGATGTGGATACTTAAAAATTCCAAAGATATTTTAGAGTACATACAATCTAACTCTCTTTCAAACTAAAAGACAAATTGAAAGAGTTGGTATTGCTTTGCTTCGTAAAAAATAATGGCCAACGTAGATACAAGTATCTTGTCTTAGGGAGGGATAAATCCTATTTTGTAAAGGATCACTCTGATTCGAACAAAAAATTCTCTGAAACTGATATTATCAAGATGCTTGATTTATTGATTGACAACATATATTTGTTACGTTCGGAGGACGTGTTTTTCAACAGACTGTCGGCATTCCAATGGGAACAAACTGTGTCCCTCTACTTGCGGACTTGTTTCTTTTTTATTATGAGGCTGACTTCTTGCAGGAACTTCTTAGGAAGAAAGATAAGAAGTTAGCAATATCCTTTAACTCTACTTTTCGCTACATAGATGATGTTCTTTCACTTAATAATTCAAAATTTGGTGACTATGTGGAACGCATTTATCCAATCGAGCTAGAGATAAAGGATACTACAGATACAGTTAAGTCGGCCTCATATCTTGACTTACATCTAGAAATTGGCAATGAGGGTCGGTTGAAAACAAAACTTTACGACAAAAGAGATGATTTCAGCTTTCCAATTGTGAACTTTCCATTTCTAAGTAGCAACATTCCAGCAGCACCTGCATACGGGGTATATATCTCCCAACTATCATGATTTTCTTGATAGAGGGTTGCTGCTCACATGGAAGATATTAAACCAAGAGTTCCAAATGGTGAAGTTGAAATCATCCCTTCGTAAATTTTACGGACGCCATCACGAGTTGGTTGACCGTTATGGAATAACCGTTTCACAAATGATATCGGATATGTTCCTTACGTCGTAACTACAATCCCCTTCCCTTTCATGAATGTGACCTACCGAATAAAACTATTTACCGGATTTGATATCACATAAGCAACACGACGGGTGCCACATGTGGAGCAGGATCTGCTTACCCTTCCGGAGCACCTGAGATCACCCCTTGTTTTTTGGTGGGGTTCGTGTTGTTTATTCTTTAGTTTTCTATGTTGTGTCGTGTGTGCTCTTGTTTGTTTGTCCTTTTCATTTTTAGTCATGGCGTTGTCAGTTTGTTTTAGATTTATGAGTTTGAATGTCCCTTTGGTATCTTTCGTCCCTCTTTTATAGAACTATTTGCTGTTGTTTCCGTTTGACGAAAGCTCCTTTATGGTTTATATACACAATAAATAAATGGTATCAACATCTTAAATTGTAAATTATTTGCATTAGTGTATATAATAATGGTTTATAGATTCATGTCAATTAATGAGTTGAAGTTATATTCCATCTAGCGTATTAAAATATCAAATAATATGATGAGTAAAAGGGTTGAGCTAATTATCATTATAAAAAATTACCTTTTACCTCACTGTTTTTTTTTTTGGTTTCGGTATTGGTTTCGGTTTCGGTTTCGGTATCAGATTATGATGACCATGTCTAATAGTATGACCTTTCAAAAAGTTGTCCGATAAGAAGGATTGTGAATACTTCATTGTTGCTAAATTTAAAATCATGCCAATAACTTAAAGGGTTTTTACAAAGTTAAAAATACATATTCAAAAAAAGTTCTCATAGTTAAGGACAATCTTTTGTCCTGTTATAACAGATCGATTCCGTTACGTCAATAACCATTAAACAAGCTTGCTTATTGTTATTCTGTCACTGTAAGTGATTATGAGTATATAATCAAAAGTAGCATTAAAAGTAAACCTAAAGCTTTGACCTCAGTACAAATGCGTTTAAAAGTATCATAGAAATCACACAAAAGAAAAATGAAAATATAAAATATAAAATATATCAAAATATATAATACTTACAGTTACATAATTTTCAATCCTATATATTGTTTCAGCTGAAGCCGCAAGGCACTTGTCCACATCTTATCTTTTATCAGACAGACAAGCGAGTTTGTTTACAAAACCACTCCTCCTGAGAACTCATTGGACAAATAATGAAAGCAACACGTTATAAATGTCCTGTTTCCGAGGCGCATTTCTGGATTTACCTTCAGGAACGCCCAAAGCCGAATATTTGAAAGCCAATGAGTATGAGGACCGAAAACGTTGGAGAGCTATACACCAAATATTATATTATAATAAAATGTTGGCCTAATCCATCCAAGGCCTTTGTCTCATGGAGGTGAAACCTTAGTTTCTGTATAATTTCAAAATTCATAAACGGACAATTTTAGGTAGTTTGTAATAAATCATGTCAGTACCAAAGTTTTGCCTACTGAGTTGATAATACCCTCGAAGACTGATAACATTAAGATATGGAAACGTTTTTTTTTCTTCTTCTGTGGTTTTGGAATATGAAAAAGTAACAAACACAGCTGGAAACTTTTTTTTCAAAATAATTTTTTTTTGTATTTGTTTATTGCTCCTTTAATATATGCACCTCACTTTGTCCGAAATTTTCTCGTTTGATTAACGCATCATAGAAATTGGATTTTGTTTGTTTTAGCCAGATTTGTCACAACTTTTTGAAAGATTTTGACTATATAAAAAAGAAGATGTGGTATGATTGCCAATGAGATAACTATCCACAAAAGACCAAAATGACACAGACATTACCAACTATAGGTCACCGTACGGCCTTCAACAATGAGCAAAGCCATACCGCAGAACGTTTCATAACTTCTATACTGACTAGGCCTTCCAACAGGTTTGATTCAATGAATCTAATGAATCTATAGGTTAGAACCAACGGCAGCCTTATGTAGGATATCATGTGCCTTATATTTGTATGAATTTTTAATCTCATTCTTTCGTGGTTGATTCAGTACGAATTGCGTTTTGATAGTTTAAAGACTTTTTCTTTTTTTATTTGATCAATGAACTGTTGTTGTTTTGAAATGTTAGAACATCACCTACTAATTTTTTTTAAATCCTCTTTATGTTAAGAGAAATAAAACAATATGTTATTTAAAATCGAAATATTCATTAGTTCGACGTTAGCGGTAAATATAAGACAAAGTCATATGATACCATTTTAGCGTAAAAATAGTATTTGTATTACTTTTGGAAGTTCTTGGATTGGATAATATTTAAAAAGCTTCATTGGTGGAAAATTTGGAATAATGCCATTGTGGTTTTTTAAAAGTCAAAAATACATATTAAAAAATAGATTCAAACTTTTAAAAACGCAATGGATAAAAAAGACTACAATAGTATACCGATGTTTTATAGTTATAATTCAATTAATCAAAAATAGATCCTAGTTACATTCTAAAACCGAGAGAAAAACGACAGCTAACTTTCTGTTTCGTTAATACCCAACCAACATACTGACTTATTGGGATTTTGTTAAGTTATTTGCAGTTGATTGAGTATGAAAATGTAGCCTCTAATCTTCTAACAACAGTATGAGAATAAGTACAAAATCATTTTATCCTCCCGCAAAAAAAATGAATATTATTTAAGTATGTATGAAACATATCTCAGGGAGCTGCAATTCTTATTTAACTACAGTGTGCATATAGTATGCGAGAAAGGTCAAACATATTGATACCAAATATCAAAATACAAATCATATACACAGAAACTAACTTATTCAGAGTCTTAATCCTTAAACAAAGTTAAAGCCACAAAAAAAAAAAAAAAAAAAAAAAAAAAAAAAATTACCATAGAAAAAATAGTCATATAATTCTGTTTTGGATCATCTTATCTGAAAAAAAATCAGAACTAATTTTGTTACATTGTTGGAACATAGTGGTAAGTGGATAAGTAAAATGAGTGCTTATTTTTCCTCATATTGTTGTATATTGTAATTAGTGCTTCGTTCAATGTAAGAGTATGTGGGCGTTTCATTCTTGTGATAGTTCTGAAAATTTTGGTTCTACTCTTCAAAGTATAGGACGTTGTAAATTTTATTCGATTCCTCTGCTGAAGAAACATACTAAATGTTAATATCCACAGGAATGTGTCGTTCTAAACACTGAATTATAATTATTTCTCTGACTATATAATCAAATATCATCCTTTCTATCATATCCAAAAAAAAAAAAAAAAATCTTCATTGTTAAGGTGATAAATGGTGGAGAATCCGGACAGTTGAACAATTTATTTTCGAACGAAACTTATTTTCGCAGGTTTGTCAATTTATCAACGACTAATACGCTGGAGTACCTCTTTAGTATCTTCCACTTGTTTTTATTTTCCGGTTGATTTTCAAAAAGCAAAAGGTTATATATTTGTGCTTTTAATAAAATCATGAAAGTCACTTTCCAAACAACTTAAATGAAGAAACAAGTAGTCATTGATCATTCGTCGTTTATTTGGCACAACTTTTTGGAATTTTGGATTCTCAATGCTCTTCAACTTTGTATTTGTTTGGCTTTATAACTATTTTAATATGAGCGTCATTGGTGAGTCTTATGTAGACGAAACGCGCGTCTGGCGTACTAAATTATAACCCTGGTACCTTTGATAACTATTAACACCACTGGGTCGATGCCTCTGCTGGTGGACATTTCGTCCACGAGAGTATCACCAGCCCAGTAGTCAGCACTTCGGGGTTGACATGAATATCAATTATGTGGTCATTTTTATGAATTTCCTGTTTATAAAACTTTGAATTTTTCGAAAAACTAAGGATTTTCTTATCCCAGGCATATATTACCTTAGCAGTATTTGGCACAACTTTTTGGAATTTTTGATCCTCAATGCTCTTTAACTTTGTATTTGTTTGGCTTTATAACTATTTTTGATATGAGCGTCACTGCATGATGAGTCTTATGTAGACGAAACGTGCGTCTGTCGTACTAAATTATAATCCTGGTACCTTTGATAACTATTATTCATGTTACATATGTCAAATTCAATGGTATAATTTTCCAGTCTTTTTTTTTTAACTGTCGAATTATTTTAAAATTTCAATATGTACAGAATTATTTTGTTTTTAGCACTAGATTCTCGATAATTTAGGATTATGCAGGAGGCTTTTGTCATGTTGTCGTCGCATTTTTTACTTGGGTTGCTCTAAAACTTCGTTACTAATTTGGCCTTCCAGTTGTTTTAATTGTATGTGGACAAAACTCTAACCTAACACTTCGGTGTTGATATGAATATCAATTATATGGTCATTTTAATAAATTTCCTGTTACCAAAACTTTGAATTTAAATAAAAAAACTAAGGATCTTCTTATCCCAGGAATAGATAACCTAAGTCTTATTAGGCACACAACTTTTTGGAATTTTGGGTACTCAATGCTCTTCAACTTGTTTGGCTTTATAACTATTTTGATTCGAGCGTCACTGACGATTCCACTGCTGGTGGACGTTTCTCTCCGGAGTGTATCACCAGCCCAGTAGTCAGCAATTCGGTGTTGACATGAATATCAATTATATGGTCATTTCTATAAATTTCATGTTACAAAACTTTGAATTTAAAAAAAAAACTAAGGACTTTCTTATGCCAGGAATAGATAACCTTAGCCTTATTTGGCACAATTTTTTGGAATTTTTGGTCCTCAATTCTCTTCAGCTTTGTACTTGTTTGGCTTTATAACTATTTTGATTTGAGCGTCACTGATGAGTCTAAGGTAGACGAAACGCGCGTCTGGCGTACTAAATTATAATCCTGGTACCTTTATAAATATCACCACTGGGTCGATGCCACTGCTGGTGGACTTTTCGTTCCCGACAGTATCTTCAGCCCGGTAGTCAGCACTTCGGTGTTGACATGAATATCAATTATATGGTCATTTTTATAAATTTCATGATACAAAACTTTGAATTTTTCAAAAAACTAAGGACTTTCTTATCCCAGGAATAGATAACCTTAGCTTTATTTGACACAACCTTTTTGAATTTTTGGTCCTCAATGCTCTTTAACTTTTGACTTGTTTGGCTATATAATTATTTTGATTTGAGTGAGTGTCATTGATGAGTCTAAGGTAGACGAAACGCGCGTCTGGCGTATTAAATTATAATCCTTGTACCTTTGATGAATAAATACTGGCATAATTAAACATACTCGTTGTATTTTTGATGTGATGACTTTATTTTCAGCAAGTTTTTTCATGTTTTCCTATTATGTCTGGTTTTTTTTCTTCACAAAATGTCCTCAATATCAAGGATTTCTATGCGAATGTCATACAAATGAGCGGTTTAGCTAGCTATAAAACCAGGTCTTATCCACAAATTTCTACGCAAAGAAGAACATGTATCAAGACCGGAATAGGACAGTTGTTTTCCATTAGTTTTGATGTGTATGCGCTTTGATGATAGTTTATTTCAAGTAAGTCAAGATAGTCGGCTTCACATCTTGACTTACATCTAGAAATTGACAATGAGGGTCGGTTGAAAACAAAACTTTACGACAAAAGAGATGATTTCAGCTTTCCAATTGTGGACTTTCCATTTCTAAGTAGCAACATTCCAGCAGCACCTGCATACGGGGTATATATCTCCCAATTGATACGATATTCCCGTGCTTGCATTTCCTATCATGATTTTCTTGATAGAGGGTTGCTGCTCACAAGGAAGATATTAAACCAAGAGTTCCAAATGGTGAAGTTGAAATCATCTCTTCGTAAATTTTACGGACGCCATCACGAGTTGGTTGACCGTTATGGAATAACCGTTTCACAAATGATATCGGATATGTTCCTTACGTCGTAACTACAATCCCCTTCCCTTTCATGAATGTGACCTACCGAATTAGACTAATTATCGGATTTGTAATCACATAAGCAACACGACGGGTGCCACATGTGGAGCAGGATCTGCTTACCCTTCCGGAGTACCTGAGATCACCCCTAGTTTTTTGTTGGGTTCGTGTTGTTTATTCTTTAGTTTTCTATGTTGTGTCATGTGTACTATTGTTTTTCTGTTTGTCTTTTTCATTTTTAGCCATGGCGTTGTCAGTTTGTTTTCGATTTATGAGTTTGACTGTCCCTTTGGTATCTTTCGTTCCTCTTTTATTTCAAACTAGAAGCAATACAGATTTTAGGTATATCATAAATATATACATGTATATCATAACAGAACATTTTAAATCATTCTGAGGATTGTCATGAAAATTTTATATCTGTGGCGTATTTCAAATATTTTCCTAAATTAGACAATTCCGGCTTTTAGATTTTGCCATTTGATGATTGACCTTCCGATTTGACTTTTCCTTGGAGTTCGATATTTTTGTTATTTTACTTTTTTAGTACACATTTTCTCTTAAGTAATGTATTGTAGTCCTGTAATGTTATGTTGTCATTGCAATGCTATATTTAACATTGTCATTAAAGTGCGAGGTTTGGCATGCCACAAAACCAGGTTCAACCCACCATTTTTATCTTTAAAAATGTCCTGTACCAAGTCAGGAAAATGGCTATTGTTATATTATGGTTCGTTTCTATGTGTGTTACATTTTAACGTTGTGTTTTCGGTGTTTCGTTTGTTTGAGTGTGAATTCACATTACTATAAGACGTGTCACGGTACTTTTCTATCCCAAATTCATGTATTTGGTTTTGATGTTATATTTGTTATTCTCATCGGATTTTGTATAATGCTTAGTTCGTTTCTGTGTATGTTACATTTTAATGTTGTGTCGTTGTTCTCCTCTTATATTTAATGCGTTTCCCTCAGTTTTAGTTTGTTACCCCAATTTTGTTTTTTGTCCATAAATTTACGAGTTTTGAACAGCGGTATACTACTGTTGCCTTTATTTAAAGATTTTTTAATTGTTTTTATTTCAAGAAAATGAATTGGCTTAGTGCGTTATGTAAAATGTAACAATGGCATTATATATTTTTTCAAAGAGTTCTTTATTTTATAAGATAATGTGCATGATTTTATTCAAAATCAATATATCACCCTATACAAATAATAATTCAAATGTTTCTAGCTAAACTAATTACATAAAGGAGAAAACACAATTTAAACGTTAAATTAAGGAACAAATAGTATGAAAATGGAAGTATGAATTATCACATTCCGTATCAAATAGGCGTGTTTTGTAAAGTTGAGAATGTCCCCTTAATATGATCTGTACTTTTTGTAAAACATGATAACTTGTTATTTTTAGAAAATATCGTCGCATGTCATTCCTATTGTTGAAATTTAAACATGTAACAGAGGAAATCGACTTCGGAATTTCCTGCATTTTATTGTAGGTACATATATTGTTGTCAAAATAGACATTGCATTTAATATATTTATAGAAAGGGTGTTACGTTTTTACAAATATCATTTCCGTAAGATAATTTCATTGATCATTTTAACAGGGTTTTTGATTTTAAAATATGCAGTCTACTTAATAAATACTAATGGAATTATCGACTTCTATAAATTCGGAGCTTTATTTACCTCAAATCAAAGACAAAATCACAGCCTAAATAAAGGCAACAATAGTATAACGCTGTTAAAAAGTCATAAATCGATAAAGAGGAATAAATCCGGGTTTCAAATAAAACTGAAGGAAACCCATCAACTAGGAAAGGAAAACAAAGGAACAACAGAAACACTGAACTGAAAAATAAAACCGAACAAACGACAACATAGATAGAAACTGACTGTTTGATAACAACTGCCATATTCTTAACTTGGCCCAGCACGTTTTAAGAAAAAGATAGTGGGTTTACCTGGTTTTATGGCTTGCCAACCCTCCTGCGTATATGGCAATATTAAAAATATCGCCAACATGACAACACTACTTGACAAGGTTATAGTACAAACCAACGCAAGAATGCACACCACAGTCAAACAAATAAATAAATGATATAATATAATAATTTAATTTTGGAAGTAACGCGTCTTCTGATGGCTGACGTTATTTTGTTATCAGCCCATAGACATTATTTAGTCATGTGACCGTTACGTCATCAACGTTTTTTCCTGGTTTTCTACGGTTTAAAAGGAATTTAGAATTAAACTATAAGGAATGACTGTATAATATTTTTTCTGTCTATTTGAAATGACATAAAAAATGTGGTGCACACTGTTAAATAACCCGCTACGCGCGTTATTCAGTGTTCACCAAATTTTTAATGTTATTTCTTCATAGACAGAAAAAATATTACAGTCATTCCTTAAATAATGCATGTACATTACAATATGTTAAAAGTTAAATAACAGAAAAACGAAGTCCCCAATAAAATGACAAAAACAAATTAAGCTCAAACACATCAAACAAATAGATAACAACTGTCACATTCCTGACTTGTTACATGTATTTCATACACTGCCGTGGTTCAGTATTTAAAAAAAAAACTAAATCACAGGAACCATAGAATAACAACGAACATCTCCCATTACCGATATATACATAGCTAGTAATTATATGGAACACATTACTAACCCTTCCTTCTAGATTCTAGCTTTTGATCATAAACAAGCTTCAGTCCAAGTTTTGTACAAATCCAGGATAGTAAAGATAGATCATAAGTATATATATTCTTTTAGATAGAATTTTCTTATACTTTGCCAAAATGCAGATTTTACTGTTTTTTTCAAAAATATAATAAAAAGTATGGATCCCTGAACTGTTTTCCCACCTATATATCGTTGAAAATTGCCTTAATTTGGTTGATAATATTAAATCACTTTTGTGTTCTTAAAACAAAATGTGTGAGATAGAATTTTGAAATAAATTGTGAAAAGGTAAGTTTCATGATATGTTTAAAAAAAGAAAAATGGTGTCACCGAACTTGTTTTCTTGCTACAAGTAAAAAATCAAAAACTTTCCTATCAGTCCAGTGTATTTTTTGCAAATAGAGTTATCTTCCCTTAAATGGCTTAGTTGGGAAAAAAATTATTCTAAAAACACATCATTTGATATTTGTTTAAATATTTTCAATAGTACAATATATCACTAAGTTTTCTTTATATAAATAAGTAGTCTAACCAGAATATTGCAAATCTGTCTCCAAATTTACAGATTTGGGCAAATAACTAGACCGATTGCGTACTGCGATTGTACAATCCAAGTTGGCGGTATACCATGAATCTATCTTAAAGAAAATTATTAAAAATTTTAAAACTGTAACCACAGAGTAAACGTAATGTTAACCGGCAGAAAAATCAAACCTAATAATGAGTAAAATACGGATAAACAGGATTTTTTTTATTTTTAGAAATGTACTTCTGGATAATATCTTATAATCATTAACAAGCTTTTATCCAAGTTTGGTAGAAATCTAGGTAAGTATAAGAAAGGTATTAAAATTTCAAAAACGTTAACCATAGAGTGAATATTTGTTGACGCATCTACTGAACGACGACGACGACAACGCCGACGACGGAATGTAGAATCGCAGGCTGGTTGTATAACTAGCTAAACCTCTTACTTGTATGACAGTCGCTATCCTTACAAAGAAAAGTACTCGTTACTTATCAACGACCTCTAGATTAGAAAAACCAAAGCCAAACAAGAATGCGTCAAAAGTACTCTGAAGCTCAATCGAAATATCGTTTTTTATGTTCATTGGACCGTGAAGTTGGGGGTCAAAACTGTAATTTGGCATTAAAATTAATAAATTATATTAAAATAAAAGATTATTTTTTCATAAGGAGCATGTGTACTAAGTTTCAAGTTGAAAGGACATCAACTTCATCAAAAACTACCAAAAACTGACCAAAAACTTTAACATGCGACAGGAATTACGGACGGACGAACGGACGGACGAACAGACGAATGAACAAACGAAGGTACCTACGCACATACCAACAAACATAATACCCATAACTGGGACATGCAAACAAATTGAAGACACAAAGTATCGATCCGGGAGCAGTCGAAGTTACTTACAGCTAGTTCAAAGCCTATAACAATTAGTTTTAGAACTATGTATCCAAGACAAAATCTAAATAAGTTAACATTCAAAGCATTGAGTTTTAAGACTTTATAAACAGTCTTCAAAAAACTAAAATATAGGTATCGACAAAATGTGGTACCATAATAATGTTAATAACAAAAAATTCTCTGAAACTGATATTATCAAGATGCTTGATTTCTTGATTGACAACATATTTGTTACGTTCGGAGGACGTGTTTTTCAACAGACTGTCGGCATTCCAATGGGAACAAACTGTGCCACTCTACTCGCCGACTTGTTTCTTTATTATTATGAGGCTGACTTCATGCAGGAACTTCTTAGGAAGAAAGACAAGAAGTTAGCAATATCCTTTAACTCTACTTTCCGCTATATAGATGATGTTCTTTCACTAAACAATTCAAAATTTGGTGACTATGTGGAACGCATCTATCCAATCGAACTAGAGATAAAGGATACTACAGATACAATTAAGTTGGCTTCATATCTTGACTTACATCTAGAAATTGACAATGAGGGTCGGCTGAAAACAAAACTTTACGACAAAAGAGATGATTTCAGCTTTCCAATTGTGAACTTTCCATTTCTAAGTAGCAACATTCCAGCAGCACCTGCATACGGGGTATATATCTCCCAATTGATACGATATTCCCGTGCTTGCATTTCCTATCATGATTTTCTTGATAGAGGTTTGCTGCTCACAAGGAAGCTATTTAACCAAGAGTTCCAAATAGTGAAGTTGAAATCATCCCTTCGTAAATTTTACGGACGCCATCACGAGTTGGTTGACCGTTATGGAATAACCGTTTCACAAATGATATCGGATATGTTCCTTACGTCGTAACTACAATCCCCTTCCCTTTCATGAATATGACCTACCGAATTAGACTATTTACCGGATTTGTAATCACATAAGCAACACGACGGGTGCCACATGTGGAGCAGGATCTGCTTACCCTTCCGGAGCACCTGAGATCACCCCTAGTTTTTGGTGGGGTTCGTGTTGTTTATTCTTTAGTTTTCTATGTTGTGTCGTGTGTACTATTGTTTTTCTGTTTGTCTTTTTCATTTTTAGCCATGGAGTTGTCAGTTTGTTTTAGATTTATGAGTTTGACTGTCCCTTTGGTATCTTTCGTCCCTCTTTTAATAACTTTAATTTTTAAAGCAATATATATTTAGTTAAAATTTAATGATTGGAAGTAACGATATTAAACGGTTTTCAAAGATTTTGAAATTGAAAATTGAATTGTTAACTTGGTTATCATTTTGAATAAGATCGAATCCCATGCTCTTTAACCAACATCACAACAAATAAATATATAAAATGTAATTAAACATGCTTATGAAGAATAAAAACAAATTGTTAAACTTTATATTACTGTATATGCAATCTGTCAATACAGGTGACTTAGTATCATCAATATAGTTAGAAAAAAACTAATTGGTTGGTGACCTTCTTTTTATACATGTATAATGTATGTTTGATAGACTATTTGCTATTTTAGGAATATGTCCTTTCTTTGGTCTATTTAAATTTTATATTCAAAAAATTTATAAAAATCGTTTAAAAATACATATAGGAAAATTTAAATCATTAAAATATAATTTAAATTTCGAACTAAATTTGGATTCACAATACAACGTAAAAGAATGCATATGCAATGGAAATTTTCATGTCAGATTTACCCAACGTATATGCAAATTGGCATATTTGAATTGTGATATTTTCTAAACTAATAGAAAAAGAATTTCATAAAATTAAAACTTAGTTTTAAAATACCTTTTTATAAATATATGATACGTAATAAAAATTTTCATTAAATTTACCAGATCTTATTTTGTACCCCTGATGTCATATAGCTGGCCTATAAAAAGCCGCCTTCTGTCTGGATCTGTATTCTCTACTATTCACAAGAACTCAGAGGACTTTTTGAAAGAAAAAGGTAAGACAGTTTAGAAAACAAAATTTGGTAATATCTACCTATAATATTGGCTACTATGATCAATTATAATATGAAGTAACAAACTTATACACCATTCCCAATGTCTCCTTTTTTTCTTACTTATTGGTTTCAAAAACCCCTAGATTAAAAGCATAACAGTTTAAAATAATAATAATTTAACATAATTGTAGTTCTAAGATGTGAATAGAACTGTTTTTTTGTCATTTCCTTCTCATTGTAGACTACGTAGTAGCACTGTGTTACACGGTATATATAGTATACTTTGGATTGGGGGTCATAGTTCCTAAAATATTAAAGGCATTTTTTTTAGTTTTGAAAATAACGTTTATTCGGTATATATGTTAAGAATTTGTTTACTATATTTTATCTCTTGATCCAGCGTCCACAGCAAATTATTCTCATTTTAACTGTTCTTTAGTTCAATAATGGACGTTATAGTACTTCTATTAATTCCATGGTAATATTTTTACAGTAAATATTCAATTTTATTTGCCAGTTCGCTTTAAATCCACAACAATCTACCGGAGATTATCATTTTAGTTTATTTCAGTTACTGCTAAAATGTCGGATGAAATAGTAGATCTAGAAGAAATTGTACAGACTTGGGCATGGGATTCTTACAACAAGACAAAATCAAAGGCGTCTATGCAGTTACAAGACGCTTACTTGGATATCAATTGGGATCGTGTTAAAATAATACCCGAGATTCCGTGTTATGAACTTCAAGAAGGAGGAGGAACACAATCACAAGTAATTTTTAAATCTGTCTTTCGCAACGACAGTGTCACTTCCCAGACTCATTCCTTGAAAACTGAACGACAGACAACAGCGACATGCACGAGCTCTCTAACGAAAGGATATACCAAAGGTTTAAATGTTGGGTTAACCTTGTCGGCTCCTGGTACAGTTGCAAAGGCGTCCGTTGGATTTGAAAAGGGATGGTCCGTAGAGAGTACCAAAGAAAACTCGGACAGTAAAACGTTGACATGGGCGACAGAGGGGAATTTGACTGTTCCACCGAATTCAATGTTAAATGCAGAGCTCCAGGTTAAAGAAAAACAATGTTGTTATACATTTAAAACATCTGTGAGACTTCAAGGAAGGGTAACTGTAGCCATTTACAACAGAAAAGACAACAGTAATTTTGTAACTTCTGTCATGGGAGATATAAAAGAAATCCTGCTCGCAAACAAAAATGTAAAAGGCGTAAAAAGAGAAGAAAATTGTGCGGTAATAGGCATGGCAGGAACATGCAATTTCAAATATGGCATCGAACAGGAAATCAGATGCTATCCTGCAGAAAACCTTAAACAAACATAAATCTGCTGTTCTGACTGTAAAATTTCTGCTTTGTAAGATATGCATTCGTATACATTTGTGCCTTTAATATTGAATCTTTGACTTCATGTTCCTTTCGATTGTCCCCAGAGTTCAAGTTTTTGTACATTTAAGTGTTGTTTATGTATTATCGTATTTTGGAGAGCATTTGCTTTTTATCAATACTAGTATCTGACTAATAGATGTATGTATGGGTGTGTTTAAATAATTACAATCATGATAAACTGTTCATGGTAAAAAAAAACAACTTTATAGTTGATTGGTTTGTTTTGTATGCCAATATATTGATACAGGAAAGAACAGCGTGGGAGATTTCTTTAAAAGTGGAAATCTAATTCAATCATAACACAACTTGGCATGTTAACAGAAAACATGTCACTTGACTTTTTTCAAACACCACATTGAAACAATAACTATCTAAGAACTCTCCTGCATACAATAAATGCAACTGTAGTATTTTTTTAGTTACTATAAGGTTTTTCTGCCTCAGGGATAGATTGCCTTGGCTGCAGTTGGCAAAACTTTTGGGAATTTTGGTCCTCAATGCTCTTCGACTTCGTACTTTGTTTGTCTTTTTAAATTTTTTTGGATTCGGGTGTCACAGGTGAGTGTTTTGTGGACGAGACGTGCGTCTTGCGCAAATGCAAAGTTTGGTCCTGGTATATGATGACTTTAAAATTGAGAATGGAAATGGGGAATGTGCCAAAGAGACAAAAACCCGACCATAGAGCAGACAACAGCAGAAGGTCACCAATAGGCCTTCAATGCAACGAGAAATTCCCGCACCCGGAGGCGTCCTTTAGCTGGCCCCTAAACAAATATATACTAGTTCAGTAATAATGAACGCCATACTAAACTCCAAATTGTACACAAGAAACTAAAAGTTAAAATAATACAAGACTAACAAAGGCCAGAGGCTCCTGACTTGGGACAGGCGCAAAAATGCGGCGGGTTAAACATGTTTGTGAGATCTCAACCCTCCCCCTATACCTCTAGTCAATGCAGAAAAGTAAACACATAACAATACGCACATTAAAATTCAGTTCAAGAGAAGTCAGAGTCTGATTTCAGAAGATATAACCAAAGAAAATAAACTTGTTTATATCGGTGTTCAAAAATCATAACCTGATTGAGAGAAAACAAATCCGGGTTACAAATTGAACTAAAACCGAAGGTTACACATCAACCATAAGTGGGGAAAAAAAGATTTACATAAACACTGAACATGCCGCTAAGTGCAACAAAAGCAAACGCCAACATGTATAGAAACGCACTATTTGATAACAAATGCCTTTTTTCTGACTAGGTACAGGACATTTTAAAAGAAAACAAATGTGGGTTGAACCTGGTTTAATGGTTAGACAAACCTCCCACTTTATGACAAAGTTAAAAATATATCGCTCAAATGACAAGACTACGTGACAGAAACACAGCACAAACACACGCAAGAACATTCATCACCGAAAAATGCACATTCTTTTTTATATATTAGTCGATACAACATGTAAACCGCAGAACAACAACATAAAATCAAAGCGTTGGCATATATCAGCGTGATGTCTCCTATGAATATAACTACCATAACTCAAAAAAGAAGACAACAAATATTGGTCAAATAATATTTAACGAATCGCCTTTACTAGCTTTCAGATACGATACAAAGCAAGTCGATGATTCACATAACAGTAATTTCAATTTTCTTAAAATGAATATGCAGAGTATAAGAGCCAATAGAGAGTTTTATTAAGATAAGCAGATGGTTTCTCTATTAAGAAGCATTTTTATCTTTAAAAATGTCCTGCATCAAGTCAGGAAAATGGCCATTGTTATATTATAGTTCGTTTCTGTGTGTGTAACATTTTAACGTTGTGTTTCCGTTGTGTAGTTTGTTTTCTCTTATATTTGAGTGTGAATTCACATTACTATAAGACGTGTCACGGTACTTTTCTATCCCAAATTCATGTATTTGGTTTTGATGTTATATTTGTTATTCTCATCGGATTTTGTCTAATGCTGAGTCCGTTTCTGTGTATGTTACATTTTAATGTTGTGTCGTTGTTCTCCTCTTATATTTAATGCGTTTCCCTCAGTTTTAGTTTGTTACTTCAATTTTGTTTTTTGTCCATAGATTTACGAGTTTTGAACAGCGGTATACTACTGTTGCCTTTATTTGAAGTAGATATTGAGACAACTTATGAATTAATAGTACTACATATAGACACTAGTAGAAGGCAACTCACCTCTTATTGTTGACCTCTCTATGCTCAATAACAGAATATGCGTGTATGGTGTTGGACCATATGACGAAAAGGCATGGGCAAGGAAGGCCAAAAAACAACAAAGGGACATTTAGACGCATACGTCAAAAATAAATTTACAACACCACAGAAAAACAAAACCAACAATAAAAGACAAAAAGGTAAAAAGTATAGAATAAAATGTTCACTCAATAGTAAAATTACAAAAACAATAAACTCCAAGAAAGTCCATAATCGAACGGCTAATTCAAAAGGTCAAATACATTAAACGAATGGATAATAATAACTGTCATATTCTCGACTTGGTACATGTATTTTCTTATGTCAAAAATTGTGGATTAAACCTGGTTTTAAAGCTAGCCAAATCGCTCACTTGTATGACAATTCCATTATATTGACAACGATGTGTGAACAAAACATTTTCTTATTAATTCAGAGTCGCTTGACTATGATCTTGTAGGCAGGTTCTAGAAATGGTCGTCAAACTGAGATGTTATGATAGTAATGCATAGTTATACAAAAATATCATTGATCTGTCACAAGTAGTTCTTATCAATTGACACAAGTAAAAAAAAAACTCAACATTGAAAATGTCTTATCAATTCAAAGTCACTAGACCATGACCGAAGGAGGAGGGCCTCAACATAGTCGTCGAACAGATATGTATTGATAGTGATGTAATTTCAAACAAAACAACAATGATCTATTGTAAGTAGATCATATCATTCTACCTCCAGTTGAAAACTTAACATTTAACAAGGCTTATCTATTTAAGGTCACTGGGCCATGTTCTAGAGGAAAGGCATTGAAAAAGTAATCTAACTGATACGTACTGATAGTAATGCAACTTCATACAATATATAATTGATCTATCACAAAAGTTGCTATCAAACTAACTTAATCAGAAAACTTCACATTGCTAACTAATTCAAAGTCACTGGACCATGGCCTCGTCATTTTCGTGTTTTGACAGTGATGCAAATAAGTGATCTGTCACAAAAGGGGGACGAAAGATACCAAAGGGACAGTCAAACTCATAAATCGAAAAAAATCTGACAACGCCATGGCTAAAAATGAAAAAAAGACAAAACAGACAAACAATAGTACACATGACACAACATAGAAAACTAAAGAATAAGCAACACGAATCCAACAAAAAACTAGGGGTGATCTCAGGTGCTCCGGAATGGTAACCACATCCTGCTCCACATGTGGCTCCCGTCGTGTTGCTTGTATGATAACAAATCCGGTAAATAGTAAAAATGGTAGGTCACATCCATGAAAGGGAATGGGGTTGAAGTTACGACGTAAGGAACATATCCGATATCATTTGTGAAACGATTGTTCCATATCGGTCAACCAACTCGTGATGGCGTCCGTAAAATTTACAAAGGGATGATTACAACTTCACCATTTGGAACTCTTGGTTTAAAATCTTCCTTGTGAGCAGCAACCCTCTAACAAGAAAATCATGATATGAAATGCAAGCACAGGAAAATCGTATCAATTTGGAGATATATAGCCCGTATGCAGGTGCTGCTGGAATGTTTCTATTTAGAAATGGAAAGTTCACAATTGGAAAGCTAAAATCATCTCATTTGTCGTAAAGTTTTGTTTTCAACTGACCCTCATTGTCACTTTCAAGATGTAAGTCAAGATATGAGGCCGACTTAACTGTATCTGTAGTGTCCTTTATCTCTAGTTCGATGGGATAGATGAGTTCAACATAGTCACCAAATTTTGAATTATTTAGGGAAATTACATCATCTATATAGTGGAAAGTAGAGTTAAAGGATATTGCTAACTTCTTGTCTTTCTTCCCCAGAAGTTCCTGTATGAAGTCAGCCTCATAATAATAAAGAAACAAGTCGGCAAGAAGAGGGGCACAATTTGTACCCATTGGAATGCCAACAATCCGAACGTAACAAATATGTTGTCAATCAATAAATCAAGCATCTTGATAATGTCTGTTTCAGAGAATTTTTTGTTTGAAGCAGAGTGATCCTTTACAAAGTATGATTTCACAAGTCATGCAAGTAGTTCCTACCAAACCAACTCCAACAGAAAATTAACATGGACTATTTCTATTTAACTTTAAGTTGCTGGACCATGACTAAGGGTGCGGGCCTCCAAATAGTCATCAAACTGATATGTACTGAGAGTAATGGAAATTAATATTAAATATCAATGATCTATCAAAAGAAGTTCCTATTAAAATAAATTACCAGAAAACTTAATAATTGTCGAACCCACCGCATCACCAATGACAGAAAAGAGGTCCCAATGTCTCTCTTTCCGCGTCTATTATAGCAGGTGAGACAAAAACTAACGACTGAGCAACATGCACCAAACAAAAACTGGGTCAATCTCATGTGCTCCAGAAGGATGGCAACCATTGTGTTGCTCATGTTAGTACAAAACAGTAAAATAAACTAGAGGCTCTAAAAAAGGACACATGAACTCATTACAAAATTGTGCTTTGGTGATGGTGATGTGTTTGTAGATCTTACTTTACTGAACATTCTTGCTGCTTACAATTCTCTTTCTATAATGAACTTGGCCCAGTAGCTTCAGAGGTAAATATATTTTGTAAAAATTTACAGAAATTTATGAAAATTGTTAAAAATTGACTTTAAAGGGCACCATCTCCTTTAGGGGTCAATTGACTAATTTGGTCGTGTTGAATCAATTGTAGATCTTACTTTGCTGTATATTATTGCTGTTTACAGTTTATCTCTGTCTATACTACTATTGAAGATAATAACTAAAAACTGCAAAATTTTCTTAAAATTACCAATTTAAGGGTAGCAACCCATCAACGAGTTATCCGATTCATCTGAAAATAACAGGGCAGTTAGATCTTGACCTGATGAACATTTTATTCCATTCCAGATTTGCTCTAAATGCTTTGGTTTCAGAAATATGAGCCAAAATCAGAATTTTACCCCTATGTACTATTTTTGGCCATGTTGGCCATCTTGATTTGCAGGCAGGGTCATCAGACACATTTATAAAACCAAGTACCCTAATGATGATTGTGGATAAGTTTGGTTAAATTTGGACTAGGAGTTTCAGAGAAGATTTTTGTAAAAAGACAAGGGACGACAAAGACTCCAAGTGATGAGAAAAGCTCACTTGGCCCATTGGAATAATATACCCATTTTTTCAGTTTATATGTGTTTTATGTGCACATACATGAGAACCATAGGGAACTATATTTCAGTGTGAATACATTTAGTAACAGTAGCTAACCTGTCATGTTGTTAGGCAGGGCAGTGCCTTAGTAAAGATTTAGAACAAGTTCTAATCTTTCCAAAAAACAAAACTAGCCAGTAATTAAAAAAAAATGACTATTATTTTTGGAAAAAACTATATTATAAAGATGTAGCCAAATTATGTACAGTCGATTTGTGCAAAATGTACACATACATGAGAACAATTGGGAATTATGTGTGTTATGTGTGTATAGATTTAGTAACTGATTAAGGAGCAAATCTATCTGTTTTCTGTTTCAAAGCCGGTGACCTTTGAAAGAATTGGAACCAAATCCGAAAACAAACACAATCAATGTGTATAAACTACAAACATAGTCTGTCCTTTTTTTTTCTTTTTCTTACTGCTGCATATATTTTGTTTTAGCTATAAAAAACTCCTTCAAACATAAATTGTATGAATATATTTTACAGCACCTTACTAAATGATGGAAATGTTCAAGTTTATGTCAAACCCAACTTAACCAATTGTTTTTTGTTGTTGTATCAATCATATGTGATTAAAAACTATTGAAGTTTTAACAAGTGACAAGTTTTCAAGTTGCTCAAGGTAAGTACAAATTCAGTGGTAAGTTCTGTTCTGCAACATCAAATTTGTTCTATTTTCAAATCTTTACATCATTACACCCACCTGTATATATTTAACACAAAAGAAGAAGAGTAAAAATGATATTTAATAATGTGTGATGTTTATGATTCCTTGGTATATCTATGTCTGCCTCTAATTTGAGGAGGTAAGATGACAGCCCCTGAACAGGGAACCTGTCCTGGTATCTGACATATACACTTTTTACTATCAGAAAGTCCAAATAATGCTGGATTCTTCTCATCTTTTGTTTCTTCTTCTTCTACTTCCATTCTGAAAAAGAAAATTACTGCTAGACAACATTTGTCAAGAATTTTAATGTCTTGACTTAGTTTAGTGTAACTTAAAACTAGGTGAATTATAACAGTTATGTTCACATGGAATTCCTTTGTCAGTACATGTTTTTATAACCAAACTTTTATACAATGTATCAATAAGATTGTAGTTGAATTTTTTTTGTGAATAATCTAATAATAAAGAAAGAATATAATTTGACTTTACAATTCATAACCAGCTTATACAAATAACCAGCTTATACAAAACTTTAATGAGCATGGTGTATTGTGTTGAATCAGGAAATTGACTTTACAAGTGCATCAAACTTTTATGATAATCAGATTATATAAAGATTGCACAATTCCATCTTTGGTAGCCAAGGGTTACGATCCCCTCCAACTCTCTCCACCCTTGGCAGATTAAGCCAACATTCGTGATATCGATGTTGCGCTATCTATTGGAAGATTAAAGTCACACCCATTCCGAATACATTATTCTTGACCAGTCGTAGCACTTGAACTCTTCAATTTGGAGGTAAAAACATGGTAGCGTCTAGATTCTACACACTTGGTAAAGCTGGAAACGAAAATATACGTCAACATTCATGCATTTGTGCATGAAACATACACAGGAACTTCTATTAGTTGATTAAAAACATTCAAGTTGTCACTAAATATAGTCGTATGTTTAGTGATGTAAAAGACTTGTTGCACAATAAACACGTGGCAATTGTTTACAAACACTTTCTACATTTACACGTGATCATGCTATAGGCGCTTTTTGATTGGATGCAAAGAGTTTCTATTGCAACCAATAAAAATCCTTACCTTGTGTCTCCAAAATTTTATCTCAATCTGCCAAGGGTGGAGAGAACGGGAGTGGATTGTAACCCTTGGCTAGCAAAGATGGCACAATTCAAGCTTGTGTACATCAATGCACACTCAAGGTTAGCATTATTAATCCTACTAAGGAGTTATTTTGTGATGCAAGTTATACTGTAATATTGTATTCTATTCCAATGTAAAATTTTGGACATTTGCATAGACTTTCCCATATGAAGAAATGGCATAGTTCACATTTTACAATAAATATACCCAGAAATCAGTCTGATATCTAACAAAATGTGGTATGATTTCCAATGAACAGACACATACAAAATGTGGTATGATTTCCAATGAACAGACACAAACAGAATGTGGTATGATTTCCAATGAACAGACACATACAAAATGTGGTATGATTTCCAATGAACAGACACATACAAAATGTGGTATGATTTCCAATGAACAGACACAAACAAAATGTGGTATGATTTCCAATGAACAGACACATACAAAATGTGGTATGATTTCCAATGAACAGACACATACAAAATGTGGTATGATTTCCAATGAACAGACACATACAAAATGTGGTATGATTTCCAATGAACAGACACATACAAAATGTGGTATGATTTCCAATGAACAGACACAAACAAAATGTGGTATGATTTCCAATGAACAGACACATACAAAATGTGGTATGATTTCCAATGAACAGACACAAACAAAATGTGGTATGATTTCCAATGAACAGACACATACAAAATGTGGTATGATTTCCAATGAACAGACACAAACAAAATGTGGAATGATTTCCAATGAACAGACACAAACAAAATGTGGTATGATTTCCAATGAACAGACACAAACAAAATGTGGTATGATTTCCAATGAACAGACACATACAAAATGTGGTATGATTTCCAATGAACAGACACAAACAAAATGTGGTATGATTTCCAATGAACAGACACATACAAAATGTGGTATGATTTCCAATGAACAGACACAAACAAAATGTGGTATGATTTCCAATGAACAGACACATACAAAATGTGGTATGATTTCCAATGAACAGACACATACAAAATGTGGTATGATTTCCAATGAACAGACACAAACAAAATGTGGAATGATTTCCAATGAACAGACACAAACAAAATGTGGTATGATTTCCAATGAACAGACACAAACAAAATGTGGTATGATTTCCAATGAACAGACACATACAAAATGTGGTATGATTTCCAATGAACAGACACAAACAAAATGTGGTATGATTTCCAATGAACAGACACATACAAAATGTGGTATGATTTCCAATGAACAGACACATACAAAATGTGGTATGATTTCCAATGAACAGACACAAACAAAATGTGGAATGATTTCCAATGAACAGACACAAACAAAATGTGGAATGATTTCCAATGAACAGACACAAACAAAATGTGGTATGATTTCCAATGAACAGACACAAACAAAATGTGGTATGATTTCCAATGAACAGACACAAACAAAATGTGGTATGATTTCCAATGAACAGACACATACAAAATGTGGTATGATTTCCAATGAACAGACACATACAAAATGTGGTATGATTTCCAATGAACAGACACAAACAAAATGTGGTATGATTTCCAATGAACAGACACATACAAAATGTGGTATGATTTCCAATGAACAGACACAAACAAAATGTGGTATGATTTCCAATGAACAGACACATACAAAATGTGGTATGATTTCCAATGAACAGACACAAACAAAATGTGGTATGATTTCCAATGAACAGACACAAACAAAATGTGGTATGATTTCCAATGAACAGACACATACAAAATGTGGTATGATTTCCAATGAACAGACACATACAAAATGTGGTATGATTTCCAATGAACAGACACATACAAAATGTGGCAGGGTTAAACATGTTTGCTGGTGCCAAATTTTTTAATTATGAGAAAGTAAGTGTTTTGCTATTTATATTTCCCCTAAATCAATTTGATTAATAAATAAATATGATGGAACAATTACACCTTAATTCAGATAATTCTCTCATGTTTTGCTCCATTTCTAGGAAAGTTTTGGGACATCTTTCACTTTTGTAATGAACTGTATCAAGAACAAACTTATACAAATAAAACTTATAAAAAAATGTCTAAACACATACATGTTTACATTTGGGAGAAACACAATAGTTGATATAGACTGTATCACTTAGTCTAACCAGACAAAGACCAAATTCATACTTATATTGTAAAAAGTTGAACTTCAATCCCAGATATCAATGGTATTATAGCACTTACAACACAGATGCCCAAAATTTATATAGCCTCAGTTTATGATGTAGTTCAAAAGGAAAATCTCCCTGTATATTGAACTTTAAAAGGGGTCATGACCTCTCACCAATATATACTTACTCTGTTTTACACAATGTACTTCTGATAAATGAATGAATTTCATCTTTTGAATGAGAATCAACATCAATAACTAATTTCTTTCCATTACCTGTAAAACAAAAAATATTAAAACCAATGATTGACAGACAGTTTGTTATATTCATGATTTACATGTTTCCCCATCAATAACTAATTTCTTTCTATTACCTGTAAAACAAAAAATATTAAAACCAATGATTGACAGACAGTTTGTTATATTCATGATTTACATAACCCCCCCCCCCCCCCAAATCAACATTTTATCATTTACGCCCCAAATCAATAAAAGTTCAGAAATCATACAACCATAACTATAGACCAGTCTGTGCTAAACTGTTTATGAGTATGTCAGACCAGAAAAGAAATATGATCTTTCCTACTATATTTACAACTTAAAAACTAAAAATTCTGTCAGCTCAAATGATTTTTTGTCTTTGTTGATCAGACAGAGTTTGAGATATATACTGATAAACACTTGTTTAAATGAATTTTGTTTCAACTGCAACCATTTCAGTATCCACCAAAATATTAAATTGGGAATTAAGAACCACTAAAATTATTCATATACTTTAAATGTGTTGCCCCTAAATCTCAAAATTTCTCTACCAAGAAAAATACACCCTATATGGTAATTTTTAGATATAGGGGCACTTTCAAGCAAGTTAAATTAATGTCTATCTTAGATAAAGCTTTATCTTGATATACTCTAACAAGTAAATATATTTTCTATCAAAGTTTAAAAGAAATGGGATTTATATCCATGTACTTACTGAAGAAAAACTGGAAAACAGGAGTTGGTGTTAAGTTCTTAAAGGTAACAAATTGAGTATGTGGATTTTTATACAACAGTTGAGGTAGATGCCAAAACACAAAATCTCTGAAAAATAAAGAAAGTTCATATTATTTGAGAGCAACTGCCATAAAACTTTAAGGAATATATTTTAGGATAAATATATATAAATGGCCATCGCATATTGAAATTAATAAAAACATATTGATTGTTGGGTTACTGTTCTCAATAAATTTGATACTATACATCTAAACATGTTTAAATTAGATAGACATAAGCTACAACTTTGCTTTGTTTAAAAACTGTACATGTTCCTGTTAAAGTAACTTAAACAACACTAGATCTGTATTCAAATTTATATATATATCTAATATTCATTGATTGCCTAACAATGTAATTTTAACACACTATTTAGTATGTACATTTATTTAGTATATCTAATATTCATGTATAGATTTTCTGCCTTAAAACCAGAGACATATATGTGTATATATGTCTCTGTTAAAACTAAGCTTTGTATAAAGCTAAGCATATTTGCTTCAAGCTTGCAAGTTGTTTCTTAGGGTAATGAACTTCCAATTATCATGATGAATGAGGATATCCCTAAGAGTTAAACATGATGGGGTAGCTCGATTAACTTTTTTTTTTTTAAAAGTTCACACAAAAAATCATTCTACTAATTAATGAACTCAAAATTTATAACTTTTTTTTATTCAGACTTTTAAGTTTTTTATTAAAAAACGTCAAAACTAAAATTCCTTACAACAGAACCAAAATTATTATTATTATTATTATACAATATTTATATAGCGCATTATATAATTTGAAAAATTACCCTAAGCGCTTAACATGAATAAACAAAAAAATAAGATACATAAGGTAAAAGCAAAATATACAATCACATAAATACAATTTCTGAGCAGTGGCGTGTAAAATGAAAACATTGATTGTCGGTTAAATAGAATAATATAAAAGAATGTACAACTCACACAAAAAATATCAAAAATTTAAAATTAATCAAAATGAAAGAAAAGTAAAAAGTTTCAAAAAATAAAAATGAGTTAAGAAAAATTTAAAATTTCCTCTGTATAAATTTAAAATAATGATTATCATTAAACCACAGTGACTCAAGTATTAAAAATTATTAAGTAAAAATTCACAATACAATCAACTGGTAAAACAAATTGTTCATAAATTTCAAAATTTACAAAAAATCAATGAAAGCACTTCGGAAAAAATATGTCTTAAGATCCTTTTTAAAAACGTCAAGAGATTGTTCATTTCGTAAGGATGAAGGTAAGCTGTTCCAAAGAGTTGGTGCGGCAATATCGAACCGTCGTTCACCATAGCGTTTTGTCCTGACATCGTTTGGTAGTCGTAACAGCATGCTTTTCTCCGATCGCAAGGCTCTACCAGGTTTGTAATGTTCAACTAATTCCTGTAGGTATGATGGTGCCTTGCCATGAATTGCTTTAAAAATGTACAGCAGGAGTTTGTACTGACAACGAAAATGAACCGGTAACCAGTGCAATGAAATGAGAACAGGTGTTATTGAATCGTATTTTCTCTTGCGCGTTATTAGCCGTGCTGCTGTATTTTGCACACGCTGTAGTTTTGTTATTACACAGCTATTTGTTCCGTATAACAGCGCATTACCATAATCTAGTCGTGATGTAACGAGTGAGCACACGAGAGTCTTACATGCCTCATCTGTAATCAGGGATCTAATGCGACCAATATTTCGTATCTGTTGAAAACATGCTTTTGTCGTTGCACTAGCTTGTTGTTCCATGCTGAGTGTTTTGTCAAAATAAAAAAATCAGAAACATTACTGTATTTCTGGTTTTTTTTTAACAGAAGTTAAAATATGTTTGATTTAAAAATAAAAACAATTCATACAGAATTCATCCTCTTTCACAGGTAATGCCTGCCTCATTATATGAGGCAGACATTACCTGTAAATGGGGACGAAGTCTGTTTTTTTTTTTTTTAATTCAAACATGTTGATAAAAGAAACGGAAATACCGTAACGTTTCCGATATTGGTTCTGTTGTTAGGGATTTAGTTGTGACGTTTTTTAAGTTACAAATGTAGGACGTCATCTTCAATGTAAACAAAGAATCGCTGTTATCCAGGTAACGTTTTTTTTAATATCAAACAATTATCAAAAATGATTGAGTGTTGAATTCCTTCCTATATTTGTTGATATGGGGACGAAGTCCCCAATAACAGTAGAAAATTCAATAAAAAAAAAATTCGGGAAAATTTCCCGAATTTTTCATTGTACTAATGAACTCAAAATCGTTCAATTTTTTTTTATGTCATGTTTTGAAATCCCGGACCTGCGCAGAAATGTACAATATACTTCCTTTTTCCGGTCTCGTTTGTATGAAACTTTGAGTAAAATATATATTTATCAGTCTAGTATAAAATAGAAAGAAACGCGCAATACCAATTTCATTTTTAATAATTCCTTGATATGAAAAAACGTTACCTAATGATAGCGTTTCTTTGTTTACATTGCATATGACGTCATAATTTAAATAACGTCACAACTAAAATCCCTAACAACAGAACCAAACTCGGAAACGTTACGGTATTTCCGTTTCTTTTTTTTTTGACAAATAATTAAGTTACAAAAAAATAATTCATACAGACTTCGTCCCCATTTACAGGTAATGCCTGCCTCATATTATGTTGATAAATATACATTTCATTCAAAGTCTCATGTAAACAAGACCGGAAACGGAAGTAGATCTGAAAAAAAAAGTTTCCGATTTTTTTTTTTATTGATTTTTCTACCATAATTGGTTACTTTCTTCTTTCGTAATTCCCTCCTGTTTAGGAGAACTTGGATGAGACCGATAAATGGTACTTCATCCCCATATAATTCTTTAGTTTTACATATTGTGTCATGTGTACTATTGTTTGTCTTTTTGTCTTTTTCATTTTTAGCCTTGGCGTTGTCAGTTTATTTTCGATTTATGAGTTTGACTGTCCCTCTTGTATCTTTCGTCCCTCTTTTACATTGGTTACAACATACAATATTGATTACCTGTCTCATAAATGAAAAATGAAATCAAATATTGACAGAAAATAAAAGCACAATCATTTTTCAAAACATTCATGCAACTGAGACAAAAAAAAAAAATTACAATGCTCCTCTGTGAACCTGCTGACCGGGTCCGATGTTGTAATTTAATGTCATAACTTGAATTTCACTTTTCAAATGCAGGGCACCATCTTGAAGATATTTCATTGTTCGCCTAACAGGTGCCCTTCCTTTCATAAAAGGCATGACTGGTCTTTTTAAATTCTGTAACGAGCGTTTATAACATTTTTTTCTATTATCCTGAAAAAATTGTGTCTCCTTGAAACAGGAAGTTAATGGATTACGGTAATTGCCACAAAGTATACATATTACAACATCTAATATAACATCTAAAAATAGAAAAACAAATAATTATAGATGATAAGAAGTACGAAATTTTATATTATCGAATTTTGAAAAAAATATTTTATTCATTCAAAGCAGAAAATTAATTCTTCCCGTGCACTGCAAATGGTGAACATTACGACATACAGACGACAAGAAAATGGTTTCAACAAGCGCACGTGTGTTATTGGCAGGGACAGTTTTTGCTATCAGCGCAATTTTGACTTTGCGCTATCTAATGAAAAAGACAAGAAAAAAGACAGGTCTCCGAATTATTGTTTAATTTTAATTTTAACTGAAAACTATTCCCTGATTCTGAATCAAATTTCCTTGTTTATGTCCTTGAAAATTCTATGATGCCATTTCAAATTTCACTTCTTCTTCTATGAGGTTAATCTGCTACTTCTACATCTACTTTGTAGTGACGACCTTCAACACTTTGAAGTTTATGTCACTTGTACCGCTCATTGCTTTGTGGAGACTTGTAACCATAAAATTGAGAAAGGAAATGAGGAATGTGTCAAAGCAACAACAACCCGACCATAGAGCAGACAACAGCCGAAGGCCACCAATGGGTCTTCAATGTAGTGAGAAACTCCCACACCCGTAGGCGTCCTTCAGCTGGCCCTTTAAAAAATATGTATACTAGTACAGTGATGATGGACGTCATACTAAACTCAGAATTATACACAAGAAACTAAAACTAAAAATCATACAAGACTAACAAAGGCCAGAGGCTCCTGACTTGGGACAGGCACAAAATTGCAGCGGGTTTAAACATGTTTACGAGATCTCAACCCTCCCCCTTATATACCTCTAGCCAATGTAGAAAAGTAAAGCATAGCAATACACAATTTAGAATTCAGTTCAAGAGAAGTCTGAGTCCGATGATGTAACAAAAGAAAATAAACAAAATGACAATAATACATAAATAACAATAGACTACTAGCAGTTAACTGACATTCCAGCTCCAGACCTCAATTAACATGATTAAGGTTCATCATAACAAATGGACAAATATGGCCGTCTTTCTGTTATTTGTGGGTATAATCGGACAGGAAGGCTCATTAATATAAGAATTGCTTCAGGCAGAATAACAACATCAACTTGCTATCATAATGTGTATTGTAGACAAAGGAATATCTAATTACAGACACAACATCCGGTTTATAAATACATCTATAGATAATTAGCCATGTGTCGGTTATTATAAAATATAGACTCAAATTTGAATGAAAGAAACGAATCACAATTTATCAACATCCCCTTTTCTTAAGAAAGATATTTACTTTTAAAATTCGCAACTATTATCAAAACAATTTAACCAAAAATAATAATCTCAATTATAAAGTCTTTTCCACATGTTTTGAACAAAATCAGTATCTAGAGTTTGTGATAGCAGTTTTTTTTTTTTATAACTAAAACTAATTATGAAAACGACTAGAAACTAAATTATTGACTAGAAAATTAACTACTTGAAACAAATTAAATTGTCATATCTTTAAAGCACATAGTCTTTCAAATAGGCTGGTTCTCTGGTAGTACGTGTTGGTCTAGTTATCGGATTGACACGCTTTTGTTCCTTTTCAAGTGGTTGGCACTCGCTAATTAAATTGTCTGAGTTCATTTGCAGTTCTGCAGTATTTGGTGCTTCTGTCGGTACAGAAGTTTTTGTTTCTGAAATGTTATCAAAGTTCAATAGTTCCCGTTGTGGTGATACATCACGGATTTGTACATTTACACTTGTCGGTCGCATGTGAGATGGATTACGTCTGTACGGAACTCCTTCCTGACTTTTAACTATGTATGCTCTTTCGCTTAATCTTTCTTTTACTTTTCCCAATTTCCAGTGCTGTCCTTGTTTGTGTTTGAAATACACTGAGTCACCAGATCCTAACGGTGGTAAGTTCTTAGCACGTTTGTCATAACATTTCTTGACAGATTGTTTCCTTGTTGATCGTGATTCTGTGGTTTTCGCATTCGGTACTTTTTGCTCTGTGTTAATTGATGGAATCATCGAACTGGTTTTTCTTCCGAACATTATTTCGGTCGGACTGAGACCAGTTTTCTGAGTAGGTGTGTTTCGCAATTCAAGAAGAGCCTCGTATTGATCACGACCATCTTGAAGAGTTTTCTTGATCATATTCTTAATCACTTTAACGGCGGATTCGGCTTTTCCGTTTCCTTGAGGATGATTTGGAGACGACACCGTATGATTTATTCCCCATTTTGTTGCAAATTGTCGAAATTCATCGGAACTAAACTGAGGTCCATTATCGGATACAATTGTTTTTGGGATTCCAAATCTCGCAAATTGTTTCTTAAGTATTGTGATCACTTGAGGTTGTTTTCGATAAGTAGTCTACTTCGGTAAAATTAGAAAAGTAATCAATGACCACTAGGTATGGTCTGCCTTTTATTTCTAACAAGTCCATTCCTACTTTCGCCAATGGTGATTGACCATCACTATGTTGTATTAACGGTTCTCGTTGATTTTTCGGTTTTGACTTTTGGCAAATTTCACATAACTCTGTCATTTGTTTTATCTCTTTTGCCATTCCTGGCCAAAATATTGTTCCTCTGGCTCGCCTCATCATTGAATCATATCCTAAATGAGCGCTGTGTAAACGGTTTTTCATTTCCTTTCTTAATGCTTTTGGTATCAGGATGGCTTCTCCTTTTACAATTATATTTTCTTGAATACTTAGTTCGTCTCGCCATTCAAAATACGGTAATGCACAGTATGGCACAGTATCTCTGTGCTGTGGCCATCCTTCATTTAAGATTTTTACAATCTTTTGTAATTCGGTATCTTCTTCTGTCGCTGTTCTTATTTCTTGCAGTCGGGCATCCGGTATATCTTCAAAAGTATTTATTTGCATAATTCCTGGTCTTGCTGTCTCTGTAGCATTGTCATTTTCCAAATATGCTCTGCTTAGAGTGTCCGCTAATACAAGGTTGACTCCTTTAACAAAACGGAATTCAATGTCATATCTGAATAACTTCATCATAATATCTTGTAATCTTTTTGGTGCACGACTTAGCGGTTTACTTAATATCGCAGCAAGTGGCTTATGGTCATTCTGAACTATAACTTTACGTCCATATGTGTATTGGTCAAAACGCTCGAGACCATATAACATTGATAATGCTTCTTTTTCAATCTGAGCCCAATTACACTCTGACGGTTTAAGTGCTAATGACGCAAATTCAACAGGTTTCCCTTCTTGCAGCAGTACAGCTCCCAGACCACTCTTACTACTGTCGACTTGCAGTACAACTTCTTTGTTGACATCAAAATAAGCCAATATGGGTACTTCGGTAAGTCTTTTCTTTACTCTTTTAAATGCCATATTGCATTCATCGGACCATATCCACGGTACATCTTTTCTAGTGAGTTCACGGATCGGTGCTAGATCATTTGCATGATCTGGCAGAAATTTTGCCATGTACTGTACCATTCCACACAATCTTTTCACTCCTGACACGTCGGTCGGACAGGGCATTTCATGTATCGCCTTTACTTTAACATCGTCAACTTTTACTCCTTCTCTTGTAATACGGTGACCATGAAACGTGATCTCGGTTAATCCATCTTCTTTCTTTTCCTCATTGAGAAGAATGTTGTAGTCATTACAACGTTGAAACAACTTTTTGAGCTTTCGATAATTGTCTATTAATGCTTCCTCGTTTGTACGACCACAACCTGCAACAATGATATCGTCTGCTATTGTGAATACTCCTTCTATATCTCCAAGAGCTTCTGTGAGCTTTCGTTGAAATATTTCGCTTGAAACTTTGAGACCAAACAGAAGTCTCGCCCAACAGTATCGCCCAAATGGTGTTATCATTGTTGTTAAATCACTAGACTCTTTGTCTAGTTTTACATGCCAATATGCCTCTTTGACATCCAGTCGGCTGAAGATCTTAGCATTTGCTAATTTCGGAAGTACGTCATCTAGAGTTGGTAGTTTATAATGTTCTCTCATTAATGCAGTATTAAGCGGTTGCGGATCAATGCAAATTCTCAATTTTCCATTTGGTTTTCTAACGATGGCCATTTGACTAACCCATTTAGACGGTTCGGTTACTGGAATTAAAACTTGTCTCTCAACTAACTTGTCAATTTCCTTCTTAACATCGTCTTGTAAAGAGAGCGGTAGTTTTCTACTTGGTAATGTTTTTGCAGGTACATTTTCATCAACTTTCAGAGTTATCTCTCCTAGGTCGCCAATTTTCTGTGTTTCAACTTTTGCAATAAAACGGTCATCATTGACCATGTTGACAGTTATTAATCCCATTCTACGGATTGTTTCCAGGCCTAGTAAATTGATATGTCCATTTGGCACAACGACCAAAGTTGCCATGGTTTCGTCACTATTTTTCGGATTTATCAATTTCAAATGTACCTCTCCTATTGGTTTCATAGGTGTTTTGTTCCACATACGCAGTGTGATTGTGCTTGGTTTTACTTGTTCTTTACGGATATATCGTTTACAAATCGTATTTACATCGGCTGCGCTATCTAATTGAAATCTAACATCGCAATCATTTACATTCATTAAAGCTGAAATGTTTTTAGACTCTGCACCTATTGCATGAAATTACATTTTCAGATGTATGACCAGTGATTCAACCAGCAGTCATCTTCTTCTTGGTCACTTTGTGTTGAGCTGATTGAGTGTATTTTCTTGCATTTAGCTTTAAAATGGTTTCTACCTTTG
The DNA here is from genome assembly GCF_965363235.1 of Mytilus galloprovincialis. Lineage (NCBI taxonomy): Eukaryota > Metazoa > Mollusca > Bivalvia > Mytilida > Mytilidae > Mytilus > Mytilus galloprovincialis. The sequence continues at coordinate 530,781 of NC_134838.1, read as the reverse complement.
CACGCATCGCATGTTTTTCCCCATGCCGGACATTTTTCCTTTTTTTTTTCATGTTTGTAACCACAGAAATTACATTCTTTGCTGTTAGTTTGTGTGTTGTAAGAAGTTTTACTCTGTGATTGAGGGTACCTTGTTTGGGGTCTTTTACTTTCAGGTTGGTAAGCTTTCTTTTTGAACTTATCATGGTGTGTGACTTTATTGACTGTGTGAGTAGAACTTGTAGATTCTCTCAACTCCTTAACATGTTTATTTGATTGTTCATAAGCTCTACAAATTTTGATTGCCTTGTCTAGGTTTATCTTGTCCTCTCTCAATAAAAGTTCTTGAAGTTTGCCTGTGACACTAAAAATAATTTTGTCACGCATCATACGATCTTTCTCTTGGAAATTGCACGAATTTGCTCTAGTTCTCAATCCAGTTAAGAAATTGTCAAAAGGTTCTTGGTATGGTACCATCCAAAATCTATGGGACTCTAGAACTTCATTTTTTCTTAGGTTGCAGTAGGCCTCTAGTTTTTCTAAAAGTTTATCGGGTTTCTTTTCATCACCTCCCTCTGTCCATTGAATTTGGTCAAATATGTCTACAATGTTGGGACCGGCACAATTCAAAATTATTGCTACTTGGACTGCACCATCCTTTTTTACAGCTCCGCTGGCCACAAGATACATGTATATTTCAACTTGCCTTTTCCATTTTTTAAAGTTTTCTGACACATTCCCTTCTGTGACATTTAATTGTGGGGGTAGACGAAAAGTGTTTGTTGCCTCGGCCATTGCTGAAACAGCGTCTTTCAACCACGTGGAGATTTATTTTGTGTTTGGTGCTTTCAGGACCATTTACGCAAATGTTTTTGATAATTGTTAGTTTTATAACGTTTCAGACGTTGCTCACCGCTGCCACCATGTTATTTGTGGGTATAATCGGACAGGAAGGCTCATTAATATAAGAATTGCTTCAGGCAGAATAACAACATCAACTTGCTATCATGATGTGTATTGTAGACAAAGGAATATCTAATTACAGACACAACATCCGGTTTATAAATACATCTATAGATAATTAGCCATGTGTCGGTTATTATAAAATATAGACTCAAATTTGAATGAAAGAAACGAATCACAATTTATCAACACTTTCCAAGTCAATAATTACTCTGTGTGCAGTCTTACCTGTGCAGTTTAGAAAGTTTTAATGCCTAGCATCCACTAGATATATATAAAAGTTAAATGTATTTGGCATATCCGAGAGATGAAATCTGTTTTGGACTTTATTGGACATTTTTTTCCCTTCCTGTAGAAGGTGTAAAAATAAACTAAGTTGGGATATAACTTTGAAATGCTCCCTCTCGGGTAAGAACTGGTTTGTCTTGTATTGATTGCCCTTGATTGGCATGGACAATAGATATCTACACATTTATAGGTGAGTTAAAGAGTTTATCTGAGTGGACAGTATCAAAGTAATTCAGGTGTTTGTTTAATTTTAGATCTTCTGCAGGAAGGAAAAAAAAATGCCCATCAAAATGAAAAAACGATTTTATCTTTTTGAAGCACAAAAGGCATTTAACTTTTATATATCAAGTGGATGCCAGGCCTTAAAACTTTCCAAACTTCACAGGTAAGTCTGTACACTGAGTAGTTTTAGAGGTGAAAATACGGCCATATTTGTCCATTTGTTATGATGAACCTTAAACTGATTGAAAGATCATGTCTTCATCATATGAATATCAGGCACAATCCTATGGAAAGCCAACGGGGTCAAAATTCTTAATTCCTAACTTGTAACTGTGTAATTTCTAAATTGTTTATTCGTAAATTGTTAATTTGTAACTTGTTATTGTGAAATTCATAATGCTTAATTCGTAAATTGTCAATTTGTAACTTGTACCTTTGTAGTTTCGACATTCTTAATCGGTTAATTGTCAGTTTGTTACTTGTAACTGTGCAATTTCATAATGCTTCATTCGTAAGTTGTCAATTTGTAACTTGTATCTTTGTAAATTCAACATTCTTCATTTGTTAATTGTCAATTTGTAACTTGAAGATTTCAAAATTCTTTATTGGTAAATTGTTTTTTTGTATATTGATGTTTTGTAACTTGTAACATGTTGATTCCTGAATTGTCGATGTGTGAAATGTCGAAGTGTTAAATGTCATCTTGTATTATGCTAACAATCATTATGACGACATATGGCGCTCAGTTTCTTCTTCGGTGTATATGCCTCCTGTAAGTAGGACAACCTCCATATGAAATATATATATTTAAGTAATTTTAATCAATTAGTTATGTGTCTAAGAGAAAGCAAACAAAAATTGCATGTTAACTGGATCCCAGTTTTATTTTGTTTACTGTCGTGGACTTCCGTTCGAGAACAGAAACTATATAAAAACTATCCCGACTAGTTCAGTCCGTCCACGACGTAAATGATCTCCCTTATTTGCGAGGTAAAAGAAATAGTCGGTGGTCAGTGGAATATTACAACTGGATTATTCAGGTAAATACAATAAGGAGATGTGGTAATATGATTGCCAATGAGACAACTATCCACCAAAGCGAAGTTCAAATAAAGTCGATGTAAGCAACGTATAGGCAACCTAAGGCCTTCAACAATGAGGATACAGTCTGCTATAATAGGCTACATCATTACTGGAAAACCCAGGTTCTAGCTATAAACGATTATATTATCGGACCATTTTATTCTGACAGGAGGGGAAAGCTGACAAATATATGTTAATATACATGCATGCCTACTGAATGTTTCTGGTCATGAAGCTTAAAAATTACCGCTGCCAGATTTCCGTTCTATAAAAATTTACAATAAAAAAACAACAAAATAATCATGAGTTCCTCAATCTCAACAGCTGTTTAACGCCCAGTCCTCCCTATATGAGCCCCACCCGGTGCTACACCTCCTTATATTAAGTTTCTCGCCACATTGAAGACCACTTGGTAGCCTTTGGCTGTTGTCCGCTAGATATAGTCGGTTTGTTGTCTCTTTGACACATTCCCTATTTCCATTCTCAATTTTATGTAGGCGACGCATGTAGTAAAAAATAAACAAAAAAAACAACATGCAATTTTAAAATAAAGAAGCTTTATTGATTAACATCGTGAATTATTTCATTTAGTTAACAAAATCGACAAATATTAGATTAGGTAAGGTTGCCGGGGTATAAGGTGTTTTTCTACACTTGCTATTAAGTAATAGTTTGATACTGTATATTCATCCTCCGTTTTGGATTATTTGTCATAATTTTAAAAATAGGACAATTTTGATATAAGAACATTTCTTTGTGATTCATATTTTGTGCAGTGCAAGATAAAATGTTTTTTGTCTTCAATATTTTTATTATGACATAATTTGCACAACCTTTCTTCTCTGTTAACTTGCATGTATCTACCTCTTTCAATTTCAATACTGTGTGCACTTAGCCTTAGTTTTGCCAAAGGTGCCCCATCATTTAACATATTCAATTGGTCTACATAGTGTGCACGTTTATTTGAAAAACAAAAATGTTGAAAAAATGATAATTTTGATGATTCTGTAATATATGAATTTTGTTCTTGTAAAATTTGGTAATGAATTCGTTGTTTTATTTGAGCAAGCATAGGTGTAATAGGTACATTAAAAGATGTTAAATATGAGAAACCCAGATTTGCCAATCATGAAAAATGCATAGGAACAAACCAAAATGTTAACTTCAACTTTCAAAAGATTACAATTAAATAATTGTGGAGAATTCCTATTGGATTATTAATGAATATCAATATTTGATATTATTCCATATGAATAAATTTTGATATAATTAATATTTTTAGGAAAATCTGAGGAGAAGAATAATGATACACTGATACCTAGCAGTGAACAGCATGATGATCACACACACAAAGATAGTCATATTCATGGTAAACGTAAACATCCTAATGAAGATTTTATCAATGTAGATGTGCAAAGTCCTAAAAAACCGCACGAAATGCCAAAGAGTAAACCAATTGCTAAGGACGACTCAGAAAATTTGGAATTCTTTAGAAAAGAACTTCAGAAATTTCTATCTGAGGGAGTCGAAAATACTGACGAGAATACAAATCAAAATGCAGAAAGTAACGATAATACATTAAAAGAAGAATCAGAAACTAGAAAAGATGACAACACCAAGAAAGTAGTAAAACTTGAAGTAAACAATGGTTTGGAGGGAAATAAAGAGGTATTTGCAGGGGAGATAGTAGAACCTAAAAGGTCTCAGACTCTTTCATCTACACCAAAGATAGTAATATCAGAAAGTGAATCAAAGACACCTAATCTAAATGGAAGCACTCCAGAAGAAAGACAAACTAAGAGTGTAAATGGAAAATCCTGTGAGGTAAAAGTAGGTAGAGAATCAGATGATGATCAGAGTTATACTAGAAAATCCTGTGAGGTAAAAGTAGGTAGAGAATCAGATGATGATCAGAGTTATACTAGAAAATCCTGTGAGGTAAAAGAAGGTAGAGAATCAGATGATGATCAGAGTTATACTAGATTCAGTGAAGAAGAGATAACAGACGCTTTGCTTGTATCTCAGACCTCTCCTGGGATTCTGTCTGGTTCTAATGCTGAGATTCTGTCCTGCTTATTAACCCATCCTGATCCTAAGTTACAGGAGACGGTCCTCAACGGAATCAATCGATGTTCAACCTTTACCAGAAATCAGGTAAGCTTTATTATCGCTATTTTATTCAAATTTTAATATGTTGTTACTGATGACAAAATAGAGGTCAAGTTTAATAATGTCGATTTTGACTTTTACCGTTCAGGAGTTATGGTTCTTGAAAGATAAAAAAATGGCGTTTCCATTCATGTTGTTGCATTTACTCATGAATCATTCAACCTAAGCTCTTTCAAATTTTAATATGTTGATACTGATGATAAAATGCAGGTCAAATTTGATATTGACGATTTTCACTTTCACTGTCATCAGTTATGGTTCTTGTGATATTGCCAGGAGACAAATAAATGTTAATAAATCCGGTTTGCTGTCATTGTGACAGCCTCTTGTTATGAGCTTGATTAGTTTTTTCAACATTTTCATCTGCAATAATAACTTATCATGCTTATTGGACTTCCTTAATTATCTAAGTAGTGATCCCACATTTGGTGTCTGGTTTAGTCACATCTCAGCTAGTACAAAATTAAACAAGCCTGGTGAATATGACTATTTGAGGACATATATTCTAAAGTTCTGTATACATCAATCTGATTATAATACTAATCCTGTATCCAAGCTTTACATACTTTCTATTTTATAAGTCCTTTCTGGATCCTCTGGTTTTATTGATGACTTTCACTACAAATTGTAGTTATTGAACTTATATTGTCAAAAGTCACGAATAGAATGCTGCTCATTAACTGAAAGTATACCTTAAAAAAATTACCTAATTATATTTTTTAAATTTCTGGCAATACTTTTGATAATGATTTCTTGGAACAAGTAGACCATGCTCCTGTTGGGCAGCTAGATATTTGTAGTCTACTGCTTTTTATCAACTTGTTAAGGTCTTCCTTGATCTTTATATAAAATGGAGCTATACTTATAGCAAATCTTCTTTTAGAATTAATAAACTTAAAAAACCCAACATAATATTAATCATAAATCTAATATAAATACTGTATATAACTGAATAACTTTAACTTCATTAAATTGTGAAGATTTTTGTGTGGAAGAACAAGGCTCATTTACTTTGCAGGATTATAAACAGATGTTACATAATAGGTTATACAATTATAGTCATTGATTTTGTTGAAAGGGACAGTTTTAATTGATAATTGGAAGAAAATATAAACGTAGCTGAAAGTGCAATAGTTTTACCTACTAGTACATGTAGTATAAGATATATTTAGAGAGTGAAAGTGTTGGATAAGAGCTTATTAAAGTGTTGGATTAGAGCTTATTAAAGTGTTGGATTAGAGCTTATTAAAGCATTTAATATTTTGTAAGTACAAACCTGGCTAATGTAAATGATTTGAACACACATGTAAATGCTGGATCTAACTTGGGATGTTGTTGTTAGTTAAGGAGGCTTGCGGGTATAAGATTTTCAGAAAAAAATTAAACCTTTATTTTTTATTACAAATTTTATTTATTACCTTAAGTAGTTGTTACTTTATCATATGGTACAAAACTCATTCCAAAAAATCAATTCGTGTTGGCCTCAGGTGACTTTTAAAATGTAGATATCATTGAAAAAGCTCCAAATTATCTCCCTTTGGTGCAAAAAATGCCATATTTTGGCATTAAAATTGAAATATCTTTTTTAACTCATCGGTGACCTATATTTTTTATTGTCGTTTTCGAATAACCTGTATATAAACTAAATAATTGTAAAATTTAAGCGATTTCTGTAATTTAGATCTTTTTTTATTTCGATATTACCGTTATTTCGCCTATTATAGTTCAACAGAAAAAAAGGACATTTAAATAACAAAAATGTATGCTTCTTTCACAGGCAGATTGTGAGCGTAAATGAACGGTGACCCCATTTTTTTATTTCATTTTTCTATAAAATTAATTTATAGAAAAAATATAGGTAAATCCTATATTAAATAAAAAAAATGATTTAGACCCGCGAGCCCCCTTAAGCATCCACCAGTATTATCACTTCTACATTGGGTTTTAAGAATCATTTCAACATTTTAAAATTAGTTTGAAAGGATTCTTGTAACCATGATCAACATTAAGTCTTCCTGATCAGTAACAGGTCTATTAGGTCATTGTCAGATGTATACATTTGTTTGACAGAGTTCTACTGACCTTGACCTCATTTTCATGATTGATTGATCAACAAATTATTTGAGTTTTCATGATAAGCATAATCAGACCTTTATTTCATAGATTTTCAAGGCAAGGTGCAACATTTCAGCATTGGTTTTTCGTGGTAGTAGTGCATTAAATGGTAAAAAAACAAGTTACGTTCAGGTATTTCACATCCAATTTTTTATAGAAATATTCTTTATAAAGCACAAAGGTGTCATTATTCACCTCAAAAACTAACAAAACCTTTGAATAGACTTATTAAGAAGGGATATAGTTACGATACTGTTGTCAGGTCATTAAAGATTGCATATTTTGGCGTTAATATTGATTCACTTATAGGGTCTTTGCATCGGAACTAAACACATTTATTCAAAAACCAGTTGTTGGCATGACACGGGTTATGTTCTTCTCATATATGTTATGATGGTATGATACTAAACCCCTAACGGGAAGGATTGTGCCTGATGTTCATATGATGAAATCATAATCTTTCAGTCAGTTTAATTGAAGTCTGGAGCTGGCATGTCAGTTAACTGCTAGTAGTCTGTTGTTATTTATGTATTATTGTCATTTTGTTTATTTTCTTTGGTTACATCTTCTGACATCAGACTCGGACTTCTCTTGGACTGAATTTTAATTTGCGTATTGTTATGCGTTACTTTTCTACATTGGCTAGAGGTATAGGGGGAGAGTTGAGATCTCACAAACATGTTTAACCCTGCCGCATTTTTGCGCCTGTCCCAAGTCAGGAGCCTCTGGCCTTTGTTCGTCTTGTATTATTTTAATTTTAGTTTCTCGTGTAAATTAGTATGGCGTTCATTATCACTGAACTAGTATATATTTGTTTAGGGGCCAGCTGAAGGACGCCTCCGGGTGTGGGAATTTCTCGCTACATTGAAGACCTGTTGGTGACCTTCTGCTGTTGTTTTTTTCTATGGTCGGGTTGTTGTCTCTTTGACACATTCCCCATTTCCATTCTCAATTTTATTCCTTATTTATCAATGGGTACATTTCTATATGATATTCAGGTTTAAAATTCAGTCATTTAGTTTTTGCACCATGTCATAATGAAGTAACTGTAAATTTTAATATGTGAAATAAGCTGACTTGAAAAGTAGAAATTGGCTAAAGAATCTGTTTCTTACCGAAATTTGGATGGGTTCATATGTTTGATTCATTTATTACCATCTACTGAAATTCTCTGTAAGTGAGATAGAGTGAATGTATTACTGTTTGAAATAATCTGCCTACAAAAAAATGATTTTATCTAATTTTTTTTTAGATTTGCCCTTCCAATTGTAACAAATAAAAGCATGAAAAGTGTCAAAATTCTTCCTGATTAAAAAGAAATATCTTTCTGTCCTTTTTTCCAACATTGCAATACAATTATTTAAGATTATTAGTAAAAATATGGAACTTATTTGGAATGGTGTCTGCTTTATCCAATTCTATACCTGAATCTTGAAACAGGTAAATTTATAATTTTTGTGGCCTAGCCTGAATGACTTTTTTTTAAGACAAGTGGTTAGTAAATAGTATACTATCTATAACAGTCTTTTTATTGATTTATGATAGTCTGTAGGACTGACACAATACCTGCATTTATATATCAACCAATAAGTTGTTTACTAAAACATTGTAAAACGGTAAGATTGTTTGATCACTAAACAGTAATGAGAATGTTGTAATTTTTTGTTGATAATATCTAATTATTATGATGTAAATATAATTTATGTAGTTAATAATTGATAATTGGTACTAATCATAAACTTTTAAGTTCTGACATTGTAGATAGGGTTAGGGTTGGGGTATTTACCATTATTAAGAAAACCAAATTATTTCCAATTGTTATGGTCCAAACTTAGGTGTTCAGATTTAATTTTACTGACAGGCTTCCACCATTTCTTCTCCAAGATAATTATGTCTCCTGCAGATCTTTTAGGAGAAAATAAATTGCTATCCAGATATATATCTGTTACAATAAAAAGATTTAATGAAATCACTTGACTTAAAACAAGATAAACATGAAAGACCAAAGTATGTCCTATTGTTGATATTTATTTTCTGTGTTGATGAAGTACTCAAACTACAGTTATGGCCCTTTGTTACTTAGTAAACTGTATACCATTGCGGATCCAGAAATTCTCATAAGGGGGAGGGGGAGGGAGGGCCACAGACTGCACAAGAGGGGGCCTGCTCCAGTCATGAATAAGTTATTCCTTAAATAATCAACCAAATTTTCCAACTACCCACAAAAAGGGGGACATTGGCTCCCTGGAAAACCTTATAAATCTGTCTCTGGTATAGTTCATATACTATTTTCTTTTTTGTAAATATCAGATTGTGATGAAATTTGTTGACATGTTTGTTTGACTTATACTTCTCTTAATTACATACTTTTTTCTTAGATATGAACTTTCCTATCTAAGGATGAACATGCATGAAGATTTGTTTAAACTTCAATTTAAATTATAATTTTTCTTCCTGGATCATGATACTGAAAACAATGAAGATAACTGACCAAGATTATAATCAATGACCTTATGATACACGATGTATGTGCCTTCTTCACTTAGTTTTATTGTTAGAATCCTTTGGTTCTAGATTTATAAATATTTTATGACTGGTAAAGATACCTTATAAAATCTATACAACAAAGTAGTATAGACAAATGGTTATTGATGTTTTACAAGAAGGTAAGTCAGTTGACTGTCAGTATCCAATCTCAGGGATAATCTATGAGGGATGTATTTAGCACGGTATTTGCTAAATATTAAAACATTTGAAACAGTTTCAAATTTGATAAATAAAATTTAAAGTGATATTTTATTTTTATATATATATATATATATAAAACCAAGCCTTATCATATGTTTAGGGAAAGCACTATATTTATATAACATGTTTAATGAATCTCATTAGAACTATAATGGTACAAATTTTTGTTAGAGATTTTGATTTTTGTCAGCAAAGAGTGCATTGTCATTGATTTTTTGTCGAGCCTGCAACTTTTGTTGCAGAAAGCTCGACATAGGGATAGTGATCCGGCGGCAGCAGTGTTAGCTTACATCCTAAAAGCTTTATATTTAAGAAAGTGGAAGACTTGGATGCTAAATTCTTTGTATATTGATGCCTTATGTTCCCTCAGTCACATGTCCAATGTCCTTGACCTTTTTTTCATGGTTCAGTGACTACTTGAAAAAAGAGTTAAGATTTTTGTAATGTTAAATTCTCTCTTAAATTATAAGTTATATGATAACTATATTTGGTATGTGCGTACCTTGCAAGGTCCGCATGCCTGTCAAACAGTTTTCACTGGACCTCGACCTCATTTCATGGATCAGTGAACAAGGTTAAGTTTTGGTGGTCAAGTCCATATCTCAGATACTTTAAGCAATAGGTCTAGTATATTCGGTGTATGGAAGGATTGTAAGTTGTACATGTCCAACTCACTGGCAGGTGTCATCTGACCTTGACCTCATTTTCATGGTTCAGTGGTTATAGTTAAGTTTTTAACCGGATTTTTGTGACAAAAATGTTGGTTATTGATTTAGGGATGTACGGCAGGCAGTCGGGCGGTCAGGCGGGCGGCAAACAAATGTTGTCCGTGCATTCACTTATGAACTGTTCATCCAAAGCTTTTAAAATTTTAATATGTTGTTACTGACAACAAAATGAAGGTCAAGTTCAAGAATGATGATTTTGACTTATACCGTTCAGGAGTTATGGTTCTTGAAAGATTGAAAAATGGCGTTTCCAGTCGTGTCCGTGCATTTACACATGAACTGTTCAACCAAAGCTTCCCAAATTTTAATATGTTGTTACTGATGAAAAAATGGAGGTCAAGTTCAAGAATGACGATTTTGACTTTTACTGTTCAGGAGTTATGGTTCTTGAAAGATTGAAAAATGGCGTTTCCAGTCATGTCTGTGCATTTACACATGAACTGTTCAATCAAAGCTTCACAAATTTTAATATGTTGTTACTGATGACAAAATGGAGGTCAAGTGCAAGAATGACAATTTTGACTTTTACCGTTCAGGAGGCATGGTTCTTGAAAGATTTAAAAATTGCGTTTCCAGTCATGTCTGTGCATTTACTCATGAACCATTCAACCTAAGCTCTTTCAAATTTTAATATGTTGATACTGATGACAAAATGCAGGTCAAATTTGATATTGACGATTTTCACTTTCACCGTTCAGGAGTTATGGTTCTTGTGATATTGCCAGGACACAAATAAATGTTAATAAATCCAGTTTGCTGTTGTTGTGACAGCCTCTTGTTGTGTTTTGGTCTGTTTTCTTATACTGTATGCAATAGGTCTACTATATTTGGTGTATGGAAATATTTTATGATCTATTTGTCAGTCACACAGATTTTAACCTTGACCTCATTTTCACGGTTCATTGCTCAGTGTTTAGTTTTTGTGTTTTGGTTTGTTTTTCCTAAACTATAAGCAATAGGTCAACTATATTTTTTGTATGGATTGAAAGAATTGTTAGCTATTCATGCCTGCCTTGGCATGGTTCATCTGACCTTGACCTCATTTTCATGGTTCATTGGTCGATGTTTAGTTTTCTTGGTTAATTAAGTTTATTTGACAGTTGTAATAAAGCTTTATATTTAGGACTATCATCATAATATAAATGATTAGTAAAGAAGGCAAGACATTTCAGCATGTACACTCTTGTTTTATACATTTACTCAAACCATTACTCAAGTCCTGTTTAACTAATCAAAACGAAACTTTTCACACAATTTTTTATTTTCGAATCATCCTGTCTACTGTAAATTCAGTTTTAATTATTGCAAATAATGTGACTGAATGAGAATTGCATCAATTAGAACTCATGTTTTGGACAGTGAGACAGCTTTCATTTATTTAAAAAACAATTTCACTGTGCAATTTACACCTGTTCGTTGACTCCTTGATGAGAAGAAAGTTTATAGTTTCCTTATTAACTCTTGGATTTGAAGAAAGTTTGTTTATAGTTTTCTTATTAACTCCTGTATTTGAAGAAAGTTTAAAGTTTTCTTATTAACTCCTGGATTTGAAGAAAGTTTAGAGTTTTCTTATTAACTCCTGGATTTGAAGAAAGTTTAAAGTTTTCTTATTAACTCCTGGATTTGAAGAAAGTTTAGAGTTTTCTTATTAACTCCTGTATTTGAAGAAAGTTTAAAGTTTTCTTATTAACTCCTGGATTTGAAGAAAGTTTAGAGTTTTCTTATTAACTCCTGGATTTGAAGAAAGTTTAGAGTTTTCTTATTAACTCCTGGATTTGAAGAAAGTTAGAGTTTTCTTATTAACTCCTGGATTTGAAGAAAGTTTAGAGTTTTCTTATTAACTCCTGTATTTGAAGAAAGTTTATAGTTTCCTTATTAACTCCTGGATTTGAAGAAAGTTTAGAGTTTTCTTATTAACTCCTGGATTTGAAGAAAGTTTAAAGTTTTCTTATTAACTCCTGGATTTGAAGAAAGTTTAGAGTTTTCTTATTAACTCCTGTATTTGAAGAAAGTTTAAAGTTTTCTTATTAACTCCTGGATTTGAAGAAAGTTTAGTAAGAGTTTTCTTATTAACTCCTGGATTTGAAGAAAGTTAGAGTTTTCTTATTAACTCCTGGATTTGAAGAAAGTTTAGAGTTTTCTTATTAACTCATGGATTTGAAGAAAGTTAGAGTTTTCTTATTAACTCCTGGATTTGAAGAAAGTTTAGAGTTTTCTTAGCAATTACAGCATTGAATAGCATTGAATTGAATTAATTTTCTCTCGTATCTTTCTGTAATTACTTAAAGGAAGTAACAAATAATTATAGTTAATTGAATGGTTAACATAGTGATATCACAAGCCACATTCATTTCAACTATTGTGAATAAATAATTTATATTTTTCAGAATTTGTTCCGTGAACATGGATGCTTGTCCAGACTGAGTAATTTACTCTATCAACAAAAAATGTCAAGGTCAGCCAACCCTAAATTGGTGACTTCAGTAGCCAATGCCATTACAAACTTATCATCTAACGAAGAAAATCATAAGAAATTAGAGGTAAGGTCAGCCAACCCTAAATTGGTGACTTTAGTAGCCAATGCCATTACAAACTTTAATATTATCTAAGGAAGAAAATCATAAGATATTAGAGGTAAGGACAGACAACCCTCAATTGGTTACTTCAGTACATTACAAACTTATCATGAAGAGGAAAATCATAAGAAATTAGAGGTATAAATACATGTACTGCATACTAATCATACTGGGGATTCAGGTATTTTCATAGGTACCAAATTACCAAATTTTTTGGAATAAGGAAAAAATAGTTTTTCATGGATACCTTTTGGCCCCTTTTTCATATTGATCCACATTCAGGTCCAAAGGGACAAAAATTAGAATTTGATTTCAACAAAAAGTGAATATTTGGTTGCCATTTGTTGCCATGCTACATTCAGTCAGGGGTACTACTTGTACAGGTTCTTTTTAATTACTTGATGAAGTAATATTAATATACTTTAGTCTTATATAAGTAAATTTGTAGGATACTTATACAAGTGAATTTTGTTTACTTGTACAATGCATTGGTAAAAAAAAATATTGCCTGATTAGACATTCAGATTTTTTTACTTGTAGAAGTAAAAAAGTCATCTTATCTTCTTTTATTGAATTGTTATAATTTCTTTGCTCTAATAGAACTTTAAATTATCTGCCCTTTGCCAATGTCTTTACTAATCATTTAAGTATAATTTCATGGACAATGAAAATCCCATTTGTCTGTTATCTTCAGAACACTGCTCATTTACAAGCCCCCAAGGAGCAATTTTTGAAGGCCTTGCGCGCGCAATCAGTTTCTTTATTGAATTAATGAGATGAAACATTGAACTCTAATAAAAAAAAAAATGAGCAAACCTGGGAAAAATCATTAAAGGCATGAATTTACATCTCAAAACTTGAGGACTTTTGTGGGATTGTATGAAAAATTTACTTATACAAGTAAATTTTTGAGAAAATTAAGGGGAGATTGTTCAAACATTATTTATTTACTTTTATGTGTATATTTCTTTTTACTTCTTCAAGTAAATGAAAATGACTTGTACAAGTAGTACCCCTGACTGAAATTTGTTTTCTTCATTATTTTGTACATAGATTAGGCCATTATTTTTCTTGTTTTAATTGTTTTATATTTGATCATTTGCTCTCTTGTGAAGAATTGTTTCATTGGCAATAATACCAAAGATTTATTTTATCTCATAATTTGAAAATATGATTTTTCTCCAATAAATCAGTCAAATAGAGAAAACAGGACTATGATTGCAATACAAATTGTAATGCTCTAACGTTGATATGATTAAAATTTACCAATTCATTCCCCCTCGTTTAAAGGAATTATCAGATTTTAGATATTGTTGTAGTTATTATCTTTACAAGAGGATATGAAGAAGAAGAAAATATGTTTTATTTCCCTTAAATGGGCTCACAAGGAGCATAATATAAATAATATCATTATAATATTATTCTTTTACAAATAGAATAAACAATACAGTATACATAGTTACAAACACAAATACGAAACAACAGTTTTCATATATTAGTATATATATATATATATATACATAAGTACGTCTGAGTCAGTGACAACCCTACAACAGATGTGTCCATCGGATCGCCATCAATGATGGTGATACATGGCTGTGTACATAATGTATATACAACTCGTCTAAACATCAACCCAACAATGTTAGATCTGTAAATTTGCTTTCGCAAATTTTTGGTTCTTCCCTCGCCGGGATTCGAACCCATGCTACTGTGATATCGTGACACCAAATCGCCTGCACTGCAGCCGTCCCGCTAGACCACACGACCACCTGGGCTCTCAAAAAAAGAGCTTTCGGTGGGCATGTGTTACCTTTCCACGTCAGTTTTAATCTAGCAGCGTACTACAGTACATGATATATATATATATATAGGAGTAACAACTAAAATATGTTTTATATAGACCATCAATAAATTAATATGTTAAACTTTTACACTAATTTTGTGTAGCTCAAGCTACAAAGATATTTTTTGTCATGCATCCGATTTCACCTAGATAGATGCACACACCCAATGAAGCTATAAAAAAGAAGATATGGTATGATTGCTAATGAGACAACTATCCACAAAAGACCAAAATAACACAGACATTAACAACTATAGGTCACCGAACGGCCTTCAACAATGAGCAAAGCCCATACCGCATAGTGAGCTATAAAAGGCCCCGATAAGACAATGTAAAACAATTCAAACGAGAAAACTAATGGCCTTATTTATGTAAAAAAATGAAAGAAAAACAAATATGTAACACATAAACAAACGAAAACCACTGAATTACAGGCTCCTGACTTGGGACAGGCACATACATAAATAATGTGGCGGGGTTAAACATGTTAGCGGGATCCCAACCCTCCCCTAACCTAGGACAGTGGTATAACAGTACAACATAAGAACGAACTATAAAAATCAGTTGAAAAAGGCTTAACTCATCAGATGGACAAAAATACAAGTGGACATGGCCTGGAATTTGTTTAGCGAAATATTGCGTGAATAATATATAGAATATAACAATTAATTTTATAACACTCATTAGTGTGTTAAAGTTACATTTTTAGATACTTATATATATATAGGAGTACATTTGTATATATAAAACGTTCGTTTCAGGCATATGAATAACTGTAAATTCAGAAATCATTGCGAGGCTTTCATTTTAATATGCATTTTTTAGGACTGTGTATTGACCCTCGTAGATTTAACAGGGAAGGTTATGACTAATCTGTATCTGATGATTTTAGTATCCTGCCTTGTAGATTTAACAGTGGAAGGTTATGACTAATCTGTATCTGATGATTTTAGGACTGTGTATCCTGCCTTGTAGATTTAACAGTGGAAGGTTATGACTAATCTGTATCTGATGATTTTAGGACTGTGTATCCTGCCTTGTAGATTTAACAGTGGAAGGTTATGACTTATCTGTATCTGATGATTTTAGGACTGTGTATCCTGCCTTGTAGATTTAACAGTGGAAGGTTATGACTAATCTGTATCTGATGATTTTAGGACTGTGTATCCTGCCTTGTAGATTTAACAGTGGAAGGTTATGACTAATCTGTATCTGATGATTTTAGGACTGTGTATCCTGCCTTGTAGATTTAACATTGGAAGGTTATGACTAATCTGTATCTGATGATTTTAGGACTGTGTATCCTGCCTTGTAGATTTAACAGTGGAAGGTTATGACTAATCTGTATCTGATGATTTTAGGACTGTGTATCCTGCCTTGTAGATTTAACATTGGAAGGTTATGACTAATCTGTATCTGATGATTTTAGGACTGTGTATCCTGCCTTGTAGATTTAACAGTGGAAGGTTATGACTAATCTGTATCTGATGATTTTAGGACTGTGTATCCTGCCTTGTAGATTTAACAGTGGAAGGTTATAACTAATCTGTATTTGATGATTTTAGGACTGTGTATCCTGCCTTGTAGATTTAACAGTGGAAGGTTATGACTAATCTGTATCTGATGATTTTAGGACTGTGTATCCTGCCTTGTAGATTTAACAGTGGAAGGTTATGACTAATCTGTATCTGATGATTTTAGGACTGTGTATTGACCCTCGTAGATTTAACAGTGGAAGGTTATGACTAATCTGTATCTGATGATTTTAGGACTGTGTATCCTGCCTTGTAGATTTAACAGTGGAAGGTTATGACTAATCTGTATCTGATGATTTTAGGACTGTGTATTGACCCTTGTAGATTTAACATTGGAAGGTTATGACTAATCTGTATCTGATGATTTTAGGACTGTGTATCCTGCCTTGTAGATTTAACAGTGGAAGGTTATGACTAATCTGTATCTGATGATTTTAGGACTGTGTATCCTGCCTTGTAGATTTAACAGTGGAAGGTTATGACTAATCTGTATCTGATGATTTTAGGACTGTGTATCCTGCCTTGTAGATTTAACAGTGGAAGGTTATGACTAATCTGTATTTGATGATTTTAGGACTGTGTATTGACCCTCATAGATTTAACAGTGGAAGGTTATGACTTATCTGTATCTGATGATTTTAGGACTGTGTATCCTGCCTTGTAGATTTAACAGTGGAAGGTTATGACTAATCTGTATCTGATGATTTTAGGACTGTGTATCCTGCCTTGTAGATTTAACAGTGGAAGGTTATGACTAATCTGTATCTGATGATTTTAGGACTGTGTATCCTGCCTTGTAGATTTAACAGTGGAAGGTTATGACTAATCTGTATCTGATGATTTTAGGACTGTGTATCCTGCCTTGTAGATTTAACATTGGAAGGTTATGACTAATCTGTATCTGATGATTTTAGGACTGTGTATCCTGCCTTGTAGATTTAACAGTGGAAGGTTATGACTAATCTGTATCTGATGATTTTAGGACTGTGTATCCTGCCTTGTAGATTTAACAGTGGAAGGTTATAACTAATCTGTATTTGATGATTTTAGGACTGTGTATCCTGCCTTGTAGATTTAACAGTGGAAGGTTATGACTAATCTGTATCTGATGATTTTAGGACTGTGTATCCTGCCTTGTAGATTTAACAGTGGAAGGTTATGACTAATCTGTATCTGATGATTTTAGGACTGTGTATCCTGCCTTGTAGATTTAACAGTGGAAGGTTATGACTAATCTGTATCTGATGATTTTAGGACTGTGTATCCTGCCTTGTAGATTTAACAGTGGAAGGTTATGACTAATCTGTATCTGATGATTTTAGGACTGTGTATCCTGCCTTGTAGATTTAACAGTGGAAGGTTATGACTAATCTGTATCTGATGATTTTAGGACTGTGTATCCTGCCTTGTAGATTTAACAGTGGAAGGTTATGACTAATCTGTATCTGATGATTTTAGGACTGTGTATCCTGCCTTGTAGATTTAACAGTGGAAGGTTATGACTAATCTGTATCTGATGATTTTAGGACTGTGTATCCTGCCTTGTAGATTTAACAGTGGAAGGTTATGACTAATCTGTATCTGATGATTTTAGGACTGTGTATCCTGCCTTGTAGATTTAACATTGGAAGGTTATGACTAATCTGTATCTGATGATTTTAGGACTGTGTATCCTGCCTTGTAGATTTAACAGTGGAAGGTTATGACTAATCTGTATCTGATGATTTTAGGACTGTGTATCCTGCCTTGTAGATTTAACATTGGAAGGTTATGACTAATCTGTATCTGATGATTTTAGGACTGTGTATCCTGCCTTGTAGATTTAACAGTGGAAGGTTATGACTAATCTGTATCTGATGATTTTAGGACTGTGTATCCTGCCTTGTAGATTTAACAGTGGAAGGTTATGACTAATCTGTATCTGATGATTTTAGGACTGTGTATCCTGCCTTGTAGATTTAACAGTGGAAGGTTATGACTAATCTGTATCTGATGATTTTAGGACTGTGTATCCTGCCTTGTAGATTTAACAGTGGAAGGTTATGACTAATCTGTATCTGATGATTTTAGGACTGTGTATCCTGCCTTGTAGATTTAACAGTGGAAGGTTATGACTAATCTGTATCTGATGATTTTAGGACTGTGTATCCTGCCTTGTAGATTTAACAGTGGAAGGTTATGACTAATCTGTATCTGATGATTTTAGGACTGTGTATCCTGCCTTGTAGATTTAACAGTGGAAGGTTATGACTAATCTGTATCTGATGATTTTAGGACTGTGTATCCTGCCTTGTAGATTTAACATTGGAAGGTTATGACTAATCTGTATCTGATGATTTTAGGACTGTGTATCCTGCCTTGTAGATTTAACAGTGGAAGGTTATGACTAATCTGTATCTGATGATTTTAGGACTGTGTATCCTGCCTTGTAGATTTAACATTGGAAGGTTATGACTAATCTGTATCTGATGATTTTAGGACTGTGTATCCTGCCTTGTAGATTTAACAGTGGAAGGTTATGACTAATCTGTATCTGATGATTTTAGGACTGTGTATCCTGCCTTGTAGATTTAACAGTGGAAGGTTATGACTAATCTTTATTTGATGATTTTAGGACTGTGTATCCTGCCTTGTAGATTTAACAGTGGAAGGTTATGACTAATCTGTATCTGATGATTTTAGGACTGTGTATTGACCCTCATAGATTTAACAGTGGAAGGTTATGACTAATCTGTATCTGATGATTTTAGGACTGTGTATTGACCCTCATAGATTTAACAGTGGAAGGTTATGACTAATCTGTATCTGATGATTTTAGGACTGTGTATTGACCCTCATAGATTTAACAGTGGAAGGTTATGACTAATCTGTATCTGATGATTTTAGGACTGTGTATTGACCCTCATAGATTTAACAGTGGAAGGTTATGACTTATCTGTATCTGATGATTTTAGGACTGTGTATCCTGCCTTGTAGATTTAACAGTGGAAGGTTATGACTAATCTGTATCTGATGATTTTAGGACTGTGTATCCTGCCTTGTAGATTTAACAGTGGAAGGTTATGACTAATCTGTATCTGATGATTTTAGGACTGTGTATCCTGCCTTGTAGATTTAACAGTGGAAGGTTATGACTAATCTGTATCTGATGATTTTAGGACTGTGTATCCTGCCTTGTAGATTTAACAGTGGAAGGTTATGACTAATCTGTATCTGATGATTTTAGGACTGTGTATCCTGCCTTGTAGATTTAACATTGGAAGGTTATGACTAATCTGTATCTGATGATTTTAGGACTGTGTATCCTGCCTTGTAGATTTAACAGTGGAAGGTTATGACTAATCTGTATCTGATGATTTTAGGACTGTGTATCCTGCCTTGTAGATTTAACAGTGGAAGGTAATGACTAATCTGTATCTGATGATTTTAGGACTGTGTATCCTGCCTTGTAGATTTAACAGTGGAAGGTTATGACTAATCTGTATCTGATGATTTTAGGACTGTGTATCCTGCCTTGTAGATTTAACATTGGAAGGTTATGACTAATCTGTATCTGATGATTTTAGGACTGTGTATCCTGCCTTGTAGATTTAACAGTGGAAGGTTATGACTAATCTGTATCTGATGATTTTAGGACTGTGTATTGACCCTCGTAGATTTAACAGTGGAAGGTTATGACTTATCTGTATCTGATGATTTTAGGACTGTGTATCCTGCCTTGTAGATTTAACAGTGGAAGGTTATGACTAATCTGTATCTGATGATTTTAGGACTGTGTATCCTGCCTTGTAGATTTAACAGTGGAAGGTTATGACTAATCTGTATCTGATGATTTTAGGACTGTGTATTGACCCTCGTAGATTTAACAGTGGAAGGTTATGACTAATCTGTATCTGATGATTTTAGGACTGTGTATCCTGCCTTGTAGATTTAACAGTGGAAGGTTATGACTAATCTGTATCTGATGATTTTAGGACTGTGTATTGACCCTCGTAGATTTAACAGTGGAAGGTTATGACTAATCTGTATCTGATGATTTTAGGACTGTGTATCCTGCCTTGTAGATTTAACAGTGGAAGGTTATGACTAATCTGTATCTGATGATTTTAGGACTGTGTATCCTGCCTTGTAGATTTAACAGTGGAAGGTTATGACTAATCTGTATCTGATGATTTTAGGACTGTGTATCCTGCCTTGTAGATTTAACAGTGGAAGGTTATGACTAATCTGTATCTGATGATTTTAGGACTGTGTATCCTGCCTTGTAGATTTAACAGTGGAAGGTTATGACTAATCTGTATTTGATGATTTTAGGACTGTGTATCCTGCCTTGTAGATTTAACAGTGGAAGGTTATGACTAATCTGTATCTGATGATTTTAGGACTGTGTATCCTGCCTTGTAGATTTAACAGTGGAAGGTTATGACTAATCTGTATCTGATGATTTTAGGACTGTGTATCCTGCCTTGTAGATTTAACAGTGGAAGGTTATGACTAATCTGTATCTGATGATTTTAGGACTGTGTATCCTGCCTTGTAGATTTAACAGTGGAAGGTTATGACTAATCTGTATCTGATGATTTTAGGACTGTGTATCCTGCCTTGTAGATTTAACAGTGGAAGGTTATGACTAATCTGTATCTGATGATTTTAGGACTGTGTATCCTGCCTTGTAGATTTAACAGTGGAAGGTTATGACTAATCTGTATCTGATGATTTTAGGACTGTGTATCCTGCCTTGTAGATTTAACAGTGGAAGGTTATGACTAATCTGTATCTGATGATTTTAGGACTGTGTATCCTGCCTTGTAGATTTAACATTGGAAGGTTATGACTAATCTGTATCTGATGATTTTAGGACTGTGTATCCTGCCTTGTAGATTTAACAGTGGAAGGTTATGACTAATCTGTATCTGATGATTTTAGGACTGTGTATCCTGCCTTGTAGATTTAACATTGGAAGGTTATGACTAATCTGTATCTGATGATTTTAGGACTGTGTATCCTGCCTTGTAGATTTAACAGTGGAAGGTTATGACTAATCTGTATCTGATGATTTTAGGACTGTGTATCCTGCCTTGTAGATTTAACAGTGGAAGGTTAAGACTTATCTGTATCTGATGATTTTAGGACTGTGTATCCTGCCTTGTAGATTTAACAGTGGAAGGTTATGACTAATCTGTATCTGATGATTTTAGGACTGTGTATCCTGCCTTGTAGATTTAACAGTGGAAGGTTATGATAACCTTCCAATGTTAATGAGTTATGACTAATCTGTATTTGATGATTTTAGGACTGTGTATCGACCCTCGTAGATTTAACATTGGAGGATGAGACGGGAGAGAGTGTGTGTCTATCATCTCTTAAAGCTTTAACCAACCTTTCTATCACCAGTCAACATCATGGTCATTACACAAGAGTCGTACAAAGATTGTATGATTTAGTGGACACTGGAGCTGCCAGCATTAAACTCCAAGCAGCAAAAGTTTTAGTAAATCTGTCTTGTAATCCAGAACTAGTCCCACATATGTTAGCTGCAAAGGTAAATCTGTCAACTAGTCATGCTAGTCACGCATATATATGATAGCTGCAAAGGTAAATCTGTCAACTTGTCATGCTAGTCACGCATATATATGATAGCTGCAAAGGTAAATCTGTCAACTTGTCATGCTAGTCACGCATATATATGATAGCTGCAAAGGTAAATCTGTCAACTTGTCATGCTAGTCACGCATATATATGATAGCTGCAAAGGTAAATCTGTCAACTTGTCATGCTAGTCACGCATATATATGATAGCTGCAAAGGTAAATCTGTCAACTTGTCATGCTAGTCACGCATATATATGATAGCTGCAAAGGTAAATCTGTCAACTTGTCATGCTAGTCACGCATATGTTAGCTGCAAACGTTAATGGGTCACCCATATGTTAGCTGCAAAGGTAAATATGTCAACTTGTTTTGCAAGTCACATGTGTTAGCTGCAAAGGTAAATCAGTCAACTAGTCATGCTTGTCACAGATATGTGAGCGGCAAAGGTAAATCTGTCTTGTAATCCATAACTAGTATCAAAGTAAAAATAGCTGCACAGAAAAATCTGTCTTGTAATCCAGAATTAGCACCTAAGTAAAAAAAAAAGCTGCTACTGCAAAGATAAATCTATCTTGTAATCAAGAACTAGTACCCAAGTAAAAAATAGCTGCAAAGATAAATCTGTCTTGTAATCCAGAACTAGTACCAAAGTAAAAATATAGCTGTAACGGTACATCTGTCTTTTAATCCAGCACTAGCACCAAAGTAAAAAATAGTAAAAGCATTTTCTTTAGTAGAAAATGGTAGAATAAACCTTGGTTTATAGTGAGCTAAACCACTGAATTAAAGGCTCCTTATTTGGGACAGTTACATAAAGAATGAGGTGGTTTAAGAATCTTTGTGAGGGATTAGCCTTTCCCATAACCTAGGACAGTGGTGTAACAGCACAACAGAAGAATAAGATGTAAAAATCAATTGTGTTAAGCTAAACTTGGTTCTTTGGGAAATAAATAACTAACATGAAAACAATACACACAAAGCACCCATTTAAGAGTACTCACAGTTGCTGAATAAAAGCCAAATACAAATTATAACTTGCTAGCTTTAGGATTACAGCTTTTACGTCTGGTAATCTGTATAGCAATTTGAGTGATCCATGAAGTGCCAACTGTTATTATAAATGGTTGGCAGATATTATACAAATAGTCCAAACTTTGGAAAAACTAGATACATGATTTGTTTAATTAAATAAAAGTAGCTTTATTAAAAGCTAATATCATTAATAATTATTAAATGTTATAGATAAATTACACTATATGTGAATTAACTTGCAGTGTGTGCCAAAATACCTGAATAATAAAATCCAGAAAACTGTAAAAATCAGCTGTTTGCCAACATATAATTTGAAACTGACTATACTTTCTAAAAACGTTTGTTAGACTTAATACACACTAAAACAGTACATGTGTACCTTTATATGAAAGTAAACTAAAGTGACACTCTTGTTGACAAGTATGATTTTGGATAATCCTAACATTATAAAAGCATAAATATTGATTAAATAGAATGCATTAATAACTTCTGAATAAGGTTATCTATACTATTAAACTAGAAGACCTCATTTTGTGTGTCACTTCTCTTCCTCCCACAATAAATTAATCATCATGCCTCTGTTTCCTAAAGGTACCATGCATAGTCGCATTTATCATCTATTCTTATGACTATTCAGTTTGGGTTATTTGGGGAGAAAAACGAAAATTAAGTCGTCCGAAAATTGCTTCCGTCATCAAACCGACTTTCATGTCACATACGTCTTCCGGTTTTAATATTGAGAACCAATCGTATGATAGATAACAATAATGAAAAATAAACAAGCCAATCAGAGCGTTGTCCATATTGTGGTGTATATATCGTAAGAACCACTACTATTATACTTTAGTTGTAAGTTACACATAATTTTCATCAGTTCTCGGACGGGGAAAGGACAATTATTTTTGCGTTAATCTGCATGTATACTATGATTAGTATACTATTATAATATATAGAGACTCTCTATAAAATATAGCAGTGAGTTTCCGTCATCAAACCGACTTAAAGTCCGATCTTTAAGCCAGACATGACTACCGGCTTTAACATTCATAACCAATTGTATGATAGATAAAAAAATATGATAAATAAATAAACCAATCAGACCGTTGTCCATATCGTCGTTTTTAAATCGTAAGAACCACTGCTATTATACCTCGGTTTTACTTACACACAATTTTCATAAGTACTCGGACGGGGACAAGACAATTATTTTCACGTTTATCTGCATTATCCCCATGTATACTATGATTAATATACTACTATGATATATAGAGACTCTCTAAATGATATAGCAGTGATCACCATTGAGAAGACACTTTATAGAATTAATAGTTAATAGAAAATTAAATACACTTTAATATCTATAATATAGATACATGTTCAAAGTATACGGAAACGCGAAAATAATGGAAAATAACAGAAAACAAAATAATAATGGACTTTGAAAAAAAGAGAGGGCTTGTCCTGTCTCCATGTACCTATATAACTTTTGATATCATTTCCTTAAATTCTCCAGGTATATTTTTTTTTTAAATTCAGCCTAAAATAGTTAACGTACTTTCAACAAAGCTAAACAATGTCCGCAATTATGTAAGTCAGACAAGACTTCCGATTTTAAACTTGCACAGGAATTTCATAAGAGTACTTGAGGACAGGACAATAATTATTGCGTTAATAGAGACTCTCCAAATAATATAGCAGTGATCGTCTAAGGGAAGAAATTCATAGTTAATAGCAAATACACTTTATTTATAGTATACATATGTTCATAATATACAGAAACGCGAAAATAATGGAATTTAACAGAAAAAAATAAAGGACTATGGAAACAAGGGAGAGGGCTGAAAATGTTTCCTATGAATTTAGATACCTGTTTTGAAATTTTCGAGATATGAAATCTTTTACTGAAATTCTCCAGACACAAAGTCTGACAAGCTATAATGCCCGCGATTTCACGGGTGTGTTCTTGTTATGTTTTAACTATGAAATATTATTCTGCATAACAAGCAAGTATGCAAAAGTGAAAATAAGTATTACCCAGTTTTGTGGTAAATATATGCCGGAATATCATGAAAGGAATGCCAAGTATGTTACTATTAATAATTGTGGCACAACAACCCATACCAAATGTGAAAGATAAATTCTTCTTATTTCAGGCTCCAGTTTGTTTGATTGAACTGCTTAAGCAAGGAACAGAAGAAGAGTTAATGTTAAGATGGACAACTCTTCTGGCCAACATTTTGACAAAAGCCAAAGAACAAAAACTAACTTCTGCTTCACTTCCAGCAGACGACAAAGCACCAAGTCCAGAGACAATGTACACAGCTTTGTATGGTGTTAGTTCAGGACAACTCAAATCCAAAGTTTATTTGTTGAGTCGACATAGAAATGAAAACATCAGCCATCAAGCTTCTAAAATTTATCAAGTTATCACTAAATAAGAAATGTACTGAATGAATTGCGTCAGTGAGTGTAATAAGAATGAATTGTTGTGTGTCTTGTGCCATGAAAATTTGTGTGTGAATTTTTATTGCATAATTTTTAACAAATCTCAATGTTGCAGTCTTATAGGGCTGTTCCATCATATAATCATGTAATAATGCATTCAATTGGAAGGGCACTTCTTGAAAGAAATAGGAACAATATAGATTTAATTTTTTTAATATGATTTTTAAAGCATTCTTTGAGAAGATATAACTGCCAACCAATTAATTATTTTAAGCATAAAATTGTTTATAAAAAAAAATATTCAGAGATTATGAAAATGTGTAACAATATTATTTCTAATTTTATTAAACGTTTTGAACAAAGAACTGATGTTATATCGTAATTTTTTTGGCTGAAGGTGAAAGCTAAATAGGACAGATGCACACTTGGAAATTATCACACATACATGTAACAAAGATAAATCTAAAGGAGACTGTTCATCATTATAATCATTGAATTAAATGGTCTTGAAATATTAGATCTGATACACATAGCTATGACCTAAGAAATAGAGTGTTTAATCAGTAATTTGAACATAAGTTTTTTAACTGATAAAAAACATTATAAGCATGAACTGTTTTGTAATTCTGTCCCAAATATTTATATGTATTCTCTGATTTAGTTAAAAGTTTATGAGAACACTTTCCAAATTTCATGTAGACTTAATTTATCTCAGATTACCCTTTTGTTCAAAGGCCTGTTTTTTTCTGGTTAGGTCAGTTGGATATCTGAGCACTTGCTACTGTGTACTGCTAACTTTATGAAGTTATTATGGAAAGTTTTTCCAAGCTTTGTGACAATTAGGTTTAGAAATGGAATGTTTTTTTTTAAAGATTCACACATTCATATATATATAAATTCAGAGTGTTCAAACATTGCCTTGAATTTATTTGGTGATGTCATATGCTATGAAGCCATGTATAACTTAATATACTATTTTTAACCTGAAATTTCATGCCATACAGAAACATATTTATCATCATGGGACCTTATTTTGCGGTTACTGTAGAGATTTGGAAATCCTTAGAATTTTTTATTTG
This sequence comes from Mytilus galloprovincialis, assembly GCF_965363235.1. Lineage (NCBI taxonomy): Eukaryota > Metazoa > Mollusca > Bivalvia > Mytilida > Mytilidae > Mytilus > Mytilus galloprovincialis. The sequence continues at coordinate 504,383 of NC_134838.1, read as the reverse complement.
TTTAAGACCTTGAAACACTATTTGAATTAATGAATTTGCAAAACCCTGTAAGTTATACAAAAAATATTATATAGAAAATGTTTATTATTAAAACAAGAAGCTCTTCTGATGGCTGTTCCAGTAAATAGTATGTCCCACTAGGGAAGACAGTTTTTTTTTAATACTGTGGGTGGTTGTATTTGAAATACCAAAATACAAAGGGAGTTTTGTTCTAATTTATTTTTTAATTTCCATGGGTGGTGGGGGTTATTGAATAACTTTAAAATTTCTTTGAAAATGTATATGATCAAAATTATCATTTATTACTTACAAAGTAAATAAATTATAGCTTTAAGATTGAAATTTATATCAGTATAACTGGTAACTATATTCATACAAGAAATTAATTCTAGGATTATCTTATTTTTTTAAAACAAAAAATAAAAATGTTGTATAAGGGCAAGTCCCTTACAAGGTGATAATTTCATAGTTCTATTATTATTGTTTTACCGTAATAAAATATCAAGGTTGCTAACAGGGGAAAGTTATGATATTACAAAGAACTGCATAAGAGACAACATAGATGTGTTAGAATGTTTTTCATATATGAAATAAATATAGGTTTTGTTTTTTCTTTCAGTTGTAAACTTTAGTTACTCAGCTTTATAAGGTCTTTTGCAAAGTTGATTCCTATTAAACTATTTTAGTAATTATTGTTCAAATTTATGTTGGGGCTATTCCAGAACCCTAACACTAACCTTAACCCTATTAAACTATTTTAGTAATTATTGTTCAAATTTATATTGGGGCTATTCCAGAACCCTAACCCTAACCCTAACCCTATTAAACTGTTTTAGTAATTATTGTTCAAATTTATGTTGTAAATTTTTAAGTTTCAACTTTGATCATTAGCAGATTTCTTGTGTTATTTAATATTTTTGATAATTCCTTAAATCTTTTCTTATGTGATAGATATATTCTAGTCCAAAAAAAAAAATAACATGGAAACTTAAAAGAATTATCAAAATTATTCTTTATATCTGCGTAAGTTTTGTCTTGCCTGCATAATCTTTGCTTAGAGGTGCTTATGTTTCTATTAATTCTTTGTATATTTCTTCATTATTAAGGCAGGTAGAAGTTCTGGGTAATCAATATTTGGTAGACAGATGACACATAGGGTTTGAGGTTTACATCTGGCTTATATCTGTTGTTCTTTATCTTATTGCATGCCCGCCATGGTCAAATTACCCTAACCCTAATACTTCATTATTAAGGCAGGTAGAAGTTCTGGGTAATCAATATTTGGTAGACAAATGACCCATAGGGTTTGAGGTTTACATCTGGCTTATATCTGTTGTTCTTTATCTTATTGCATGCCCGCCATGGTCAAATTACCCTAACCCTAATACTTCATTATTAAGGCAGGTAGAAGTTCTGGGTAATCAATATTTGGTAGACAGATGACCCATAGGGTTTGAGGTTTACATCTGGCTTATATCTGTTGTTCTTTATCTTATTGCATGCCCGCCATGGTCAAATTACCCTAACCCTAATACTTCATTATTAAGGCAGGTAGAAGTTCTGGGTAATCAATATTTGGTAGACAAATGACCCATAGGGTTTGAGGTTTACATCTGGCTTATATCTGTTGTTCTTTATCTTATTGCATGGTCAAATTACCCTAACCCTAATACTTCATTATTAAGGCAGGTAGAAGTTCTGGGTAATCAATATTTGGTAGACAAATGACCCATAGGGTTTGAGGTTTACATCTGGCTTATATCTGTTGTTCTTTATCTTATTGCATGCCTGCCATGGTCAAATTACCCTAACCCTAATGCTTCATTATTAAGGCAGGTAGAAGTTCTGGGTACTCAATATTTGGTAGACAGATGGCACATAGGGTTTGAGGTTTACATCTGGCTTATATCTAGATCTGTTGTTCTGTACTGTATTTCCATGGTCAAATTGCCACTAAATTAACTAAAAATTTCCCACCATTATAATGTTGAATAGGACTACTTTATGAAGTTAATATGTTTATTGTAAGGTTCACATTTGTCAAAAAGGGTTTCGTGGTTCAGTGATCAAAGTTGAGTTTTCTTGATTAAATCTGTTTCTCAGAGACTTAATCCAAATGAAGTACACCACTAATTCATGGCCCAATTGCTTTCTATGTTAAATTCCTCAATTTCAAGCAGATACACCTCTTTTGTTTTAAGTTCAAATAAAGTAACAATCATTGCATGTCAAAGCAACACTTTATGGTGTCTTGTACTGAAAAATCAACATACCTTTAATAGCATATAAGAAAGAACTGGTTCACAAAACTTCGGATGTTCCAAAACAGGTACTTCAGATCTGACTAACAGGCAAAATGTACCCTCTTTTTAAAATTTGGTGCATTTTTTTCAATGTTTAAAATTATAAACATTGTAACTTGAAAATACTAGCATTATGAATGTTTGATTATCTTGAATTTTAATACATTACCAATAATAATTTTCATTCATTCCATGCATGATCATTTTAATACATTACCCATTATAATTTTCATTCATTCCATGCATGATCATTTTAATACATGAAATATTTGAAAGACATTGTTTGTTGTTGTTATTTTCTTTTTTTTTAATTAAAAGGATGTGAACTTATAGTTAATTTTTATGTAATAGAGGGCCAGTTTCAGATTTTTCCATCACCTGTTAACTTTAACAAAAGTTTCTCTGAAACTTCTTGGCCAAATTTGCAAGTTAAACCAAATCATCCTTGAGTGATCTAGTTTTTGTCGAGCCGTCGACTTTTGTCACAGAAAGCTTGACATAGGGATAGTGATCCGGCAGCAGCTGAGTTAGTTAGCTTCGTATAAGCTTTACATTTTAGAAGGTGGAAGACCTGCATGCTTCATACTTCGTATATTGATGCCTTATGTTACAAAGTTTCCGTCTGTCATATGACCATTGTCCTTGACCTCATTTTCATTGTTCAGTGACTACTTGAAAAAAAAGGTTAAGATTTTTTTATTGTTAATTTCTCTCTTATTATGAGTAATAGGATATGGGTATTCATTATTATTCGTTGGATACCAATTTTCGTGGCTTTCGTGGCTACAGGTGAACCATGAAATTAAATGATCAAGGAATAACAAATTCTCTTTCAGATTGTATGCAGAAAATAAATATCCATGAACATGCAAGTTTTCCTTAATCCAAGAAAATTGGTACTAATAAAAATAAATGAATATGAAAGTTCGTATTGTTATGCGTTTACTTTTCTACATTGGTTAGAGGTATAGGGGGAGGGTTGAGATCTCACAAACATGTTTAACCCCGCCGCATTTTTGCGCCTGTCCCAAGTCAGGAGCCTCTGGCCTTTGTTAGTCTTGTATTATTTTAATTTTAGTTTCTTGTGTACAATTTGGAAATAAGTATAGCGTTCATTATCACTGGACTAGTATATATTTGTTTAGGGGCCAGCTGAGGGACGCCTCCGGGTGCGGGAATTTCTCGCTACATTGAAGACCTGTTGGTGACCCTCTGCTGTTGTTTTTTATTTGGTTGGGTTGATGTCTCTTTGACACATTCCCCATTTCCATTCTCAATTTTATTACATAGTAACTACATTTGGTATGTGCGTACCTTGCAAGGTCCTCATGCCTGTCAAGACAGTTTTCACTTGACCCAGACCTCATTTCATGGATCAGTGAACAAGGTTAAGTTTTGGTGGTTAAGACCATATCTCAGATACTATAAGCAATAGGCCTAGTATATTTGGTGTATGGAAGGATTGTAAGGTGTACATGTCCAACAGGCAGGTGTAATCTGAACTTGACCTCATTTTCATGGTTACGTGGTTAAAGTTAAGTTTTTGTGTTTTGGTCTTTTTTTCTAATACTATCTATATGCAATAGGTCTACTATATTTAATGTATGCAAATATTTTATGATGTACATGTCAGTCTCACAGGATTTATTTGACCTAGACCTCATTATCACAATTCCTTGCTCAGTTATAGGTTTTTGTGTTTTTCTTAAACTATATTCTGCAGTGAGATTTATTGTATGGAAGGATTTTAAGCTGTACATGTCTGTCTGACATGGTTCATCTGATATGACCTTGACCTAATTTTCATTGTTCATTGGTCAATGTTTAGTTTTTCATTGTGAAGTCTGTTTCTTAGAAACTATAAGTAATAGGTTAACTATATTTAGTATATTGAATGATTGTAAAGTGTACATGTATTTCTCTTTTGGTTTATATGACCTTGCCCACATTTTCTTGGATCATGTTAAGTTTATGTGATAGTTGTAGTAAAGCTCTATATTTAAGACTATCAACATATCAATGGTTAGCAAAGAAGGTGTGACATTTCAGCGTGTGCATTCTTGTTAAAATGTGTCCTGTTAATCTGAAGGCTTGCCAACCAAGGCTAACAATAGGGATTAAGGGCACACAATACAGTTGATGTAATGACATTGCTAACAAATAATGATATATTTTACGACGTCAAACATATCACAAAATGATGCATTTTTCGACTGCTTTTTATCAATCAGACTGATTTAACTCCAAATTGAGCTCATGGACCCCTCTTTTTAAATCAAAGAGCTGAAAGCTCTGAGGAAAAATGACGCCACTGCCTCTAATATTGGGATATTTTTTATGCAAGTCTTGATTTTCACATACCGTAATAAGTTGAACATTGCAACATGTCTCGCAAGCATATAATTGATATTCGTATATGAGTGTGTGAAGTGAAGATGACAACTGACTGGTTTATTTTTAGCTCACCTGTCCCGAAGGGACAAGTGAGCTTATGCCATCACTTGGCGTCCGTCGTCGTCCGTCGTCGTCTGTCGTCGTCGTAAACTATTTCAAGAATCTTCTCCTCTGAAACTACTGGGCCAAATACTTTCAAACTTTAACTGAATGTTCCTTAGGGTATATAATTTATAAATTGTATCCGAAGTTTTGATCTATCAACAAACATGGTCGCCATTGCTAAAAATAGAACATAGGGGTCAAATGCAGTTTTTGGCTTATAACTCAAAAACCAAAGCATTAAGAGCAAATCTGACAGGGGTAATATTGTTTATCAGGTCAAGATCTATCTGCCCTGAAATTTTCAGATGAATCAGACAACCCTTTGTTGGGTTGCTGCCCCTGAATTGGTAATTTTAAGGAAATTTTGCTGTTTTTGGTTATTATCTTGAATATTATTATAGATAGAGATAAACTGTAAACAGGAATAATGTTCAGCAAAGTAAGATTTACAAATAAGTCAACATGACGGAAATGGTCAGTTGACCCCTTTAGGAGTTATTGCCCTTTATAGTCAATTTTTAACCATTTTTCGTAAATCTTAGTAATCTTTTACAAAAATCTTCTCCTCTGAAACTACTGGGCCAAATACTTCCAAACTTTAACTGAATGTTCCTTAGGGTATCTAGTTTGTAAATTGTATTTGAAGTTGTGATCTATCAACAAACATGGTCGCCATTGCTAAAAATAGAACATAGGGGTCAAATGCAGTTTTTGGCTTATAACTCAAAAACCAAAGCATTAAGAGCAAATCTGACATGGGGTAATATTGTTTATCAGGTCAAGATCTATCTGCCCTGAAATTTTCAGATGAATCAGACAACCTGTTGTTGGGTTGCTGCCCCTGAATTGGTAATTTTAAGGAAATTTTGCTGTTTTTGGTTATTATCTTGAATATTATTATAGATAGAGATAAACAGGAATAATGTTCAGCAAAGTAAGATTTACAAATAAGTCAACATGACGGAAAAGGTCAGTTGACCCCTTTAGGAGTTATTGCCCTTTATAGTCAATTTTTAACCATTTTTCGTAAATCTTAGTAATCTTTTACAAAAATCTTCTCCTCTGAAACTACTGGGCCAAATACTTCCAAACTTTCACTGAATGTTCCTTAGGGTATCTAGTTTGTAAATTGTATCCGAAGTTGTGATCTATCAACAAACATGGTCGCCATTGCTAAAAATAGAACATAGGGGTCAAATGCAGTTTTTGGCTTATAACTCAAAAACCAAAGCATTTAGAGCAAATCTGACGTGGGTAATATTGTTTATCAGGTCAAGATCTATCTGCCCTGAAATTTTCAGATGAATCAGACAACCTGTTGTTGGGTTGCTGCCCCTGAATTGATAATTTTAAGGAAATTTTGCTGTTTTTGTTTATTATCTTGAATATAATTATAGATAGAAATAAACTGTAAACAGCAATAATGTTCAGCAAAGTAAGATCTTCAATTAAGTCAATTTGACCAAAATTGTCAATTGGACCCTTAAGGAGTTATTGCCCTTTAAAGACTTTTTTTCACAATTTGTTCATCATGTTGACTTACTTTAAAAAATCTTCTCCTTTGAAACTGCTGTATCAATTTCAGCCAAACTTAGGCTAAATGAGTTTCAGAGTATCTAGTATAAATTTTATATTTTATTTCCTTGTATGTCAAGAAACATAGCTCCTATGGCTAAAATAGAACATAGGAGAAAATGATTATTTTTTTTGGCTTTTGAAGAAAATAGGACGATCCAAAAAACATTTAAATAAATTGAAAAGCCAAAATAATCATTGATGAGAGATTTAACCAAAAGAATTAAGGTGAGCGATTCAGGCTCTTGAGAGCCTCTTGTTTTTAATACAAATGAATAGGTCAAGAGTCAAGACTACCTAAATGATCTACTGTAACAGTATCCAATGACTACTGGCATGTTTTTTTTTTGTACAAATAAATAGGTCAAGACTACCTGAATGATCTACAGTATCCAATGACTACTGTCTGTTTTTTTTTTGTATAGATAAATAGGTCAAGAATACTGGAATGATATACAATATCCAATGATTACTAGCTGTTCTTTTGTACTAATAAATAGGTCAAGACTATTTATATGATCTACAATATCCAATGACTACTTGCTGTTCTTTTGTACCTGAGACTACTATAACACTGGTTATAGTAGTCTCAGTTTGTACATACTAAATAAAGACTACCTGAATGATCATGATGATCTAAAGTATTCTAATTAATGTGTATTTTTTTTTCTTCCAATTACATTTTTCTAATTCAAGAATACAGACTACTAGTATCCTTTCAAACCAAATGATTATGAAGAGCCTGTTGTAATAAGCTCTTATACCCCACTAGTCCTATAAACATACATGTATGACTTCGCATTCTTATTCAATTTTTAACGTTTTTATACTGATATTTTCATTTTTTTTTAAATTTTTGAATGCAAAGTGTGACACATTGATAGTAAAAAAAATATTATCAGAACAGTAAATAGAAATAGTAAATAATGCTCCTGAGGTCATATGTTATAGGACTAATTACCCACATACTCATTAAATAAGTTACTAGTGACATACACAAATGTAGTTATTTCTGTTACTTGAAGCAAATTCTATTTCTTTAGATTTACACAATATTGTTATACATTGTACTTGTTTTATTTCACATTGAAGATTAGACAAATAGGGATACTCCTTTGATTTTTTATTTCATGTCAGTCAGGTCCCTTTATATGAAACTTGAAAATACTTCTCTGCCATATTTTTGATATTTTATAACAACTCTGCACATGACCCATATAATTTGATATTCATTCTTTAACCATATATTATAGTAAGCTAGTTTTTTATTTTATTTTACACTAATCCACAATCTTTCATGTTAAATTTTGTCTCCATTTAAGTTTATGCCATTGAACCATCATGGTATTAAACACAATCCCAAGTAATTATGCTGTTATAGTGGGTCACCATATATATTCAACTTGGGTGGCATTCCAGTTATTGAATTTTGTCAGATTGGATAATGAACTAGACCTTTAGGAATTGATCTCATAATTTAATATGGAGCCATCGTATGCGACCACTACCCGGTAACAAAAATAAACATGTCAAGCGGCAATATTTATCACCAGAGATTACAAGTAAAAAGAGGATGGATAAGTCTCCATAATGCTTGCCAAACTGGAACTACAACAAGATCTCCAGACAAGGACGAACAAAACGTTCAAGCCAAAGTTAGTATTTATGTACAAAGAAGTTGAGGGGCTGATTCACGCTATTGAACCAGACGAATTCCCCTTAAAAGCATGTCCGAAGAGAACCATAACTACCGAGAAATTCAAAGAATACCACGAAACAATTATTGTGGAAAAGCAAGTAAAGAATAACTCTTACTGTGAGTGTTTTGACATTCCGCCAAGTAAAACACCGTACAATATTCAAACTCACTTTAGGGCCTTAATAATATGGTACAAGTCAAATCGGCACCTGGTTAAATCGACATCTAGTCAAATCGGCACCTATCTAAAGTCAATTAGGCATCCAATAATAAATATAAATAATTCAACCTTTAAAAATGTGTTGGGGTGACATATTGTTATTGTTCGTTTCTTTTTTTCTTATATTTATTCTTCCACACTTTTTTGTCCATGCTATTTCTCAGAATTGGCTTGAACAATATTGATGGAACTATATCATAATGAGGACCACTATATGAAATTGTGCAATCGGGGTATGGCATCATCAAGATGGCTGACGTTGCCATGGAAACTAAAAAAATGTAAAAAAAAATCAAAATTCTAAATCTTTCGTTATAAGAGCCAACCTAATGAAACTTTATTTAAATGTTGGCAGTGGTGCCCTGAGGTACCAACAGTACTTAGCTTCTGCAAAATCTCTACCATTGCCATGGAAACTAGAGAAAAGGTTAACATTGAACCTATGGGAAAAAACATCAAACCAGCCTTTTCTGAAGGAATATAACATAAAGTTCAAAGAAACTTTATGAATACATAACATGGCATAAGTCGATGTTGAAACTGTTGTTGGAATTTTCGAAATGGACACCGTTACCATGGAAACAGCAAAAATGTCAAAAAATCTCAAAATGCGCCAAACTTAATGAAACTCATTATGAATGACCAATGTCAAGTAAAGATATGAAATTGGACTTCGGAATTTCCAAAATGGCCACCGTTGCCATGGAAACTACAAAAATTTCAAAATTTTCAAAATGCTACAAAATTGAGGAAACTTTACAACAATGTTAACGGAAATCTGTATAATTATGCAGTCTTTGAATTTGGAATTTTCAAAATGGCTGCCGCTCACCTGGCAATAGGGGAAGGGTGCCATCCGCTATTGCTTGCAATGGCAAATCTAGTTTTTACTGTTTTTGCTTAAAATACTGTTAAAATATATATTAAATAAATCTAACATGGGTGCCGAATTGACTATATCAAGTGCCGATTTAACCAGGTGCCAATTTGACAAGATGCCGATTTGACTATACCGGGTGCCGAATTGATCAGGTGCCGATTTAACCAAGTGCCGATTTGACTAGAATTCCGTAAGACAGTGATCGCGCCGATCGGGGCGAACGATCCCACCCCGCCAATAAAACCGTTGTATTAAAGCCAGCATCGATATCGACAATTTATGCACATTTCAATGCACATGTCATACAGATACAGTCTGTTACAGACTCTACTGTTGTAACTTTGTAAACAAAGATTGAGTCGGATGTCCGGTTCTTCGATCTGTCTTATAACCAATAGAAAGTGTACCAATACGGACACATTATATTTTCTTATAAACGTTACACTAATGCATCAAATCCGAGCGTCTCGCCTGGGACGCTAGGCTGTGTACCCTGTACCCCGCCTTATAGCGGCGACGTTAGGCAATCCTAGAACATCGCCGCGGGGTACAATCCTCGATTCTGATTGGTCGAGTGCCGGTCACGTGATCGATTTCCATTGGATAATCCATTGGGTGTCCTCTATCACGTCCGCGTCCGTCTATTTTTAGAATTTTATTTTTAGAGTCTGGGTTTTCCCTAATCTATTTTTAGAATCTGGGTTTTTCCCTAATCTATTTTTAGAATTAGTTGGGAGAATTTGAACAAATCGAACAAACCGAAAACGAGGCTCAGATTTTGGCGGGAAATTCAAATTTTCATAATATTAAGAGTTATGCCCATTTAATAGGACAACCTAAAACATGCACGCACATCCATGCCTGACCCACCTCACTTACGTTCGAAGGACGGGACCACCACTCCGTGGGGTCCCTAAAGACCGAGGTGCAAAGGTACCCCGGTCCCGCCCTTTGGGCTCTGTTACTTTAGATTGAGTCTAATGGGTGTATATTGATGTCTATGTGTGGTTATATTGATTTTTTTGGTTGCTTACTGTTACAAGAATAACAACTACTAGGTAAGGTGTGCTTTCGCATGCTAAATTTTATTAACAATACAAAGATCATAACATAATCAATACAAATGTCTAATATTGGTGACTGGACATCCTTCGGATTATGGGGCTGGACCATAAACACTACCATTTCTGTGACCTTTGAACTCATATTCCAAAAATTTCTGCATAACAACGTTAGTTTCCTTCTTGACAGAAACTGGCAAATTGCCCAACACTACTTGTTGACAATTCCTACTGGTAAATTGAAGCTGGTCAATTACATCAGAGTCAAACCACCTACCCGACAATGTTGACCTTGCAGTTACACGTTTTCCTACAGGCCCAGACAACACATCTGTCCGATAATTAGGGTATAATGATACTGAGTAACTCTGGAAGGGTACCATACTCCTAACCCTGTAGCCTCCTACCTTCAATATCTCATATTGATCAGCAAAGGCTGCACCCTTTGAATCAGGATCATACACATTGTACAAACGCACAATATCATCTGAAGCAGCATCAACTACAGTCTGGGCTGATTGTAGCTTGAACACCCAGGTTATCCTAGATATCCTAAACTCATCATAGATGGTTGATAGGTTATCAAGGGCACCCGAATTAGTACTATCATAACAATCCTTCCATTCACAGTTGAGATTCAACAATACTGCGTTGTCTGAAGCAACCCTTTTCAGAACAACAGCAGGATGGGTATTAGTACTAAACCTATAGATGGCCTGTCCTCGAGGTATAGAATTGGTATACCTACTGAATCGGTTTTTACCCGAATCAGCTCTACTCTTGTACACTGACATATGCAGACGAGGATGTCTAGAAGGATACACAACTTTCCTTCTTTTACCTCCTACATTACGACGACGGCCACCACTTCTTTTCATAAAGGCAGTGGTTTGTAAAAAGAAAAGACTATCAAGTTTTCCCCGATTAATTATAGATTTTTAATGTTTTAACAATGTTTAAGTTTTACTTCACATAATCAATAAAGTTATAAAAATAGATTTATGAGTATCTTAACAACATTGGTTGTTACACTTCGATCTTTTTGGTAATAAGAAGGACCGGAGGTATGCAAACTGGTTCCCGGTTGATTACTACACAGAAATCATAAAAGCAAATTCCAGTTTAAATGTAAAATAGTAAATACGAAATCAAGAGCGGTAGACGGAGAAATGTAATGGAAAGTAAATACGAACCAAGCGCGGTAGGCAGAGAAATGTAATGGAAGTTCAGTTCACTAGTATAGAAACATGCCGCTAAAAGCGTCATTTTTCAAAAAGATATACTTGGCTTGATTATGTTTGGAGATAATTTGTGCCAACTTTTATAAACATTTCAATGATGAATTTTAAAAAAAATAAATGAATATACAGAAAGAAATGAGTTTTTGACTAAAATCAGGTAAGTGTGATAAAATGAATTACTTACAAAAGATTTAACACAAATTCAATGACAATTAATGAAGAGTAGATATTGAAATGTTCAAAAAATGTGTCTGGTGACCCCACTTGCCAACTGGTATGGCACCATAGCTAAAATAGAACCTATGGGTAAAATGCTAGTTAAGGACGATTATCATGAAAACTGCTTTAGATAAACAATCTAACAGGGCAAATATATTCGGAATGATGAGATCTACCTATTGTTAATTTACATAAAAACTGTCTAATGACTGATGACTGATCAGAGTTATTGCCCTTTACTAGATGAGAAACATAAGACTAGTAGATCCTTTTTAAGAAACTACTTAACCAAACCTTTTGATGTCAGAGGGTTTTTATCTTAGAATACAAGTTTGACCTTAGCTGTTCATTGTCATGACAATTGTGTGTCATCCTGAGTAACCTTATTCCTGCCATCAATGCCCTCAATTATAATTCAAAACAAGACCACTCTGCACCAAGGCGGCGTATGTCCTTGAAACATGACCACTCTGCCACCAAGGCCTCTTTCATAATTCAAAACAAGACCACTCTGCATGCAAGGCCACTTTTATATTGAAAGAAGACCATTCTGCCACCAAGGCCTCTTTTATAATTGAAACAAGACCACCCTGTCACCAAGCCCACTTTTTTAATTGAAACAATGCCACTCTACCACCAAGGCCACTTTTATGATTGAAACAAGATCACTGCCACCAATGCCCCTTTTATAATTGAAACAAGTCCACTCTGCCACCAAAGCCCCTTTTATAATTGAAACGGAACCACTCTGCCACCAAGGCCACTTTTATAATTGAAACAAGTAACAAATCACATGGTTTGAATAATATGATATTTTAATAATACATATTATGTAAGCATAATTTTAAAAATTACATTTACAAAAATCATTGTTAATGCCATTTAATCATAAAACTGGTGGTTCCTTTTCACAGATATTATTACAATAAATCATTCTTAATATGTTACCAACAGCCAATCATGATTCTCTGATAAAACTGAAGCAAAGTGAAAATGCAGTGTAGCCTGATTCAACTAATCATGATTCTCTGTTTAAACTAAGGCAGAGTGAAAATGCAGTGTAGCCTGATTCAACTAATCATGATTCTCTGTTTAAATTAAGGCAGAGTGACAATGCAGTGTAGCCTGATTCAACTAATCATGATTCTTTGTTTAAACTAAGGCAGAGTGAAAATACAGGGTAGCCGGATTCAACTAATCATGATTCTCTGTTTTAACTAAGACAGAGTGAAAATGCAGTGTAGCCTGATTCAACTAATCATGATTCTCTGTTTAAACTAAGGGAGAGTGAAAATGCAGTGTAGCCTGATTCAACTAATCATGATTCTTTGTTTAAACTAAGGCAGAGTGAAAATACAAGGTAGCCGGATTCAACTAATCATGATTCTCTGTTTTAACTAAGACAGAGTGAAAATGCAGTGTAGCCTGATTCAACTAATCATGATTCTCTGTTTAAACTAAGGGAGAGTGAAAATGCAGTGTAGCCTGATTCAACTAATCATGATTCTCTGTTTAAACTAAGGCAGAGTGAAAATGCAGTGTAGCCTGATTCAACTAATTATTATTCTCTGTTTAAACTAAGGCAGAGTGTGAATGTGATGTAGCACAATATAAAAAAAAAACATAGTTCTTGGTTTAAAATGAAACAGTTTGTCTTTGGCAGTCTTGTTTATTTTGGTTTTTCTGATTTTTTTCTTTTCCTTTTCAATAAATAGCTGTTTTAAAAAAGAGACACAGGCGTTTGATGGCTATAGGCAATATAAGAGTCTAAAATTATGTATATTGTGTGGTCAAATAGGTTCACATGCTAAAAATCTGAGAGCAATCAGTTGAAATCTACTGCAAGAAAAATTCTAGCCATATAATAAAGTCTGTTATACTTGATAACTAAAATGAGGCAAATAATTAAAATACTATAGTCAATGTCATTTGAACCTGTCCTAAGTCAGGAACCTGATGTTCAGTGGTTGTGGTTTGTTGATGTGGTTCATAAGTGTTTCATGTTTCTCGTTTTATAGATAGATAAGACTGTTGGTTTTTCTGTTTGAATGGTTTTACAGTAATTAGTTTTGGGGCCCTTAATAGCTTGCTGTGTAAGCCAAGGCTATGTGTTGAAGGCCGTACCTTGACCTATAATTAATTTTACAAATTGTGACTTTGATTGGAGAGTTGTCTAATTCGCACTCATACCACATCTTTTTATATCTATGTATATTAAACATTATTAAAAGTTTTTCATATCTTAGAACAGTATTTTAGAGCAGTACAATTTCAAGTACAATTTCACATGAAACAGATTGGTTTGTTTGCTCCCTTATTCATAAGTCTTAATTTTTGGTATCCAGTTATGGGAAACAATTCTATATAAACATTTGCATATAAACATTCAGTGGAAGGATTCCTTTTGAAAATCATATAATAAACAGCTACAGTAATGAACACATTAAGAATACACATAACAATTGTAGGAGAGCATTGTTTTCTTGTGTTGGGGCTCCATCCATTACAGCACACTTAATCCTGCTTAAATGTGGTTTGAATCAGTAGTATAAAACTAGTAACAGTATAATTAACCAGGAAGTAAAACAAAACAAAATACTCATTTGTAAATCCATCATTGAGATGCATACAATATTGTAAAGAATGCATAATAAATTTAGACTAGAATTATATATATATATATATAAAAATGTACAACTTATTTGTTATGAAATCTATATATTAAAAAAAAAAATTATTAAAAAATTTAAATCTATTAAACAATGATATTCCCTGCAAGATAAAGCATTGCACATTATAGAACAAATTACACAATTCAAATATACTTAACAGTTTTATAAAAGTTAAATCAACTACAGACTTGTTGGTTTGGAAAAAAACCCTACATAGTATTGATCATTTGTCTGTAAGCATCTAAATAACCATTGATATTGTATGTATCTAACAACCAGTCAATATAAGTTCAATTATCCTTTTGTTGTCATCTATTCCAAGTGGATACTTTATTTAAGTTGTCAAGAATATAAAGTTAAATAATAAAACATGTTTTTGTTATATGTCAAGTCCATGACTTGTGTGGGGAACAAAATGACAGATACATAGTCACAACCTTTGAGAATTTTAAAAACTGCCAGAACCATTCATACAAGACTTCCAAAAAATTATCAAAACTTCCCCTTGTACATGCATAGATATATCTGTGTTACTGGTCGTTTTTCAATACAGGTTTATATCTTATGGTCTAAAAAAATTGAATAAACTGATCTCTACTGGGAAAATAAACTCAGAGTGACATGTTTGAAATACCCCAAAACAGGAGATGTAAATCTTAAGTTATGATTGATGACTGGTATCTAAGCTAATCAAAAATAAATATAGTGAAAAAATAACAATAATATACCAATTAAATTTCGAACTATTATGACCAATTCTGTCTTTGTTGTTTAAGATATTCTTGTTGTAAGTCTTTTAAATTTTGTTCTAACATTTTAACTTCATCATATTTTTCTGCTTGTCTAGCTTGTTTGATATAGCCCCTGATTATATTCATTTGTTGAACCATAGGATCGTCTTTGTCACTGTAACGTATACTGGTTTCTTCTGGTATCCAGCCAGACTTCTTCTGGGTTTTAGCTGGTTGATCCGAGTCCCTATTGGAGGGATGAATTTGATGTTTTATAGTTGTCTCCCTTTGTTCTTGTTGTTTTCTCTCCTTTTCTTGTGCCTCAGCAGCAGCCTGTCTTTCATCGGCAATCCGTTGTTGAATTTCAATTTTTCTAGCTTCTTGTAATTTTTTGTAATGTTCCTCAGATGGTAAAGCCTGCAGACCAATCATATTATCTTGCATAAAACTTGTTGCCATGGTTCGGATATTTTTCTGCATTTTTAGTTGTGTTGCTGGTGGAAGGGGGTCAGCATTTGTCTCATACACCCATATTCTTTTACTGTCGATTAAAAAAAAAACATAAAGAAGACAATGATTCATTTCATGTAACAAAATTCTTTTACTGTCAAATAAAAACAACATAAAGAGGTCAACAAGAGAGCACATACTGAAATGTCGCCTGTTTTACTCATCATTGAATTTTTTGTTGGAAGTTTGTAATAGGTTATACTACAAGTATCACATAAAGTTACCATTATTAATATTTCATAAAAATGAGTTTACTAAAAATAAGAAGATTTGATATGACTGACAATGAGACAACTCTCCATCCAAATCCCAATGTGTAAAAAGTAAACAATTATATGTAAAGTATGTTGTTCAACACAGAGCCTTGGCTTATGCCTGACAGCAAGCAATGAAGGGCTCCAAAATGGGTAGTGTACAACAATTTAAACAGAAACACCATCAGTCACACGAACCAGGCCAGACAAACATGTACACCGGGCAACCTTTCCAAACACCAAATATTATTGATCTATCACTTAAAATATCTAAAATACAGACCACGTCACAAAAACTACACACTAATCAGTGAACACTGGAAATGAGGTCAAGGTCAGATGATACCTGCAAGACAGACATACATCTGCAGAGCTGTTAGTAAAGTAACAAGGTTGAAAAAGCCACTATGCACAAGAAAAATGACAAGATAATATTTCTAGATAAAAACCAATTCTTTGCATACTGCGGTGACCTTCAGAGAATGGTTAAAAGACATCAATAAGTTATAATCATCAGCCATTTGTTAAACATTAAATAGGTTTTCATTACAAATCCCAAATACTGTTGTTTGATCTGGTTTTACTTCGTAATTATTTATCAGTAGGTGTTTATTAAATAAATCATTTGATTATTGTTTCAACAAAGTACTTATAGATAATATAAAAAGCCATTACTTATGGTATGAAATTCCTCCGACTTTATCTTATCTTAATAAACTAGACATCATTGAGATGGGAGCCATCTCTGTGGGCCCAGCTGTGAATAACTTGTGGTAAAAAATTGTATCTTTACCATATAGGACATGGGGTTGTCAACCTAAGTTTTTGACCTAGTAAGTTGTACATACATTATGACACACCCTCTGGTATTGGTTAATATACATGTCAAGTATAAAGTATGAAATTATAATGGGTTTCTAAGGTATAGAGAAGGCACAATTTGTTACAACGGACAGACAGATAGACAGAAGGACCGAATGACAGACTGATCACTATAGGGTGACCCACCATTTGGAATGGCCCTAATAATCTTGAAGGTTTTATGTTCATTAAGCATCTATTAATATTGCTTAGAGCTTTCAATACTTTCATACATCTTTGGGATTTTATTTCTATACTGTTGGGCTGTGTACATAATATATTATCAGTTGACTAATATTTACCTAACACTGTCAATACTTTCATACATCTTTAGGATTTTATTTCTATACTGCTGTGCTGTGTACATGTTATAGGTTGACTCACCACAACTGAAAAAGTCAGCAAAAAAGAATTAGTCATAGAAAATGTTCAAACATTGATCTAGAACTAACACATTTAAGGCTGTATGTTTGCCTGTAATTGCTTACATCCACTTTATTTGAAATCAGGTCTAACAACACATTATTAATTATGTTATGAATATCTGGTATAAACCCATAACAATGCATCAGCATATATCAGAATTCATAACAGAATGTACAAACATAATCCATAACATTAAAACAATTTCATTCAAATGTTCAAAGCAGTTGATAGCAGTTATCTTTTGAAAGGAATATACATGTGAATTGTTTACACGTCTCTTTTTTGTAGATCTGATTCTAAAAGAGTTTTGCTATTCAAATGAAGCTTTTAAAAATACACAGTTAAGTAAACTTGCAAATTTCATTGTTTATAATTTATGCTCAATCATATTATAATAAATCTATAATTATAATTAATCTATAAAGTTCATTGAAAAGTAAATCTATTTTGTCCATTTATGGCCTCATTTCATTTTTTTTCAAAATTTCTATTCAGAATCTTTACTAATTCTTGGTGTGTTTTTTTTCTGTATATTCAAGTTAATCTAATAATAAAAACCAACCTCAGTGATTCTACCATTGGTATAAACTCTTTCAATAACATCTGTGCATTTTCTACATAAGACTGTAAATTCTAAAATACATATAAAATAAGAAGTGTAAGATGATGATGGATACCTGCTTAACATCCAGCAGCAAATTCATATGCATATTCAGGACGAGAACATGTCAATGTTATATGAATGTTAACCCTGCTTTGTTTCAGGACGAGAACATGTCAATGTTATGTAAATGTTAACCCTGCTTTGTTTCAGGACGAGAACATGTCAATGTTATGTAAATGTTAACCCTGCTTTGTTTCAGGACGAGAACATGTCAATGTTATATGAATGTTAACCCTGCTTTGTTTCAGGACTAGAACATGACGATGTTATATGAACATTAACCCTGCTTTGTTTCAGGAAGAGAACATGTCAATGTTATATGAAGGTTAACCCTGCTTTGTTTCAGGACGAGAACATGTCAATGTTACATGAATGTTAACCCTGCTTTGTACTAAACCAACATGCTGATCCAGATTTTTAACGTGCTAGCTCACACGGTAATTGTCCACATGTCGTCTACTTACAAGGACAAATTTTTTTGACTCTGAGCTGACCAGTCTTTGCTCCTACTCCTTAATGCTGTATGCATGGCCTAGAGGCAGCAAATACCAATTTAAAATTCACTGTTGTTTTTATAAAAGGTTGTGGCATCTTTTTTGTTTTGAAAGGGATGTAACTCCTTACTAACCCCATATGGTAACTAACCATGTATGGTAACTAACCCTATATTTTTTAGGACACCCTATATCAAATATACATAGTCAACACGTGTAGTCCTTTGACCAATCATATCTCTATAAATATGTAGGAGGTAAGCATAGTAAACATAATTGTTTATACATATGACGAATATATTACCTCATACATAATTACTATTGGTGGTTTAACATTACGTTGTTGAATTTGTTGATCTCTCCGCTCCAATAATTTACGACAGTTATTGCATGTACGTATATGAGCCTCTCCCTCAGGACTCATCAATGAATTAAGGCTACTATTGCTACCTGTTCTCTTTAGAAAACCAACCTCCATTTCTGTCTGAAAAGCTGGGTTTGTAAGTTTCTCTGTAAACATTCAACAATCATTATTTCACCACACAAATTAATATTTTTCTTGATTGATAGATAAATACCTGGATTTTTTCAGCATGTAAATTATGTGATTCAATAACTGCCTTATAGCCAAAAGCAACACAAAAGTTACCTTTTCCTCCATTTAAGAGTACTGTGGATTCATCAATATCCGTTGAATACCAATTTTCGTGGATTTCATTGGGACAGAAGAACCACGAATTCAAATGTTCAACGAATTACAAATTTTCTAAAGGAATGAATGTAGACTTTGCCATAACCACGAAATTAAATATCCACAAATATGTAAGTTTTCCTCAAACCACGAAAATTGGTACCCACGAAAATAAATGAATCCACAGTAACAGGTTTTTAAAATGACTGGAATGAAGTTAATGAGTATCACAAAGAAGGAATTTAACCCAACTGTAGCTATTGGTCTTTGAAATGATTTACACAAATTTACTTCACAAATATATAAGTTATCCAAGTTTAATTTCATATTGTGAAAAAGAATAAACATTTATCACACATATAAAAATCTGGCAAGAATTTAACCTGTGAGAATGCTAACAAGTGATTAGGATGAAAGTACACTGACAAACATGAAGAAGGACAACCAGTATTTCTATGCCCCCTGCAGCAGGGGATAACAAGCCCCTACTTGCTAATTATAATGTATGTGAAAGAATAATGTGAAAAAGACTTTGTTGAGGCTAACTAATTAAAACAAGCCCTTACTTGCAAATGTATGAGGAAGAAAATGAGAACATTTATCACACATAATTCCACCACACAATCTACAATGGTGTCTTCGTCTGGTCAGAGAAAAGTTACGGGTACAATCTGGACATGTCTGTACATATTTATCTGGCATCCAAGGAACTACAGATTTTTCAAAAGCTGAAAATAAATCAAATATTGAAATCATATGTTTTATTGTGCATTAAAGTAATATAAAAATTAGGAGATGTGGTATGATTGCCAATGAGACAACTATCCACTAAAGCTGGTAGGAAGTGGATGTAAGCAATGATAGGCAACTATGGCCTTCAACAATGAGAACAAGTGTAACTGTGAGCTACTGCTCACTGATGATACCCCCGCCGCAAGTGGATAATGTTAATAGTGTAAAAATATGTAAGTGTTCGGTAAACAGGAAGTTGCCGAGTGATGAATCTGAAAACGCATCACACATTATAGCTAACTTATATAAACCCTGAAACCAATTTCAGAAATCCTGGCATTGTAGTTCCTGAGAAAAATGCGACGAAAATTTTCAACTTGGCCATCATGTGTAAAATAATAGTAGTGTTCGGTAAACAGGAAGTTGTCGACTGATGAATCTGAAAACGCATCACACAGTATAGCTGGCTTATATAAATCCTGAAACCAAATTTCAGAAATCCTGGAATTATAGTTCCTGAGAAAAATGCACGAAATAAAATGGTAAGTGTTCGGTAAACAGGAAGTTGTCGAGTGATGAATCTGAAAACGCATCACACGGTATAGCTGACTTATATCAAGTCTGAAACCAAGTATCAGAAATCCTGGTAGTGCAGTTCCTGAGAAAAATGTGACGAAAAATTTTCAACTTGGCTATCAGGTGTAATAAACAGCTGCGCCATGAGCGCATGATACGCCCGACGTCTTATGTGGAAGTCTTATGCAATAATCATAAATAGTTTCTGAGAAAGTTTTAAGCAATAACCATATATCATTTTAGAGACACGGTGGGACATGTGAAACCCCCCACCCTGTTTTTTTTTACAAAAAACTAAATAATACCAAAATAAAATTTTGAATCAAAACCAAAAAGTATACAGATCTTTAGATTAATATAACAAAGAAGTGTGTAAAGTTTTAAGCAATAATCATAAATTATTTTTGAGATACGGCGCGACATGTAAAAAACCCTCCCCTGTTTTACAAAATACTCAATAACTCAAAAATAAAATTTTGAATAATCACCAAAGAGTATACAGATCTTTAGATTAATAGAACAAAGAAGTGTGTAAAGTTTTAAGCAATAACCATAAATCGTTTTTGAGATACGGCACAACATGTAAAAAAACCTCCCCCTTTTTTACAAAATACTCAATAACTCAAAAATGAAATTTTGAATCATCACCAAAAAGTATACAGATCTTTAGATTAATGTAACTAAGAAGTGTTTAAAGTTTTAAGTCATAATCAAGAATTGTTTTTGAGATACAGTGCGACATGTGAAAAAAACACACCCCTGTTTTACTTATAAAGTGCCGTAACTCAAAAAGTTTAAATCTTATTTTCACCAAAAAGTATACAGATCATTTGACCATCATAAGAAACAACTATATTAAGTTTCATGAAATTTGGATAAGTCGTTCTCAAGTTACAGTGCGACATGTTTACGCAGGACAGACAGACAGACAGACGGACGGACACCGGACATTTGTATACCTTAATATGTCCCGTCAAAATTTTGACGGGCGTATAAAAATGATACAAGTGTTCGGTAAACAGGAAGTTGTCGAGTGATGAATCTGAAAACGCATCACACAGTATAACTGACTTATATCAAGCCTGAAACCAAATTTCAGAAATCCTGGTAGTGTAGTTCCTGGGAAAAATGTGACGAAAATATTCATGGGACGGACGGACTGACTGACGGACTGATGGACTAATGGACTGACGGACTAACGGAAGGACAGACAGAGGTAAAACAGTATACCCCCTTTTTTTCAAAGCAGGGGGTATAAAAATCTATACCATATAGTTGGCTATAAGTAGTAGCCCCAATATCAGTCAGGGATATAACTCTATAGGGTTATTACAGAAAAATAACATACATTTTTTGAGGACTAAAAAATCAAAGAACTGTGATAACATATGTATGTTACATGTTTCAAAGGGACAATATACATTATTAGTTTAACTAAAATGTATTCAAGTTCTATTGATATTAATATTGTCTTTATGTATACTTAACTATAGAAAGATATAACAGTTCAAAATATTTATGAAGTATCAGACTGATTTTTTTTTACATTTAATGAAAATCAACAATAACATAGTTTTCAGGGATTATTAACAAACATCTGACATTCAATGGAAAAACAAAAAACCAAACTCTAAGGAAGTTCATAAGATGTATGTATCTAATTTGCCAGACTTATTGGATTCAGTCCTTTTTTTCAACTTAAGTGACTGAACAAATGGGAATGTTTACCTGAAAATGGTAACATGTACATTTCCTTGTCCCTGTGCCAGTGGGAGAATTACTTACCTTCCTTTTCCCCGTGTCAGTAAGTGGATGACTTACCTTTCCTTTTCCCCGTGTCAGTAGGTGAATGACTTACCTTTCCTTTTCCCCGTGTCAGTAGGTGGATGACTTACCTTTCCTTTTCCCCGTGTCAGTAGGTGGATGACTTACCTTTCCTTTTCCCCGTGTCGGTAGGTGGATGACTTACCTTTCCTTTTCCCCGTGTCAGTAGGTGGATGACTTACCTTTCCTTTTCCCCGTGTCGGTAGGTGGATGACTCACCTTTCCTTTTCCCCGTGTCGGTAGGTGGATGACTTACCTTTCCTTTTCCCCGTGTCGGTGGGTGGATGACTTACCTTTCCTTTTCCCCGTGTCGGTGGGTGGATGACTTACCTTTCCTTTTCCCCGTGTCAGTAGGTGAATGACTTACCTTTCCTTTTCCCCGTGTCAGTAGGTGAATGACTTACCTTTCCTTTTCCCCGTGTCAGTAGGTCTTACCTTTCCTTTTCCCCGTGTCAGTAGGTCTTACCTTTCCTTTTCCCCGTGTCAGTAGGTGGATGACTTACCTTTCCTTTTCCCCGTGTCAGTAGGTGAATGACTCACCTTTCCTTTTCCCCGTGTCAGTAGGTGGATGACTCACCTTTCCTTTTCCCTATGTCAGTAGGTGGATGACTTACCTTTCCTTTTCCCTGTGTCAGTAGGTGGATGACTTACCTTTCCTTTTCCCCGTGTCAGTAGGTGGATGACTTACCTTTCCTTTTCCCCGTGTCAGTAGGTGAATGACTTACCTTTCCTTTTCCCCGTGTCAGTAGGTGGATTACTCACTTTCCTTTTCCCCGTGTCAGTAGGTGGATGACTTACCTTTCCTTTTCCCCGTGTCAGTAGGTGGATGACTTACCTTTCCTTTTCCCTGTGTCAGTAGGTGGATGACTTACCTTTCCTTTTCGTCGTGTCAGTAGGTGGATGACTTACCTTTCCTTTTCCCTGTGTCAGTGGGTGGATGACTTACCTTTCCTTTTCCCCGTGTCAGTAGGTGGATGACTTACCTTTCCTTTTCCCCGTGTCAGTAGGTGAATTTCTCACCTTTCCTTTTCCCTGTGTCAGTAGGTGAATTACTCACCTTTCCTTTTCCCCGTGTCAGTAGGTGGATGACTTACCTTTCCTTTTCGTCGTGTCAGTAGGTGGATGACTCACCTTTCCTTTTCCCCGTGTCAGTAGGTGGATGACTTACCTTTCCTTTTCCCCGTGTCAGTAGGTGGATGACTTACCTTTCCTTTTCCCCGTGTCAGTAGGTGAATTTCTCACCTTTCCTTTTCCCTGTGTCAGTAGGTGAATTACTCACCTTTCCTTTTCCCCGTGTCAGTAGGTGGATGACTTACCTTTCCTTTTCCCTGTGTCAGTAGGTGAATTACTTCCTGTTAATTTATCCAGTCGAATAATTAGTTTGTTTGTCTCAACAACAAATCTGTCTACTCTAGCTCCCCTTGTAGCTTTGAATACATCAGTATGACTTCTAATCATACCTACAAAATATTAATATTCACTTAGTATACTCTGTGTGAAAGCTCAAATCAATTCATTCATATCTTAATGTATTAACAAGGTTTTAATAGTTCTGGCTTAGAATTTCATTTTGAGCTTTATTGTAATGCTGGTATACATGTACAAAATAAAAACTTAGGTTCTTCCATCTTTTTAATAAATATAGATGAAAACATTTTGCAGCTTTCAAAGTGTACTATACATGCTATAGTCAGGTTTAGTTACTGGTAGTAAAGTTAATAATGTCCCAAATCCCAATTTTACAATGGTTGTCCTTAATTCATGTCTGTCATATTTATTTTTGGTAAATGGTTTTGTTATAAACTAGGGGTTTAGTTTTCTCAATTGAATTGCTTCATATTTTTCCATGTAAGGGCCTTTTTTTTTTAAAGGCTAGAGCCATCTATATGCCTTTATGGGTTTTTCTTATTGTTGAAGGCTGTATGGTTGATTATACATGTAACTGCTTCCATTCTAAATTTTATTACATCCACTTTATTTGAGCTTTGCTGGATAGTTGTCTCACTGGAAATCAAACCACATCTCCTTATTTTTATATAAAATATGTCTGAAACAAAAGCCACTATTCTTCAATTTTCCAAACCTATTTCCTGAGGATCCCATAGTGAAGAATCATAGCCAGTTTTAGTCAAGTTAGCAGAATAGGTGTCAGTAACAGAATCAGATTGATCTACATAATCATGGTTCTCTTTCTCTCCTAATATCTTCTTCTTAGCTTTACCAAATAATCCTAAAACAAACAAACCTCAATTTTCAAGTACAAAAAGTAGGAACTTGGGTTATTGATGCAAAAATACACATTACTGAAAGGAAAGTAATTAAAGCATACATCACACTCAACTGTTAAAGATCAAACACACCAATACTTCATCCTAAATGGTTTTTTAGTTATCTCATATTTTGTCACAAAACAATAATTTCCTAAAACTAAAAGCTTGTTCACAACCTAGCATTCTTAGTGTATCAATTGTTTTATTGAAAATCATATGAGAATATGCGGGATTTACATGACCTGGGGGCAAAGTCAAAGGGACTCAGTAAGAAGTTTCAAATTTTGTTTATCAATGTTTTTCAAATCTTTTTTTCTTATCACCCGTCTATTTGCATAATATTATTAAGAGATACTATTCATAGTCCAAATATTGTTCATCTGACAGCCAAGTCAGAATTCATGATACACAAACATTATTGTTGTTTGGTTTTTGTCACATTGATGCCACCTCCCGTCTCATATATCATAAAGCTCTTGTCATATAAATGTAGTAACAATAAGTTACACCTCATCATTTATCTAAGTACCTCTCAACTGCTGCAGCACGTCTTTGTCTTCATTTGAATGTTCTTCCTCAAAATGATCTTGTAACATGGATACTGTTCCTAGATCCTTCATACACATTGGGCATAAGAAGCCCTCTCTTACCTCACTAGAAGTTGCCATGCTTGAACTATGGGGGAAAGTGGCTCAAGTTTCAACTTTAAAAATGCTGTAAAATATCAAGGGTAGAAGGGTTTCAATTCAAGATTCAAGGATTTTGTTACCACAAATCACTGAAAACATTTACCCAATTCTTTCATACATGTAGCTTTGATAGATACAAAGATTAAGTTTGTAAATTTGGCTGAACAAGTACCTGTAGAAAACTAACAAAATATTTACAAAGAGGATAGCACCACCAAATTTTTGCAGTGATGTAGTTAACCAAGCCCATAAATTTAGATACGATTTAGGTAAATTTATCGATCTATTAAATAAATTTATTCTATAAGGTTATCAATTGAACACTTTAATTAGATCTTGTTTTTACCAGTACAAATATTGATTTTTTTGGTTTATAAATTAGTTTATGTACATTCATAGTCCTACAATCTATCAATACCTTCATTTTGGCATACCAGTATTACAAGGTTATTGCCTGGAGAAAACCACGACCTGAGATAGGAAAACTGACAATCCTAGTCAATTAAGATTGGAGTGCTTGGAGAAAACCACCAACCTTCGATAGGAAAACTGACAATCCTAGTCAATTAAGATTGGAGCTGAGTGCAACTGCACGAGCGGGGTTCACAACTCACAACTGGCTAGTGATTTCAGTAGTAGTACTTAGACCACTAGGTCGCAAAGGCCCCAACATAACAAGGAGAAGGTCGATGAAGGAACAAACCCTGTAAGGCTATGATTTATAACCATACACATGATACACATGTATATGTTTTAGTATAACTTAATTATTTTAACTTGACAAGTTTAGGAACAGGAATTGGTAGACATTTCATCAATCATCATATATGTACACAACCAACTAATGAGTAGTAATGATTGAAGAATAATCAGAACAATTTGAAAACTCTTTTCATTATTTTTGAGAGATAAATGTGCATTGTGAGCCTAGGCTCAGTGTTGAAGGCTGTACCTTGACCTATAATTGCTTACTTTTATAAATTGTGACTTGGACAGAGAGTTGTCTCATTGGCACTCATACCACATCTTCCTATATATATCTATACGTTTTCATTGTTCTGTCAATACTTATATAAATATAGATATGCACATGGCAGTACTAACATGACTAACATGACAAAGTACCTTATTCTTGAATTCAAATTTTTTAAAACAAGAATGTGTCCCCAGTACACGGATGCCCCAAATAATAGAAAGATCATATCATAGGGAACATGTGTACTAAGTTTCAAGATGAATGGACTTTAACTTCATCAAAAACTTTAACATGAAGAGGGACAGAGGAACAAACGAACGGATGGACAGACCAGAAAACATAATGCCCCACTACTATCCTAGGTGCAGGGGCATAAAAATTGATGGACATTCAGTTTTACTGTCTCACTTCTTGTTTAATTTTTAAAATCTTTAATTAGTTCAAATTTTGAAAGACTACGTATACATTTATGTATATTTCATTGAGATACATGGAAACAAAATACTGAACTTGATGACATCAGCAGTAACTGGAATCAAAAGTGATCTAGTGTAACTACATTCGTACAATAAAATTTAGAATGGAAACGGGGAATGCGTAAAAGAGACAACAACTGGACCAAAGATTAGAAAAGAGCCAAAGGCCATCAATGGGTCTTCAAAACAGTTAAAAAAATCCAGCACCCGGAGGCGTGTTTCAGCTGGCCCCTAAACAAAAATGTGTACTATTTCAGTGATAATAAAGTCATACTTAACTCCAAAACATATAAAATGATAAATGAACTAAAATTAAATATCCTACAAGACTTACCTAGGTCAGAGGCTCCTGACTTTGGACAAAAATGAGGTGGGGTTAAACATGGTACAAATTTACATATTAATCAGACATTGTCATGAAATTAAAATATAAAAGAATGCTGGTGTGGTAGACTGTATTTCATAGGTTTTAATAGTAATTGTGTATATTTCTATTTTAGTCTATAGTTTTTTATTTTGTATATTATATGTTTTGTATATATGACTTATATTGATAATTAACAGTATGGACATATTAATTACAGATTGTAATTAATTGATTATTTATTTTCTTTATTAGATATATAGGAAGATGTGGTATAACTGCCAATGAGACAACTCTCCATCCAAGTCACAATTAAAATTTATAAAAGTAAAACATTATAGGTGAAGGTACAGTCTTCAACACAGAGACTAGACTCATACCGAACAACAAGCTATAATGGGCCCTAAAATTGACAAGTGTAAAACCATTCAAACAGGAAAACCAACTTACTAATCTATATAAAAAACGTGAAATGAGAAACACTTATGAACCACATAAACAGACAACAACCACTGAACATCAGATTCCTGACTTAGAACAGGTGCAAACAATTGCAGTGGGATTAAACGTTTTAATGGTACCAAACTTTCTCCCTTTTCTAAAACAGCAGTATACCATCACAACATAGAAAGACACAGTATAAAATATCAATTGGAATGACTTAACTCAATCCAAAAACGAAGTGACACAAATAAACGCACAATGAACGAATACATTCAGCATTCTTAAGTTCATTTTATTAACTTATATTAGACATTTGGAATTTGACAGATGATGATTTTTACTGGTAACCGTAACTTCGGTTTCCCTATATTTTTCTTCAAAGGATTTCTTTTCATGGTTCATTGGATCACACACTACTTTATTTCTATTGATCATTATGTTTTGTACTTTATTTCTTTTGTTCTTTATTCTGGTAATCACTTTTGATATTGATATAATGGTGAACAAAGTCACATGTGTGTGATATTCTATTAAGTTTCATATAAATTCTTTTTTAGGTTTCTATATTCTATATATACATTTACATAATGTAGTAATCCTGGAAAGATGTGATTAAATCCATGAAGATGATTCAGGAGGCCTTTGCACAAGTTGCACCTCATGGGAAGGTATAAGCGTATTTACACTTTTGGTATTTAGCTGAATCTTGCCTCCAAATGACCTTAGATCTACTCCGAATCACCTTTTGACGTCAAGCAACAATCACTTTTAAAATGTGACGTCAAATAATTTAAATTATGATGTCAAAGTTTACGGGAACCTGTGTGATTTTACGTAATGGCGGACAAACTTGCATACAAGTGTAAATACGTCTTTTTATTATAAAGCTCTTGTTTATTATCTTGATTTTTGCAACCACAGAAGCAGCATTGTGTTTTATTAGCCTTTAAATTATTATTATTGTCTGTATTTGGATATGCCTCTATTGTGCTCTTTCCAAAAAATAAATATTGAATATTGAATTGGATAAAAACATTTTTTATCTGTTCATGAATACGGCATGCATCAACTTTAAATATCATTAATATGGGCTAGATTGATTTGTGACAGATCAACATCATCACTGGCCTAGTCCAAATGATTATGATGTCTTGAAAGGCGATTTTATTTTTTTTGCTTCCACAGTATATATATATAGCTGCCCCAGAAGAGGGGGGTAGGAGGGGTCCTGATCCCGAAATCCCGGGCTTAAAAACATGAAATCCCGAGGTCCCGAATTTAAATAAAGTTAAATCCTGGATCCCGTAATTTAAAAAAAAAAGTATTCCCGAATCCCGAAGGGGTAAATCCCGAAATCCCGAGCTTAAAAACACCCGATCCCGTGGTCCCGATAAAGGTCCTATCCCCCCTCCCAGAAGGCGTCAAAGTGAAAAAATTAACATGATTAAAAAGCCTTTCAAGACGTCATAATTATTTGGACTAGACTGTGGCCCAAACAAATTGTATCTGATCAACTTGGGGATGGAACACCATGAAACCTTTAGGATTCAGTATCTGTTGGAAGAAATCAAGGATCAATCACAAAACAGAAGAAGACATATATACTATACTCTATTATCTATACAAATCCTTTGAAATTGGTTACTGGTTTTGACTCAGCAGAATTACAAATTTGTATCGATTGTATAACTATAATACCCATTACTTAGTTTTTTCTATATTGAAGCATTTCTTCTTCAGTTGCAGAAAACAATCAACATTTCTGCAGTTTTGACATCTGCCCATCAATGACAGTCCAGAGGAGATCCGAATGAGATCCATAGAACGATGGGATCATAAATAAAAAAAATACTGGTAGAACTTATGTTCTGTTTATTAGCAAAAGTAGTTTTATGACATTCCACGCAAAAGGCAACATTTAACAAAAATTAATAACACTACAGGAGAACAAATCGACAATTGGACCGTTCGGAACAATAATAAATTCTCCCTCACTTCCTTTTCCGGTTTCACTTTCTGACTGCCTGTAGTGTAAATACTTTATGTTTATAATAATCTGTGTCCATCTATCTTTTCAATTGAAGTGTTTTATGAATTTACTACTTTTTAAGGCAAAACCAATATAGGTCTTTCAAACCTTTCGTAGTTAAGAAAATATTTATATGTATCAAAGGTGATATTTATCAGTTATATTTCACCGTGTCGACTGTTTTGTTATTTTGATTTTTCTTGTAGAAGAGTCGATGAGTTTGTCAATGAAATACGTTAGATCTCGTACAGTACGTATATATTGACGTTTGTTGAAGATGTTTTTCCATTTTTTTTTTACCTCCGACAATTGTATCTGTATCTGTATGTGTACGTTGAAGATACCAATTCTGGCTTTTACTCAACGGGAGAGAGAGACACCTATTGGCGGTGTTGGAGAGCAGCCTTGAAGCTCTCAACTGTATCTGCGCATACAATACGATCCTCTAGTTGGTTCCAATGTAGTACACTCTTGACGAAGAATGAGTTCTTATAGGGATCGGTGTTGCTTGGAATAGTATCTAGTGCCTTAGAATTGTTCTTTACTGAATTTGTCACTATATTGGCACATACAAAATTGTCAAATGTTTTAGGTTTGATTTTCCTCTTAGGTTTACTTTTAACAAGAAAATCGTCGGGATTAATAGCTGGGACCAACCCCTCAACCACTTTGTACAGAAATACTAGCCGTTGACTTGTTCTTCTTGTTTGTAGGTTGTCTAGTTCTAACTCGGCTAGCATTTTGGTGACCGACCCCTCTTCTCTAGACCTATAGTCGCCTGTGATGAATCTAGCTGCTCTGCGTTGTATTCTTTCCAATTGATTTATATCATGTTGTGTATATGGGTCCCATATTATGGCACCATATTCCATAGTTGATCGTACTAATGATATATATGCGGTCTTTTTGCAATCTTTTGGGCAGAAGCGTAGATTTCTTCTTAGAAAGCCGAGTGTCGAATTGGCTTTCTTGGCAACGTTTGAGATGTGCGTGGTCCATTTTAGGTCTTCTGATATTTGTAAGCCTAGATATGGGTTGTGTTGGACTTGTTGTAGTACATGTCCGTCTAGGCTGTACATCTTCTGGCTTTTATTCTTAATGCTAAGTATATAGCACTTCTTTGCATTGAAGCACATGCCCCAGTTTGTGGCCCATACTTCTAGGTTTTGGAGGTCTCGTTGTAGGAGTGTGTGGTCATGTTGACTATTTATGTTCCTGTACAGGAGGCAGTCATCTGCGAAAAGTCTGACAGATGATTGTACTGAATCTGGAAGGTCGTTTATGTGGCAGAGGAAGAGAAGGGGTCCTAGTACTGTACCTTGTGGTACACCGGAGTCAACTGAAGCTTCTTCTGATTCCTCCCCATCTACGACAGCTTTCATTTTCCTTTGGGTTAGGAACATCTCCAACCATTTGTTTAGTGGTCCTCTTATACCGTATTCGTTCATTTTGTGCAGTAGTTTGTTGTGCGGCACAGTGGCAAACGCTTTGGAGAAGTCCAGTATAGCTACATCAATTTGTTTTCCTGCGTCGAAGGCTTTCATGAAGTCGTGTAGTGTGACTAGCAGTTGGGTTTCACAGGAATAGCCTGACCTGAAGCCATGGTTTAGTGATGTAAGTACTCTGTGCTTCTCTAGATGTTTGAGTATATGTCTACAGATTATATGTTCCAGTAGCTTGCATGGTACAGATGTTAAGGATACTGGTCTGTAGTTTTCTGGTGCATGTTTGTCTCCCTTTTTGAAGACACTTGATATGTTTGCATTTAACCAGTCTCTTGGTAATGTACCAGTGTTGATGGATTTTTGGAATATCATTGTAAGTCCAGGTGCTAGTTGTTTTGAGCATTCTTTCAATATACGGTTTGGTATGCCGTCTGGTCCTGATGCCTTGGATGTATTCAGTTTTTTCAGCAGCTTTTCGACTCCATCTGTGTTTATGTATAAAGGAGGTATTGTGCTTTTTATGTGCTTTGATGTTGTTGGCAGAGTTTTGTCTTTATTTCTTGTAAATACTGAGCTGAATTGTTTGATCAGTAATTCTGCTTTCCCTTTGCTGTCATTGATTAGGTGGCCGTTGCTTTTAAGGGGTGCTATTCCTATGTTGTCCTGTTTCCTTGATTTTACATATTTCCAAAAAGGTTTTGAGTTGTTGTTTTCTAGCCCTTCTTCACATGTCAGTGGGTAATAGTTGATAGTTGGCCGGTCTAGGGTCTGTTCGCCCTGGGTTCGTTCAACCTACCTTTATAAAGTTAAAAGAAATATCAATATAAAGGGCATACAAATTTTAATAAACTTATTTAGATATTTATATGGTATATATTCCTTGAATTTCTGACAACACAAAAGAAAGCTTGTTCAGTGACATACATGAGGCAGGTACAATGTAGTAATGCCCTTTACAGTCGGGCGTCAAATGGTCATTTTCAGCTACCGTTGGCTTCAAATTGTTTAAAATTTTACCTTGATCCTTAATCTTATCGTGATTTGTCAGAGGTCTCGTATTATTATTTTCCTTTATAATAAAGTCATTTTTGAGATAAATTTAACGTGATTCGTCAAAATCAATCAATTTTTTTATTGTTTAAAAATTTCCGTTAACATTATTTGGCAACAATTTTCACTGTTTTTTCGTCATGAAGGTAGATGAACCTTAAATTCAAATGCATTGTATGATTTAGAAAATTAAAAACCTAACTGGATTTTGCAGTGCACTTTTTTTCGTCCCTGCAGAAGATGATAAAATTAACTAATAGTTGAGTTTCGTTTGATATGGTCCACCCAGGTTCACAGTTTAATCCTCAATTATTGTCAGGTATCTATTGTCTACAAAAATGTATCTATTGTACATGTCCATGTCAATTAATACAGCTCACTTCAATTATTACCCGTGGGGATGTTCTCAAACCTCTTTTCCATCTTAGCTTATTTTAGCACTTTCTGAAAGAATGAAAAAAAGTGTACGGCAAATTCTGTTAAATTTTTATTTTTCTAAAACATAAAACATATTAGAAATATATTTACCTAGGGCATGATATGCTTAAAATATGTCCACATGAACCTTAACATATTCTGTTCAAATAATAAACATTATGCAACTGAACAACAATGAGAAAAAAATTAAAATCAGGGCGAACAGGTACGTAGCCGGTCATGTCAGGGATAAATCATACAAGTTTCCTCATTTTTGTTGAGCCTGTGATTAACAGCAAAAGTAGGCGAGACACAGGGTTACAAATTTTTGTGCATATTGGTGCAAAATAATTCCAGAATATCCCCAAAATATGATAAAATAAGATACCTATTAGAGTTGGGGTCATATTCAAAATGATTTCCAAGATACGTTTTGTACAGTACATCACTTGGGCGAGTATAAAATACCAAACTCTGTAAAATTTTGCAGAACTGAATATAGGATAATAT
The DNA here is from genome assembly GCF_965363235.1 of Mytilus galloprovincialis. NCBI lineage: Eukaryota > Metazoa > Mollusca > Bivalvia > Mytilida > Mytilidae > Mytilus > Mytilus galloprovincialis. The sequence goes on along the minus strand of NC_134838.1, from coordinate 471,581 downwards.
TAATCAAATGTTCCGGATATTTGGGTCAATTAAATTTTACCAATTTTGATATTTTGCATATACATTTTTTTTTTGTACACGCCACAGCCAGAAGTGATGTATCTTGGGAAACCATTTTGAAATCATGGGTAATTGGTATACCAAGGTTATATTTATCAGGCAGGGTTTCCGCTGGCGGTCGCCATTTTCGCAATTTGCGAAAAAATAATAATTGTGGCGATAAAAATTCGTTATTTGCGAAAGAATTTGGCGAAAGAAATATATAAACTGATTTATTTTCCTCCATCTTGTTTATTTACTTTTTTTTTCGAGTTTCTCGGACTTTACCCGATCAGACAATACTCGGAATTCACCTTGACCTCATTAAGATTTAGACAGAAAATCAATAATCAGCTGATTGCATTTTATAGCTATCGACAACAAAGGACTAATTAATAAAGGTGTTGATTGAATTGTTTCACAAAATGATATGGTCAAATGGCTTCCGCTATAAATGTCACATACAGAATATATTTACATCTTTGCGACGCACGTGTTTGAAGCAAACTTTTGACATCTCTCCCTTTAAAGATAGTTTTGAAAAGAAAGCTGTTGTTGTGACGAAAATTGTTCAAAAGCAAGAAAAATCTCTGATTCAAAACTCTAATTCTTTTATCCTTTGACTTTAATAAAGTCGTTTGAGTGACACATGCACGTGTTTCAAGCATAGTTGTACATCTCAACTTTTTCATTTACGATGGTCAAGAAAAGAAAACTGTCGTTAGGCCTTTTTTTTTTAATTAGTTGGTTTACGGATCCGCCGACCCGATTTTGTTTAAAAGTGAAATAAAATTAAAATTTTGATTTCGTGTTGTTTTTTATTCCGCCGACCCGATTTTTCGAGTGCTGTGAATAAAAAAATCCGAGGCGTTCCAAAACGTTTTGTCTGTGTCAATAAAGCGTTTGTAGTGAACGGCGTATTTTGAAAAGCTTCGAAATGACGCAGACGAATTCAAAAACCCAACGAGGGAGGACCATGGAGTCTGACGGCTTCATCTACTTTCAGTTGAATATTAACTTTGATGGTCAACGTACTGAGAGCACTTTTATCAAATGCAAACCTAAGCAAACAATCGGCGATGCCATATTCGACAATATGGCTGATGAAAATGTTGCCATTGTCAAGGTACCTGTTGAAAATAAAACATTGATCTCAACTTTTTATTTCTTTGCCACCATTTCCACTTTTCGGCGAACGGGATTCATGCATAATTTAGATGATAACAAATTTCTTGTCTGTACAAAATATGTGTTTTAGTCAAACTTTGGTACATTGCTATTTCTTCATCAGCATGATAGGATCATGAACACAGTTGATTATCAAACATTTCATAAATCAAAGAAATTTGTTTATGTCAAGTATATTGTCCTCAAAAGATTTTTGGGTCAAACATGCACATATATTCATACGTGAAGACCAGGTGCACCTTAAATGTGATGGTATTGTGTTCACCTGGAGAGTGAGAGATCTTGGGTTTGAACCTTGACCCGGTCAAATCAAAGACTTAAAAATTGGTATCTGCTGCTTCTTCGCCAAGCACGCTGCAATTGCAATTATTAAAGGAGTCAGAATAATGTGTTTGGGTAAGGTAACATATCTTTGGGGGAACTGTTACCTTGTGAGCTAGCACATTTAAATTCTGGCTCAGTGTGTCAGTTTAGCATTTCATTTCTCATTATCATATTCTCATCCTAATTATGCATCTGATTAGCCACTAGACATTAAACAACAATTGACCATCCATCCATCAAATGCAAAGCATATCAAGATAAGAGCTAAACTATTTCTCCTCCTCAACCCCTGTCATGTCATGAATGTACAGCATTTTTTTTTATTTTTTTTCCTCCGACTCAAATTTTTCAGAACAGTTATACGTGAACAAAAAAAAAATCTAAGATTGCTATTTTATTTTTATTTTTTTTACCTCCTCCGACCCTAACCTTTGACACTAGTTGTCCGTAAACCAACTAATTAAAAAAAAAAAGGCCTTATGAAAAAATCTATCCAAAAGGCTGGGAACAACCCCTCGAATGAGAGTAACCCTTCAATGTAATGACTACACAAGAAATGAGGGATCAATTTCATGGGATAAAAGCTTTTGTTTTGTTGTAAAAATTACTTCTTACTACAAAAGGGCACATCAGGAAAAATATATTAATGTTACTTGGCGAAAAAAATAATAAAGTGGCGAAAAATATATTGTTTTGGCGAAAGAGGTGGCGAAAAAAATAATTGACCCAGGGGAAACCCTGATCAGGGCTTTCCAAAGTAGCCGGTAGACGTCTGTACAGTGGCTTCAAGTGCCGACTACTTCACTGAAAAAAATATAAATTCAAAAAGAAAAAAATATCTTTTTCAAATGTTTAAAGGCAGCCGATTGTCACATAGTCATGGTCACGATAAACAAGGATGAAAAGTCGTGTTTACCTTAGGCTAAATTTAGTTCACATGAATTCAAATACAACAAATGGAAGTTTTTAACGATGAGAAAAATAAGGGGGGTCATTTGTTTATAAATTCGCGTAATTAAGCAAAATAAATCGATCAAGATTTCTAACAAATTGGATTATTATATATATAAAACTCCTTTAAAACCAAATAGATTTTAAGCATAAGATAAAGAAAATAAAAAACAAACCGTTACATAAAAAAAAAAGATATTTCTTTCAGATTTTTTTTTCTTTAATTTCATAGATAAAAAATGGTCATTTAAGGTTCAGCATAAGGAATTGAAAAATATGGCCGTGTTTACACCTCCAAAATTACTATGAATACAGACAAACTGGTACATCCAGGAAAGTTTTAAGGCATGGCAGGAACTAGATATATAAAAGTTATATGAAGTCTACGTTTCAGAAAATAAAAAACTTACCTGGATTTTGATGTTCATTTTTTTCCAGTCTGCAGAAGATAGCAAAATAAACAAACACCCGAGTTTCATTTGATACGGTCCACTCAGTTACACAGTTTAAACCTGTTAAATCACCTATTGTTTACAGGTGTCTATTGTCCATCTATTGTCCATTTAAATCAATACTACTCACAACATTGAATATATGAGGGGAGCTTCTCAATCGTTTTCACTACTTAGTTAATTTTTGCACCTTCTGCAGGAACGAAAAAAAATGGATAGTAAAATCTAGAAAAGTTTATAATTTTCTGAAACATAAAATGCATTTAAAATTTATATATCTAGTTCCTGCCATCCCTTAAAACTGTTGCAGGTGTACAGGTTAGTCTGTACTCAGAGTAAAATTTGGGGTGTAAATACGGCCATTTTAGCCAAAAGGTTATGATGAACCTTAAAAGATGAAATTAGGTGCCAGGAGATAGCGAGAATGCAGGTTACAGCCACCTATAATTGTAATTTAGCCTACTACTTCAATTATAAGGGAAAGCCTTGATTTATGTAATTTTAACAACATAAGAATTGACAGAAAAGGTGCCTCTTTCCATCTGGCTGGATTATCTGATCAAAGCACCAACAATGTTTTGATTGTGCATTTTCTCCCTCAATTTAAACATTAGTATATTTTATCAATAACATTGTTTTGTGTTTTACAGGCTGAAATACTAAAGCAAAAAGAACAGAATGGCAAAGTCCAAGAATCATACGGCTCATAATCAGAGTAGGTAGTCAGATATTTGAAAAGCTTTCCACATAATTCATATTCATCTTCTTAATTAAAAGGCCCTTCATCATTGCTAATTGGAAAACAATTCAAACCAAAACCCCATATTCTTTTTTTTTCTTCTAAAACCTGAAAGGCAAAGTTGACCTTTAGCATAAATTAATTATGCTATGCTACTGAAAGGTTAAGTTCCTGCTCCATCAATGACCCCATAAGTTATTATATAACACAAAATACTTGTTTTACTTCTGTTAAAATAAGATGGCTTGTAAAAAAAAAAGACTTACTGGAAACTTTTATCCTATGTTTTCCTTTTGTTTAATTTCAGATCGAAAACAGCACAGAAATGGCCTTCACAAACCAAAAAGATACAGATATCCTTCACTTAAAGGAGTAAGTTATGATTATATATGTATCTCACACAGAACAAAGTTCTGTACTAGGGTATAATGTTTTTACCCATCTGTAAAAATTCTGTATGAAACTTTGCTGATGATATAAAGGACATACTATGTATATTTCGCGTATTGACATGACATTATGATTCAACCTTTATTCTAGAATGCTAGAAGTTATGCCTATTTGAACATTGAATTTTGGCCTAAATATACTTCTTCAGCAGTTTGTCATTGCGACTTCTTTGAAACCACAATACAGATTTTAAAATTTTAAATTGTTTGTAGATTTACTATGTAGGGCAAAGTATGTAGATATACATATCAACATGAAACTAGGATTCAATTTAAACCACACAACATAATTTTATGAAACTTAGTAGTTATATTGAGGACATAATATGCTAAGCTGCACATCCATAAGAATTTTTTTATCAGTTGACTTTTATAGAAGTTTTAAGTCTTTAAACTTAGGAATCTGGTGAGATTGTGTTTTGTCCAGTAATAATGTTGGGATGTAGGATATGTGAGCACGCTTATTAAGGATTGTTAATTAAAGAACTAAATTGGCCATTTACCCATGTCTGGTTAAATATACCTTTTTTTATCAGACTCTTTACATGGCCATATATTAATGGATCAGTAACCAAGATCGTTTGTTATTATAACAAATGTATTGTGACACTTATCTAACAACCAATCTGGCAAATAAAGTTAAATAAAAAAGTTGTCAAATAATCTGTACATTAGAAACGCTTTGTTCTTAAACATAACAAAAAAGTAACCCAAATTGCAGTGTGAAATCATCTCTTCATTTGAAAGATTTAGCCCAACAGGTAGTGAATGATTGTCATTATAAAGCAAGTCTTACAAAAAAGTCTATATCAAGAACACTAGTAAACACTAATTAACAGCCTGCACCAAAATCTATGCCAACTACTAGTCTGAAAATCAAGATCCAACAATTATCTTGTGTGTCTAAACAAATATTTGGAATAGAATAATTTACATGAATGGGGCATTGTACTTGTGGCTAATAGTGCAGACTGAATTTTCAAAACTTTATGATAATACCAATTCTGGACTTCTTTTATTCTTATAAATTAATTATTTGTTTTAAATTAAAATAACAAAAATCAGATTATAAGTTATGAAAAATTGATATAAAACTAAAAGGGAGATAATTTTCATTACATACTCAACTATATTTATAATCCATTAAAATTAATGCTTTTAACCAATTTGATGAAACACTTTACTCATATTATTTATAAATTTCAGTTTTCTGATTAGAAATCATAGAAGTTTAATAACTTTTTCACCAATATTTAGAACTTGTGACATTTAAACTGTTTTAATCATGGAAGTTCCTGTATCTAATAAGTTGAACTAATTTAAGATAGAGAGTTCAATACTACATGATACTAACTGCGAAATCAGTCCGTATTGGAATGCAAGAATTATTGTTTTACTCTGTAAATTCCAAATACAGGAACTAAAACCTTATACTATCGAGGAGCTAGACTATTTTACCAGTTGATGAGTTTGAAGTGATTTATTAGGAACTAAAACCTTATACTATCAAGGAGCTAGACTATTTTACCAGTTGATGAGTTTGAAGTGATTTATTCATGCTGCAACGTTAACTGTATAGCAAGTGAAATGCAGTGATTTATTTGTTGCCTTCTACATTGTACTTCAAGATTTATTATTTTAAAAATTACAAAAAAGTCTATTTACCTCACTAGGTGGACCCAAAACATGGAGTCTATATCAAGAACACTAGTTAACAGCTCTCCTCTTTTATCTGAATTATAAATTTTTATGTTAAATTCAAAATGTTTTTTTACCTTTTGATCTCTAACAGATAGTAACTGCACTTTCAGTGCAAAATTGTAAACAATTAAAAGCAATCCATTGATATGCATAATCTGTACCAGATAAATGAAATGGCCATTTACCCATGTCTGGTTAAATATACCTTTTTAGATCAGACTCTTTACATGGCCAAATATTAATGGATCAGTAACCAAGATCGTTTGTTATTATAACAAATGTATTGTGACACTTATCTAACAACCAATCTGGCAAATAAAGTAATACAAAAAAGTTAGTAAAAACTGCACACAAAAGAAATGCTTTGTTCTTGCACAAAACCAAATAGTATTAATTAGTACTGTCAAAATTAAATTTATGAAAAATGGCCTCGTTAGCCCTCTCAAAGGTACAATTCTTGCCAGATTTTTATAAAATTTGGAACTATAGGCTAATATCAGCAATATCTCGGATAATTTCTAAAATGGTGGGTGACCCACTTACAGTACCCCTCTCGTAGCTGAGGGGGCATTAAGTTTTACCCTTGTCTGTATGTCCCTAAGTTGGTTTCCATTCATTAACTTTACATTGCCTCAACCAAATGTTATGAAACTTGTACACAATTCTTATTACCACTAAATACAGATCAAGTTTGAATTTTGGTGGCGTGACTTCACTGTTCTAGAGTTATGCCCCTTTACAAATGGAATAATTGCTGAATTTTTTGTTTCCATTCTCTAACTTAAGGCCAGGGTTTTTTAATTTGTTGGTTTACGGATTTCTCAATGAAAAAGTCGGGTCGGTCGGTCGGAAAAAAAATTAAAAAAAATATATCTCAAGACAGAAAAATATGCAAAGAAAAATTATATTTCACCTTTTTAACAATATATTTGGTTTGTTATTTGATCACCATTTCTTATATATATATTAGTTCGATGAAATATATTTTTCAGCTGCCATAAACATCTCATGACATCGTCTAATAATTTTCTTTGAAAAGATGAGGTTTGTGTCCACGGACAAAGTCGAAATTTAATCATCATTTCACAAACGCAGCCCTTAATAAATTTCAGGAAACTTGGTGGTTAATGATCTCCAAACACGAAAACTGATCAAGAAAAAGCAAAAACATCGTACAAAAATGAGTTTCAACACACATGTCAAAACCGTATTAGACTCGTCCACTGCAAAAATGAGGATATCGGGTTCATTAGTTGTCATGCATTACCATTTTTTTTATATCCAAATGGACAATTTTTTATTATCAATGAGACAAGTCTGGAGAAAATTCCACAGGATTCGTTTTCATTAAGTTCTTCAACAGTTAGACAAGTTCATTTTCCATTTTTCTATCTTACGGAATGATGACAAATACGGGAAGCGAACTTAATATGGTATGGGTTTTAAACACAGGTTTCGTTCTGCAAAATTATATGCGCAAACGACATTTCAAGGTCAGTTATGATTGATTCATCTATTTTTAGAAACGTAAATTGGAAGTTTTGGTTTTCACAACAGAAAGTGTTGTCAATTCCCTTTAGTGTTAATGCATTTCTTTTCATAAAAAAGGATTATTATTTTTTTTTCAGAGATAATGGTTTTGTTAAGGTCGGCGGGAATAAAAAAAAGCATGAAAAGTCAATTTTATTTTTATTCTGCAAATCGGCAAAATTGGGTCGGCGGATCCGTAAACCAACAAATTAAAAAATCCTGGCCTAAGTTTGCCCCAAGAAAATGCTATGAAACTCATACACAATGCTTATTTCCACTAAATGCAGATCAAGTTTGAAATTTTGGGGTGTCATCTTTATGTTGTGGAGTTATGTCCCTTTACAAGTGGATAAATTGCTGAATTTTTGTTTCCTTTCTATAACTTTAGTTTGCCTCAACCAAATGCAATGAAACTTATATACAATGTTTATAACCATAAAATACAGATCAAGTTTGAATTTTGGTGGTGTCACTTTAACTGTTCTAGAGTTCTGCCCCTTTACAAATGGAAAATTGCTGATTTTTTTGTTTCCATTCTGTAACAAGTTAGCCTCAACAAATGTTATGAAACTTGTACACAATTGTTATTACCACAAAATACAAATCAAGTTCAAATTTGGGTAGCGTTACTTCTCCTTTTTTCAGTTGTGTCCCTTTCTAACTTTATATGTTAGACAAGCAGGGGGCATCATCTGTGTCCAATGGCCACATATCCCATTTAAATTGAAGTGTTATGCCACTTAAAAATATTAAAAAAAGGGCAACTGTGGAGGCATTGGAACTCTGTTCTTTTATTTTGATTGTAAATATTAAAAGGTTTTTTTTAGCTTTTGATCTCTAATATTAAAGCAAAAAGTTGCAGCACTATCGATGCAAAATTGTAAACAATTAAAAGCAATCCATTGATCACCTGTGCCAAATAAAATATAATGGCCATTACCCATGTCTGGTTAAATATATCTTTTTAGATCAGACTCTTTACATGGCCAAATATTAATGGATCAGTAACCAAGATCGTTTGTTATTATAACAAATGTATTGTGACACTTGTCTAACAACCAATCTGGCAAATAAAGTAAAACAAATAAATGAATTCAAAATCAGTAACATAATTAGTTAACATAGTTTGGCTCCAGTCATGCTTCAGTGATTCCTTTTATAATCAACAAAATTTTTCCCACAAAAACATGAAAAAGGGTAACCCTGGCCCGCTGTGCCTTTGGCTGCTGATAAAAAAAGTGGGAGAATATTTAATATAGAGTAATCCTTGATATGCACAATTTGTACCAGATAAAATAAAATGGCCATTTACCCATATCTGGTTAAATATAACTTTTTAGATCAGACTCTTTACATGACCAAATATTAATGGATCAGTAACCAAGATCGTTTGTTATTATAACAAATGTATTGTGACACTTATCTAACAACCAATCTGGCAAGTAAGATGTGATAAAGATGATAAGGTTTTAATGTGCATATTCAAAATTTTTTGTCTTACAAAACCAATTATTTGAGCCCTTCCACCAAATTGGGAAAATTGTTAAACTATAAAATGGTTTGATGTGTTGGAGCTCTTGATTTTGTCATTTGATAAGGAACTTTCCATTTTGAACTTTCCTCGAAGTTGGGTATTTTTGTAAAGTTACTTTATCTCCATTTTAAATTCATTTTCTTGATTTATCAAAGTAAAAAAAAGTGAGACTTGGATATACTGTACTACAGGGTCACAATGTCTTATTTTGTGATTAGATTAGTTGATAGTGAACCGCTAGTGGTAGGTCACTGATATTTGGTTAGGAGCTATTTTACCATTGGTACATATCATTTCTATAGAGATTATACATCCCCAGCTGTCACTTAGTCATTGTCTTTTGACATCAAACTTTTGCCTAGTTTACTTGTGACCTGGACTTTCAGTGCAAAAATGTCACAAATATTGTTCAAGTACTTAGTAAGACTTGATATGCTACACCTTAGCCAGATAAAATAAAATGGCCATTTACCCATGTCTGGTTAAATATACCTTTTTAGATCAGACTCTTACCATGGCCATATATTAAAGGATCAGTAACCAAGATCATTTGTTATCATAACACATGTATTGTGACACTTGTCTAACAACCAAACAGTCAAATAAAATGAAATAAATATATATATACAATTGTTGATAGGAATGCTTAGAAATCATTGTTGTCAATTTAAACAGAACTAAACTCCATGATATAGTCAATTTCATGTCAGAATTTAGGTCATTTTGATGGGAAGATTATAATAGTAAGTATTATGAAACTATGTAATGCATGATAGTCAATATGGGCTTCAATGAGCTAGCCATTTGACATTATACTTTTAATGAGAAGGTCATGTATTTTTTAAGTTGTTAATATGATTTTATTTGTTCACAGGTTGACCCTAAGTTCTTGAAGAATCTGAAGTTTGCCAGGAAACACAACAAGACAGTGACGGCGAAACCAACTAAATAGATGTCCAATAAATTGATGTCTCGTCAATTCATTTCAATCATTTTATGCCTGTATGTGTAAATATAACAAGATGTGGGTATAATTACCAATGAGGCAACTAAGCACCATAGTTCAAATCACTTGAATGTAAGCAAACGTAGTCTTTTTAATATGAGCATAACCCATACAGTATAATATATAGTTGGCTACAAATGAGCCCAACGTGGTCAAATATCAAACAACTGAAACAAGAAAAATATAAACAAGCAGGACAGACCACCACTGAATAACAGTTACATCCTCCTGACTAGTATTGTAACAGCACAACTTAAAAACTTACTGCAAAAATAAGTTTTATATGGCTTACGGGGCGTTCATTTAATTTTTGGGATACGATTGCTTTCAAGCAATCTGTAGACTTATACCGGTGGCTCAGAGCATTTCCCTCACGTCAATCGTTTTATTCTAAACATTAAGGAACATCTCGGATTCTTATGATTGTCTTGCTTTAAAAGGTAAAAATAAACAAAGTGATTGAACTTTAACAACTTTCCTATAATGTTCTTTTCATAATCTTCATGTTTGATAATTCCCTTGACTTATATGCGTGTTTTTAACAACACGGAAAATCAGAAATAAAGCAGTATTTATATTTAGTGTTTTTATAAATTTAGAACCACGTCAGAGGGAATTCCCAGTTTTGATAAAATGCGAGAGTTCTCTGAATTCCGATCAATCTATTTCTGTCATATAAGAACTGAAGTGGAGTTTTTGTCGAGCCTGCAACTTTTGTTGCAGAAAGCTCGACATAGGGATAGTGATCCGGCGGCGGCGGCGGCGGCGGTGTTAGCTAACTTCTTAAAAGCTTTATATTTTAGAAGGTGGAAGACCTGGATGCTTCATACTTTGTATGTAGATGCCTCATGTTACGAAGTTTCCGTCTGTCACATGTCCAATGTCCTTGACCTCATTTTCATGGTTCAGTGACCACTTGAAAAAAAAGTTCAAATTTTTTGTAATGTTGAATTCTCTCTTATTATAAGTAATAGGATAACTATATTTCATATGTGCGTACCTTGCAAGGTCCTCATGTCTGTCAGACAGTTTTCACTTGACCTCGACCTCATTTCATGGATCAGTGAACAAGGTTAAGTTTTGGTGGTCAAGTCCATATCTCAGATACTATAAGCAATAGGGCTAGTATATTCGGTGTATGGAAGGACTGTAAGGTGTACATGTCCAACTGGCAGGTGTCATCTGACCTTGACCTCATTTTCATGGTTCAGTGGTTATAGTTAAATTTTTGTGTTTTGGTCTGTTTTTCTCATACTATATGCAATAGGTCTACTATATTTGTTGTATGGAATGATTGTAAGGTGTACATGTCTAGCGGGCAGATGTCATGTGACCTTGACCTCATTTTCATGGTTCAGTGGTCAATGTTAAGTTTTTGAGTTTTGGTCTTTTTATCTAATACTCTATGCTATAGGTCAACTATATTTGGTGTATGGAAATATTTTATGATCTTTATGTCAGTCGCGCAGGTTTTATTTGACCATGACCTCATTTTCACGGTTCATTGCACAATGTTAAGTTTTTGTGTTTTGGTCTATTTTTCTTAAACTATTAGTAATAGGTCAACTATATATGTTGTATAGAAGCATTGTTAGCTGTACATGTCTGCCTGGCATGGTTCATCTGACCTTGACCTCATTTTCAAGGTTCATTGGTCTTTGTTTAGTTATCTTGGTTAATGTTAAGTTTATGTGACAGTTGTTATAATGCTTAACTTCATACTTAGGACTATCAACATAATATCAATGATTAGTATAGAAGGCGAGACATTTCAGCGTGTGCACTCTTGTTCTTATATGTTACCGTTATGAAACTGATATTTGAGATTGTATTTCCATAAAGAAATAGAGAACCATCTAGGTCGTTTAATAAACATTTAATAGGCCTATACGTTCTTGCTTCAGGGTTTGTTTTGGAAATTATGCGCATGCGTAGAGTTTTCTTGACTTCAAGGGGTTTTAGATTGAATGGTTGCTCTAGATTCCCCACTCAATTAATTAATTTATAACTCATGTGATCTTTTTTATATATGCCCGGTATTGAGGGTTATTGTTGTTGCATAGTTTTAAATCATATGCATCATTTAAATTAAAATAAATATCGTCCACATCGTAGAACACCCCTTTCGGCGAAATGGAGTCTTCCATGTTATCGTTTCGAGTTGTCTCCCTTCCGAAAGTAAATTCCGTGAATTCTGAAACTGAGTATTAGCTCGTTCTGTCAATAAACGTCGTATTATATTAATAAAGATTGCAGTTTAAACCGATAAATGTGTACGAAAAGGAGTCATGATCACTGACCCAAAGGAAATTAAATATTTAAAGAGTTAGGAATGGGGTGCCTCCTAGAAATAACGTAGGAAAATAGGTGATCAGTCCGAGATTGCTCTGACGTCCAACGGCTGTTTTGCCAGACAAGCTGGGGCCGTGGGACCACGGCCCCATCTTGTCTGGCAAAACAGCCGTTGGACGTTTAGAGTAATCTCGGACTAATAGGTGATAAGATAATGGTGAAATACCTTCTCTCACTCTGAGTCTCGGTCACTGCTGTGGAAAGTAAACTTGGAATTGATAGTACAAAAATAAAACACAATAGGTCTAATTACATTTCATACACTATTATCCGGGATTGTCTATTTTGTAACTATTTTACATGTGCAGTAGAATTAGTTTTAAAAATAATATCCAGCTACATGTATACAAATTACATACATGTGTCAATGAAACAACGGCAATCGTATCCCTCAGAGCAATCTCCTCTTTGATTAGATGGCTTATGGTGGGTTTATTTAATTTTGTGGATACTAATTATCGTATATTGAGGAAAGCTTGCTTTTTCGTGAGTATTTGATTTCGTGATCACCAGAAATCTGGATACAAGCCACAATTCATTGTTTATTTGATTTTATTCAAATTTTTGGTTTGCCTGTACCAACCAAATCTACAAAAACAAGAGGCTGTCACAACGACAGCAAACCGGATTTATTAACATTTATTTGTGTCCTGGCTATATCACAAGAACCATTACTGATGAATGGTGAAAGTGAAAATCGTCAATATCAAATTTGACCTCCATTTTGTCATCAGTATCAACATATTAAAATTTGAAAAGCTTAGATTGAATGGTTCATGAGTAAATGCAACAACCTGAATGGAAACGCCATTTTACGATCTTTCAAGAACCATAACTCCTGAACGGTAAAAGTCAAAATCGTCATTATTGAACTTGACCTCTATTTTGTCATCAGTAACAACATATTAAAATTTCAAAAGCTTTGGTTGAATGGTTCATGAGAAAATGCACGGACACGACGGGAAAAACCATTTTTCAATCTTTTCAAGAACCATAACTCCTGAACGGTAAAAGTCAAAATCGTCATTATTGAACTTGACCTCCATTTTGTCATCAGTAACAGCATATTAAAATTTTGGAAGCTTTGGTAGAACAGTTCATGCATAAATGCACGGACACGACTGGAAACTCCATTTTTCAATCTTTCAAGAACCATAACTCCTGAACGGTAAAAGTCAAATTCGTCATTATTGAACTTGACCTCCATTCTTTCATTAGTAACAACATATTAAAATTTGGGAAGCTTTGGTAGAACAGTTCATGCGTAAATGCACGGACAACTCCATTTTCCAATCTTTCAAGAACCATAACTCCTGAACGGTAAAAGTAAAAATCGCCATTATTGAACTTGACCTTCGTATAGTTGTTAGTAATAACATATTAAAATTTTAAAAGCTTTGGTTGAACGGTTCATGAGTTAATGCACGGACAACATTTGATTGCCGCCCGCCCGCCCGACAGCCCGCCCGCCGTACATCCCCAAATCAATAACCGACATTTTTGTCACAAAAATCCGGTTAAAAATGATGCCCCACAAATAAAAATGAATTCACAGTAACTCGGAAGATTTACTTGAAACATAAAAACACACATTTAGTTCTATCTAAATGTTGTGGAGGCTTATAAGTCCCTTAGTTACTGACGAGGTTGAAGGGGACTTTAGGTTTGCATTCCATCTGTCTGTCTCCATTTGTCAGTCAGGTGTACAAGTTTTCCACTTTTTAGCTCACCTGGCCCAAAGGGCCAAGTGAGCTTTTCACATCACTTGGCGTCCGTCGTCTGTAAACTTTTACAAAAATCTTCTCTGAAACTAATGGGCCAAATTTAACCAAACATGGCAAAAATCATTATTAGGATAACTAATTTAAAAATTGTGTCCTGTGACTTGTCTAACCAACCAAGATGGCCGCCATGGCTAAAAATAGAACATAAGGGTAAAATGCAGTTTTTAGCTTATAACTCAAAAAACCAAAGCATTTAGAGCAAATCTTACGGTGGTAAAATATCTATCTGCCCTGAAATTTTCAGATGAATCGGACAACCCGTTGTTAGGTTGCTGCCCCTGAATTGGTAATTTTAAGGAAATTTTGCTGTTTTTGGTTATTATCAATATAATTTCTTTCGTTTGAACGTAGTGAATAAGAGTGAAATTATTTTCTCTTGTTTGTTCATGATGTATGTAGGTGTCATGCTTATCGCACGGTAATTTTTCCCGCCAAAACGGGGGTTTTGGTCATTCAGCACGACAGCGCCGAACCGTCAACACACATTTATCTAAAGTTTAATTCTTAAGTAAGTTGGTAAATTTTATGTAATGTCGGACCCTGAAGAGATGGAAACCCCAGAACAGGAGGTGTCTCTTAGAGACGTTATGAAAGCTGTTAAAACCCAGGGTGAATTTAACGAAAAACTTAGGAAAGACATTTCCGAATTAAAACATGAAGTTCACGGGTCTACTGTTGCAGTTGCTTCCCAGGTTAAAAAGTTAAAAACTGAATCTCAATATATTTGGAAATATGAGGGAAATAAGGTTCAATTTCTACTAAATACTGAATTTTTAGAAGACCTGACACAAGCTATTTGGGCCATTGATAATTCAAAGACCGACTACGCACGGGAAACTATTACTGAAGTAATTGACAAGATTAAAAGACGAAATAAACTTAAGATTGCCGATAGTAGTGAAGGGGGTTGGGAGACTGTTAGGCAATATGAAAGTAATCCAGTGGCCAGTAACTCCGACGATGAGAGCAAAATTAATAAAGCTGAGAGTAGGGCGATACGTAAACGTAATGCAAAAGGAAAAAAGTCTGCTTCTAAGAAGGCTAATTATTCTGCTCCCAGTACTCCTTCTCAATTTGTTGATACTTTCCAAACAAAAAATCAGCCCTTTCGTGAACCCCAGTCATGGTACAATGGTCAAGCCTTGTATCAAAATCAACCCAGCACGAGCGGATATCAACGACAAAATAGACAAGGAGCATGTTATGGTTGTGGATCGTTCCAGCACTGGAGAAGCCAGTGTCCCTTCATTCCCAGACCAATCCAGCCAAAATCGAAATAGTATAGACTTTATAAAAGATGAGTATAATTGTAGCATAGATTATTTAATTGTAAATAATACAACTAAAGTATCTTCGATAAGTAACTCGGATAATCTCACTAATGATTACTACGAGTATGAACAGGGACAGGCACATATTATTGTGAAGGACAGGCTTAAAAGTCACTATTCTTTTTGGAAAAATGTTGGTTGTTATGATTATATTTTAGATACTATTTTGAATGGTTACAAAATTCCTTTTTAGCTCACCTGGCCCGAAGGGCCAAGTGAGCTTTTCTCATCACTTGGCGTCCGTCGTCCGTCGTCGTCCGTCGTCGTTAACTTTTACAAAAATCTTCTCCTCTGAAACTACTGGGCCAAATCAAACCAAACTTGGCCACAATCATCATTGGGGTATCTAGTTTAAAAAATGTGTGGCGTGACCCGGTCAACCAACCAAGATGGCTGCCACGGCTAAAAATAGAACATAGGGGTAAAATGCAGTTTTTGGCTTATAACTCAAAAACCAAAGCATTTAGAGCAAATCTGACATGGGGTAAAAATGTTTATCAGGTCAAGATCTATCTGCCCTGAAATTTTCAGATGAATCGGTCAATCGGTTGTTGGGTTGCTGCCCCTGAATTGGTAATTTTGAAGAAATTTTGCTGTTTTTGGTTATTATCTTGAATATTATTATAGTTAGAGATAAACTGTAAACAGCAATAATGTTCAGCAAAGTAAGATCTACAAATAAGTCAACATGACCAAAATGGTCAGTTGACCCGTTTAGGAGTTATTGCCCTTTATAGTCAATTTTTAACCATTTTTCGTTAATTAAAGTAATCTTTTACAAAAATCTTCTCCTCTGAAACTACTTGTCCAAATTAATCCAAACTTGGCCACAATCATCTTTGGGGTATCTAGTTTAAAAATGTGTGGTGTGACCTGGTCAACCAACCAAGATGGCCGCCACGGCTAAAAATAGAACAAAGGGGTAAAATGCAGTTTTTGGCTTATAACTCAAAAACCAAAGCATTTTGAGAAAATCTGACATGGGGATAAAAATGTTTATCAGGTCAAGATCTATCTGCCCTAAAATTTTCAGATGAATCGGTCAATCGGTTGTTGGGTTGCTGCCCCTGAATTGGTAATTTTGAGGAAATTTTGCTGTTTTTGGTTATTATCTTGAATATTATTATAGATAGAGATAAACTGTAAACAGCAATAATGTTCAGCAAAGTAAGATCTACAAATAAGTCAACATGACCAAAATGGTCAGTTGACCCGTTTAGGAGTTATTGCCCTTTATAGTCAATTTTAACCATTTTTCATAAATTAAAGTAATCTTTTACAAAAATCTTCTCCTCTGAAACTACTTGTCCAAGTTAATCCAAACTTGGCCACAATCATCTTTGGGGTATCTAGTTTAAAAAATGTGTGGCGTGACCTGGTCAACCAACCAAGATGGCCGCCACCGCTAAAAATAGAACATAGGGGTAAAATGCAGTTTTTGGCTTATAACTCAAAAACCAAAGCATTTTGAGGAAATCTGACAGGGGATAAAAATGTTTATCAGGTCAAGAACTATCTGCCCTGAAATTTTCAGATGAATCAGTCAATCGGTTGTTGGGTTGCTGCCCCTGAATTGGTAATTTTGAAGAAATTTTGCTGTTTTTGGTTATTATCTTGAATATTATTATAGTTAGAGATAAACTGTAAACAGCAATAATGTTCAGCAAAGTAAGATCTACAAATAAGTCAACATGACCTAAATGGTCAATTGACCCCTTAAGGAGTTATTGCCCTTTATAGTCAATTTTTAACAATTTTCATTAATTTGGTAAATTTATGTAAATTTTTACCAAATATAGTTCTCTGTTACTAATGGGCAAAGTTCATGATAGATATAATTGTAAGAAGCAAAATCGTTCAGTAAAGTAAGAACTTCAAACACATCACCATCACCAAAATACAATTTTGTCATGAATCCATTTGTGTCCTTTGTTTAATATGCACATAGACCAAGGTGAGCGACACAGGCTCTTTAGAGCCTCTAGTTACAGTACCCCTCCTTCTATATGCTTAAAAAACAATCGATCGGCAATCATCCATAGCGAGTTTGTTACCGAAGCTATACATGATCTTCTTATAAGGGGTTTGATTGAGGAATGTGAATTTCAACCTCGTGTTGTAAATCCTCTTACAGTTTCAGCGTCGGACGGTAGGAAAAAACGCCTTATTTTAGACCTCCGTCATGTTAACAAACATCTTTGGAAATCAAGTGTAAAATTTGAAGATGTTCGCATAGCCATGCAGTTTATCACAAACAATTCTTTTTGTTTCCAGTTTGATATTGTGTCGGCATATCACCATGTTAATATTTTTATGCCACATACAGAATTTTTAGGGTTTTCCTGGAGGCATGAAAACACCGAAAAATGGTATAAGTTTTTGGTTCTCCCGTTTGGACTTTCGTCAGCATGTTATATATTTACTAAGATCACAAGACCACTTATAAAAAAGTGGAGGGGTGAAGTAAACAAGTTTTAATGTACCTAGATGATGGTTTAGGCACTCATACGGACGAAGAAACTTGCAAAACTATGTCCAATCAAGTGAGAAGATTTAATTCAGAGTGGATTTGTTCCTAAAAATGAAAAATCTAAATGGTCACCTATGAAACTTTTGGTATTTTTGGGTTATTCAATTGACACAAACCGTGGCACTATAACCATTCCGAACGAAAGAGTTCAAAAGGTTTTAAAAACTATTGCTGACGTTGAATATTATGTATCTAAACATGGCAAAGTCCATGCACGATTGGTTGCTTCTTTAGTGGGACAAATAGTGTCCATGTCATACGTCATTGGTAACGTTGCTTATATCATGTCTAAACATTTAAGCATTGATATTTTAAGTATGACTTCGTGGAATAGTTGTATTGTTTTATCAACAGAAAGCTTGATACAAATTAAATTTTGGAGAGAAAATTTAGAACACGTAAATGTTAAAAAGTTTTCTTCAGATGTGTCATGTCAATCTGTAGTTTATAGTGATGCAAGCAATACAGGATATGGTGGCTATGTTGTAGAAACACCTTTTAATATAGCACATGGTATGTGGTCCGAATGTGAGGCTTCAAAGAGTTCTACGTGGAAAGAGCTAAATGCTGTTAGAAATATTCTATTATCTATGATCAATGTATTAAAAGATAAACGAATTAAATGGTTCAGTGATAACCAGAATGTAGTAACTATTGTGGAAAAAGGTAGTATGAAACCTGAGTTACAGGATATTGCTATGTGCATTTTTGAGAATTGTTTGATACATAATATATCTATCGATGTAGTTTGGGTTCCTAGAACCTTGAATGAGAAAGCGGATTTCATAAGTCGTATTATTGATTATGACGATTGGGGTATTGACGAACAGTTATTTATGTATGTAGATTCCCTATGGGGACCTCATGAGATAGACTGGTTTGCAAATGATGACAATCATAAGTTAACGGTATTTTATTCCCGTTATTGGACGGTGAACTCGATGGGTATCGATGCATTCACTATTAACTGGCAAGGTGCCAGTGGTTGGTTTGTACCACCTGTATGTTTAGTGTCTAAAGTAATAAGTTACATGAGGCAATGTTTTGCTCATGGGACACTTGTTTTACCTTTATGGAAGTCGGCAAGCTTTTGGCCGATGCTATGTCCTACGGGTGAAGGGTTCATTAAAGAGGTGAAAGGCTGTATAGATTTACCTACTAACAAGAAATTCTATACTTCTGGTAAAGGGAATAAATCAGTATTTGGAAATATTGATTTACCCTTCAGGGTGTTGGCTTTGAGACTTGATTTTGAACCTTTTTAACAACTAATATAAAAGTTCTTGAGTTGGTGGCGGTAATGTTACAGTTGGCCTGAGGGGCTGTGGTGGTGGTTTAATCTTAAGTGAAATGCGAGACGAGTTAGATTGTGAAAGTGTTTATATACAAATTGTATGTGCTTTGTACATTATGTTTTAATGTGATTTTTATTTTACATATGTTTTTGCAGGCTTTCCAAAGCGATCTGTTGGAATTACCTGATACTTTGATTGAGAAAATCCATTTACTTCCTGATCTGTTAACCGAAAGTAAATCTAACAACACCGTTCAAAATTATTATTATGGTTTTTTGAGATGGAAAAAATGGGCTTTATCTAATGGAATATCTAGTGAATTTATTTTACCGGCCAAACCAATACATGTGGCTATATATTTAGCATGTTTAGTGCAACAAAATCGTACGCCCAGTCCTATCAATCAAGCGTTTTATAGTATTAGATGGGCACATAAAATTATTAGTGTTATTTCTCCTACAGATTCTGATTTAGTGAAAAATATTCTTGAAGGAGCTAAGAGACGTCTATCTGTTCCGATTAAAAAGAAAGAACCGATCACTCCAGATATGCTTTCACAGATGTTCGACAGGTTATATTGCGAAAATAATCTTTACAACCAGCGTACTATTTCTGCTTGTTTGTTATCTTATTCTGGTTTTTTACGTGTTTCTGAATTGCTGAATTTGAAAACCTGTGATATTCAATTTTTTCTAAGTCATATGTCAGTATTAATACAGAAAAGTAAAACGTATATTTACAGAGATGGTGATCGAATAATCATTGCTAGAACCGGGAATAAATTATGTCCTGTGAAGAACTTGGAGAGTTTTTTTAGAATGGAGCAATAATCCACTTGATACTGATGTTTTCGTTTTTCAGAATTTGACAAAAACCAAGGAAAATTATGTGTTCCAAAAAGAAAACAAACCTCTTTCTTATACAAGAATGCGAGAGCTATTTATAGAAGCATTTTCTCCGATTGTGCCAAATATAAAATCTTTTGGCCTTCACAGTCTAAGGTCTTCTGCAGCTTGTAATTTTGGTATTTCTGATAGACTTTTCAAAAGGCATGGACGTTGGAGGTCGGAGACAGCAAAAGACGGTTACGTTAAGGACTCGTTTTCGGACAGAATGTTAGTTTCACAAAATTTGGGTCTTTAGTATATTTTTTCCAAAATTAAATTATTAGTGCTTTCTTACATATTGTCCCTTTCTTTGGTTCAGCAGCGGCGTTGTCGTGTGGCTTTGCACTTTATTTATGAGTTTATTGTTTTCTTCATACTGTTTTAGCAGTATGTCATTTACAATTTCATCAATACGAAGTATTTGTGGTATATGGTATATGAGACCAATACGAAGTATTTGTGGTATATGGTATATGAGACGGCATTGAGTAGTAATTCTGTTTTTTGAATACAGAATGAAGTTTGTGACAAGAGAATGAATATTATTATAGATACAGATAAACTGTAAACAGCAAAAATGTTCAGCAAAGTAAGATTTACAAATAAGTCAACATGACCGAAATGGTCAGTTGACCCCTTTAGGAGTTATGGACCTTAATAGTCAATTTTTAACCATTTTCTGTAAATCTTGGTTATCTTTTACAAAAATCTTCCCCTCTTAAACTACTGGGCCAAATTGAACTAAACTTGGCAACAATCATCATTGGGATATCTAGTTTTAAAATTGTGTCCGGTGATCCGGTAAACCAACCAAGATGGCCACCGTGGCTAAAAATAGAACATAGGGGTAAAATCAGTTTTTGGCTTATAACTCAAAAACCAAAGCATTTAGTGCAAATCTGACATGAGGTTAAATGGTTTATCAGGTCAAGATCTATCTGCCCTGAAATGAATCTGACAACCCATTGTTGGGTTGCTGCCCCTGAATTGGTAATATTAAGGAAATTTCGCTGTTTTTGGTTATTATCTTGAATATTATTATAGATAAAGATAAACTATAAACAGTAATAATGTACAGCAAAGTAAAACCTAAATAAGTCATCATGACCAAAAGGTCAATTGACCCATTAAGGAGTTATTGCCCTTGATAGTCAATTTTAAACAATTTAAAATTTGTAAATTTTCACTAACATTACCTACTGTAACTACTGGGCCAAATTCATTATAGGGATAATTGCAAGCAGCAAGAATGTTCAGTAAAGTAAGATCTACAAACATATCACCATCACAAAAATACAATTTTGTTATGAATCCATCTGTGTCCTTTGTTAAGTATTCACATAGACCAAGGTGAGCGACACAGGCTCTTTAGAACCTCTAGTTTTTATAAATGCATGAAGATATTGATTTGATGTTTGGTACAATGTTCTATTATGACAATTTAAAGATGAAGTTAGATTTATGTATCGGTCTGATAATTCTGTGCAGAGTTATTGTCCTTGAACTTTTAAAAAAAATACTGAAATAATCAGTTTTCTTCACTGTTTAGCTCACCTGGCCCCTTTGGGTGGACCAGCTGAGCAAGCTTTTCTCGTCACTTGGCGTCCATCGTCGTTAACTATTACACCCCTACTTTTTGGTGGGGTTCCTTATTCTTTAGTTTTCTATTTTGTGTCATGTGTTCTATTGTTTGTTTGTCTTCTTTAATTTTTAGCCAGGCGTCAGTTTATTTTCGATTTAGGAGTTTGACTGTCCCTCTGGTATCTTTTGTCCCTCTTTTACAAAAGTCTTTTCCTCTGAAACTACTGGGCCAAAGTTAACCAAACTTGGCCACAATCATCATTAGAGCATCTAGTTAAAATGTGTGATGACCTGACCAATCAACCAAGATGGCTGCTATGGCTGAATATAGAACATAGGGGTAAAACGCAGTTTTTGGCTTATATCTCTTAACTAAAGCATTTAGAACAAATCTAACACAGGGTGAAATTGGTAATCCGGTTGAGATCTATCTGCCTGGAAATTTTCAGAGGTTTAGGTAGCAATACACAGTTAGAAGTTTAGTTTCGCATTATGGCCCCTGTGAATTTTTTAAATATGAAAGTTTTTGTACAATAAAATTGATTTTTAGATAATTGAAGAATAATATAGCCTTCTTAGTGGGTTTATATGAACATTAAAATTGTTTTTAACATGTTTTATAGGCCATTTATATGATTGACAGTCCGTATTTTCCTATCCGTACCGTTCATAGGTCCATACATTATTGTAGTGTTTATCAACAAAGATTTTGCGCTCGATCTTTTCAATTCAATTTTATGGAAAAACGAGCAGATAAGCATATGATTTTTTTGGGACCACTTGATAGATATAAACCTATGGATTCAGGAAAGGTATTACTGTAATTGATTGAAATTTTCCTTTAGGCCAAATTTTGGAGACTTTTGTGACATGTTCACCCCCCTTTTTTGCTATATTTTGTATCCAAGACATGCAGATTGTTGCCATGGTTACACCCAAGAGGGATTATATTTCACCCTTATGACCATTAGAAATCAAATCTATGGAAGATTCTCTTTCTATAAGTATATACATGCATAACACACATATAAAGCCTTCTTTGTTAGACAGGAGGGGAAAGAGGGTGTTTAAAAATTATGAGTGTCAATTTTAAGTTTTTTTCCTAACTGTGTATTGCTACCTTAGACAACCCTTTGTTGGGTTGCTTCCCAAGAATTGGTGATTTTAAGAAAATTTTGCCGTTGGTTATCTTGAATATTATTAAAGATAAACTGTAAACAGCAATATTGTCCAGCAAAGTAAGATCCACAAATTGTCAGTTGACCCCTTAAGGAGTTGTTGCCATTAGTAGTCAATTTTTCATAAATTTTTGTAATCTTTTACATAAATCTTTTTCTCTGAAACAACTGAGACAAACTTGGCCTAAATCATTATTAGGGTAATTTGTTTAAAAAATATGTCCTATGACCCTGTCCGCGAACCAAATTGGCTGACATGGCAAAAATAGAACAGTGGAGTAAAATACAGTTTTTGCTCATATCTCTGAAACCAAAGCATTAAATATTTTGGCCACGAGCATCACTGAAGAGACATATATTGTCGAAATGCGCATCTGGTGCAACAAAATTGGTACCGTTGATTTTATTACTACCACTGGGTCGATGCCTCTGCTGGTGGACTATTAGTCCCCGAGGGTATCACCAGCCCAGTAGCCAGTACTTCGGTACTGGCATGAAAATACGGATTTTTTGTGTTATTAAAATTTGCTGTTACAAAATATTAGAAATTATTATAAATTAAGGAATGTATCTCCCTCATGCAAAGCTCTGATTCCTTTCACGAATTTGGCTATACTTTTTTGACCTTTTGGATTATAGCTCTTCATCTTTTATATAAGCTTTGGATTTCAAATATTTTGGCCACGAGCATCACTGAAGAGACATATATTGTCGAAATGCGCATCTGGTGCAACAAAATTGGTACCGTTGATTTTATTACTACCACTGGGTCGATGCCTCTGCTGGTGGACTATTAGTCCCCGAGGGTATCACCAGCCCAGTAGCCAGTACTTCGGTACTGGCATGAAAATACGGATTTTTTGTGTTATTAAAATTTGCTGTTACAAAATATTAGAAATTATTATAAATTAAGGAATGTATCTCCCTCATGCAAAGCTCTGATTCCTTTCACGAATTTGGCTATACTTTTTTGACCTTTTGGATTATAGCTCTTCATCTTTTATATAAGCTTTGGATTTCAAATATTTTGGCCACGAGCATCACTGAAGAGACATATATTGTCGAAATGCGCATCTGGTGCAACAAAATTGGTACCGTTGATTTTATTACTACCACTGGGTCGATGCCTCTGCTGGTGGACTATTAGTCCCCGAGGGTATCACCAGCCCAGTAGCCAGTACTTCGGTACTGGCATGAAAATACGGATTTTTTGTGTTATTAAAATTTGCTGTTACAAAATATTAGAAATTATTATAAATTAAGGAATGTATCTCCCTCATGCAAAGCTCTGATTCCTTTCACGAATTTGGCTATACTTTTTTGACCTTTTGGATTATAGCTCTTCATCTTTTATATAAGCTTTGGATTTCAAATATTTTGGCCACGAGCATCACTGAAGAGACATATATTGTCGAAATGCGCATCTGGTGCAACAAAATTGGTACCGTTGATTTTATTACTACCACTGGGTCGATGCCTCTGCTGGTGGACTATTAGTCCCCGAGGGTATCACCAGCCCAGTAGCCAGTACTTCGGTACTGGCATGAAAATACGGATTTTTTGTGTTATTAAAATTTGCTGTTACAAAATATTAGAAATTATTATAAATTAAGGAATGTATCTCCCTCATGCAAAGCTCTGATTCCTTTCACGAATTTGGCTATACTTTTTTGACCTTTTGGATTATAGCTCTTCATCTTTTATATAAGCTTTGGATTTCAAATATTTTGGCCACGAGCATCACTGAAGAGACATATATTGTCGAAATGCGCATCTGGTGCAACAAAATTGGTACCGTTGATTTTATTACTACCACTGGGTCGATGCCTCTGCTGGTGGACTATTAGTCCCCGAGGGTATCACCAGCCCAGTAGCCAGTACTTCGGTACTGGCATGAAAATACGGATTTTTTGTGTTATTAAAATTTGCTGTTACAAAATATTAGAAATTATTATAAATTAAGGAATGTATCTCCCTCATGCAAAGCTCTGATTCCTTTCACGAATTTGGCTATACTTTTTTGACCTTTTGGATTATAGCTCTTCATCTTTTATATAAGCTTTGGATTTCAAATATTTTGGCCACGAGCATCACTGAAGAGACATATATTGTCGAAATGCGCATCTGGTGCAACAAAATTGGTACCGTTGATTTTATTACTACCACTGGGTCGATGCCTCTGCTGGTGGACTATTAGTCCCCGAGGGTATCACCAGCCCAGTAGCCAGTACTTCGGTACTGGCATGAAAATACGGATTTTTTGTGTTATTAAAATTTGCTGTTACAAAATATTAGAAATTATTATAAATTAAGGAATGTATCTCCCTCATGCAAAGCTCTGATTCCTTTCACGAATTTGGCTATACTTTTTTGACCTTTTGGATTATAGCTCTTCATCTTTTATATAAGCTTTGGATTTCAAATATTTTGGCCACGAGCATCACTGAAGAGACATATATTGTCGAAATGCGCATCTGGTGCAACAAAATTGGTACCGTTGATTTTATTACTACCACTGGGTCGATGCCTCTGCTGGTGGACTATTAGTCCCCGAGGGTATCACCAGCCCAGTAGCCAGTACTTCGGTACTGGCATGAAAATACGGATTTTTTGTGTTATTAAAATTTGCTGTTACAAAATATTAGAAATTATTATAAATTAAGGAATGTATCTCCCTCATGCAAAGCTCTGATTCCTTTCACGAATTTGGCTATACTTTTTTGACCTTTTGGATTATAGCTCTTCATCTTTTATATAAGCTTTGGATTTCAAATATTTTGGCCACGAGCATCACTGAAGAGACATATATTGTCGAAATGCGCATCTGGTGCAACAAAATTGGTACCGTTGATTTTATTACTACCACTGGGTCGATGCCTCTGCTGGTGGACTATTAGTCCCCGAGGGTATCACCAGCCCAGTAGCCAGTACTTCGGTACTGGCATGAAAATACGGATTTTTTGTGTTATTAAAATTTGCTGTTACAAAATATTAGAAATTATTATAAATTAAGGAATGTATCTCCCTCATGCAAAGCTCTGATTCCTTTCACGAATTTGGCTATACTTTTTTGACCTTTTGGATTATAGCTCTTCATCTTTTATATAAGCTTTGGATTTCAAATATTTTGGCCACGAGCATCACTGAAGAGACATATATTGTCGAAATGCGCATCTGGTGCAACAAAATTGGTACCGTTGATTTTATTACTACCACTGGGTCGATGCCTCTGCTGGTGGACTATTAGTCCCCGAGGGTATCACCAGCCCAGTAGCCAGTACTTCGGTACTGGCATGAAAATACGGATTTTTTGTGTTATTAAAATTTGCTGTTACAAAATATTAGAAATTATTATAAATTAAGGAATGTATCTCCCTCATGCAAAGCTCTGATTCCTTTCACGAATTTGGCTATACTTTTTTGACCTTTTGGATTATAGCTCTTCATCTTTTATATAAGCTTTGGATTTCAAATATTTTGGCCACGAGCATCACTGAAGAGACATATATTGTCGAAATGCGCATCTGGTGCAACAAAATTGGTACCGTTGATTTTATTACTACCACTGGGTCGATGCCTCTGCTGGTGGACTATTAGTCCCCGAGGGTATCACCAGCCCAGTAGCCAGTACTTCGGTACTGGCATGAAAATACGGATTTTTTGTGTTATTAAAATTTGCTGTTACAAAATATTAGAAATTATTATAAATTAAGGAATGTATCTCCCTCATGCAAAGCTCTGATTCCTTTCACGAATTTGGCTATACTTTTTTGACCTTTTGGATTATAGCTCTTCATCTTTTATATAAGCTTTGGATTTCAAATATTTTGGCCACGAGCATCACTGAAGAGACATATATTGTCGAAATGCGCATCTGGTGCAACAAAATTGGTACCGTTGATTTTATTACTACCACTGGGTCGATGCCTCTGCTGGTGGACTATTAGTCCCCGAGGGTATCACCAGCCCAGTAGCCAGTACTTCGGTACTGGCATGAAAATACGGATTTTTTGTGTTATTAAAATTTGCTGTTACAAAATATTAGAAATTATTATAAATTAAGGAATGTATCTCCCTCATGCAAAGCTCTGATTCCTTTCACGAATTTGGCTATACTTTTTTGACCTTTTGGATTATAGCTCTTCATCTTTTATATAAGCTTTGGATTTCAAATATTTTGGCCACGAGCATCACTGAAGAGACATATATTGTCGAAATGCGCATCTGGTGCAACAAAATTGGTACCGTTGATTTTATTACTACCACTGGGTCGATGCCTCTGCTGGTGGACTATTAGTCCCCGAGGGTATCACCAGCCCAGTAGCCAGTACTTCGGTACTGGCATGAAAATACGGATTTTTTGTGTTATTAAAATTTGCTGTTACAAAATATTAGAAATTATTATAAATTAAGGAATGTATCTCCCTCATGCAAAGCTCTGATTCCTTTCACGAATTTGGCTATACTTTTTTGACCTTTTGGATTATAGCTCTTCATCTTTTATATAAGCTTTGGATTTCAAATATTTTGGCCACGAGCATCACTGAAGAGACATATATTGTCGAAATGCGCATCTGGTGCAACAAAATTGGTACCGTTGATTTTATTACTACCACTGGGTCGATGCCTCTGCTGGTGGACTATTAGTCCCCGAGGGTATCACCAGCCCAGTAGCCAGTACTTCGGTACTGGCATGAAAATACGGATTTTTTGTGTTATTAAAATTTGCTGTTACAAAATATTAGAAATTATTATAAATTAAGGAATGTATCTCCCTCATGCAAAGCTCTGATTCCTTTCACGAATTTGGCTATACTTTTTTGACCTTTTGGATTATAGCTCTTCATCTTTTATATAAGCTTTGGATTTCAAATATTTTGGCCACGAGCATCACTGAAGAGACATATATTGTCGAAATGCGCATCTGGTGCAACAAAATTGGTACCGTTGATTTTATTACTACCACTGGGTCGATGCCTCTGCTGGTGGACTATTAGTCCCCGAGGGTATCACCAGCCCAGTAGCCAGTACTTCGGTACTGGCATGAAAATACGGATTTTTTGTGTTATTAAAATTTGCTGTTACAAAATATTAGAAATTATTATAAATTAAGGAATGTATCTCCCTCATGCAAAGCTCTGATTCCTTTCACGAATTTGGCTATACTTTTTTGACCTTTTGGATTATAGCTCTTCATCTTTTATATAAGCTTTGGATTTCAAATATTTTGGCCACGAGCATCACTGAAGAGACATATATTGTCGAAATGCGCATCTGGTGCAACAAAATTGGTACCGTTGATTTTATTACTACCACTGGGTCGATGCCTCTGCTGGTGGACTATTAGTCCCCGAGGGTATCACCAGCCCAGTAGCCAGTACTTCGGTACTGGCATGAAAATACGGATTTTTTGTGTTATTAAAATTTGCTGTTACAAAATATTAGAAATTATTATAAATTAAGGAATGTATCTCCCTCATGCAAAGCTCTGATTCCTTTCACGAATTTGGCTATACTTTTTTGACCTTTTGGATTATAGCTCTTCATCTTTTATATAAGCTTTGGATTTCAAATATTTTGGCCACGAGCATCACTGAAGAGACATATATTGTCGAAATGCGCATCTGGTGCAACAAAATTGGTACCGTTGATTTTATTACTACCACTGGGTCGATGCCTCTGCTGGTGGACTATTAGTCCCCGAGGGTATCACCAGCCCAGTAGCCAGTACTTCGGTACTGGCATGAAAATACGGATTTTTTGTGTTATTAAAATTTGCTGTTACAAAATATTAGAAATTATTATAAATTAAGGAATGTATCTCCCTCATGCAAAGCTCTGATTCCTTTCACGAATTTGGCTATACTTTTTTGACCTTTTGGATTATAGCTCTTCATCTTTTATATAAGCTTTGGATTTCAAATATTTTGGCCACGAGCATCACTGAAGAGACATATATTGTCGAAATGCGCATCTGGTGCAACAAAATTGGTACCGTTGATTTTATTACTACCACTGGGTCGATGCCTCTGCTGGTGGACTATTAGTCCCCGAGGGTATCACCAGCCCAGTAGCCAGTACTTCGGTACTGGCATGAAAATACGGATTTTTTGTGTTATTAAAATTTGCTGTTACAAAATATTAGAAATTATTATAAATTAAGGAATGTATCTCCCTCATGCAAAGCTCTGATTCCTTTCACGAATTTGGCTATACTTTTTTGACCTTTTGGATTATAGCTCTTCATCTTTTATATAAGCTTTGGATTTCAAATATTTTGGCCACGAGCATCACTGAAGAGACATATATTGTCGAAATGCGCATCTGGTGCAACAAAATTGGTACCGTTGATTTTATTACTACCACTGGGTCGATGCCTCTGCTGGTGGACTATTAGTCCCCGAGGGTATCACCAGCCCAGTAGCCAGTACTTCGGTACTGGCATGAAAATACGGATTTTTTGTGTTATTAAAATTTGCTGTTACAAAATATTAGAAATTATTATAAATTAAGGAATGTATCTCCCTCATGCAAAGCTCTGATTCCTTTCACGAATTTGGCTATACTTTTTTGACCTTTTGGATTATAGCTCTTCATCTTTTATATAAGCTTTGGATTTCAAATATTTTGGCCACGAGCATCACTGAAGAGACATATATTGTCGAAATGCGCATCTGGTGCAACAAAATTGGTACCGTTGATTTTATTACTACCACTGGGTCGATGCCTCTGCTGGTGGACTATTAGTCCCCGAGGGTATCACCAGCCCAGTAGCCAGTACTTCGGTACTGGCATGAAAATACGGATTTTTTGTGTTATTAAAATTTGCTGTTACAAAATATTAGAAATTATTATAAATTAAGGAATGTATCTCCCTCATGCAAAGCTCTGATTCCTTTCACGAATTTGGCTATACTTTTTTGACCTTTTGGATTATAGCTCTTCATCTTTTATATAAGCTTTGGATTTCAAATATTTTGGCCACGAGCATCACTGAAGAGACATATATTGTCGAAATGCGCATCTGGTGCAACAAAATTGGTACCGTTGATTTTATTACTACCACTGGGTCGATGCCTCTGCTGGTGGACTATTAGTCCCCGAGGGTATCACCAGCCCAGTAGCCAGTACTTCGGTACTGGCATGAAAATACGGATTTTTTGTGTTATTAAAATTTGCTGTTACAAAATATTAGAAATTATTATAAATTAAGGAATGTATCTCCCTCATGCAAAGCTCTGATTCCTTTCACGAATTTGGCTATACTTTTTTGACCTTTTGGATTATAGCTCTTCATCTTTTATATAAGCTTTGGATTTCAAATATTTTGGCCACGAGCATCACTGAAGAGACATATATTGTCGAAATGCGCATCTGGTGCAACAAAATTGGTACCGTTGATTTTATTACTACCACTGGGTCGATGCCTCTGCTGGTGGACTATTAGTCCCCGAGGGTATCACCAGCCCAGTAGCCAGTACTTCGGTACTGGCATGAAAATACGGATTTTTTGTGTTATTAAAATTTGCTGTTACAAAATATTAGAAATTATTATAAATTAAGGAATGTATCTCCCTCATGCAAAGCTCTGATTCCTTTCACGAATTTGGCTATACTTTTTTGACCTTTTGGATTATAGCTCTTCATCTTTTATATAAGCTTTGGATTTCAAATATTTTGGCCACGAGCATCACTGAAGAGACATATATTGTCGAAATGCGCATCTGGTGCAACAAAATTGGTACCGTTGATTTTATTACTACCACTGGGTCGATGCCTCTGCTGGTGGACTATTAGTCCCCGAGGGTATCACCAGCCCAGTAGCCAGTACTTCGGTACTGGCATGAAAATACGGATTTTTTGTGTTATTAAAATTTGCTGTTACAAAATATTAGAAATTATTATAAATTAAGGAATGTATCTCCCTCATGCAAAGCTCTGATTCCTTTCACGAATTTGGCTATACTTTTTTGACCTTTTGGATTATAGCTCTTCATCTTTTATATAAGCTTTGGATTTCAAATATTTTGGCCACGAGCATCACTGAAGAGACATATATTGTCGAAATGCGCATCTGGTGCAACAAAATTGGTACCGTTGATTTTATTACTACCACTGGGTCGATGCCTCTGCTGGTGGACTATTAGTCCCCGAGGGTATCACCAGCCCAGTAGCCAGTACTTCGGTACTGGCATGAAAATACGGATTTTTTGTGTTATTAAAATTTGCTGTTACAAAATATTAGAAATTATTATAAATTAAGGAATGTATCTCCCTCATGCAAAGCTCTGATTCCTTTCACGAATTTGGCTATACTTTTTTGACCTTTTGGATTATAGCTCTTCATCTTTTATATAAGCTTTGGATTTCAAATATTTTGGCCACGAGCATCACTGAAGAGACATATATTGTCGAAATGCGCATCTGGTGCAACAAAATTGGTACCGTTGATTTTATTACTACCACTGGGTCGATGCCTCTGCTGGTGGACTATTAGTCCCCGAGGGTATCACCAGCCCAGTAGCCAGTACTTCGGTACTGGCATGAAAATACGGATTTTTTGTGTTATTAAAATTTGCTGTTACAAAATATTAGAAATTATTATAAATTAAGGAATGTATCTCCCTCATGCAAAGCTCTGATTCCTTTCACGAATTTGGCTATACTTTTTTGACCTTTTGGATTATAGCTCTTCATCTTTTATATAAGCTTTGGATTTCAAATATTTTGGCCACGAGCATCACTGAAGAGACATATATTGTCGAAATGCGCATCTGGTGCAACAAAATTGGTACCGTTGATTTTATTACTACCACTGGGTCGATGCCTCTGCTGGTGGACTATTAGTCCCCGAGGGTATCACCAGCCCAGTAGCCAGTACTTCGGTACTGGCATGAAAATACGGATTTTTTGTGTTATTAAAATTTGCTGTTACAAAATATTAGAAATTATTATAAATTAAGGAATGTATCTCCCTCATGCAAAGCTCTGATTCCTTTCACGAATTTGGCTATACTTTTTTGACCTTTTGGATTATAGCTCTTCATCTTTTATATAAGCTTTGGATTTCAAATATTTTGGCCACGAGCATCACTGAAGAGACATATATTGTCGAAATGCGCATCTGGTGCAACAAAATTGGTACCGTTGATTTTATTACTACCACTGGGTCGATGCCTCTGCTGGTGGACTATTAGTCCCCGAGGGTATCACCAGCCCAGTAGCCAGTACTTCGGTACTGGCATGAAAATACGGATTTTTTGTGTTATTAAAATTTGCTGTTACAAAATATTAGAAATTATTATAAATTAAGGAATGTATCTCCCTCATGCAAAGCTCTGATTCCTTTCACGAATTTGGCTATACTTTTTTGACCTTTTGGATTATAGCTCTTCATCTTTTATATAAGCTTTGGATTTCAAATATTTTGGCCACGAGCATCACTGAAGAGACATATATTGTCGAAATGCGCATCTGGTGCAACAAAATTGGTACCGTTGATTTTATTACTACCACTGGGTCGATGCCTCTGCTGGTGGACTATTAGTCCCCGAGGGTATCACCAGCCCAGTAGCCAGTACTTCGGTACTGGCATGAAAATACGGATTTTTTGTGTTATTAAAATTTGCTGTTACAAAATATTAGAAATTATTATAAATTAAGGAATGTATCTCCCTCATGCAAAGCTCTGATTCCTTTCACGAATTTGGCTATACTTTTTTGACCTTTTGGATTATAGCTCTTCATCTTTTATATAAGCTTTGGATTTCAAATATTTTGGCCACGAGCATCACTGAAGAGACATATATTGTCGAAATGCGCATCTGGTGCAACAAAATTGGTACCGTTGATTTTATTACTACCACTGGGTCGATGCCTCTGCTGGTGGACTATTAGTCCCCGAGGGTATCACCAGCCCAGTAGCCAGTACTTCGGTACTGGCATGAAAATACGGATTTTTTGTGTTATTAAAATTTGCTGTTACAAAATATTAGAAATTATTATAAATTAAGGAATGTATCTCCCTCATGCAAAGCTCTGATTCCTTTCACGAATTTGGCTATACTTTTTTGACCTTTTGGATTATAGCTCTTCATCTTTTATATAAGCTTTGGATTTCAAATATTTTGGCCACGAGCATCACTGAAGAGACATATATTGTCGAAATGCGCATCTGGTGCAACAAAATTGGTACCGTTGATTTTATTACTACCACTGGGTCGATGCCTCTGCTGGTGGACTATTAGTCCCCGAGGGTATCACCAGCCCAGTAGCCAGTACTTCGGTACTGGCATGAAAATACGGATTTTTTGTGTTATTAAAATTTGCTGTTACAAAATATTAGAAATTATTATAAATTAAGGAATGTATCTCCCTCATGCAAAGCTCTGATTCCTTTCACGAATTTGGCTATACTTTTTTGACCTTTTGGATTATAGCTCTTCATCTTTTATATAAGCTTTGGATTTCAAATATTTTGGCCACGAGCATCACTGAAGAGACATATATTGTCGAAATGCGCATCTGGTGCAACAAAATTGGTACCGTTGATTTTATTACTACCACTGGGTCGATGCCTCTGCTGGTGGACTATTAGTCCCCGAGGGTATCACCAGCCCAGTAGCCAGTACTTCGGTACTGGCATGAAAATACGGATTTTTTGTGTTATTAAAATTTGCTGTTACAAAATATTAGAAATTATTATAAATTAAGGAATGTATCTCCCTCATGCAAAGCTCTGATTCCTTTCACGAATTTGGCTATACTTTTTTGACCTTTTGGATTATAGCTCTTCATCTTTTATATAAGCTTTGGATTTCAAATATTTTGGCCACGAGCATCACTGAAGAGACATATATTGTCGAAATGCGCATCTGGTGCAACAAAATTGGTACCGTTGATTTTATTACTACCACTGGGTCGATGCCTCTGCTGGTGGACTATTAGTCCCCGAGGGTATCACCAGCCCAGTAGCCAGTACTTCGGTACTGGCATGAAAATACGGATTTTTTGTGTTATTAAAATTTGCTGTTACAAAATATTAGAAATTATTATAAATTAAGGAATGTATCTCCCTCATGCAAAGCTCTGATTCCTTTCACGAATTTGGCTATACTTTTTTGACCTTTTGGATTATAGCTCTTCATCTTTTATATAAGCTTTGGATTTCAAATATTTTGGCCACGAGCATCACTGAAGAGACATATATTGTCGAAATGCGCATCTGGTGCAACAAAATTGGTACCGTTGATTTTATTACTACCACTGGGTCGATGCCTCTGCTGGTGGACTATTAGTCCCCGAGGGTATCACCAGCCCAGTAGCCAGTACTTCGGTACTGGCATGAAAATACGGATTTTTTGTGTTATTAAAATTTGCTGTTACAAAATATTAGAAATTATTATAAATTAAGGAATGTATCTCCCTCATGCAAAGCTCTGATTCCTTTCACGAATTTGGCTATACTTTTTTGACCTTTTGGATTATAGCTCTTCATCTTTTATATAAGCTTTGGATTTCAAATATTTTGGCCACGAGCATCACTGAAGAGACATATATTGTCGAAATGCGCATCTGGTGCAACAAAATTGGTACCGTTGATTTTATTACTACCACTGGGTCGATGCCTCTGCTGGTGGACTATTAGTCCCCGAGGGTATCACCAGCCCAGTAGCCAGTACTTCGGTACTGGCATGAAAATACGGATTTTTTGTGTTATTAAAATTTGCTGTTACAAAATATTAGAAATTATTATAAATTAAGGAATGTATCTCCCTCATGCAAAGCTCTGATTCCTTTCACGAATTTGGCTATACTTTTTTGACCTTTTGGATTATAGCTCTTCATCTTTTATATAAGCTTTGGATTTCAAATATTTTGGCCACGAGCATCACTGAAGAGACATATATTGTCGAAATGCGCATCTGGTGCAACAAAATTGGTACCGTTGATTTTATTACTACCACTGGGTCGATGCCTCTGCTGGTGGACTATTAGTCCCCGAGGGTATCACCAGCCCAGTAGCCAGTACTTCGGTACTGGCATGAAAATACGGATTTTTTGTGTTATTAAAATTTGCTGTTACAAAATATTAGAAATTATTATAAATTAAGGAATGTATCTCCCTCATGCAAAGCTCTGATTCCTTTCACGAATTTGGCTATACTTTTTTGACCTTTTGGATTATAGCTCTTCATCTTTTATATAAGCTTTGGATTTCAAATATTTTGGCCACGAGCATCACTGAAGAGACATATATTGTCGAAATGCGCATCTGGTGCAACAAAATTGGTACCGTTGATTTTATTACTACCACTGGGTCGATGCCTCTGCTGGTGGACTATTAGTCCCCGAGGGTATCACCAGCCCAGTAGCCAGTACTTCGGTACTGGCATGAAAATACGGATTTTTTGTGTTATTAAAATTTGCTGTTACAAAATATTAGAAATTATTATAAATTAAGGAATGTATCTCCCTCATGCAAAGCTCTGATTCCTTTCACGAATTTGGCTATACTTTTTTGACCTTTTGGATTATAGCTCTTCATCTTTTATATAAGCTTTGGATTTCAAATATTTTGGCCACGAGCATCACTGAAGAGACATATATTGTCGAAATGCGCATCTGGTGCAACAAAATTGGTACCGTTGATTTTATTACTACCACTGGGTCGATGCCTCTGCTGGTGGACTATTAGTCCCCGAGGGTATCACCAGCCCAGTAGCCAGTACTTCGGTACTGGCATGAAAATACGGATTTTTTGTGTTATTAAAATTTGCTGTTACAAAATATTAGAAATTATTATAAATTAAGGAATGTATCTCCCTCATGCAAAGCTCTGATTCCTTTCACGAATTTGGCTATACTTTTTTGACCTTTTGGATTATAGCTCTTCATCTTTTATATAAGCTTTGGATTTCAAATATTTTGGCCACGAGCATCACTGAAGAGACATATATTGTCGAAATGCGCATCTGGTGCAACAAAATTGGTACCGTTGATTTTATTACTACCACTGGGTCGATGCCTCTGCTGGTGGACTATTAGTCCCCGAGGGTATCACCAGCCCAGTAGCCAGTACTTCGGTACTGGCATGAAAATACGGATTTTTTGTGTTATTAAAATTTGCTGTTACAAAATATTAGAAATTATTATAAATTAAGGAATGTATCTCCCTCATGCAAAGCTCTGATTCCTTTCACGAATTTGGCTATACTTTTTTGACCTTTTGGATTATAGCTCTTCATCTTTTATATAAGCTTTGGATTTCAAATATTTTGGCCACGAGCATCACTGAAGAGACATATATTGTCGAAATGCGCATCTGGTGCAACAAAATTGGTACCGTTGATTTTATTACTACCACTGGGTCGATGCCTCTGCTGGTGGACTATTAGTCCCCGAGGGTATCACCAGCCCAGTAGCCAGTACTTCGGTACTGGCATGAAAATACGGATTTTTTGTGTTATTAAAATTTGCTGTTACAAAATATTAGAAATTATTATAAATTAAGGAATGTATCTCCCTCATGCAAAGCTCTGATTCCTTTCACGAATTTGGCTATACTTTTTTGACCTTTTGGATTATAGCTCTTCATCTTTTATATAAGCTTTGGATTTCAAATATTTTGGCCACGAGCATCACTGAAGAGACATATATTGTCGAAATGCGCATCTGGTGCAACAAAATTGGTACCGTTGATTTTATTACTACCACTGGGTCGATGCCTCTGCTGGTGGACTATTAGTCCCCGAGGGTATCACCAGCCCAGTAGCCAGTACTTCGGTACTGGCATGAAAATACGGATTTTTTGTGTTATTAAAATTTGCTGTTACAAAATATTAGAAATTATTATAAATTAAGGAATGTATCTCCCTCATGCAAAGCTCTGATTCCTTTCACGAATTTGGCTATACTTTTTTGACCTTTTGGATTATAGCTCTTCATCTTTTATATAAGCTTTGGATTTCAAATATTTTGGCCACGAGCATCACTGAAGAGACATATATTGTCGAAATGCGCATCTGGTGCAACAAAATTGGTACCGTTGATTTTATTACTACCACTGGGTCGATGCCTCTGCTGGTGGACTATTAGTCCCCGAGGGTATCACCAGCCCAGTAGCCAGTACTTCGGTACTGGCATGAAAATACGGATTTTTTGTGTTATTAAAATTTGCTGTTACAAAATATTAGAAATTATTATAAATTAAGGAATGTATCTCCCTCATGCAAAGCTCTGATTCCTTTCACGAATTTGGCTATACTTTTTTGACCTTTTGGATTATAGCTCTTCATCTTTTATATAAGCTTTGGATTTCAAATATTTTGGCCACGAGCATCACTGAAGAGACATATATTGTCGAAATGCGCATCTGGTGCAACAAAATTGGTACCGTTGATTTTATTACTACCACTGGGTCGATGCCTCTGCTGGTGGACTATTAGTCCCCGAGGGTATCACCAGCCCAGTAGCCAGTACTTCGGTACTGGCATGAAAATACGGATTTTTTGTGTTATTAAAATTTGCTGTTACAAAATATTAGAAATTATTATAAATTAAGGAATGTATCTCCCTCATGCAAAGCTCTGATTCCTTTCACGAATTTGGCTATACTTTTTTGACCTTTTGGATTATAGCTCTTCATCTTTTATATAAGCTTTGGATTTCAAATATTTTGGCCACGAGCATCACTGAAGAGACATATATTGTCGAAATGCGCATCTGGTGCAACAAAATTGGTACCGTTGATTTTATTACTACCACTGGGTCGATGCCTCTGCTGGTGGACTATTAGTCCCCGAGGGTATCACCAGCCCAGTAGCCAGTACTTCGGTACTGGCATGAAAATACGGATTTTTTGTGTTATTAAAATTTGCTGTTACAAAATATTAGAAATTATTATAAATTAAGGAATGTATCTCCCTCATGCAAAGCTCTGATTCCTTTCACGAATTTGGCTATACTTTTTTGACCTTTTGGATTATAGCTCTTCATCTTTTATATAAGCTTTGGATTTCAAATATTTTGGCCACGAGCATCACTGAAGAGACATATATTGTCGAAATGCGCATCTGGTGCAACAAAATTGGTACCGTTGATTTTATTACTACCACTGGGTCGATGCCTCTGCTGGTGGACTATTAGTCCCCGAGGGTATCACCAGCCCAGTAGCCAGTACTTCGGTACTGGCATGAAAATACGGATTTTTTGTGTTATTAAAATTTGCTGTTACAAAATATTAGAAATTATTATAAATTAAGGAATGTATCTCCCTCATGCAAAGCTCTGATTCCTTTCACGAATTTGGCTATACTTTTTTGACCTTTTGGATTATAGCTCTTCATCTTTTATATAAGCTTTGGATTTCAAATATTTTGGCCACGAGCATCACTGAAGAGACATATATTGTCGAAATGCGCATCTGGTGCAACAAAATTGGTACCGTTGATTTTATTAGAGCAAGTCTGACACAGGGTTAAGTTGTTCTTTAAGTAAAGATCTATCTGCCCTGAAATTTTAGACCAATTGGGCAACCCATTGTTGGGTTGCTACCCCTGAATTTGGTAATTTTAATTTTTGAGGTTTTGGTT
The DNA here is from genome assembly GCF_965363235.1 of Mytilus galloprovincialis. Taxonomy (NCBI): domain Eukaryota; kingdom Metazoa; phylum Mollusca; class Bivalvia; order Mytilida; family Mytilidae; genus Mytilus; species Mytilus galloprovincialis. The sequence continues at coordinate 433,137 of NC_134838.1, read as the reverse complement.
ATCTTCAATAATACTAGAACACACCCGTGATATCACGGGTCCGTGACTGAATTAAAGTATATAACTATGCGCAAGCCTTATTTTAGTATTAGTATTGTCATCTGATAAAGTCATGCCGATTATAAGATACACAGTTTTTCTCTGCTTTCAAGTCTTTCTGTTTGAACCCGTCGGAACTGAAACAATAATATTAATTATTTGGAAAACAAAATGTCCTGGAATGGAGTATTTTTTAATCAACAGCATTGTCCTATATAAGTTATAAATAAAGTTGAATTCTTTGCTTCGATGTTTTACGTCATGCCCACTAACAAATTGAAAACTGTACCTATACGCCTTATTTTTAGTCCAGATTTTTAGTATTCGTATTGTTATCTTAGAAAGTCTTACTGATTAAAATACTACAATAGCTATAGGTAACAATTTGACAATTTAGTAGTGTCAACCCTGTGGTTATGACCCGTGTATATAGCATATTAATCCTGAATACAACGGTTGGTTGTGCGCCTGTCAGATGCGGAACGTACAGATAAGGTAATAGGTAACAGGTGAATATACTATTGGTATCGGAAGCGGACTCGACCCGGAACTTCTTAATTATTGGCAATATTAATTACGTGGAAAACAAAAGGGCCTGGAGTGGTGTAATTTTTAATCTACACCTTTGTACTATATTAGTTATATATAAAGTTGAATTCTGTGATTCGTCGTTTTTACGTGATGACGGCTGACAAATTGGACATCGTAATTTTAGTATTATAGATTATAGAAAGAGATAAACTGTAAACAGCATTAACGTACAGCAATGCAAGATCTACAAATAAACTGTAAACCGCAATAACGTACAGCAAAGTAAGATCTACAAATAAGTCAAATGACCAAAATGGTCAATTTTTAACATCTTTTGTAATTTTTTACAAAATATTCTCCTCTGAAACTACTGGGCCAAGTTAATTATAGATGGAGATAATTGTAAGCAGCAAGAATGTTCAATAAATAGTTATCAAAAGTACCAGGATTATAATTTTATACGCCAGACGCGCGTTTCGTCTACATAAGACTCATCAGTGACGCTGAGATCAAAATAGTTAAAAAGCCAAACAAATACAAAGTTGAAGAGCATTGAGGACCCGAAATTCCCAAAAGTTGTGCCAAATACGGCTAAGGTAATCTACTCCTGGGGTAAGAAAATCCAATGTAAGATCTTGTCATGAATCCATCTGTGTCCTTCACAGGCACTTGTCTCAGAAAAAAATTTCCCATATATATACCTTAATGTAACACAAGGTACTTAACTTGCATCTTAGAAAAATGTCAGGTGGTGACGAAGTTCCGTTATATGCCGCTTTACAGGCTGCCAACCCCACTAAAACTTGTTATATCGTAAATCTAAATTGATTTATCTTTACAATGGTATATAAAATGCCTACATTTGTTGTCAGAATCATCCGTTGCAATCCTACCAAAGTATGTTAATCGTAATAATTATCCAAACCGCTGAAGAATTGGCAATAAACGCGTCACGTCTCCTTGTATATCTCAGTTTCCGATTGGTCAATTCTATGGGAAAGTCTAAATGATTCTCGGAGTTATCTGATCTTGTTTCATTTCATACGTAAAGTCAAGAGAGAGTCTGCATGACATTGACGTCATGGGAAAATTTGTAACTTGTAAGTTCTTTTCAAACGAAAACTATAACAGTTTTTTTTGAAACAATTTTTATAATTAATCATTTACTGCGAGACACCAATTTTGTGTAGGTTGTCGAAATAATTACAATTGACATACTTGGGTAGGATTGCTATGGATGATTCCGACAACAACAGTAGGCATGTTATACACCATTGTGAAGATAAATCAATTTAGATTTACGGCATAACAAGTTTTAGTGGGGTTGACAGCCGAAACACGGCATTTTTAACGGAATTTCGTCAGCGTATGACATTTTTCAAAATCGCGAGTTAAGTACCTTGTGTTATATAAAGGTATATAGGGGAAAAAATTCTGAGACGAGTGCCTGTGGTGTCCTTTGTTTGATAAGCACATAGACTGTTGGTGTTGTTAATTTTACTATTATGCCCTTTACAAATGGAAAAAATAGTTTCTGTTCTCTAACTTTAGTTTGCCGTAGTTAATTGTTCTTAACGATGTTTTTACCACAAAACACAGATCAAGTTTGAATTTTGTTGAGGTCACTGACTCTTCTAGAGCTATGCCCGTTTACAAATGAAAAAAAGCTCCGAACTTTTCCTTCTCTAACTTAAGTTTGCCTCAACCAAATGTTAAGACATGTTTGATTTCTCGATCTAGTGGTTAAGTCCGATAGCTACAGTGCTGAAGGTCCCGAGTTTGATTCTCACTCGGGGTGCCAAAAATATCCGTACATCAAAAGCTGAACTTTCACCCTCGCACACTTCTCTGGTACCCATAGCGGAGTTTAAACTAGAATGGGTACTTTTTGGGCCCCAGTTGGTAAAACATTTCAAACGAGAAAACTAACGGCCTAATTTAAGTACAAGAAATGAACAACAAACAAATATGTAACAAATAAACAAACGACAACCACTGAATCACAGGCTCCTGACATGGGACAGGCACATACATACATAATGTGGCGGGATTAAACATGTGAGCGGGATCCCAACTCTCCCCTAAACAGGGACACTGGTGTAACAGAACATAAAAATCTGTTCAAAAAAGCTAAACTCATGAGATGGATACACATGGAGGACTCGCAGTTACTGACAGCTAGTTCAAAGCCACTAACAACTAATAAAAACAAGTCATACTCGCAAATGGCCATGTGTCAAGGGAGAACCAAAAATTCAGTCTCTGAAAATTTCACCTCATAATATGAATAGAACCAGGAACATTTGTGTTAGTAGTCCGATGCGATAACCACTACACAACAGCTTCCCTTACTTAATGGTGGTATGTTTGTCCTCCATACTATTACTGGTTTTGATTTCATAGCAGATATGATAATACATAGTGCCCGATTATGAACTGTATCCATGGTCTGATGATGACAATTGGCTGCCGTCATCCATGAACTAGATCCGTATTCAAGATGCTGGCGTACATTTCTTTGTTCCTAGCCTTAGCTTCAGCTGGTGTTATATGATGCATCCACGTCATTCGTTTGGCAAATGTATCCCAAAGATATGTTTGTTCACTTTGTTGGTATTCCATTCGACGTGGAGTGTCATCCACAATCAATCTGACAGATTGGGTTTATGGAGAGAGTGTAAAGAGTGTTCCAACTGTTCCCCCCCCCTTTTTGATGGTTACACACCACTGCTTAGTTAGCCTATGTGACTACTAGTATCATATCTAAAGCTGTTTGTATTCTGAATTTAGCTGTAGTTGCGAACTCTTCGGAGCACTAGTGAACAAGATCTTCTACATAAAGTGCTTATTGTACCCCTTTTGTTAGCTCTTGTACTAAGTCGTTCATAAAGAGTATGAATATAATTGGTGGTATTACTCATCCTTGAGGAACCCCTTATTTGAAAAAGTACGTTTTGTCCACATTACCCATCTAACAGTACTCTGGCTCTTCTATTGTACAAGTATGATTTGGTCCATTTGTACATTCCTCCATTTAATATGCCATATCTAAGCATTTTTTGCAAGAAATCCATCTTTCCATACCTAATTATCAAATAGTATGTGTAGATCTACGAATACAGCCAACGTTACTTTTCTAGATTGGAAGGTATCTTCGCACCTGAGATAGATGTGTAATCTGGTCTTCTGTACTTTTGTATTGTCTAAAACCAGCTTAATTGTTCATGTTCAATGATGTTCACTGACTTACATCATGTACATGCGCTTTTTAATTATGCGCTCCTGAAATTTACAGCAGTCGATAAAAGTCGATAAAATACATGGAAATCATACTAGGACATGATGTGATATGTAGTATAACATATGTAAATCACATTTCATTATTAAGGTAGAAAAGTACAATCTCTCAAGGAATGGCATCCTGCTAGACCAAATATATTATTATATGGATTATATGTTACATGTTCTCTGGGATTAACAATTTTTTCATCTTTTGTCATGGTCTTGAGGAATGTTTTGATGTTTCCATACATTTTATTGTGTATTTGCACTGTCCTCACACTTCCAAAATATTTTGTTTTTGATGAATCGTTCTGAAGTTACGGACTTTGATTTATAAAGTGTTTTCTCTCTCCAATTTGTCATTTTCTTCCCCAGCTACATTTGACTTATTATTCCATGGTCTAAATAGAAATTATATTAAAAGAAATAAAGCATCAATCATAACGAAATGTGGACTACTTATCTCAATACTAAGTACTCAACCTAATACTACAATTATCGTAAAAACCAAACAAACGAAAAGATGATCACAGATCATTATAAAAGAGTCGTCATTATAAAAGAAAAGAGGTTATTCTTTTATTGTTTAGGGAAACACAAAGTAGTCGATTGAAAACCCAAGAGTACATGTACGTTTTGCCACCGGAAAAATAATATATAAATCGTCATTAGCAAAAAATGTCATGTCCAAATAAACATCATTGAAGCCGAACCACCGGAAACAAAAATTAGACACAGAAACTTCTATGTTTAAAACCGCTACCACTGTTTTATTTTAAAGCGCATAAAGTACAGGCGTTTTACTAGAATACATGTACAGATGCACTCATATTCGTTGGTGAGGGAGCGCAGTGCTTATTTTTGAATCGAAGAACAAGCAGTTAATTGGACACTGTGAAAGACGGACCCGAAACTGAATATACCGAGTTTAGCTACATTTGGAAGTTTTACAAAAAAGTTGAGAAATATTTACAAAACCTCATTTAGTCTTAATTAAAGTCTAAAAGAAAGAGAATTAATTCATATCAATGTTTAAATTGTAGCAACCATTGCTACACCGTCTGAGACTCACACCATAAGAATGACGCAGAATTTTCAAAATTTACGTGGTTTACAATAAGGACAGCCAGTCATGGAAGTAGAGCAATTTGACATATAGCCTTATTAATTTCAGTTACTTTTTACTGGAGCATAGTTAAAGACCAAGTAGTGCGTGGAAACAGTCCAACCGCTGTAAGCTCGACTATTGGGTATCTACTTTCCAGTCCTGTCCCTATACGAACCAGTAAAAGAGGGACGAAAGATACCAAAGGGACAGTCAAACTCATAAATCTAAAACAAACTGACAACGCCATGGCTAAAAATGAAAAAGACAAACAGAAAAACAATAGTACACATGACATAACTAAAGAATAAACAACACGAACCCCACCAAAAACTAGGGGTGATCGCAGGTGCTCCGGAAGGGTAAGCAGATCCTGCTCCACATGTGGCACCCGTCGTGTTGCTTATGTGATTACAAATCCGGTAAATAGTCTAATTCGGTAGGTCACATTCATGAAAGGGAAGGGGATTGTAGTTACGACGTAAGGAACATATCCGATATCATTTGTGAAACGGTTATTCCATAACGGTCAACCAACTCGTGATGGCGTCCGTAAAATTTACGAAGGGATGATTTCAACTTCACCATTTAGAACTCTTGGTTTAATAGCTTCCTTGTGAGCAGTAACCCTCTATCAAGAAAATCATGATAGGAAATGCAAGCACGGGAATATCGTATCAATTGGGAGATATATACCCCGTATGCAGGTGCTGCTGGAATGTTGCTACTTAGAAATGGAAAGTTCACAATTGGAAAGCTGAAATCACCTCTTTTGTCGTAAAGTTTTGTTTTCAACCGACCCTCATTGTCAATTTCTAGATGTAAGTCAAGATATGAAGCCGACTTAACTGTATCTGTAGTATCCTTTATCTCCAATTCGATGGGATAGATGCGTTCCACATAGTCACCAAATTTTGAATTGTTAAGTGAAAGAACGTCATCTATATAGCGGAAAGTAGAGTTAAAGGGTATTGCTAACTCCTTATCTTTCTTCCTTAGAAGTTCCTGCATGAAGTCAGCCTCATAATAATAAAGAAACAAGTCGGCAAGTAGAGGGGCACAGTTTGTTTCCATTGGGATGCCGACAGTCTGTTGAAAAACACGTCCTCCGAACGTTACAAAAATGTTGTCAATCAAGAAATCAAGCATCTTGATAATATCGGTTTCAGAGAATTTTTTGTTTGAATCAGAGTGATTCTTTACAAAGTATGATTTATCCCTCCCTAAGACAAGATACTTGTATCTACGTTGGCCATTCTTTTTTATGAAGCAAAGTAATACCAACTCTTTCAATTTGTCTTTTAGTTTGGAATGTGGAATACTTGTGTAAAGAGTAGAAAAGTCAAATGTTTTAATACTGTTACAAGATGAAAGAGAGTTAGATTGTATGCCCGTCTTTGATTGCTGATAAAATAGATGTTAATAATTTAGAAAGAGGTTTCGTGGAGCACTTGGAAGACCCAGCAATATACCGTTGTTTGTAAGGACACTTATGTAGTTTAGGTATCCAATACAGTGATGGAAGATCCAGGTCTTCATCTTTGGTTGAAATACCAAAGGAACAAAGAACAGACCTATGATTATCCAGGATTTCCTCTTTAGTCAGTGTCGTGAGGGTATATGTTGAGTTTCCAAGTGAATTGTCTATACCTAATTCGTTTATCAAGCAATTAATGTAGTGACTTTTACAGACAAAAACGATGTTATTTGGGGCTTTGTCTGCGGGGACAACAACATATTTATCATGGAGGTTGGATAAGTGTTGAGCAACATTTGGGTCTTTAAAGATTGACGTAGCATGGGCATTAATGGACCCATTCAGTTTCTTAATTCTGATTTGTATTAACGACCTCACTGCCTTAATCCATTCGGATAGAGTGTCTACGTCTTCCTTTTCACGTTTAGCCCATTGCCTGGCATAATCATCGACTGAGTCCATCAAAATTTTAAAGTTGTATTTCCAATTGATGGATTTAGGCTCACGATATTTCGGACCTTTCGTTAACACATTTCGTAGAGAAGTGTTATTAACAATGTTAAGGTCACCGGTAATAACGTGGCCAGCAGGATTATATATGAATTGGGAACTAGCACAAGTGCAATCAGGAGGTTTAGACTTGAAGTCGTCAATATCGAGATTCTGCTCGTTTGTAATTGAAAATTTTAGTTGCAATAGGTTTGGTATAGGTATAAGAAATTAAAGGTACAGACTGGTCTTTGAAATAAGGAGGTATTTTCGATTGAACTAATTTATGATGAAGGATATTGCCTAGGTTGACGCCATCGAGACCTTTGTTGGCAAAGGAAAGATTTAGAAAAGATCTTTTCTCTTTTTCATCTTTTCCAATGCGTACTGGACTTGCAATATCCGAAATTATAGCTTGAAGTTTGTATTGGTTTGAATGAGGGTTTGTAACAGTGGATTCCAAACATAAATTGAACAGAGAATGAAGTTTTGAAAGGGGTAATGAATAAAGTTTCGTGCGAATGTGATGAATACCTAACGGCTTTTGTATGAATGACAGCAAGTCATTAATAGAGACATCATGCAGAGAAGGTGATCGCAAGGCCGTAACTACCAATGAGGCAAGTGAGGCAATTGCCTCACTAAAATTTCGACAGTGATTTTTTTTATGGTAATTAAATATGAAATATAATTGTCATTTGTTGTTCTGTCTCAACCTTAATTTCCATAACTTGTCATCATTCCTTTTAAATTATTATTTCTGGATATAACTCAGCATCCAAACGGCTGATGTCTCTCGATTACACCAACCTAGTAACAATAAACATTGTGGCGCGATCTCTAATTAAAAAACAGGCTCTTGAAGAAAAAAATAAAAGCGATACTGAAGGTAAATAAGGAACAATTCTAGTAAACTAATGCTGTTTGTAACAGAATCTGAGTATTGAATATAACTTCATTGGAACTAATCCAAAAACAATAAGTAAACTGACAAATCAAGTACTGGGCATCGCAAGGGGACAGTCCTGTCTGCATATTCCTTTCTCCATTTCACCAACTTTACTTGTTCTCTGTTTACAGATAAACAAAATATAAATAATATGAAACATGCATGGATTAATTTTTATCAATGTTTCTTTAATCTTAAAAATTGAAAGAACATCCCGTATTCCAATTTGACATTATTGAGGAACGGTAGTACCTTTAAAACGGGATTTTGTCTTTACTTATTCGGGATTACGGAATATCGTGTTTTTATATTCGGGTTTTCGGAATCGGACACTATTTCCAGAAATAATTTGAAATCACGGACCTACATGTAAACGGCGAAAACTCCATTCCAATTCCCCCTGTACCCATATCATACAAGTAAATTAACTCCAGATATAATTATATTCATGTATCTTATCTCATTCTATCCTTAGTTTGGTTACTCTTTGTCAGCATAAAAGCGAGTTTAATATTTTGTAAAATCGACAGTATGATGGTGCTAACAGGAAAGCTAAATTCCTTTTTTCCCGACACTATAAAAAAGAAGATGTGGTATGATTGCCAATGAGACAACTATCCACAAAAGACCAAAATGACACAGACATTAACAACTAATGTTACTACCGATGCATGCTGCTACCGAATTGCTAATGGAGAAGAAATCAGAAGAAGACGTCGATCATTATGTTGATGATAGTGTGCTAACGCTAAAAACACAGTCTGCCCTGAAACGATTGAAAACTTGGGAAAGGGCATGCATGAGTGGCGAGAGATTGTGCTGTCTTGCCATGCTCAATGTTCATAGCGATAAGGATGTCAGCAGACAAAATATTCTAAAACGATTTGACGAAACCGGCCATAGAAAAATTGGCAAACTCTACTGAAGCGATGTTTGTTCGAAGTTCTGGCGACAGACTCAAATTAATATTTTAATGTTTATCTGACATTTAAATTTGAATAAAATTGTTAAAAATTTAGTGTTAGTAAATTTTTCTAAATATGAAAAATTGATATAAAAAGAGTCAAAATTTAAAACATTGTCAAGCTCACTTGAAATGCCTAGAATGCATGATTTTGCACCATTCATTTCATACTCTCGCAAAAATTAGTTTGCCTCACTAAAATAAAAGGTCCAGTTACGGCCCAGCTGATGTATAATGACGATGACCATGACTGCGTCTACGTCGTAGAGTCGAGTTGAAAATATTCATCACATTCACCGAGTTACACGAAGGACTAGATAGACTACCTATACCATCAATTTTGTCATTGCAGCCATACGGTGTTGCAGTTCCCAATTGTCTAATCCAGTAGTCTTCTTTTTGTCTACGGAGAGTCGTTGAAAGATTAGGATTGTTAGAGCTATGGTATATCTTTTCGATAATGCGAACTGTCATAGAAACGATGGAATGATCGGGCTGATTGAAATGCTGGTATAGAATGTCGTTAGCATTGAGGTTAATGTCTGATCTATGACCGCACATACGTTTGTTTTGCCTTCCTTTCGTTTCACCGACGTATACTAATCCGCAAAGGTTGCACTCTAATCCGTAGAGGACATTTCCAGTAATGTATCTTTCTTAATGATGAATATATTATTAAATGGCATCCTCCCCATCATTTTTAGACTGAAATATTCTGTATGAAAACAAATAATACTTTATGGTCTTGAAGTATAGATTCTGCGTCCTGACGTTGTTTATCATCGCAATAACGTGTTATAGTATTCTTTTATTTGTCTTTATTAATGAATCTTTTACTGTTTAGTCTGATTATGGTGATATTTATTTGACGTGACTCTGTACTTATACCTCCCGTCATTGTGTTATTCTTCTATGATAAGTTTTGTGTTGTTATGTTTCATTGTGCAATGCCTTTATCTTTTGGTGTGTTTAGATACATATACTTATACATCCAGGGGTTAGGGTTAGGGTTAGGGTTAGGGTTAGGGTAGTGTACTTTGACGAGGGTTAGTGAGGTGCCCATTGTCCCTTCTGCGCATGTGTGCCCTTTTTTGTGACTGCGCATGCGTCATAAATTTCCAAAAAAGTACAGAGTATGAAGAGTGCCTTTGACTTCAATCTTCAAACAGATGTAGAATGGATTTGAATAGAGATATTTTCATGAAGTTAACTGTTTCTAAAAGATGGAAAGGCAATCTAGAGGATGAAAACTTATTGGTATCACTGAAGTGTACGGCCGCACTTTCCGACCTCACTGAAGAAACATTTGTGCGAGAGTAAAGCCTAACCCCGAAATTAACCCCAACTTCCAACCTACAATAGATAAAGACTTGCGGTCTTCACCACGGGCTTAATTTTCAAAAAGTACTATCCCTACTGGGGCCGATTTGTTAATGGCAAGCCGATCAAAGCATAGAAGCATGTTGAAATATTGAAAAGATCGACTATGAAAAGTACCAAAATCCATAACCCGACCCCCATCCCTCCAAAATCCTGATTTTTGAGAAGTTCGTGAAAAAACTTAATACGAAAATCCAATCGGTTACCCTCTTAGACTTACCCTCAGAGATGGAGTAAGGCCTCCAAAACAACAATTTTAACACATTTTGGGTTTGGTTTAGGGTTAGTGTTTGGGTTAGGGTCAGGGTTAAGGTTAGGGTTAAGGTTAGGATTAGGGTTAAGGTTAGGGTCAGGGTTAGGGTTAGGGTTAGGGTTAAGGTTAGGGTTAGGGTTAGGGTTGAGGTTAGGGGTTAGGGTCAGGATTGGGACAGGGTAGTGTACTTTGACGAGGGTTAGTGAGGTGCCCTTTTTCACTTCTGCGCATGTCTGCGCTTTTTTGTGACTGCGCATGAGTCAGAAATTTCAAAAATATTTCTAAGTACAGAGTATGAAGAGTGCCTTTGACTTCAATCTTCAAACAGATGTAGAATGGATTTTAATAGAGATATTTTCATGAAGTTAACTGTTTCTAAAAGATGGAAAGGCAATCTACCGGATGAAAACTTATCGGTATCACTGAAGTGTACGGCCTCACTTTCCGACCTCACTGAAGAAACGTTGTGCGAGAGTAAAGCCTAAACCCGAAATTAACCCCAACTCCCAATCTACAATAGATAAAGACTTGCGGTCTTCACCACGGGCTTAATTATCAAAAAGTACTATCCCAATTGGGGCCAATGCGTTAACGGCAAGCCGATCAAAGCATAGGATCATGTTGAAATATTGAAAAGATCGACTATGAAAAGTACCAAAATCCATAACCCGACCCCCCATCCCTCCAAAACTCAGATTTTTGAGAAGTTCGTGAAAAAACTTAGTACGAACAAACTCCTGATGCAATATTTGACTGAAAGTTTTTTTTTTCTTTTGGTTAGGGTTAGGGTTAGGGTCAGGGTTAGGGTTAAACGCATCGAATGAATGGATACCAACTTTCATATTCCTGACTTGGTACAGGCATTTTCTTCATGTAAAGAATGGTTTTATAGTAATAACATCCCTAATAATCTCATGAAGGAGAGATACAATAAATATTAAATTTTTAAAGAATAACATTAACGATACCAATTAGTATGTGCCAAGTACGCATTCGGACAATAAACGTCTTTTCAGTGATGCTTGTGGCCAAAATGTAAAAAATCCCAATCTAATAAAACGATAGAAGAGCTAACCAAATAAAAATGACCAAAATTATAACTAACATCTAAATCTAGATTGTTGTCTGCTCTATACGACATGTCTTCATCAAATCAAGATATTTCAATTATTTAATTTTGTTTATTGTTTGTGGTTTGTGTAGATGTGAAGATTTACCAAGATGGACATTTATAAATTAATTTTAACGATGCACGTTCATTGATAATGCATTTCTGTGGATTCATTATTATTCGTGGAATACCAATTTTCGTTGATTTCGTGTGGTTATAAGTTGACCCCGGGGTGAACGTTCGACGAAGTAAAAAAATGTATTATTTTTGTATGCAGACTTTGGCAAAAGTACGAAATCAATTATCCACCAAAACACATTTATTCCTCATTCAATAAAGTTGGTACCCACGAAAATAAATGAATCCCTTGTTCTCTTCTTCATTCCAGTGTCTTAGACATCAGTTGTTGTTTGTGTAGATGTAAAAATTTACCAAGATGTGACATTAAAAATTATTATAAACGTTGCAAATTCATTAATTATGAATTACTCCTCTTCATTGTAATTTCCTAGACAGCAGATGTTACAGTAAAGCTATTAAGTGTGTACCCTTACGTCTTCTGTCTATATCTTACTGTGATAATGTCGTTATCCTTATCCTCATTACCATAATAGATAATGAAAAACAAATGTTATAGATTTTAATATTAGTCAACGTTCTTAAGGTAATTAACTTATTCATATCATTAGTTTGACAAAATAATAATTTGTTAAAGTTTTTTTCTTTTTAGCATTTGTACGAAGAAAGGCAGATTTCTCGGCATAAAGTAATGACTCTATTCTTAAAACAGGGTGACATTTAACACGACATACGTCTGGTGTATAATTTCCATGAATTATTTTATGTAATAACAAGCAAGGTGTATTTAACGAGAAAATTGAATTGTTGAATAAATGAAACATAAATGCACGATTTATCATTTAAGAATTGAATGCTTCTTTTTGTAAATTTATTTAGGTGTAAAAGCGTTGATTGAAGTACACTTTGTATGAAGTGCGGAAGCGCTTCATACTAAAAATGTGCGCACGGTCAACGCTTTTACAACCCTATAAAGTTACAAAAAGAAGCATTCAATACTTATATTTACATTTTTTAGCTATAACCATGAAAACACGATTTTTATATATTTTTTTATTTAATTCACCTGTGCACTTTATTGTTGGACCACGTGTTATCATAAATGAAAAGTTGTATTGAGCAATGCAACTGCTTACGGAATAACACGTGATGTGCAGTTAGCCAATCAGAATAAAGTTTTATAATGAAACATAGATCTAATGTAATTATTTTTAGATGTACACATTCTATAAATATCATGTAGCAAATTCAGGGGAATGCAGTTGAGATGAATTCAATTGTTTGCTAAGCCAAAATCACCTATAAGTCAAAGATACTGCTATATTTTATTATATCAATGCGATATTTGTCTTATATCATAGCGAAGATTTTTTAATATCAAAAATTTATTCATGCGATACTTTTCTAATATAACTGCTATAGTTTTCTAATATAAAATGAATACGATGACACGTCACAATGCATGTCAAGAAAACTGCAAACATAATTCACAAACTTAGATCATGACCGGTTTAATGTTTTAGGATCAATATCACTAAAATTTCATAACTGTAACAAAATTAACGCTGACGTGAACTTTTCATTTCGAAAATGTTGCTTGACCCTATTGATAGTTGAAAGTGTTAACAACCTGTTCAGTCTATTGTTTTCAATCACATGGTTTGACCGACTGATTCTATTTGAAGTGATGATGCAATTGCGAAATTTAGATGCGGTTGCAAATAGTCTACCGACCTATTAGATTCTAATAAACTGGTCACACTGCTATAGCCTATCCACCTTGGTAATATCGAAATAGACAAAAAAATATCATTACTTAAAAGAAACATTCATTCAAACAATCCAATCCAATACAGCTTAAAATTACAATGAATATTCAAATGCTAATATAAATAATCCAAACAAATTAAAATGTATAAATGTTGATGTCCCGAACCTTGAAGATACCAACTAAGGTAGCCTCAGACTATAAATTAAACTACAGATACAACGAAAATAAAAAATCTTGTCAAACAGAAAATGTATTTATTATTAACATAGAAACAAAATATTGTGAAGGAAAACAGTTCTTTTTGGATATCAAAGACTTTTCCCGTTGGTTAATCGATATCTCTAAGAACATAATAAGCTCGCCGGGTGGACGCTCTTTTACATCGCGATGACCGTGAGGGCATTCCGATTTATTGTTGCCACAGAGATTTGACTTTCGTTTTTACTTAGTAATCGATCGTATGAATACGCAAACATTTCTTAGTGCAAAATAACAATCCGTATCGCTTGTTATAAATTCATTTCTTCAATGAGTACTAAAAAATGTTTGTTAAGAACACAAATAAATAAGATGTAAATGTCTTTTGACGTTAGAAATGTGTATAAATCTTTTCTATATTTATAAATTTAGATCGTTCAGTTGGAGGACATGAAAGCAGTTATTTATAAGGGGAAATTTTAAAGATTTATAGATATAAGAAAATGGTGCATGAGTTCGAATGAGACAACTTTCCATCAAAGTAATAATTTGTTTAAAGTAAACCATTATAGATCAAAGTAGGGCCTTAAGCACAGAGCCTTGGATCACAACGAACACCACGCTATATAGGAACAAAAAACGTTACCAGTGTTAAACCATTCAAACAGGAAAACCAACGGTCTAATTTGTATAAAAAAGGAGATTCAAAAGTACAGGTCAGATTTCGTCGAACCAACCTGAACGAGGACAGTATGATTCATCTTTGTCACAAGTTAGTTTCATTGTTATCAATAAAGAAAGTCTTTCATGTGTGCGTTTCGAGCATATTGGATATATATTATTTCGGTGCGCTCATTATAAAATTTGCTAAATGTTTTATATGTGAACAATCATTTTGATACTTAGCTATTTGATTACGACATTGTTTCTTAAACCCTTATTTGATAATCTTTGCTTCCAAAACCTATTAAGAAATTTGTAAGATGTTGTCAAAAACAATTTGAATTTAAGCAGTGGTCTTAAAACTGCTTATTTACATACAATACTACGAAGAAGTAAAATCACAAAAATACTGAACTCCGAGGAAAATTCAAAACAGAAAGTCACTTATCAAATGGTAAAATCAAATGATAAAACACACCAAACGAATGGATAACAACTGTCATATTTCTGACTCGGTACTGGCATTTTCAAATTTTGAAAATGGTGGATTGAACCTGGTTTTATGGCGCTTAACCTCTCGCGTGTATGACAGTCTCATCAAATTCTGTCATATTTACAACGATGCGTGAACAAAACAGACATAATAGGTGAAATTGTCAAAATATGGGTACAGCAGTCTAATATTTTAAAAACTTATAAGTACTAATATTGATATAACAAAAACACCGCTATGATATTTTAAAAGTATCGCATTGATATAAGAAATAATAGCATTTGTTTATTTATGTATATAAGAAAAACACAGCACTTCAAATTTTACACAGACATAAACTTTAGCTTTTAACTAACTTCTGAATGTATATTTAGACTCAATTGTTGTTTATATTTGAACAATAAGTTTTAAAGTTAGTATTTTCTTAATTTTTCGTTGCCGAAAACAACATTCTCCGCATGGAATGTCTTCATATTTACAATTGATATTAGACAATATCGCTATGTGATATAAGAAAAGTTTTTTTTATCGATACGCTTCTTCCATAGACTGTGAAATATCCACAAGGAATTAAACTTTGTAACGCATTTCAAATCCACTGATTCATTCTTTTTTAATATTTTTTTTTTAAATAAGACGTGAATTTTATATCCCGCGTTCTTTATTTCCACAAAGTGATTAAGTTAATTGCATTTGTGATTGACTACCAAATTTTAGAAAACAAATACTGTATTATGTTTCTGAAGTTGAGGATAGGTTTTTGACGCGTACTTTTAATTAAAAAACTCACAAAAGTATATTTACACGTCATGTATACTTTATTGTATGCGTAGGAAGTCGAAAATGGAAACATCGCGCTAGGTCGTCACATCTGCACAGTATAATGTTTTAGATAAAATAAGGAGAAAGCGTATCTTTACTTGAGAGATTTGAGAGAGACATGTCGTATAGAACAGATAATAATCGCAGGCAAATTATGATCTATTTTGCATTCTTCTTTTTTACTGTTTCTGCAGGTAAGAATCTTCTATCTGGTAATGATATCATGGTCCATTTGTTAACAAAACTTGAATATTTTAAATAACTAAGGCTGATCTACCTCAGGAATATATTACCTGAGCTGTATTTGACAAAACTCTATTTCGTACTTTATTTGGTTTTTTTTATTCGAGCGTCAGTGATGAGTCTTTTGTAGACGGAACGCGCGTCTGGCGCAAATACAAAATTTAATCCTGGAATATTTTATGAGTTTATTTGTATGTGACATATCAATGCAAATTTTATTTTTACCTAAAATCGTGAGACATTGAGAAATGTTTAAGTGATATAAACTGTATACAGAAGATATCTCTTTACAACGAATGAGGGTGGCAGTTAACTGGATTGAAGTGACGGTGCGTCTATTCCAACAAATAAAATAGTTAAAAGTAAAATTTATTTAAGGAAAACATGACTTTATACCAGCATGACCAGCGCGACAAGTTCTTTTGTATTTTTTCTGTTCTATTGGCGTCTACATCACAATTTTTTTTTAATTTTTTTTTTGAAAAGTTTATGCCAATAGCGTATTAGATCAAAGCTTAATGAATTGTCAATGTCAATTATAATTATACATTAAAAAGTAAAATAACAAAAATACCAAAATCATATGACAATTCAAAACGGAACGTCTCTTCTCCGTTACAAAACTTTGTCTACCATAGGTATATATTGCATGTATTACCTCAGATGTATTTTACAAAACATTTTGTAATTTTGGGTCATAAATTCTTTTGAACTTCGTATAAATTTTTTCTATTTTCACTGTTAATATGTCAAGCGTTATTGGTAAATTAAGACGACATGCTCGGCAAGCGTACATAATTTTAATTCTCGTGTGTCTATTATTTGATGTGTTTTTTGCATTCTACCTTTGCAATTTGGTCTTGTTTTGTGTCAATAATTTAAATGTTTACTTCGACTTTTATTTTGATTTTATACATTAGATATAATTTACATATCACGCATCCCGTATTTCAACATAGAGTATTTGGAATAATTTGTGATGAATTTATTTTATTTACAAACAATAATTCCGAAATGCATAAGATGAGGATTTGTTGTAGAATTGTACTTGTAGTCTTATTAAATTTATAGGTTTCATATCGAGTGAGATTGGGATATCGCTTTATATCAACTCTAATTATTTTAATTTCAATATGATAATAAACGAGTCTTCGGCGAGTTTATTATTACTATCTAAATTAAATAACAAGAGTTGATATCAAGCGACATCCCACTTTCACAAGTTGTTAAACCTATTTCTCTTATGATCAACACTATCAATGTGTAGATATAAAATTTTACGAAATGTTGACCTCTCTTTTGCACATTCGTGTATGTCCTTTTCGGTGTCAAACTTTAACATAAGACATTTTAAGACTTTTCATTTGCTTTAGAATGTAATAAATTTGACAAAAAAGAAGATTATCAGGTGAAATTTGTAAGTGTTTTGTATATTATTGAAGAATTCACATATGTCCGTTGCCATGGACGAAATGTACATCGCCTTTACCTTTGGCATCAATGACATAATGAATAGCCAATCGAAATGCCGTAATATCGTATTGTGATATTGGATATGCCAATCAAATTAATGTAGATTTTCGTATCACAATTAAAGCTTCAGGTAAGAATTCATTTTGGGTTTTTTTAAATGAAAAACGACACGTTTGTATAAATGTTTTTTCCCCCTCAATTATTTTATTACTTTGAAAAAAGTTGAATTTTTATAAAAAAAAAAGCAGATACATTTTTGTTTTTTTCTTGTATTGTTTGCGTAACTAGTAAATCGATTTTGAATTGAAATAACATTTTGATCTGAATTAATCTTATTCAGCTTGACACATGTGTAATATTTCTTTTTCTTAATTTTGTTTTACATAAATGCGACTGTTATTTTTTCCGTTTGAAATGTATAATTTGTCATTTAGTAGTTTTTTTAAAGCTTGCTTTGCAGCATGGGTTCAGCACATTTAAGAAGTCCGTACTATGATGATCACCTTCTACGTTAATTGGTTTGACAGTTGTCTCATTCGAAAATCATACAATTTCTTCATTTTATATTGCATCTCATATTCAGAATTGTACAGTCATAATCATATATATCTGGAGTGATTGACATCCATTACACAATGCATATTAGGCCGTGTTCACACCAAACACTGTGTACAGTAAACATGTTTACATTTAGTTTAATGTAATGTACACTAGTTTCACATTAAATTTGTTCATATCTATACACCTTGTTTAGCTACCTGTACATAAGTTTTGTTCACACTTGTAAACTATATGTCATTTAAATGTTCATTACGTAGAACAGAATTCAAATTTTCGAACAACTTTTCTAGCATTTAGGGAACGACCATTTGACTTTAAAAAAGGGGAGTTTTAACACTATTTGATTAAAAAAATCGGGTCATACAGATGATTAGAATGAACAAATATTCTGAATCCAAAGTTTGACAATTTTTTTTTGGAAGTAAAGTGGTTGCTCCTTTAAGAAAGTCATTTTGGATGATTTGCAGTAGTTTAAAGATGTCTCGATTACGCATTAAAAACGTAGGCTGCATCAGCTTGCTTACAGACTAGACGAAGGAATAGAATTGCGATGTTAAGGATCACTACATTTCTATCTTTTCTGTTGTTTCAAATGGTATTTATTCTCTAATGAGTATTTAGCAAAAGGAGGGGTTACACTAACACAACACCGAGTTTAGGTCAATGTGAACACGGCCTTAGACAGAGGTAATGTTAGTTACATCAAAAGGTATATTAGCACTAGTTTCTTGTTTAACAAAAGGTTGAACTTTAGAACAAAGTATCTTTTTATTATGAACTGTTTTGTCAATGTCTGTACATATATTTTTACTGTGTGTCTTTTGATTGGCTACATTGGTCCATGCGGAATTTATTTTCATCTGTGTGTTTTCATGTTCGGTCGAGTGGTATGCAAATGTTATTAGGTTTTAAATTCCAACTTAGTGTTAGACATAGATAACAATTTTCGTTCTTAGATACATTTAGTCATTTACAGCTGTTTTTAAAGCTTACTTGGTTTTATTTGATTTTTTTGTAATTAAGCTTGGCAAATATTTCTTTTTAAAACATCTGCTTTTTTAAGTTCCAAGAGAACGCTATTATAAGGAATCTAGGCCATAACGATTGATTGATTAATAACCATTTCATTTACCGTTGGTTTTTTAATAACATAATTTAATTTGTTTTATTTAAAATTATATTTCATTGATGAAAATTCAAATGAAAAAGATATTAAAAGGATTTCAATCATTATGTAGTTGTTCGTCCTGCGATTGATTAAATTATAGAATTTCATAAACCTTGCGTTTTTCATTAATATTTCTTATATTTGTTTTATTTTGCTGTTGGGTGTATTTCTAATTAGTTATAATGTGTTACATATTACTTCTTTGATATTCGTTTTCCCTTTTTTTGTAGTTTATATTTAGACGTGTATGTTAAACAAGTAATAGTAATACAAATATTTTTATTAGAATTTTGATACTGAAAGCAGGTGTGCCCCTTGATTTCAATTAGAATACAATGTTGAACGTTTTGAATATTTTTTGAATATAAAATTAATATAATTAGACAATATTTAGCTGTCAGTGTAAGCCAAACTTTCCTGAGAATTGCGAGGTAAAATATTAGTTTCAAAATCTTGTTGATTGTTTTGAATAAAACTACCAAAAAGACAAGAACATTTTGAATGTTTTGATTTTTTTTTTTTTTTTTTTTTTTTAAATCAGAACGGTGGGTAACAAAAATGTATTGATGTGTGTTTAGAAAAATATAGGTTCAGGAGGAAATATAGAGGGGCTGTTTAAATGTTAATAAAATGCAAAACCTTGGATCCGAAGAAACGGGTTTACCCCCAGGACTGTGCCTTTAATTCATACAATCAGTCAAGGGTGCTAAATTCAGTTATATACCGTAAATTGTAAAAGTCCACCATTTTCTACATTTGAAAATGAATGTACCAAGTCAGGAATATGACAGTTATTGTCCATTCGTTTTTTAAATTTTTTGTCATTTGATTTTGCCATGATTAGGGACTTTCCGATTTGATTTTCCTCTGAGTTCAGTATTTTTGTAATTTTACTTTTTCAAGGTGTAACAATTAAAACTTAAGAGGATCAAACTTCTACGTATAATCAGATTTTATAGAAAACTAAGCCAAACATCATTGAGGATGATACTCGTGGTGACAGTAAATAAACATTTTTTAAAACGTTTAAAAAACAACAACCGATTAACCCACTTGGTGTGCACATTATGCTGTCCTTCGTTTCTATTACTATATGACGATGTAATGATATTGTAATTATGATATTTATTTATCTTGTGTTAACATCTATCGTATTCTAGAAGTCTCTTTTCAAACGTTTTGTCAGAGTTTTTCTTCTACAGTTTTTTAGAGGTTTTCGTGATAGCTATATATACTGAAATCGAAATTGGACAGATTAAACATTATTATACTTGGATCCTATAAGTTATCTGGAGTTGTTGGATAAACACTTTTATTTACGACATATATACTAGATTGAAAATATTCTGTACAGTTAAGAAAAAAATTCTGATTTGATCACTTTGTATGTAAATTTTTCTTACATATTTTGTTAATTTCTTTGAAAAACTTCTTTTGGATACAACTATACTGGAGTTGTGATTTTCTTGGTCATATCTATTGCCGGATACAATATTAGTATGTCCATAGTCTTATCATTATCATGATTATGTTCCTAGTAAAGATATTGAATGCACCTAATACTTTGTATTCAGTTACGTTCTTTACACTCACATTGTGTTCATAATCCTTCTTCCATTTCAGCTGTGACGGAATTTCCATGCACCTTTCCAAGTCCATGGATAAACCAAACATTTTCTGTTATGATTATGGGTTTTCCTGCTGGTAATTGGCAGTTTAACGCTGATTGCCAAACAAGCACTTTTACAACATCTCAATCTTCTGAAACATGGCTGTGTCATCAAATAACAGAACGCTTCCTTGTTGTCCGGTATGTTATTAATTACAGTTTTCTGAAACTCGTAAACAGGAAAAAAAAAATCCTTAATTATGTCGATACCGGCGTCAGTTGATTGTTAGTTTCCGAGGTTATCACCATTTATGCAGCCAGTTATTGTGTACTGGCATGAAACTATGGAAACGTTGCATTGAAATGTGTTATTTTAAATCTAGGTAATCGTTTTGGAATCATAGAACGTCTCTCCCTGATGAATAGTAATGGTTTTCTCATCTTGGCTGTTTTTTTCTTGTTTTTTTTCATTTTCTTTGATAATTGTAGTTGTTTTAGAATTTGAAATCTAGCATCATTATGGAAATATAAATTATCGAACTAAGAATAATTGTCAAATTAGGAATAATTGTCGAATTAGGAATAATTGTCGAATAAGGACTACTTGTCGAATTTAGAATCAAGTGTATCAAAATTGGTACCTTAAATATAATTTGTTTTTCTTAATATTCATTACTTTAGTAGTTCATTCCTAAGATGATGCATTGTTTTCGAAAATAATGTTTGTTATTGACGCTTTTCCTATGTGCACGATTTAAATCGTCAACGCTTCGAAACCTAGACCGTTGGTTTTCCCGTTTGAATGGTTTTAAACTAGTAATTTTGGGGCCCTTTATAGCTTTTTGTTCGGTGTGAGCCAAGGCTCCGTGTTGAAGGCTGTACATTGACCTATAATGGTTTACTTTTATAATTTTTTTTTGTAAGGAGAGTTGTTTCATTAGCACTCACACCACATCTTCCTATATCTATTAGATATGTTAGAAGAAACTTAATAGAAAATATATGTTTGAGTATTAAATTGCATTATCGGCCAACAAAATCATAATTCAGGGGAGTACAAAACACCTAAGTGAGTTACTTAAACATAAATATTTCAGTAAACTGGTGAAAGGAAAAAAATGATTTGAATTAGTCAAATCTAGTTAACTCAAATTGTTGAGTACCCCTTTAAACATATATACAATATATGTAGATATCTATTGAAATGATATACAAAGTGATCTTGCGGAAGAGTAATGGATGCATATTGATCTTGAGCAGCGAATCAACCTCATAGTTATACTATTTCAGAACACCAGGATCTGACAAGTTCGGATGTTTTCCGATCTTCTACAATCTTCAAGATGCTCCTTTAAAGTTTACTTTTGGAAGAGTAATGGATGTATATTTATCTTTACCAACGATCAAACTGATATTTATACTTTTTCAGAGTACAGGGTTCTGAAGACTTCGCATGTTTCCCGATCTTTTACAATCTCCAAGGTGCTCCTTTTATGTATACATTTGGATCAAATGGTAAGTCTGTAACTTTCTTATGAACCCAGTGCACATTGTAAGAATGTTTCTAGCATTTCTATACCATGTCTTATTTGTTTATGATATCAGTACAAACATACTAATACAATTCGATAAATGTGTTTGTTAATAACGGTAAAATATCTATTTCTTTAATTCAACCCGCCTAGTATAAGCATTTTCGACGTAATGTACATTTTTGGCATAAATCGTTCAATTTTATTTATTGTACCACAGGGATAACGTCAACGTCAATAAGACACAAGCCCAATTATTCAAAAACAACAACAACAACAGACAGGGGTCTTTTACTTTAGATCAATCCCGAACTAACTATGATATTCGTTTGGAGAGTAATTGAGATTACAACTATGATATAAATGCATTAAGCACTTATTAACCAAACGTTCTGTATCGTTAGGAAACACACAGTTTGTCAACCAAACGGGAGAATTTACAGATATATGTGAAATTTGTAAAAAGCCAGTTGCCACTGCGACAGCTAAAGGTAAGGACTGTATTTCCGTTGAGGATCAGAAATTGTGATAAATCAATCATAGTGATACTGGTTAAGTCTGAACACACATAATATCAATGCTTGTTTTATATAACTTTTCAGTACAGCTTAATATCTCATTTATTTTATTAAACGAACTTGTTTTATTGATGAGTGTAAAGCATTATCATATTATATTATTTCCCTTTAAACTTCCCGATTAAGCCATACGCTCTCAATTTTTTATTTGTAGATTCTCCTTTTGAATAAAAATTGATCAAGGATTAATGTGTACATAATATCTTGAAAGAGAGTCGCGAAAGATACTAAAGAGACATTCAAATTCATTAGTCGAAAATAAACTGACAACGCCATGGTTAATAAGAAAAAAGACAAACAGACACATAATCATTACACAAACCACAAAATTGAAAAAAAAATAACGATTGAGCAATACGACACATACCAAAGAATGATATCAGGTGCTCCGGAAAGGTAAACAGATACTGCTCCACTGGGACCCGTCGTGTATATATATATATATATATATATATATATATATATATATATATATAAACGCCTAAAAAGTGTACATAACAACACCAATGATATAAAAAGGAACTATAAATGTAATTATTTATAAATATTTCGGATAACAGATATCCTTCGTCAGTCAGATTCTGATGTTAAATGAATCATCTTTAAGTCTTCTTAGATTAAACTTTTACTAAATCTTGAAATTTATACAATAAAAAAGGCAAACCGAACATCAGTTAAGACGCTTGCACCATTCTAAAAATTTGTTGAATATGACATAGGTTATATTACTAATTACATCAGAGAGTTCACATATATGCTTTAAATAAAAATAATAATGTGCGATGTGAACTAGCAAAATTTTAAAGCTTTAACGGTGTCGATATTATGATGTTACAAGAAAGATTGCGTCAATAAGAATTCCAAATAAACAGCACTGAACGGTCTAAATTTCTAAATAAACAGCACTGAACGGTCTAAATTTCTAAATATTTCAGATTTGACAACTGTAGTGTAGTTACATTAGAGTCTGCGATGTTTAAAACAAACGGCCGTTAAAATATAATAACAAATTTTGACTAAAGTAAAATAGTTGGACGTGGCTTGGTACTTATACATCCCTCAAAAAATTAAGCAATTTAAATTGTTATATTCAACAGATTTATTTTAGAGATGAGTAAGGTAAAGAAATAGAAACGGAGACTGTAATAATAAGTAATATAACCCAGATGTGAAGCACTGCATGGTGTCGAACTACATCTTTTCATTTATCCCATTTGGTGCCAAAGTTGTTAATTTTCTAATCCAAAATCTTTCCCGAGTAAGTCTATCCTCCCTAGACCAAGCAAAGTTGTGGTCAATGATAGTAATGGTCAGTCGATTGAGATCTGCCTTAGTGTGGCCAGGGGATCTCAAATGTCGACTAAGAGGGAGGTCTGGCTT
Source organism: Mytilus galloprovincialis (assembly GCF_965363235.1). Taxonomy (NCBI): domain Eukaryota; kingdom Metazoa; phylum Mollusca; class Bivalvia; order Mytilida; family Mytilidae; genus Mytilus; species Mytilus galloprovincialis. The sequence goes on along the minus strand of NC_134838.1, from coordinate 408,988 downwards.
GCATTGGTAGTCGCTACGATGACCGTTCATTCGTTTGTGAAACGGCTGTTCTGACTCGCCTACATACTGTTTACCACATTTACACTGTAGGAGATACACAACATTTGTAGTCTTGCAATTAACATTGCAAAATATGGTGTATTCTGTACCAGTGGAGTGACTGTTAAAAGTCTGGGTATCCAGTATTTGTTTGCAAGTCAGACATCTTTTGTTTCCACAACCCTTACAAGAGCCCACTGACGAAGAGCCTGCTTGAGAGGATAACTCAGCTCTCACCAGCAAGTCTTTAAGGCTTTTGGGCCTGCGGAAAGCCAGTACAGGTGGCTCGGGAAAGATCTTGGATAGTTTTGGATGTTTTTCGATATCTTTCCAACTTTCGCGGATAAGGTGAGACAAGTTGTCAAATTTTGGATTGTAAGTCAACACAAAAGGCACCCTCCTGTTGACCTTTTTGACTTTATATTGTAAAAGTTCATCTCGGCTGATGTTGCTAGCACGAGAAAAACCTTTATCAATGTCTTTCCTTTTGTAGCCTCGATGTTTTAGGTGACCGCGAAGTTCTTGTAGTCGTTTTTTGGCAACATCGTTGGTGGAGCAAATCCTTTTTATTCGTATGGCCTGGCTGTAGGGAATGCTCTTGGTGCAATGTTTAGGGTGACAACTTGAAGGAGACAGATATTGATGTTTGTCTGTGGGCTTGCAATACAGATCTGTAAATATGTTTCCATCCCTCACTTGCGTTGTAGTGTCAAGAAATGTGATCTTAGAGTCAGAGATTTCATATGTGAATTTTATTGAGGGATGGGCATCGTTGGCATGTTGAATAAACAAATCTAGTGCTTGTTCAGTATTATCCCACTTCATGTCAATATCGTCAATAAATCGGAACCAAGAGAGGGGTTGATAAAGATAAGAATTGAGAATTCTCTGTTCTAATTTCCCCATAAAAATATTGGCATAAGACGGGGCCATCTTTGTTCCCATTGCTGTTCCATTAACTTGGAGAAAGTGTTCACCATTGAATGTGAAGTTATTGCATTTTAAAACCAAAGTTAGAAGCTGGAGGGATAATACTGAACAAGCACTAGATTTGTTTATTCAACATGCCAACGATGCCCATCCCTCAATAAAATTCACATATGAAATCTCTGACTCTAAGATCACATTTCTTGACACTACAACGCAAGTGAGGGATGGAAACATATTTACAGATCTGTATTGCAAGCCCACAGACAAACATCAATATCTGTCTCCTTCAAGTTGTCACCCTAAACATTGCACCAAGAGCATTCCCTACAGCCAGGCCATACGAATAAAAAGGATTTGCTCCACCAACGATGTTGCCAAAAAACGACTACAAGAACTTCGCGGTCACCTAAAACATCGAGGCTACAAAAGGAAAGACATTGATAAAGGTTTTTCTCGTGCTAGCAACATCAGCCGAGATGAACTTTTACAATATAAAGTCAAAAAGGTCAACAGGAGGGTGCCTTTTGTGTTGACTTACAATCCAAAATTTGACAACTTGTCTCACCTTATCCGCGAAAGTTGGAAAGATATCGAAAAACATCCAAAACTATCCAAGATCTTTCCCGAGCCACCTGTACTGGCTTTCCGCAGGCCCAAAAGCCTTAAAGACTTGCTGGTGAGAGCTGAGTTATCCTCTCAAGCAGGCTCTTCGTCAGTGGGCTCTTGTAAGGGTTGTGGAAACAAACGATGTCTGACTTGCAAACAAATACTGGATACCCAGACTTTTAACAGTCACTCCACTGGTACAGAATACACCATATTTTGCAATGTTAATTGCAAGACTACAAATGTTGTGTATCTCCTACAGTGTAAATGTGGTAAACAGTATGTAGGCGAGTCAGAACAGCCGTTTCACAAACGAATGAACGGTCATCGTAGCGACTACCAATGCAAGCCAGACCTCCCTCTTAGTCGACATTTGAGATCCCCTGGCCACACTAAGGCAGATCTCAATCGACTGACCATTACTATCATTGACCACAACTTTGCTTGGTCTAGGGAGGATAGACTTACTCGGGAAAGATTTTGGATTAGAAAATTAACAACTTTGGCACCAAATGGGATAAATGAAAAGATGTAGTTCGACACCATGCAGTGCTTCACATCTGGGTTATATTACTTATTATTACAGTCTCCGTTTCTATTTCTTTACCTTACTCATCTCTAAAATAAATCTGTTGAATATAACAATTTAAATTGCTTAATTTTTTGAGGGATGTATAAGTACCAAGCCACGTCCAACTATTTTACTTTAGTCAAAATTTGTTATTATATTTTAACGGCCGTTTGTTTTAAACATCGCAGACTCTAATGTAACTACACTACAGTTGTCAAATCTGAAATATTTAGAAATTTAGACCGTTCAGTGCTGTTTATTTAGAAATTTAGACCGTTCAGTGCTGTTTATTTGGAATTCTTATTGACGCAATCTTTCTTGTAACATCATAATATCGACACCGTTAAAGCTTTAAAATTGTGCTAGTTCACATCGCACATTATTATTTTTATTTAAAGCATATATGTGAACTCTCTGATGTAATTAGTCATATAACCTATGTCATATTCAACAAATTTTTAGAATGGTGCAAGCGTCTTAACTGATGTTCGGTTTGCCTTTTTTATTGTATAAATTTCAAGATTTAGTAAAAGTTTAATCTAAGAAGACTTAAAGATGATTCATTTAACATCAGAATCTGACTGACGAAGGATATCTGTTATCCGAAATATTTATAAATAATTACATTTATAGTTCCTTTTTATATCATTGGTGTTGTTATGTACACTTTTTAGGCGTTTATATAATTTATTTTATTGTGTACATGTATCGTTACTTGTAACGATCCAGCTCCCACGTGGGAAAAATCGTTGACTATTATTCAGACGTTTGATATATATAAACAAGTCTAAATTGAAAACATTGTTCAAACCTATGATTGCGTTGGAAAATTTTTATACATGTGCATGCAAAACAAATTTCTTGGTAGAGAGGTCTAAATACAGCCAAAAAAAAAAACATTTTCCAAAAGACCAGAAAAGTGAAAAACCCAAAACAAAAAGTGCAAAAATTGATACATCATATTTTTGAAAATTAATAGCTCTTCAATGATGTCAGGAATCGAAACGGTATTTTGAAGACCGTATAATTTACTTAATTTTGGAATAGACTCTTGAATTTTGAAGAGTCGAAATAGGATCAAAAGATCATATAAACCCGAAGGCAAATATAATACAAGCCCAAACGGAAAAATATGAACAAGTCTAAATTGAAAACACCGTTCAAACCTATGAGTATATATATGTTACAGTTAACAGGTGAAATTAGGAATAACACGTAATTACTACACAATTAGGTAAATACCTGTAATTACTAATCAATTAAGTAAATACATGTAGTTACTGATTGTTTCAGTGATTACAGGTATTCACTGATTATTTTGTTTTTTTTTACATTTTTTTCAACTTGATATTTTGTTTTTGATTTAAGACATAATTCAAGAAACCAAATAAGATAGTAACTTGATAGGGAGTGTAGGGATTACTTAAGGGTTAAGGAATCAAAGGTATTCCAAGTCTGCATGTTCTTTTTTTTTTGTGAAATGAAACAAAGAAAATGGTTGTTGATAGTTTTTGAAAGTAGCCAAAAATCATATGTAACATCTTAACATGTAGGAGTATTATCCCACTTCATGTCAATATCGTCAATAAATCGGAACCAAGAGAGGGGTTGATAAAGATAAGAATTGAGAATTCTCTGTTCTAATTTCCCCATAAAAATATTGGCATAAGACGGGGCCATCTTTGTTCCCATTGCTGTTCCATTAACTTGGAGAAAGTGTTCACCATTGAATGTGAAGTTATTGCATTTTAAAACCAAAGTTAGAAGCTGGAGGGATAATACTGAACAAGCACTAGATTTGTTTATTCAACATGCCAACGATGCCCATCCCTCAATAAAATTCACATATGAAATCTCTGACTCTAAGATCACATTTCTTGACACTACAACGCAAGTGAGGGATGGAAACATATTTACAGATCTGTATTGCAAGCCCACAGACAAACATCAATATCTGTCTCCTTCAAGTTGTCACCCTAAACATTGCACCAAGAGCATTCCCTACAGCCAGGCCATACGAATAAAAAGGATTTGCTCCACCAACGATGTTGCCAAAAAACGACTACAAGAACTTCGCGGTCACCTAAAACATCGAGGCTACAAAAGGAAAGACATTGATAAAGGTTTTTCTCGTGCTAGCAACATCAGCCGAGATGAACTTTTACAATATAAAGTCAAAAAGGTCAACAGGAGGGTGCCTTTTGTGTTGACTTACAATCCAAAATTTGACAACTTGTCTCACCTTATCCGCGAAAGTTGGAAAGATATCGAAAAACATCCTAAACTATCCAAGATCTTTCCCGAGCCACCTGTACTGGCTTTCCGCAGGCCCAAAAGCCTTAAAGACTTGCTGGTGAGAGCTGAGTTATCCTCTCAAGCAGGCTCTTCGTCAGTGGGCTCTTGTAAGGGTTGTGGAAACAAACGATGTCTGACTTGCAAACAAATACTGGATACCCAGACTTTTAACAGTCACTCCACTGGTACAGAATACACCATATTTTGCAATGTTAATTGCAAGACTACAAATGTTGTGTATCTCCTACAGTGTAAATGTGGTAAACAGTATGTAGGCGAGTCAGAACAGCCGTTTCACAAACGAATGAACGGTCATCGTAGCGACTACCAATGCAAGCCAGACCTCCCTCTTAGTCGACATTTGAGATCCCCTGGCCACACTAAGGCAGATCTCAATCGACTGACCATTACTATCATTGACCACAACTTTGCTTGGTCTAGGGAGGATAGACTTACTCGGGAAAGATTTTGGATTAGAAAATTAACAACTTTGGCACCAAATGGGATAAATGAAAAGATGTAGTTCGACACCATGCAGTGCTTCACATCTGGGTTATATTACTTATTATTACAGTCTCCGTTTCTATTTCTTTACCTTACTCATCTCTAAAATAAATCTGTTGAATATAACAATTTAAATTGCTTAATTTTTTGAGGGATGTATAAGTACCAAGCCACGTCCAACTATTTTACTTTAGTCAAAATTTGTTATTATATTTTAACGGCCGTTTGTTTTAAACATCGCAGACTCTAATGTAACTACACTACAGTTGTCAAATCTGAAATATTTAGAAATTTAGACCGTTCAGTGCTGTTTATTTAGAAATTTAGACCGTTCAGTGCTGTTTATTTGGAATTCTTATTGACGCAATCTTTCTTGTAACATCATAATATCGACACCGTTAAAGCTTTAAAATTGTGCTAGTTCACATCGCACATTATTATTTTTATTTAAAGCATATATGTGAACTCTCTGATGTAATTAGTCATATAACCTATGTCATATTCAACAAATTTTTAGAATGGTGCAAGCGTCTTAACTGATGTTCGGTTTGCCTTTTTTATTGTATAAATTTCAAGATTTAGTAAAAGTTTAATCTAAGAAGACTTAAAGATGATTCATTTAACATCAGAATCTGACTGACGAAGGATATCTGTTATCCGAAATATTTATAAATAATTACATTTATAGTTCCTTTTTATATCATTGGTGTTGTTATGTACACTTTTTAGGCGTTTATATAATTTATTTTATTGTGTACATGTATCGTTACTTGTAACGATCCAGCTCCCACGTGGGAAAAATCGTTGACTATTATTCAGACGTTTGATATATATATATATATATATATATTATATATATATTATATAAACAAGTCTAAATTGAAAACATTGTTCAAACCTATGATTGCGTTGGAAAATTTTTATACATGTGCATGCAAAACAAATTTCTTGGTAGAGAGGTCTAAATACAGCCAAAAAAAAAACATTTTCCAAAAGACCAGAAAAGTGAAAAACCCAAAACAAAAAGTGCAAAAATTGATACATCATATTTTTGAAAATTAATAGCTCTTCAATGATGTCAGGAATCGAAACGGTATTTTGAAGACCGTATAATTTACTTAATTTTGGAATAGACTCTTGAATTTTGAAGAGTCGAAATAGGATCAAAAGATCATATAAACCCGAAGGCAAATATAATACAAGCCCAAACGGAAAAATATGAACAAGTCTAAATTGAAAACACCGTTCAAACCTATGAGTATATATATGTTACAGTTAACAGGTGAAATTAGGAATAACACGTAATTACTACACAATTAGGTAAATACCTGTAATTACTAATCAATTAAGTAAATACATGTAGTTACTGATTGTTTCAGTGATTACAGGTATTCACTGATTATTTTGTTTTTTTTTACATTTTTTTCAACTTGATATTTTGTTTTTGATTTAAGACATAATTCAAGAAACCAAATAAGATAGTAACTGGATAGGGAGTGTAGGGATTACTTAAGGGTTAAGGAATCAAAGGTATTCCAAGTCTGCATGTTCTTTTTTTTTTGTGAAATGAAACAAAGAAAATGGTTGTTGATAGTTTTTGAAAGTAGCCAAAAATCATATGTAACATCTTAACATGAGAAATGCATTTGTGAGAAATTTATATGCAACTTCGCCAGCTCTTTTTGTTGATTATCATAGACATTCGCTTATGGCAATGTATACTGTTTATTAGATGTTTAGTTGCTATTAACATATGGAAAGTGTGGCATACGTAGCCGAGAAAACTTATCACTACTAAGTACCTGGTTCTGGTTGCAAACAGACAGACACAGACAGACATTATTAATTCTGGGTAGGTTTGGTGCTTTCTGTGTGGATTTTGACAAGTGGTTTACTATTTTTTTTTTACATCAGTAATTACAATTATAAATGCGGAGGGTGTGTACAAGACAAGACTAGTTTTCCCACGCGCATGATGCAGGGGCCTGTTCCATGTCTTAATTTAAGGAATAGGATGGGACAAGGAAGGAACCTGGTGTGATCTTAGATTTTTTTTAAAGCAAGAGGTTCACATGTTTCTACTAAATCCCCTCCCCCTTAAACAGGACTGTTAAATAAATTGTATAGATTAAATTATTTGAAATACAATAGAAATGGCGTGAAAACCCTTAATTACCTTTAGAGAAGATTGTAATCATCTCATGTCTTTTTTGTTGTTTCATTTTCAAACAAAATTTGTAATCTGCTGATGATACTAGTAGTGTTTAGCTTCCCCCTTGACATTAAGACTGGGTTTCTATCACATTTTCCATTGTATAATTTGAACAACTCCTCTGGTAATATGTTTTCTTTCTCGTCGCCAATTTTAAACAAACTTGTTTAAGACGGTTGAAAGGGGCATTACATGTGTAGCTGTCAAATTCATGTTCGACTTAAATTCTCATACTTGATTTATGATATACTAAAACTTATATCCAACTTACAAAACGTCTAAAATAAACAATAAACAATATTTAATATGCATCAAAATTTCGTGTGGATTTTTGTCTAAACTTCATCTAGTTAACCATCAAGATGACTTCCATTTAACCAGATATAAACAAAAATATAAATATAAACAGATATTGTCTACATGCAATTGGATTTTGATAGTTTTTTTTTATTTCAAATTGTAGGTTTAAAAGTATATTTATCGTCTTTTTTACCTGTATAAGAATGATCTTTTTCTTTGCGTATCGAAATATTTAACCAAACGATTCATTCCTTTTGTTTTACTTAATTGTTGCTTCTTTTCCTTTTAGTACCTGAATATATGCGGAACCCATCTCCAGTTAAGGGGTTACATTGAAGTTCACATGAATACGGATTCAATGAGGTTGAATTATTCACTTGCAAGTAAATAGCCATCCGCCAATTTTCTTAGTTTATTTTGAGAAAATTGAACCAAATTGGCTGCTAAAAACAAATTATAATTTCACTCTATAACTTTCATTCAGGATTTAACAATAAAATATAATATTTAATTCTTTTGTATATCTCGTAGCTAGTGCCACAGTAACCTAAAAGGTACATTTTAGGATGATCACTTTTTAATAATACGCACTGATCTTCTATCATTATCTTTTTATCAGCTGACCGTATTACAAAATGGTTTAAACAGTTAGTAAATTGGTGTAAAATTTAATTTAAAAATGAGTTATTACTGAAAATAACTAGGCAGTTTCAGGAATTACTTGTATTAACTTAGTGCATCAGGATCTACGTGTAATTCCTAATTTCACCTATTTACTGTAACATATATACTTTTTTCCACCTTTTTGTCTAATGAAAAATGTTGTTTGTGCTGTATGAAGACCCCTGTATTTATTGTTTTGATTCGCTACTTATGTTTGAATTGAGTTTTTGAGATTAAAATATAATGGCCTTGATTACAACTGAAAAGCAATGTATGTGTGTTGCAATTTTGTTGATGTCGTTATTGTTTTAAAGATTATTGCACTAGAGACAGTGGCGTTGAACCGTTGGTATACCATATATCCGTCTTAAACTAAAATGTAATATGACCTTACACCTTATTTACAATGAACAACATGACGGACAGTTAAACACTTCTTTTTTGTTGGAGTTTTAATAGATTGTGAACTGATATACGAATTTGCTTCATACATTCAGCATTTTCTAAAGCCCAATGTTGTTGTTGTATTTAAGTTAGTACTATTTAATTGTTGTCGTTCTACAGTGTAGTCTAAGGAAAACACAACTAAAACATTACACAGATTCAGAAACGATGTTGCACCATTTAACATTACAATAATGTAATCAGGTTTTTGTGATTGATGCACTGATAGAACATAACTAATTAGTCTAACGCAGACTTATCATATGCGTGTTTGGCCGAGTGATACTCCTGGTCTTATTAGTCTAACGCAGACTTATCATATGCGTGTTTAGCCGAGTGATACTCCTGGTATCTTGGTATCTGTGTATCTTTGTATAATGATCATTGTTTTACTTTGCAGTTCCAGGATCCCCTGGTAAGTATAAGCATTTATGATTTAATTCATAAATTCAGACGACCAAACAATACCCAACTAAAGTAACTCATCTCCTTGTGTATTCGCCAGTTTGATTGACAGTTTTGAAGAAAGTTTTAACAACAAAGGAGATGGTTATATCGTGTAAATGTCTGTCAATGCAACTGTGGCATGTGTAGGGAACAATCACATAAAGAATCAGTAAAATAATTGTTATTATTAATGCAAACCTCATCGAAATACGATTAAATATTCAGTTCAATCAAAACTTGTAACATATTAGAAAAAACCTAGTATTTCATACTGGTCACATGTATTGCTGAAATAATTACTTGTGGCAAAAAAGTAAATGAAAACATTACAGAAAAAATCAAATAATTTGAATATGTTTTCAGCCTCATCCACACTGTCTCAATCCTGCGATATACCTTCAATGTGCACCTCACCTGGTACACCATGTAGTGCGAATGACGTCATCCCGAAAGGTTCTGGGTGTCCAATTCCTACACCAACCACAACTGAACCAACAACAACCACGCCTGAACCAACAACAACTACACCTGTGCCTACAACTACTCCTGAACCAAAGACAACGACTCATGGTTATCGCAGCCATTGCAGGAAGAGAAATCACCGACATCCTTAGTTTCTTCATATAATGACATAGTCCATAACAAATCCAAATATGTGGATACGAAGAAGACAAATAAAAACTATTTGATTTCATAGTTTTGTCACTTTGCAAACGAGTTACTGTCTGGAGCCCTCTCTTTCTTTTAGTAAATAGTCTTTTTCATGTTTCTCGTGTTCACAGTCAGTACTTTACACCAAATAATTTCTGTTAATGAACATACCACATCATTGATTTGTTTGTGTGCAAACGGCCTTTTTGTGTAGTCTTTCATCAGGAACGCTAAAATCCATAAACTGAAAAGAGACGAAAAAGTACCCCAACACTTTAGGAATACAATGACCAACAGAAAAGTAAAATAAACGTGAACGTAACATGCCTATACCAATTTGAAATTAAAGTGGAGTATATGATATTAACAATGTTTGTGTTGATAAGGTTACCTATACTTGCTTGCACTCACTTCGTTTGAACTGAGGTTGATTGCTGTTTCATTGGCATACACACTACATCTCCCAATTTTTACATTATTCGTTAGTTCTAATAGACGTGTTAGGAAAATCGTCACTAATGTTGGCGCTCGTGTTCGATGGAAGATGGAAACAAAATAATTTGGGGACCATCTCTAAATTAAAGTACAAATACTTAGTATGTTTGTTACCTGTATTGGCGTGTTTGATACCGCTTAAATATTTTTTTTCAAAAACCAGAAAATGTTTAATAAATTCATTTTTAAATCAATTTATATCAATCATGTGGATAATCTATATATATAGAGAAGGGGATAAGGTCACTGCACAATGCTAGGCGGTGTTGTCGTAGAAGTTAGAAATAAAAAGTACAGGTTCCAGCCCCGGCGCCGGGGAGGAAGTAACGAATCAAATATACTCTAACATCGTAAGGTTGATTTTCTAGGCACTTTATACATATTCTAACGCCTGGTATTTCTTAATCATAAGAAATCCGATGGACAAGGTATAATTTGCAGTTGTCACTACACATAGGCAGAGATATACATATATTAATTCACAGAGATTGTATGCCTCTAAAAATAAATTAGCATCCTGTCATTATACTGAAGAGATGAGTAGATGATCATTTCTGTACACTAAAAAGAATACTTCGTGTATTGTATCAGAGATCCTTGTTTAATTCCTACTACAAGGTAACACCTCCCGAAACGAAAGCTTATTTTTTATAAGCTAGAGTTAGAGGAGGGGATAAGGTATCTGCACAATGCTAGGCGGTGTTGTCGTAGAAGTTAGAAATAAAAAGTACAGGTTCCAGCCCCGGCGCCGGGGAGGAAGTTACGAATCAAATGTACTCTAACATCGTTAGGTTGATTTTCTAGGCACTTTATATATATATATATATATATATATATATATATATATATATATATATATATATATATAACAACTCGTCTAAACAACAACCCAAGTCAGTGACAACTCTACAACAGATTTATCCATCGGATCACCATCAATGATGGTGATACATGGCTGTGTATATTATGTATATACAACTTGTCTAAACATAAACCCAACAATGTTAGATCTGTAAATTTGCTTCTGCAAATTTTTTGTTTTTCCCTCGCCGGGATTCGAACCCATGCTACTGAGATATCGTGACACCAAATCGCCTGCACTGCAGCCGTCCCGCTAGACCACACGACCACCTGGACTTCACATATAATAAAGCTTTCGGTGGCCGTGTGTTACCTTTCATCGTCAGTTTTAATCTAGCGTCGTACTACAGGATATGATATACAAGGCATGGAGATGTTATTGTTACAGATCAGCTCAATTATCTATAGTAAAGGATCCTACAAATTAATGTAAGATACAGTCACAGAAGATAATTATATTTACCGAGGGTATAGTTTGCAGGTCTCGATGGTCGAGAGACCCGCATTAGCTCGCTTGCGTCTAACGTGCGACTCCTCGATGAAAATTTCACCCACGTAAGTTTTTTTTTACCGAAGGTATAGTTTGCCGGTCTCGATGGTCGAGAGACCCGCATTAGCTCGCTTGTGTCTAACGTGCGACTCCTCGATGAAAATTTTACCCACGTAAACATTTTTTTACCGAAGGTATAGTTTGCCGGTCTCGATGGTCGAGAGACCCGCAGTAGCTCGCCCGCGTCTAACGTGCGACTCCTCGATGAAAATTTCACCCACGTAATTTTTTTTTTACCGAGAGATAGTTTGCCGGTCTCGATGGTCGAGAGACCCGCGGTATCTCGCCCGCGTCTATTTTGCGACTTCTCGATGAAAATTTCACCCACGTAAATTTTTTTTACTGAGGGTATAGTTTGCCGGTCTCGATGGTCGAGAGACCCGCGGTAGCTCGCCCGCGTCTAACGTGCGAATCCTCGATGAAAATTTCACCCACGTAAATTTTTTTTTACCGAGGGTATAGTTTGCCGGTCTCGATGGTCGAGAGACCCGCGGTAGCTCGCCCGGGTCTAACGTGCGACTCCTCGATGAAAATTTCACCCACGTAAATTTATTTTTACCGAGGGTACAGTTTGCTGGTCTCGAAGGTCAAGAGACCCGCGGTAGCTCGCCCGCGTCTAACATGCGACTCCTCTTTCTGTACGTCGCCATGAAAAATTAAAAAAATTAAAATAAGCGCTGCACAAGTCTACGGTCATACCAAAAGTTTTGTCGACAAGAATAAAAACTGCCAATATTTCTTTTTTTGAATGATATTCTTGTACTGGCCTTATCATTGAGTACTTTTAAAAACATCCTGATGGATTTTTTGACATAAAAGGGAATAAAAACAAGTTTAGATCACAAAATTTGTTGTCGGTATCAACAAAAGGTGGCAATATCTTCCCTTCTCTCTGATTTTTCTGGTCCGGCATCATTCTTTCATTGTAAGAATTAATAGTTTGACACAAATTGAGGGATTTATAATTGTGCTGTTACTGATATTTATGTTGCGAAACAATTTAAAGCGACAATATTTCATCTCTTTTATAATATTCTTGTTCTAGCCTGATCATAGAGGACATTTGATACTTAAAAATTGACTGTCAGACATAAAAATGAAACAATAAAGGTTTTTGAAGTGATATATTTGTTGAATTCAGCAGTATAGGGTGCCAATATTGACCATTTCTTGGTTATTACTTTTTGGCATTCACATTTTATTGTGTCGCTACCTCAGGATTGACAGTTTCAGACAGGTTTAAAGTATACGGTTACTAGAACTTTTGTCGACAACTATAAGAATGCATAATTTGAGGTTTATAAGTCTACAGTTACTTATTTTTATGTCGCGAAACAATTGAAAGCAACACTATTTCATATGTTTTTATAATATTCTGACAATAAAGTAATGTTTACTTTTACTGATACTTCTGAAAATGCATAATTTGAGGTTTATAAGTCTACATTTTTGTCGCGAAACAATTTAAAGCGACACAATTTCATATGTTGTTTTGATATTCTGACAATGAAGTAATATTTATGAGTTTAGATGGATTCTCAGACACAAAAGTGAAGAAATGAACATTTCTGGTTGTTGTATTTGTTATGTCTTGTTGTATATCTATAAATGGTGCCAATATCCACCCTTTTTAGTGATACTTCTGTGCCGGAATGAACATTTTCTTCTTTTGATACATAATATGACGCAAAATGAGAGCTCTATAACTTTACGGTTACTTTTATTTGTGCCGATAACAATAAAAGGCAACATAATTTTTTTCTTTTGATTAATACTCTTGTACCGGCTTGGTAATTGAGTACTTTTTGTACCTCAATATTGAATGTTAGACATTGAAGTGAAGGATTTAAAGTTTCAAATGGCTATATCTGTTGTTCTCATCAATATAGGGTGCCAACATTGACCTTTTTCTTGCTGATTCCATACCGGCATCATATTTTATTCTTTTTTTTACATAGTTTTGAGTCGACGGTGACTGAAAACTTTGTCGACAGAAATAAAAGTGCCAACATTTCTTCTTTTATGTGATATTTAATTACTGGACTGATAAATGGGGACTTGAATGCCACATGCTGGAGTGTTTGACTTAAACAAAAATTCATTGTTTTTTTACAAAAATATTTCCAAGTACAAAGATGAAAAGTGCCTTGACTTCAACCTTCAAACAGATGTAGAATGGATTTGAATAGAGATATTTTCTTAAAATTAACTATTGCGAAAAGATTAAAAGGCGATCTACACGATGGAAGCTTATTGGTATCACTGAAGTGTACGTCCGCACTTTTCTACCTCACTGAAAAACCGTTTGTGTTATTATTTTTTTTTTTAGGGTTAGGGTTAGGGTTAGGGTTAGGGTTAGGGTTAGGGTTAGGGCTAGGGTTAGGGTTTAGGGTTAGGGTTAGGGTTAGGGTTAGGGTAAGGGTTAGGGTTAGGGTTAGGGGGTTAGGGTTAGGGTTAGGGTTAGGGTTAGGGTTAGGGTTAGGGTTAGGGGTTAGGGGTTAGGGTTAGGGTTAGGGTTAGGGTTAGGGTTAGGTTAGGGGTTAGGGGTTAGGGGTTAGGGTAAGGGTTAGGGTTAGGGTTAGGGTTAGGGTTAGGGTTAGGGTTAAGGGTTAAGGGTTAGGGTTAGGGTTAGGGTTAGGGTTAGGGTTAGGGTAGTGTACTTTGACGAGGGTTAGTGAGGTGCCCGTTGTCACTTCTGCGCATGTCTGCCCTTTCTTGTGACTGCACATGCGTCAGAAATTTCCAAAAATATTTCTAAGTACAGAGTATGAAAAGTGCCTTTGACCTCAATCTTCAAACATGTGTAGAATGGATTTGAATAGGGATATATTCATAAAGTTAACTGTTCCTAAAAGATGGAAAGGCGATCTAAAGGATAAAAACTTATTGGTATCACTGAAGTGTACGACCGCACTTTCCGACCTCACTGAAGAAACGTTTGTGCGAGAGTAAAGCCTAACCCCGAAATTAACACCAACTCCCAAACTACAAAAGATAAAGACTTGCGGTCTTCACCAGGGGCTTAATTGTCAAAAAGTACTACCCCTAACGGGGCCGATGTTTTAACATCAAGCCGAACGAAGCATAGGATCATGTTGAAATATTGAAAAGATCGACTATGAAAAGTAACAAAAACCATAACCTGACCCCCCATCCCTCCAAAACTCTGATTTTTGAGAAGTTCGTGAAAAAACTTAATACGAAAATCCAATCAGTTACCCTCCTAGACTTATCCTTTCCGAGATAAAGCTAGGCCTCCAAAACAACAATTTTAACACATTTGGGGTTTGGGTTAGGGTTAGTGTTTGGGTTAAGGTCAGGGTTAGGGTTAGGGTTAGGGTTAGGGTTAGGGTTAGGGTTAGGGTTAGGGTCAAGGTTAGTGTTTGGGTTAGGGTCAGGGTTAGGGTAAGGGTCAGGGTTTTGGTCAGGGTTAGGGTTAGGGTACGGATTAGGGTCATGATTGGGACAGGGTAGTGTACTTTGACGAGGGTTAGTGAGGTGCCCATTGTCACTTCTGCGCATGTCTGCCCTTTCTTGTGACTGCGCATGCGTCAGAAATTTCCAAAAATATTTCTAAGTACAGAGTATGAAAAGTGCCTTTGACCTCAATCTTCAAACAGATGTAGAATGGATTTGAATAGGGATATATTCATAAAGTTAACTGTTCCTAAAAGATGGAAAGGCGATCTAAAGGATGAAAACTTATTGGTATCACTGAAGTGTACGACCGCACTTTCCGACCTCACTGAAGAAACGTTTGTGCGAGAGTAAAGCCTAACCCCGAAATTAACACCAACTCCCAAACTACAAAAGATAAAGACTTGCGGTCTTCACCAGGGGCTTAATTGTCAAAAAGTACTACCCCTTACGGGGCCGATTTTTTAACATCAAGCCGAACGAAGCATAGGATCATGTTGAAATATTGAAAAGATCGACTATGAAAAGTAACAAAAACCATAACCTGACCCCCCATCCCTCCAAAACTCTGATTTTTGAGAAGTTCGTGAAAAAACTTAATACGAAAATCCAATCAGTTACCCTCCTAGACTTATCCTTTCCGAGATAAAGCTAGGCCTCCAAAACAACAATTTTAACACATTTGGGGTTTGGGTTAGGGTTAGTGTTTGGGTTAAGGTCAGGGTTAGGGTTAGGGTTAGGGTTAGGGTTAGGGTTAGGGTTAGGGTCAAGGTTAGTGTTTGGGTTAGGGTCAGGGTTAGGGTAAGGGTCAGGGTTTTGGTCAGGGTTAGGGTCAGGGTTAGGGTTAGGGTACGGATTAGGGTCATGATTGGGACAGGGTAGTGTACTTTGACGAGGGTTAGTGAGGTGCCCATTGTCACTTCTGCGCATGTCTGCCCTTTCTTGTGACTGCACATGCGTCAGAAATTTCCAAAAATATTTCTAAGTACAGAGTATGAAAAGTGCCTTTGACCTCAATCTTCAAACATATGTAGAATGGATTTGAATAGGGATATATTCATAAAGTTAACTGTTCCTAAAAGATGGAAAGGCGATCTAAAGGATGAAAACTTATTGGTTTCACTGAAGTGTACGACCGCACTTTCCGACCTCACTGAAGAAACGTTTGTGCGAGAGTAAAGCCTAACCCCGAAATTAACACCAACTCCCAAACTACAAAAGATAAAGACTTCCGGTCTTCACCAGGGGCTTAATTGTCAAAAAGTACTATCCCTAGGGGGCCGATTTTTTAACATCAAGCCGAACGAAGCATAGGATCATGTTGAAATATTGAAAAGATCGACTATGAAAAGTACCAAAAACCATAACCTGACCCCCATCCCTCCAAAACTCTGATTTTTGAGAAGTTCGTGAAAAAACTTAATACGAAAATCCAATCAGTTACCCTCCTAGACTTATCCTTTCCGAGATAAAGCTAGGCCTCCAAAACAACAATTTTAACACATTTGGGGTTTGGGTTAGGGTTAGTGTTTGGGTTAAGGTCAGGGTTAGGGTTAGGGTTAGGGTTAGGGTTAGGGTTAGGGTTAGGGTTAGGGTCAAGGTTAGTGTTTGGGTTAGGGTCAGGGTTAGGGTTAGGGTAAGGGTCAGGGTTTTGGTCAGGGTTAGGGTCAGGGTTAGGGTTAGGGTACGGATTAGGGTCATGATTGGGACAGGGTAGTGTACTTTGACGAGGGTTAGTGAGGTGCCCATTGTCACTTCTGCGCATGTCTGCCCTTTCTTGTGACTGCGCATGCGTCAGAAATTTCCAAAAATATTTCTAAGTACAGAGTATGAAAAGTGCCTTTGACCTCAATCTTCAAACATATGTAGAATGGATTTGAATAGAAATATATTCATAAAGTTAACTGTTCCTAAAAGATGGAAAGGCGATCTAAAGGATGAAAACTTATTGGTATCACTGAAGTGTACGACCGCACTTTCCGACCTCACTGAAGAAACGTTTGTGCGAGAGTAAAGCCTAACCCCGAAATTAACACCAACTCCCAAACTTAGGGTTAGGGTTAGGGTTAGGGTTAGGGTTAGGGTTAGGGTTAGGGTTAGGGTTAGGGTTAGGGTAGTATACTTTGACGAGATTTGTGAGATGACCTTTTTGACTTCTGCGCATGTCTGACCTTTTTTGTGACTGCGCATGCGTGAGAAGGGTTAGGGTTAGGGTTAGGGTTAGGGTTAGGGTTAGTGTTTAGGTTAGGGTAAGTGTTAGTGTTAGTGTTTGGGTTTGGGTTATTTAAAAATATTTCTAAGTACAGAGTATGAAAAGTGCCTTTGACCCCAATCTTCAAACAGATGTAGAATGGATTTGAATAGAGATATTTTCATAAAATTAACTGTTCCTAAAAGATGATATGGCGATCTAGAGGATGAAATCTTATTGGTATCACTGAAGTGTACGACCGCACTTTCCGACCTCACTGAAGAAACGTTTGTGCGAGAGTAAAGCCTAACCCCGAAATTAACACCAACTCCCAAACTACAAAAGATAAAGACTTGCGGTCTTCACCAGGGGCTTAATTGTGGAAAAGTACTATCCCAAACGGGACCGATTTTTTAACATCAAGCCGAACGAAGCATAGGATCATATTGAAATATTGAAAAGATCGACTATGAAAAGTACCAAAAACCATAACCTGACCCTCCATCCCTCCAAAACTCTGATTTTTGAGAAGTTCGTGAAAAAACTTAATACGAAAATCCAATCGGTTACCCTCCTAGACTTATCCTTTCCGAGATAAAGCTAGGCCTCCAAAACAACAATTTAAACACATTTGGGGTTTGAGTTAGGGTTAGTGTT
This sequence comes from Mytilus galloprovincialis, assembly GCF_965363235.1. Taxonomy (NCBI): domain Eukaryota; kingdom Metazoa; phylum Mollusca; class Bivalvia; order Mytilida; family Mytilidae; genus Mytilus; species Mytilus galloprovincialis. The sequence continues at coordinate 391,155 of NC_134838.1, read as the reverse complement.
TGGGTTAAGGTCAGGGTTAGGGTTAGGGTTAGGGTAAGGGTTAGGGTTAGGGTTAGGGTTAGGGTTAGGGTTAGGGTTAGGGTTAGGGTTAGGGTTAGGGTTAGGGTTAGGGTTAGGGTTAGGGTTAGGGTTAGGGTTAGGGTTAGGGTTAGGGTTAGGGTTAGGGTAGTATACTTTGACGAGATTTGTGAGATGACCTTTTTGACTTCTGCGCATGTCTGACCTTTTTTGTGACTGCGCATGCGTGAGAAGGGTTAGGGTTAGGGTTAGGGTTAGGGTTAGGGTTAGTGTTTAGGTTAGGGTAAGTGTTAGTGTTAGTGTTTGGGTTTGGGTTATTTAAAAATATTTCTAAGTACAGAGTATGAAAAGTGCCTTTGACCCCAATCTTCAAACAGATGTAGAATGGATTTGAATAGAGATATTTTCATAAAATTAACTGTTCCTAAAAGATGATATGGCGATCTAGAGGATGAAATCTTATTGGTATCACTGAAGTGTACGACCGCACTTTCCGACCTCACTGAAGAAACGTTTGTGCGAGAGTAAAGCCTAACCCCGAAATTAACACCAACTCCCAAACTACAAAAGATAAAGACTTGCGGTCTTCACTAGGGGCTTAATTGTAGAAAAGTACTATCCCAAACGGGACCGATTTTTTAACATCAAGCCGAACGAAGCATAGGATCATATTGAAATATTGAAAAGATCGACTATGAAAAGTACCAAAAACCATAACCTGACCCCCCATCCCTCCAAAACTCTGATTTTTGAGAAGTTCGTGAAAAAACTTAATACGAAAATCCAATCGGTTACCCTCCTAGACTTATCCTTTCCGAGATAAAGCTAGGCCTCCAAAACAACAATTTAAACACATTTGGGGTTTGAGTTAGGGTTAGTGTTTGGGTTAAGGTCAGGGTTAGGGTTAGGGTTAGGGTAAGGGTTAGGGTTAGGGTTAGGGTTAGGGTTAGGGTTAGGGTTAGGGTTAGGGTTAGGGTTAGGGTTAGGGTTAGGGTTAGGGTTAGGGTTAGGGTTAGGGTAGTGTACTTTGACGAGGGTTAGTGAGGTGCCCATTGTCACTTCTGCGCATGTCTGCCCTTTCTTGTGACTGCGCATGCGTCAGAAATTTCCAAAAATATTTCTAAGTACAGAGTATGAAAAGTGCCTTTGACCTCAATCTTCAAACATATGTAGAATGGATTTGAATAGAAATATATTCATAAAGTTAACTGTTCCTAAAAGATGGAAAGGCGATCTAAAGGATGAAAACTTATTGGTATCACTGAAGTGTACGACCGCACTTTCCGACCTCACTGAAGAAACGTTTGTGCGAGAGTAAAGCCTAACCCCGAAATTAACACCAACTCCCAAACTACAAAAGATAAAGACTTGCGGTCTTCACTAGGGGCTTAATTGTAGAAAAGTACTATCCCAAACGGGACCGATTTTTTAACATCAAGCCGAACGAAGCATAGGATCATATTGAAATATTGAAAAGATCGACTATGAAAAGTACCAAAAACCATAACCTGACCCCCCATCCCTCCAAAACTCTGATTTTTGAGAAGTTCGTGAAAAAACTTAATACGAAAATCCAATCGGTTACCCTCCTAGACTTATCCTTTCCGAGATAAAGCTAGGCCTCCAAAACAACAATTTAAACACATTTGGGGTTTGAGTTAGGGTTAGTGTTTGGGTTAAGGTCAGGGTTAGGGTTAGGGTTAGGGTAAGGGTTAGGGTTAGGGTTAGGGTTAGGGTTAGGGTTAGGGTTAGGGTTAGGGTTAGGGTTAGGGTTAGGGTTAGGGTTAGGGTTAGGGTTAGGGTTAGGGTAGTGTACTTTGACGAGGGTTAGTGAGGTGCCCATTGTCACTTCTGCGCATGTCTGCCCTTTCTTGTGACTGCGCATGCGTCAGAAATTTCCAAAAATATTTCTAAGTACAGAGTATGAAAAGTGCCTTTGACCTCAATCTTCAAACATATGTAGAATGGATTTGAATAGAAATATATTCATAAAGTTAACTGTTCCTAAAAGATGGAAAGGCGATCTAAAGGATGAAAACTTATTGGTATCACTGAAGTGTACGACCGCACTTTCCGACCTCACTGAAGAAACGTTTGTGCGAGAGTAAAGCCTAACCCCGAAATTAACACCAACTCCCAAACTTAGGGTTAGGGTTAGGGTTAGGGTTAGGGTTAGGGTTAGGGTTAGGGTTAGGGTTAGGGTTAGGGTAGTATACTTTGACGAGATTTGTGAGATGACCTTTTTGACTTCTGCGCATGTCTGACCTTTTTTGTGACTGCGCATGCGTGAGAAGGGTTAGGGTTAGGGTTAGGGTTAGGGTTAGGGTTAGTGTTTAGGTTAGGGTAAGTGTTAGTGTTAGTGTTTGGGTTTGGGTTATTTAAAAATATTTCTAAGTACAGAGTATGAAAAGTGCCTTTGACCCCAATCTTCAAACAGATGTAGAATGGATTTGAATAGAGATATTTTCATAAAATTAACTGTTCCTAAAAGATGATATGGCGATCTAGAGGATGAAATCTTATTGGTATCACTGAAGTGTACGACCGCACTTTCCGACCTCACTGAAGAAACGTTTGTGCGAGAGTAAAGCCTAACCCCGAAATTAACACCAACTCCCAAACTACAAAAGATAAAGACTTGCGGTCTTCACTAGGGGCTTAATTGTAGAAAAGTACTATCCCAAACGGGACCGATTTTTTAACATCAAGCCGAACGAAGCATAGGATCATATTGAAATATTGAAAAGATCGACTATGAAAAGTACCAAAAACCATAACCTGACCCCCCATCCCTCCAAAACTCTGATTTTTGAGAAGTTCGTGAAAAAACTTAATACGAAAATCCAATCGGTTACCCTCCTAGACTTATCCTTTCCGAGATAAAGCTAGGCCTCCAAAACAACAATTTAAACACATTTGGGGTTTGAGTTAGGGTTAGTGTTTGGGTTAAGGTCAGGGTTAGGGTTAGGGTTAGGGTAAGGGTTAGGGTTAGGGTTAGGGTTAGGGTTAGGGTTAGGGTTAGGGTTAGGGTTAGGGTTAGGGTTAGGGTTAGGGTTAGGGTTAGGGTTAGGGTTAGGGTAGTGTACTTTGACGAGGGTTAGTGAGGTGCCCATTGTCACTTCTGCGCATGTCTGCCCTTTCTTGTGACTGCGCATGCGTCAGAAATTTCCAAAAATATTTCTAAGTACAGAGTATGAAAAGTGCCTTTGACCTCAATCTTCAAACATATGTAGAATGGATTTGAATAGAAATATATTCATAAAGTTAACTGTTCCTAAAAGATGGAAAGGCGATCTAAAGGATGAAAACTTATTGGTATCACTGAAGTGTACGACCGCACTTTCCGACCTCACTGAAGAAACGTTTGTGCGAGAGTAAAGCCTAACCCCGAAATTAACACCAACTCCCAAACTACAAAAGATAAAGACTTGCGGTCTTCACTAGGGGCTTAATTGTAGAAAAGTACTATCCCAAACGGGACCGATTTTTTAACATCAAGCCGAACGAAGCATAGGATCATATTGAAATATTGAAAAGATCGACTATGAAAAGTACCAAAAACCATAACCTGACCCCCCATCCCTCCAAAACTCTGATTTTTGAGAAGTTCGTGAAAAAACTTAATACGAAAATCCAATCGGTTACCCTCCTAGACTTATCCTTTCCGAGATAAAGCTAGGCCTCCAAAACAACAATTTAAACACATTTGGGGTTTGAGTTAGGGTTAGTGTTTGGGTTAAGGTCAGGGTTAGGGTTAGGGTTAGGGTAAGGGTTAGGGTTAGGGTTAGGGTTAGGGTTAGGGTTAGGGTTAGGGTTAGGGTTAGGGTTAGGGTTAGGGTTAGGGTTAGGGTTAGGGTTAGGGTTAGGGTAGTGTACTTTGACGAGGGTTAGTGAGGTGCCCATTGTCACTTCTGCGCATGTCTGCCCTTTCTTGTGACTGCGCATGCGTCAGAAATTTCCAAAAATATTTCTAAGTACAGAGTATGAAAAGTGCCTTTGACCTCAATCTTCAAACATATGTAGAATGGATTTGAATAGAAATATATTCATAAAGTTAACTGTTCCTAAAAGATGGAAAGGCGATCTAAAGGATGAAAACTTATTGGTATCACTGAAGTGTACGACCGCACTTTCCGACCTCACTGAAGAAACGTTTGTGCGAGAGTAAAGCCTAACCCCGAAATTAACACCAACTCCCAAACTTAGGGTTAGGGTTAGGGTTAGGGTTAGGGTTAGGGTTAGGGTTAGGGTTAGGGTTAGGGTTAGGGTAGTATACTTTGACGAGATTTGTGAGATGACCTTTTTGACTTCTGCGCATGTCTGACCTTTTTTGTGACTCCGCATGCGTGAGAAGGGTTAGGGTTAGGGTTAGGGTTAGGGTTAGGGTTAGTGTTTAGGTTAGGGTAAGTGTTAGTGTTAGTGTTTGGGTTTGGGTTATTTAAAAATATTTCTAAGTACAGAGTATGAAAAGTGCCTTTGACCCCAATCTTCAAACAGATGTAGAATGGATTTGAATAGAGATATTTTCATAAAATTAACTGTTCCTAAAAGATGATATGGCGATCTAGAGGATGAAATCTTATTGGTATCACTGAAGTGTACGACCGCACTTTCCGACCTCACTGAAGAAACGTTTGTGCGAGAGTAAAGCCTAACCCCGAAATTAACACCAACTCCCAAACTACAAAAGATAAAGACTTGCGGTCTTCACCAGGGGCTTAATTGTAGAAAAGTACTATCCCAAACGGGACCGATTTTTTAACATCAAGCCGAACGAAGCATAGGATCATATTGAAATATTGAAAAGATCGACTATGAAAAGTACCAAAAACCATAACCTGACCCCCCATCCCTCCAAAACTCTGATTTTTGAGAAGTTCGTGAAAAAACTTAATACGAAAATCCAATCGGTTACCCTCCTAGACTTATCCTTTCCGAGATAAAGCTAGGCCTCCAAAACAACAATTTAAACACATTTGGGGTTTGAGTTAGGGTTAGTGTTTGGGTTAAGGTCAGGGTTAGGGTTAGGGTTAGGGTAAGGGTTAGGGTTAGGGTTAGGGTTAGGGTTAGGGTTAGGGTTAGGGTTAGGGTTAGGGTTAGGGTTAGGGTTAGGGTTAGTAGTGCGGCCCAAAAATGTACCCATATTTTCCCAAACCGCGGGATTGGCTACCAAATGGATACCTATGAGCGTGAATTGACTACTTTTTACTGGAATTGGGTACATTTTGACGGGAATCGGGTACATTTTGCGTCAAAATGGGTACATTTTGCGTCAAAATGGGTACAAAGTAAAGGAAAAATTTCTAAGTCCAATTTTTACCTCTTTTTTTTGTATGTTCTTCAGAGTTTATTTTTTTTTCCGTTTCATATCATTTGCAGTCGATTAAGACCAATTTGTTCGGACATATTTTTTTCCACAAAATGCCTGCAAAATTGTGATTTGGATGTATGGATATAAAATTGGTCGTGATAAAAACTGCCTATTGGTGTGTTTGAATGTATTGATGTATGACACGTATATACCGTGGTTCTTATATATATAATATACTTTACAAAAGCGTTATTTTCGGATTGATGTATGGATGTCCGGATGGATTGATTGATGTATGTATATATATGTTTGTATGTATTTTTGTATGTGTGTATGTATGTTTGTATGTGTGTATGTATATATAGCTATATGACACGTATATACTGCGGTTTTAATATATAAAATACTTTACAAAAGCGTTATTAAAATGACGATTTAATCTTGAGATAAGATGCACTTACCTTTGTTTTCCAGTCTATCGCCAAATCAGTTTGACTCGTTTGTTAGACCTGTTATTGATATAGACAACAAGTTGTGATATAAGTGCCAATGACATAATTCTTCATCCAAGTTTTTAAATTAAGCAAATGAAGTAAGATCACAACTGACAGCAGGCTATAAATGACCAAGACAGAAAAAATGATTAACAATTCAAACAGGAAAACAACGGTCTCAACTTAAACAAAACAGAAACGAAAAATACCTTAAAAACAATTAAAAAATAACACCGAACACGAGGCTCCTGACTTATGTATGTATGTATGTAAACATGTATGTATTTATACATAATATACATGTATGTATTTATACATAATATACATGTATGTATTTATGCATAATATACATGTATGTATGTATGTATGTATGTATGAATGTATGTATTTATACCTAGTATGTATGTATGTATGTATGTATGTATGTATGTATGTATGTATGTATGTATGTATGTATGTATGTATGTATGTGTGTACGTATGTATGTATGTATGTATGTATGTATGCATGTATGTATGTATGTATGTATGTATGTATGTATGTATGTATGTATGTATGTATGTATGTATGTATGTATAAGTTGTATTGATATATGCCTGTCAATTTCACATGGAATATTATGTACCAACAGCATCTTCAGTTTAAGGTAGCATATGATAAATTAAATTAATACACAAGAAGGAAAAAATACAACAAACAAATAAAGAAAAAAATACAAGCAAAAAAACACCTTAAGTTTTGGATTGACTATATATTTGGTCAATTTTTTGCGGTAAATGTCTATATTGTAACCAATTAACGCATACATGTATCCATGTAACGCGTACATGTAGTCATTTCACGCATATATGTATCCAATTGACGCGAAATGTATCCAATTAACGCAGCAATGTATCCAATTACCGCTGCGTTAATTGGTTACTTCATCGCGGTAAATGGATACTTTGTAACCATTCAACGCGAATGTGTATCCAATTAACGCATGTATGTATGCAATTACCGCTGTGTTAATTGGTTACTTCATTGCGGTAAATGGATACTTTGTAACCATTCAACGCGCACATGTATCCAATTAACGCATGTATGTATGCAATTACCGCTGTGTTAATTGGTTACTTCATTGCGTTAAATGGCCACAATGTTACTGTTTAACGTATAAATGTATAAATTACCGCTGCGTTAATTTGCTACATGTTTGCGTCAAATGCCTACACCATTGCGTTAATTGGCAACATGTGTGCGTGAAATGACTACAATGATACGTTTATTGACAACCATACTGCCCCAACTGCCATATAGTTCCTATTGTTAAAGTCAATATTATTGGCAATAAATACAAACAAAAATAATCATCTTTTTACAACGTGTGATATAGGCTGGTGGCATTAAAAAAACCAACCAATAACTGTATTTTGTTTGTAATGTTGTAAGAAGAATATGTCAAATGTTTCTTTGTAGTTCAAGACGTGGTATCCTTCAATCAGTCAAAACGGAATAGAAAGTTTAGTTAACGTTATCAATGCACAATCAACGTCTGTTCATCATCTCGATGAAAATATTCCTAATGACAATTGGCTTCTGTCTATATCTCTGATATGTTACGCTCACATGGGAGTGCATTAATGTATGTATGCATGTAAAATGACATAAACACGTGTATATAAGTTTGTAAGTATGTAAAAGATGTGTACACATATACAAAATTGGTAGAACAGCATATTTTTAGTAGTTGATTGAATTTATCTATTGTGTGAGACCCTCATATCAAAATGATTCAAATTATACACATATAACTATGCCTATACACCTATATTCAAAAATATACACACATATACAAATACATACATACATATAAACATTTGTACACGCTTATAAAACATGTGTGCATGCATACTCACATGCGTATACAAATATACTCAAACAATCAAATATACACAGATCTTATCATTGCAAATGCATAAGTGTATGCATAAATCAATGTATGTGTATGTATGTATGTATGTATGTATGTATGTATGTATGTATGTATGTATGTATGTATGTATGTATGTATGTATGTATGTATGTATGTATGCATGTATGTATGCATGTATGTATGCATGTATGTATGTGTGTGTATGTAATTATGTATGTAAGTATGTATGTATGTATGTATGTATGTATGTATATATGCATGTATGCATGCATGTATGTATGTATGTATTTATGTATGTATGTATGTATGTATGTATGTATGTATGTATGTATGTATGTATGTATGTATGTATGTATGTATGTATGTATGTATGTATGTATGTATGTATGTATGTATGTATGTTTGTATGTATGTATGTATGTATGTATGTATGCATGTATGTATGTTTGTAAATATATTTTCTCACGAAAATAGCCTTTTTTGAAACCTTCAGCAATTTAAGATATTCGCTTGTGACGGTTATATTAATCTGATATTTGAAGAATATAGGTCTTTATCTTCAAGTTCCACCCTTCTTTTTTTTATCATAGTCCCTAAATAAAGGAGGATCTGACCTAAATACAAAGGGACCAAAACCAAATATGTGAATGCTCTTTTTGTAAACGCAAAGTGAATCAAGCGAAACTCTGTGAAGTTAATCTCTACAATAAGAAGTATTAGTCCGGAATAACGATATTTGCCTGCAGCCTAAAATTTAGTGGTATTGGCAACCCCTGCAAAAATTGAGAGTTGCCATAATTCTTATATTTTCGATAGGTATCGATTGAAAGATAGATGGATTTGTTCGTAGTGATGTATAGGTAACGTCAAAATCTTTATTTCCCCCTATCGTTGATTTTTATTGAAAATTTGGCTATTTTCAATTGTGGTATCAAAGAAGCTGTTAAATATCAAAACTGACTTTAAATACGGTGAACAAAGGTGGAGTTCACTTGAATTTGTCCAAAAGACAAAAAATAACCAAAGAAAACAAATAGTATTGGTTCATTAGATACATTGAATGAATCACTACGCAAGATTGTATCCATTTCACGCATGCAGGTTACCATTTAACGCAAAGCTGTAGCCAGTTAACGCTGCGGGATTTTGATACATTATTGCGTGAAATGGTAACTTTGTATCCTTTAACGCATGCAGGTAGTGTTCTAACGCTGCGGGATTTGGATACACTATTGTGTGAAATGGTAACTTTGTATCATTTTAACGCATACATGTAACCATTTCACGCATAGTGGTCACCGTTTAACGCATAGTGGTCACCATTTAACGCCAAAAATGTAGCCATTTAAAGCAAATTCGTTTACGCTATTGATTACATTTTTGCGTTAATTGGTTACATTCTTGCGTTAATTTGCTACATTTTTGCGTTATTGGTTACATTCTTGCGTTAGTTGGCTACATTTTGTGTTAAAAGCTTTATTTAGGGAGCATTTGGTACATAACTTTGAAGAGCAAGGAGTCGGTTTTCTGAGTTTTATTCTATCCCTTTTAATTTGTAAGTATAATTGTTATTTAAAATCAATTTATGTTGAAAATAGTTTCTTATTTATAATCTCAGACCGATGTGAAGATACCATTTGCTTAATAGTTTGCACATCCTTTTGTATATCCTTATGGTTTCGTTGCTTTTTGGTCAAATTTTGAATTTATTGATACCTTAACTTTTTAGTCAAAATAATAATGGATGTAATGGATTTACAGTTCTTTTGTTTCAATTATATTAGTTCGTGACTTTTGTCATTTATCTTTTGATTGCGATGACAATGCATTTCACTTTATGAAGTTAGCTATGTCTACGTTGTATACTGAATACCGGATTAAGGTTGATCTTTTTTATGTTTTATTACACCGTTTTATTTAGTTTGATTTTGTTAAGTTACTCACACAATTATAAGTGTTATTTCTTTAAATATATACGTGTTCTTATTTGTAAAGACATAGAAGGATAATAACTTCTTTATTTTTTTGTGTTTTCGATTATTGAAATTGAGTTTAACTGTTCGTTATTTGCAAACACAGAGAAAAATGTGGTAATTTATAAGTGTTATCTATTCTAGTATATACATATTCTTGTCTATAAAGGGTTATTACTTCTTTATTGTTGGGTGTTTTTGGTCATTAACATTGAGTTTAACAGTTCGATATTAGCTCTGGAATTTTTTAAGAACATTTTGATGAGAACAAACGAAAATTAATGAATTAAAAACATTTTCTTTGAATAAACCGAATTCTCCTATTTCTAACCGCAGCGTTAAATGACTACCTTACTCAAAGTGAACTCACGTGAAAAATATAATGAGTTGAAAGCCTATCTTTTATAATTATAATGTCTTTACCATTTAAAACAAATGAGTAAAAACTCTTATCGTTATCTCTTCCAGTAAAATATATTTAGCTAACCACAAATTTTGGGAAAATGTTACACAATTGTAGCATTAGGCTTATCTAGAAAACGTTTTTCAGGCAAAACTTTTTAATGGAGGATAGGGGTGGGAGATATTTTTTGCCTGGAGGCCCCCTATACATAAGCAATGTTTCCACCCAAGAATGAGGTCCGTACCCCTTATAATAAAGGAGTTCCGATTTCTACTTAAGGTTTCAAATGCATAAGAATTTTGTCGTGTAGTTGGGTAAGCCCATCTAGAGGGTTAGGGTTAGGGTTAGGGTTAGGGTTAGGGTTAGGGTTAGGGTTAGGGTTAGGGTTTAGGGTTAGGGTTAGGGTTAGGGTTAGGGTTAGGGTTAGGGTTAGGGTTAGGGTAGTGTACTTTGACGAGGGTTAGTGAGGTGCCCATTGTCACTTCTGCGCATGTCTGCCCTTTTTTGTGACTGCGCATGCGTCAGAAATTTCCAACAATATTTCTAAGTACAGAGTATGAAAAGTGCCTTTGACCTCAATCTTCAAACAGATGTAGAATGGATTTGAATAGAGATATTTTCATAAAGTTAACTGTTCCTAAAAGATGGAAAGGCGATCTAAAGGATGAAAACTCATTGGTATCACTGAAGTGTACGACCGCACTTTCCGACCTCACTGAAGAAACGTTTGTGCGAGAGTAAAGCCTAACCCCGAAATTAACATCAACTCCCAAACTACAAAAGATAAAGACTTGCGGTCTTCACTAGGGGCTTAATTGTCAAAAAGTACTACCCCTAACGGGGCCGATTTTTTAACATCAAGCCGAACGAAGCATAGGATCATGTTGAAATATTGAAAAGATCGACTATGAAAAGTACCAAAAACCATAACCTGACCCCCCATCCCTCCAAAACTTTGATTTTTGAGAAGTTCGTGAAAAAACTTAATACGAAAATCCAATCGGTTACCCTCCTAGACTTATCCTTTCCGAGATAAAGCTAGGCCTCCAAAACAACAATTTTAACACATTTGGGGTTTGGGTTAGGGTTAGTGTTTGGGTTAAGGTCAGGGTTAGGGTTAGGGTTAGGGTTAGGGTTAGGGTTAGGGTTAGGGTTAGGGTCATGGTTAGTGTTTGGGTTAGGGTCAGGGTTAGGGTTAGGGTAAGGGTCAGGGTTTGGGTCAGGGTTAGGGTCAGGGTTAGGGTTAGGGTACGGATTAGGGTAATGATTGGGACAGGGTAGTGTACTTTGACGAGGGTTAGTGAGGTGCCCATTGTCACTTCTGCGCATGTCTGCCCTTTTTTGTGACTGCGCATGCGTCAGAAATTTCCAACAATATTTCTAAGTACAGAGTATGAAAAGTGCCTTTGACCTCAATCTTCAAACAGATGTAGAATGGATTTGAATAGAGATATTTTCATAAAGTTAACTGTTCCTAAAAGATGGAAAGGCGATCTAAAGGATGAAAACTCATTGGTATCACTGAAGTGTACGACCGCACTTTCCGACCTCACTGAAGAAACGTTTGTGCGAGAGTAAAGCCTAACCCCGAAATTAACACCAACTCCCAAACTACAAAAGATAAAGACTTGCGGTCTTCACTAGGGGCTTAATTGTCAAAAAGTACTACCCCTAATGGGGCCGATTTTTTAACATCAAGCCGAACGAAGCATAGGATCATGTTGAAATATTGAAAAGATCGACTATGAAAAGTACCAAAAACCATAACCTGACCCCCCATCCCTCCAAAACTTTGATTTTTGAGAAGTTCGTGAAAAAACTTAATACGAAAATCCAATCGGTTACCCTCCTAGACTTATCCTTTCCGAGATAAAGCTAGGCCTCCAAAACAACAATTTTAACACATTTGGGGTTTGGGTTAGGGTTAGTGTTTGGGTTAAGGTCAGGGTTAGGGTTAGGGTTAGGGTTAGGGTTAGGGTTAGGGTTAGGGTTAGGGTCATGGTTAGTGTTTGGGTTAGGGTCAGGGTTAGGGTTAGGGTAAGGGTCAGGGTTTGGGTCAGGGTTAGGGTCAGGGTTAGGGTTAGGGTACGGATTAGGGTAATGATTGGGACAGGGTAGTGTACTTTGACGAGGGTTAGTGAGGTGCCCATTGTCACTTCTGCGCATGTCTGCCCTTTTTTGTGACTGCGCATGCGTCAGAAATTTCCAACAATATTTCTAAGTACAGAGTATGAAAAGTGCCTTTGACCTCAATCTTCAAACAGATGTAGAATGGATTTGAATAGAGATATTTTCATAAAGTTAACTGTTCCTAAAAGATGGAAAGGCGATCTAAAGGATGAAAACTCATTGGTATCACTGAAGTGTACGACCGCACTTTCCGACCTCACTGAAGAAACGTTTGTGCGAGAGTAAAGCCTAACCCCGAAATTAACACCAACTCCCAAACTACAAAAGATAAAGACTTGCGGTCTTCACTAGGGGCTTAATTGTCAAAAAGTACTACCCCTAACGGGGCCGATTTTTTAACATCAAGCCGAACGAAGCATAGGATCATGTTGAAATATTGAAAAGATCGACTATGAAAAGTACCAAAAACCATAACCTGACCCCCCATCCCTCCAAAACTTTGATTTTTGAGAAGTTCGTGAAAAAACTTAATACGAAAATCCAATCGGTTACCCTCCTAGACTTATCCTTTCCGAGATAAAGCTAGGCCTCCAAAACAACAATTTTAACACATTTGGGGTTTGGGTTAGGGTTAGTGTTTGGGTTAAGGTCAGGGTTAGGGTTAGGGTTAGGGTTAGGGTTAGGGTTAGGGTCATGGTTAGTGTTTGGGTTAGGGTCAGGGTTAGGGTTAGGGTAAGGGTCAGGGTTTGGGTCAGGGTTAGGGTCAGGGTTAGGGTTAGGGTACGGATTAGGGTAATGATTGGGACAGGGTAGTGTACTTTGACGAGGGTTAGTGAGGTGCCCATTGTCACTTCTGCGCATGTCTGCCCTTTTTTGTGACTGCGCATGCGTCAGAAATTTCCAACAATATTTCTAAGTACAGAGTATGAAAAGTGCCTTTGACCTCAATCTTCAAACAGATGTAGAATGGATTTGAATAGAGATATTTTCATAAAGTTAACTGTTCCTAAAAGATGGAAAGGCGATCTAAAGGATGAAAACTCATTGGTATCACTGAAGTGTACGACCGCACTTTCCGACCTCACTGAAGAAACGTTTGTGCGAGAGTAAAGCCTAACCCCGAAATTAACACCAACTCCCAAACTACAAAAGATAAAGACTTGCGGTCTTCACTAGGGGCTTAATTGTCAAAAAGTACTACCCCTAACGGGGCCGATTTTTTAACATCAAGCCGAACGAAGCATAGGATCATGTTGAAATATTGAAAAGATCGACTATGAAAAGTACCAAAAACCATAACCTGACCCCCCATCCCTCCAAAACTTTGATTTTTGAGAAGTTCGTGAAAAAACTTAATACGAAAATCCAATCGGTTACCCTCCTAGACTTATCCTTTCCGAGATAAAGCTAGGCCTCCAAAACAACAATTTTAACACATTTGGGGTTTGGGTTAGGGTTAGTGTTTGGGTTAAGGTCAGGGTTAGGGTTAGGGTTAGGGTTAGGGTTAGGGTTAGGGTTAGGGTTAGGGTCATGGTTAGTGTTTGGGTTAGGGTCAGGGTTAGGGTTAGGGTAAGGGTCAGGGTTTGGGTCAGGGTTAGGGTCAGGGTTAGGGTTAGGGTACGGATTAGGGTAATGATTGGGACAGGGTAGTGTACTTTGACGAGGGTTAGTGAGGTGCCCATTGTCACTTCTGCGCATGTCTGCCCTTTTTTGTGACTGCGCATGCGTCAGAAATTTCCAACAATATTTCTAAGTACAGAGTATGAAAAGTGCCTTTGACCTCAATCTTCAAACAGATGTAGAATGGATTTGAATAGAGATATTTTCATAAAGTTAACTGTTCCTAAAAGATGGAAAGGCGATCTAAAGGATGAAAACTCATTGGTATCACTGAAGTGTACGACCGCACTTTCCGACCTCACTGAAGAAACGTTTGTGCGAGAGTAAAGCCTAACCCCGAAATTAACACCAACTCCCAAACTACAAAAGATAAAGACTTGCGGTCTTCACTAGGGGCTTAATTGTCAAAAAGTACTACCCCTAACGGGGCCGATTTTTTAACATCAAGCCGAACGAAGCATAGGATCATGTTGAAATATTGAAAAGATCGACTATGAAAAGTACCAAAAACCATAACCTGACCCCCCATCCCTCCAAAACTTTGATTTTTGAGAAGTTCGTGAAAAAACTTAATACGAAAATCCAATCGGTTACCCTCCTAGACTTATCCTTTCCGAGATAAAGCTAGGCCTCCAAAACAACAATTTTAACACATTTGGGGATTTGGGTTAGGGTTAGTGTTTGGGTTAAGGTCAGGGTTAGGGTTAGGGTTAGGGTTAGGGTTAGGGTTAGGGTTAGGGTTAGGGTCATGGTTAGTGTTTGGGTTAGGGTCAGGGTTAGGGTTAGGGTAAGGGTCAGGGTTTGGGTCAGGGTTAGGGTCAGGGTTAGGGTTAGGGTACGGATTAGGGTAATGATTGGGACAGGGTAGTGTACTTTGACGAGGGTTAGTGAGGTGCCCATTGTCACTTCTGCGCATGTCTGCCCTTTTTTGTGACTGCGCATGCGTCAGAAATTTCCAACAATATTTCTAAGTACAGAGTATGAAAAGTGCCTTTGACCTCAATCTTCAAACAGATGTAGAATGGATTTGAATAGAGATATTTTCATAAAGTTAACTGTTCCTAAAAGATGGAAAGGCGATCTAAAGGATGAAAACTCATTGGTATCACTGAAGTGTACGACCGCACTTTCCGACCTCACTGAAGAAACGTTTGTGCGAGAGTAAAGCCTAACCCCGAAATTAACACCAACTCCCAAACTACAAAAGATAAAGACTTGCGGTCTTCACTAGGGGCTTAATTGTCAAAAAGTACTACCCCTAACGGGGCCGATTTTTTAACATCAAGCCGAACGAAGCATAGGATCATGTTGAAATATTGAAAAGATCGACTATGAAAAGTACCAAAAACCATAACCTGACCCCCCATCCCTCCAAAACTTTGATTTTTGAGAAGTTCGTGAAAAAACTTAATACGAAAATCCAATCGGTTACCCTCCTAGACTTATCCTTTCCGAGATAAAGCTAGGCCTCCAAAACAACAATTTTAACACATTTGGGGTTTGGGTTAGGGTTAGTGTTTGGGTTAAGGTCAGGGTTAGGGTTAGGGTTAGGGTTAGGGTTAGGGTTAGGGTTAGGGTTAGGGTCATGGTTAGTGTTTGGGTTAGGGTCAGGGTTAGGGTTAGGGTAAGGGTCAGGGTTTGGGTCAGGGTTAGGGTCAGGGTTAGGGTTAGGGTACGGATTAGGGTAATGATTGGGACAGGGTAGTGTACTTTGACGAGGGTTAGTGAGGTGCCCATTGTCACTTCTGCGCATGTCTGCCCTTTTTTGTGACTGCGCATGCGTCAGAAATTTCCAACAATATTTCTAAGTACAGAGTATGAAAAGTGCCTTTGACCTCAATCTTCAAACAGATGTAGAATGGATTTGAATAGAGATATTTTCATAAAGTTAACTGTTCCTAAAAGATGGAAAGGCGATCTAAAGGATGAAAACTCATTGGTATCACTGAAGTGTACGACCGCACTTTCCGACCTCACTGAAGAAACGTTTGTGCGAGAGTAAAGCCTAACCCCGAAATTAACACCAACTCCCAAACTACAAAAGATAAAGACTTGCGGTCTTCACTAGGGGCTTAATTGTCAAAAAGTACTACCCCTAACGGGGCCGATTTTTTAACATCAAGCCGAACGAAGCATAGGATCATGTTGAAATATTGAAAAGATCGACTATGAAAAGTACCAAAAACCATAACCTGACCCCCCATCCCTCCAAAACTTTGATTTTTGAGAAGTTCGTGAAAAAACTTAATACGAAAATCCAATCGGTTACCCTCCTAGACTTATCCTTTCCGAGATAAAGCTAGGCCTCCAAAACAACAATTTTAACACATTTGGGGTTTGGGTTAGGGTTAGTGTTTGGGTTAAGGTCAGGGTTAGGGTTAGGGTTAGGGTTAGGGTTAGGGTTAGGGTTAGGGTTAGGGTCATGGTTAGTGTTTGGGTTAGGGTCAGGGTTAGGGTTAGGGTAAGGGTCAGGGTTTGGGTCAGGGTTAGGGTCAGGGTTAGGGTTAGGGTACGGATTAGGGTAATGATTGGGACAGGGTAGTGTACTTTGACGAGGGTTAGTGAGGTGCCCATTGTCACTTCTGCGCATGTCTGCCCTTTTTTGTGACTGCGCATGCGTCAGAAATTTCCAACAATATTTCTAAGTACAGAGTATGAAAAGTGCCTTTGACCTCAATCTTCAAACAGATGTAGAATGGATTTGAATAGAGATATTTTCATAAAGTTAACTGTTCCTAAAAGATGGAAAGGCGATCTAAAGGATGAAAACTCATTGGTATCACTGAAGTGTACGACCGCACTTTCCGACCTCACTGAAGAAACGTTTGTGCGAGAGTAAAGCCTAACCCCGAAATTAACACCAACTCCCAAACTACAAAAGATAAAGACTTGCGGTCTTCACTAGGGGCTTAATTGTCAAAAAGTACTACCCCTAACGGGACCGATTTTTTAACATCAAGCCGAACGAAGCATAGGATCATGTTGAAATATTGAAAAGATCGACTATGAAAAGTACCAAAAACCATAACCTGACCCCCCATCCCTCCAAAACTTTGATTTTTGAGAAGTTCGTGAAAAAACTTAATACGAAAATCCAATCGGTTACCCTCCTAGACTTATCCTTTCCGAGATAAAGCTAGGCCTCCAAAACAACAATTTTAACACATTTGGGGTTTGGGTTAGGGTTAGTGTTTGGGTTAAGGTCAGGGTTAGGGTTAGGGTTAGGGTTAGGGTTAGGGTTAGGGTTAGGGTTAGGGTCATGGTTAGTGTTTGGGTTAGGGTCAGGGTTAGGGTTAGGGTAAGGGTCAGGGTTTGGGTCAGGGTTAGGGTCAGGGTTAGGGTTAGGGTACGGATTAGGGTAATGATTGGGACAGGGTAGTGTACTTTGACGAGGGTTAGTGAGGTGCCCATTGTCACTTCTGCGCATGTCTGCCCTTTTTTGTGACTGCGCATGCGTCAGAAATTTCCAACAATATTTCTAAGTACAGAGTATGAAAAGTGCCTTTGACCTCAATCTTCAAACAGATGTAGAATGGATTTGAATAGAGATATTTTCATAAAGTTAACTGTTCCTAAAAGATGGAAAGGCGATCTAAAGGATGAAAACTCATTGGTATCACTGAAGTGTACGACCGCACTTTCCGACCTCACTGAAGAAACGTTTGTGCGAGAGTAAAGCCTAACCCCGAAATTAACACCAACTCCCAAACTACAAAAGATAAAGACTTGCGGTCTTCACTAGGGGCTTAATTGTCAAAAAGTACTACCCCTAACGGGGCCGATTTTTTAACATCAAGCCGAACGAAGCATAGGATCATGTTGAAATATTGAAAAGATCGACTATGAAAAGTACCAAAAACCATAACCTGACCCCCCATCCCTCCAAAACTTTGATTTTTGAGAAGTTCGTGAAAAAACTTAATACGAAAATCCAATCGGTTACCCTCCTAGACTTATCCTTTCCGAGATAAAGCTAGGCCTCCAAAACAACAATTTTAACACATTTGGGGTTTGGGTTAGGGTTAGTGTTTGGGTTAAGGTCAGGGTTAGGGTTAGGGTTAGGGTTAGGGTTAGGGTTAGGGTTAGGGTTAGGGTCATGGTTAGTGTTTGGGTTAGGGTCAGGGTTAGGGTTAGGGTAAGGGTCAGGGTTTGGGTCAGGGTTAGGGTCAGGGTTAGGGTTAGGGTACGGATTAGGGTAATGATTGGGACAGGGTAGTGTACTTTGACGAGGGTTAGTGAGGTGCCCATTGTCACTTCTGCGCATGTCTGCCCTTTTTTGTGACTGCGCATGCGTCAGAAATTTCCAACAATATTTCTAAGCACAGAGTATGAAAAGTGCCTTTGACCTCAATCTTCAAACAGATGTAGAATGGATTTGAATAGAGATATTTTCATAAAGTTAACTGTTCCTAAAAGATGGAAAGGCGATCTAAAGGATGAAAACTCATTGGTATCACTGAAGTGTACGACCGCACTTTCCGACCTCACTGAAGAAACGTTTGTGCGAGAGTAAAGCCTAACCCCGAAATTAACACCAACTCCCAAACTACAAAAGATAAAGACTTGCGGTCTTCACTAGGGGCTTAATTGTCAAAAAGTACTACCCCTAACGGGGCCGATTTTTTAACATCAAGCCGAACGAAGCATAGGATCATGTTGAAATATTGAAAAGATCGACTATGAAAAGTACCAAAAACCATAACCTGACCCCCCATCCCTCCAAAACTTTGATTTTTGAGAAGTTCGTGAAAAAACTTAATACGAAAATCCAATCGGTTACCCTCCTAGACTTATCCTTTCCGAGATAAAGCTAGGCCTCCAAAACAACAATTTTAACACATTTGGGGTTTGGGTTAGGGTTAGTGTTTGGGTTAAGGTCAGGGTTAGGGTTAGGGTTAGGGTTAGGGTTAGGGTTAGGGTCATGGTTAGTGTTTGGGTTAGGGTCAGGGTTAGGGTTAGGGTAAGGGTCAGGGTTTGGGTCAGGGTTAGGGTCAGGGTTAGGGTTAGGGTACGGATTAGGGTAATGATTGGGACAGGGTAGTGTACTTTGACGAGGGTTAGTGAGGTGCCCATTGTCACTTCTGCGCATGTCTGCCCTTTTTTGTGACTGCGCATGCGTCAGAAATTTCCAACAATATTTCTAAGTACAGAGTATGAAAAGTGCCTTTGACCTCAATCTTCAAACAGATGTAGAATGGATTTGAATAGAGATATTTTCATAAAGTTAACTGTTCCTAAAAGATGGAAAGGCGATCTAAAGGATGAAAACTCATTGGTATCACTGAAGTGTACGACCGCACTTTCCGACCTCACTGAAGAAACGTTTGTGCGAGAGTAAAGCCTAACCCCGAAATTAACACCAACTCCCAAACTACAAAAGATAAAGACTTGCGGTCTTCACTAGGGGCTTAATTGTCAAAAAGTACTACCCCTAACGGGGCCGATTTTTTAACATCAAGCCGAACGAAGCATAGGATCATGTTGAAATATTGAAAAGATCGACTATGAAAAGTACCAAAAACCATAACCTGACCCCCCATCCCTCCAAAACTTTGATTTTTGAGAAGTTCGTGAAAAAACTTAATACGAAAATCCAATCGGTTACCCTCCTAGACTTATCCTTTCCGAGATAAAGCTAGGCCTCCAAAACAACAATTTTAACACATTTGGGGTTTGGGTTAGGGTTAGTGTTTGGGTTAAGGTCAGGGTTAGGGTTAGGGTTAGGGTTAGGGTTAGGGTTAGGGTTAGGGTTAGGGTCATGGTTAGTGTTTGGGTTAGGGTCAGGGTTAGGGTTAGGGTAAGGGTCAGGGTTTGGGTCAGGGTTAGGGTCAGGGTTAGGGTTAGGGTACGGATTAGGGTAATGATTGGGACAGGGTAGTGTACTTTGACGAGGGTTAGTGAGGTGCCCATTGTCACTTCTGCGCATGTCTGCCCTTTTTTGTGACTGCGCATGCGTCAGAAATTTCCAACAATATTTCTAAGTACAGAGTATGAAAAGTGCCTTTGACCTCAATCTTCAAACAGATGTAGAATGGATTTGAATAGAGATATTTTCATAAAGTTAACTGTTCCTAAAAGATGGAAAGGCGATCTAAAGGATGAAAACTCATTGGTATCACTGAAGTGTACGACCGCACTTTCCGACCTCACTGAAGAAACGTTTGTGCGAGAGTAAAGCCTAACCCCGAAATTAACACCAACTCCCAAACTACAAAAGATAAAGACTTGCGGTCTTCACTAGGGGCTTAATTGTCAAAAAGTACTACCCCTAACGGGGCCGATTTTTTAACATCAAGCCGAACGAAGCATAGGATCATGTTGAAATATTGAAAAGATCGACTATGAAAAGTACCAAAAACCATAACCTGACCCCCCATCCCTCCAAAACTTTGATTTTTGAGAAGTTCGTGAAAAAACTTAATACGAAAATCCAATCGGTTACCCTCCTAGACTTATCCTTTCCGAGATAAAGCTAGGCCTCCAAAACAACAATTTTAACACATTTGGGGTTTGGGTTAGGGTTAGTGTTTGGGTTAAGGTCAGGGTTAGGGTTAGGGTTAGGGTTAGGGTTAGGGTTAGGGTTAGGGTTAGGGTCATGGTTAGTGTTTGGGTTAGGGTCAGGGTTAGGGTTAGGGTAAGGGTCAGGGTTTGGGTCAGGGTTAGGGTCAGGGTTAGGGTTAGGGTACGGATTAGGGTAATGATTGGGACAGGGTAGTGTACTTTGACGAGGGTTAGTGAGGTGCCCATTGTCACTTCTGCGCATGTCTGCCCTTTTTTGTGACTGCGCATGCGTCAGAAATTTCCAACAATATTTCTAAGCACAGAGTATGAAAAGTGCCTTTGACCTCAATCTTCAAACAGATGTAGAATGGATTTGAATAGAGATATTTTCATAAAGTTAACTGTTCCTAAAAGATGGAAAGGCGATCTAAAGGATGAAAACTCATTGGTATCACTGAAGTGTACGACCGCACTTTCCGACCTCACTGAAGAAACGTTTGTGCGAGAGTAAAGCCTAACCCCGAAATTAACACCAACTCCCAAACTACAAAAGATAAAGACTTGCGGTCTTCACTAGGGGCTTAATTGTCAAAAAGTACTACCCCTAACGGGGCCGATTTTTTAACATCAAGCCGAACGAAGCATAGGATCATGTTGAAATATTGAAAAGATCGACTATGAAAAGTACCAAAAACCATAACCTGACCCCCCATCCCTCCAAAACTTTGATTTTTGAGAAGTTCGTGAAAAAACTTAATACGAAAATCCAATCGGTTACCCTCCTAGACTTATCCTTTCCGAGATAAAGCTAGGCCTCCAAAACAACAATTTTAACACATTTGGGGTTTGGGTTAGGGTTAGTGTTTGGGTTAAGGTCAGGGTTAGGGTTAGGGTTAGGGTTAGGGTTAGGGTTAGGGTCATGGTTAGTGTTTGGGTTAGGGTCAGGGTTAGGGTTAGGGTAAGGGTCAGGGTTTGGGTCAGGGTTAGGGTCAGGGTTAGGGTTAGGGTACGGATTAGGGTAATGATTGGGACAGGGTAGTGTACTTTGACGAGGGTTAGTGAGGTGCCCATTGTCACTTCTGCGCATGTCTGCCCTTTTTTGTGACTGCGCATGCGTCAGAAATTTCCAACAATATTTCTAAGTACAGAGTATGAAAAGTGCCTTTGACCTCAATCTTCAAACAGATGTAGAATGGATTTGAATAGAGATATTTTCATAAAGTTAACTGTTCCTAAAAGATGGAAAGGCGATCTAAAGGATGAAAACTCATTGGTATCACTGAAGTGTACGACCGCACTTTCCGACCTCACTGAAGAAACGTTTGTGCGAGAGTAAAGCCTAACCCCGAAATTAACACCAACTCCCAAACTACAAAAGATAAAGACTTGCGGTCTTCACTAGGGGCTTAATTGTCAAAAAGTACTACCCCTAACGGGGCCGATTTTTTAACATCAAGCCGAACGAAGCATAGGATCATGTTGAAATATTGAAAAGATCGACTATGAAAAGTACCAAAAACCATAACCTGACCCCCCATCCCTCCAAAACTTTGATTTTTGAGAAGTTCGTGAAAAAACTTAATACGAAAATCCAATCGGTTACCCTCCTAGACTTATCCTTTCCGAGATAAAGCTAGGCCTCCAAAACAACAATTTTAACACATTTGGGGTTTGGGTTAGGGTTAGTGTTTGGGTTAAGGTCAGGGTTAGGGTTAGGGTTAGGGTTAGGGTTAGGGTTAGGGTTAGGGTTAGGGTCATGGTTAGTGTTTGGGTTAGGGTCAGGGTTAGGGTTAGGGTAAGGGTCAGGGTTTGGGTCAGGGTTAGGGTCAGGGTTAGGGTTAGGGTACGGATTAGGGTAATGATTGGGACAGGGTAGTGTACTTTGACGAGGGTTAGTGAGGTGCCCATTGTCACTTCTGCGCATGTCTGCCCTTTTTTGTGACTGCGCATGCGTCAGAAATTTCCAACAATATTTCTAAGTACAGAGTATGAAAAGTGCCTTTGACCTCAATCTTCAAACAGATGTAGAATGGATTTGAATAGAGATATTTTCATAAAGTTAACTGTTCCTAAAAGATGGAAAGGCGATCTAAAGGATGAAAACTCATTGGTATCACTGAAGTGTACGACCGCACTTTCCGACCTCACTGAAGAAACGTTTGTGCGAGAGTAAAGCCTAACCCCGAAATTAACACCAACTCCCAAACTACAAAAGATAAAGACTTGCGGTCTTCACTAGGGGCTTAATTGTCAAAAAGTACTACCCCTAACGGGGCCGATTTTTTAACATCAAGCCGAACGAAGCATAGGATCATGTTGAAATATTGAAAAGATCGACTATGAAAAGTACCAAAAACCATAACCTGACCCCCCATCCCTCCAAAACTTTGATTTTTGAGAAGTTCGTGAAAAAACTTAATACGAAAATCCAATCGGTTACCCTCCTAGACTTATCCTTTCCGAGATAAAGCTAGGCCTCCAAAACAACAATTTTAACACATTTGGGGTTTGGGTTAGGGTTAGTGTTTGGGTTAAGGTCAGGGTTAGGGTTAGGGTTAGGGTTAGGGTTAGGGTTAGGGTCATGGTTAGTGTTTGGGTTAGGGTCAGGGTTAGGGTTAGGGTAAGGGTCAGGGTTTGGGTCAGGGTTAGGGTCAGGGTTAGGGTTAGGGTACGGATTAGGGTAATGATTGGGACAGGGTAGTGTACTTTGACGAGGGTTAGTGAGGTGCCCATTGTCACTTCTGCGCATGTCTGCCCTTTTTTGTGACTGCGCATGCGTCAGAAATTTCCAACAATATTTCTAAGTACAGAGTATGAAAAGTGCCTTTGACCTCAATCTTCAAACAGATGTAGAATGGATTTGAATAGAGATATTTTCATAAAGTTAACTGTTCCTAAAAGATGGAAAGGCGATCTAAAGGATGAAAACTCATTGGTATCACTGAAGTGTACGACCGCACTTTCCGACCTCACTGAAGAAACGTTTGTGCGAGAGTAAAGCCTAACCCCGAAATTAACACCAACTCCCAAACTACAAAAGATAAAGACTTGCGGTCTTCACTAGGGGCTTAATTGTCAAAAAGTACTACCCCTAACGGGGCCGATTTTTTAACATCAAGCCGAACGAAGCATAGGATCATGTTGAAATATTGACCCCGTTAGGGGTAGTACTTTTTGACAATTAAGCCCCTAGTGAAGACCGCAAGTCTTTATCTTTTGTAGTTTGGGAGTTGGTGTTAATTTCGGGGTTAGGCTTTACTCTCGCACAAACGTTTCTTCAGTGAGGTCGGAAAGTGCGGTCGTACACTTCAGTGATACCAATGAGTTTTCATCCTTTAGATCGCCTTTCCATCTTTTAGGAACAGTTAACTTTATGAAAATATCTCTATTCAAATCCATTCTACATCTGTTTGAAGATTGAGGTCAAAGGCACTTTTCATACTCTGTACTTAGAAATATTGTTGGAAATTTCTGACGCATGCGCAGTCACAAAAAAGGGCAGACATGCGCAGAAGTGACAATGGGCACCTCACTAACCCTCGTCAAAGTACACTACCCTGTCCCAATCATTACCCTAATCCGTACCCTAACCCTAACCCTGACCCTAACCCTGACCCAAACCCTGACCCTTACCCTAACCCTAACCCTGACCCTAACCCAAACACTAACCATGACCCTAACCCTAACCCTAACCCTAACCCTAACCCTAACCCTAACCCTAACCCTGACCTTAACCCAAACACTAACCCTAACCCAAACCCCAAATGTGTTAAAATTGTTGTTTTGGAGGCCTAGCTTTATCTCGGAAAGGATAAGTCTAGGAGGGTAACCGATTGGATTTTCGTATTAAGTTTTTTCACGAACTTCTCAAAAATCAAAGTTTTGGAGGGATGGGGGGTCAGGTTATGGTTTTTGGTACTTTTCATAGTCGATCTTTTCAATATTTCAACATGATCCTATGCTTCGTTCGGCTTGATGTTAAAAAATCGGCCCCGTTAGGGGTAGTACTTTTTGACAATTAAGCCCCTAGTGAAGACCGCAAGTCTTTATCTTTTGTAGTTTGGGAGTTGGTGTTAATTTCGGGGTTAGGCTTTACTCTCGCACAAACGTTTCTTCAGTGAGGTCGGAAAGTGCGGTCGTACACTTCAGTGATACCAATGAGTTTTCATCCTTTAGATCGCCTTTCCATCTTTTAGGAACAGTTAACTTTATGAAAATATCTCTATTCAAATCCATTCTACATCTGTTTGAAGATTGAGGTCAAAGGCACTTTTCATACTCTGTACTTAGAAATATTGTTGGAAATTTCTGACGCATGCGCAGTCACAAAAAAGGGCAGACATGCGCAGAAGTGACAATGGGCACCTCACTAACCCTCGTCAAAGTACACTACCCTGTCCCAATCATTACCCTAATCCGTACCCTAACCCTAACCCTGACCCTAACCCTGACCCAAACCCTGACCCTTACCCTAACCCTAACCCTGACCCTAACCCAAACACTAACCATGACCCTAACCCTAACCCTAACCCTAACCCTAACCCTAACCCTGACCTTAACCCAAACACTAACCCTAACCCAAACCCCAAATGTGTTAAAATTGTTGTTTTGGAGGCCTAGCTTTATCTCGGAAAGGATAAGTCTAGGAGGGTAACCGATTGGATTTTCGTATTAAGTTTTTTCACGAACTTCTCAAAAATCAAAGTTTTGGAGGGATGGGGGGTCAGGTTATGGTTTTTGGTACTTTTCATAGTCGATCTTTTCAATATTTCAACATGATCCTATGCTTCGTTCGGCTTGATGTTAAAAAATCGGCCCCGTTAGGGGTAGTACTTTTTGACAATTAAGCCCCTAGTGAAGACCGCAAGTCTTTATCTTTTGTAGTTTGGGAGTTGGTGTTAATTTCGGGGTTAGGCTTTACTCTCGCACAAACGTTTCTTCAGTGAGGTCGGAAAGTGCGGTCGTACACTTCAGTGATACCAATGAGTTTTCATCCTTTAGATCGCCTTTCCATCTTTTAGGAACAGTTAACTTTATGAAAATATCTCTATTCAAATCCATTCTACATCTGTTTGAAGATTGAGGTCAAAGGCACTTTTCATACTCTGTACTTAGAAATATTGTTGGAAATTTCTGACGCATGCGCAGTCACAAAAAAGGGCAGACATGCGCAGAAGTGACAATGGGCACCTCACTAACCCTCGTCAAAGTACACTACCCTGTCCCAATCATTACCCTAATCCGTACCCTAACCCTAACCCTGACCCTAACCCTGACCCAAACCCTGACCCTTACCCTAACCCTAACCCTGACCCTAACCCAAACACTAACCATGACCCTAACCCTAACCCTAACCCTAACCCTAACCCTAACCCTAACCCTAACCCTGACCTTAACCCAAACACTAACCCTAACCCAAACCCCAAATGTGTTAAAATTGTTGTTTTGGAGGCCTAGCTTTATCTCGGAAAGGATAAGTCTAGGAGGGTAACCGATTGGATTTTCGTATTAAGTTTTTTCACGAACTTCTCAAAAATCAAAGTTTTGGAGGGATGGGGGGTCAGGTTATGGTTTTTGGTACTTTTCATAGTCGATCTTTTCAATATTTCAACATGATCCTATGCTTCGTTCGGCTTGATGTTAAAAAATCGGCCCCGTTAGGGGTAGTACTTTTTGACAATTAAGCCCCTAGTGAAGACCGCAAGTCTTTATCTTTTGTAGTTTGGGAGTTGGTGTTAATTTCGGGGTTAGGCTTTACTCTCGCACAAACGTTTCTTCAGTGAGGTCGGAAAGTGCGGTCGTACACTTCAGTGATACCAATGAGTTTTCATCCTTTAGATCGCCTTTCCATCTTTTAGGAACAGTTAACTTTATGAAAATATCTCTATTCAAATCCATTCTACATCTGTTTGAAGATTGAGGTCAAAGGCACTTTTCATACTCTGTACTTAGAAATATTGTTGGAAATTTCTGACGCATGCGCAGTCACAAAAAAGGGCAGACATGCGCAGAAGTGACAATGGGCACCTCACTAACCCTCGTCAAAGTACACTACCCTGTCCCAATCATTACCCTAATCCGTACCCTAACCCTAACCCTGACCCTAACCCTGACCCAAACCCTGACCCTTACCCTAACCCTAACCCTGACCCTAACCCAAACACTAACCATGACCCTAACCCTAACCCTAACCCTAACCCTAACCCTAACCCTGACCTTAACCCAAACACTAACCCTAACCCAAACCCCAAATGTGTTAAAATTGTTGTTTTGGAGGCCTAGCTTTATCTCGGAAAGGATAAGTCTAGGAGGGTAACCGATTGGATTTTCGTATTAAGTTTTTTCACGAACTTCTCAAAAATCAAAGTTTTGGAGGGATGGGGGGTCAGGTTATGGTTTTTGGTACTTTTCATAGTCGATCTTTTCAATATTTCAACATGATCCTATGCTTCGTTCGGCTTGATGTTAAAAAATCGGCCCCGTTAGGGGTAGTACTTTTTGACAATTAAGCCCCTAGTGAAGACCGCAAGTCTTTATCTTTTGTAGTTTGGGAGTTGGTGTTAATTTCGGGGTTAGGCTTTACTCTCGCACAAACGTTTCTTCAGTGAGGTCGGAAAGTGCGGTCGTACACTTCAGTGATACCAATGAGTTTTCATCCTTTAGATCGCCTTTCCATCTTTTAGGAACAGTTAACTTTATGAAAATATCTCTATTCAAATCCATTCTACATCTGTTTGAAGATTGAGGTCAAAGGCACTTTTCATACTCTGTGCTTAGAAATATTGTTGGAAATTTCTGACGCATGCGCAGTCACAAAAAAGGGCAGACATGCGCAGAAGTGACAATGGGCACCTCACTAACCCTCGTCAAAGTACACTACCCTGTCCCAATCATTACCCTAATCCGTACCCTAACCCTAACCCTGACCCTAACCCTGACCCAAACCCTGACCCTTACCCTAACCCTAACCCTGACCCTAACCCAAACACTAACCATGACCCTAACCCTAACCCTAACCCTAACCCTAACCCTAACCCTAACCCTAACCCTGACCTTAACCCAAACACTAACCCTAACCCAAACCCCAAATGTGTTAAAATTGTTGTTTTGGAGGCCTAGCTTTATCTCGGAAAGGATAAGTCTAGGAGGGTAACCGATTGGATTTTCGTATTAAGTTTTTTCACGAACTTCTCAAAAATCAAAGTTTTGGAGGGATGGGGGGTCAGGTTATGGTTTTTGGTACTTTTCATAGTCGATCTTTTCAATATTTCAACATGATCCTATGCTTCGTTCGGCTTGATGTTAAAAAATCGGCCCCGTTAGGGGTAGTACTTTTTGACAATTAAGCCCCTAGTGAAGACCGCAAGTCTTTATCTTTTGTAGTTTGGGAGTTGGTGTTAATTTCGGGGTTAGGCTTTACTCTCGCACAAACGTTTCTTCAGTGAGGTCGGAAAGTGCGGTCGTACACTTCAGTGATACCAATGAGTTTTCATCCTTTAGATCGCCTTTCCATCTTTTAGGAACAGTTAACTTTATGAAAATATCTCTATTCAAATCCATTCTACATCTGTTTGAAGATTGAGGTCAAAGGCACTTTTCATACTCTGTACTTAGAAATATTGTTGGAAATTTCTGACGCATGCGCAGTCACAAAAAAGGGCAGACATGCGCAGAAGTGACAATGGGCACCTCACTAACCCTCGTCAAAGTACACTACCCTGTCCCAATCATTACCCTAATCCGTACCCTAACCCTAACCCTGACCCTAACCCTGACCCAAACCCTGACCCTTACCCTAACCCTAACCCTGACCCTAACCCAAACACTAACCATGACCCTAACCCTAACCCTAACCCTAACCCTAACCCTAACCCTGACCTTAACCCAAACACTAACCCTAACCCAAACCCCAAATGTGTTAAAATTGTTGTTTTGGAGGCCTAGCTTTATCTCGGAAAGGATAAGTCTAGGAGGGTAACCGATTGGATTTTCGTATTAAGTTTTTTCACGAACTTCTCAAAAATCAAAGTTTTGGAGGGATGGGGGGTCAGGTTATGGTTTTTGGTACTTTTCATAGTCGATCTTTTCAATATTTCAACATGATCCTATGCTTCGTTCGGCTTGATGTTAAAAAATCGGCCCCGTTAGGGGTAGTACTTTTTGACAATTAAGCCCCTAGTGAAGACCGCAAGTCTTTATCTTTTGTAGTTTGGGAGTTGGTGTTAATTTCGGGGTTAGGCTTTACTCTCGCACAAACGTTTCTTCAGTGAGGTCGGAAAGTGCGGTCGTACACTTCAGTGATACCAATGAGTTTTCATCCTTTAGATCGCCTTTCCATCTTTTAGGAACAGTTAACTTTATGAAAATATCTCTATTCAAATCCATTCTACATCTGTTTGAAGATTGAGGTCAAAGGCACTTTTCATACTCTGTGCTTAGAAATATTGTTGGAAATTTCTGACGCATGCGCAGTCACAAAAAAGGGCAGACATGCGCAGAAGTGACAATGGGCACCTCACTAACCCTCGTCAAAGTACACTACCCTGTCCCAATCATTACCCTAATCCGTAACCTAACCCTAACCCTGACCCTAACCCTGACCCAAACCCTGACCCTTACCCTAACCCTAACCCTGACCCTAACCCAAACACTAACCATGACCCTAACCCTAACCCTAACCCTAACCCTAACCCTAACCCTAACCCTGACCTTAACCCAAACACTAACCCTAACCCAAACCCCAAATGTGTTAAAATTGTTGTTTTGGAGGCCTAGCTTTATCTCGGAAAGGATAAGTCTAGGAGGGTAACCGATTGGATTTTCGTATTAAGTTTTTTCACGAACTTCTCAAAAATCAAAGTTTTGGAGGGATGGGGGGTCAGGTTATGGTTTTTGGTACTTTTCATAGTCGATCTTTTCAATATTTCAACATGATCCTATGCTTCGTTCGGCTTGATGTTAAAAAATCGGCCCCGTTAGGGGTAGTACTTTTTGACAATTAAGCCCCTAGTGAAGACCGCAAGTCTTTATCTTTTGTAGTTTGGGAGTTGGTGTTAATTTCGGGGTTAGGCTTTACTCTCGCACAAACGTTTCTTCAGTGAGGTCGGAAAGTGCGGTCGTACACTTCAGTGATACCAATGAGTTTTCATCCTTTAGATCGCCTTTCCATCTTTTAGGAACAGTTAACTTTATGAAAATATCTCTATTCAAATCCATTCTACATCTGTTTGAAGATTGAGGTCAAAGGCACTTTTCATACTCTGTACTTAGAAATATTGTTGGAAATTTCTGACGCATGCGCAGTCACAAAAAAGGGCAGACATGCGCAGAAGTGACAATGGGCACCTCACTAACCCTCGTCAAAGTACACTACCCTGTCCCAATCATTACCCTAATCCGTACCCTAACCCTAACCCTGACCCTAACCCTGACCCAAACCCTGACCCTTACCCTAACCCTAACCCTGACCCTAACCCAAACACTAACCATGACCCTAACCCTAACCCTAACCCTAACCCTAACCCTAACCCTAACCCTAACCCTGACCTTAACCCAAACACTAACCCTAACCCAAACCCCAAATGTGTTAAAATTGTTGTTTTGGAGGCCTAGCTTTATCTCGGAAAGGATAAGTCTAGGAGGGTAACCGATTGGATTTTCGTATTAAGTTTTTTCACGAACTTCTCAAAAATCAAAGTTTTGGAGGGATGGGGGGTCAGGTTATGGTTTTTGGTACTTTTCATAGTCGATCTTTTCAATATTTCAACATGATCCTATGCTTCGTTCGGCTTGATGTTAAAAAATCGGCCCCGTTAGGGGTAGTACTTTTTGACAATTAAGCCCCTAGTGAAGACCGCAAGTCTTTATCTTTTGTAGTTTGGGAGTTGGTGTTAATTTCGGGGTTAGGCTTTACTCTCGCACAAACGTTTCTTCAGTGAGGTCGGAAAGTGCGGTCGTACACTTCAGTGATACCAATGAGTTTTCATCCTTTAGATCGCCTTTCCATCTTTTAGGAACAGTTAACTTTATGAAAATATCTCTATTCAAATCCATTCTACATCTGTTTGAAGATTGAGGTCAAAGGCACTTTTCATACTCTGTACTTAGAAATATTGTTGGAAATTTCTGACGCATGCGCAGTCACAAAAAAGGGCAGACATGCGCAGAAGTGACAATGGGCACCTCACTAACCCTCGTCAAAGTACACTACCCTGTCCCAATCATTACCCTAATCCGTACCCTAACCCTAACCCTGACCCTAACCCTGACCCAAACCCTGACCCTTACCCTAACCCTAACCCTGACCCTAACCCAAACACTAACCATGACCCTAACCCTAACCCTAACCCTAACCCTAACCCTAACCCTAACCCTAACCCTGACCTTAACCCAAACACTAACCCTAACCCAAACCCCAAATGTGTTAAAATTGTTGTTTTGGAGGCCTAGCTTTATCTCGGAAAGGATAAGTCTAGGAGGGTAACCGATTGGATTTTCGTATTAAGTTTTTTCACGAACTTCTCAAAAATCAAAGTTTTGGAGGGATGGGGGGTCAGGTTATGGTTTTTGGTACTTTTCATAGTCGATCTTTTCAATATTTCAACATGATCCTATGCTTCGTTCGGCTTGATGTTAAAAAATCGGCCCCGTTAGGGGTAGTACTTTTTGACAATTAAGCCCCTAGTGAAGACCGCAAGTCTTTATCTTTTGTAGTTTGGGAGTTGGTGTTAATTTCGGGGTTAGGCTTTACTCTCGCACAAACGTTTCTTCAGTGAGGTCGGAAAGTGCGGTCGTACACTTCAGTGATACCAATGAGTTTTCATCCTTTAGATCGCCTTTCCATCTTTTAGGAACAGTTAACTTTATGAAAATATCTCTATTCAAATCCATTCTACATCTGTTTGAAGATTGAGGTCAAAGGCACTTTTCATACTCTGTACTTAGAAATATTGTTGGAAATTTCTGACGCATGCGCAGTCACAAAAAAGGGCAGACATGCGCAGAAGTGACAATGGGCACCTCACTAACCCTCGTCAAAGTACACTACCCTGTCCCAATCATTACCCTAATCCGTACCCTAACCCTAACCCTGACCCTAACCCTGACCCAAACCCTGACCCTTACCCTAACCCTAACCCTGACCCTAACCCAAACACTAACCATGACCCTAACCCTAACCCTAACCCTAACCCTAACCCTAACCCTAACCCTAACCCTAACCCTGACCTTAACCCAAACACTAACCCTAACCCAAACCCCAAATGTGTTAAAATTGTTGTTTTGGAGGCCTAGCTTTATCTCGGAAAGGATAAGTCTAGGAGGGTAACCGATTGGATTTTCGTATTAAGTTTTTTCACGAACTTCTCAAAAATCAAAGTTTTGGAGGGATGGGGGGTCAGGTTATGGTTTTTGGTACTTTTCATAGTCGATCTTTTCAATATTTCAACATGATCCTATGCTTCGTTCGGCTTGATGTTAAAAAATCGGCCCCGTTAGGGGTAGTACTTTTTGACAATTAAGCCCCTAGTGAAGACCGCAAGTCTTTATCTTTTGTAGTTTGGGAGTTGGTGTTAATTTCGGGGTTAGGCTTTACTCTCGCACAAACGTTTCTTCAGTGAGGTCGGAAAGTGCGGTCGTACACTTCAGTGATACCAATGAGTTTTCATCCTTTAGATCGCCTTTCCATCTTTTAGGAACAGTTAACTTTATGAAAATATCTCTATTCAAATCCATTCTACATCTGTTTGAAGATTGAGGTCAAAGGCACTTTTCATACTCTGTACTTAGAAATATTGTTGGAAATTTCTGACGCATGCGCAGTCACAAAAAAGGGCAGACATGCGCAGAAGTGACAATGGGCACCTCACTAACCCTCGTCAAAGTACACTACCCTGTCCCAATCATTACCCTAATCCGTACCCTAACCCTAACCCTGACCCTAACCCTGACCCAAACCCTGACCCTTACCCTAACCCTAACCCTGACCCTAACCCAAACACTAACCATGACCCTAACCCTAACCCTAACCCTAACCCTAACCCTAACCCTGACCTTAACCCAAACACTAACCCTAACCCAAACCCCAAATGTGTTAAAATTGTTGTTTTGGAGGCCTAGCTTTATCTCGGAAAGGATAAGTCTAGGAGGGTAACCGATTGGATTTTCGTATTAAGTTTTTTCACGAACTTCTCAAAAATCAAAGTTTTGGAGGGATGGGGGGTCAGGTTATGGTTTTTGGTACTTTTCATAGTCGATCTTTTCAATATTTCAACATGATCCTATGCTTCGTTCGGCTTGATGTTAAAAAATCGGCCCCGTTAGGGGTAGTACTTTTTGACAATTAAGCCCCTAGTGAAGACCGCAAGTCTTTATCTTTTGTAGTTTGGGAGTTGGTGTTAATTTCGGGGTTAGGCTTTACTCTCGCACAAACGTTTCTTCAGTGAGGTCGGAAAGTGCGGTCGTACACTTCAGTGATACCAATGAGTTTTCATCCTTTAGATCGCCTTTCCATCTTTTAGGAACAGTTAACTTTATGAAAATATCTCTATTCAAATCCATTCTACATCTGTTTGAAGATTGAGGTCAAAGGCACTTTTCATACTCTGTGCTTAGAAATATTGTTGGAAATTTCTGACGCATGCGCAGTCACAAAAAAGGGCAGACATGCGCAGAAGTGACAATGGGCACCTCACTAACCCTCGTCAAAGTACACTACCCTGTCCCAATCATTACCCTAATCCGTACCCTAACCCTAACCCTGACCCTAACCCTGACCCAAACCCTGACCCTTACCCTAACCCTAACCCTGACCCTAACCCAAACACTAACCATGACCCTAACCCTAACCCTAACCCTAACCCTAACCCTAACCCTAACCCTAACCCTGACCTTAACCCAAACACTAACCCTAACCCAAACCCCAAATGTGTTAAAATTGTTGTTTTGGAGGCCTAGCTTTATCTCGGAAAGGATAAGTCTAGGAGGGTAACCGATTGGATTTTCGTATTAAGTTTTTTCACGAACTTCTCAAAAATCAAAGTTTTGGAGGGATGGGGGGTCAGGTTATGGTTTTTGGTACTTTTCATAGTCGATCTTTTCAATATTTCAACATGATCCTATGCTTCGTTCGGCTTGATGTTAAAAAATCGGCCCCGTTAGGGGTAGTACTTTTTGACAATTAAGCCCCTAGTGAAGACCGCAAGTCTTTATCTTTTGTAGTTTGGGAGTTGGTGTTAATTTCGGGGTTAGGCTTTACTCTCGCACAAACGTTTCTTCAGTGAGGTCGGAAAGTGCGGTCGTACACTTCAGTGATACCAATGAGTTTTCATCCTTTAGATCGCCTTTCCATCTTTTAGGAACAGTTAACTTTATGAAAATATCTCTATTCAAATCCATTCTACATCTGTTTGAAGATTGAGGTCAAAGGCACTTTTCATACTCTGTACTTAGAAATATTGTTGGAAATTTCTGACGCATGCGCAGTCACAAAAAAGGGCAGACATGCGCAGAAGTGACAATGGGCACCTCACTAACCCTCGTCAAAGTACACTACCCTGTCCCAATCATTACCCTAATCCGTACCCTAACCCTAACCCTGACCCTAACCCTGACCCAAACCCTGACCCTTACCCTAACCCTAACCCTGACCCTAACCCAAACACTAACCATGACCCTAACCCTAACCCTAACCCTAACCCTAACCCTAACCCTAACCCTAACCCTAACCCTGACCTTAACCCAAACACTAACCCTAACCCAAACCCCAAATGTGTTAAAATTGTTGTTTTGGAGGCCTAGCTTTATCTCGGAAAGGATAAGTCTAGGAGGGTAACCGATTGGATTTTCGTATTAAGTTTTTTCACGAACTTCTCAAAAATCAAAGTTTTGGAGGGATGGGGGGTCAGGTTATGGTTTTTGGTACTTTTCATAGTCGATCTTTTCAATATTTCAACATGATCCTATGCTTCGTTCGGCTTGATGTTAAAAAATCGGCCCCGTTAGGGGTAGTACTTTTTGACAATTAAGCCCCTAGTGAAGACCGCAAGTCTTTATCTTTTGTAGTTTGGGAGTTGGTGTTAATTTCGGGGTTAGGCTTTACTCTCGCACAAACGTTTCTTCAGTGAGGTCGGAAAGTGCGGTCGTACACTTCAGTGATACCAATGAGTTTTCATCCTTTAGATCGCCTTTCCATCTTTTAGGAACAGTTAACTTTATGAAAATATCTCTATTCAAATCCATTCTACATCTGTTTGAAGATTGAGGTCAAAGGCACTTTTCATACTCTGTACTTAGAAATATTGTTGGAAATTTCTGACGCATGCGCAGTCACAAAAAAGGGCAGACATGCGCAGAAGTGACAATGGGCACCTCACTAACCCTCGTCAAAGTACACTACCCTGTCCCAATCATTACCCTAATCCGTACCCTAACCCTAACCCTGACCCTAACCCTGACCCAAACCCTGACCCTTACCCTAACCCTAACCCTGACCCTAACCCAAACACTAACCATGACCCTAACCCTAACCCTAACCCTAACCCTAACCCTAACCCTGACCTTAACCCAAACACTAACCCTAACCCAAACCCCAAATGTGTTAAAATTGTTGTTTTGGAGGCCTAGCTTTATCTCGGAAAGGATAAGTCTAGGAGGGTAACCGATTGGATTTTCGTATTAAGTTTTTTCACGAACTTCTCAAAAATCAAAGTTTTGGAGGGATGGGGGGTCAGGTTATGGTTTTTGGTACTTTTCATAGTCGATCTTTTCAATATTTCAACATGATCCTATGCTTCGTTCGGCTTGATGTTAAAAAATCGGCCCCGTTAGGGGTAGTACTTTTTGACAATTAAGCCCCTAGTGAAGACCGCAAGTCTTTATCTTTTGTAGTTTGGGAGTTGGTGTTAATTTCGGGGTTAGGCTTTACTCTCGCACAAACGTTTCTTCAGTGAGGTCGGAAAGTGCGGTCGTACACTTCAGTGATACCAATGAGTTTTCATCCTTTAGATCGCCTTTCCATCTTTTAGGAACAGTTAACTTTATGAAAATATCTCTATTCAAATCCATTCTACATCTGTTTGAAGATTGAGGTCAAAGGCACTTTTCATACTCTGTACTTAGAAATATTGTTGGAAATTTCTGACGCATGCGCAGTCACAAAAAAGGGCAGACATGCGCAGAAGTGACAATGGGCACCTCACTAACCCTCGTCAAAGTACACTACCCTGTCCCAATCATTACCCTAATCCGTACCCTAACCCTAACCCTGACCCTAACCCTGACCCAAACCCTGACCCTTACCCTAACCCTAACCCTGACCCTAACCCAAACACTAACCATGACTCTAACCCTAACCCTAACCCTAACCCTAACCCTAACCCTAACCCTAACCCTGACCTTAACCCAAACACTAACCCTAACCCAAACCCCAAATGTGTTAAAATTGTTGTTTTGGAGGCCTAGCTTTATCTCGGAAAGGATAAGTCTAGGAGGGTAACCGATTGGATTTTCGTATTAAGTTTTTTCACGAACTTCTCAAAAATCAAAGTTTTGGAGGGATGGGGGGTCAGGTTATGGTTTTTGGTACTTTTCATAGTCGATCTTTTCAATATTTCAACATGATCCTATGCTTCGTTCGGCTTGATGTTAAAAAATCGGCCCCATTAGGGGTAGTACTTTTTGACAATTAAGCCCCTAGTGAAGACCGCAAGTCTTTATCTTTTGTAGTTTGGAAGTTGGTGTTAATTTCGGGGTTAGGCTTTACTCTCGCACAAACGTTTCTTCAGTGAGGTCGGAAAGTGCGGTCGTACACTTCAGTGATACCAATGAGTTTTCATCCTTTAGATCGCCTTTCCATCTTTTAGGAACAGTTAACTTTATGAAAATATCTCTATTCAAATCCATTCTACATCTGTTTGAAGATTGAGGTCAAAGGCACTTTTCATACTCTGTACTTAGAAATATTGTTGGAAATTTCTGACGCATGCGCAGTCACAAAAAAGGGCAGACATGCGCAGAAGTGACAATGGGCACCTCACTAACCCTCGTCAAAGTACACTACCCTGTCCCAATCATTACCCTAATCCGTACCCTAACCCTAACCCTGACCCTAACCCTGACCCAAACCCTGACCCTTACCCTAACCCTAACCCTGACCCTAACCCAAACACTAACCATGACCCTAACCCTAACCCTAACCCTAACCCTAACCCTAACCCTAACCCTAACCCTGACCTTAACCCAAACACTAACCCTAACCCAAACCCCAAATGTGTTAAAATTGTTGTTTTGGAGGCCTAGCTTTATCTCGGAAAGGATAAGTCTAGGAGGGTAACCGATTGGATTTTCGTATTAAGTTTTTTCACGAACTTCTCAAAAATCAAAGTTTTGGAGGGATGGGGGGTCAGGTTATGGTTTTTGGTACTTTTCATAGTCGATCTTTTCAATATTTCAACATGATCCTATGCTTCGTTCGGCTTGATGTTAAAAAATCGGCCCCGTTAGGGGTAGTACTTTTTGACAATTAAGCCCCTAGTGAAGACCGCAAGTCTTTATCTTTTGTAGTTTGGGAGTTGGTGTTAATTTCGGGGTTAGGCTTTACTCTCGCACAAACGTTTCTTCAGTGAGGTCGGAAAGTGCGGTCGTACACTTCAGTGATACCAATGAGTTTTCATCCTTTAGATCGCCTTTCCATCTTTTAGGAACAGTTAACTTTATGAAAATATCTCTATTCAAATCCATTCTACATCTGTTTGAAGATTGAGGTCAAAGGCACTTTTCATACTCTGTACTTAGAAATATTGTTGGAAATTTCTGACGCATGCGCAGTCACAAAAAAGGGCAGACATGCGCAGAAGTGACAATGGGCACCTCACTAACCCTCGTCAAAGTACACTACCCTGTCCCAATCATTACCCTAATCCGTACCCTAACCCTAACCCTGACCCTAACCCTGACCCAAACCCTGACCCTTACCCTAACCCTAACCCTGACCCTAACCCAAACACTAACCATGACCCTAACCCTAACCCTAACCCTAACCCTAACCCTAACCCTAACCCTAACCCTGACCTTAACCCAAACACTAACCCTAACCCAAACCCCAAATGTGTTAAAATTGTTGTTTTGGAGGCCTAGCTTTATCTCGGAAAGGATAAGTCTAGGAGGGTAACCGATTGGATTTTCGTATTAAGTTTTTTCACGAACTTCTCAAAAATCAAAGTTTTGGAGGGATGGGGGGTCAGGTTATGGTTTTTGGTACTTTTCATAGTCGATCTTTTCAATATTTCAACATGATCCTATGCTTCGTTCGGCTTGATGTTAAAAAATCGGCCCCGTTAGGGGTAGTACTTTTTGACAATTAAGCCCCTAGTGAAGACCGCAAGTCTTTATCTTTTGTAGTTTGGGAGTTGGTGTTAATTTCGGGGTTAGGCTTTACTCTCGCACAAACGTTTCTTCAGTGAGGTCGGAAAGTGCGGTCGTACACTTCAGTGATACCAATGAGTTTTCATCCTTTAGATCGCCTTTCCATCTTTTAGGAACAGTTAACTTTATGAAAATATCTCTATTCAAATCCATTCTACATCTGTTTGAAGATTGAGGTCAAAGGCACTTTTCATACTCTGTACTTAGAAATATTGTTGGAAATTTCTGACGCATGCGCAGTCACAAAAAAGGGCAGACATGCGCAGAAGTGACAATGGGCACCTCACTAACCCTCGTCAAAGTACACTACCCTGTCCCAATCATTACCCTAATCCGTACCCTAACCCTAACCCTGACCCTAACCCTGACCCAAACCCTGACCCTTACCCTAACCCTAACCCTGACCCTAACCCAAACACTAACCATGACCCTAACCCTAACCCTAACCCTAACCCTAACCCTAACCCTAACCCTGACCTTAACCCAAACACTAACCCTAACCCAAACCCCAAATGTGTTAAAATTGTTGTTTTGGAGGCCTAGCTTTATCTCGGAAAGGATAAGTCTAGGAGGGTAACCGATTGGATTTTCGTATTAAGTTTTTTCACGAACTTCTCAAAAATCAAAGTTTTGGAGGGATGGGGGGTCAGGTTATGGTTTTTGGTACTTTTCATAGTCGATCTTTTCAATATTTCAACATGATCCTATGCTTCGTTCGGCTTGATGTTAAAAAATCGGCCCCGTTAGGGGTAGTACTTTTTGACAATTAAGCCCCTAGTGAAGACCGCAAGTCTTTATCTTTTGTAGTTTGGGAGTTGGTGTTAATTTCGGGGTTAGGCTTTACTCTCGCACAAACGTTTCTTCAGTGAGGTCGGAAAGTGCGGTCGTACACTTCAGTGATACCAATGAGTTTTCATCCTTTAGATCGCCTTTCCATCTTTTAGGAACAGTTAACTTTATGAAAATATCTCTATTCAAATCCATTCTACATCTGTTTGAAGATTGAGGTCAAAGGCACTTTTCATACTCTGTACTTAGAAATATTGTTGGAAATTTCTGACGCATGCGCAGTCACAAAAAAGGGCAGACATGCGCAGAAGTGACAATGGGCACCTCACTAACCCTCGTCAAAGTACACTACCCTGTCCCAATCATTACCCTAATCCGTACCCTAACCCTAACCCTGACCCTAACCCTGACCCAAACCCTGACCCTTACCCTAACCCTAACCCTGACCCTAACCCAAACACTAACCATGACCCTAACCCTAACCCTAACCCTAACCCTAACCCTAACCCTAACCCTAACCCTGACCTTAACCCAAACACTAACCCTAACCCAAACCCCAAATGTGTTAAAATTGTTGTTTTGGAGGCCTAGCTTTATCTCGGAAAGGATAAGTCTAGGAGGGTAACCGATTGGATTTTCGTATTAAGTTTTTTCACGAACTTCTCAAAAATCAAAGTTTTGGAGGGATGGGGGGTCAGGTTATGGTTTTTGGTACTTTTCATAGTCGATCTTTTCAATATTTCAACATGATCCTATGCTTCGTTCGGCTTGATGTTAAAAAATCGGCCCCATTAGGGGTAGTACTTTTTGACAATTAAGCCCCTAGTGAAGACCGCAAGTCTTTATCTTTTGTAGTTTGGGAGTTGGTGTTAATTTCGGGGTTAGGCTTTACTCTCGCACAAACGTTTCTTCAGTGAGGTCGGAAAGTGCGGTCGTACACTTCAGTGATACCAATGAGTTTTCATCCTTTAGATCGCCTTTCCATCTTTTAGGAACAGTTAACTTTATGAAAATATCTCTATTCAAATCCATTCTACATCTGTTTGAAGATTGAGGTCAAAGGCACTTTTCATACTCTGTACTTAGAAATATTGTTGGAAATTTCTGACGCATGCGCAGTCACAAAAAAGGGCAGACATGCGCAGAAGTGACAATGGGCACCTCACTAACCCTCGTCAAAGTACACTACCCTGTCCCAATCATTACCCTAATCCGTACCCTAACCCTAACCCTGACCCTAACCCTGACCCAAACCCTGACCCTTACCCTAACCCTAACCCTGACCCTAACCCAAACACTAACCATGACCCTAACCCTAACCCTAACCCTAACCCTAACCCTAACCCTAACCCTAACCCTGACCTTAACCCAAACACTAACCCTAACCCAAACCCCAAATGTGTTAAAATTGTTGTTTTGGAGGCCTAGCTTTATCTCGGAAAGGATAAGTCTAGGAGGGTAACCGATTGGATTTTCGTATTAAGTTTTTTCACGAACTTCTCAAAAATCAAAGTTTTGGAAGGATGGGGGGTCAGGTTATGGTTTTTGGTACTTTTCATAGTCGATCTTTTCAATATTTCAACATGATCCTATGCTTCGTTCGGCTTGATGTTAAAAAATCGGCCCCGTTAGGGGTAGTACTTTTTGACAATTAAGCCCCTAGTGAAGACCGCAAGTCTTTATCTTTTGTAGTTTGGGAGTTGGTGTTAATTTCGGGGTTAGGCTTTACTCTCGCACAAACGTTTCTTCAGTGAGGTCGGAAAGTGCGGTCGTACACTTCAGTGATACCAATGAGTTTTCATCCTTTAGATCGCCTTTCCATCTTTTAGGAACAGTTAACTTTATGAAAATATCTCTATTCAAATCCATTCTACATCTGTTTGAAGATTGAGGTCAAAGGCACTTTTCATACTCTGTACTTAGAAATATTGTTGGAAATTTCTGACGCATGCGCAGTCACAAAAAAGGGCAGACATGCGCAGAAGTGACAATGGGCACCTCACTAACCCTCGTCAAAGTACACTACCCTGTCCCAATCATTACCCTAATCCGTACCCTAACCCTAACCCTGACCCTAACCCTGACCCAAACCCTGACCCTTACCCTAACCCTAACCCTGACCCTAACCCAAACACTAACCATGACCCTAACCCTAACCCTAACCCTAACCCTAACCCTAACCCTAACCCTGACCTTAACCCAAACACTAACCCTAACCCAAACCCCAAATGTGTTAAAATTGTTGTTTTGGAGGCCTAGCTTTATCTCGGAAAGGATAAGTCTAGGAGGGTAACCGATTGGATTTTCGTATTAAGTTTTTTCACGAACTTCTCAAAAATCAAAGTTTTGGAGGGATGGGGGGTCAGGTTATGGTTTTTGGTACTTTTCATAGTCGATCTTTTCAATATTTCAACATGATCCTATGCTTCGTTCGGCTTGATGTTAAAAAATCGGCCCCGTTAGGGGTAGTACTTTTTGACAATTAAGCCCCTAGTGAAGACCGCAAGTCTTTATCTTTTGTAGTTTGGGAGTTGGTGTTAATTTCGGGGTTAGGCTTTACTCTCGCACAAACTTTTCTTCAGTGAGGTCGGAAAGTGCGGTCGTACACTTCAGTGATACCAATGAGTTTTCATCCTTTAGATCGCCTTTCCATCTTTTAGGAACAGTTAACTTTATGAAAATATCTCTATTCAAATCCATTCTACATCTGTTTGAAGATTGAGGTCAAAGGCACTTTTCATACTCTGTACTTAGAAATATTGTTGGAAATTTCTGACGCATGCGCAGTCACAAAAAAGGGCAGACATGCGCAGAAGTGACAATGGGCACCTCACTAACCCTCGTCAAAGTACACTACCCTGTCCCAATCATTACCCTAATCCGTACCCTAACCCTAACCCTGACCCTAACCCTGACCCAAACCCTGACCCTTACCCTAACCCTAACCCTGACCCTAACCCAAACACTAACCATGACCCTAACCCTAACCCTAACCCTAACCCTAACCCTAACCCTAACCCTAACCCTGACCTTAACCCAAACACTAACCCTAACCCAAACCCCAAATGTGTTAAAATTGTTGTTTTGGAGGCCTAGCTTTATCTCGGAAAGGATAAGTCTAGGAGGGTAACCGATTGGATTTTCGTATTAAGTTTTTTCACGAACTTCTCAAAAATCAAAGTTTTGGAGGGATGGGGGGTCAGGTTATGGTTTTTGGTACTTTTCATAGTCGATCTTTTCAATATTTCAACATGATCCTATGCTTCGTTCGGCTTGATGTTAAAAAATCGGCCCCGTTAGGGGTAGTACTTTTTGACAATTAAGCCCCTAGTGAAGACCGCAAGTCTTTATCTTTTGTAGTTTGGGAGTTGGTGTTAATTTCGGGGTTAGGCTTTATTCTCGCACAAACGTTTCTTCAGTGAGGTCGGAAAGTGCGGTCGTACACTTCAGTGATACCAATGAGTTTTCATCCTTTAGATCGCCTTTCCATCTTTTAGGAACAGTTAACTTTATGAAAATATCTCTATTCAAATCCATTCTACATCTGTTTGAAGATTGAGGTCAAAGGCACTTTTCATACTCTGTACTTAGAAATATTGTTGGAAATTTCTGACGCATGCGCAGTCACAAAAAAGGGCAGACATGCGCAGAAGTGACAATGGGCACCTCACTAACCCTCGTCAAAGTACACTACCCTGTCCCAATCATTACCCTAATCCGTACCCTAACCCTAACCCTGACCCTAACCCTGACCCAAACCCTGACCCTTACCCTAACCCTAACCCTGACCCTAACCCAAACACTAACCATGACCCTAACCCTAACCCTAACCCTAACCCTAACCCTAACCCTAACCCTAACCCTGACCTTAACCCAAACACTAACCCTAACCCAAACCCCAAATGTGTTAAAATTGTTGTTTTGGAGGCCTAGCTTTATCTCGGAAAGGATAAGTCTAGAAGGGTAACCGATTGGATTTTCGTATTAAGTTTTGTCACGAACTTCTCAAAAATCAAAGTTTTGGAGGGATGGGGGGTCAGGTTATGGTTTTTGGTACTTTTCATAGTCGATCTTTTCAATATTTCAACATGATCCTATGCTTCGTTCGGCTTGATGTTAAAAAATCGGCCCCATTAGGGGTAGTACTTTTTGACAATTAAGCCCCTAGTGAAGACCGCAAGTCTTTATCTTTTGTAGTTTGGGAGTTGGTGTTAATTTCGGGGTTAGGCTTTACTCTCGCACAAACGTTTCTTCAGTGAGGTCGGAAAGTGCGGTCGTACACTTCAGTGATACCAATGAGTTTTCATCCTTTAGATCGCCTTTCCATCTTTTAGGAACAGTTAACTTTATGAAAATATCTCTATTCAAATCCATTCTACATCTGTTTGAAGATTGAGGTCAAAGGCACTTTTCATACTCTGTACTTAGAAATATTGTTGGAAATTTCTGACGCATGCGCAGTCACAAAAAAGGGCAGACATGCGCAGAAGTGACAATGGGCACCTCACTAACCCTCGTCAAAGTACACTACCCTGTCCCAATCATTACCCTAATCCGTACCCTAACCCTAACCCTGACCCTAACCCTGACCCAAACCCTGACCCTTACCCTAACCCTAACCCTGACCCTAACCCAAACACTAACCATGACCCTAACCCTAACCCTAACCCTAACCCTAACCCTAACCCTAACCCTGACCTTAACCCAAACACTAACCCTAACCCAAACCCCAAATGTGTTAAAATTGTTGTTTTGGAGGCCTAGCTTTATCTCGGAAAGGATAAGTCTAGGAGGGTAACCGATTGGATTTTCGTATTAAGTTTTTTCACGAACTTCTCAAAAATCAAAGTTTTGGAGGGATGGGGGGTCAGGTTATGGTTTTTGGTACTTTTCATAGTCGATCTTTTCAATATTTCAACATGATCCTATGCTTCGTTCGGCTTGATGTTAAAAAATCGGCCCCGTTAGGGGTAGTACTTTTTGACAATTAAGACC
This sequence comes from Mytilus galloprovincialis, assembly GCF_965363235.1. Lineage (NCBI taxonomy): Eukaryota > Metazoa > Mollusca > Bivalvia > Mytilida > Mytilidae > Mytilus > Mytilus galloprovincialis. Next base: position 347,585 of record NC_134838.1, on the reverse strand, counting down.
CTAGTGAAGACCGCAAGTCTTTATCTTTTGTAGTTTGGGAGTTGGTGTTAATTTCGGGGTTAGGCTTTACTCTCGCACAAACGTTTCTTCAGTGAGGTCGGAAAGTGCGGTCGTACACTTCAGTGATACCAATGAGTTTTCATCCTTTAGATCGCCTTTCCATCTTTTAGGAACAGTTAACTTTATGAAAATATCTCTATTCAAATCCATTCTACATCTGTTTGAAGATTGAGGTCAAAGACACTTTTCATACTCTGTACTTAGAAATATTGTTGGAAATTTCTGACGCATGCGCAGTCACAAAAAAGGGCAGACATGCGCAGAAGTGACAATGGGCACCTCACTAACCCTCGTCAAAGTACACTACCCTGTCCCAATCATTACCCTAATCCGTACCCTAACCCTAACCCTGACCCTAACCCTGACCCAAACCCTGACCCTTACCCTAACCCTAACCCTGACCCTAACCCAAACACTAACCATGACCCTAACCCTAACCCTAACCCTAACCCTAACCCTAACCCTAACCCTAACCCTGACCTTAACCCAAACACTAACCCTAACCCAAACCCCAAATGTGTTAAAATTGTTGTTTTGGAGGCCTAGCTTTATCTCGGAAAGGATAAGTCTAGGAGGGTAACCGATTGGATTTTCGTATTAAGTTTTTTCACGAACTTCTCAAAAATCAAAGTTTTGGAGGGATGGGGGGTCAGGTTATGGTTTTTGGTACTTTTCATAGTCGATCTTTTCAATATTTCAACATGATCCTATGCTTCGTTCGGCTTGATGTTAAAAAATCGGCCCCGTTAGGGGTAGTACTTTTTGACAATTAAGCCCCTAGTGAAGACCGCAAGTCTTTATCTTTTGTAGTTTGGGAGTTGGTGTTAATTTCGGGGTTAGGCTTTACTCTCGCACAAACGTTTCTTCAGTGAGGTCGGAAAGTGCGGTCGTACACTTCAGTGATACCAATGAGTTTTCATCCTTTAGATCGCCTTTCCATCTTTTAGGAACAGTTAACTTTATGAAAATATCTCTATTCAAATCCATTCTACATCTGTTTGAAGATTGAGGTCAAAGGCACTTTTCATACTCTGTACTTAGAAATATTGTTGGAAATTTCTGACGCATGCGCAGTCACAAAAAAGGGCAGACATGCGCAGAAGTGACAATGGGCACCTCACTAACCCTCGTCAAAGTACACTACCCTGTCCCAATCATTACCCTAATCCGTACCCTAACCCTAACCCTGACCCTAACCCTGACCCAAACCCTGACCCTTACCCTAACCCTAACCCTGACCCTAACCCAAACACTAACCATGACCCTAACCCTAACCCTAACCCTAACCCTAACCCTAACCCTAACCCTAACCCTGACCTTAACCCAAACACTAACCCTAACCCAAACCCCAAATGTGTTAAAATTGTTGTTTTGGAGGCCTAGCTTTATCTCGGAAAGGATAAGTCTAGGAGGGTAACCGATTGGATTTTCGTATTAAGTTTTTTCACGAACTTCTCAAAAATCAAAGTTTTGGAGGGATGGGGGGGTCAGGTTATGGTTTTTGGTACTTTTCATAGTCGATCTTTTCAATATTTCAACATGATCCTATGCTTCGTTCGGCTTGATGTTAAAAAATCGGCCCCGTTAGGGGTAGTACTTTTTGACAATTAAGCCCCTAGTGAAGACCGCAAGTCTTTATCTTTTGTAGTTTGGGAGTTGGTGTTAATTTCGGGGTTAGGCTTTACTCTCGCACAAACGTTTCTTCAGTGAGGTCGGAAAGTGCGGTCGTACACTTCAGTGATACCAATGAGTTTTCATCCTTTAGATCGCCTTTCCATCTTTTAGGAACAGTTAACTTTATGAAAATATCTCTATTCAAATCCATTCTACATCTGTTTGAAGATTGAGGTCAAAGGCACTTTTCATACTCTGTACTTAGAAATATTGTTGGAAATTTCTGACGCATGCGCAGTCACAAAAAAGGGCAGACATGCGCAGAAGTGACAATGGGCACCTCACTAACCCTCGTCAAAGTACACTACCCTGTCCCAATCATTACCCTAATCCGTACCCTAACCCTAACCCTGACCCTAACCCTGACCCAAACCCTGACCCTTACCCTAACCCTAACCCTGACCCTAACCCAAACACTAACCATGACCCTAACCCTAACCCTAACCCTAACCCTAACCCTAACCCTAACCCTGACCTTAACCCAAACACTAACCCTAACCCAAACCCCAAATGTGTTAAAATTGTTGTTTTGGAGGCCTAGCTTTATCTCGGAAAGGATAAGTCTAGGAGGGTAACCGATTGGATTTTCGTATTAAGTTTTTTCACGAACTTCTCAAAAATCAAAGTTTTGGAGGGATGGGGGGTCAGGTTATGGTTTTTGGTACTTTTCATAGTCGATCTTTTCAATATTTCAACATGATCCTATGCTTCGTTCGGCTTGATGTTAAAAAATCGGCCCCGTTAGGGGTAGTACTTTTTGACAATTAAGCCCCTAGTGAAGACCGCAAGTCTTTATCTTTTGTAGTTTGGGAGTTGGTGTTAATTTCGGGGTTAGGCTTTACTCTCGCACAAACGTTTCTTCAGTGAGGTCGGAAAGTGCGGTCGTACACTTCAGTGATACCAATGAGTTTTCATCCTTTAGATCGCCTTTCCATCTTTTAGGAACAGTTAACTTTATGAAAATATCTCTATTCAAATCCATTCTACATCTGTTTGAAGATTGAGGTCAAAGGCACTTTTCATACTCTGTACTTAGAAATATTGTTGGAAATTTCTGACGCATGCGCAGTCACAAAAAAGGGCAGACATGCGCAGAAGTGACAATGGGCACCTCACTAACCCTCGTCAAAGTACACTACCCTGTCCCAATCATTACCCTAATCCGTACCCTAACCCTAACCCTGACCCTAACCCTGACCCAAACCCTGACCCTTACCCTAACCCTAACCCTGACCCTAACCCAAACACTAACCATGACCCTAACCCTAACCCTAACCCTAACCCTAACCCTAACCCTAACCCTGACCTTAACCCAAACACTAACCCTAACCCAAACCCCAAATGTGTTAAAATTGTTGTTTTGGAGGCCTAGCTTTATCTCGGAAAGGATAAGTCTAGGAGGGTAACCGATTGGATTTTCGTATTAAGTTTTTTCACGAACTTCTCAAAAATCAAAGTTTTGGAGGGATGGGGGGTCAGGTTATGGTTTTTGGTACTTTTCATAGTCGATCTTTTCAATATTTCAACATGATCCTATGCTTCGTTCGGCTTGATGTTAAAAAATCGGCCCCGTTAGGGGTAGTACTTTTTGACAATTAAGCCCCTAGTGAAGACCGCAAGTCTTTATCTTTTGTAGTTTGGGAGTTGGTGTTAATTTCGGGGTTAGGCTTTACTCTCGCACAAACGTTTCTTCAGTGAGGTCGGAAAGTGCGGTCGTACACTTCAGTGATACCAATGAGTTTTCATCCTTTAGATCGCCTTTCCATCTTTTAGGAACAGTTAACTTTATGAAAATATCTCTATTCAAATCCATTCTACATCTGTTTGAAGATTGAGGTCAAAGGCACTTTTCATACTCTGTACTTAGAAATATTGTTGGAAATTTCTGACGCATGCGCAGTCACAAAAAAGGGCAGACATGCGCAGAAGTGACAATGGGCACCTCACTAACCCTCGTCAAAGTACACTACCCTGTCCCAATCATTACCCTAATCCGTACCCTAACCCTAACCCTGACCCTAACCCTGACCCAAACCCTGACCCTTACCCTAACCCTAACCCTGACCCTAACCCAAACACTAACCATGACCCTAACCCTAACCCTAACCCTAACCCTAACCCTAACCCTGACCTTAACCCAAACACTAACCCTAACCCAAACCCCAAATGTGTTAAAATTGTTGTTTTGGAGGCCTAGCTTTATCTCGGAAAGGATAAGTCTAGGAGGGTAACCGATTGGATTTTCGTATTAAGTTTTTTCACGAACTTCTCAAAAATCAAAGTTTTGGAGGGATGGGGGGTCAGGTTATGGTTTTTGGTACTTTTCATAGTCGATCTTTTCAATATTTCAACATGATCCTATGCTTCGTTCGGCTTGATGTTAAAAAATCGGCCCCGTTAGGGGTAGTACTTTTTGACAATTAAGCCCCTAGTGAAGACCGCAAGTCTTTATCTTTTGTAGTTTGGGAGTTGGTGTTAATTTCGGGGTTAGGCTTTACTCTCGCACAAACGTTTCTTCAGTGAGGTCGGAAAGTGCGGTCGTACACTTCAGTGATACCAATGAGTTTTCATCCTTTAGATCGCCTTTCCATCTTTTAGGAACAGTTAACTTTATGAAAATATCTCTATTCAAATCCATTCTACATCTGTTTGAAGATTGAGGTCAAAGGCACTTTTCATACTCTGTACTTAGAAATATTGTTGGAAATTTCTGACGCATGCGCAGTCACAAAAAAGGGCAGACATGCGCAGAAGTGACAATGGGCACCTCACTAACCCTCGTCAAAGTACACTACCCTGTCCCAATCATTACCCTAATCCGTACCCTAACCCTAACCCTGACCCTAACCCTGACCCAAACCCTGACCCTTACCCTAACCCTAACCCTGACCCTAACCCAAACACTAACCATGACCCTAACCCTAACCCTAACCCTAACCCTAACCCTAACCCTAACCCTAACCCTAACCCTGACCTTAACCCAAACACTAACCCTAACCCAAACCCCAAATGTGTTAAAATTGTTGTTTTGGAGGCCTAGCTTTATCTCGGAAAGGATAAGTCTAGGAGGGTAACCGATTGGATTTTCGTATTAAGTTTTTTCACGAACTTCTCAAAAATCAAAGTTTTGGAGGGATGGGGGGGGTCAGGTTATGGTTTTTGGTACTTTTCATAGTCGATCTTTTCAATATTTCAACATGATCCTATGCTTCGTTCGGCTTGATGTTAAAAAATCGGCCCCGTTAGGGGTAGTACTTTTTGACAATTAAGCCCCTAGTGAAGACCGCAAGTCTTTATCTTTTGTAGTTTGGGAGTTGGTGTTAATTTCGGGGTTAGGCTTTACTCTCGCACAAACGTTTCTTCAGTGAGGTCGGAAAGTGCGGTCGTACACTTCAGTGATACCAATGAGTTTTCATCCTTTAGATCGCCTTTCCATCTTTTAGGAACAGTTAACTTTATGAAAATATCTCTATTCAAATCCATTCTACATCTGTTTGAAGATTGAGGTCAAAGGCACTTTTCATACTCTGTACTTAGAAATATTGTTGGAAATTTCTGACGCATGCGCAGTCACAAAAAAGGGCAGACATGCGCAGAAGTGACAATGGGCACCTCACTAACCCTCGTCAAAGTACACTACCCTGTCCCAATCATTACCCTAATCCGTACCCTAACCCTAACCCTGACCCTAACCCTGACCCAAACCCTGACCCTTACCCTAACCCTAACCCTGACCCTAACCCAAACACTAACCATGACCCTAACCCTAACCCTAACCCTAACCCTAACCCTAACCCTAACCCTAACCCTGACCTTAACCCAAACACTAACCCTAACCCAAACCCCAAATGTGTTAAAATTGTTGTTTTGGAGGCCTAGCTTTATCTCGGAAAGGATAAGTCTAGGAGGGTAACCGATTGGATTTTCGTATTAAGTTTTTTCACGAACTTCTCAAAAATCAAAGTTTTGGAGGGATGGGGGGTCAGGTTATGGTTTTTGGTACTTTTCATAGTCGATCTTTTCAATATTTCAACATGATCCTATGCTTCGTTCGGCTTGATGTTAAAAAATCGGCCCCGTTAGGGGTAGTACTTTTTGACAATTAAGCCCCTAGTGAAGACCGCAAGTCTTTATCTTTTGTAGTTTGGGAGTTGGTGTTAATTTCGGGGTTAGGCTTTATTCTCGCACAAACGTTTCTTCAGTGAGGTCGGAAAGTGCGGTCGTACACTTCAGTGATACCAATGAGTTTTCATCCTTTAGATCGCCTTTCCATCTTTTAGGAACAGTTAACTTTATGAAAATATCTCTATTCAAATCCATTCTACATCTGTTTGAAGATTGAGGTCAAAGGCACTTTTCATACTCTGTACTTAGAAATATTGTTGGAAATTTCTGACGCATGCGCAGTCACAAAAAAGGGCAGACATGCGCAGAAGTGACAATGGGCACCTCACTAACCCTCGTCAAAGTACACTACCCTGTCCCAATCATTACCCTAATCCGTACCCTAACCCTAACCCTGACCCTAACCCTGACCCAAACCCTGACCCTTACCCTAACCCTAACCCTGACCCTAACCCAAACACTAACCATGACCCTAACCCTAACCCTAACCCTAACCCTAACCCTAACCCTAACCCTAACCCTGACCTTAACCCAAACACTAACCCTAACCCAAACCCCAAATGTGTTAAAATTGTTGTTTTGGAGGCCTAGCTTTATCTCGGAAAGGATAAGTCTAGAAGGGTAACCGATTGGATTTTCGTATTAAGTTTTGTCACGAACTTCTCAAAAATCAAAGTTTTGGAGGGATGGGGGGTCAGGTTATGGTTTTTGGTACTTTTCATAGTCGATCTTTTCAATATTTCAACATGATCCTATGCTTCGTTCGGCTTGATGTTAAAAAATCGGCCCCATTAGGGGTAGTACTTTTTGACAATTAAGCCCCTAGTGAAGACCGCAAGTCTTTATCTTTTGTAGTTTGGGAGTTGGTGTTAATTTCGGGGTTAGGCTTTACTCTCGCACAAACGTTTCTTCAGTGAGGTCGGAAAGTGCGGTCGTACACTTCAGTGATACCAATGAGTTTTCATCCTTTAGATCGCCTTTCCATCTTTTAGGAACAGTTAACTTTATGAAAATATCTCTATTCAAATCCATTCTACATCTGTTTGAAGATTGAGGTCAAAGGCACTTTTCATACTCTGTACTTAGAAATATTGTTGGAAATTTCTGACGCATGCGCAGTCACAAAAAAGGGCAGACATGCGCAGAAGTGACAATGGGCACCTCACTAACCCTCGTCAAAGTACACTACCCTGTCCCAATCATTACCCTAATCCGTACCCTAACCCTAACCCTGACCCTAACCCTGACCCAAACCCTGACCCTTACCCTAACCCTAACCCTGACCCTAACCCAAACACTAACCATGACCCTAACCCTAACCCTAACCCTAACCCTAACCCTAACCCTAACCCTGACCTTAACCCAAACACTAACCCTAACCCAAACCCCAAATGTGTTAAAATTGTTGTTTTGGAGGCCTAGCTTTATCTCGGAAAGGATAAGTCTAGGAGGGTAACCGATTGGATTTTCGTATTAAGTTTTTTCACGAACTTCTCAAAAATCAAAGTTTTGGAGGGATGGGGGGTCAGGTTATGGTTTTTGGTACTTTTCATAGTCGATCTTTTCAATATTTCAACATGATCCTATGCTTCGTTCGGCTTGATGTTAAAAAATCGGCCCCGTTAGGGGTAGTACTTTTTGACAATTAAGACCCTAGTGAAGACCGCAAGTCTTTATCTTTTGTAGTTTGGGAGTTGGTGTTAATTTCGGGGTTAGGCTTTACTCTCGCACAAACGTTTCTTCAGTGAGGTCGGAAAGTGCGGTCGTACACTTCAGTGATACCAATGAGTTTTCATCCTTTAGATCGCCTTTCCATCTTTTAGGAACAGTTAACTTTATGAAAATATCTCTATTCAAATCCATTCTACATCTGTTTGAAGATTGAGGTCAAAGACACTTTTCATACTCTGTACTTAGAAATATTGTTGGAAATTTCTGACGCATGCGCAGTCACAAAAAAGGGCAGACATGCGCAGAAGTGACAATGGGCACCTCACTAACCCTCGTCAAAGTACACTACCCTGTCCCAATCATTACCCTAATCCGTACCCTAACCCTAACCCTGACCCTAACCCTGACCCAAACCCTGACCCTTACCCTAACCCTAACCCTGACCCTAACCCAAACACTAACCATGACCCTAACCCTAACCCTAACCCTAACCCTAACCCTAACCCTAACCCTAACCCTGACCTTAACCCAAACACTAACCCTAACCCAAACCCCAAATGTGTTAAAATTGTTGTTTTGGAGGCCTAGCTTTATCTCGGAAAGGATAAGTCTAGGAGGGTAACCGATTGGATTTTCGTATTAAGTTTTTTCACGAACTTCTCAAAAATCAAAGTTTTGGAGGGATGGGGGGTCAGGTTATGGTTTTTGGTACTTTTCATAGTCGATCTTTTCAATATTTCAACATGATCCTATGCTTCGTTCGGCTTGATGTTAAAAAATCGGCCCCGTTAGGGGTAGTACTTTTTGACAATTAAGCCCCTAGTGAAGACCGCAAGTCTTTATCTTTTGTAGTTTGGGAGTTGGTGTTAATTTCGGGGTTAGGCTTTACTCTCGCACAAACGTTTCTTCAGTGAGGTCGGAAAGTGCGGTCGTACACTTCAGTGATACCAATGAGTTTTCATCCTTTAGATCGCCTTTCCATCTTTTAGGAACAGTTAACTTTATGAAAATATCTCTATTCAAATCCATTCTACATCTGTTTGAAGATTGAGGTCAAAGGCACTTTTCATACTCTGTACTTAGAAATATTGTTGGAAATTTCTGACGCATGCGCAGTCACAAAAAAGGGCAGACATGCGCAGAAGTGACAATGGGCACCTCACTAACCCTCGTCAAAGTACACTACCCTGTCCCAATCATTACCCTAATCCGTACCCTAACCCTAACCCTGACCCTAACCCTGACCCAAACCCTGACCCTTACCCTAACCCTAACCCTGACCCTAACCCAAACACTAACCATGACCCTAACCCTAACCCTAACCCTAACCCTAACCCTAACCCTAACCCTAACCCTGACCTTAACCCAAACACTAACCCTAACCCAAACCCCAAATGTGTTAAAATTGTTGTTTTGGAGGCCTAGCTTTATCTCGGAAAGGATAAGTCTAGGAGGGTAACCGATTGGATTTTCGTATTAAGTTTTTTCACGAACTTCTCAAAAATCAAAGTTTTGGAGGGATGGGGGGGTCAGGTTATGGTTTTTGGTACTTTTCATAGTCGATCTTTTCAATATTTCAACATGATCCTATGCTTCGTTCGGCTTGATGTTAAAAAATCGGCCCCGTTAGGGGTAGTACTTTTTGACAATTAAGCCCCTAGTGAAGACCGCAAGTCTTTATCTTTTGTAGTTTGGGAGTTGGTGTTAATTTCGGGGTTAGGCTTTACTCTCGCACAAACGTTTCTTCAGTGAGGTCGGAAAGTGCGGTCGTACACTTCAGTGATACCAATGAGTTTTCATCCTTTAGATCGCCTTTCCATCTTTTAGGAACAGTTAACTTTATGAAAATATCTCTATTCAAATCCATTCTACATCTGTTTGAAGATTGAGGTCAAAGGCACTTTTCATACTCTGTACTTAGAAATATTGTTGGAAATTTCTGACGCATGCGCAGTCACAAAAAAGGGCAGACATGCGCAGAAGTGACAATGGGCACCTCACTAACCCTCGTCAAAGTACACTACCCTGTCCCAATCATTACCCTAATCCGTACCCTAACCCTAACCCTGACCCTAACCCTGACCCAAACCCTGACCCTTACCCTAACCCTAACCCTGACCCTAACCCAAACACTAACCATGACCCTAACCCTAACCCTAACCCTAACCCTAACCCTAACCCTAACCCTAACCCTGACCTTAACCCAAACACTAACCCTAACCCAAACCCCAAATGTGTTAAAATTGTTGTTTTGGAGGCCTAGCTTTATCTCGGAAAGGATAAGTCTAGGAGGGTAACCGATTGGATTTTCGTATTAAGTTTTTTCACGAACTTCTCAAAAATCAAAGTTTTGGAGGGATGGGGGGTCAGGTTATGGTTTTTGGTACTTTTCATAGTCGATCTTTTCAATATTTCAACATGATCCTATGCTTCGTTCGGCTTGATGTTAAAAAATCGGCCCCGTTAGGGGTAGTACTTTTTGACAATTAAGACCCTAGTGAAGACCGCAAGTCTTTATCTTTTGTAGTTTGGGAGTTGGTGTTAATTTCGGGGTTAGGCTTTACTCTCGCACAAACGTTTCTTCAGTGAGGTCGGAAAGTGCGGTCGTACACTTCAGTGATACCAATGAGTTTTCATCCTTTAGATCGCCTTTCCATCTTTTAGGAACAGTTAACTTTATGAAAATATCTCTATTCAAATCCATTCTACATCTGTTTGAAGATTGAGGTCAAAGACACTTTTCATACTCTGTACTTAGAAATATTGTTGGAAATTTCTGACGCATGCGCAGTCACAAAAAAGGGCAGACATGCGCAGAAGTGACAATGGGCACCTCACTAACCCTCGTCAAAGTACACTACCCTGTCCCAATCATTACCCTAATCCGTACCCTAACCCTAACCCTGACCCTAACCCTGACCCAAACCCTGACCCTTACCCTAACCCTAACCCTGACCCTAACCCAAACACTAACCATGACCCTAACCCTAACCCTAACCCTAACCCTAACCCTAACCCTAACCCTAACCCTGACCTTAACCCAAACACTAACCCTAACCCAAACCCCAAATGTGTTAAAATTGTTGTTTTGGAGGCCTAGCTTTATCTCGGAAAGGATAAGTCTAGGAGGGTAACCGATTGGATTTTCGTATTAAGTTTTTTCACGAACTTCTCAAAAATCAAAGTTTTGGAGGGATGGGGGGTCAGGTTATGGTTTTTGGTACTTTTCATAGTCGATCTTTTCAATATTTCAACATGATCCTATGCTTCGTTCGGCTTGATGTTAAAAAATCGGCCCCGTTAGGGGTAGTACTTTTTGACAATTAAGCCCCTAGTGAAGACCGCAAGTCTTTATCTTTTGTAGTTTGGGAGTTGGTGTTAATTTCGGGGTTAGGCTTTACTCTCGCACAAACGTTTCTTCAGTGAGGTCGGAAAGTGCGGTCGTACACTTCAGTGATACCAATGAGTTTTCATCCTTTAGATCGCCTTTCCATCTTTTAGGAACAGTTAACTTTATGAAAATATCTCTATTCAAATCCATTCTACATCTGTTTGAAGATTGAGGTCAAAGGCACTTTTCATACTCTGTACTTAGAAATATTGTTGGAAATTTCTGACGCATGCGCAGTCACAAAAAAGGGCAGACATGCGCAGAAGTGACAATGGGCACCTCACTAACCCTCGTCAAAGTACACTACCCTGTCCCAATCATTACCCTAATCCGTACCCTAACCCTAACCCTGACCCTAACCCTGACCCAAACCCTGACCCTTACCCTAACCCTAACCCTGACCCTAACCCAAACACTAACCATGACCCTAACCCTAACCCTAACCCTAACCCTAACCCTAACCCTAACCCTAACCCTGACCTTAACCCAAACACTAACCCTAACCCAAACCCCAAATGTGTTAAAATTGTTGTTTTGGAGGCCTAGCTTTATCTCGGAAAGGATAAGTCTAGGAGGGTAACCGATTGGATTTTCGTATTAAGTTTTTTCACGAACTTCTCAAAAATCAAAGTTTTGGAGGGATGGGGGGGTCAGGTTATGGTTTTTGGTACTTTTCATAGTCGATCTTTTCAATATTTCAACATGATCCTATGCTTCGTTCGGCTTGATGTTAAAAAATCGGCCCCATTAGGGGTAGTACTTTTTGACAATTAAGCCCCTAGTGAAGACCGCAAGTCTTTATCTTTTGTAGTTTGGGAGTTGGTGTTAATTTCGGGGTTAGGCTTTACTCTCGCACAAACGTTTCTTCAGTGAGGTCGGAAAGTGCGGTCGTACACTTCAGTGATACCAATGAGTTTTCATCCTTTAGATCGCCTTTCCATCTTTTAGGAACAGTTAACTTTATGAAAATATCTCTATTCAAATCCATTCTACATCTGTTTGAAGATTGAGGTCAAAGGCACTTTTCATACTCTGTACTTAGAAATATTGTTGGAAATTTCTGACGCATGCGCAGTCACAAAAAAGGGCAGACATGCGCAGAAGTGACAATGGGCACCTCACTAACCCTCGTCAAAGTACACTACCCTGTCCCAATCATTACCCTAATCCGTACCCTAACCCTAACCCTGACCCTAACCCTGACCCAAACCCTGACCCTTACCCTAACCCTAACCCTGACCCTAACCCAAACACTAACCATGACCCTAACCCTAACCCTAACCCTAACCCTAACCCTAACCCTAACCCTAACCCTGACCTTAACCCAAACACTAACCCTAACCCAAACCCCAAATGTGTTAAAATTGTTGTTTTGGAGGCCTAGCTTTATCTCGGAAAGGATAAGTCTAGGAGGGTAACCGATTGGATTTTCGTATTAAGTTTTTTCACGAACTTCTCAAAAATCAAAGTTTTGGAGGGATGGGGGGTCAGGTTATGGTTTTTGGTACTTTTCATAGTCGATCTTTTCAATATTTCAACATGATCCTATGCTTCGTTCGGCTTGATGTTAAAAAATCGGCCCCGTTAGGGGTAGTACTTTTTGACAATTAAGCCCCTAGTGAAGACCGCAAGTCTTTATCTTTTGTAGTTTGGGAGTTGGTGTTAATTTCGGGGTTAGGCTTTACTCTCGCACAAACGTTTCTTCAGTGAGGTCGGAAAGTGCGGTCGTACACTTCAGTGATACCAATGAGTTTTCATCCTTTAGATCGCCTTTCCATCTTTTAGGAACAGTTAACTTTATGAAAATATCTCTATTCAAATCCATTCTACATCTGTTTGAAGATTGAGGTCAAAGGCACTTTTCATACTCTGTACTTAGAAATATTGTTGGAAATTTCTGACGCATGCGCAGTCACAAAAAAGGGCAGACATGCGCAGAAGTGACAATGGGCACCTCACTAACCCTCGTCAAAGTACACTACCCTGTCCCAATCATTACCCTAATCCGTACCCTAACCCTAACCCTGACCCTAACCCTGACCCAAACCCTGACCCTTACCCTAACCCTAACCCTGACCCTAACCCAAACACTAACCATGACCCTAACCCTAACCCTAACCCTAACCCTAACCCTAACCCTAACCCTGACCTTAACCCAAACACTAACCCTAACCCAAACCCCAAATGTGTTAAAATTGTTGTTTTGGAGGCCTAGCTTTATCTCGGAAAGGATAAGTCTAGGAGGGTAACCGATTGGATTTTCGTATTAAGTTTTTTCACGAACTTCTCAAAAATCAAAGTTTTGGAGGGATGGGGGGTCAGGTTATGGTTTTTGGTACTTTTCATAGTCGATCTTTTCAATATTTCAACATGATCCTATGCTTCGTTCGGCTTGATGTTAAAAAATCGGCCCCGTTAGGGGTAGTACTTTTTGACAATTAAGCCCCTAGTGAAGACCGCAAGTCTTTATCTTTTGTAGTTTGGGAGTTGGTGTTAATTTCGGGGTTAGGCTTTACTCTCGCACAAACGTTTCTTCAGTGAGGTCGGAAAGTGCGGTCGTACACTTCAGTGATACCAATGAGTTTTCATCCTTTAGATCGCCTTTCCATCTTTTAGGAACAGTTAACTTTATGAAAATATCTCTATTCAAATCCATTCTACATCTGTTTGAAGATTGAGGTCAAAGGCACTTTTCATACTCTGTACTTAGAAATATTGTTGGAAATTTCTGACGCATGCGCAGTCACAAAAAAGGGCAGACATGCGCAGAAGTGACAATGGGCACCTCACTAACCCTCGTCAAAGTACACTACCCTGTCCCAATCATTACCCTAATCCGTACCCTAACCCTAACCCTGACCCTAACCCTGACCCAAACCCTGACCCTTACCCTAACCCTAACCCTGACCCTAACCCAAACACTAACCATGACCCTAACCCTAACCCTAACCCTAACCCTAACCCTAACCCTGACCTTAACCCAAACACTAACCCTAACCCAAACCCCAAATGTGTTAAAATTGTTGTTTTGGAGGCCTAGCTTTATCTCGGAAAGGATAAGTCTAGGAGGGTAACCGATTGGATTTTCGTATTAAGTTTTTTCACGAACTTCTCAAAAATCAAAGTTTTGGAGGGATGGGGGGTCAGGTTATGGTTTTTGGTACTTTTCATAGTCGATCTTTTCAATATTTCAACATGATCCTATGCTTCGTTCGGCTTGATGTTAAAAAATCGGCCCCGTTAGGGGTAGTACTTTTTGACAATTAAGCCCCTAGTGAAGACCGCAAGTCTTTATCTTTTGTAGTTTGGGAGTTGGTGTTAATTTCGGGGTTAGGCTTTACTCTCGCACAAACGTTTCTTCAGTGAGGTCGGAAAGTGCGGTCGTACACTTCAGTGATACCAATGAGTTTTCATCCTTTAGATCGCCTTTCCATCTTTTAGGAACAGTTAACTTTATGAAAATATCTCTATTCAAATCCATTCTACATCTGTTTGAAGATTGAGGTCAAAGGCACTTTTCATACTCTGTACTTAGAAATATTGTTGGAAATTTCTGACGCATGCGCAGTCACAAAAAAGGGCAGACATGCGCAGAAGTGACAATGGGCACCTCACTAACCCTCGTCAAAGTACACTACCCTGTCCCAATCATTACCCTAATCCGTACCCTAACCCTAACCCTGACCCTAACCCTGACCCAAACCCTGACCCTTACCCTAACCCTAACCCTGACCCTAACCCAAACACTAACCATGACCCTAACCCTAACCCTAACCCTAACCCTAACCCTAACCCTAACCCTAACCCTAACCCTGACCTTAACCCAAACACTAACCCTAACCCAAACCCCAAATGTGTTAAAATTGTTGTTTTGGAGGCCTAGCTTTATCTCGGAAAGGATAAGTCTAGGAGGGTAACCGATTGGATTTTCGTATTAAGTTTTTTCACGAACTTCTCAAAAATCAAAGTTTTGGAGGGATGGGGGGTCAGGTTATGGTTTTTGGTACTTTTCATAGTCGATCTTTTCAATATTTCAACATGATCCTATGCTTCGTTCGGCTTGATGTTAAAAAATCGGCCCCGTTAGGGGTAGTACTTTTTGACAATTAAGCCCCTAGTGAAGACCGCAAGTCTTTATCTTTTGTAGTTTGGGAGTTGGTGTTAATTTCGGGGTTAGGCTTTACTCTCGCACAAACGTTTCTTCAGTGAGGTCGGAAAGTGCGGTCGTACACTTCAGTGATACCAATGAGTTTTCATCCTTTAGATCGCCTTTCCATCTTTTAGGAACAGTTAACTTTATGAAAATATCTCTATTCAAATCCATTCTACATCTGTTTGAAGATTGAGGTCAAAGGCACTTTTCATACTCTGTACTTAGAAATATTGTTGGAAATTTCTGACGCATGCGCAGTCACAAAAAAGGGCAGACATGCGCAGAAGTGACAATGGGCACCTCACTAACCCTCGTCAAAGTACACTACCCTGTCCCAATCATTACCCTAATCCGTACCCTAACCCTAACCCTGACCCTAACCCTGACCCAAACCCTGACCCTTACCCTAACCCTAACCCTGACCCTAACCCAAACACTAACCATGACCCTAACCCTAACCCTAACCCTAACCCTAACCCTAACCCTAACCCTAACCCTGACCTTAACCCAAACACTAACCCTAACCCAAACCCCAAATGTGTTAAAATTGTTGTTTTGGAGGCCTAGCTTTATCTCGGAAAGGATAAGTTTAGGAGGGTAACCGATTGGATTTTCGTATTAAGTTTTTTCACGAACTTCTCAAAAATCAAAGTTTTGGAGGGATGGGGGGTCAGGTTATGGTTTTTGGTACTTTTCATAGTCGATCTTTTCAATATTTCAACATGATCCTATGCTTCGTTCGGCTTGATGTTAAAAAATCGGCCCCATTAGGGGTAGTACTTTTTGACAATTAAGCCCCTAGTGAAGACCGCAAGTCTTTATCTTTTGTAGTTTGGGAGTTGGTGTTAATTTCGGGGTTAGGCTTTACTCTCGCACAAACGTTTCTTCAGTGAGGTCGGAAAGTGCGGTCGTACACCTCAGTGATACCAATGAGTTTTCATCCTTTAGATCGCCTTTCCATCTTTTAGGAACAGTTAACTTTATGAAAATATCTCTATTCAAATCCATTCTACATCTGTTTGAAGATTGAGGTCAAAGGCACTTTTCATACTCTGTACTTAGAAATATTGTTGGAAATTTCTGACGCATGCGCAGTCACAAAAAAGGGCAGACATGCGCAGAAGTGACAATGGGCACCTCACTAACCCTCGTCAAAGTACACTACCCTGTCCCAATCATTACCCTAATCCGTACCCTAACCCTAACCCTGACCCTAACCCTGACCCAAACCCTGACCCTTACCCTAACCCTAACCCTGACCCTAACCCAAACACTAACCATGACCCTAACCCTAACCCTAACCCTAACCCTAACCCTAACCCTAACCCTAACCCTGACCTTAACCCAAACACTAACCCTAACCCAAACCCCAAATGTGTTAAAATTGTTGTTTTGGAGGCCTAGCTTTATCTCGGAAAGGATAAGTCTAGGAGGGTAACCGATTGGATTTTCGTATTAAGTTTTTTCACGAACTTCTCAAAAATCAAAGTTTTGGAGGGATGGGGGGTCAGGTTATGGTTTTTGGTACTTTTCATAGTCGATCTTTTCAATATTTCAACATGATCCTATGCTTCGTTCGGCTTGATGTTAAAAAATCGGCCCCGTTAGGGGTAGTACTTTTTGACAATTAAGCCCCTAGTGAAGACCGCAAGTCTTTATCTTTTGTAGTTTGGGAGTTGGTGTTAATTTCGGGGTTAGGCTTTACTCTCGCACAAACGTTTCTTCAGTGAGGTCGGAAAGTGCGGTCGTACACTTCAGTGATACCAATGAGTTTTCATCCTTTAGATCGCCTTTCCATCTTTTAGGAACAGTTAACTTTATGAAAATATCTCTATTCAAATCCATTCTACATCTGTTTGAAGATTGAGGTCAAAGGCACTTTTCATACTCTGTACTTAGAAATATTGTTGGAAATTTCTGACGCATGCGCAGTCACAAAAAAGGGCAGACATGCGCAGAAGTGACAATGGGCACCTCACTAACCCTCGTCAAAGTACACTACCCTGTCCCAATCATTACCCTAATCCGTACCCTAACCCTAACCCTGACCCTAACCCTGACCCAAACCCTGACCCTTACCCTAACCCTAACCCTGACCCTAACCCAAACACTAACCATGACCCTAACCCTAACCCTAACCCTAACCCTAACCCTAACCCTAACCCTAACCCTAACCCTAACCCTGACCTTAACCCAAACTTACCCTAACCCAAACCCCAAATGTGTTAAAATTGTTGTTTTGGAGGCCTAGCTTTATCTCGGAAAGGATAAGTCTAGGAGGGTAACCGATTGGATTTTCGTATTAAGTTTTTTCACGAACTTCTCAAAAATCAAAGTTTTGGAGGGATGGGGGGTCAGGTTATGGTTTTTGGTACTTTTCATAGTCGATCTTTTCAATATTTCAACATGATCCTATGCTTCGTTCGGCTTGATGTTAAAAAATCGGCCCCGTTAGGGGTAGTACTTTTTGACAATTAAGCCCCTAGTGAAGACCGCAAGTCTTTATCTTTTGTAGTTTGGGAGTTGGTGTTAATTTCGGGGTTAGGCTTTACTCTCGCACAAACGTTTCTTCAGTGAGGTCGGAAAGTGCGGTCGTACACTTCAGTGATACCAATGAGTTTTCATCCTTTAGATCGCCTTTCCATCTTTTAGGAACAGTTAACTTTATGAAAATATCTCTATTCAAATCCATTCTACATCTGTTTGAAGATTGAGGTCAAAGGCACTTTTCATACTCTGTACTTAGAAATATTGTTGGAAATTTCTGACGCATGCGCAGTCACAAAAAAGGGCAGACATGCGCAGAAGTGACAATGGGCACCTCACTAACCCTCGTCAAAGTACACTACCCTGTCCCAATCATTACCCTAATCCGTACCCTAACCCTAACCCTGACCCTAACCCTGACCCAAACCCTGACCCTTACCCTAACCCTAACCCTGACCCTAACCCAAACACTAACCATGACCCTAACCCTAACCCTAACCCTAACCCTAACCCTAACCCTAACCCTAACCCTGACCTTAACCCAAACACTAACCCTAACCCAAACCCCAAATGTGTTAAAATTGTTGTTTTGGAGGCCTAGCTTTATCTCGGAAAGGATAAGTCTAGGAGGGTAACCGATTGGATTTTCGTATTAAGTTTTTTCACGAACTTCTCAAAAATCAAAGTTTTGGAGGGATGGGGGGTCAGGTTATGGTTTTTGGTACTTTTCATAGTCGATCTTTTCAATATTTCAACATGATCCTATGCTTCGTTCGGCTTGATGTTAAAAAATCGGCCCCGTTAGGGGTAGTACTTTTTGACAATTAAGCCCCTAGTGAAGACCGCAAGTCTTTATCTTTTGTAGTTTGGGAGTTGGTGTTAATTTCGGGGTTAGGCTTTACTCTCGCACAAACGTTTCTTCAGTGAGGTCGGAAAGTGCGGTCGTACACTTCAGTGATACCAATGAGTTTTCATCCTTTAGATCGCCTTTCCATCTTTTAGGAACAGTTAACTTTATGAAAATATCTCTATTCAAATCCATTCTACATCTGTTTGAAGATTGAGGTCAAAGGCACTTTTCATACTCTGTACTTAGAAATATTGTTGGAAATTTCTGACGCATGCGCAGTCACAAAAAAGGGCAGACATGCGCAGAAGTGACAATGGGCACCTCACTAACCCTCGTCAAAGTACACTACCCTGTCCCAATCATTACCCTAATCCGTACCCTAACCCTAACCCTGACCCTAACCCTGACCCAAACCCTGACCCTTACCCTAACCCTAACCCTGACCCTAACCCAAACACTAACCATGACCCTAACCCTAACCCTAACCCTAACCCTAACCCTAACCCTAACCCTAACCCTGACCTTAACCCAAACACTAACCCTAACCCAAACCCCAAATGTGTTAAAATTGTTGTTTTGGAGGCCTAGCTTTATCTCGGAAAGGATAAGTCTAGGAGGGTAACCGATTGGATTTTCGTATTAAGTTTTTTCACGAACTTCTCAAAAATCAAAGTTTTGGAGGGATGGGGGGTCAGGTTATGGTTTTTGGTACTTTTCATAGTCGATCTTTTCAATATTTCAACATGATCCTATGCTTCGTTCGGCTTGATGTTAAAAAATCGGCCCCGTTAGGGGTAGTACTTTTTGACAATTAAGCCCCTAGTGAAGACCGCAAGTCTTTATCTTTTGTAGTTTGGGAGTTGGTGTTAATTTCGGGGTTAGGCTTTACTCTCGCACAAACGTTTCTTCAGTGAGGTCGGAAAGTGCGGTCGTACACTTCAGTGATACCAATGAGTTTTCATCCTTTAGATCGCCTTTCCATCTTTTAGGAACAGTTAACTTTATGAAAATATCTCTATTCAAATCCATTCTACATCTGTTTGAAGATTGAGGTCAAAGGCACTTTTCATACTCTGTACTTAGAAATATTGTTGGAAATTTCTGACGCATGCGCAGTCACAAAAAAGGGCAGACATGCGCAGAAGTGACAATGGGCACCTCACTAACCCTCGTCAAAGTACACTACCCTGTCCCAATCATTACCCTAATCCGTACCCTAACCCTAACCCTGACCCTAACCCTGACCCAAACCCTGACCCTTACCCTAACCCTAACCCTGACCCTAACCCAAACACTAACCATGACCCTAACCCTAACCCTAACCCTAACCCTAACCCTAACCCTAACCCTAACCCTGACCTTAACCCAAACACTAACCCTAACCCAAACCCCAAATGTGTTAAAATTGTTGTTTTGGAGGCCTAGCTTTATCTCGGAAAGGATAAGTCTAGGAGGGTAACCGATTGGATTTTCGTATTAAGTTTTTTCACGAACTTCTCAAAAATCAAAGTTTTGGAGGGATGGGGGGTCAGGTTATGGTTTTTGGTACTTTTCATAGTCGATCTTTTCAATATTTCAACATGATCCTATGCTTCGTTCGGCTTGATGTTAAAAAATCGGCCCCGTTAGGGGTAGTACTTTTTGACAATTAAGCCCCTAGTGAAGACCGCAAGTCTTTATCTTTTGTAGTTTGGGAGTTGGTGTTAATTTCGGGGTTAGGCTTTACTCTCGCACAAACGTTTCTTCAGTGAGGTCGGAAAGTGCGGTCGTACACTTCAGTGATACCAATGAGTTTTCATCCTTTAGATCGCCTTTCCATCTTTTAGGAACAGTTAACTTTATGAAAATATCTCTATTCAAATCCATTCTACATCTGTTTGAAGATTGAGGTCAAAGGCACTTTTCATACTCTGTACTTAGAAATATTGTTGGAAATTTCTGACGCATGCGCAGTCACAAAAAAGGGCAGACATGCGCAGAAGTGACAATGGGCACCTCACTAACCCTCGTCAAAGTACACTACCCTGTCCCAATCATTACCCTAATCCGTACCCTAACCCTAACCCTGACCCTAACCCTGACCCAAACCCTGACCCTTACCCTAACCCTAACCCTGACCCTAACCCAAACACTAACCATGACCCTAACCCTAACCCTAACCCTAACCCTAACCCTAACCCTAACCCTAACCCTGACCTTAACCCAAACACTAACCCTAACCCAAACCCCAAATGTGTTAAAATTGTTGTTTTGGAGGCCTAGCTTTATCTCGGAAAGGATAAGTCTAGGAGGGTAACCGATTGGATTTTCGTATTAAGTTTTTTCACGAACTTCTCAAAAATCAAAGTTTTGGAGGGATGGGGGGTCAGGTTATGGTTTTTGGTACTTTTCATAGTCGATCTTTTCAATATTTCAACATGATCCTATGCTTCGTTCGGCTTGATGTTAAAAAATCGGCCCCGTTAGGGGTAGTACTTTTTGACAATTAAGCCCCTAGTGAAGACCGCAAGTCTTTATCTTTTGTAGTTTGGGAGTTGGTGTTAATTTCGGGGTTAGGCTTTACTCTCGCACAAACGTTTCTTCAGTGAGGTCGGAAAGTGCGGTCGTACACTTCAGTGATACCAATGAGTTTTCATCCTTTAGATCGCCTTTCCATCTTTTAGGAACAGTTAACTTTATGAAAATATCTCTATTCAAATCCATTCTACATCTGTTTGAAGATTGAGGTCAAAGGCACTTTTCATACTCTGTACTTAGAAATATTGTTGGAAATTTCTGACGCATGCGCAGTCACAAAAAAGGGCAGACATGCGCAGAAGTGACAATGGGCACCTCACTAACCCTCGTCAAAGTACACTACCCTGTCCCAATCATTACCCTAATCCGTACCCTAACCCTAACCCTGACCCTAACCCTGACCCAAACCCTGACCCTTACCCTAACCCTAACCCTGACCCTAACCCAAACACTAACCATGACCCTAACCCTAACCCTAACCCTAACCCTAACCCTAACTCTAACCCTAACCCTGACCTTAACCCAAACACTAACCCTAACCCAAACCCCAAATGTGTTAAAATTGTTGTTTTGGAGGCCTAGCTTTATCTCGGAAAGGATAAGTCTAGGAGGGTAACCGATTGGATTTTCGTATTAAGTTTTTTCACGAACTTCTCAAAAATCAAAGTTTTGGAGGGATGGGGGGTCAGGTTATGGTTTTTGGTACTTTTCATAGTCGATCTTTTCAATATTTCAACATGATCCTATGCTTCGTTCGGCTTGATGTTAAAAAATCGGCCCCATTAGGGGTAGTACTTTTTGACAATTAAGCCCCTAGTGAAGACCGCAAGTCTTTATCTTTTGTAGTTTGGGAGTTGGTGTTAATTTCGGGGTTAGGCTTTACTCTCGCACAAACGTTTCTTCAGTGAGGTCGGAAAGTGCGGTCGTACACTTCAGTGGTACCAATGAGTTTTCATCCTTTAGATCGCCTTTCCATCTTTTAGGAACAGTTAACTTTATGAAAATATCTCTATTCAAATCCATTCTACATCTGTTTGAAGATTGAGGTCAAAGGCACTTTTCATACTCTGTACTTAGAAATATTGTTGGAAATTTCTGACGCATGCGCAGTCACAAAAAAGGGCAGACATGCGCAGAAGTGACAATGGGCACCTCACTAACCCTCGTCAAAGTACACTACCCTGTCCCAATCATTACCCTAATCCGTACCCTAACCCTAACCCTGACCCTAACCCTGACCCAAACCCTGACCCTTACCCTAACCCTAACCCTGACCCTAACCCAAACACTAACCATGACCCTAACCCTAACCCTAACCCTAACCCTAACCCTAACCCTAACCCTAACCCTGACCTTAACCCAAACACTAACCCTAACCCAAACCCCAAATGTGTTAAAATTGTTGTTTTGGAGGCCTAGCTTTATCTCGGAAAGGATAAGTCTAGGAGGGTAACCGATTGGATTTTCGTATTAAGTTTTTTCACGAACTTCTCAAAAATCAAAGTTTTGGAGGGATGGGGGGTCAGGTTATGGTTTTTGGTACTTTTCATAGTCGATCTTTTCAATATTTCAACATGATCCTATGCTTCGTTCGGCTTGATGTTAAAAAATCGGCCCCGTTAGGGGTAGTACTTTTTGACAATTAAGCCCCTAGTGAAGACCGCAAGTCTTTATCTTTTGTAGTTTGGGAGTTGGTGTTAATTTCGGGGTTAGGCTTTACTCTCGCACAAACGTTTCTTCAGTGAGGTCGGAAAGTGCGGTCGTACACTTCAGTGATACCAATGAGTTTTCATCCTTTAGATCGCCTTTCCATCTTTTAGGAACAGTTAACTTTATGAAAATATCTCTATTCAAATCCATTCTACATCTGTTTGAAGATTGAGGTCAAAGGCACTTTTCATACTCTGTACTTAGAAATATTGTTGGAAATTTCTGACGCATGCGCAGTCACAAAAAAGGGCAGACATGCGCAGAAGTGACAATGGGCACCTCACTAACCCTCGTCAAAGTACACTACCCTGTCCCAATCATTACCCTAATCCGTACCCTAACCCTAACCCTGACCCTAACCCTGACCCAAACCCTGACCCTTACCCTAACCCTAACCCTGACCCTAACCCAAACACTAACCATGACCCTAACCCTAACCCTAACCCTAACCCTAACCCTAACCCTAACCCTAACCCTGACCTTAACCCAAACACTAACCCTAACCCAAACCCCAAATGTGTTAAAATTGTTGTTTTGGAGGCCTAGCTTTATCTCGGAAAGGATAAGTCTAGGAGGGTAACCGATTGGATTTTCGTATTAAGTTTTTTCACGAACTTCTCAAAAATCAAAGTTTTGGAGGGATGGGGGGTCAGGTTATGGTTTTTGGTACTTTTCATAGTCGATCTTTTCAATATTTCAACATGATCCTATGCTTCGTTCGGCTTGATGTTAAAAAATCGGCCCCGTTAGGGGTAGTACTTTTTGACAATTAAGCCCCTAGTGAAGACCGCAAGTCTTTATCTTTTGTAGTTTGGGAGTTGGTGTTAATTTCGGGGTTAGGCTTTACTCTCGCACAAACGTTTCTTCAGTGAGGTCGGAAAGTGCGGTCGTACACTTCAGTGATACCAATGAGTTTTCATCCTTTAGATCGCCTTTCCATCTTTTAGGAACAGTTAACTTTATGAAAATATCTCTATTCAAATCCATTCTACATCTGTTTGAAGATTGAGGTCAAAGGCACTTTTCATACTCTGTACTTAGAAATATTGTTGGAAATTTCTGACGCATGCGCAGTCACAAAAAAGGGCAGACATGCGCAGAAGTAACAATGGGCACCTCACTAACCCTCGTCAAAGTACACTACCCTGTCCCAATCATTACCCTAATCCGTACCCTAACCCTAACCCTGACCCTAACCCTGACCCAAACCCTGACCCTTACCCTAACCCTAACCCTGACCCTAACCCAAACACTAACCATGACCCTAACCCTAACCCTAACCCTAACCCTAACCCTAACTCTAACCCTAACCCTGACCTTAACCCAAACACTAACCCTAACCCAAACCCCAAATGTGTTAAAATTGTTGTTTTGGAGGCCTAGCTTTATCTCGGAAAGGATAAGTCTAGGAGGGTAACCGATTGGATTTTCGTATTAAGTTTTTTCACGAACTTCTCAAAAATCAAAGTTTTGGAGGGATGGGGGGTCAGGTTATGGTTTTTGGTACTTTTCATAGTCGATCTTTTCAATATTTCAACATGATCCTATGCTTCGTTCGGCTTGATGTTAAAAAATCGGCCCCATTAGGGGTAGTACTTTTTGACAATTAAGCCCCTAGTGAAGACCGCAAGTCTTTATCTTTTGTAGTTTGGGAGTTGGTGTTAATTTCGGGGTTAGGCTTTACTCTCGCACAAACGTTTCTTCAGTGAGGTCGGAAAGTGCGGTCGTACACTTCAGTGATACCAATGAGTTTTCATCCTTTAGATCGCCTTTCCATCTTTTAGGAACAGTTAACTTTATGAAAATATCTCTATTCAAATCCATTCTACATCTGTTTGAAGATTGAGGTCAAAGGCACTTTTCATACTCTGTACTTAGAAATATTGTTGGAAATTTCTGACGCATGCGCAGTCACAAAAAAGGGCAGACATGCGCAGAAGTGACAATGGGCACCTCACTAACCCTCGTCAAAGTACACTACCCTGTCCCAATCATTACCCTAATCCGTACCCTAACCCTAACCCTGACCCTAACCCTGACCCAAACCCTGACCCTTACCCTAACCCTAACCCTGACCCTAACCCAAACACTAACCATGACCCTAACCCTAACCCTAACCCTAACCCTAACCCTAACCCTGACCTTAACCCAAACACTAACCCTAACCCAAACCCCAAATGTGTTAAAATTGTTGTTTTGGAGGCCTAGCTTTATCTCGGAAAGGATAAGTCTAGGAGGGTAACCGATTGGATTTTCGTATTAAGTTTTTTCACGAACTTCTCAAAAATCAAAGTTTTGGAGGGATGGGGGGTCAGGTTATGGTTTTTGGTACTTTTCATAGTCGATCTTTTCAATATTTCAACATGATCCTATGCTTCGTTCGGCTTGATGTTAAAAAATCGGCCCCGTTAGGGGTAGTACTTTTTGACAATTAAGCCCCTGGTGAAGACCGCAAGTCTTTATCTTTTGTAGTTTGGGAGTTGGTGTTAATTTCGGGGTTAGGCTTTACTCTCGCACAAACGTTTCTTCAGTGAGGTCGGAAAGTGCGGTCGTACACTTCAGTGATACCAATGAGTTTTCATCCTTTAGATCGCCTTTCCATCTTTTAGGAACAGTTAACTTTATGAAAATATCTCTATTCAAATCCATTCTACATCTGTTTGAAGATTGAGGTCAAAGGCACTTTTCATACTCTGTACTTAGAAATATTGTTGGAAATTTCTGACGCATGCGCAGTCACAAAAAAGGGCAGACATGCGCAGAAGTGACAATGGGCACCTCACTAACCCTCGTCAAAGTACACTACCCTGTCCCAATCATTACCCTAATCCGTACCCTAACCCTAACCCTGACCCTAACCCTGACCCAAACCCTGACCCTTACCCTAACCCTAACCCTGACCCTAACCCAAACACTAACCATGACCCTAACCCTAACCCTAACCCTAACCCTAACCCTAACCCTAACCCTGACCTTAACCCAAACACTAACCCTAACCCAAACCCCAAATGTGTTAAAATTGTTGTTTTGGAGGCCTAGCTTTATCTCGGAAAGGATAAGTCTAGGAGGGTAACCGATTGGATTTTCGTATTAAGTTTTTTCACGAACTTCTCAAAAATCAAAGTTTTGGAGGGATGGGGGGTCAGGTTATGGTTTTTGGTACTTTTCATAGTCGATCTTTTCAATATTTCAACATGATCCTATGCTTCGTTCGGCTTGATGTTAAAAAATCGGCCCCGTTAGGGGTAGTACTTTTTGACAATTAAGCCCCTGGTGAAGACCGCAAGTCTTTATCTTTTGTAGTTTGGGAGTTGGTGTTAATTTCGGGGTTAGGCTTTACTCTCGCACAAACGTTTCTTCAGTGAGGTCGGAAAGTGCGGTCGTACACTTCAGTGATACCAATGAGTTTTCATCCTTTAGATCGCCTTTCCATCTTTTAGGAACAGTTAACTTTATGAAAATATCTCTATTCAAATCCATTCTACATCTGTTTGAAGATTGAGGTCAAAGGCACTTTTCATACTCTGTACTTAGAAATATTGTTGGAAATTTCTGACGCATGCGCAGTCACAAAAAAGGGCAGACATGCGCAGAAGTGACAATGGGCACCTCACTAACCCTCGTCAAAGTACACTACCCTGTCCCAATCATTACCCTAATCCGTACCCTAACCCTAACCCTGACCCTAACCCTGACCCAAACCCTGACCCTTACCCTAACCCTAACCCTGACCCTAACCCAAACACTAACCATGACCCTAACCCTAACCCTAACCCTAACCCTAACCCTAACCCTAACCCTGACCTTAACCCAAACACTAACCCTAACCCAAACCCCAAATGTGTTAAAATTGTTGTTTTGGAGGCCTAGCTTTATCTCGGAAAGGATAAGTCTAGGAGGGTAACCGATTGGATTTTCGTATTAAGTTTTTTTCACGAACTTCTCAAAAATCAAAGTTTTGGAGGGATGGGGGGTCAGGTTATGGTTTTTGGTACTTTTCATAGTCGATCTTTTCAATATTTCAACATGATCCTATGCTTCGTTCGGCTTGATGTTAAAAAATCGGCCCCGTTAGGGGTAGTACTTTTTGACAATTAAGCCCCTGGTGAAGACCGCAAGTCTTTATCTTTTGTAGTTTGGGAGTTGGTGTTAATTTCGGGGTTAGGCTTTACTCTCGCACAAACGTTTCTTCAGTGAGGTCGGAAAGTGCGGTCGTACACTTCAGTGATACCAATGAGTTTTCATCCTTTAGATCGCCTTTCCATCTTTTAGGAACAGTTAACTTTATGAAAATATCTCTATTCAAATCCATTCTACATCTGTTTGAAGATTGAGGTCAAAGGCACTTTTCATACTCTGTACTTAGAAATATTGTTGGAAATTTCTGACGCATGCGCAGTCACAAAAAAGGGCAGACATGCGCAGAAGTGACAATGGGCACCTCACTAACCCTCGTCAAAGTACACTACCCTGTCCCAATCATTACCCTAATCCGTACCCTAACCCTAACCCTGACCCTAACCCTGACCCAAACCCTGACCCTTACCCTAACCCTAACCCTGACCCTAACCCAAACACTAACCCTAACCCTTACCCTAACCCTAACCCTAACCCTAACCCTAACCCTAACCCTAACCCTGACCTTAACCCAAACACTAACCCTAACCCAAACCCCAAATGTGTTAAAATTGTTGTTTTGGAGGCCTAGCTTTATCTCGGAAAGGATAAGTCTAGGAGGGTAACCGATTGGATTTTCGTATTAAGTTTTTTCACGAACTTCTCAAAAATCAAAGTTTTGGAGGGATGGGGGGTCAGGTTATGGTTTTTGGTACTTTTCATAGTCGATCTTTTCAATATTTCAACATGATCCTATGCTTCGTTCGGCTTGATGTTAAAAAATCGGCCCCATTAGGGGTAGTACTTTTTGACAATTAAGCCCCTAGTGAAGACCGCAAGTCTTTATCTTTTGTAGTTTGGGAGTTGGTGTTAATTTCGGGGTTAGGCTTTACTCTCGCACAAACGTTTCTTCAGTGAGGTCGGAAAGTGCGGTCGTACACTTCAGTGATACCAATGAGTTTTCATCCTTTAGATCGCCTTTCCATCTTTTAGGAACAGTTAACTTTATGAAAATATCTCTATTCAAATCCATTCTACATCTGTTTGAAGATTGAGGTCAAAGGCACTTTTCATACTCTGTACTTAGAAATATTGTTGGAAATTTCTGACGCATGCGCAGTCACAAAAAAGGGCAGACATGCGCAGAAGTGACAATGGGCACCTCACTAACCCTCGTCAAAGTACACTACCCTGTCCCAATCATTACCCTAATCCGTACCCTAACCCTAACCCTGACCCTAACCCTGACCCAAACCCTGACCCTTACCCTAACCCTAACCCTGACCCTAACCCAAACACTAACCATGACCCTAACCCTAACCCTAACCCTAACCTTAACCCTAACCCTGACCTTAACCCAAACACTAACCCTAACCCAAACCCCAAATGTGTTAAAATTGTTGTTTTGGAGGCCTAGCTTTATCTCGGAAAGGATAAGTCTAGGAGGGTAACCGATTGGATTTTCGTATTAAGTTTTTTCACGAACTTCTCAAAAATCAAAGTTTTGGAGGGATGGGGGGTCAGGTTATGGTTTTTGGTACTTTTCATAGTCGATCTTTTCAATATTTCAACATGATCCTATGCTTCGTTCGGCTTGATGTTAAAAAATCGGCCCCGTTAGGGGTAGTACTTTTTGACAATTAAGCCCCTGGTGAAGACCGCAAGTCTTTATCTTTTGTAGTTTGGGAGTTGGTGTTAATTTCGGGGTTAGGCTTTACTCTCGCACAAACGTTTCTTCAGTGAGGTCGGAAAGTGCGGTCGTACACTTCAGTGATACCAATGAGTTTTCATCCTTTAGATCGCCTTTCCATCTTTTAGGAACAGTTAACTTTATGAAAATATCTCTATTCAAATCCATTCTACATCTGTTTGAAGATTGAGGTCAAAGGCACTTTTCATACTCTGTACTTAGAAATATTGTTGGAAATTTCTGACGCATGCGCAGTCACAAAAAAGGGCAGACATGCGCAGAAGTGACAATGGGCACCTCACTAACCCTCGTCAAAGTACACTACCCTGTCCCAATCATTACCCTAATCCGTACCCTAACCCTAACCCTGACCCTAACCCTGACCCAAACCCTGACCCTTACCCTAACCCTAACCCTGACCCTAACCCAAACACTAACCATGACCCTAACCCTAACCCTAACCCTAACCCTAACCCTAACCCTAACCCTGACCTTAACCCAAACACTAACCCTAACCCAAACCCCAAATGTGTTAAAATTGTTGTTTTGGAGGCCTAGCTTTATCTCGGAAAGGATAAGTCTAGGAGGGTAACCGATTGGATTTTCGTATTAAGTTTTTTCACGAACTTCTCAAAAATCAAAGTTTTGGAGGGATGGGGGGTCAGGTTATGGTTTTTGGTACTTTTCATAGTCGATCTTTTCAATATTTCAACATGATCCTATGCTTCGTTCGGCTTGATGTTAAAAAATCGGCCCCGTTAGGGGTAGTACTTTTTGACAATTAAGCCCCTGGTGAAGACCGCAAGTCTTTATCTTTTGTAGTTTGGGAGTTGGTGTTAATTTCGGGGTTAGGCTTTACTCTCGCACAAACGTTTCTTCAGTGAGGTCGGAAAGTGCGGTCGTACACTTCAGTGATACCAATGAGTTTTCATCCTTTAGATCGCCTTTCCATCTTTTAGGAACAGTTAACTTTATGAAAATATCTCTATTCAAATCCATTCTACATCTGTTTGAAGATTGAGGTCAAAGGCACTTTTCATACTCTGTACTTAGAAATATTGTTGGAAATTTCTGACGCATGCGCAGTCACAAAAAAGGGCAGACATGCGCAGAAGTGACAATGGGCACCTCACTAACCCTCGTCAAAGTACACTACCCTGTCCCAATCATTACCCTAATCCGTACCCTAACCCTAACCCTGACCCTAACCCTGACCCAAACCCTGACCCTTACCCTAACCCTAACCCTGACCCTAACCCAAACACTAACCATGACCCTAACCCTAACCCTAACCCTAACCCTAACCCTAACCCTAACCCTGACCTTAACCCAAACACTAACCCTAACCCAAACCCCAAATGTGTTAAAATTGTTGTTTTGGAGGCCTAGCTTTATCTCGGAAAGGATAAGTCTAGGAGGGTAACCGATTGGATTTTCGTATTAAGTTTTTTCACGAACTTCTCAAAAATCAAAGTTTTGGAGGGATGGGGGGTCAGGTTATGGTTTTTGGTACTTTTCATAGTCGATCTTTTCAATATTTCAACATGATCCTATGCTTCGTTCGGCTTGATGTTAAAAAATCGGCCCCGTTAGGGGTAGTACTTTTTGACAATTAAGCCCCTGGTGAAGACCGCAAGTCTTTATCTTTTGTAGTTTGGGAGTTGGTGTTAATTTCGGGGTTAGGCTTTACTCTCGCACAAACGTTTCTTCAGTGAGGTCGGAAAGTGCGGTCGTACACTTCAGTGATACCAATGAGTTTTCATCCTTTAGATCGCCTTTCCATCTTTTAGGAACAGTTAACTTTATGAAAATATCTCTATTCAAATCCATTCTACATCTGTTTGAAGATTGAGGTCAAAGGCACTTTTCATACTCTGTACTTAGAAATATTGTTGGAAATTTCTGACGCATGCGCAGTCACAAAAAAGGGCAGACATGCGCAGAAGTGACAATGGGCACCTCACTAACCCTCGTCAAAGTACACTACCCTGTCCCAATCATTACCCTAATCCGTACCCTAACCCTGACCCTGACCCTAACCCTGACCCAAACCCTGACCCTTACCCTAACCCTGACCCTAACCCAAACACTAACCATGACCCTAACCCTAACCCTAACCCTAACCCTAACCCTAACCCTAACCCTGACCTTAACCCAAACACTAACCCTAACCCAAACCCCAAATGTGTTAAAATTGTTGTTTTGGAGGCCTAGCTTTATCTCGGAAAGGATAAGTCTAGGAGGGTAACCGATTGGATTTTCGTATTAAGTTTTTTTCACGAACTTCTCAAAAATCAAAGTTTTGGAGGGATGGGGGGTCAGGTTATGGTTTTTGGTACTTTTCATAGTCGATCTTTTCAATATTTCAACATGATCCTATGCTTCGTTCGGCTTGATGTTAAAAAATCGGCCCCGTTAGGGGTAGTACTTTTTGACAATTAAGCCCCTGGTGAAGACCGCAAGTCTTTATCTTTTGTAGTTTGGGAGTTGGTGTTAATTTCGGGGTTAGGCTTTACTCTCGCACAAACGTTTCTTCAGTGAGGTCGGAAAGTGCGGTCGTACACTTCAGTGATACCAATGAGTTTTCATCCTTTAGATCGCCTTTCCATCTTTTAGGAACAGTTAACTTTATGAAAATATCTCTATTCAAATCCATTCTACATCTGTTTGAAGATTGAGGTCAAAGGCACTTTTCATACTCTGTACTTAGAAATATTGTTGGAAATTTCTGACGCATGCGCAGTCACAAAAAAGGGCAGACATGCGCAGAAGTGACAATGGGCACCTCACTAACCCTCGTCAAAGTACACTACCCTGTCCCAATCATTACCCTAATCCGTACCCTAACCCTAACCCTGACCCTAACCCTGACCCAAACCCTGACCCTTACCCTAACCCTAACCCTGACCCTAACCCAAACACTAACCATGACCCTAACCCTAACCCTAACCCTAACCCTAACCCTAACCCTAACCCTGACCTTAACCCAAACACTAACCCTAACCCAAACCCCAAATGTGTTAAAATTGTTGTTTTGGAGGCCTAGCTTTATCTCGGAAAGGATAAGTCTAGGAGGGTAACCGATTGGATTTTCGTATTAAGTTTTTTCACGAACTTCTCAAAAATCAAAGTTTTGGAGGGATGGGGGGTCAGGTTATGGTTTTTGGTACTTTTCATAGTCGATCTTTTCAATATTTCAACATGATCCTATGCTTCGTTCGGCTTGATGTTAAAAAATCGGCCCCATTAGGGGTAGTACTTTTTGACAATTAAGCCCCTAGTGAAGACCGCAAGTCTTTATCTTTTGTAGTTTGGGAGTTGGTGTTAATTTCGGGGTTAGGCTTTACTCTCGCACAAACGTTTCTTCAGTGAGGTCGGAAAGTGCGGTCGTACACTTCAGTGATACCAATGAGTTTTCATCCTTTAGATCGCCTTTCCATCTTTTAGGAACAGTTAACTTTATGAAAATATCTCTATTCAAATCCATTCTACATCTGTTTGAAGATTGAGGTCAAAGGCACTTTTCATACTCTGTACTTAGAAATATTGTTGGAAATTTCTGACGCATGCGCAGTCACAAAAAAGGGCAGACATGCGCAGAAGTGACAATGGGCACCTCACTAACCCTCGTCAAAGTACACTACCCTGTCCCAATCATTACCCTAATCCGTACCCTAACCCTAACCCTGACCCTAACCCTGACCCAAACCCTGACCCTTACCCTAACCCTAACCCTGACCCTAACCCAAACACTAACCATGACCCTAACCCTAACCCTAACCCTAACCCTAACCCTAACCCTAACCCTGACCTTAACCCAAACACTAACCCTAACCCAAACCCCAAATGTGTTAAAATTGTTGTTTTGGAGGCCTAGCTTTATCTCGGAAAGGATAAGTCTAGGAGGGTAACCGATTGGATTTTCGTATTAAGTTTTTTTCACGAACTTCTCAAAAATCAAAGTTTTGGAGGGATGGGGGGTCAGGTTATGGGTTTTGGTACTTTTCATAGTCGATCTTTTCAATATTTCAACATGATCCTATGCTTCGTTCGGCTTGATGTTAAAAAATCGGCCCCATTAGGGGTAGTACTTTTTGACAATTAAGCCCCTGGTGAAGACCGCAAGTCTTTATCTTTTGTA